>NC_136059.1:201403085-202825808 GCF_964261635.1 Lissotriton helveticus
TGCTAAATATTCAATTTCTTGCACAGTTTTCAAAACACGGTTTCGTGTTCCTGCAAGACCTAAACTCACCCACAGGATACTTCGAGATTTCGCATACAGACTTGCTGATGATAATCGATCACAACATTCATATGCTCCAATTTCTCGATGAGATAACATCTTCAAACTGTATGTATACAATTTCTTGCTTAGGCTCTTTTCATGAGAAATATCTTCCCACGTCTCCTTCAGTTCCGTCTTTTCAGATTTCGTGATGTAAGACGTTACATATCGAGCCACAGCAATAGAGTTGTACGCAACATATTGTATATCCATGTTAGCATTCTACATGGTCAAAATGACAGGGTTGTAGTCATTTATATATTTGGACTCTTCACCTCTTCTTAAATTGTATGCATTTTTGGGTGATCTTCTTGTGATATTATGTCGCAAAGATGACATCAAATTGTTGACTCTTCCTTTTGAAAGCACCGGTCGTGCAAATGCAAAACGACATTTAGTATAGAATTTATCCTTTGATTTGAATTTTCGCAGACAATATTTTCCACAACGATGTCTTTGAAACCGTAACACTTTTCCTCTTAAGTCCTTATCAGTTGTACTGTTAGGTATGTCACAAGTGGCATATTGTTCAATAAAAGACAGTACAGTGTCATCGGAGTCTTTTCCAAATTTGGGAGCATCCTTGATCCATAGTAGCATATGAATATGAGGAGCACCTCTTGCTTGATACTCTTTTCTCCAGAAGAAATCCAGAACTTCACCAAGCGGTGGATTTTTCTTGTTTGTAATAAAAGACATCATAGCTTCAAATCTATGATTAAAATATCTACAAACATTAACCGGATCCAACGAACACAATTCTCCTGGTGTCTTGTAGTTTATATGTTCAATATTTGCATTCTACTCTCGAAGAAATTCAAGTAAATCTTCCCAGGCATACTCTACACAGCTTAGAGTTAAAAACCATGTTGGTGCTCCTAAGTTTCTTAGCATGCATTTTAAATCTCCATGACGACGGTACCAATACTCATTAGTACCACGCTGACATGCCATTAAATTAATTAGGTGAGAATCCAAAACACTATCTTTCTGTTGCACTTTATCCATAAATTCCTTTGCTGAAACATTTTGCAGATGCACTCCACTTTTTAAGATATGGTTTACTGCATAAGAAAGACCAGATAAGTCACTCTCAAACAGAAGATGAAACAAATATGGAATACATTGACGAAATCTGGGATCTTCTGCATATAATCTTGTTGTCCGGTACTCAGATGCAGGAATCTGCATAGGTCGATCATCATATCGCGCACCTTCACCTGTTGGGAATAACTGTGGGAAACAACGACCTTCCAAACATTCTTCCCATACACTAATAGGACTTCCTTCTGCTTTTTTCATCTGAAATAACTCAATAGCATTCCCAATTGCTTCTTTCGAATGCAGTGGATGAACACTGTAATGTTCATAAATTTCTTCAGTTCTGGACAAGTCGACTTTTTCAATTTGTCCAATAGACAAATCATTATCCTCTTCTTCACTTACCTTCTCTTCTTCTACATACACATTTTTATAGTATTTATTATTTTTGACTAAATACAACGTTGCCTTTTTGACTTTCCTAACATCCACTAAATCTTGCCAGATTTTCTTACTCTTTGTAGGTACACCATTAACTAGAATAACTAGAGGTTCCTCTTCTACATTTTCAATACCAATTGTCTCCATATTTTGTTTTAAATCAAGTGGCAAATATACAACTCTACCCTTTAAATTCTCTTTGTAAATCTGAAGGATTTAATTTCCCAGTCTTAGGCTCCATACGAACAATAGCCTGAAAAGGATGTACACATTGAATCAGAATAGTCTCATAAGTATTTAAATCCTTCCGTTCCAATGGAATATTTATCAACTCAAGATTATTATATACAGCTCTAGCAGGCATTCTATTTTCATTTAATTTATTATAACAATATTTACAAATACGTTGCTCAAAACCCAAATCAAAATAGTTTTCTACCAGCAAATAAGTCGCAAACTCTCTCCACTGAGTATTATCTTCATCTTCACTTTTTAAATATAAATCAACTAACCTAGTTTGACTTTTGTAATGAATGCGTCGACAACACACACAAGTTAAATTTGGTTTTTCACCTGCAATCACCTTAAACTTTGTTATTTCCTGTTCAAATTCTTCAGTATTAAAACGTGCAACATTTTCTAACACATTTCCTTCTATAACTATATCAGTTTCTACATTCTCTTCATTTCGAGCAAAATAACTTACCTCAATTTCTGCACAAATATTCTTCACATCCAATGCACATCCATGCAAAAGAGCACTATTTAACTCTTTAAGTTTAAGTGCTGGACTCTTGCATAATACTTCTTTCTAACTAATTTTCTCATTTTGGTATGATGCACTGCTAACATCCTGAAGTGATGAAAAACACTCTGGCATACTTTTTTAGAAAGACAAGCCAGAGAATGGCCTTGCAAACCTGTTTTTTCTCTCACGCTGCAACGATCTAATTCTTGCAACATTACAAGTTTTTTTTTAGACTTTTCTTACTGTACTTACGTAAGAAATTGCGAAAGAAATCAATTGAATCCTGTCGTACACTGCAAATACTGCTACAATTCCAACTATAAACAGGAGCATGAACACGTCCCTGTAAAACTTCTCCACCTATTTCCCCTTCTGGATTTCTGACCTCAATTTTCTCTTTCTCAATAGGACAGCCATCCTTCACTTCATACGCTCGACCACTGGTGTCAACTGCATGCAACAAGTCGTTACTTTGAAAGTAACTCTCTTCATTAAAAAATGGCTCAGAATTTGAAGTATGCATCCATTTACCAGAAAAGACTTTACAAAAATGAGTGCTATTTATGTGTCTCTTCCATTTACTCTTAGCTTTTAAAACTCTGATTGCCTTATTTAGTGTATTTATTCTGTTAAGCACTAAAATAAACAATTTTTTTTTGTCTTGAACGCATCATCCACAACTTCCTCTATATATTTTTTCTTCTTATAAAAAGCAGATTTCCTTTTAGAAACTTTTTCCTTTTTCAATAAATTCAAAACTACTCTCTTATGAAACATACGTTTCCTTATTTCCGCAAACTGATTAGTACGTCTTTTACTGTACATACTTTCCTCACCACTGATTTCAGACACAATTTTCTTTTTTCTTCCATTTCTCCTTCTAGATACTGAAAACTGTTTTTCCTTTTCAACATTATCCAATTGAGTTTTCCTTTGACACAATTTTTTCAAAAAATCCTTGCTGCTCTTACCAGGAGCACTCTTGTTTTTCTCCGTCCTTTGTTGATTAGATAAATCTTGTGCTTCTTTCCTCTTCAAATGGTATGTCTTTTTATACAGCTTTCTTTTTCATTTCTGGTCGGCATAGTGATTGATGTTTGTGATATAAATGACAATCTGTTTGGAAAAAAGTTAAAAAATATTATAGACCCATACTACCATATAAATTACAAATAATAACCACTGCTTGATTTTATAACTACAATAAAGTCAAAGAAACAGTCTCTGGTCAGAGTAGGAAATCCTATAGTGAATATTGTTTCTAAATTTATGACACTCCATACCTGTGTTATCATTATACATGTATTTTATGAATGTAATTTTTCAGGCATATAAGTACTATACTAATATTCAAGCATTCTAGGTGTTCCTAATGCTTTTAATTTTTTTTAACTTTAATCTGTTACACACCTCATCAAAACTTTTACTATCATTCTCTAAAAAGAGAATACCAATGAATAGTACAACAATTTTTTTTTTTTAAACAAAAATAATTTTATTGATTTAATAATTCGTATTCCAGAAGCACATGTAGCATCATTTCATCGGATACTTCATTAATATTATTTTCTTCTTGCAAATTCTCTTCTTCTTCCCCTTCCACCATTTCTAAGTATGAACTATCAAAACTGCAGTCCCAAAACTCCTCATTCTCTGTTCCATTGTCCTCTTCAAATATTCCTTGTAATAATTCTTCAATAAGTTCAGTTGCCATTTCAAAATGGACATTTATATTTTCTGATGATTGTTCCATTTTACTACTTCTTTTGTATCTTCTGTGTCCTTTTAAGAAAATATAAAGACTAAATTATATCTTTCTTATGATTAGATGACCAAAAATTACCTTGACTAATCTTTAAACTACATACATTTTCATACTTTTTAAGACATTAACTACATAGATTAAGATAGCACCTTCCTATTTATTTTAGAAAGAAACTGACACTTTGATCCTACACATTAACACTATTCCTTTTAATTTTTGTAATTGAAATTCTGCTGTAAAAACACATTTCAGTCTGAAATTTGTTTTCAGGATTTGTGTGCTGTACAACTATTTATACACTTTCTAATTTATTTGTAGGGATCTATTTTCTGAGTTCACCACTACAAACTGTAATTCTAACTGTATGCAAACTGAAGGAATGACTCACAATATACCAATTAAAACATTCACTAAACAGGTTGCTACTTCCCACAAAGACTGTTGCTTTTACCTTTAAACAGCATACTCAACATGTAAATTTCATCTAATGTAAAACATTTCATCATAACCATATGAAACCACATTCATCCGCGACTCGTGGAGGAAATTATGTTGGGGAAAGGAGACAAGGAGGAGGAGGTGTAGGGTGGAGGGACCTTATAACCTGGATATAGATAATTTCTAGTAAATACATAATTTAATTATTGAAATGAATTTTGTAGTGCGCACTGCATTGCAAAATACGATGCTGTGTACACTACAAAATTCGTTTTATTAATTGAATTGTATACTTACCTGCAATTGTCTATATCCCAGATTTTAGATCTCTCCACCCTACACCTCCCCCTCCCTCCCTCCCTGCCCCACCGTAAGTCCCTCCACGGCCTCCGACTGACCACATCATAATACACCTGTGCAAATGCATATAATAGAGTGCAAATAGATAGTACAGTCACAGAAATGCATCAGAAATGGCCATCACGCCAACAGCCATATCATAATAGACCTCTATAAATCAAGAAAAATGACTGTACACAAATGATACAGCATAAGTTAGAGAGATAATGATGACTTAGCAAAAATTAATCCACGTAAAGAGCAAACTCTTACAATAAAAGAATAGATGAACCCAAACTGCATAGAAAATAACACATGGACCCGGCCCATAAAAAGATAGTACCAACAAACAATGTAACCGTATTTCAAAATACATATGTACTGCAAGCAGTTACAGACATGTTTAAAATACAAATTAAAATCCTCCTGCAAAAGAGAAGCAGTGCGAATTTTCTTAAAAATCTTGCTTATTATGCTATTCTGCACAAAAATAAATTGTCATTTAAAAAATTTCAACTCACCTGTAAAAAAGAATTTGGTCGTTGTATACTCTCACGTTCACTTCAGGTTGTTGCTTTTCAGCACCAAACACTCTTAAAAAAAAATAAACAACTAAATTTTAGTTAACATATTACAGACATATTTATTGGACAACATACACCCATTCTGCCAAATTTCATGCCTAACAGATACATTCCCTAGTTTTCTATCCAATATATATGCTAAAGCCTAAGTTTAATATTCTTTGTGAAACACATTTAATTACCAAATTTTTCACCCACAATTTTTTTAAATCAATCATCATTTACAGTATAATCTACCACACATTGCCAGGATACTACATGCAATATTTATGATATGCACTGCTACACAACCTTACTTAGTATATTTGTTTCCTAAATACACGTACATTATGTGCAGGGTGTTTTTTAACAAAATGGCGGTCAACACTTCATGATTTCCTCCGAATCGAATCTTTACAGACGTTAATCTGCAAATCACAATGCCGCTCACGCACAGCCGCATAAGTGACTGAAAAGGGAAAAGTGTATACGCATTGAATGTGGAAAACCGAGAAACAATCGTGTGTGATCAAAAAGGAAACGTTTGTAAATAAAATTTAATGGTGCAAAGGGAGAGGAGACATGAAGATAGTTTCAGGACTTTAAGTTTTGTAATTTTGCCTTTTTTTCAAAATTGCAAAAATTTACAGTTTGCGGAATTGTGATTTGCTGCTTAACGTCTACCAACATTCGAATCGGAGGAAACGAGGAAGTGTTGACCGCCATTTTGTTAGTGTGAGTGAATATATTCTACAGAACAAAGGGTTCGAACATGGAAAGGGGAGAAGGTACAGATTATCTAACCGGGTAGGTTTTCTCAGGAGGTGCAGTATACACCCTGAACGCAAAAACAAAAAAAAAATTCTTTGAAAAAAGTTACGGGGTGCGCGCACTCGATCGCGTACCCCTATTTACAAGACTGACAACTACGTGGTTTGTAAATAAAATTTAATAGTGCAAACGGAGAGGAGACTTGAAGATAGTTTCAGGTCTGTAAGTTTTGTAATTTTGCCTATTTTTCAAAATTTCAAAAATTTACAGTTTGCAGAATTGTGATTTGCTATTTAACGTCTCTCAACATTCGAATCGGAGGAAATCAGGAAGTGTTGACCGCCATTTTGTTAGTGCGAGTGAATATATTCTACTGAACAAAGGGTTAGAACATGGAAAGGGCACAAGGTACAGATTATCTAACGGGATAGGTTTTCTCAGGGGGTGCAGTATAGACCCTGACCGCGAAAAGACCATTTTTTTTGTGAATAAAAGTTGCGGGGTGCGCGCACTCGATCGCGCACCCCTATTTACAAGACTGTGGACTATTGCCTTTCACACAGATTAATAGCTGCACAAGTTATTTAAACCTTAATTTACTCCTCTCAATAATGTTTATCAAACTTCAACTTACAGTCCCGCTGACACTACAACAATATTCTCATACCTAAGTTTCTTAAAAATTAAAAAGTATTCCACACTAAATGTTACTCTCTTGAAAGGTTTTCCGTTCCGTTACTACACTACACTCTCCTAACATCATCTCATTGCGTCACTTCTCTACTAGTCATAAGTACACAGTGTCAAAAATATCAATACCGCACATAATCGTTCACATCCAGGCACTACCAATTGCATGACTTATTTAACAGGAAGCGCTGTAATGTTGCATGTGTTTTCAAAGGTACACCGGTACCTCCTATAATGCCGAATTTTACCTTAATACTCAGCAGTGATTATTTATTTTCAAGCAATGTGAATTACAAATGAGTTTTTAAATGACAAGCCTTACTCTATAATAGTCACTCTGCATATATCTCTCTGTAAAAATGTAGTTTATCCACCCCCGCATGAGAACCTTGATGTTTCCATCTGGCCGCGAAATCCGGCCTTGAACTGAAAGTTCCATCTCCAGACTTGAACAACAGCCTTATTGTCACAAAAACAAGCTACCCGAGCATCTGTTCACAAACATATCTCATTCACTTAGCTAACACTCGCAGAAAACTGCATATCTTATTAAATAGTGACCTTCCTTTACAATTTTCTGAAGTGACTCTCATGATTTTTAACGCTCCTCCACTTCCCAGCTGGGCTATTTTTTTTGCAACTACTAACCAATGGTTTGGTGATTTTTTTGCACCAAATTATTTAAAGGCATTCTGCTACTCTTCACTCCATACTCTCTCATCTATCTTTCTCAACTTCCTCATCTACGACCAGCAGCTACTACTTTTGTGTTCCTATTTTCTTTTTTACAAAATGGAGGTCCGTCCTGTCTTCGCAAACGAGCTGGAGCACTTAGAACTGTTTCGCCACAAGATGCTTGAGTACTATGGCATCCTACCACTCGCGACTTTGAGTGCATCATATGGATTATCATTTCGATTTTCCTATTTCACCTGTGTGCAACCTGTATTTCATTGCCTGAGCTGTGATTTCATGTGGGCCCTAGACTTATGTCTCTGCAACTCGGTACCTCCTGAAGTGAATTACAATCATCTCATGAATCCGTTACTTGATCATGAACAGCTTTGTTCCGACGGAGGGATTATGGCCTTTGCAGCGATACATGGAGTTCTGGGTCATTGGAATATTTTCGCAGCGGCGCAAGATTTCTTGGCACACAGCTACATAGAAAAGTCACCGAGTTGTCCTCTGATGGTACTAGAGGGTCCGGTAATTAATGACCATGTATGTTCATTTCCTCTTTTCAATTGGATGGCTGACTTGTTTTCGGACGATAACAATGACTTTCTTTTAGAAGCGGTTGCCATTACAACAAATCACTAGCTTATGTTATCTTATCTGATTTGAAATATTCTCGAAGCAAGGCTGCATAAAATATGGTTAAATGTGCCCTGATAAATGTGTATAGTTACAATGACTTTTTATATCGTTTATCACCATTTTCCCTTTCTACTCCAATTTCCGCCTTACACACATATGTGCTGTTTTTGCTTTATGCCTATTGAAAGATTTTTGATTCATAACTGAAAAGTATATGATTACACTGATATTACCCTTGCTTATCAACCTGTATGTCACATCGAGTATTGCAACCTTTAAAAAAATTATCTCAATACAGTAGTTATTCTGAGTACTGATTTTCGAACGTCCCTGCAGATAACATACATGCACCTCCAGCCAAGTTTTCGCTTTTGGCGCGTTTTTTATTTCCTTTCACAATACCATACAACAAGCTTGTTAGTGCTTCGTATGCAGAAAACTAATTGTTAATGAGGTGATGTTTAACCACTAGTATTTTCATATATGATTACTGAACTTAAAATCGAAAGACACCTTCTTGCATGCAATATAATTTAATATATTTGATTGCGGGGCTGTACAATATGTTTTTAAAACATTATTCATTTTGCTTCATACTACATTTCCATCATTTGTGTTGTATGGACTAGTAGCTATGCCCACTTCTTTCTTTATAATATCTTTACTTGTATTAGATAAAAAACTTCGCTTCAAAGCACTGCATCAGTGAATAAATATTTCAAATATATACGTTCTCTCTTTTAACCCATATTCACAACTGAAATAATGTATAGTAAAACTGTATTCATGTGTTTGACGTAATCTCAGCTGTACTCAATTCATGTTTTCTTTTGTCAACCTGAATTATTCATAGTTCAACCCGCTGGCCTGCGACTCTCAGTCAAGCCTTTCTTTGCGGGTTGTGAACCATAGCATCAATCGTACCTCTGGCAAAAAATTTTTTTTATTACTGTTAGCAAGCACCGCCGCAGTTCTGGTTCACTCAGACTGTTAATCACTGCTCCCCGCTTCCACAGAGCACACGCTATGTCGTATTTCAGTACTTATCACCCTTTCATCTCCACTATAACAAACACTTCTTTGCCAGCCATCAGACAACAAAGTGAAAAACCAAAGGGACTAAGAAGTGAAACACGACAAACCCTCAGCTCTGTGGAGCCGACCGAGCGGTAATTCTGAAACTCGACATACACTGACTAACGCTTCCAAAAACCATCTCAATTATATAAATAACATTTTCGAAACCTGCCAAGTACTCTAATACGACTATCTGTGTCTGCTGCAAAACAAACTTCCTCAGCCCAGACTGAACGCACACACACACACATACACATACTAAGATAACACAAAGCAACTGATACGGAAAGCAGGAGTGAGATAGAAATACAGTCAAACGGCGGAACACAGAAACCTCTATATATATTCGGTCTTCTATATCAATTTATGAAGGCATATACTCCACGAACCTGTGTACAACCTCATGGTCACAATTTTTTATTTGATTGTACTGGGACACCTCTGCTTCTCACCCCAACCCCACCAGTGCATCCCTAGGCCACAAACCACACTGTAATTTTTTCCTCAAACTTAAAGTGTAAAATACCTAAAGCATTCCCACTTTTTGTCGACGATATCACATATAATCTACCATTTCTCTCTCTACCTGCATTATCTGTGTCTCTGCCGCACCTGAACGTTTCACATCTCTATAAAGAACCATTTGAATGTTAATTAGGCCTTGCACTTGTTTTACCCATTCTAAGAGCCCCTCCAGCTTTACTCTACCTACTAATTACACGTTCATGTCCCCCTAGAAAAAAATCATTTTTTTTTGGTCCCCCTCCCCCCCCAAAATTTCGTTGCAGATCCGTCTCTAACTCACATTTAATTCATAGACCTAACAGTAGTGGATAGCATAAAAACATGACTGAAGTCCACTAACCTTAATCACATTTATTAATCGTAATTTAAAATTAATAATTACAAAGAAACAATGTTTAAAAACAGTGATGTAATAAAATGGAACAGTTGTTGAAAACATATAAAACCGTAACAAAGTCAAAAATGTGGTTGCTTAGACACTGTAAGTCAAATAATCAAATATAGTGATCAAACCACATTTAACGGTACATTATAAAACAAACAGTTATACACTCACCTTTACCAATGCTTTATAAGATGTAGAACAATGATAGTAGCAAAACGATAGCCGTTTGACGGAGCTCTCAATAATACATCTATCACTGCAACCAAAGAATAATGGCATAGATTTTCTGTCAATACACACTCATATATGTCTCTTCAACCAATCATATTTGTTCCCGCACAATTTCATAATCAAATTAACATTTCAGTTGGTTATCCTTTCAATATTTTCAAAGTCACATAACGGTCACCCTTCACCCTCTGCCTTCTCTGGCTGTTACCATGGTAACAGCTCATTCTGCACCTGGCTGAAGGCACAGGTCAAAAGTTCATATCTCAACGTTCTAAATCAAAGCAATAAGGCGCAATTCCCTGCAAACACACCTGCCTATCCACTGTTTTTTTACATTTCTTTTTTTCCACAACCAATAGAAGATTTTGTTTTAAAAAAACAGTAACATACAACGTAGTCTTCAATCTTGAGGTATAACAATCAACCAATCATTTTCAGTTTTTCATCAACACCACACCTCATACACTTTTTTATCGTGACTTTCACCATCTACTTGCCATTCCACTTCAAGAACCCATCGGAGTACTACTGCATCTCCCTTGAAAATGAAGGTTTGGCTTGTAGGACACAGTTATATTCACTGGAGTGAAAAATATGCTGCAAACAGACAATTTCTAACCTTGACTTACCAAATGTGCAAATTACGTGGATTGGCCAAAGAGGATTAAGATGTCACCAATTGATACCATTGGTGAAAACTTTTATGCATCTCCCTGAACCTAACCTGATAATTGTGCACTGTGGTGGGAATGATCTAGGCACATTAAAAGGGGTAGGTCTCGAAATGCTTCTAAAAGACACCTTTCGTCAATTGATGTCACTTTTTCCTCGAACTGTCTTGGTGTATTCCAATATATGCCAAAGACAGAAATGGAATTGGTCCAATCAACGTTGTCCACAGATTGAGAAAGCAAGGAAACATGTAAATAAATCTGTTTCTGCTTTCCTCAGAGAATATAACATGGGTTCTATATACAACAACAACCTGCGTTTCAACATGGAAGGCATCTATCGGAGAGATGGTGTTCATTTCACGGATGAGGGAAATAGAATTTTCCTCTGTAACATGAGACTCTGCATCGGAACTTACTTATAAGTGCAAAAAAACTCAATTAATGCAACGGCTCTTTTAAGAGCCACCTTACATCTAAACACTCAAACTTGTAATTTATCTCCATCTTTCTTTATGTGTTTTGTTTGCCGTGCGTCACCTCGTAACTTTTTTGCAAAAAAAAACTACTTTTAGACTTTCGGCATCCTTAATAAACCCCTCAATAAACCTACGAAATCCAACAGTCTCCACCCTACTCCCTTTGCATTCTCTCCACTATAGTTTTTCACAGTCTTGTAAATAGTGGTGCGCCACCGGGTGCGCGCACCCTGCAACTTTTTTCACAAAAAAAGAAATTATCTTTTTGCGTTCAGGGTCCATACTACACCCCCTGAGAAAACCTACCCGGCCAGACAATCTCTACCTTCTCCCCTTTCCATGTACTAACCCTTTGTTCTGTATTATATATTCACTCGCACTAACAAAATGGCGGACAACACTTCCTGATTTCCTCCGAATCGAATGTTGACAGACGTTAAACAGCAAATCACAATGCCGCTCGCGCACACCCGCATAGGTGCGCGCACCCGTGCGCGCCTACAGATATATAACTGATTTCAACTTTAATTTTCTCAGCAACTACTAAACGGATTTACACCATTTAAACAAAAGCGTGATCTGCGACCCACACTCTACCTTTCTACCAAATTTCTTATAAATCCATTCAGCCGTTCGAGCTGTAGCCGTGTCTAAACGTCCTATGGAAAATAACATGGGGAAAACACGTTTTGGGACCCCCCTTTTATCTAAGCCCCCACTTGACGAATCCCCCCCAAACTTTCACAGAATGAGCGCAGCGGACCTAGCCATCTTCTTTGAGAAATTCGGCAAACATTCGTCCACCAGGGCCAAAGTTATTCCCAATAGAATGTTGCGGATTTCCTATGGAAACTAGGTCCTAACTATAACTACCTACTGGCGACCGCCAGTAGGTAATATATATATATATATCTGTATATATATATATATATATATAGATATATATATATATATTCATATATATTTATATATACAGCTGACCTCCCCTCATTGAGCGGACCACAGGATATCAAGGGAGGGAGGAGGAGTTTCCCTGTTGAGCTAGCGGCATCTGAAGAAGGCGAACGCCGAAATGCATCATGTCCAGCAAGCTGTCAATAAAGCATTTCCCTAAAGCTCCCCGCTGTTTTCTTGTGGCTTCTTTCATGGAGGAGTCTCTGTTGGATTTATATATATATATATATATATATATATATATATATATGTATATATATTGCGCTCCCAACTCTGTCAATTTCTAACAGAAAACTCAGGCACACAGGAAGCCACCATCAATTTGTTTTATTCAGCAGATGGTATACGGAACAGACGCGTTTCGGATATACTCCTTCATCAGTGTTACAAAATTACCAATTTCACATCCGTTTTAAATGTTCCCGCGTCACTGAGCAAGCAACAGCAAAGACGGGCTAGTGAAACAGGACCATTCCCGTTATGGCCGCCATCTTAGCCTAGTCAAAATTCAGTTTTGTGAATCTAAACTATAGGGGACACTTCATCATCAATACATATATGTAGATTATACGTTTATCAAAAAAACAGTCAATAAAGCATTCATGAACCGAAATGCAAAATACAAAATCTTGCCGTGGATCGGCATTGGTCCACTTATAAATGGGTTGGGGAGGCGGTAAAATTGACTTCCTGATGAACAAGTCTTACTATAATATTAGTTCCCCATGCAACCCCGTAGTGGGCAACATGATATAGCCGTGGATCGGCATAAACAACAAATCGTTCATGACCATTGTATAGTCCCCAAAGAATATAGATTACACAACAAAAATATACATACAATGAAGCAATAACATTTCATAAATTCAATTGTGTTTGTCATGATCCAGATTTAAAGAAATAATAACATGTGTGGTCAACCCAAATGTACTATCAATTCCTCGCTACTATTAAGACCCTTGGGTGTCTTAGTTTGTAGGTCTATAATGTAGCGTGATTCAAGCCTTCTCAAACGCTGTAATCTATTACCCGCTCTGGGATGTACTGGGACGTGATCAATGCCATAGTATTGAAGTAACTCCCTATTGCTTTGATGTTTTAAGGCAAAATGCCGTGCTACAGGGTAGTTCTCATCTTTGTTAACTATGGCACGTTGATGTTCTAAAATTCTGACCTTCACATTATGAACAGTACTCCCTATGTATTTAAGTCCACAGGGACGCACCAGGCAGTACACTACATAGGGAGTGAGACAGGTGATAAATTTACTGATCTGTCTGGGTTTCCCACATCCAGGGATCGTATAATTCAACACTCTCCTTCTCGTGGCACAGGCCTTACATTTCCCACAGGGTAAAAAGCCCCTCATATCCTTGCGTGTTCCTGTTCGTGGTACTGGTGGTGCTAGATGACTCTGTACTAGTATGTCTCTCAAAGATTTCGATTTACGAAAGGTCATCAATGGTGACTTGGGGACATCCATACCTATAATGGGATCAGTTTGTAGGATGTGCCAATTACGTCTCAGGATATGTCTCACATTCTGTGCATCTCTCGAATAGCCGGTAATCATCCGAAATTGTGCCTTATGTCCAATTTCGGATGTACCTCCTGTTTCAGCATCTGACTTATTCATCAACAGTTCTTCCCGTGATTTTGCTTGCACCTTTTGATAAGCAGACTGTAGTAACCCTTGGTTGTAACCCCTGATCTTAAATCTCACCAGGCACTCAGTTGCTGCTTTCTGGAAATCTGCATCATGGGTGCAATTGCGTTTAAGTCGGAGAAGCTCTCCGTAGGGGATGCTTTTAATCAGATTCGGTGGGTGACTACTATGTGCATGAAGGGTAGAATTCCCAGCCGTGGGCTTCCTATAGAGTTCTGTACTCAAAACCCCCTCCTTGACAAATACTTTGAGATCCAAGTAATTGACCGCAGTGGTGCTCATCTCATATGTGAATTGTAAATTCAATGAGTTCTGATTTAGGTCATTGATACATTCCTCTGCTTCTCTGGAGGAGCCCCTCCAGATCAGGAAGAGATCGTCGATGTATCAACGCCATATGACCACATTATTGGCCCATCTGGTGTTTGTCCCAGCTAAGGCCACCTGCTCCTCCCACCAGCCCACAAATAAATTCGCATAGCTGGGGGCGAAGCAGGTGCCCATCGCTGTCCCTGAGATCTGCCTAAACAGGTCTCCCTGAAATAGAAAGATGTTATTCTGTAGGCAAAAATTCACAAATTCCAATAACATATTGTTGTGTTCTGCAAACTTTAACGATCTTTTCTTCAAAAAGTAACTGATAGCTTGCATGCCCTGCGAGTGATCTATACATGTGTATAAACGCGTGATGTCAAGAGTAATCAATATGAACGCGGGGTCCCACTCAATCATGTTAATTTGGACAATGAAATCTTTGGTATCTCTAACATATGAGTCAAGTTTGATAACCCACTGGTGGAGGAAAGAGTCTATGTATCTTGAGAGGTTCTCAGTCAGTCCTCCTTTGGAAGACACAATAGGCCTGCCTGGCGGATCCACTAGGCTTTTGTGCACTTTTGGGAGTTGATAGAAGGTTGGAATTAAAGGTTCACAGTTCTTTAGAAACAGGTATTCATCAGTCTCTAACATAAGGTGGGTTCTCCACTTGTTAATCTAATCATGGTAGGACGAAACGCTTTCAAGGTACTGTTCTTTAGTAGTTCTCTCATAGTATCTCCCATCATTCAATTGTCGCAAAGATTCGCGACAATATTGCTCTCTCGTCTGAAGGACAATATTTCCCCCTTTGTCTGAGGGTTTGCATATTGTGTTCCCATCCTTGCTCATAACACTCAGGATGTTTCTTTGTTCTCTTGTTATGTTCTGTTGTTGAGATGATCTGATCTGGGTACTATATCTCAATTTATTGAGATCTTTAAGGACAGCATCGGAGAATGTGTCAATGGCGTCATAAGGAAGGCGCGGATTGAATTGTGATGGGGGCTTGAAGGAGGTCATTGGTGCCTCCTGATCGATACCAATTTTCCTAGATCTTATAATTATGTCCCCTTGTGATTGTCCTGTATCTTGATTCTCCGTGCGTAGGTCCTCCAGCAATTCCATCATACTTAGATCGTTAATGGCAAGGAGGTCAGTGTCCTTTCCTGAAGATTTCAATTTCAATTTCCTTGATTCTGCGATAGATGGCTTCGTCTTATGGAATTTATGCAATTTCATTTTCCGAGTGAACTTGTACAGATCAATTCGAGTTTGGGTAAATTCAAAGTTATTGTCCGGGCAGAATGTCAATCCTAGTTGCAGTGTCTTTTCCTGGGCAGATGAGAGTTCATTGGGTGTCAGGTTGATGATGGTAAGATTGGCTTCAGTTTCTGATTCTACCATCTGTTGCCCCTGTTGCTGCGAGTCACCCGCTGCACAGTCTTTCCTCTGTCTCTGCCTCTTCCCCTTCCCACCGCCTCTTCTGGTTCGTCTTCGTTTTCCGGGGGTTTGTTTTTTCCTCCACGGAGCCATGCTTTTCTGATGAGATTGAACTCCAAGTGAAAAGGAGTTTTGGTTTTCTCTGTTGTCGAGGATGCGCTGTCTTCTCCCTGCTGTTCATCCTCGGTGACTTCGGATTCTGAGGTTTCCACCCTCACTTCAGGCTGCGTGGGTTTTTTTCTATTCATTTCTCTTCGGGGACCATCGAATTTCCGGGCAAAATTTAGAATTCTGCCCTGCGCGTAGTCGCGCTCGTCCCTCTCAAATTTCTCTTGTTTACGTTGGCGGATCTTAAGTTCGTATTTTTTCAAACGTGATTTCATCTCTTCTCTCAGTTTTTCAAGTTTGCCAATATCAGCCTCCTTTGCAATTTCTTGTTCAAGGATGCCAATTTCCTCGAGAGCAGTGGCTCTGTCACTCCATGCGAACTTGACCAAAATATCGAGCATCCCTTTACAAGATGCCGCGATATATTCAGCCCATTGTTGTAACAGTCGGGGGTCTGGGTTCTCATACGCGGGTACCGTATATATCCGGAGACCCCGGGGTACTCGATCCACATCCATATAATTTTGGAGGGAGGTAGCCTCCCACCATTTTCTTATCTCCCTTTCGCACAGTCTCTCGAGTTTGGTAAACTGTTGGCGTAATTGATTGCCACCATTGTTTGCTGTGGCCGACGTCGCTAGTCCTGTCGTAATTGGTTTCTTTTTAAAAATGTCGAGTGCCGCCTCGCGGCGGTCCGACTCATCATACATGTCCCAATTCGTGCTGAAAAGTGAGATGAAGATTCACTCACAGTTTCTTGATGTGGCTCCACACGCCGAGTCGCAGCCCCGCGTTGTTGCGATAATTGCTTCGAGGAGACAGCACCGTAAGAAAGCCGCCGGTCAGGGACTCCTCCCAGGTTGCAGTGGGTGTTGTAAACCTCTTAGATTCCACGGGCTCCTTTGTTGCTGCGACGGTGCAGAGTTATTAAATAAACGCTCCAACTTGCACCAGACTCTTCACTCCAGGGCGGGTGCCCGAACGCGGCGGTGCTTGCCGCGAATAAATTGCGCTCCCAACTCTGTCAATTTCTAACAGAAAACTCAGGCACACAGGAAGCCACCATCAATTCGTTTTATTCAGCAGATGGTATACGGAACAGACGCCTTTCGGATATACTCCTTCGTCAGTGTTACAAAATTACCAATTTCACATCCGTTTTAAATGTTCCCGCGTCACTGAGCAAGCAACAGCAAAGACGGGCTATTGAAACAGGACCAATGCAAAATACATTTCGGTTCATGAATGCTTTATTGACTGGTTTTTTGATCAACGTATAATCTACATATAGGAATGGAATGGAATGGAAAGGAATGTGTTTTTTAAAGCGCGATAGTTACCCGCAGGCGTCCCAGCGCTATAACTGAAAAGGGTGAGGGTGGGTGGGTCTGCCATTATTTCCTGAAGAAGAAGGTTTTTAGTTTTTTACGGAATAGCAGGATGTCCGGCTCTGACCGGATGGGAAGAGGTAGTGAGTTCCAGAGCCTTGCTGCGTTAGTGGAGAACAATCTGCCTCCACTTCTTTCTTTTTTGTATCTGGGGATGACGACCTGGAAGGCAAGCGAAGATCTCAGCTGTCTGTTAGGGTTGTAGGGAGTGATCAGGGTGTGGTTGAGGGCAGCTCCTTTTCTCCAGTAGGCGCGGTGGGCAATGCACTGGCTTTTAAAGTTAACTCTCTCTTTTACCGGTAGCCAGTGAAGTGTTCTAAGTTCAGCTCTCACTGATTGTCGGCGGGGAATGTGCAGGAGAGTACGAGCCGTGCAGTTTTGGACTACCTGCAATCTTTTCAAGGTGGATTCAGGGGCGCCTAGATAGAGAGCATTGCCAAAGTCGAGCCGGGAGAGGATGAGACCCTGAACCATAATCTGTCTGGCTTTGAGAGGGAGGAGAGGTAAGATCTTCCGAATGAGTCGGATGATACCCATGCAGGATGCTGCTAGTTTTGTGGCCTGGTGACCGAAGGTCAGAGAAGAGTCCAGCCATATGCCCAGGCTCTTGATGGAATCCCTGGGCAGGGGGGCAGGGCCAAGAGAAGGGGGCCATAGTGAGTCTATGGTTTTTGGGGGGGAGTTACCTAACACCATTAGCTCCGTTTTCTCTCCGTTGAGTTTTAGGTAGGATCGACTCATCCAGGTGCAGACTGCTTCCATGCAGTTTCTGAGCTCACTGGCATGGGAGGAGGGATGAGTAAGAGTGACTACCAGTTGCGTGTCATCGGCGTAGGACACGACTTGAAAGCCAAAAGGGCGGATTATGTCTGCGAGGGGGAGCATGTAAATATTGAACAGTGTGGGGCTCAGGGACGAGCCCTGAGGCACTCCACAACTGAGGGGTTTGCTGGGTGAGGTGATGTTACCCTCGCAGACTCTGAAGGAGCGGTCTGAGAGGAAGGAGTGGAGCCAGGCTGCCGCCGTGGATGTTATTCCGAGCGCTGACATTCTGTGACGCAGGATGTCATGGTTCACAGTGTCGAAGGCGGCACTCAGGTCCAACAGAATAATGGCCGCAGTGCCACCCTCATCGACAATCTTTCTGGCACCTTCTGTTACTGCTAATAGTGCAGTCTCGGTTCCATGCATAGGGCGGAACCTCGTCTGAAAGGAGTCTAGGGAGTTGTTTTCCTCTAGAAATTTGGTGAGGCATTGGTTGACATGTTTTTCTGCGATTTTGGTGATCCAAGGTAGTAAAGAGATCGGACGGTAGTTTCCCGGGTTAGTCTGGTCTAGATTGGGTTTCTTCAGAAGGGCTTTAACTGTGGCTTGTTTCCATTTAGGGGGGACAATCCCTGTTGAGAGGGAGTTGTTGACCAGATTCAAAATGGAAGGAAGGATGGTCGGTGTGATGGTTTTAAGGAGGCGGGCTGGAGCTGGGTCGCTGGGGGAACCGGATTTGACTTGAAGTATGATGGACTCAAGATTGGCCTGCTTTAAAGGTGAGAGGGATTCAAGCAGGGCGGGCGGGGGGGGCTGATATCCTGCCGATCTGGGAGGGGGTGTGGAGGAGGGGGGAAGGAGGAGTAGATTGTGGCTATTTTATTAAAGAAATAGTCAGCTTGTTCATTGCAGCGAGATTGAGCAGTCAAAGGGTCTGATGGTTTATCAGGGAGTTTAAGTAGATTTTTGGCGATCTGGTAGATCTCCTTGGGCTTGGATGCGGCTTCGTTGATCTTATTTTCGAAGTAGGTGGCTTGAGCTCTTTTTATGCTGGCTTTATAGGATTTTATAGACGCACGGTATTCCATTTTACTGCAGTGGGAGTAGTCAAGGCGCCATTTCCTTTCCAACCTTTTGCAAATTTTCTTGAGGTTGCGTAGGTCTTGTGAGAACCAAGGGGCGTTTTTTGGTTTATGTTTGGAGGGAAAGTCTTTAAGGGGAATAATAGAGTCAAGGGAGGTTGTGATCCATTTGTTAAAGTTGTCATTGCTGACTATTGGATCTGGGTTGTTCCGTGGAACGGAGGATTCCAGTGTGGAGGTCCACTGGTTGGTATTGAGTTTGGACCACTTGCGGCCTCTGCTAGGTGCGGAGGGAGGTGGGGGGCGGGAACCCACTGGTGTCCAAGTGAATGGGATTAAGGAGTGGTCTGACCAGGGGAGAGTGATGGGAGGGCTAACTGTAAAATGTGTACAGTTGCTGAAGATAGGGTCCAAAAGGTGGCCTTTTTCATGGGTGGGTTCTTGAACAAGCTGAGAAAGTTCCAATGCCAGTAAGTTATTGCGGAGGTCAGTGGCTGCTTGGATCGAAGAGTCGTCCAGATGTACGTTAAGGTCACCTAATACGGTGTAGTTAGGACAAGAGCATACACCATCGGATACCTGTAAGGCAATCTGATTTATGAAGTTGGTAGGGGTCCCAGGTGGTCGGTAAATAAGGGTTCCTGAGAACGTGCAGGTGGGGGAGAAGTCCAGCGCGTAGGCGAGATGTTCGCAGCTGGGAAGAGTCGAGGGGAGGGAGCGACAGGTATAGCAGTTTTTATAAATGATGGCGATTCCGCCTCCTTTCCCTACTGGTCGATCGACTCGGTGTATAAGATAGTCGGTGGGGAGGGCTTGAATGACATCGGGGTCGGATTCGGAGTTGAGCCATGTTTCCGTGAGGAACATGGCGTCCGGCTCTTTGTCCGAAATCAATAGGGATAGTTCAGTGGCATGTTTAGGTAGGGACCTGCAGTTAAGCAGAAACATGCGAAACGAGGGGGGGGAGTGAGGGTGGGTGACTGGTGAACGTACAGTGTGGGCAGTGATAGGTCAGTGACGAGGGGTTCCAGGACATGAGGCAGCGATCGTCCGTGTGACCACGCAGCTGATGCAGCGTGTCGGAAGAGTACGATTTTGAAGGGATTTGACCAACGGGTGTGGCCCCTGGTCCCGGTCGGTCGCGGACGGGCGCAGACGGGCTTGCCTTTGGCGCGCCTTTGGCGCCCCGCCGGGGCCGCCGCTGCGCCCGTCCGCTGCCCCTCCTGGGTGGGGGAGTCATTAAGTAGCGGGAGTGCCTCGAGGTGGGCGTGGCCTGGAAAGGGGATCGGGTGCCTCACCTAAGATGGCGGCCCCGGAAGTAGATTAGAGGCAGGGGAGCCGGTGGCTCAGATGACGCTGGGGGTCCGGGAACCGCTCTGATTCAGCGGTGGCCCAACTATCAGGGTAAGTTCTGGACGAAGATCGTTTGTTTTTTTTTGTTTTTTTTCGTGCACTTTTAAAATCGGGCTTTCCCGAGTGAGCAAAGTAAGATAGTGCAGGTAAAAATGAACAGTGAGCAGTGAGCAGTTATTCTTGTCAAACACACGCTGTCCCGGCTTTTCGCCTCAGGACCACAACACACACCACCACACACACTAGTAGTCAGTGGGGGTGGTAAATTCTGGCTGTCTTTTAAGGCGGAAGCGCCTCGAGGTGGGCGTGGCCTGGCAAGGGGATCGGGTGCCTCACCTAAGATGGCGTCCCCGGAAGTAGATTAGAGGCAGGGGAGCCGGTGGCTCAGATGACGCTGGGGGTCCGGGAACCGCTCTGATTCAGCTGTGGGTGGCCCGACTATCAGGGTAAGTTCTGGACGAAGATCGTTTTTTTTTTTTCGTGCACTTTTAAAATCGGGCTTTCCCGAGTGAGCAAAGTAAGATAGTGCAGGTAAAAATGAACAGTGAGCTGTGAGCAGTTATTCTTGTCAAACACACGCTGTCCTGGCTTTTCGCCTCAGGACCACAACACACACCACCACACACACTAGTAGTCAGTGGGGGTGGTAAATTCTGGCTGTCTTTTAAGGCGGAAGCGCCTCGAGGTGGGCGTGGCCTGGCAAGGGGATCGGGTGCCTCACCTAAGATGGCGGCCCCGGAAGTAGATTAGAGGCAGGGGAGCCGGTGGCTCAGATGACGCTGGGGGTCCGGGAACCGCTCTGATTCAGCGGTGGCCCGACTATCAGGGTAAGTTCTGGACGAAGATCGTTTGGTTTTTTTTTTCCGTGCACTTTTAAAATCGGGCTTTCCCGAGTGAGCAAAATAAGAGAGTGCAGGTAAAAATGAACAGTGAGCAGTGAGCAGTTATTCTTGTCAAACACACGCTGTCCCGGCTTTTCGCCTCAGGACCACAACACACACCACCACACACACTAGTAGTCAGTGGGGGTGGTAAATTCTGGCTGTCTTTTAAGGCGGAAGCGCCTCGAGGTGGGCGTGGCCTGGCAAGGGGATCGGGTGCCTCACCTAAGATGGCGGCCCCGGAAGTAGATTAGAGGCAGGGGAGCCGGTGGCTCAGATGACGCTGGGGGTCCGGGAACCGCTCTGATTCAGCGGCGGCCCGACTATCAGGGTAAGTTCTGGACGAAGATCGGTTTGTTTTTTTCCGTGCACTTTTAAAATCGGGCTTTCCCGAGTGAGCAAAGTAAGATAGTGCAGGTAAAAATGAACAGTGAGCAGTGAGCAGTTATTCTTGTCAAACACACGCTGTCCCGGCTTTTCGCCTCAGGACCACAACACACACCACCACACACACTAGTAGTCAGTGGGGGTGGTAAATTCTGGCTGTCTTTTAAGGCGGAAGCGCCTCGAGGTGGGCGTGGCCTGGCAAGGGGATCGGGTGCCTCACCTAAGATGGCGGCCCCGGAAGTAGATTAGAGGCAGGGGAGCCGGTGGCTCAGATGACGCTGGGGGTCCGGGAACCGCTCTGATTCAGCAGTGGCCCGACTATCAGGGTAAGTTCTGGACGAAGATCGTTTTTTTTTTTTCCGTGCACTTTTAAAATCGGGCTTTCCCGAGTGAGCAAAGTAAGATAGTGCAGGTAAAAATGAACAGTGAGCAGTGAGCAGTTATTCTTGTCAAACACACGCTGTCCCGACTTTTCGCCTCAGGACCACAACACACACCACCACACACACTAGTAGTCATATATATGTATTGATGATGAAGTGTCCCCTATAGTTTATATTCACAAAACTGAATTTTGACTAGGCTAAGATGGCGGCCATAATGGGAATGGTCCTGTTTCACTAGCCTGTCTTTGCTGTTGCTTGCTCAGTGACGCGGGAACATTTAAAACGGATGTGAAATTGGTAATTTTGTGACACTGACGAAGGAGTATATCCGAAACGCGTCTGTTCCGTATACCATCTGCTGAATAAAATGAATTGATGGTGGCTTCCTGTGTGCCTTAGTTTTCTGTTAGAAATTGACAGAGTTGGGAGCGCAATTTATTCGCGGCAAGCACCGCCGCGTTCGGGCACCCGCCCTGGAGTGCAGAGTCTGGTGCAAGTTGGAGCGTATATATATATATATATATATATATATATATATATATATATATATATATATATATATATATATATATATATATATATATATATATATATATATATATCCACACAGTCCAGGAGCCCAAAGTAGACAGGCCACACGGAAGTCTGTAAGAACACTTTTAATGCAGCACGCCAGTGCAGAAACAGACAGGAAAGCCCTTCAGTTCAACAATTAATCAACTTGCCAGACGCGTTTCGGGAGCCTAGCACGCTCCCTTCTTCTGTGGCTTTGCAAATACGAAGGAGTTGCTGCATTTTCAGTTTAAACATCACACACCTGCCCATCCCTGGGCGTGGCCGCGAACAGCCTCCTGGGTGTTGTAGTGTCATCGCTAATTTCAGTCCCAGTGGATGCACTCTCCTTCCCAAAATTATGCACATTTCATCCCAAGTGGGTAGAGGCGCCAACTTGCCGATCTGCACCCTGCTTTCTTGCTGCATCACTGCGGGCTGTAGCGCACGCCTGGATAGCGCTATATATATCAAACGCTCAAAACCTCCTCCACATCGGGAAAGGAAACAGCACTCCGGTGATGGTAAACAAACAGCGCGTTTATTTCTTACAGCAAACAAACGTTTCGGCAAAAGCCTTCGTCAGTGTTTCGACCAACAAAACATAATTCCAGTTTAAATAAAGTTTTGTGTGCGAGAGTGGACATAAACAAGGGGCCAGCCCAAATCATACCAAGATGGGCGCCATCTTGGAATGGGTTCCTAATATAGGAACTAGTGTAAAATCATACCGTGAATCGGTAAATATACATACACAATGGGCACAAATCAATCAAATTTACATATAAACATGATAAAGCCGTGGATCGGCAATTGCCCCTTAGATAGAGATGCACATCACGCAACCAACTTATAGATATAAATATAAATATTGACATTATCATACTTAGAACTATGTGAATATGTATGGCAAATTTAATTTGACGACAATGCACTGTAACCCATGATAGTACCAGTTAAGACAGACTTTCATAAAGATAAGATGATAAGATAATCATCATAACAAAAAGGACGACCAGACGTCCACCTGGTGTTACACAGGAAACACCAAATGTTCCAAATACCTAAATGAAGGATAACCCTCATACTAAAAATTCCATGGACAGCTCATATTAGTTTGTAGCACATAATCGGTAATTAGATCCTGTGATTCATATAGAAAACCAAAGTCATACATATCAAAGACTCAAAAGAAATTGAAAGATGAAATCAAGATACTCATAGTTGATTTCAACAGATCACACAATCGGGAGAGTTTCAAGCAAAGGCACAGTTCAATGGATAGATATAAATATAAATACAAAGATGAAAATACAAATATAAAAAATCTCTCCTGTTCTTAGTTTGTTATATCATACAGGTAGCTACGGCAACAGGACCTATATCAGATGGTAAATAGTCTTCCATACACAGTTCGGAAAAACTTCAGATATTATATTATCACTTTCCGAGGTGAACTACCATGTCCTCCCCGCTATTCATGCCCTTCGGGTGTTTAGTGGACAGATCAATAATATACCTTGATTCAAGGCGTCTCAGCCTTCTTAATCTGTCCCCGCCCCGTGGATTGTATGGAACATGATCTAGCCCGAAGAAGCGTAATTTATTCCTGTCTTTGTTGTGATGTTCCGCAAAGTGCCGTGCTACTGGGTAAGAGGGATCTACTTTATCTATAGCCCTGAGGTGCTCCAGTACCCTCAACTTGATTTGCTTAATGGTGCTCCCTATGTATCTCGGGCTTGAGACCCTCCCTGAGTAGCGCGCTATACAAGTGTTATGATTGATTGATTGATTGATCGCGATCAGCCTGAACTTGTCACTTTGTCTTGGTCCAGCTAAACCAGAAAACCATAGTTGGCACTTTGTGCTTAGTCAGTATTTTCACTTAAACCTTCAAAACTGCATATCTCCGATTCTACCGATTGGATTTTCGTTGTTTTGGTCTCTAATAATGTGTTAAATGTTAGTCTACTTTTCTAAACTGGTGTGGGATTTTTCTTGTTTTGTGTGTTCACTCTATTTCTTTTTTAAGTGCTGCATAAATTCCGTACCTGTTGCTTCCACGTTGTGCCTGGCTTCTCTTGTGCCAAGCTACCAGAGGGTCGAACACAGATTAATTTGGGGTTTGCTTGTGACTTGACCCTAACAAAAATTGTGGTTGCTTCTTGAGCAGAGTTTTAACCCCCCCCCCATCCAGAACCCCAATTTCCAACACATCTGTTACAGGTGTGTCAGTAAAATGGGGCATGTACTGGTATTTACTGGGCATTCTGCCCCACTCAAGTACTGCATGTTTGACCATCTGAAATTCACCTGTTGAAAATTGCAGCGATGTAGCACTTAGAGTGAAACTCGTTATTCCAGTCCCATTGCAAATATGTGCCTCAGAGAGATCGAAAAAAGGTCCCACTCATAATGGGGACCATAGAGTTTTATAACCACAATTGCCAAGTTCCTCTGTAACACCTTGTTTCCCTTTTTTCGCTGACAGTTTGGTTTCAAAATCACTAGTACCAGTGTCCTGGCATCTGTCATTTACCCGCTATAACGTTTTATTAAACTTTACTACAAGTCAGTTTTTAGCAGATCTTCCCTAATCATGTATGTCTCAGATCATGGTGTATCACTGATTCTTCGGCTGTCAACACCAGTTAGTTAGAATCTACTGTTACCGTGCATGTTGCAGTTATGAGTTTAAAAAAAATAAATTTAGGCCTGGATAACCTGCCAATAGCAGCAAGTGTCTTGATAGAGTGGCGGGCGGGCGGGGGGGGGGGAATTAGGGTGCATGGACGGATAGCGAGACAAACAAATAAAAAAACTAAAAAACTCTTCCCTGCTGCATTGCCGCATAGCGATCCTCTCCACTGCAGGCACAGGTTCCCAGACTCCACTGTGGCCAATCCTGACTCTGCTTTCATGTATGAGAGCAACGTCAGGATTGGCCTTTGGAGCTTCGATTTGCATCCTAAGTTAGACTGGGGGGCCTGTGCCTGCTCTCTCCGACCCAGCACTGCAGCTTGGGTAGGAGAAAGCTTGAGTGCGCGTGAGCGTTTGGCCGTCTTGAGACGGTTAGCCGAACTGTCATGTGTACTGAGAGCAGTGCAACCACTCCCCCTAGTGTCTGTCATCTGCTGGCCGTCCCCCAAGTCTTGGCTCCGAGAGCAAAAATAAAACAATCAACAAACGTTTATTATCGTTTTATTTTTCATTTTTGTGGCTGGTGGTGGGGGGTGACACTCTTCTGCCATTGAGGAAGAGCCGCCGTTGGGCAATAGTTATCGGGGTAAATGTTCAGTATTTACCAGAACATGTGGAGATTGGTGCAGTGAGCACCAAAGACTGGATATGGGTGGTATTTATTACACCCTATAAATTCCGACACAGCAGATTCAGATGTTATCAGGTGCAATGAATATGACACCAATTAGCAGATCACTTCTAATGGGGGTGTAAGTGGTGAACATTCTAGACATGATTCCATGTACCGAGATTCCATAGTGCCAATATCGGCCACACTGACCATCCCTCACGCAGCAACATACATGCAGCATAAATAAGCAGATAAGACACTTTTTTGTTGGGAAAAATTTGCTGCAGGTTTATTAGCATAACAATATGCCAACAAGGTGGGTTATCTTACAGGCGATCCAAAGACAAGACGCCCCTCGCGGCCTACGATTCCATTCTGCACCTTCTTCCGGTTTACCACACTTCCTGCTCATGCACCGTAGAGGTAAAGAACTGATCCTAGCTGGTAACAGCGGTGGACGCTTGTGCGCTGCCAATGATGTGGATGCATTTTATCAACAAATGATATGTAAAATTGTGTTTGGAATATTTTTCAGTGTGTATAGAGACTGTTTCCAGCCCAAACATCTTATGTAATATGTAAACAATTTGGAAAGTTTTAAGGTTTATTACTGTTCCTTTGTTTTTGTTGTGATTTTAAACTCCAGTTCAAATTGTGTCATGATCGAGGGATCCTTCCAAAAAGTGTACAACCTAGCATTCTTTGTGCTGAATCGACTTTAATAACTATTTTGTCAATGACGTTGCCTCCACCGAGGCCTCCCATCCGAACAGGACGTCTTTGCCCTGATTAAGTGGCCTTTAGAATGTCTTGTTCACCGCTAGGGGGGGAGGGGGCTGTGTGTGCTCTTTTCTGTCCTCGATAAACATCAGCCTTTCAAGAGGGAATCCACTCTTCAACTCTGAAAAGTTCTGTCATCGCATATCAACGCGAGGTACATTCTGTGGGGGGACGCGGCCTTCTTGAGTTTCGCGCCCCCACTTGGAGATAAGTCCTGGGGGGTGCGCCCTGCGACTGCCTGGAGCGAGGGCACTGAGTATGTGCGCACGCGCTGTGGGCAGCAGCTCCGATTAATAATATATTCGCAAGATTTGCTGTCCTAGGACGCTTCTGAGGCAGATTTGACGTGATAACGTCACTTGTGAATAACGAGCGAGTGCAGCAGCGTGGTAAATTGAATGACCTCTAAGTGGCCTTGACAGTTCTACACAGGTGTGCAGACTTGCAGGGCTTGTGCAAATGTTACATGATTGCATGGCAAACGGTATTTATTTATTTATTTATGCGTTTTTATATAGCGCGGACTTTACCCGAAGGTGTCAGAGCGCTTCACAATAGGAACAGAACTGATACATGAGAACATTACAAGTGAACAAATTACAAAAGCAAACGTTACATTACATGAGGCAAAAGTGACAATCGTGAGCAAACAAAATACAAGAGGTAGCAAACGGTGCATTACAGGAGGAAAAAGTGACATGTGTGCAGGTTACAAAAGCGTACAAAGTACAAGTAGAGGTATAATACTGCAATAAATGGAGAACACTCAAACACAAGAACAAACGTTACGTAGGCAATGGTGGCACGCAAGCCCGGTTCTAGCGGGTGGGCCGGGTGGGCCAGGCCCACCCAAACATGAGCCTTGGCCCTCGCAGTGAGGGCTTGAAGGCAGGCGCGCACCGACCGGCATTGACCTCAAAGGGTATCTATGTGTGTGTGTGTGCCCAGGCTGAGACAGCTTCTCGGGGGCGCGCACACACACACACACACAGACAGTTTGTGAGATTATCGCAGCCGCACCCGAGTACTTCACAGGTCTTTAAAAGACCATTTACATATAAACGAGGCTTTGTTTATTTTTTCACCCCTTCATCTCCACATGGCGAAAGGCAACAAATCCTTTCTTTGACAATCGTAACCTTTGCCTACTGTTCTGCTGCATGGGTATTTTTCTTTGCAGCACAGGAGGAAAGAAGTTTGTTTATTCCTATTCACCTTTCCTGACCCCTGCAGCTGATTATCACAAAAGGCTGCCTGTGACACAAAGTTTGACTAATGGAGTAGTAGGTTAAGAGAATGTGTAACTATTTGTTTTTCTTTTGAAAATCTGCACAGGCCCAGCACCACACATACTTCATGTGTGGTTCATTTAAACAGTTTTTATCATTATCATGGCTGATGCAGGACAACAATTAGACAATACAAAATGCCCAGATAACGCTGGGATTACTGATCCTGCTGGAGAGCAATCATTTGTCTGTTAGTAGTTTTTAAATGCAGATGAACTGTATTTTATGTGGAAGCTCAGTGGGTTACTGCCTTTGTCACAGAGATCCTTGTGTTACTTGCAGTTCAGAAGTTACAATCCTAGCATAGGACAGTGACCAATGAATTGTCACCAAAGAGCTGCATACAAACATGAATGGTAAAGTTAGAACTTTGCTTTTTTTGTTTTGTGATATAGTTAGAACTTCCTCAGTCTTTCATTATTTTAAAGATATCTTGACGGGAGGGATTTGACGCTGTGCAGTGTGTATGCCCTGAATGTGGAGCAAGCGGCTTTCTTTGCGCGATTATCAGGGAAATTGGCGACAGTCCTAGCGGGCACGGTCCTCCTTGGAGGGGATTTCAATTTCAATTCGGTAACAGATGTGGAGTTGGACACAGGTCGCACCCACCGCTTGCGCAGTCGGCGGTTCATAGGATGGCGAAAGGGAGACGGGAGTGGCAATCTATGTGGGGATTGGTCGATGCATGGTGGACGCAGCACCCCGCCGAGAGGGATTATTCCTTCTATTCCTCCCCGCACGATCTCCATGTCCGGCTTGACAGTGTCCTCTGTTCACCAGATGTCCAGGGTCTGATTCGCCACAGCGAGTATTTGGCGAGAACAATTTCTGACCATAACCCTTGCTTGGTGATGGTGCGGTGGTTCAGGCAGCGCCAGGCTATTCCCACGTGGCGGCTGAACCCGCTGGCGTTGGAGGACTCGGCCTTTAAGGCCTCGGTGCAGACAGCGTGGAGGGCTATTTTGCGGCGAATGAGGGTACCGCGTCGAGCAGGGCCCTTGAATGAGACGCCTTCAATACGGTGATTAGAGGTGCCTGTATTTCGGCCACGGCGGGGGCCTGCAAGACCCTCCTGCAAGACCTCGCGCATGGCGAAGATCGGTTGCGTGCGGCGGAGCGAGCTGGCCATGACGATCCCGAGGCTCACGAGGCTGTCTCAGCCACCCGCGAGGAGGTCGCGGTGCTGATGCTTCGATCATAAGGAGTATCTTGTTAGGGCGCACGCTGAGCGCGATAAGGTGGGCTCCCTGTTGGCTTGGCTGGCCAATCCTGCGGCCCGTGGCACCCGGATCTTGGCTTTAATCAGGGCGGAGGGGCGCTTGGTCTACACCCAAACCGACATCAATGGTCAGTTTTTTTAGTACTATGCTTGACTGTATCAGAGCACGATGCCCAGTGCACCGGAGGGACTGGATGACTTCCTGGCCACCGCACAGTTGCCGCGCCTTGAGCCGGAGCATGGGGACAAGCTAGGCGACGAGATCTCTGTGGGGGAAATACGCGCGGTCGTCAAACACATGGCTCGCCGCAAGACCCCTGGCGCAGATGGCCCACCGATTGAGTTCTATACGGCTTACATTGACGTCTTGGCCCCACGCCTGCACGCTGTTTATAGGGAGGCATGGGACGCTGGCGTTCTTCCCGCAACCTCCCTGGAGGCCATCATAATACCCCTCTGGAAGCGAGGGGAGAGGCCGGCTCTTGCCTGTCCTACCGCCCCCTATCTATGCTCACGACTGATTACAAAATCCTGAGCAGGGTCCTCGCGACGCGGCTGCTTGCCCATATGTGCACATTGGTCCACCCGGACCAGGCGGGCTTCATTCCCCAGCGCACCACGGCCACCTGTGTGCGCCGCTTATTGCAGGTCATGGGTGGTGATTTCGGAGGGCTCCCGGAGGCCGCTGTGCTTTCGATTGATATCGAAAAAGCCTTTGACAGTGTGGAGTGGCCATACATGTTCCGGGTCTTGGAGGTGTTTGGGCTGGGAGAACGATTCGTGACGGCTTTACTGTATAACGCGGCCACGGCTACGATATCGGCGGCATATCCGGATGGCCGGGGGACACGTCAGGGCTGTTCCCTATCCCCATTGCTCTTCGCGCTGGCCATAGAGCGACTGGCGGCTCATGCTCAGATGGGACGGACCTATGAGGGCCTGGCACTGAGGGGCGACCCTCACTACATCTCCTTATATGCAGATGATTTGTTGATGTTTTTGGCAGATACCGATGATTTCCTTCGTGGGGCCAAGCGTCTTCTTCTTCGCTTCGGCGATCTTTCGGGGCTGCGGGTCAATTGGGGGAAGCCGTGCCTCTTCCCGGTGGCACCAAAGGACGGTGAGTCTCGGATGGAGGGGAACCTTCGCTGGGAACACCGTTGCCTCCCCTATCTGGGCACTCAGATTTACCACACTCAATTAGATCTGCTGGAAGGCAACATCAACAGAGCGATCAGGAATCTACAGGATTCAATAGGGTTCTGGCGAGCCCTGCCTCTCTCGGTAGCAGGTCGGGTGGCATTGCTGAAGATGATTGCTCTTCCTCGTCTACTATATTTATTTCGTACCCTGCCGGTGTGGGTGCCAGCGTCGGTATTTCGCAAGCTTCGTTCCTTAACCACGGGATTCATCTGGGGATCGGGTAGACGCCGGGTCGCTTTAACAACTTTGATGCGTCCCAGGGCTGATGGGGGGTTGGCGGTCCCAGATTTTGAGTGGTACTATCTGGCGGCGCAACTCCAATGGCTTACTCAAGCAGTGGCTTGCGAATTTCACGGTCCGGAGGGGCCGCAGGGTAGGCTGTTCCCGAGACACGTCATCTCTTTCATAGTGCTGGGCCAGAAGTTTGAATTAGGCCGCCTTACCCTCGAGAAGCGTGCTATTCGCCTCTGTTGGCTCCGGAGTCACAGGCACGCGGGCACCTCTCACCCATATGCCCCGGAAATTCCTCTGGGGATATGCACGGCCCTCCCACATGGTGGGGATTGGTCGGCCCTGGCAACCTGGGAGGAACTTGGGTTGCACATGCTTGGAGACCTATATCGCGATGGGGCGCTGCTGACCTTTCAGGAGCTGCACGACGCTCATGGCCTCCCGCGGGGGGATTACTTACATGCCGCACTGGTGGTCAGTATCCAGAAACACTGGGGTGGGGGCCTTGCCGAGCCACCGACTTCTTTGGGTTGCCAATATGTGGTGATGGCAGCTGGCACTTTCAAGGTCGTTACCTGTCTATACCGGAGGCTTTTGACGGAGGCCATGTTGCCCCTGGATGTGCTGCGAGGCAAATGGGAATTGAATGAACGCCAGGTTCCAACTGGTCCAGTTTTTTACGCTTCATAGAGCGTATCTGACGCCTGTCAAGATTTCGCAATATTTCGGGGGCGCCACGTCCCTCTGCCCAAGATGCGGCGTGGACGGAGCAGACTTCGCCCACATGTTTTGGTCGTGCGCAACGCTGGCGGCTTATTGGACTGCGGTGGTGACCTGTTTGAACGCGGTCACGGATCGGCAGATAGAGGTAGATATGGGCGTTTGTTTGTTGCTCTGGTTTCCGCACACTACCCGGACGAAAGTCACTAGTAAGTTTTGTGATTTGGGTTGGAAGGCGGGCTTTCTGCGCTGGGCACGTGCTGAGAGCTCTCTCCGACTGCAACAGGCCAGGCGTTTAGATAATGACAAGGCAATGGAAGTGGCTAGGGCATGGGAGGCACTGGTGACAGAGCTGCAGAGACCGGCGGATGGGTTGAGTGACGAGGAGGAGGCTGTGCTGTAGAGCCGGGGGACGGATGGGTAGCCCGCTTTCCAGCGGACTGTTTTTTTTCTTTTTTAACATAGGACTGGTGGGCGTGCACAGACGTTGTCCCCCTAACGCTATTGGGTAAAATAGAGCACGTTACTAGAAGGAGGGTACTCATGGTTGTTGCATTTATATGGGTTGAGCGGGGCGCACTGACAGGGGTGGGGAGGGTCGTTGGGGGGCGCAAAAAGAGATTACAGTATAAAAGGCATGAATATCACTGATTATGTTGTATTTTGGAACCGGTGCGTATTACTGTAATGTGGTACTAGATGTTCCTTCTATTTCAGAATGCCAATAAAAACTATATTTACGAAAAAAAGTGTTTGGGCAGATATACATTTTTATCAGTAAAGCTGACCCCCATGGAATACTTTTTAAATCCTAAGGTTGTGTTTCCCCAGACCAAACCCTTTTAAAATATACTGCCCACCAGTATGGATGACATGTGATTCCTACACCTTGTAAAACTCATTGGCTAATGTGACATTCCCTGTAGACTGATTTACATACTTGTATGATTCATTGTCTCTGTATAACTACCTGATATGAGTAGCGCTATACAACAAATGAAATGCATATGAAAGAGTGGCTACGTAGAGATGACCCAGAGCCTTGGAAAATTAATAAGGGCGCCACTAGGGTTGTCAAAATCCACACTGTGTGTTCCCTAGTTGTGCAACCCCGCAATTGGTTTTTTCCTATCCTTGGCTCAAGAAAGACATGCAGGCAGTTCTCTTTAACCTGAGGCCCTCTTGTCTTTTATACCAAACAGAAAGGACTGGTTCCTAATGAGAACACATCGTTAGGGATATTATTATTGTTGTGTATTGCCTTGTGTTGTTTGCATTAATTGATATATATTTTTCTTAGCACTTGTACAGCTTGTTATTGCACAGTATTGCACAGTATTTGTTTGTATGTAAATTCTTTCACTGCTTGACAACTTTCTATTTGATGACATACTTTTAAAGTGATGAATGTTTTTCTAAAAAATTCAAAAAACTGAAATAAAACAGACTACCCTCCAGTATAACTTGACTGAGTGGGAACAAAAAAACTGAAAAATAAAATCTGTCTGGCATATTTGTTTGTTCTGCATATTCGAGTGGTCCACGCCAGTACAGACACAGGACCCCAACCTTTCCCTCTGCTCGTACGTAGAGATGAGGGCACTGGAGGAGGGTGGCAGTGAGGAAATCAGAGGAGGAGGTCCATGGGGGGGCGACGGAGAGATGAGGGGCACTGGTGGAGGGTGGTAGTGTGGGTGTCTGAGGAGGAGGTCATGAGGGGGAGGGGCTACAGAGAGATGAAGGGCACTGGTGGAGGTTGGCAGTGAGAGAATCTGAGGAAGAGGTCATGGGGTGGAGGGGGAGCCAGGGAGAGATGAGGGGCACTGGTGGGGGTGGTAGAGAGGGAGTCTGAGGAGGAGGTCATTAGGGGAGGGGCTACAGAGTGATGAGGGGTACTGGTGGAGTGAGGGTGGTAGTAAGGGAATCCGAGGAGGAGATCAATAGGGGGGGCCATGGAGAGATGAGGGGCACTGTTGGAGGGTGGTAGTGAGAGAGTCTGAGGAGGAGATCATGAGGGGGAGGGGCTACAGAGAGATGAGGGGCACTGGTGGAGGTCGGCAGTGATGGAATCTGAGGAAGAGGTCATGGGGTGGAGGGGCTATGGGGAGATGAGGGGCACTGTTGGAGGGTGGTAGTGAGGAGTCTGAGGAGGAGATCAGGAGGTGGAGGGGCTACAGAGAGATGAGGGGCACTGGTGAAGGATGGCAGTGAGGGAATCCGAGGAGGAGGTCATGAGGGGGAGGGGCTATGGGGAGATGAGGGGCACTTGTGGTGTTTGGCAGTGAGGGAATCCGAGGAGGAGGTAGTGGGAGGGGCTATTGAGCGATGAGGGGTACTGTTGGAGGGTGACAGTGAGGAGTCTGAGGAGGAGATCATGAGGGGGAGGGGCTACAGAGAGATGAGGGGCACTGGTGGAGGGTGGCAGTGAGGGAATCCGAGGAGGAGACCATAAGGGGGAGGGGTTATGGGGAGATGAAGGGCATTTGTGGCATGTGGCGTGGCAGTGAGGGAATCCGAGGAGGTGGTCAAAAGGGGGGCCATGGATGGATGAGGGGCACTGTTGGAAGGTGGTGGTAAAGGTATTTACGGAGAAAGAGGTTATTGGTGCGGCGCCAAAAAAGACTTTCGCATCTGCGCTGAAGCCGGCCCTGTCATAGCCTTTCTGTTTTTGTTTATTTAATTAGCAGTCGGGTCATAAAGGCTACTATGGAACATACTTTAAAGTGCTTGCTAATTATATTTACTGCTATATTCAATGTTTTAAGTTTGAAGGTGATTTTACTAATGTTTTTAACGGGAAAATTAAAATTGGAGCCCGATGGTGCCTGATATGGGGTTGGGGCCCAAGGTCAGCTGTGAGCTAAGGTGCATTGGAGAGGAGTGGGTATAATCAAGCCTGTAATGGAGTGCGTTGCAGAGTCCATGGTCAGGTGGAGGTAGGTATGAAGAGGGATTCTCCCTGAAGGCTCCCAAAGAGGAAGCCCGTGAAGTGTCACTTGCCTGATAAACCCACCTCAGAAACCACCTCTTCCCATCAAAGGAACATTACATGGAAAAAACACTTTTGAGAGTGATAATATTTAAAAAGAGATTTGGAAAAGAGTGCGTTTTACTGGGCCTTGTAAGACTAAGAAGAGATAAAGGAGGGCCCTGAAGCAGGTCTGCCTAGACATATATCCAACAAATCGAGCCCGCAGTGGCCCACCCAAATGCACCCTTGGCCCACTCAAATAAAAATTCCTGGAGCCGGGCCTGGTGGCACTTGTGCAAGTATCGAAAGCAAACAAAATGTAAGAGGTAGCAAACAGTGACGAGTGACAAGAGAACAGTGACAAGAGAGAAGTGACGTGTGCATGTTACAAAAGAGTACCAAACACAGGTAAAAGGGTAGTACTGCAATAAATGGCAGACTCTCAAACCACAAGAACACACTGGGAAGGCACTTCCATAGTCATGGAGAATAGAAATTTTCAATACTAAAAGGTCTTCCTTCAGATAATAGAGAGGGTATGAATTAACTTTGGAAGTGTCTTTGAAGGAGGAGAACTTTGAGGTCAGTTTTGAAGGCCTGGGAGGATGTGGTGGTCCAGAGCTGAAGCGGAAGTGAGTTCCAGATTCTCACTGCGTTGCCTGAAAAGGATTGGGCCATCGATCTTTCCTCCTTGAAAGTGGGAGGTTCAAGCAGTAGATTTTCCGCATTTCGTGGTGGTCTCGAGCCTCCAGAGAGTTTCAGTTTATTAGTCAGGTAGCGAGGAGAGGAGGAGTGCAAGGCTTTGTGGGTGATGCAGGCAGTCTTGTAGATAGATCTTGCCTCGATGGGAAGCCAGTGGAGGGTGGATAACATGGGTGTGATGTGGTCGCTTCTTTTGGGCCCATAATTGAAACGACCTGCTGAATGGAGAACAGACTTAAGGGGGGACAGGTGGGATTTGGGGAGGCCAGTAAGAAGAGAATTGCGGTAGTCCAGTCTGGAGAGGACCAGCGATTGGACCAGGGTTTTAAGGTCATGATCCGGGAAGAAGCGACAAATCCCCCAAAGAAGGCGCAGTTGGTATCGTGCAGACTTTGCAATTGAATTAATGTGGGAGAGTAGATTGAGTTTTGTGTCGAGTATGACACCAAGGGATTTTGCGCTGTCGACAATGATGGGTTTATTGTTCAGTAGATTCATCTGGTCCATCCATGATTGAACCGGTGGAGGAGAAAGCGAGGCGGAGAGGAGGAGGAATTCAGTTTTGGAGGGATTCAGAATCAGTTGATGGGTTGACATCCAGTTTTGAATGGAGTCCAGAGTAGAGTTTAGGACGGAGAGATCGTGAGTGGAGGCAACCTTGAGGTAGATTTGAGTGTCGTCTGCATAGAGATGATAGTGGACCCCGGATTTACTTAGGAGATTTCCCAGTGGTTCCAAATAGAGATTGAACAATGTGGGTGCAAGTATAGAGCCTTGAGGAACACCTTAACCTGCCGCCAAAGGAGATGAAAGACTGTTTGCTATTTTGATCATTTGGGATCTATCAGAGAGGAAGGAAGCAAACCATTTAAGCACAGTGCCCTCCATGCCCATTCTCTGTTGTAGAGTGTTGAGGAGGGTGTTGTGATTGACAGTGTCAAAGGCTGCAGAAAGGTCAAGGAGAATTAGAAGACAAGACCCCCCCAAATCGAGTATCCGCAGTGCGTCATCAATCACTTGCAGCAGGGCTGTTTCAGTGCTGCAGTTTTGGATGAAGCCGGACTGAAAATTGTCAAGAAGATCATTGTCCTTGATATGACGAGAGAGCTGTTTCGCAACACATCTTTCTGTGATCTTCACAAGAAAGGGTAGGTTAGTGAAGGGGCGGAAGTGGTTGAGGTCATTCGCATCAGCAGTGGGTTTTTTAAGCAGAGGGGTGACCTGCCCAGTTTTAAAGGAAACAGGAAGGGAGCCTTGACAGAGGGAGAGGTTGACCAGATTGGTCCAGTAGGGAAGAGAATGGGTATAGAAGTCAATGGCAATGGCACTAGGGATGGGGTCAAGAGAATGATTGGAGGGCTTTGTTTCGAGGATGCACTTGAGGAGAACATCTTCACAGATGGGGTCGAAGTTCTGCCAAATGGTTAGTGAGTTGCGCTCCTCTGGAGGGGTAGGATGAGCGACCTGATTCCCAAGTGATTTCACTTTTTCGTCAAAGAATACAGCGAAATCTGCAGCTTTCTTTGTAGAATCCTCCAATTTGGAGGTTGGGAGAGAGCAGTTAGTATTCTTGATGAGATCAAATAGTTTTTTGGGTCTATTTTTGGCTGAGTCAAGGAGGGATCTGAAGTGCGCTGCTTTCCCAAGGAAGATGTGCTTGTGGTACTTGGATCTTGCTGAACGAAGCGTGGCCAAATTATCGGTGGAGGGCGCTTGCCTCCATTGTTTCTCCAGTAGTCTTAGGTGCTTCCTTTGTTCACAGAGAGATTTGTTGAACCAAGGTGCTGAGGGAATGGGCCTTTTCTTTTTGCTTTGGAGAGGAGCGACGTTATTGATTTCGACTGCAAGGACTGAGAGGCATTGGGAGGTGAGATCGTCAACATCTAGGCTCGGGTCTAGCCTTGGAAGTGACAGCAAAGCTGATTCACAGAGGGAAACGGTGTAAATATTTTAGTGTCACGAAACCAGGAGTCAGCCCTCTTAGGTTGGCCAAGAATTATAGAGTGTGCTAGGTGAAGAGAGAATGGGATGAGGAGGTGGCCAGACCAGTCTACGTGAATAGGGGTAGCGATAGAAAGCATGCCTGCTTTAGAAATAACAAGGTCCAGGATTGAGCCCTTAGAGTGTGTTGATTCTGTGCAGTGTTGGATAAGATCGTTTGTAGAGAGGAAGGTGCCCAGCAAGTTTGCGGAAGAGTCTTGCAGAGAGCCCCAGTGGAGATTGAAGTCACCCACGAAGGTCTGATTGTCACTTTGCGAGTATTGGTCGCTGATGAAGTCAGTGAGTTCCTCCATAAATGAAGGGCCGCTGCCAGGTGGGCGGTAAATGACATGGAATCTGAGGGGTGAGTGGTGGTGTAGTTGAAGCTCAAGAGATAGACATTCAAAAGGGCGGATGGCGCTGATGGGAGAAGCCTTAAGTTGAAGGGAGTTTCTAAAGATGACTGCAACACCTCTCCCAACTTTGATAGGTCTGTCATTCCTAAAAATAGAATAGCCTGTGGGTAATAGGAGATCAAACATAGAGTGAGAAGTATCGTTGAACCAGGTCTCTGTTAGGAAGAACATGTTAATATTGTGATGGGTAATGGTATCAGAGATTTCGAGTTTGTGTTTTATTGCAGATCTGCAGTTGTGGAGCAGACATCGCAGCTCTGTCCAGACTGTTTTGGTGATAGTGGGACTTGGGCTAAGAAGGGTGATAGGGATATTGTACTTATACAGGGGTGCACGGGACGGTTTAGGTGGATGCTTGGTTCTGACTGAAGAGATGGTTGGAATAGTGTAGATAGTTGGGTTACTCGGAGATGCAAGTTGAAGAAGGGTGGCATTCAAGGGCTTGTGTGAGTGAACGATGTTTGCAGACGACAGGTTATGTTTGGCTATGATGGGGTGAGGGGGCGAGGTGAATCTCGTGGGAAGGTGAGAGTTTTCCAAAGGAGTTGAGGGGAATGGGAAAGTGGAAATCTTGGAGCTTAAAAGTGAAATGAAAGCTACGAGCTGGGAGATGGAGGTGATAAGAGAGCCTAGCCTATTTTCAAGATAGAGTAGGGCAGAGCACGGAAGGTTGGGTGTCTCGATGGCAAAAGGAGGGGGTGAAATTGGTGGTGGAAGGCAGGGAGAGGTGGGGGGACAGGAGGAGAGTTGGGGTATAGGGTTCATAGGTGGGGAAAGGTGGAGGTTGAGAGCGGGGGTTGGTATATCAGAGGTGAAGGGAGAGTTGTCTTTGTTGGCCTTGCACGAAGGAAAGGAATTAAGGACATATTTAGGGGGAGATGGGTGCGGATCAAGGCAGTGGAGGAGAGGGAGAGGGGAGGACTGTGAGGTTTGGGAGGAAAAAAAGGGAGGTGGTTAGAGAGGTCCTGTTGGCTAGGAGAGGTGGCTGTGAGGGGACGGGCATCTGGCAGAGTGAGGGGGTTGGGAGAAGGGGAAGTTGAAGAAAGGAAATGGTTCTGATGGGCCCGATGGGGGGAGATGGAAAGGGTTACCAAGGGGGGAAAAGGGGTAGCACAGCATTGCTGGCAGAGTGGGGGGAAGGAGAGAGATGCAATGGGAATGTGGAGAAATCGGGGTAAGAAGCGAGGGGAGGAGGGGGTAGAGAAGAGGGGGAGAAGGAGGAATAAGGGGAGCATAAGATAAGTTAGCTGGGGGAGGAGGTTGGAGGAGGGGTGGACTAAAAAAGGGAGTAGCAGGTAGGAATAGAGGGGAGGAGATGAGATTGGAGTACCGGGACGGTACAGATTGGACGAGGAGCGTATTAGCTAGTGGTACGACTGACGTGATGAAGGGGGGGCATACTGTGATGTGGGAGGAAAGGGAGAGGAGGGCACAAGGGAGGGGGAGGGAAAATGGCCGACCTATGCCACCCGAGGGTGCAGCCTATTGGAATGTAGGGGGGTCAGGGCAGGAGAAAGGAAGTAATGGGTGGAGATAGATGGAGAGTCAGGGGAAAACCCGGTCACAGAGGAGGGGAGTAGGGAAGGGAAGAGGAGGTCAAAGCGAGAGACAGGTGTCTTTGCCTTAAATCATGACAGCCATAACATGTTCACTTTTTGGTCTGGCTTGAAAGTGCAGCAGTTGTCAGACCTTATGTGATCAATTGAAAAAGAGCTTTCAGAAGTACCACTGAGAAAGGTCGGCCCACATGTTGGGTTCCCTGAGTACAGCACTTGATTGAGCAAAATTAGCGTTTCCACTGAAAAGAGGGTTTGTACTGCACTTTTTTAAAATCAAGACTATAGGTCTTGTTTGCTTATTGTGAAAACGTTATTTTAGAGACGACTGACAGATTTATTGTGAAAATATATATTAAATTCAATATGCATTGAACGGTAGACTATTCTAACTCTGTATTAAAGCCTGCAGAGAGGTGCTTTATTACGTGGAATCGCACCTATTTAGATAGTAGGTGACTGTTTTTGTGTTAGTTACCCCTCCAATAAGCCCTAAGGACAGGAGATTCGCACTGTGATAATCCTTGTTACACCCCATGAGGAGAGATAGTACTTTGCTTTGCCAACTGTAATTTTCTACCCATTTGTAATTTTATGAGTGTGTGGCTTCTGGGAAACTTAATGCTCAACACAACAGGCCTGGGTTGTTTTGACGAAACCCAATGACGAAGACTATCGGGCTCATTGGTTCGCTCAGAAAAGTTTGTGTTTGATTCCAAAGGTCTGATCTGTTTGTTATGAAGTGTTATTACAACGCTAGGAGGCCTGGCTTGTTTGATGTGAAAAGTATTTTTTTTTTGTGGCAGTTTTATATAGCGCAAACTCGATCCGAAGGTATCAGAGCACTTTACATGAGCATCAGTTGCGTTACAGATGGACATATTTATTTTTGTTAGGCACAGAAAGAGATTGAGTGATTTTCCCAAAATCTCAGGATGTTGAGCGTCCCTGCTGAGACTCGAACCCGGTTCCCTAGCATCGAGGTCAACTGCTCCAGCTGTTAGGCCACATTCTCTCCGCAAACCTAAACTTTAACACAAATAAGTCATAAACAGTGGATTGTTGGTCGCATTTGTAACAAGAGATCTGATCCCAAACTTTTGATGATCCGCTTTGTCCTGCTGGGGACTAGTGGAGTTGGCTGCACATCGCTGAAGGGCAGTCCCAATCCGGAGACGGATGAGAACAGCTTGGATTCCCAGGGTAATGATCGATACATTGCCCATGGACTGAAAGTCAGATTCTCAAACCCTGGCAACATATCTCCTGGGCATGGACAGCACATAAAGCCACCTGTCTGCTATCGGAAACGCGTGGGAGCAAACTTTATGACACAGACAGCCTTTCACACCCCATTGTGAAATGACTGGCAGCGCTGCATTTTTTGGGCTCCCACCAACTACGATGGTGGCACAGCTAACTTTTTCAAAGATTCTCACCCAGATCATGAACATCCTGTCCAATGTAGTCAACCGGCTCATCGTATCCCGAATGACACATAGATAGAGAATTCTGTTATGTCAAAGTTTTATGTAATTCCGGAGTTTCATAATGTGCCTGGGGCTGTTGATTGCGGCAATACACCACCTGCACTTCCTTGGAGATGCAGGTGGTGTGCATGAGACAGATCTGTGCCAAAGATCCTGTTCCCACCCATGACTCTGTGATCCAGAGATACCGCTGCATCTGACACCACAATGGGTCACAGCAGTACCCACCCAGGACATGGCCACTCTCTGAGAACATCAGAATCCTCAATTACTTCTCATTTGGATTATCATGTTGAGTTGATGATACATATCTCCAGGGACTGGACCATGATAAGCGCTAAGTGGGAGATCGAGGATGCCCCTGCCCCTAATGTATAAGCCGGTCTTGGTACGTGATATGACTGATCTCTCTTGATGAATGATTGGTAGAAATGTATAAGACAACCTCGAATAAACAACTTATATACAAATTGCAGGGAAACGATGGATGTCTTTGGTCGATATTAATTAAAGAAACCCCACAGTTCACAAATGGTGGGAAATCCCTTGTAGAATAAGATCTTAGAAATGATAAATTCTTTAGAATCAATCTTTGTACCCCGGCAGGGACTACCTACCTACTTATTTTTTTGTCCATGTGCATCCCAATGGTACGGTTTCACAATCCTAATCCAGGTTTGGGAGCCTCTTATATTGATTTAGATTTGCTCCCTTTTTCTTTTCTATTTCACTTATATTTGTCTTGGCTTGTATAAGATGTTGTGCAATAGCTGCTGTTAGCGACATGCTAACTCCTCCCCTGCCAGCCACCGCGTGGAATGTCATCCTTCATCCCTCCAGGCTATAGCTAGCACTGGTCCACAGATGATCATTCTCTGTCGCCTTATCGCGCCATTCTGTGAATATCTGTCCCCACCACCCCCTCCCTGTTCAGCTTTTTCAGCTTCTGGCCACACATACATTTGACTAGAGGTTATTTATCACTGTAGCACTCCTCAGGTAACACTGATGGAGCTGTACTGGCCTGTATATTGCTCTGTTTATATCAATAAAATCCAATTCAAAAGAAATGGATGATAGATATAGACATTCAAACACATATCCCCAACTATGTATCCCATGAGGATGGCTGTGAATATCTCCTGGCACAGTGGGGCAACACACCTGTAGGAGAATCATCTGCTGGCTATGAGGAAGTGGCAATAGGACACACACCAGGACATGCAGCACAAGTGTCACTGAGTCCTCGGGTCCATTTCTTCTCATGTGTCCTTCTGCCACTCTCTACAGACACACCAATCTTCTAAATGTACTTAGAGTTTCTACCTCAGCAGATTTGTTTATGTTTCTAGTTTCCCAACACCTTTTGGCGGTTGTGCATTTACCAAGAGACATATTATATATCATAATCAGGGCCACTGGAATTATGTGGAAGAGGATGATCAAATTATGTGGCAGGTTTGGCAAAATTGTGGAGCAAGAAAGGGCAAAATATGCAGTACAATCTGTAGTAGTATTATTTTAATAACTGTTCAGCCATGGCAAACTTGCATTTCTTTAGTACCAGATTAGCATTTGCACAGCAATCTGTGCTCTACATTTATAGGGAACTAAGCTTTTTGTTTAGTAACTTTTGGTCCACTTGAGCTAGAATTGTTTTTGTAAAAGCTGCAATCATGCAGTCTATGTGAGATTATACGACAAATCTATGATTATGCAGAAGCCGCTGCAGTTGCAGAAACGCATGCTTCCAGTTGCCATGACCACAACATAATAATTGAGAAATCTATTTGGACTATTAAAGGGGTGTTCTTGCTTTCTCTACCACACCTGTGTAGTTAACTAAGACTAAGGTGTGTTGCACAGAAGTAATTTGCTGCATACTGCTTAACATTATGAGGAGACACTGTGCCACTGCCAGAGAAGGAGGTCAGAGTACATGGCTCAGGTGACACTGATGAAGAGGCAGAAGTGGGACATGTCCCACAACGAGGCAATCATGATGATGCTGGCATCAGAGACAATAGCAATGCTAATTACTTCTGTAATGCCTTACATCACTTATGTAACATGTACTGGAAAATAACATATTTAATAAATAAATACTTTTTGTGAAAAGAAAATTATTCAGATTTGTGCCCCTCTTGCCCTGGCAGCTGTCACCCACCCTAAACCCAATTATCCCACCCCCTAGCTGTACTATAGCCCCAACACAACTGATGCTCTTTACAACCTAAACAAAACTATTGACTGTGAGCGTCTCCTGGATTAGGAATATTGAGTACTTTGAGGATTGGTGAGAGGAGGGGTAACACAGTTCAATGCACTGAAGTGCGGCATATCACACCTCAAGAAACTTTAATGGCTCTCGATCCAGAAGAGATGCTAGTTCAAAATGCTTACATATGCATACAAAGCCCTGCACAACGAAGGTCCAGCATACATCCACAAACACATGACCTTCCACCAGCGAACCAAGTTCTTTCAGTCCTCCTCCCGCTGCCTTGCAAACACCTTGTGCACACACAGAGTCAACAGCATAGGATGTTCCTTCTCACTCCTGGCATCCAAAGCCTGGAACGATCTTCCCCTGCACCTCAGATCTGCACCATTGCTCCATCAATTCAGGAAATAACTCAAGACCTGACTGTTGGAATGAACAGTGCACCATGAGGCAGCAGCATCCCCAGCACCTTGAGACACTCATAGGTAATTTGACACTCTCTATAAATCCCTGATTGATTGATTGATTATCTGAATGGATGTTGTTGTGGTTTTTAGGAGTCTGGCCATTCTGCAGTTGTGCCTCAGCCATTTGAAGCTGTTGATGAGAAATAGGCTTTTATGCAATTTAAAGGACAATGGAGTATCCCTGCTGCCTCTGCTCTAGGCTGTATTCCAAGGATGTGCTAGCTGTGTTGGTGTAGGTTCCTAGAATGGGAGGCCTGCCCTGTCTCCATGGTGGCCATCTACGAGTGTGGTCCAGCTGGGCCTTTGAGATGGAGGCCTGAGGCTAATCGATGCAGTTGCAGGTGCGTATGTGTCCATATGTGTTCTCCTTCCCTAGACGCCTCCAGTCAATGGTGCTGAAACAATATTCAGAGTGGGGGTGCTTTCATTAATGTTACATCACTGAAGTCATAGGGACTGTGAAAAACCCAAGCATCACACACAGAACTAGTTTAGCAAACGAGCCACGCTCATAAAGCAAGAGAATGGTAAAGGCATACTATGTACAGCCGGTGGTGCGTTTTAGAGCACACTGTCGCACATATATTACTACAGCATGATGTGACAGCACACTGTCACTTACAGACCACATTTTCCATTGAAATGGCCTAAACATTTGCACTTACATACAGTTTTACTGATACAACTATACAGCACACTAACAATAATGTGTGAATTCGTATTTCTGCAAATATTTATTGTTTTCACATCACCAAGTATAGTGTCTTCATTGCCACCAAGCCGGGAGGACGAGGACGAGTACATGCGAATTGCCGGGGAAATCCTTTGACGAATGTGTGACTAAAAGGCGATCCTTCCTCACTCCTGAGTGGTAATACGCCCGCCGAATGTGGGTGAGAGCAAGGAAATTGGAAAAAACAGAAAGGGCAAGTTTTGTCTCTGCCCTCCTTTAGGTGTGCATGACCTAGGCATGCACCTAACGACCCAGGGAGGTGTGTACCCGAAACCCTGATGAAAGCCCGGGACCTTGTTAGGCAATAGAGTTGGGCTGCAACATGTCGGTGAAGTAAAACATAGGATCATAGGACCATTACAAGTCCATATTACCCTGCTTACCTTTTTAGTCTTCCCCACCATCTCCGCTAATAAAGGGATACCTTGGAGAGGGTGAGGGATTTTTTATCTCTAATTTAAGCCCCCTGGTCATTCCATATCACTAAGTGCTCCCTGGAATATGGTTGAGCCCACCCTGACCTTTAGGAGTCAGTGTGAACCCGATGGTGAAGCATGACACTAATAGTGTGTGTGAGGGCTATATATAAAACAAGCATTTACAATGCAATGGTCTCGGCAGCATTAAGGTAGAGCTATTGGCATTGCTCTTTTTTTTAAAATCATAAATAAATTGCATTGTCATTCACATTGCCAATAGCTTCAAGTGCATATGCGAGACCTATGGCATTAGCAACCACACACAGTAAGTAGTAGAGTGAGAAGTCGATAGTGAGTAGGAGAGTTATTAGTAAAGAGTATTAGAGCACGCAACAGAGCTGTGTGAATAACAGCTGTGAGCCCGTGCCTGAGGTGCATCATCAGAGCTGTATGAATAACTGCGTCAGCCCCGTGCCCGAGGTGCATCATCAGAGCTGTATGAATAACTGCGTCAGCCCCGTGCCCGAGGTGCATCATCAGATCTGTGTGAATAACTGAGTCAGCCCTGTGCCGCATCAGAGCTGTGTGAATAACTACGTCAGCCCCGTGCCCGAGGTGCATCATCAGAGCTGTGTGAATAACTGCGTCAGCCCGAGCCGCATCATCAGACCTGTGTGAATAACTAAGTCAGCCCCGTGCCTGAGGTGCATCATCAGAGCTGTGTGAACAACTACGTCAGCCCTGTGCCCGAGGTGCATCATCAGCGCTGTGTGAATAACTGCGTCAGCCCCCGTGCCCGAGGTGCATCCTCAGAGCTGTGTGAATAACTGCGTCAGCCCCGTGCCCGAGGTGCATCATCAGAGCTGTGTGAATAACTGCATCAGCCCCGTGCCCGAGGTGCATCATCAGAGCTGTGTGAATAATTGCATCAGCCCCGTGACCTAGCTGCATCAGAGCTGTGTGAATAACTGCGTCAGCCCCGTGCCGAGCGACTGCAGCCGAAACTTACACCCAGAAACGTAACTGTGCACCTACCCACACCAAATTATTGACCAACAGTGAAGCCCTGCACTCACACCCCACAAAACAGCATTGCTCATTTAGAAGACAGACACATTGAATTTCGAGCTTCTTCTGCGTTGATGGTAATTTCTATAAATTACTATTGACCTTGTTTTCTACTCCCAGTTTGATAGACCACCATCAATCACGTTGACCAGATCGCTGTCCCCAGATATCACATGTCGTCGCTTTCCCTGTGCCACCCGGCCTGAGCCTCCTCTGCAGTTACCTGGGGTGAGGCGTCGCTCCCCAACAAAAGGCAGAGGCGGTGGTGTTCCATGATGCTGTTCCTCGTCGTGAGACATCAGACCGCACCGCTGCGGGAATGTCCCCAGGGGACCCAGGCAGCGGGGCGCACCTCCTGCGCTTAGGGGACTGGGGGCTAAGCAGGGCCTCGAACTCCATGGGCCGCTTCAGAGTGGCACCGCACGCCATGCTGCCTTCCGTGAAGCCGGCCAGGAAGAGAGCAGTTATTGGCGCGCGGCGGAGACGCTGGCGCCGTGAGTGTGCGCCCGACCAAATCTGTGCGTGGCCAGCTCTTGTCGCTTCCTCTCCCATTCACAGCGCTGCGCGAGTGCACAGCTCTTGTCTCGTTTTGTCAGAGTTTCTCAGCTGAAACGATCGCTATAGTTCTCTGGCGATAACACGCTTCGCGCGTTTCTAGCCGAGCCCTAAAAATTGATAATGCTGTGCACATGTTTGACTGCATCCCTTTACAATGTCTTGCTAGAAGATTAGGACAGATTAAGGAAAGAGGCATCACCAACCAAGCTTGGCTGGTGCCCCGTAACTGTAAAGCTTATGTACTTCCCTGAAAAATTGAATACAAATATTTTGAAATTAAAAAAAAGATAATGTGCACAATAGTAAAATGGTTTCAAATCATTTTAAAATTTTGCGATGTTAGTTATCTGGAAATATTCTGTCTACATTGCAAAACCTACACGGCCTGGACAATCCTGAGCTAGTTTAAGAAATCAGGAGACATGTAATGCTTGGTGCCACTGTTCATATCGAGGATAGGGCTTACAGATCTCTAAAATTAACACCCTACTCAATTTAGAATAATCTTGTAATGTTTACGGAGATACTCATATATTGGATACACGTGGAAATGGCATTGCTGGAAAGGAATCCTTTGAATTTAAGCTGGCTAGACAAATACACAGGAAAAAAGTAATGTCTCGGACACCACAGCCCTGGATAGAGGTCCAGGATATTGCCACGGCCTTTTTAAGAGACTGATTTCCAAGTGACTATGCATGTACAACTAATTAATTACGTTATTTTATATCTCATTTTAATATAATCGAGAGGCTTGGTTAACGCTAGACCAAAAACAAGTGGCTAGAAGCAACATCTGGGTTAAAATTGTAGTCCACAGCACTGTGCACGTTGTGTGTCTTTTGAAAGAACTAGATGCTCGCAGAGTGATGTGAACCAATGACTAATGTGGGCTGATCCACCTCCCCAGGCTGCTCGCTGTAGTGGACAGAAGAAAACGCCAATGGCGTCAAGTCCCTATAAGTGTGTGTAATTGTATGCTGGAGTAAAATGAAAAAGATCTTGCTAACGCACATCACTAAATCCCTGAAACAAGGGATCTAGGGAAGCTACAATCCGGGGAGTTAAATCCGAGAGTAAGGAAAGTCCAATATCGCAGGTGTTAACAATTAGCTGGACGTCAAGAGCAAGAGAACCGAGTCCAAGTCAATGGATAAGCGGGAGTTGGGCTATGAAATCAAGCTCATTAACAAGAAGTAAATGTTCCACGGGAGACTTGTTATAAAGCGCATTCTGGTTTTCAGTTTCCTAGGTGTATGGGCGGGGGTGACAAAAAAAAATGTCTGTTAAAGACGTGTGTTAAGAGAACCTAGAGTGAAACTCACAGGTAGACAACAGTTGAATAAGAAGCACGTCTTTAAATGTTAACACCGGAGTAGGAAGTTAGAGTTTGCGCAAACGCCTACATCGGATCGCCCGGGGCAAGGCAGGACAAATAAAAAAAAAAAAAAAAAAAAAAACCACAGGATAGGCTTGTTAATTACCGTGTGCGCACACAGTACATAAGGTCAGTTGAATTGGGCGCTACCCAGTTTGGTAAGCACGCTTCTTCATACTCGTTTGGGGTGATGTGCTTGACCACAACATGGATTTCTCCAGAAGTGCTCAGGAACGGGGAGATCACCTGGGGGGTGTCCCTTTACCTCGATGCCAATACAATGTATGAACACAGGGCATGTTTCCAAAACTGGACTTTTAAACCGCGGCCAGCACTTTGAGCTGAACAAAAGATCTACAGTCATGGGACAATAAACCGGTACAGGCAATTACACAATGCTCCAGGGAAAAGACTCGTTGCTTCTTTCCGGCTACCAGACTACATGCGGCGCAGAGAATCCTTTGAAAAAATAAAACGCTGCGATGTGGGCACTCGTGTGTCTGTGTGCGTGCGCATGTGTATGTGTGTGTGGGGGGGCCTGTATGTGCGTGCATGGGCGCTTGTGTGTGTGTGAGAGAATGCAGCGTGGGGGGGCCTGTATGTGCGTGCGTGCGTGCGTGCGTGCATGGGCGCTTGTGTGTGATTCTGAAAGAATGCAGCTAGCGCGTTCGCGTGCGCGTGCTCATTTCGAATCGCCTCCAAGGCGATGCGCGCGGCCAGGAATGTCTCCTGGAAAGGAGACACGGCCACAATAAGTTCTCGGCGGAGACGCGCTTCCGCGCGTTTCAGCCGAGCCCTAAAAAGGAATCTTTTCCTTTAACAGACTAGCCATACTGGCTTAGCGTTCCCACTAGGGGTTTTTCTAAAATAACCACCCCACCCGTGCCTTATGTAATGTAGTTCTCTTCCTGTAACCATAGGCGGGATACTTGTTTGTAGTTGTTCAATTTTTTTGATCCTATTAAAATATTTATTTTCATCAAACTTCAGAATTAGAGAAAATGTGCTTCATTTGTGCTTTTCTAAGTGCTAAAATATATTTGACATAGTTGTAAGGCTCATTTACATGTACATACATTTTGCCGTGTGTTAGGAAAAAAACCTGAAATCCTATAACGTTTCTTTTCAGACTTCCTGTACCTCAGCAAGGCTGTTGGATAGTTCACCTTACACAATACTCCACCTTTCCAGTCAGAGAAAGAAAAATAACGCATTTCCATGTTAAAAGAATAACCAGCAGTTTGTCAGCAGAGATGGTCTGACATTCGACCTCTGTCTTGGCACGCACCATGAATGTGTACAAATAAAAACAAACTTTTATAGGAACCTTTACTGCTCATTCCCCTTCTGAACTCCAGGATGGTAATTTTGTATGTGCTGCAGCACTCTTACTTCCAGCGCCTATGGAGTACAGGCACGCTTCTCCTGTGAGCCCTCGATTGGAACACTGAATACGTCCTGCACCTGGATGTGTCGCTGTGCAATCTCCCTCATTGTGAGTAGCAGTAGTGAAGTGGCAGAAGAAAGATCTGAGGTGCCAGCTCTGCTTGCAGCTGGTGTTACTAATCTTGCAGGTGGTGGTGGTGCAGGTGTGGGTTGTACTCACCTGGCAGTGGTGGTAGGAGGCCTGGTTCCAGCTGTGGCATGCTCACAGGTGCTGCAGATGATTGTGCCTCAGCAGTGGGACGGGTGTGCCCAGACGTGGGTCCTGTGTTCTCTATGCTACTGGAGTCAACTATCCTGACTGATGAGGGATGAAACCCCCAAACCGGTCCTAGGATGCTTGTTTCCAGTCCAGGGAGAACCTGGTCTGGCAGTTTGGGCTGGACTGTTCCCATTGGGCACAGGGTCAAGACTGATTTGCATATGGCTGGGTCCAAACTGGAATGGCATGGTGAGCAAAAAAACAATGGAGTTAGGCCCAGATCTCTGTACTGGGGTGAATGTATGACATTGTTCTGCATTCTGTCCATCAAATGTTCTTTTTGCTTGTGTCTCAGCAGTTACAGAAAGCTGTGGTGGGAGGCCTAGTGCTAGCTGTGGCTGGGGTATGCTGGCAGCTGCTGCAGATGATTGTGTCTCTGCAGTTAGGTGCTGTTGTGGCATCTGTGGTGGGAGGCCTGGTGCCAGCTGCGGTTTGGGTATGCTGGCAACTGCTGCAGATGAGTGTGTCTCTTAGATAGGTGCTGTGGTGGCAGTTGTGGTGAGGGGCCTGGAGCCAGCTACGGCTGTGGTTTGCTGAGAGCTGCTGCAGATGAGCGTGTCTTAGCAGTTACAGGTGCTGTGGTGACAGCTGTGGTGAGAGGCCAGGTCTCAGCTGTGGCTGGAGTTTTGCTGAGAGTTGCTGCAGGTGATTGTGTCTCAGCAGTTGGAGGTGCTGCTGTGATGGGATGAGTGAAGGGTCCCTCATCAGCGCCTCTGAGCTGTGGTGGGAGGCATGGGGCCAGTTGTGGCTGGGGGGAAGCTGGCAACTGCAGCAGGTGATTGTGTCTCAGCAGTTAAACGTGTTGTGGTGGCAGCTGTCGCTAGGGGTATGCTGACAGCTGCTGCAAGTTATTGTCTCTCAGCAGTTACAGATGCTGTGGTATCAGCTGTGGTGGGATGTGTATAGGGTCCCTCCTCAGTGCCTCAGAGACTTAAACCACAATCCCCTGCGAGGAGAGGTGTTCCTCACCCTGCATTACATACATGACCTTCACCCGACAAGTGCCACTTTTTAATAATCACAGCCAAGGAATCGGCCCGTCATGACCCATCATATTACCACCCGTGTAAGCATCTGCGAGACACACACCATCCCTACAGAGATATGTGTACAGGCATTCCTGCATGTGCCACTTTGTTGTGTGTATATGCCCCACAAGACCAAGGGCAGCCCCATAGGGCATCACTTTTGCTGTGAAAAGATGCACAGCCAGAGATTACCCATCACAACCCTGGACCCCCACCACACACACACACCCAGGGTGAACTCACTCCTGCCAGTTGCCCTTCTGACATCCTGTATTCTCCTGCTTGTGCATTTAAATGCCCAAATCCATGTGCCCATGCAATTCTTTGAAAACCACCTCACCTCTGACACATGAGTGGACTTTCAGGCTCCCGGCACTATTCGACACCTCGCCTGGGCATAGGCACTATTATGTAACTACAGCTCCTCTCACATGGGCATCATCCCCCGGCCCCCCATGCTCCCACCCACATGCATTGGTGTCAGCGTGCTTCCTGGGCTCTTCTGGCGTGCCCGGTGTTTGGGTTTGTTTGACTCACGTGCATCCTTCCTTCTGCCTGGCTGTGAGGAGCCTCTGTGATCCACACCGCTGCGGATACCCTATACGTCCGTCAAGATGGCCACCTCCCAGCTTTACGGGCTTTAGGGAGGTGGGGGAGCTCATCACGTGGCCTACCTCTCCCTGCACATGCCAGCGACTAACTCCCCCAGGCTCGGCTTGGGGGTAGTTCCATCCTTGGAGGGAGGAGGCGGAGACTCATTCAGGGTATCAGTGTGCTTGCCCCAGCCAGCCTCACCCCACATGGATCTGGATCAAAAGAGGTCCACAGTGCCAGCAGCTCTCTGACCGCCTCTTCAACCATCTCCTCCCGCTACACTCAGAAAAACCCTCATGTGCAGGTCGGTGTCCGCCAGGAATGGAGATCTGTGGGGCCGATTGCATGGGAGGGTTCATGTGGAAGAATGCTGGCACTGAACTCTTGAGGTGAACTCACTGAACTCTTGAGGTGAACTCACTGAACTCTTGAGGTGAACTCACAGGACTCTGTAGGTGACCTCATTGGACTCTGGAGGTGAACTCACAGGACTCTGGAGGTGATCTCACTAGACTCTGGAGGTGAACCCACTAGACTCTGGAGGTGATCTCACTAGACTCTGGAGGTGATCTCACTAGACTCTGGAGGTGATCTCACTAGACTCTGGAGGTGAACCCACTAGACTCTGGAGGTGATCTCACTAGACTCTGGAGGTGATCTCACTAGACTCTGGAGGTGATCTCACTAGACTCTGGAGGTGAACCCACTAGACTCTGGAGGTGATCTCACTAGACTCTGGAGGTGACCTCACTGGACTCTGGAGGTGATCTCACTAGACTCTGGAGGTGATCTCACTGGACTCTGGAGGTGATCTCACTGGACTCTGGAGGTGATCTCACTGGACTCTGGAGGTGATCTCACTAGACTCTGGAGGTGACCTCACTGGACTCTGGAGGTGATCTCACTAGACTCTGGAGGTGATCTCACTAGACTCTGGAGGTGATCTCACTAGACTCTGGAGGTGAACCCACTAGACTCTGGAGGTGATCTCACTAGACTCTGGAGGTGACCTCACTGGACTCTGGAGGTGATCTCACTAGACTCTGGAGGTGATCTCACTGGACTCTGGAGGTGATCTCACTGGACTCTGGAGGTGATCTCACTGGACTCTGGAGGTGATCTCACTAGACTCTGGAGGTGAACCCACTAGACTCTGGAGGTGATCTCACTAGACTCTGGAGGTGACCTCACTGGACTCTGGAGGTGATCTCACTGGACTCTGGAGGTGACCTCACTGGACTCTGTAGGTGACCTCATTGGACTCTGGAGGTGAACTCACAGGACTCTGGAGGTGATCTCACTAGACTCTGGAGGTGATCTCACTAGACTCTGGAGGTGAACCCACTAGACTCTGGAGGTGATCTCACTAGACTCTGGAGGTGACCTCACTGGACTCTGGAGGTGATCTCACTAGACTCTGGAGGTGATCTCACTAGACTCTGGAGGTGATCTCACTAGACTCTGGAGGTGATCTCACTACTCTGGAGGTGATCTCACTGGACTCTGGAGGCGATCTCACTGGACTCTGGAGGCGATCTCACAGGACTCTGGAGGTGATCTCACTGGACTCTGGAGGTGACCTCACTGGACTCTGGAGGTGATCTCACTAGACTCTGGAGGTGATCTCACTGGACTCTGGAGGTGATCTCACTGGACTCTGGAGGTGATCTCACTGGACTCTGGAGGTGATCTCACTAGACTCTGGAGGTGACCTCACTGGACTCTGGAGGTGATCTCACTAGACTCTGGAGGTGATCTCACTAGACTCTGGAGGTGATCTCACTAGACTCTGGAGGTGAACCCACTAGACTCTGGAGGTGATCTCACTAGACTCTGGAGGTGACCTCACTGGACTCTGGAGGTGATCTCACTAGACTCTGGAGGTGATCTCACTGGACTCTGGAGGTGATCTCACTGGACTCTGGAGGTGATCTCACTGGACTCTGGAGGTGATCTCACTAGACTCTGGAGGTGAACCCACTAGACTCTGGAGGTGATCTCACTAGACTCTGGAGGTGACCTCACTGGACTCTGGAGGTGATCTCACTGGACTCTGGAGGTGACCTCACTGGACTCTGTAGGTGACCTCATTGGACTCTGGAGGTGAACTCACAGGACTCTGGAGGTGATCTCACTAGACTCTGGAGGTGATCTCACTAGACTCTGGAGGTGAACCCACTAGACTCTGGAGGTGATCTCACTAGACTCTGGAGGTGACCTCACTGGACTCTGGAGGTGATCTCACTAGACTCTGGAGGTGATCTCACTAGACTCTGGAGGTGATCTCACTAGACTCTGGAGGTGATCTCACTACTCTGGAGGTGATCTCACTGGACTCTGGAGGCGATCTCACTGGACTCTGGAGGCGATCTCACAGGACTCTGGAGGTGATCTCACTGGACTCTGGAGGTGATCTCACTGGACTCTGGAGGTGATCTCACTGGACTCTGGAGGTGATCTCACTAGACTCTGGAGGTGATCTCACTGGACTCTGGAGGTGATCTCACTGGACTCTGGAGGCGATCTCACTGGACTCTGGAGGTGATCTCACTAGACTCTGGAGGTGATCTCACTAGACTCTGGAGGTGATCTCACTAGACTCTGGAGGTGATCTCACTACTCTGGAGGTGATCTCACTGGACTCTGGAGGTGACCTCACTGGACTCTGGAGGCGATCTCACAGGACTCTGGAGGTGATCTCACAGGACTCTGGAGGTGATCTCACTGGACTCTGGAGGTGATCTCACTAGACTCTGGAGGTGATCTCACTACTCTGGAGGTGATCTCACTGGACTCTGGAGGTGACCTCACTGGACTCTGGAGGCGATCTCACAGGACTCTGGAGGTGATCTCACAGGACTCTGGAGGTGATCTCACAGGACTCTGGAGGTGATCTCACTAGACTCTGGAGGTGATCTCACTAGACTCTGGAGGTGACCTCACTGGACTCTGGAGGTGATCTCACTAGACTCTGGAGGTGATCTCACTAGACTCTGGAGGTGATCTCACTAGACTCTGGAGGTGAACCCACTAGACTCTGGAGGTGATCTCACTAGACTCTGGAGGTGACCTCACTGGACTCTGGAGGTGATCTCACTAGACTCTGGAGGTGATCTCACTGGACTCTGGAGGTGATCTCACTGGACTCTGGAGGTGATCTCACTGGACTCTGGAGGTGATCTCACTAGACTCTGGAGGTGAACCCACTAGACTCTGGAGGTGATCTCACTAGACTCTGGAGGTGACCTCACTGGACTCTGGAGGTGATCTCACTGGACTCTGGAGGTGACCTCACTGGACTCTGTAGGTGACCTCATTGGACTCTGGAGGTGAACTCACAGGACTCTGGAGGTGATCTCACTAGACTCTGGAGGTGATCTCACTAGACTCTGGAGGTGAACCCACTAGACTCTGGAGGTGATCTCACTAGACTCTGGAGGTGACCTCACTGGACTCTGGAGGTGATCTCACTAGACTCTGGAGGTGATCTCACTAGACTCTGGAGGTGATCTCACTAGACTCTGGAGGTGATCTCACTACTCTGGAGGTGATCTCACTGGACTCTGGAGGCGATCTCACTGGACTCTGGAGGCGATCTCACAGGACTCTGGAGGTGATCTCACTGGACTCTGGAGGTGATCTCACTGGACTCTGGAGGTGATCTCACTGGACTCTGGAGGTGATCTCACTAGACTCTGGAGGTGATCTCACTGGACTCTGGAGGTGATCTCACTGGACTCTGGAGGCGATCTCACTGGACTCTGGAGGTGATCTCACTAGACTCTGGAGGTGATCTCACTAGACTCTGGAGGTGATCTCACTAGACTCTGGAGGTGATCTCACTACTCTGGAGGTGATCTCACTGGACTCTGGAGGTGACCTCACTGGACTCTGGAGGCGATCTCACAGGACTCTGGAGGTGATCTCACAGGACTCTGGAGGTGATCTCACTGGACTCTGGAGGTGATCTCACTAGACTCTGGAGGTGATCTCACTACTCTGGAGGTGATCTCACTGGACTCTGGAGGTGACCTCACTGGACTCTGGAGGCGATCTCACAGGACTCTGGAGGTGATCTCACAGGACTCTGGAGGTGATCTCACTGGACTCTGGAGGCGATCTCACAGGACTCTGGAGGTGATCTCACTGGACTCTGGAGGTGATCTCACTGGACTCTGGAGGTGATCTCACTGGACTCTGGAGGTGATCTCACTAGACTCTGGAGGTGATCTCACTGGACTCTGGAGGTGATCTCACTGGACTCTGGAGGCGATCTCACTGGACTCTGGAGGTGACCTCACTGGACTCTGGAGGCGATCTCACAGGACTCTGGAGGCGATCTCACTAGACTCTGGAGGTGATCTCACTGGACTTTGGAGGTGATCTCACTGGACTCTGGAGGTGATCTCACTGGACTCTGGAGGTGATCTCACTGGACTCTGGAGGCGATCTCACAGGACTCTGGAGGTGATCTCACAGGACTCTGGAGGTGATCTCACTGGACTCTGGAGGCGATCTCACAGGACTCTGGAGGTGATCTCACATGACTCTGGAGGCGATCTCACTGGACTCTGGAGGTGATCTCACTGGACTCTGGAGGTGATCTCACTGGACTCTGGAGGTGATCTCACTGGACTCTGGAGGTGACCTCACTGGACTCTGGAGGTGATCTCACAGGACTCTGGAGGTGATCTCACAGGACTCTGGAGGTGATCTCACTGGACTCTGGAGGCGATCTCACAGGACTCTGGAGGTGATCTCACATGACTCTGGAGGCGATCTCACAGGACTCTGGAGGTGATCTCACTGGACTCTGGAGGTGATCTCACTGGACTCTGGAGGTGACCTCACTGGACTCTGGAGGCGATCTCACAGGACTCTGGAGGTGATCTCACAGGACTCTGGAGGTGATCTCACTGGACTCTGGAGGCGATCTCACTGGACTCTGTAGGTGATCTCACATGACTCTGGAGGTGATCTCACTGGACTCTGGAGGCGATCTCACTGGACTCTGGAGGTGATCTCACTGGACTCTGGAGGTGATCTCACTGGACTCTGGAGGCGATCTCACTGGACTCTGGAGGTGACCTCACTGGACTCTGGAGGCGATCTCACAGGACTCTGGAGGCGATCTCACTAGACTCTGGAGGTGATCTCACTGGACTTTGGAGGTGATCTCACTGGACTCTGGAGGTGATCTCACTGGACTCTGGAGGTGATCTCACTGGACTCTGGAGGCGATCTCACAGGACTCTGGAGGTGATCTCACAGGACTCTGGAGGTGATCTCACTGGACTCTGGAGGCGATCTCACAGGACTCTGGAGGTGATCTCACATGACTCTGGAGGTGATCTCACTGGACTCTGGAGGTGATCTCACATGACTCTGGAGGCGATCTCACTGGACTCTGGAGGTGATCTCACTGGACTCTGGAGGTGATCTCACTGGACTCTGGAGGTGATCTCACTAGACTCTGGAGGTGATCTCACTGGACTCTGGAGGTGATCTCACTGGACTCTGGAGGCGATCTCACTGGACTCTGGAGGTGACCTCACTGGACTCTGGAGGCGATCTCACAGGACTCTGGAGGTGATCTCACAGGACTCTGGAGGTGATCTCACTGGACTCTGGAGGTGATCTCACATGACTCTGGAGGCGATCTAACTGGACTCTGGAGGTGATCTCACTGGACTCTGGAGGTGATCTCACTGGACTCTGGAGGTGATCTCACTAGACTCTGGAGGTGATCTCACTGGACTCTGGAGGTGATCTCACTGGACTCTGGAGGCGATCTCACTGGACTCTGGAGGTGACCTCACTGGACTCTGGAGGCGATCTCACAGGACTCTGGAGGTGATCTCACAGGACTCTGGAGGTGATCTCACTGGACTCTGGAGGCGATCTCACAGGACTCTGGAGGTGATCTCACATGACTCTGGAGGTGATCTCACTGGACTCTGGAGGCGATCTCACTGGACTCTGGAGGTGATCTCACTGGACTCTGGAGGTGATCTCACTGGACTCTGGAGGTGATCTCACAGGACTCTGGAGGTGATCTCACAGGACTCTGACAGTAATTCTGCAGCTTCCCAAATGCCTGATTCCTTCCACTGTGTGGCCAGAGGATCTAGCCGGCCAGCCAGTGATCCCTTGGCAGTGGTGACGGATATATGACGGTACAACGCGTACCGTCACAACGCATACCTTTACAACGCGGCCGTGACAACGCAAGTCGTTACCACGACTTGCGTTGGGGGGGCGCGGATTTCGAATAGTTTAATTTACTATTCTAACACCAGTCCCCGTGGACCCTAGGGAAGGTGTTAGGATAGTAAATTAACTATTTTTAGACCTTGAGCGCCCTCCAGCGCAAGTCGTGGTAACGACTTGCGTTGTCACAGCCGCGGTGTAAAGGTACCGCGTTGTGAAAACATCGTTGTAAACGATGTTTACCGTGGTGACAGCTCCAGTTGGGTCCAGAAAGTAGATGCAGGATAAAATGCCCCCCCCAAACATATTTTTCACCCAGCATGCTTTCCAGCACATGCTCTCATTAGCACGCCCAAATAATGCATGCTCTAATGAAGGCACGTGCTAATACCGATAACGAGGGCTGGCAAATTGAAAACACCATCAGTAGTGTTTACCAGGGGAACAGTTACAGCCCCCAATAGTGCCCTCTATTAGAATGAGCACCTTCACGTTCTTACGCATGAGATAAGTGGCGTAGCACCACATTTACTCGACTTCACGGCACCCCAGCTTCCCACATCCTTCATCGCGTTCCCACCCTCTGGGTCTCTTGAGTTGGTCTGCCCCGAACAGCTGCTCTCCTGATCATGAAACTCCTTGCAGATAAATGACACACTCATTACCTCGCTTTTGTTTTATTGCTGTTCTCTTTTGTTGCTTTTCAAAGTACTCTCTTGCGACGCCATACATTTTGGTGCAAGATGGCAGCTTTGCCAAAGCTCTCTTTAATTGCCAGTTTCTGTCCCACTTCCGGGTGCGATCTGCATGTCGCGTGCTCTGAATGTTTGCATTGTCTTTTCTGCCAAGGTGTGGGAACGCAGCACCTGCTGCTCCTGCTGCTCTGAGCCAAGGTACACATCCTCTTCCTGAAGGCCCCAGTCCTGCAGCACCAACCCAAAAAGTTATTTTGCTACTGTGCCGCTAGTGTGCTGCGTACTGAAACTTTATTTCGTAGATTAAAATGAAAGTTGACCCATAAAACCTGCAAGCACAGCGCGCCAAGCCCCTTGCCAAGTGGTGCATTGGTGGCTGTAGGCGCACCAGGACAGGAACAAGTAACAGTGTCAGCCCACAACTCAAACTGAAAGTCCAAGAAACAGAGGAGCTGAGGTTGATCCTGAAGAATGTTATCCAATTTCTGGTCCACTCCACTGCAGCTTCTCCCATGATGCTGGGACTCAGCCTTACATGCTCGTATGGACGCTGGTCTCTGTGGGCCGCAATCTTAGCAGTGCGGACTCAGCTTTGCGTGATTGTATAGGCGCTTGTCTCTGCGGGCCACCATCTCAGCAGTGCCGACACAGTCTTTCGGGCTCCTATGGATGATGGTCTCTGTTGCCCGTCTGTCAGCAGTGCAGACTCAGCTTTGCATGTTTGTGTAGACATTGGTCTCAGTGGGCCACCATCTCAGCATTGCCAACTTGTGTGTGCATATGGAAGCTGGTCTCTGCGGGCACGATCTACGCAGTGCAGACTATGCCATGCATGCTCATATGGACGCTGGTCTCTGTGGGCCACCATCCTGCATTGCCAACTCAGCCTTGCATACTCATATGGACCCTGCTCTCTGTGGGCCACCATTGCAGCATTGCCAACTCAGCCTTGCGTGCTCATATGGACTCTGGTCTCTGAGGGCCACCAGCCCAGCAGTGCCAACTCAGCCTTGCACACTCTTATGGATGCTGATTTCTGTGGGCCTTGCAAACACAACCAGTGATGGACAGAATGTGGATCAATGTCACACATTCACCCCAGTCCAAAGATCTGGGCCCAAATCCATCGTTTTTCCACTCCACACCACCCTGGGTTAGACAATGGCGATATGCAAATCAGCACTGACCCTATGCCCCATGGGAACAGTCCAGTCCGAACTACAAAAGCCATGTCCTTCCCAGAACGGAAAAACGATGGATTTGGGCCCAGATCTTTGGACTGGGGTGAATGTGTGACATTGATCCACATTCTGTCCATCACTGTTGTGTTTGCGATTTCTGTGGGCCAGCATCTCCACAGTGCCGACTCAGCTTTTTGTGCTCAGATAACTACAGAACTTCACCTGTTAGCCTTGCTCTCATACAACCTTTAGGATTAGGTTTAGGGCTATGATTAGGGTACAGGTGAGGGTTCTGTTTAGGGTTACATTTAGTGTTAGAATAAAGTTAAGCTACATACTTTAAATCAAGCTATAGGTTAGCTTTAGGGATAGTTTTAAGGATAGTTTTAAGATTGGTCATCAGGGTAGGCATAGATTTAGGGCTAAAGGTGAGTGTAATGGATTGAGTCCACTTTGGCCAAGGTGCTGTGAAAGCAATTATCAATCATTACAGAAAAGTCAAGTTTTGAGTACCCTTTGGGAATTCATCTTGGAAGCAGGTGCTAGAGGGTTTCAAAGTGCAGGGACCATGGGCGAGGTTTCAATGGTACATGCTGGGTAAGTGAAGTTTGTAAGGATGTTGATCCCCAGCCCACTAGACCCCTAATTACATATAGAGGCCTTTGAATGTTATTTATTCAATAAGGAGACTTTAAATTTTAATGACAGTATTTAAAAATTCAAAATGGCCGCCTTATTTTGGGCCACAAAAACGGTGAAGTCGATATTTACAAAGGTCCAAAAAGTATTTAATCCTTCTAAATTTTATATGTTTTGTTTTTATGTCTTTTTGAAATTTTAATATGGATATTGATGTTATAATTGTGCGAGAATTGCACCAGGGCTGATCTGACAGGCAACGGTTTCGATTCTCTCGAGACAGTCTTTGACATGGAGAAAAAACAGTGTGGCCTGGGGCTGTGGGGAGCACTTATCTGTCATCTTGCAAGAGCCTTTTTTTTTTAAATTAAGAGAAATAGTTGTGAATAATTATGGGCAAATCTAACTACAGGGACACCGGTAACGTAAGTGAAATTCATGGAGCTACTGTACTTCACTCATGCCAGTGTTTACAAAGCCAGCAGTGATGCACATAGTTTTAGCAAGGATTACATACATTAACAAAAAATACATAACCACAAATAATATCACTCTGTCCCAAGCCTAAGGACTTCAGTTTACACACGGATGCTAGTATGCAGCTACCTGCCAAGAGTTTACATAATGCATCCACCAGCAAGATCTTGTGTCCTGAGGTCTACCTCTTGGAAATCCAGAGTGGAGGGACTGCTTTCAGGGTACACTAAAAGGATGGTGCAGAGTGGGACCAAACTGCAGTGTGAGGGGTCATTAATGATTGGGGATCCCAAAAACCATCACCAAAAAGAAAAATACAGAAGCAAGATCAGGGACAAAGTAAAAGAAAATGGCGGGATGACAAGTTTGCATAGTGTGTCTGAGCCCTCCTTTCGTACATCAAATCATCATAGATTTCCTCCTTTAGGCTGTTTTAAAATCTCCCCAGGAAGATACATGGAAATATATGCAAAAAGCCGAATTTGGTGTGTACCCTTCCACCATGGAGATATATTTTAGATAATGTAACCCTATATATTTGTGTTCACAAAAAAACAATGTTACCAGGTCGAATAACCTTTTACCTGAATTCCGATGAAATATTGCTTTATTTATATGCTCTTTTCCAAACTTGGAAACATACTTTTCCCCTTTGCAGAAGTACAATTGTGAGGATTTCCAGGGACGTGATAATCATACAAACGGTTTGTGAATATGAAGGCATTTCTTATTGAGTGAATTTCAAGTACTTTCGCACAATAATTCACGATCCACAACTTCTTTATTAGCAAAAAAGGCCACTTTATTAAGACAGGTGCATAATATATTTCTCAAAACATTTTACAGATAAATAATAAATCAATCCCCAAACTCATCTTGACATATCTTCAAAACATAACCCCCAAAGATTTGTTGACCCAAGCAAACCCAGAAGAACTGACTCCTGTTGAGAGATTCCCCCTCATTTCCTTTTCCTTTCCTCGTAAACTGTATACCCCACCTCCCCCCTTGGAGGATAGACAATCCCGCTCAAGACCGCCCACCCCCCCAGAAAAAATTCTGCCATCCAGGAAAACTGGCAGGAGTTTTCCTGCCCCACCCCTAAAGAGATTTTTTTTAATGACTTTCTGCTGGAGCACCATATATCTTCCTTCCATATTTGTGCAAGTAAATCCCGTAACTTCAGTAAATAAAATGCTTGGCCCATCTGAGACAAATGCACCCCATCCTCACGAAAAAGATGCCCCACAGTACTTTTGATATTACTGTAAGATAGAACCGGTATTCCCATGTCCTCACAAAAGACTCTCATGGCTCTATTAAGTTTGCGTCGCACCTTTTCCATTGCTGCGTGACATCTTGCTCCTCTCCAATGCAGTCGTGTTATGAATTCTGTCCAAATCACCGTGGTGCCCTCCCAGTTCCTTTTGATAACTTCCAGATCCATTTTCATTAATTTTATTAGAGTCAAACCAGATAAGTCCACCAGGTCATGTTCCCCTAGGTGAAGGACAAGTAAATCAGCAGGGCTCCCGCTAGAACACATCAGGGACAACGTGGGAAACAAACCCCCCCAACACATTCCCCTTTTCCTTTCAATACCACCTCTTGACTAACACTCAATCCGAGCGATCTCCCGCAAATCTGTTGCTCAGCGTACACAGCAGCCCACTTTACGAAGGAGTGTCCTACTATCCAGGTTGTCTTTTTCAAACTTACAAGCCCCTGAATATGACCTAGATGGAAAAACAAACATTAACAAGAGAATGAATGGTGCACTGAAAATTACTTCCGAACATATTTTTCACAACATTTGGACTTCCATCTGCCAATCCTCCATATGTCTGACCAGGACCAACCCAACCTCGCAGCCTCTGTTGCTGCCCCAATACGGAAGGAGTGTGTGCCAAAACTCAAAGAATTCTCACCTAAAGCAATGAGCACCTTCCTCATTACTGCCAACAGCTGGGCAATAGAAATCGGACGTCCCTGTGCGTGACAAAATATGGGTCCTGAAGTGAAAAAATTAGAAGTTTGGAAAACCTCCAATTTCCCCACAGGACAGCAACCCTCTCCCCCCCCTCCACTTCTGTTCAAGAAAACCCATTTTCCCCTGCCCAATTGATCAGTCTTGGAAACCCTTAACCAAATTCTCAAACTATGTTGTTGAATAAGCACTTCATCATTACGTATGCCTTCCCTGTTACGTAGCCCAAACAACTCAGATGCTCTAAAGGCCCAAAAGAACAACCACAAAAAACATAACCTAAATTTGCAACACTCAACTTCATCATAACAGGAAGAAGACAACTGCAGCAACATCCTCTGCGATAAGTTAAAAGTCACTGGCTGACGCAACTTTTTGTTGCCAGCTTGTTCCCTACTTAAACCTCTAAGAACTTTTTTAACTAAAACACCTCCCACTGGATCCCTCCCCCACCTTAACTGCCCATAAAAAGAAATTCCTGCCAATTTGCCAGCATTAGTAGTGTGAGAAAAACCCCTATCTATCAAGTGGAGCACAAAACGTAATAAAAAGTGTTCCTCACTGACCATCCTCCCATGGGAATCCAACGTGTTACCATAACTTAAGAACTTGTTACATGCTTGTTGGTAACTGCATCTCGTAGAGGCTGCCACTGATTTCTCAACCAGCTCGACAATTCTCATTCCCCCCATGCCCAGACACACTGTGGGATCTGAGTCTTGCTGAAAGCTGCCCCAGGAGCCAAACTGCAAAATTGTGTCCACGGAAAATGAGACAGAGCGTCCGCTATACAGTTATTGACTCCTGGAATATGCCTTGCTTTAAAAACAATATTGAGCTGCAGATATTTAAGCATAAAGGCACGTAACAACATCAAAACTCTCAAATCCTTGGTCTTTTGGTTATTGATCAATGCTACCACAGCTAAATTGTATACGTTGAAAAGGACTGGTCTGTTCTGAAATTCTTCACCCCATACATGCAATACCACTAGTAGAGGAAAGAACTCTAAAAAAGGCGATACTGCATCCTTGTTGCAACCAATGTACTGGCCATCTCTCGGCACACCACCGCCCCTCCCAGAATATGCCAAAGCCTTTTGCACCAGACGCATCCGAATAAATCTGAATCTGCCAAATCATATCTTCATCTGCAAAAAACAAAGATACGTCATTAAAGTCTGTAAGAAAAGTCAACCAGATGTACAGATCTGCCGTAGTGGCGGCCAAAATACACACTCTGTGGTGAGGGAGATAAGCCCCTGGCATGGACATTCCCAGCCTCCTACTGAAGGTCCCCCAGCCCTGGCCACCCTACACGCAAAGTTCAGATAGCCTAACAATTTTTGCACCTTCCTGAGCTCCAGTTTACGCTCCTCAATCACAGATAACAAAAAGGTGGAGATCTCCTGCACTTTCTCCGCTGGCAGCCTAGCTACCATGGCGATAGTGTCTATTTCAATTCCCAAAAAAGTCAAATTTATACTAAGTCCCTCAGTTTTGTCAGGTGCAAGCGGTACTCCGAGCTCCTGTGCCATACTCTGGAAAGTGTGCAATGCTTTTAAGCATTGTCCTGTGTTCTGTGTACCAATGAACATAATTTCGTCCTAGTAGTGGCAAATCAGTTCATGGCCACTAACGTATGTAAAACGCCACTGCAAGAAAGTGCTGAAGGTTTCAAATAAGGCACACGATATTGAACACCCCATGGGAAGAACTTTATCAACATAGAAGGCTCCTTGGGAATGCATACCCAAAAGTTCAAAGTTAGAAGGGTGAATGGGTAAAAGCATAAAAGCTGACTGTATGTCACTTTTCGCCAATTGCGCACCTTTCCCAGCAGACCTGACCAACCGCAGCGCATTATCATCCACCAAAGCGTAAGACACACTAGAATCCACCTGTGAAATTAAGTCATTAACGGATGAGCCCTCTGGCCAAGACAGGTTGTGTATTAAACGGAACTCTCCAGCCTTCTTCTTGGGTACCACCCCCAGAGATAAAACAATCAGATTAGGTATTGGACAATGAACAAAAGGACCAGCCACTCTTCCCGCATCTATCTCAACCCACAACCTCTGCTGAACAACCTGTGGAAACTCTTTAGCTGACCCCAAATTATAAGACCACCTACCCTGTCGGGGACACTGGTAACCTATCTTAAACCCAACCTTGAAACCCCAAAATAGTCTGGATGCTGCCTCAGTGTAAGGATAAGCCTCCAGCCAGTGTGCCAAAATCTCTAGCCTAATTGGAGTATGAGCCCTTTGGTACAAATGGAAATGCCTGGCCTCTTCCCCTCTGACCTCCCCCTCTTTCCTGATCTCCAAATCTCTGACCTGCGAAACATTGTGTGAAGGGATGTTTGCCCCCACATTCAGAGCACGCATGCTTGTATCTGCAGAATTGCCTATTGCAAAAACCTCTGTTGAAGTTCCAAAAGGCACCGAATACCAGAGTTTAACCCCTGCCTCCCAATCCCACCCCAGCTTGGGCGGGACGGTATTGAAAGGGCTGGTAGGAGACAGGCAAGCCACTTGCAGTATGAGTAGTAACAGGCGGCTGAGAAGACGCCATCCATTGTAACCACAACTCAGAGTCCACATCTCCCCATGGTCTGTCCGGAAAAACACTCATGCGGGCTCTAAACTCCTCATCGTATGACAACCAAGCATAACCACCAAAATAACTCTGGGCTTTCCTTATAAAATCTATGTACTTGAACATTGCTATTGCTCTAGCCTGATGCTTTTTGCAGTAAATGCTAGCATAAATAAGAAAAGCCGAAGTCCAGTTTTCAATCGTTTTCGGGACCCTAGGTCTCCTGGCCAACTCCCACTCCTCTTGCTCAGAGCCTTCTTTGGCCTGAATATCGCGATGCAAGAGCTTAAAAACATTTACAAATTATTGCCTCCAAATTCTACTTTTGGTCTTATCAGATAAATGGGAGCCTAAGGGCATACCAATCCCCATGTAAGGAAGTTTTTGTGAATGTTTTTATCTTCTTCTACTGTGCCATCCTTTTCCCCCTCCTTAGCATCCTGCCTACCTTTAGCAGAGTCACCCCAAACCACCACCACCTCTTGCAAAGGACCTTGCTGCCCAGCCCCTGGAAGAGCCTTGCCCAAAACCATTATCCCCCAACTCCAATGGATCTGGTCGATTTTTGTGGTTGTCCCCACTTACCTCTTGGCAACTGAGATGTGCGCTTAATACATTCCGGATGGTCATCCTGATGATGATGGACATTTGTCGATTTGTGTACAATTGCTCGGTCCGCACTTGACTTCTGCAAAAGACTGAAAACACTGGTTTACCCCAAAACACCCCTCTTTTCCCCAATGGAAGTCAAACATTTTACCGAACTGTCCCCACAATCCCCTTCTCTCAGTTCACCTTCCTCGAGGTCATCACTGTCTCCATCAAAGACCAAAGGGTTTTCACCTCCACCAACAAACTCCCCGCTTTCCCCGGATTTTCCCCATCACCAACCCCTCCATCATAAAATTTCTAATGAATCTTATTCATAGCCGTTGCTTTGTTAGCCTTGGAAGAAAAATCCGCTCCAGATCTCCCCTCATCCAATATTCCCCCAGATGGAGCAGTGGCGTGTTCAGTCCCCAAGAAATGCTTGCCAGCCGCTTTTCCCTTGGAGGAAACTGGCACCTTACCCTTCAAGCCGCTCCGACCTGACTGTTCCTTAGTGCCAGGGGGACCCTCCGTACCCACAGATTTGTCACCCTGCTCCTCCACGGCATTGCCACCACTCCCACCCACACCCACTGACCACCCCTAAATCCCAGGAAACCTTAGGACTTTACTCTTCTAGGCAAAATCTCTGTTGCCCCCCTACACTTGCGTAGCCATCCAGCTGCCCAATCTCCTGACGTGTGGGAACCTCCTGCGGAAACCGGGGACGTGCGCCCGCTCCGCGCTGAGACCAAATAGCTGGCTGCACTGCCTCTGCCCCCTCTGAAAAACCAGGCTGCTGCAAGAAAACTCCATCTGCTGGAGCCAAACAAACCCCACCCTGCTGCAAACCCCCTGTTGGTCCTTCATTAAATAACTCCTGATGCAAAGCTGGGGGGTAGACATATGATAGTGCAGAGCCGGGCTCAATACATCCTCCTGCTCGATGTCTTCGGCCCGTGCGGGCACCAGGGTCAGACTGTCGACGCCCTCCTCCTTGCCGGCAATACGCGGTGAAATGCAGGCAGCCACTGCATTAGAAATTCCCTGCGCCGCCTTCCTCTTCCGACGCAAGAGACCCACCCAGGCCTCATCGCGGATCCCACGCTGTAATAAATGCTCTCTGCCGGCCGCACAGAGAACACGGACCACCTCCTTGATGTCATTGCTCCCAGCCATGCCGACTGCAGGCTGAGCAGGGTGAGTGACGCAGCTCTAGTGTAACGCTGACAACAAAAAGAAATGCCCCTTCCTCCCACCACCCTCAGGCACAATGAAATTCCCACCCCCGCCGGGCCTCTATAAGTAGACTACCCCGCACGCCCACTGACTACCTAATTAAAACCTAAAGCACCTGGTGGCCATTCGAACTGTGCGAACCAACCCAGGGGGAGACCGGCTCGCGCTCAGCTCCCCCTGGGTCCCTCCTTCTCGAACACACCAAGACCTTTTTCTGGGACCATCCATGCTCCCATCCCACCACGATATTGTTCCCAATGATGAATGGAATTTGCAGTTGGAAATATCCACAAATCATACTCATTGGAGCTACATTCGGGAATTCTGAAGGAAAGTTAAACCTAAGTTCACATGTAATATTGAGACTCGCGCCCGAGCCTTAGGTCTTTGGTTTACTTAGCACCAAAAAGTAAAGACTAATTTGAGTTTTAAAGATGGGTCACACACTCATACCTGATGCAAAGATTAATTTATTGTTCAATATAATAGCTTAGTCTGCTATTCCTGTCTCCCCTGGAAGGAAGACTGTTAAGCCCCCAGCAAGTGAAGGCTGAATGTGCTTCCTGTTAGCCTTCAGCGAAAGTAGGTGAAGTGATTCTGCTTGTCTCAGTCCTACCACAAATATCCACTCTAGATCTTCACACTGGTAACTAAACTATTGGCACTCCAGCCCAGTTGTCATGAGAGCATGGATATTATGTTTATGTTTGTGATTTATAAAGTGCATGCCTGCCCCGGAGGACTTCCTGGTGCTGAAAAGCCAGACGGAAACATCAAAAGGGAAAGGGATCTGAACTAAGCTTAGAGAAGCCAGGCTTTGAGTTGTTTTCTCCATTTTTGACTTTCTCAGACTGTGGAATGGATTTGAAGGAAGCTCTGCTTAATTTGAGCCAGTGGTTTCTGGTGCTCGGCACGGGTACTTATTTCTCAACATTGGCACTTATGATGGTCAGCCACATGGTGACGCTGTATGTGTGATTTAGAGAAAATCAGAACAACAGTTGTTTTACTAATTCAATATACATTAAATACAACTAGTGTCTGCTGCCCAAGACATTCTTATAGCTTTGGGGGCCTTGATCAGTCCGAATTGTCAGACTTGTAGCAGTGTGATGATTAGTAGTTGTGTAGGTAGGTGCAATGGTTGGTGCAAGCTGCGGTGAACTCCTGACGAGGGCCCGGGCGCTGATGTTTTTTAACATATTTGGCACTGGAAGGAAGAGCATTCCAGGGCCCGGCAACATGATATTTGAAAGAGCGATAACCCCTTCTCGCTCTTTTAAATGTAGGTATCACAGCCAAATTTCCTCTGCGGGATCTTAGCTCTCTGTTGGGAAGGCGTCGCTTGATGAAATGTCAGAGGTAATGCTGGCACATGTCTGAAAAGGCTTTAAAGGTGATACAAAGTATCTTAAATGTAATCTTCTTCGCGACAGGGACCCAGTGCAGCACTGCAAGCTGGGCGGCACCAGATTGGTTCATAGGCAGATGAATAATTTTCACAAAGAGACAAGAGCGACCCATATGTCCTTGCAAACTAAATATTGCTAATAAGCAAAAACAATGTTCACAAGGCACTTATTTAGTCAATTAGTAGTCGATGACGTTTCGTTACAGGTTCTGCCCTGAAATAACTTAGGAAGACTCCTGCATCTCTGGCACCCTTATGTTTTGCTTTGTAAGCTAATTTGCCCTTACTACCAAGCCCACACACTGTACTCCTTCTTACTCCTGCTAAAACTATGTCCTACCTTTAGTCCCAGGGAATCCTTTCCGGAAGAGACCCTGTATCACGAGAGAGTCGAAACGTCATGGACTTCTAGAAAGAGAGAGCCCAAGAAAACTAAAAAGTGCCTATGAAGAGTTAACTGTACTATATTTGCTAAGGGCTCCTCTTTTAAAAATACCAATAACCACTGCCTATGTCTCTTACTAGCACTACATATATCCCACTGTTTTGGTTATGGTCCCCACACTAGGGTTCACAAAATCACGTTGAAATGTGAAAATGTATATAGTGTAAATACATAATTGAATATTCTTGTTATGCCTCTTTAGTACTTTGAATACTGTTATGCAAAAGAAATTACACTCACTTCGGCCGAAGTCAGTACAGTTACAATCACTGGGCCTGATTCACAGAACTAACTTAAGACAAAATCCTAAACTTACTACCATTTTCGTATTCACAGAAGGCACTTACTCATTTCGGTATTCACAGAAGTTAGGAGTCCTAACTTTAGGACTCCTAAATGCCTTCTGTGAATACCGAAAGTCCTAAAGGTAGGATTTTTCTCAGTTTAGGAGTAGTAAAGTTAGGACTCCTAACTTTAGGACTCATAAATGCCTTCTGTGAATACCGAAAGTCTTAAAATTAGGATTTTTCTCAGTTTAGTAGTAGTAAAGTTGAGAAAAATCCAAATTTTAAGACTTTCGGTATCCACTGACGGCATTTAGGAGTCTGAAAGTTAGGAGTCCTAACTTTACTACTACTAAACTGAGAAAAATCCTAATTTTAAGACTTTCGGTATTCACAGAAGGCATTTAGGAGTCTGAAAGTTAGGAGTCCTAACTTTACTACTACTAAATTGAGAAAAATCCTAATTTTAAGACTTTCGGTGTTCACAGAAGGCATTTAGGAGTCCTAAAGTTAGGAGTCCTAACTTTACTACTACTAAATTGAGAAAAATCCTAACTTTAAGACTTTCGGTATTCACAGAAGGCATTTAGGAGTCCTAAAGTTAGGACTCCTAACTTCTGTGAATACCGAAATGAGTAAGTGCCTTCGGTGAATACCAAAATGGTAGTAAGTTTAGGATTTTGTCTTAAGTTAGTTCTGTGAATCGGGCCCTTTGTTCTGTGGACTTCTACAAAAATTGCTACAATATTGATAGACATCATTTGATTAAGGTTCCATTGTATATTTTCTCTGTCTCTGCTTAATTCATGCAAGGTATACTACTTCTTGCAAGAAATTGTACTAATTGACTAAATGAGTTCCTTGTGAACATCGTTTTTGCTTATGGGCAGATGAAAAAGCACCCGTGCTGCAGCACTTTTACCTACCTAAAGACGCTTTATGGGTGCGTGAGAGTTGCCCAGATTAAAACATTCCTGTGGTCCTGGCAGGAAATGATGGCTGCTTAGACTACTGTTTTCTGGGTGGAAATAGGCAAAGTCCAAAGAAACTCTGTGAGGCATCTCAGCAGTCCAAAAAAACAACCAGTCAGTTTGTTGATCTGAGCTTCCATGTTCGGATCAGCTTCTTTCCACACACCAAGGTTTTTATTTATCATCGGCTTGACCTGAAGAAAAGAGCCAAGAGCCTTCGGCCACCAGTTGGGGGCCCAAAGCTGGGGCTGATGTCCTACTAGGAGGAATTCAGTCTCTTCCCCACTCCATTCAACTGTAATGGTCTGTCTCATCCAGTTGGATACGGCCAACAGACAGCTTCTCAGCTGGACGGAGGAACCCCTTGAATGTGTGAAACAGAGAGCACCAACTTGGTGTCATCAGCGTATGAGAGCAACGTGAAGCCAAAGCATTCCACTAGATCTGCAAGCTGCGTACGTAAATATTAAAAAGATTCAGACTTAGAGATGATCCCTGAGGAACTCTACAGTCGATAAATAAGGACTCAGATAGGTATGGGCCGTCCTGAACCCTGAAAGCGTGATTTTCTTAGAAAGAAGTAAACCAGCTAAAAGCCATGTCTTCTCTTATCCCACAGTTGTGAAGGCATCTGAGAAGTAGGGAATGGGAGCCTGTGTCAAAAGATGCGCTTAGATGACATAGAATGACTGCAGCTGCGCCACCCCAATCCAGGGTCCACCCAAGATCTTCTGAGACTGCCAACTGGGAGTCTCTGTGATGTGAAGAGATCGAAAGCCAGATTCAGAGACATATAGGAGGTTCTTGGGTACAATGAAGCTAGAGAGTTGTGATGAATTAATTTTTCCAGCGCCTTCATGGAGAATGGCAAGAGTGAGATTGGCTGATTGTTCTCAACTTTAAGAGATATCTAGCATGTCTTTTTTAAGCAGATGATTCACTATCACATGTTTCCAGGCACAGGGAGCTCTAGATGCAGAGTTGGACAGATTTAGAAGCTCAAGCATAGCCGGAAAAGTGACCTCTGATGCAGCTCTGAGAATATGAGGCTGGACCGGATCCCCTGGGGGACCCGATTTAATGGAGCTGGCTACTTTAGCAAGATCAGCCAAGGGGAAGAGGTGGAACCTGGCCAACCCCATCCCTGCAGTCTTGTCTGTGTGATCAGAAACCAAAGTGCTCTCGCTATGGATTGAAAGTGTCCTATGAGGGGAGGAGGAATACATGTGGCTAACTTTATCAGGAAAATAGTGAGCAAATTCTTTGCATCTCGTGGGGGTAGAACGTGGTAGGGGGGCTTTGGGGATAGAGCCTATGAACGTCTTCACAATAGCAAAGACCTCCTTAGAGGCATGAGAGGTCATTTCATATATTTAAATGCATCACTGGATGCTCGATTGTAGGAAGCAAAGCTTTAGGTCAGGTGTAGAAAAAAGAATCTGAGATGATTGGCCAACTTTAAATGGAAGAATTCCATGAAATCTAGAGCTAGGTACCAGACCACCAGCAGGAATCACCAGCTCGCCCTACATGCAACTAATGAGAGCCCAGGACGGCAAAAAGACACTTCACTCGGGCATAAAACTTGTATATGTCCTGAGGAGGAGGGCAATGTGTGTCTGCACCATCTTTTTAAAAGCTAGTGCGGCTTCAGAATTACAGGCAGCAAGCCAGCGTCGTGTAAGATGTCCCACTAAGAAGAAGCAGCCTCGGGATGCTCCCAGGGCAGGGGACGCTCCTGTGGCAAGGGATCGCTTCTGGCGTGGGTCCCTGTGAGGCCCTGCCACCATGCCTCTGCCCGAGCTTGGAGAGGATTGGAAGGGAGGGTACAGGACAGAGGGTGTTTCCGGAGTGTGCCCTCAACAGGACTTGAGAGTTGCGCCCGAGTATTGCAGGCCAGGGCAATCTGGGGCCCTGTCTCAACAAAGACTGCAGCGGTTGTGGTAGACCAAGGTCCTCTGGGGGATCGCGGTTGCCGAGAGTGGGGGTGGGGGTTGGGTAGAGATCTCCCTGGGTTCGCTGTGCATACTGGTCCCGACTGCAGCAGCATCCACAGCCCCCAATCGGGCCCAGGGCTGCCATACACCGTTTACCGGAGATCTTGTCATTTCTGACAGTGAAAAAGGACTGCAGCACTGAATGGTGTCGGCCATCTTTGTTCACACAGTCTTTCCTCCTTCCTGCTCACTCCAACCTGGACATACCCCAAGTGGGGTAGGAGTGCCACTATCTATCCAGCAACAGACATCCAATTTGGAGACTCTCCCTTCCAGAAAGGGAAAAAAAGTGCTGACTGTCTACTCCTTCTGGAGGGTCTTTTGAAATGTGTGTCTGACGCAACCCAAATAATGTAAGAGGCGAGGCACAGTCCCTGATGGCTGCAGATGGTGGACCTACCATCTGCAGCTGATGGTGGACCGACAGATGGTGGACCTACAGTCCACCTGATGGTGGACTATAGGTCCACCGTCTGTCTGAAAATGGATCAAATACTTCCATCGTATATCATTTCATATACTGTCCTTCGTCTACTCTCTGTATATACTGTTTCCTTTGTATATCATAATGCTATGCTATATAATATCATTATGCTATTTCAATATTCTTTGCGCTTCTACCCCCCCAATGCTCTATGTGCTCACCTACCTCCAATATTAGCAGATTATATCTATTTTGTTTTGTGGTTAGACGCATGTATCTGTTTCGTATCTTGTATGTAATCCATGTACTCTGATGTCCCTATGTAATGCAACTGGTTCTCTTGTAAAGCGCTCTCGTGTAAAGTATGCGCTATATAAAAATGCATAAATAAATAAATGTGGGTGTTTAATTTAGCAGTGCTGTTGTGGTTTCAGTTGCTCATTTTATTCACTTGGCCCTTCTGTGTTTATTGCTAATGTTTTTGTTTTTGCATTAAAAATATTATTTTCTCAGTTTTAAATAAATGTACTCAAAAGGTTCTTAAAAACTCTTTCTCCAGCGGATAATATATGCAAAAAGTACTACTTTTTAGTATGTGAGTTCCCAATCACCAGCGGGGTCTTTGCTTTGACATGTGGACTAAGGCCTCGACTCACAACTGTTATACCATCTCTCGTGTGATACATGACCAGGGCCAAGGACATTTTGCAACAGAGATGACTACTTTATTTAGCAATAGAAGTCAAATTATATGGCCTAATATGGCACATTCTGTGCAATATTATTTTTATATGTTGTCACTGTGACACATATACAAACTTTCTGGGCAAATATTAGTACTAGTTTAACAACTGAATAAAGCGATCATCACCTGAAAGGTGACCAGTTAACCTTTGCAAAGTGTCTGTCAACATCCTACATAGCATGGTGCTCTATTCTTTTTTTTAGTAACATTTGACCCCCTTGACCTAGAAACAATTTATATTTGTTAAAATCTGCAAACTATGCAGCTGATGGTGGATTATATGGAAATATATTCATATGCATAATTATGTTGAAACCTCTCTGGCTGCACAATAGCACCATTCCTTTTGCTCTGTACATAAGTAACAACAACAAGGTGATGGATGGAATGCTTTAATTAATCTCAGCCACTGGCAATTGTTGGGGCCTGCATTCCAGTCTATCATTTTTAACCCCTCGTAACACGCCAGTCAAAGGCCCGGTTTATGCAAATTAGTAGCGACTCTGGTCCTCCTGGGAACAGTCCGTCCCAAACTACCAGGCGAGGCCATCTCCAGAAGGGACTACAAGGAACCCAGACTGGTTTCATCCTATTTGGGGCTTGTCATTCGGGGGTAGCTTCAGTCCTACGTAAGAGTGAGCAGAAGACCCATGTCAGGGTGTACCCGTCACCCTTTGAGTATCATTAGCAACAACAACAATATAATGCTTGAATTTATCTCAGGTGGGGTAAAGCGACAGGAGTATAACCCATAGACCGGATTGAGATCTGGGTGTACATTTGTTATCAACAACAATATCTCAATCGGAATTAATCTCAGCCACTGGCAATCACCCGGGCCACATTTTAGCTCATTGTTTTTCCCCCACGATGCCACTCTAGATAAGGTCCTGCCTTATGCAAATCAGTACCAAATTTACCACAGGAGGAGGGAAATTACAGCGACACAAGTGATACACTGGCAACACAGTGGCACAGATGACACGGATGGGGACACAGCGTTTACAACACTGTAAACACAATGCTGTAGTTTACAACACGGTTGTTACAACAACCGCATTGCTACCACACGTGCCATTACATCGCAAGTCGTAACAACTATTTGCTGTAGGGGGCCTGCAACACCAGGGAATGTCTTGGATTTTAAATCCAACACCTTCCCTGCAGTTGCACAAACTGGAGTAGGAATAGTAATTAATACTATTCCTAAGTCCAGCATGCCCCCTACAGCAAGTCATTGATACGACTAGCGATGTAATGGCATGCAGGGTAACAACGCGGCCATTGTAACACCACGTTGTAAACAACTGCGTTGTGAATGCACGCGTTGTAATGTGCTATATTCCACTGATGATGATCAGGATGTAGCTTTCATGCCAGGGCCGGACTAGGAAACTAAAGCAGCCCTGGCAATATTTTCACACCAGCCCCACACGGTGCGTAGGTGAGCGAGCCTGACCACTACAAGGGGTTTTGATGGGGTCGAGGGGTGGGGGGGGGGGGGGTGGGGGGGGTGCAAGTGTGAAGGTGAAACACTGGCTGGCTCCAGGAGGCTGGAAACTAAAGTGAATGGATTATGAGTGCTTGCTACTTTTGTTACTGGGAGCTAATATTGCAGCACTGCCATAAAACTGGCCCCCAGTAACAAAACCGGCCCCTGCCCTTCCAGCCTCCCAGGGAACATCTGATGCCTGGTACAGCCAGTCTGGCCATCTTTCATCCCCATAGCCAGTGAATTCATATGGGATGGTTCATTTCAACCAAAGCACTAGAAGTTTGATACCCTAATGGTATTCCATATGGTGGTCTCCTAGGAAAGGAGGTAAGGAAACACTGGAGAAGAAAGTGACTTTATCATTGAACACATTATCCACTCAAGGCCCTCAGATTAGATTCTTTCTCAGAAAGATAACCCAATATATCTTTAACAATCTTAATAAACCTTTGGATAGGGAGGTAGGAAATTAACTTAGGGTACAGTGTCCTCATCAGATATTGCAGATAAGGTGGGGGTCACATCGGAAGTGGATGTACAACTATTGACGTTTATGTCAAAGTATGCTGTGTACCCCAAAAAAGGAATCAACAGGGCATGGATTGTTTGCAATGACCACATGCCGGATGTTAGTGGGCCTTTAGCATAAATGTTAGAATTGGTGGTACAGGCCAGGGAAACAGGCATCCCTGTGGAGCCTGGAAGGACTGGGCCTAGTAGCAGTTTGCAATCTAGAGGTCTTTCATTGTACGATTAATCACTCATTATAGTATCCTTGGCCCCAGGTACTTTCAAGAGTTACACGATAGCCTGTTCTAGGTGGTCTGATTGGTGTTCTGAATGGGGGTTGCACCTCTCTTCGTCCTGCATTCTTTTGTTAGAGCTGACTCAGGAACAAAAGGCTTACTGGAAAATAACTACATACAGGTCGGCCTTCTCTGTGGGTCATGTCTATGTTGAGGGAGTCCGAGTCGGTAACAGCACTTAAGGCCTGATTAAGATGGCGGGGAGACCGCCACCGACAGTCAGTGGCAGTCTCCCTGCCATCCTTAAGGGCCGATCTGACCACCGCATTACCATGCCGGTCGGATCAGTGGCGGTCGGAAAGGCTGACCGTCACTGTCCCGGCAGTCAGAAGCATTCTGACCACCTGGCAGGCCGCCCTCCATCCTCAGAATGGCGGTGGTGCCTGTCTGGGGAGAAAGCAGGGTTCAACACGGCTCTATAACTGTCTTCATTCTTCAAGATATGATACAAGTAACCCTTTCGGTGTAAAAGACCTCAACACCACAATGAGTGCTCTAACATCCAACACTCTCCTGCATAAAAACACTCATAAGCATAAGAGCTTGGTCAATTTTCCTGAAATTTCCTTCATGGTGAACATTGTCAGACCATGCTAAAAAGACTAAAAATAATTGTCAGGCACCACTGTGAGGATTACAATACCCCTTTTCGCCGGTCGTTCTGCGGCGGTCAACCCGCCGTGATATGGATGGCGGAAACGGGTTTGGTGGCCTGTAGTGGGCGCCCATTACGCCATGGGGTTGGTAGATGGGCCCTCTGTATCCCTGTAGCATGTGGCAGGCACCGCATGGTGCCTGCCACGTAGTGCAGGGATATGTAAACACCCACGATATAGGCAATGCAACTGCTGTGGTGGCGGTTGCATTGTAATTCAGAGTGTGTGTGTAGGTCGCTTCGTGGGTGGCCAGTCTCCATTCCGAGATGATGGCGGTGGACTTAAGTTCGTCTGTCCGCCATTGTAATGAGGCCCTTAGTTTACAAGTGACTGAAAGCAGTGAGACTGCAGCATCCAGCCTGCAGTGTCCTCCAGAACCATGACATGAGTCTCAATTATTTTTAGCCTTTTTAGCATGGTCTGACAATGTTCACCATGAAGGAAATTTCAGGAAAATTGACCAAGCTCTTATGCTTATGAGTGTTTTTATGCAGGAGAGTGTTGGATGTTAGAGCACTCATTGTGGTGTTGAGGTCTTTTACACCGAAAGGGTTACTTGTATCATATCTTGAAGAATGAAGACAGTTATAGAGCCGTGTTGAACCCTGCTTTCTCCCCAGAACCCAATCAATCAACTAGTACTTATAAAGCACTGCTTATACCTAAGGTGATCCAGGCGCTTGAGTCCCTTTCTGAATTCTGTCAGTGATGGTGACGTGCAGAGTTGGAGGGCAGGGGGAAGGGTGCTCCAGGACTTGGTGGCAAGGTGGGAAAAGGAGTGTCCACCAGAGTGGCAGCGGCAGATGCATGGTATCCGTGCTAGGGTTAGGTGAGCAGAGTGAAGTGGAGATTCCTGGGTGGTAGGTGAAAATTCTGGCAGTGGTTCATGTAGACAGGTCTTTGGCCGTGGAGAGCTTTGTTTGGTGTAGTTAAGTAGCTTGAGGACCAGTACCAATTAGGTATGAGAAGCGGGCGAGATCTTGAACAGAAGACCACCCACAGTATCCTACCAGTCCTGTGTGATACACTCAGCCTCCCCAAGAAGGATGGAGGATCACACAAAACGGATAAGCTATCTGTTACATACACACGAGGAGTAGCTACTCTGCCCTCGCTTCATTGATAGGATAGGGACTATCAATGAAGCGAGGGCAGATAGGAGGGGGGGGGATATCCTTTGCGCTGAAGAAAGTCCAGGACCTACACGGTCACCCAGGACTGAAACATGTCAGCACTAGGGTCTGAGGACCATAACACTCCTATAGACTCGTTTTTAAGATTTTTTAACAACCCAGCCAGACCCAAGAATAAAGGGAAACCAGGGATCTGCCTGAGGTCTTTTAATCTTTAATCCCCATGGTCTTCATTTATCCAAAGAGCTCCCAACACTGTGGTTGAGCCCACCCCAACTTGTAGGCGTCGGGGTGACCCGATGATGAAGCATGATATCACTAGAGTGTGTGAGGGTAATTAAACAAAAAGTGTTTTTCTTCTTCCCATTCATGGTTGAGTTAGGTGCAACCTTTCACTAGAGAGCCCCCCTTTTTTGTATAGTTAGATAATTGGTTCCACTGACCACATGCTGGTCCATTTGGGGTATTTTTTGTGATTTAGAAAGTAGCTTGAATTGCCATTTTTGCCGGATGGGGAGCCAGTGGAGTCCTAGGTGATGTGGGTTCTCTTGGGCAGGTTGAGGATCAGTCTGGCTGCTGCGTTCTGGACCATCTTGAGCCTTCTCATGAGTTCGTTGGTGGTGCCTGCATAAAGTTTGTTGCCGTAGTCCAGCCAGCGGTGATGAGGGTCTGTGTCACCATTTTCCTGGTGTGGGTGAGTAGCCACTTGAAGATTCGGCGGAGCTTGCGGAGAGTGTGGACGCAGGATGAGGAGGCAGCATTGACCTGACCCAAACTATGTGAGCAGCGATGATTAAAGGAGCATGAGAAAAGAAACCAAGAAATTCGACTGATTGGATTAGAAAGTTACTCGTAACCCTGAAACCACCTTATTAGGTGGTATGTTCACCCATCCTAGCTCATTTGGTAAAATGAGTGATGTAACATACCACAGTGGATGTGTCAAGCTTTGGTGCTCGTACTTTCGAGGGGCTATCACTACAAGATTCTATTAAAGGTACAGAGGCGGGTATTGTCCTGGACGACATAGGAGGAGAGAGATGCTTGTATCAAAGTCACTGGCTACTTTGGGTTGTAATTAGAAACTGTGTATGTATTTATCTTGATTACCGATCAGCCTTTATAGGATTGGCATGTTAATGATGAATATTATTACGTTGTCTCGTTTTGGTCATACTGTGTGATAGTTCTTCTATCTTCACACCCAGATGATAATTTTGGGATTGTTTCTTCCTAGAGGAAGCACAGAAGATGGAGTAAAACACTGGCTTAGGGGACTGGATCCCAGATGAAGGAATTAGTAGTTGTTCAAAAATATGGTATGATTCAAACAAGAAGAAGAGTCTTTGTGGCATTCAGAGCCTTCGCATCAAAAAACAAGAGGAAGACGTAGAGTTCCTCGCCAGTGAAGTACAGACTGTGTGAGGAAGGCCATTGGCGGGGTATTTTGTTTATACCTACTACAGTACTCATGCAAGTTATAGTGTTTTTTCAAGAAATATCATAGTTGCTTATTTGTTTGCTATTGCTGTGTAGCAAAGATTAACCAACAAAACAAAAATGCCAGTACTGATATGCATAATTTCAAAAAACTAATAACCACCAGAATCCTGAACAATGAATCAAAAAGGGGGATTACTAATAATAGTATTTTATTCAAAATATTTGCAGCATTTATTTCAGCTTTTGATACTTAGTACACAAAATATTCACAACAGCACACGTGGAACATGAAGGTATTAATCAAACATTCAACCATTCATTCAAGATACAGGCATATCACAGACAACAAAAACATACATGCATACTTGGAGAAAAAAAAGGGATTTGCAAGTAAAACAATGAAACAAATACCATAGTCTACAGATATTTTCAAGACTTTTTAAACTAACTGTTTTATGCATACATTCTTATATTTATACAGGGTCTATTTGGACTCGTTGGGGTTAATATTGTATGTTAATGTACAACAGATAAGCTCTGGGTTCAGCAAAATTTGATGCCCAGAAGCTTCGGTAGACTGATGGAATGGGGCCTACGCGTTTCGAATCCCACTGGAGTCGTAGGGGATTCTCTTCAGGGCCTTAAGAGTTCCTGTACTCAGTAGAAGGACGTCTGTCCTTATGGTAACTGTCCCAGTGTAGTGCCAGTGCGCTAAAGCAAACGAGGCTGCCCCTGCCTTCTTTTTCTTGCGTTTGGGGGCTTCTGTGAAGACTGACTGGGTAAGCGGATGAAACGGCGAAGAACACGGTCTAGCGTTGAACCTTGTGCGTTTAATTACGTGGAGCGAAATGGTTAGAAACTAGTAAGCCGTAGTCTAGTCAGAATCACTGATGGATACCGTGATTATGAGGCACTGGAATTCATGTTTTCGAGATAGGCGTCAAAGGGGGCTTCTTTTTAGTGATTTACATAATTAAGTTTTATACATCCCATGCTCCATTTTCAGAAAAAGCCGGCATATGTCGCCTTTCGGCAAGAGTCTCAGGCGGTATTTAGCCGAGGTGTCCGTACGTCTGAATGGCGTCTCAGTCTGCACTTATCGTTCGCGCATGTGTAGCAAAGATTGGCAATGCATAATACTCATCTCCTTGTCTTTAATAGAATCTAAACGCTCTTTAATGATGCTCAGAAAATCAATATTTTTTTAACTCTACCAGGATAGGCTCTATATCCCAGGACTTAGGTTCGTAATTAACCCATGCTAACTTCCTGTACCATGAGTAAGGCTGACAGCCATGCTTGCCAATTACACCTCTATCTGTAGGACAATTTAATGTCAAACATCATATTTCAGCAGGATATAGATAAATAGGTGGCAGGAAAGGTTTATCCAAGACTAAAAATTACATCATGAGAGTTCTTCACCACAAGCCTTCATCTGAGGATCATGGTATTTCATCAGACTACATCTTTGGCCACCTTCGCCGAGAGAAAAATGTGCATAGAAAAACAATCATCAGGAGGGACCCACTAGGTCCTACATCAAGTCAAAAACAAGGCACCTTGTTTTGGCTCCTGGCAGCTTTGTCGTCCAGAGAGAGTCATTAATTAAACTTTGGACATCTTTACTACAAGCAGTCTGCACTGTGAAGAGAGGTGAGGACATGGAGATGTCATAGGACACAGAATGAAGTGGGCATTACCTTTACCTATTACCTTCTTGATATGGTCTGGTCTCTGATCTAAACAGAACTAAAGGACAATATCAATATTTCTCCTTCTCATTGTTCTATCATTTTAGACTTTAATGGGTCTCTATCATAAAATACGTTTGTATAACACCTTAACGCTTACTCCTGTTGGATGGATAAGTTTAACTTGATCATGATTGCTCCAGTCTTCATCACCAGCGTCATTCCATGTGTCCCCAGCACCCTTCCCATTGATATACTTTAAATGTTGTCTCTTTGGACACATTTAGTTGTAAATAGCTGGCTTTGGGTGTTGTGAAACCACAGGGCATATTTAACAAACATCAACGGCATACAGGGAAGCAAGTAAAGTTGCTGTGCTGCGTTGCGTGAATGGAAGAGACCGTATCTTCTAAGAAATGGTGCTATTCAGCTCCCTTCTAGCAGTGGGAGGCTATCCCCAATTCAGGCACCCTTGTGCCATGCTGCAAACGTGCCTGTGTTAATGGCAGGGTATTTTGCACAGGAAGATGTATCTTCCTGCACAAAGTCAATCTTGTAGGGCGATTTCTTCTTTCTATGTGTGATGCAGAATGCCACACGTTTGGAAAGAGGACATAACGAAGAGAAATACAGATATTTTTTTTTCTTACCTCTCACTGCAGAAGGCGTAGCATTTGGCAATACACCAAAATCCATGGGTAGATGCATGAGAATGTGCATACTCCAAACATGGAACGCCTCCCAGCTGCCGTGTAATGCAAAGCAGTGCCAGGGGCTGCATTGCATTTTATTTTCTTTAACAAGCCACAAAAGACAAAGCAAGGCAGCCTTGTGTGGCTTAGTAAATACCAACTAACATTTTGTGCAATGATAGAGCGTGATTGTGCTCTTTCATTTGTAGGGGTGCATTATAATCACGAGTAGTTTGCACCCACCCACATGATCCTTTGTCGTGTCAACATTTGGTTATTAGAATGTGTAATGTAATAACATGTAAAGTGAAGTGATAGTCATGGTTTTGTACAACATGGAGAAATCAACATTGTGAACGTGCTATTCAATGAAGTTTTAATGATCTGTATTTTATATTTAACTAATGAGAACTAATTTGTCTGCTTGTAACATATTGATATAAATATGCCCAGCAATAATGTTTATGTATATGTGTGCTGAATCAAATTATAGTTTGTTTCTTATGTTAGCCGAATTTCATAGGCCTCGTGTGTATTTCTCCCTGGCTCTCTCTAAATGAGTTGCTGGTAGATTCATATGTGTGTAGCATTTGCTCTTTCTCACGTTTCTGTTGCAGGTGGAGAAATTCATCTTTGTTAGTTTGAATAACGCTTTTGTTTTAGGAGCTAGGCTTAGGGAGGAGAGGATACATTTGAACAAGAAGTACTGATAACATGGGATGGTATTCTTTCTCACTGGAGAAGGTCTGGGAATCAAGGTCATCGAGCAAGAGCTTGGGAGCACAGTTGCTGCATAGGGAGTTACCTACGAGGAGATATCTAGTTGGATGGGATGATCGCGTGATGTGAAGATTGGTGTGTCCTGAGATTTTGATGTTGGGGTTAGGGCGGTGGGGACTTCTGCTGTGTCTGAAGAGGAGAAAGCATCTTAGAACGAGCACTGTAGCTTTATGCTACTTGACGCATTCAACATGAGTGTACTTCTTAGGAAGCTATCACGTTCTAACACCTTTTCCTGAGCTTGCCTTTGGGATGCTAAGTAGGCATGTCACGATAGTGGTAGTTTAGGGACAGACTAATGTTTTTTACTCACCAACCTCCAATGAAGAGAACTATAGATGCTCGTGCAGTAATCTTTTGCATAATGTTTATTGGAATTGGTCATCCTGTGCATGTTTCACAGTCTAAATTTCGCTCAAAGATTTGGCTTTGTATTAGTGCCCATGTATTTTTACAACCACCTCTTGAGGTGTTTGTATGTTCAACTTTTCTTGACTATGTAATAAAGTCACTAAACTTTGGATTCGAAGTCTGTGTTTCTTTAGTAAGATGAGCAACTGGAATGATAATGTATAATTGGCTATCGGTTTTTCTCCCCTCTACACTTTTAAGCAGGCACCAAAGAGCCATCGACTGGGGTTCCAGTGAATGTCTTGCGTGTGGAACCTGGCTCCTTCAGCGGTGTATTTATGGGGCAAACTGTTAGTAAATCTGAGCTCCAATATAGAATGCAATGCCCTCGCTACATTTGAAGACTGACATTTTTGTGACACAGACTTGTGCACGGTCTAACCCTGAACACTCTCATGTGCAGCCCACCAAAACTGCTATTAAAGATGGCTGCCATTGATGTTAACCTCATACATCTGGCAGAACAGGCCAAAGAGACTGTGGGCCTGAGTTAGATGTTGGCGGCTGGGTTACTTCATCATAACGGTGATGGGTATCCCGTCCGTAGAAATATAAATCCAGTAGGATATAATGGGATTATGTTTCGGAGGCGGGATATCCGTCACCGTTGTGACGGGGTAACCCGTCTGCGGGATCTAAATCAAGCCCTGAATCTCCATGTGACTGTCTGCTTTGCACTCATAAACAGTATTGTTTTTAAAACCACTCTCTTCGGTGCTCACTTAATGGCAGAGCTTGTTTTCCAACTCTTCACGAGTGTGTGCGTCATCATTGTACCTTTGTCAATATTTATAGACCCAGACTGCCTCTCCCTTGGCATCAGAGCTCTTTTAAAAAAGAACTAATTTCAACACCAAAAAATAAATAGCAAAACAAAAGCCTGAATGATTCTAAATTAAAGCTTATGAGCACAGCTCTGCGGAATGAAACATTTTTCATATTCCTCACTGCAAACGAGACAATGAAACTGGAAATTGGAGTTAAAATAATAATTAACATTTTAATTTTAAACGGTTTAGAGTTCCGCAATACAGTACGGTGCCAGCCTTAGCAGTTGTACGCATCACTATAGAGTAGGTTTTGCCTTTTTCTCTTAGTGCGTTAGTTTTTTTTTTTGTTGTTTGTGATGGTAGGTCTGCAGGCACCATTTTGTGCAGGTGAGCCGTTGTAGTTGGTGAAAAGTCCAGGAATAACCAACATGCAATCTGCATAGTCTGTGTGTTGGACAGTTAAAGAGTTGATGAGTGCCCAGTGTGTGGCAAAAGACATTCTGGAAGCAAGGGGAGGCAGTGAATCTGGCTTATTGCCAGAGTGGGCATTTGCTTGGAAACCTTCAGGTAATCTTCTTATTTATTTATTTATTTTTGAAATTTATAAAGCGCATCATATGCCCGTAGGCGTCTTGGCGCTAAGACTCACAGGTGCCTCAAAATGCTCAATTTACAGTTTTAATTATAAGAAATAATAGGGTGGGGAGGTGGAACTTACTGGTCAAACAACCATGTTTTCAGCAGTTTTCTAAATTGTAACAATGTAGGTGTAGATCTGATCGCCAATGGAAGCGTATTCCAAAGTCTGGCTGCCGCATTGGTGAAGCATCTATCTCCCCAAGTGACAGTCTTGGTTCTTGGTACGATAAGTTGAAGTGAATTTATTGACCTTAATTGTCGGGTGGGGCGATAAAAAATGAGCTTCTGTTTAAGAAACTCCGGCCCTAACTGATGGAGGGCTTTAAAAGTGAGACACAATGTTTTAAATTTAATCCTGTTTTTAACCGTCAGCCAGTGATAGTTCCTGATTACTTATTTAATAGGTTTAAATTTGGGGGTCCTAGATAGCAGTCTTGCTGCCGCATTCTGGACCAGTTGTAACTTGGCAACCACCCGAGCTTGGGCATTCACAAGTAAACCGTTACAGTAATCCAAGGAGGACAGTACAAGTGAGCTTACCACCGTTTTCCCTGCATTTTCTGGGAGAAATGTAATTATTTTTCTTAGAAGTTTGAGTTTATAAAATGCTGTGGAAGCTGCTTGATTGGCATGATTAACGAAGTTTAGTTTCTCATCAAAGATGACTCCAAGATTTCTAACTTTCTGCACAAGAGACGGTAGTGCTCCGAGTAACGGAGGCCACCAAATTGATGACCAGATGGGAAAAAGTTTTCCAAAAATGATCACCTCCGTTTTCTCGGAGTTCAGCCTTATACAGTTGCAGGCCATCCACTCCTTAATTACCAGCATGCCTTCCTGAAACCGAGCTGCCACCTTTTCTCCATCATTATTGATGGCTAGCACCAACTGGGTATCGTCAGCATATGTGGTAAGGCTCATCCGGTAGATCTTAATAACCCTAGCTAAGTCCGACACATAAATGTTGAAAAGTGTCGGACTTAGGGACGAGCCTTGAGGCACTCCACAAGGTAGAGCTAGGTCGGCCGATCTAAATGGCCCCAGAGTTACTGCCTGCGTTCTGCCTGCCAAAAAGGAAGCAAGCAAAGCTCCAGCCTTTGAATGGATACCCAGCTCTCCGACACGGTCAATCAAGATGGAATGATTGACCGTGTCGAAGGCCGCAGATAGATCTAACATAACCAGAACCGCCGTACCACCCTGGTCTCTAATGGCTCTGATATAATCAGCGGCCTTGATGAGCGCAGTCTCGGTACCATGCATTTTCCGAAAGCCAAACTGTGAATCATCGAGCAAATCATTATGTTCAATATATTCTGAAAGCTGAACATTCATTACTTTCTCAACCACTTTGGCTAAAAAAGGCAGGCTGGCAATGGGCCTATAGTTTTTCAGTGACTCTTTATCCAAGCCTGGCTTTTTCAGAAGTGGTTTTAGTAACGTGTTCTTTATCCTTTGAGGAAAAACACCTGATATGAACATCGCATTACAGATTTGCATGGTGAAATCACTGATCAAGTCAATTACAGGGGGAAAAATCTTGGGAGGACAAGGGTCAAGGGCTGAACCTGATTTAATTAGTTTAATGATGTCTGTAATTTGATCCTTATTTGCCTCTTTAAATTGGGCGAATGAGCACTCAAGTTGTTTACCAGAAAAAGTAGATGCTGAATTAGTTGGTTTATTAATCACTGAGAACTCGGCATAAATATCTTTCTGAGATCTTTTCAACTTGAAGGGAATGAACTGGTAAGAATTTCCTATCTGTGCGAGGGGGAGAATGTGGTTGAATGTGGTTGGAGATGTCGTACAGAGCATATGCGACTTTGCAGCTGCTGCCCTCTTGCAGTGTGGAAGACTCTCAAAGGTAAGGTTTGCCGGCGATCTGGTAAATGCTGAGGTCTTGAGCAAAGTCCAGAGCACACTAGGGAGTAAATTATCCTGTGAAAGTAATCACATACGTAAAGAAAGGATAAAATCGCACACCAATGGTTCCTTTTCTTATATAATAGTTTTTATGGGTCAAAATTAAACTCCTGTCAAGGAGATCCAAGGAACATGAACCAGCCGAAACGTGTTTCGTCAATTCGGGATAACACCTGTGACTCTTCAGGGTATATATATAAGCTCCAAAGTGTAAGCATCCACTGTTATTCATCAAAAAGGTTTAAAGAGCGACCATTTGCCTTAATCTGAGCAAAAGCGAAGAATCCTTATGTACGATCCAGACCGGCAACACTGGGTGTGTGTAAATCCACTGGCGCAGTGGATTTAAACACACCCAGTATTGCCGGCCTGGATCTTACATAAGGATTCTTCGCTTTGGCTCAGATTAAGGCAAATGGTCGCTCTTTAAACCTTTTTGATGATTAACAGTGGATGCTTACACTTTGGAGATTTGAATTTGAAAATTATATATGTTACTATATCCAGGCCTGAATAGGATAATAAGTCGTTATTTTGAGAATTACTACTAGAGCGGGGTGGACTGAATATACTGGATCTTAGTACTTAGTAGAGTCCGCTGCATCGTTGATATAATACAGTTATTACGAGCCTTGAAGAGTCACGGGTGTTATCCCGAATTGACGAAACACGTGTTTCGGCTGGTTCATGTTCTTTGGATCTCTTTGACAGGAGTTTTATTTTGACACATAAAAACTATTATATAAGAAAAAGAACCATTGGTGTGCAATTTTATCCTTCCTTTACGTATGTGATTACTTTCACAGGATAATTTACTCCCTAGTGTGCTCTGGACTTTGCTTATGTAAACAAGAGGAGGTACTATCCCTACCCTTTTTCAGAGGTTTAGGGTTTCCTCTGACCAAGCAGCACCTTTCAACTATAGCTTTTCTCTTTACTCTTTCACCGCAATTTGTTGTGCGCCAACTATTTCTGAACACTCAAAACCCCTCACAGAACTCTAATGCTGAGGTCTTGCTCGACTGTTGAAAGCTTCAATGTTATGACAATACAAATCAAGGACCTCAAATTAAACTGAGAGGGCCAGAAATAATACTTCAGAAAAGGTGTCAAAGACTCTAGCTGGCCCTGTCTGCCATCTATACCAGAAAAATAGACAGATTGTTGCAACAGTCTGACCCGCTGGGATTGCATGGAGATTCAAAGAGAAATCCAGAAAGACACTCTGCCTAAAAATTACTTTAGATAGTGCAATACGTCGCTGATATATACAAAACAGTCCTGAGTAGGGTACCTTTCACATTAATAGTACAAAAAGCTTATGAGTTAGGGATATCATATTTATTTAGGTTATTTGATCAACATAATAGAAAAGACATAAAAGACTAAAAATGTCCACGAACTAATACAAACATCCTAAGCTGCACACACACACAAACTTTCAAACAAACAGGCAGACACTGACTCAAATGTACTCAGACAATCCATCAAGTAACAATGCATTAAATGGTGCCGAATAAAGTCTTATGGTTCAAAACAAGATTTAAATCACATAAAGACATCAGAAAATGTTGGATGATGTGGAAGATCCAGGCTCAGTTGATTGTCATTGTACAGCACTGATACAGTCCATATTCTGTTTTTTTGTCCAAGGGTATGGCTCAGAGGCCTGAAGATTGTCTGGAACCACAGCTGCTAGCAGTAGTTGAGAATCTTCAACATCCCCTAAAAATTGACTTGTTCTAACTTGTCCACTTCTGGGCTCTCATGTGAAGGAAAACTTCATCAACACTTTTGTGGTGAGGTACAATGTTCAGACAATTTGATGTACCAAATTCTGCAGAGTAGATGCACTCAAATTTGAATGCTCACTCCCTATGTCCCACCGAGAAAACCTCTGGTGGACGACTAGTCCAAGAGATACATCTGCATCGTCTGAAAATGGAGGTCAGTCATACATCTTTATTTGGTTCAAGGGAACCATAAAAGTGAACAGGGTAAACAGTAAAATCATGATAACACAACAGAAATCCAGTTTGGGCCTAGACTTCGCCTGCACACAGTTTATCCCTATTATTCTAAAATGTGCTCATCTCTTTGGGGCAACCGAAAACACCCAAGCTTAAACATAAGATTCAAGTTTGAGGAGCACAATAAGATTCTACAATGTCTGAAATGTTCCTCTTATAATTTACAACGCTTATAAATTACTAATGTTTAGGACAAATGACAGTAGAAGATATTTAGTAGCCATTCAATATAAAAGTCAGATTCTCAATCAGATTCTTTTTTCATCTTCTTTTATTCTTTAATTTCATAATAACACAGGTGGACAATTCCAAAATGTGCAACAGCCTACGCGTTTCGTACCTTTTTTTTTCCACATGGGACTTCTTCAGGGCAGCATTTACTCTTATGGGAGTTTATATCTTCAATATCACATCATAATGGCTCCTTGTGCACTTTTTCAAAATCTTAACACAATTTCTTCTGTCGAACAGGTGATTGTTGGGCACTTCTACAGCACTGTGTCCCGCTCTTTTACCTACTCTCTTTGTGATCTGTTGCTAAGCAGTCCCAAGCTCTGGGTAATTGAATCGGAGTTTTCTCCAGAGTCATTTAATCATCATATCCAAATTTTCAACAGCCTCTTTCACATGTCCTTTTAAACCACCCAGGCGTGTAGTGCCCCCTGGTTACCGGCGCATTCCACTGTCACCCGATATCCCAAACAGACTTCGATATCCCGAACATAGGCTGTTGAAAATTGGGATATGATGATTAACCCTGAATGACAGCAGGATGGGTCAGAGAAAGGACCATCTGGGTTGAGGATAAAGCCTGCAGAAAAAACATAAAATTAACAAAAGACTGTTTTGCGATGCCGTCACAAGGACAATAGGGTAAGCTGTGTAACCATGAACCCTCTTGGGGGAAGGCTACCAAAACGTGAACTGTGCCTAATCTTAAACGGGTAAGGCAGAAACTAGGTTCTATGTTAGTGACCCAATGGAAATAGCTTTCAACCCCACCTCTTGCTTGGAGCCCAAATAGTGTGAAAAGGAGGCAAAAAGGTGCCCACATAGTAAAAAGACAAAACTTTAAATACGTACTACTTCCTAATAGCAAGGAATAAAGGGATGAAAGAAGAATGAAAACTTCTCATGGGCATAAATACTACAAGCACAAAGCCGAAGAGTACATTGTTGCATTTACAACACATGCATGCTTTCATATAACTATTCCACAGAAATACCAGACACTCCTGAGATTTATGGTGGATAAGCAACATTGCCAGTACTAAGCCTCGCGTGTCAGCCTGAAGTTGGTTCCCTGCACCTTCTCCACGTAGAAGACACAGGCAGGGGTGTAACACATGCCCCGGCTGCCCCGCTGTGCCGGGGGTCCCCAGAGCTGCATGGGGTCCCCCCAGCACGGTACTAAGGGCTGATAGCTCCGGATTGAATCCGGAGCGGGGGCCCTCTGTGTACCTTGCAGGGGGGCCCCTTTAACTTTCGCTACGCACCTGGACAGAGGTACCAACCTTCCTCAGTAAGATGAACACTTGTCTACTACTATTTGTTCAATTGACTTACTAATACAAAAATCTGTCTGTGTTTGCTAGGATTTTCAGCCAACATCTGGAGTTCAATATAAACTACAGCAAATCATCATCTCTCCCAGTGCAGGGAATTTCATACTTGGAAGCTGTACTGGGCACAATGAACACACACGGTTTCCTTTGTGTCAGTGATTCTCTTCTGTCTATCAGACTCTCAGCTTCTTCAGCACAGACACATTTTCTCATCCCTGACATCAGTAGCATTCTGCCTTTTCACAATGCATCAGGCACCTAGGCCTAGTCAATAAAAAAGGCTCTGGTGCCCTTGGACTAGGTTTGCGCTATAGAAATATTATATACATAATACAGACTCTCCCTGTCAATGGATTTTGTATACAGAGTGGTGCTGAAAGCAGCATACAGTGGTTTGAAACTGAATACTATGGCCAGAGTGTGCAGAGTGAATGTCCAGCCCAATGGTTGTCTTAATAAAGGAAATATTTTATTGAACACTGTATATAATTCTACACTATACTAGAAGCAAAGCTCAAGTTAGTGATATGTGTACTCTTTAGGCAGGTGCGGTCTGTGGCAGCTGGCATGGAACAGGGGTGGCGGAGCAGGGGAGGGAATGTGAAAAACACCACTTTTCTCTTCGGCCGGCTGCGTCTCTCCTCCGCTTCCCTGCCGATGTCCCACAACGGATGCAGGAACTGGAAGAACACACAGACTCCCTCCCTTAAGCAAATCACAATGTTGCATTGCAGCGTTGTGATTGGTCTGAGCACCGTGGTTCGATCCTCAGACAGTGAATGGGAGCCTGGGCATGTTCCTCACAAGGCTGTGTAATGTAGCCTGGTGGGGAACATGTAAAGTGCACATGACTGTTTGGCCGGCCCAAGACGGCAAGTTAAAATTTCATGCACACTTAGGGTGTGCCCCCCCACTGTGACCCCAGCACTCCAGCCCTTACCCAGCCCCACAGCTACCAAAAATAAAATGATAACAACAAAATTATTATCATTTTCTTATTTCATATTTCACTGCTTTGCAAGCAGTGGGGCGGTGCTTCTCTGCCTTAGTGGAGGAGCCGCCCCTGGGTGAGGTGCTCACCCTGCACCCTCAATGTACCCAGGTAATCTTGCCCCAGTTCTAGGTGGTTCCCCTCAGCCTGTTCCTAAGGGGAACAGAAGTAGTGTGCTTTAGGCACAGAAGCAGATTAAACAATCCCCAAACACAGTACAAATGATCAGTCTTTCAGTTCTTACCAATTTGTGGATGATTCTCAGTTTGTCCAAGATGCCTTGGTTGGGTGACGGCACACTGACAGGCAGTCCTGTCTCGGTGCTGGGCTGAGTTTAGCAGCACACACGCTCTGACTCTTCAGATGCAGATGCATGGTAAGAGGAACACACCAGTACAGATTCAGTGCAGTCTCATCTAGACCAATGATGAGTGATTGGGCCCTCTGGGTCTTGGTTTGGGGCCCAGCCCAGGGTCTGGTGGTCCTCAGACATAGTTCAAGATAAGGCTTATGACAATTAGGAGTTACTCGCCATGTGAGCAGGTCATGGATTCAGCAGTAGCAGCCCGGCATGGGTGGAACACAGCTTCTGCGATTGCAGCCCCATGGGCTAATCTCTGGGTTAATGCAGCCCCGCATGGGCCAGACACAACTATGGTGGTTGCAGTCACCAACACTGTCACTCATATAATTTAGCAGTGGCAGGCGTATTGAGGGGATTACGGTGACATCAACTGGATCTGAAAGGACCGACCACACATGTGACCAGTAACTGGGTATTGTTGGACTTTGGCCCTTAGGGCAGGTTCACCCCTAGACTTTTTGCTTGAAATGGTGACCTGGAGATGGTGATTTTTGGATACTGCGCACTTTCACTGTGTCCCAGTGGAAAGTGCGTGCGCACTCTGAGTGCATGTGCTGAGCTAGGCCTGCCCGCCCATAGGAATGCATGGGGAATGTATGTGTCCCTGGTAGTTCCTGATGCGTGGGGTGTACAGGCTTGAGTCTGGTATGTGTGAACTCGTGAGAGTGAATGCTGCGAGATGGTGTATGCAGCATGTATGTGTCTAGTAGCGAAGCGCCATTTCTAGACATGGCTGTACGTGTGCTGTGAGGGTGCTGACGCATGATTGGCTGGAGCTGGCTGGCATGCCAGGCTCCAGGAAGTCTGGATGGGTCTGCCCGGTGGTGAGTGGGAGATTAGCATGAGTGATGTGTGGGAGGAGTGTACCTGTGTCCTGGATGGGCTGGGTTTTCCCCACACAATGCTGGCTCCGCCCCCCTGTGGTGTGACTGATGACCCAAGCCCTGCCAGTGAATAGAATGGGTGGTTGGGCCATCAAGAGTGCTCCAGAACCAGCTGCGACTGGTTCTGCCCCCACCCTGCACCTAAAGACAAAGGGAAAAGGTGTATAAAAGAGGGGCTATGACCCCATGAAAATGTTCTTGTTTGCTGCTTGAATCTTGCCAGGGGCGTGCTGCTGCTTGGGCTCAGGGATGGCTTGCCTCCCTGAGCCCTGCCCAGCCCCTGGACTTCTGATGACCACCTCCTGAAGGACTTTGTGGCTTTTTGTGCCTTCATAGCGCTGGGAGCGCTGTATTTTCCTTCCTAGCACCTGGGAGCGCTTTGGATTTCCCCTGTAGCGCTTGGGAGCGCTTTGTTGCCCCTCTAGCGCTGGGAGCGCTGTATTTGCCGTGGTAGCGCTTGGGAGCGCTTTTTGCACAGCCGGTGCCCACCCGGCATTTGCCCGTCTGATTTGCTGATTTCGAAGCCCCTGGCGAGTGCCCACCTCGCCAGGGACCGTGCCGCTATTGTCTTGGCCATAGCGAGAGCCCACCTCGCCTTATAGTTAAAATAGAAGGTTCACCGCCGCAGCCCGGAGTGTTTTGAAAACGTTGCCGGGCCGCTGCCAAGTGCGACCCGGAAGTGCCCGCCTCCCTGCTCGGGGCCGCGCTGTCATTGGCGGACACCCGAGGCAGGAAGCCAGGCAAGCTGCAGCGTGACGGGGCCAGGCGGAGAAGCAGAAAGCAGCCTGCACGTCCTGCCGAGGCTCCCGAGTGACAGGAGAGCCCCGGACCTCTGCCAGCCGCCGGTGAAAAAGGATGCTGCTGTCCGGAGGAGCCCCCACCAGAGGAAAGAGACCGGTGAGTGGGGCTCTGATCGAGGCGGGTAGGGGTGTGTGTCGGGCACGCTTTCGGTGCCGCCCCCGTGACCTGGGCCCTGTCCTCCCTTTCTGCTGCCCCAGCAGGGCAGCGCTTGGTGTTCAGAGTCCCCCGAGAGGGACTCCAACGGAGTTAGAACACTTTGGGCGGCCCCGGTTGGCAGAGGGCCGCCCCGACTACCTGGGGCATTATTTGCTTCAAGAGCCCCGAGAGGCTCCGGGGGTAGTGTTGATCCTGAGCCCACGGAGGCTCCAACGAAGGGGCATTCTTTGTTGCAAAGAGCCCACGAAGGGCCCAAGGGGCATATCTCTATTTAGAGCCCTGAGAGGCTCTGGGCGCCCATTGTTCTCGAGTCCCCCAGAGGGGGGACTCCCACCAAAAAGGGGCCACAGTTGTATTCAGAGCCCAGTGAGGCTCTTGAGAGACAGTCAGTTGGGCAGAGCCTGCGAGGCTCCAGCGTTGGCCCATTTTTGATGTTGCACCAGTTGCCCAGCCCTTTGTGGGCAACTGCCCCGTTTAGGCCCTGACCTTGGGACACAGGGACCGCCACAGGTGGTGGCTAATGTGGATTTTGCGCTATTGTGTCTCCTTTTCTTACACCTCTGAATGGGTAGTTTATTCATCATGTGTTCTCTTGTGCTGCACCTCTGAATGTGTTTTTATGCGTCATGTGCTTTGCGTTTACACCGCTGAATGTAGGTTCTGCATCATGTGTTTCCTTCCCCTGCACCTCTGAATGTGTTTTTATGCGTCATGTGCCTTTACACCTCTGAATGAATGTCATGCATTGCATCATGTGTATGTTCTTACACCCCTACAGGTATTGTGATACATAGGTGGTTGTTTTCTCCCTAGTGCAGGTGGTGCTAGTGAGGTCCTGTTACCAGTAGTTACTGGTTGTGTGCTATTTTGTGCTGAAGTAAATTTATATTCTACCTTCTAAGTGCTATTTCTGAAAGTGCTACTTCTGATTCCTGACAGTGGTCCAGGTGGCCCTGTCTTGTACATATCCCCTGTAAATTCTGCCCGTGCCTCTGGCACATTGTAAAGTGTGTGTTTTATCTAATGTGTTTTGGTGTAATACAAAGGCTATTTTTTATATAACCTTGTGTGGAGTTTCCTTTGTGGTGGGCCTTTGGTTGTTGTTGCTGGGGTGCGTGCGCAAATACTTAGCCTACATCGCCTCCAAGTTTAGCCTTGCTGCTCGCGCCACGTTACCTAGAGGGTGAGTAGGGGTTATCTTGGCGTGTAACTCCCTTGCCCTGACTTGGGTGTGGTGGTCTCTGACTGACTTTGGCGAAAGCCTTGGCCAGCCAGAGATCCCATTTCCAACAGGTATCCTAGTGCATCTCCAAAGAATATGAACTACGTCACACCATCCTTTCCCACATCTCCAACAGATAGCATGTGGAAGCAGGTCAACTCTGTGTAATTTAATGGGAGACCAGTATCAATTGTGTAGGGGCTGCAAATAAGAACATATTAACCTGGATTCTCTAAGCAATGTGCCATGCAGTGACAGCAGCAATGATCAATGCTTCATGGAATAAGCATGTCCTACTGCCATTTACCAGTGGTGTCTGGCTGCCTCTAGAGTCGGAGATGAGTAAATGAAATGAGCTATAACCCCCTCAAAGTTTCCACATTTCTCTAAGTATATCCTTTTTGGTGAAGGGTGGAAAACTATTGAGTCTCTACTTCGTCTGTCCCTAAGACAGTGGGTCGGTTGGAGGTATTTCCAATACTGTAGCTGATCTAGATTGAACAGTAGAAAAAAAGTCTGAAAAGGGTTCAAGGGCATCTCCAGACACTGCCTGATCAATGGTACTGATGACTTTTTTCACTCACTTGGCCCAGAAAAGTTATGAATGTCCCACAGCCTGTCCTGCATTATTCCAGAAGAGGAGCAGCTGAATGAACCCATGAGTTCATCAAACCATGGACCTGTTTCCAAATCCACAGCATAGTTCTAACCATGGGGTAATTCATCTTTGTTGGGAGTGATTTAACTCTATATAGTCCCACAGATTATTTACACAAGCCCAAATATGCCTTTCCATTGCCACTCAAGCCAGGTTATCGTGTATGTTCAGTAGCTAGAACACTAGTTGGGATAAATGTTACATTAGCTAATAAGAACCTATGTGAGGAAGGCATAATTGTGTGCATATATCTTACTGATACATATTTGGGGCCTAGTATTCCTCCATATTGAAGTCTCGAAGGCCTGGACTGCTGGACTGGTTGAGCGGATATATCTTACTGATACATATTTGGGGTCTAGTATTCCTCCATATTAAAGTCTCGAGGCCTAGACTGCTGGACTGGTTGAGCAGATATATCTTACTGATACATATTTGGGGTCTAGTATCCCTCCATATTAAAGTCTCGAAGGCCTAGACTGCTGGACTGGTTGAGCGGATATATCTTACTGATACATATTTGGGATCTAGTATTCCTCCATATTAAAGTATCGAAAGTATAGTCTGCTGGACTGGTTGTGCGGATATATATTACTGAGACATATTTGGGGTTTCGTATTCCCCCATATAAAAGTATTGATGTCAGAGTCTATTCGATTCAGCATTTGTCACGGCATAGCAAAGGACAGCAGACTAATGACGTCATTGTATCAAACTGCTATCACTATCCTCACAGTAGACTGTAACTTACCCATGTGGATAGCTAAATTTGAGTCCATTTTTCAAAGCCTAGTTTGGCTTTTGTCAACAAAGGCAATAGATTGTCCTCCACCATATTAGTCAGGCTTCTATTGAAAATATTAAATATTTTGCTCTTTTTGCTGAACCCTTTTTTGTACGCTATAGAACTCTGTGGTAAAGTGTTTGTGTTCCTCCTTTCAACATTATGAACTTGGTATACCCTAATTGTCAGATCTAGCTTACCTATAAGCCTCTACTATATGGTGTTCAAAGTGTAGCCAGGGCCTATACGTTCAATGTCACCAGTGGGCTGCAGTGTGCCACCCACTACAGCGACAATGCAAACATGACCTCAGGCCTACCATGTATAGCACAATACAGGTTTCAACTACAAGTTCCGCTCAATAACTAATTTTGACAGGCCTAAAACCCTCCTTCTAAGTATTTTTTAGACACCCCTAAGTAAGCCTTGCTGTTCATTGAAGCGGTAAAGGTTAATGTAAAAGGTTAATGTTAAACTTGTCCTTGCCCCGACAATCCCCTCTAAGCTTTTTTCCACTGTGGCAGGGTTGGCTATTCCATAGAAAAGGATTGGGACATAATATTACATTTAATACATGTTATCTCCCTGAATAAATACCTACAAATTAAATTTTGGGACTATTTCAAATATTTATTACAAGCCCAGTTCTTTTGTGAAGTTGGATTTGTAACAAATCATTTGGAAATATGACTCGTAGAAAGTTATCTTTGCCCTGCCTGAAGTCCCTGGAAGCTAAATCTGCATTTTGCTCTCTCGCTTCTGCGAGCCAGTAATTACTATTGCAATGGGTGTGAATGAGATGTGAACTTTCTCCCAGGACAGGGGCAAAATGCTTTGGATATTGGGAGGTGTTGTTCTTCCCTTGACAGGATGGCCTGTGGGCTGAGACCAAGGTCATAGTTAATTTAATCAACATCTACCCTATCGCAAGCAAGTGTAGCTAAACCCAGGCCTGCTCTCTTCTTTTGTCACCTCAGCCAAACAAGCTTCAATCACAGGGTAACTCTTGTTTATATCACAGTGGCAGATCCTGCTGGAGTGTCAAGATCTGCTTCACAAGTCTGGCGGGGGGAGGGGGAGGAGAGGGATATGACATTTGGGGTGCCCATCAAAGAAGAGGAAAAGAATGTCAAACTAATGGGTGTGCATCCACTGTCTGGTTGCTGAAAGCTTAGCTTTGTCGTACCAGGCTTCTGTGCACAGCTTCAATGTCATTGTACAGGTCAATAGATCCCTTATTATTTTAAATAGAATTAATTACAAGTTCACTGGTATGCCTGCTGATATATTTTGCGACCCTTACTACATGGCTCACTTTAATGAGCATACATTTGAGCTGATTTGTCCCTTGGTTTTGCAATATTCCCAATTACTGGTCCTAGGTGATTTCTATCTGGGCTCCAACTGAGGGGCTGATTATGATGTGGGTAGGATATGCTCCGAATGGCATTCGGTTTGTCTGAATCGAATTCGTACCCCGTTTTTCAGACCAACCGATTACGATAGCCTGAAACCATTCGGACTTTCCGACTTGGTTCCGAACTGCATTCGGAGTAATCAAATAGTTCGGATCCGACTTGTACGGATCTACGGAGCGCGTTTCCAACCAATGTATTACAATGTTGGATTCAGACAGCCTTTCCAAATCGGTTGTTCCGACAAGGGTGGAACGCAGACACCCACAGGAGAGTCCAGTCGAGGTCCAGAGGCCACTGGTCAGCTGAACAGTTTCAAGGAAAAGTCCCTTGTAGCTTGCTGTGTCCCTGTAGCTTTAACAGGAGGTCAGTTTTATGACCCTTGGAATCCTCATATTTTTCCTGGGTACTAAAAGGAGAATATCATTATTCATCACCTGAAGTTTGTGTAGAACAGTGGATGGTTAGCCGGCATCAATTACATTTGTGTAATGTAGCCGAGACAGAATGGATGCTGTAACATTCATCTTACGTGCTCCAAAGGTATGATAGAGCTATTACTCTCAACATTTTAGCAGAAATGAACAATTGGGTACGACATAGTTCACTTGGATCTGCATTGTAAGATTTTCTATCATTACCCCCAGGCTCTTGGACGACATTGAAGGGGGTCGGAGTGGGCCTAATTCACTAAGCCAATAGTGTAAGTTCCAAGCACAATATTTCTTGTTAAGTAAAGTAAAGTCAAACAAATGAGGAGACAGAGAGGACCCTTGTGGGACCCCCCGTTCAGGCGAAAGGATCCCAATGTTTATGTTACCTTGAAGGCCTTGTGACTCACAATCCTTGTAAACTTCCCAGGAAGTCCATCCACAAGCCGGTCAATTTTTACAAGTCAGTAGGGTTGTTAAGGCTTCTTCAGTCTCTTCTAAGGAGATTCCTCCATCTAGTAATCTTTCTCCCCTCGTCCGACAGAGTTAGAATACTGATTGAGTGTATGAATACTCTTTCACATTGTGAGACGGCATCAAAACTTGAATCATAAGGTGACTTGGAAAAAGAGGCAAGTACCTCTGACAAGTCTTCTGGATGTGTGAGAACATTCCCTGGCTGGAGGTCCTAATTGCTGGAACAGCCAATTGTGCCTCCTTCTGCCGGTGTTGGAAGGCCACCTGCCATCTTACCCCACTCATAATGTGCCAATCTCTTATCCTTGTCCATTAGTGTGTTATCACTCTGATAATCAAGTCAGTACTAACAGTTGATCTGCAGTGTACCCCTGTGTTCTAATGTAAGCAGGAGGTCTCGCACACAACCGCCCACTGGGCCTGGCCATGTGTGACCCATCGCAGCAGTGCACAGCATTCTCTCATATTCAGTAGTTCACAGAACTCATACCTACAGCTTATGGTGGTTCTGGGTCTATAAGCCAGGCAAAGTAGCACTGCTCACATATCATCAAGCAGCACGCCTCTGGCCCATAAATTTGCCATGCACCACCTACCTGGGTTCATTCGATGTTGAGTCGCTGTGGCCCTCTGCGCCCTTTTTTTTAAGTGGAAACCTGGAAGATTGCTCTATGACTCGACGATATTCCAGTTTCCAGAGGGTTTCTTTGGCGGTCAGAGCTACTCCTTGGACGTCTTGGTCCTGGGTGAGTTCTCGGCCCTCATATTGTCCATTCTTATGGATTGCACCTGCATCTCCGGAGCAGAGGAGGACTGACCAGCCCATATAGGTGATTGTTTGTATGAATCCAACTCCTACGGGTTGCTTTGCTGCCGCTCATTGAATGTCACCAAGGCTCTTCTGCCACTACTGTGTGCACTCCTTCAACCAATGAGCATGGCTGTTTGAATGTCCATTCCTGTAGGTTGTGAGTTATCTGCCACTCCTGGTGGCTCCTCTGTCCAAATTTAATTTACTAAGGCTGCTCCGCTGACTCTTTGGGGAGATCCCTCAAACCAGGCGACATGGCTGCTTGCCTAATTTCCTCAGCACTATGAGTTGCTCCTCTGCAATTAATGAATAGTCGCTCACAACACAGAGCATCTCTGGCTATAGAATGACCAGTCCCATGGTTGAGCCTTTGCTGCGTTTCTGTGGACGTCTCAGTGAATTTACTATGGGTAACTATTGTTTGCAACTCCTGGACAGTCATCCTAGAACAAATCCTATGGATGGTTGTGAAATGCCTATTCCTATGGATTGCTCCCTTCCACTGCTGGGGGACTCCTCAAAGCAAGAACCAAGGCTGGTTTTAGGATGCCAATTCCTATAGACCTGATTGGACTCCTCAGGCACAGGTGGTCATGTAATGTTTGTCTCTTTTGTGGCTCCATGGTGGAATCGTCAGAGCATATACTTTGCCTACTTGTATAATGCCCTTTCCTGTCAGTTGTTCTCTGTTGGTCTTAGGCGACATCACTCTTTACACATTGGACATTCCTATAAGTTGTTGACTGCTACAACTGGGCAGACTCTTCAGGCGTGTGCTGTGGATGATCACATGTGGTTGCCTCTCTGATGCTCCACGGTGAACCCATTGGAGTATATATTACAAATGGATATATAGTGGGAATTCATTTAAGTTGCTCCACGCCATACCCACCTGGACTCCTCAGAGGTTATTGTGCAATTGCATGAAGTACAATGCCCATTATTCTGTGTTGCTTTAGTGCCTTCCTTGTGAGTACTCTACATTATACCATGAAATTGATGCATTATTACACCCCGAGGTTAGCATCCTTTACTTCTGGACTCTTCATATGTGCATGATACAGACAAGTCCAAAACTGGTAGATATCCGCATACACTACTCCGTCTTTTCTCACACTTTTCTGTAACACCCATGCGTGAGTGCGTTAACTCACTAGCTAAGACCTGGGGGCACATTTATCAAATGTCCTCCTAATTTTCTCCTTACTGCGCTCCGCTGAGTGAAAGGGCATGAATGTGCTGTATTTAACATCATATAGCTCATTCCTGTCTTTTCCATACGCTGGCACAATCTTGACTGCCTAGCACCAACGCGGGCACCCTTGCACCATGGTGCAAGGATACCTGCATTGCAGTCAGGATTGCTTTTGTGCGGGAAGGGACACTTTCCTTCACAAATACAGTCCTCTGAGGCATTACCCTCTTTCTATGCAGCCCACATAGTAAGAGGAAAAAACTAGGAAAAATACAAATATTTCTCCTTGCTATGCTTCACCTAAGGAGGCATAGCATTTTGGCGTGTTCCCAGGTCAACCAGTAATAGTACATTTGGAAATGATCTAAAATCCCTGGGTGGATGCCTGGTAACATCCACGCTCCACCCATGGAACGCCTCCCTGGCTCAGAGCAACGTGATGCAGCGATTTGACCTGCATTAGTGACTCTAGGTTTATCAGGCCACTCAGGGCCACCCAACGTGGCTTTGCATGAATTGATAAATCTAACTTTATTATTGTCTTGCGCCCAGTTGCGTGGCGCAAGGGTGATGCAACAGCAATAATAAACATGCCCCTCGGTTTGAGCAGTCTTTGGCATAAATGCATAAAATCAAAATACAACCCACTCAAACACTTTCAATCAATTAATGCATACGCAACTATGCCTTTTTAGATTCAAATTCACTCCTCGGTGCGGTAATAAGTCATGACAGAAGCTGAGCTCCGCTTCTTATTCATGACTTCAGAGCACTTCTCACTTCTCATAGGCCACGCTGCACTCACACTTTATATGAACCCATGCACTAGCGCCTTGAAGCAAAGGAGCGTTATATCTCTCTCCTTTGCCTCAAATGCACACATTGGCATAGCTGCAAAACCTGACAAGCACAGACCTGTGGTCCCCACCCAAGCGGTCACAACACTACTCATATAGGCTGCATGACAGACCCACACGCTTCCATCCATAGGGCCCCATTGTGCAGTGTACTGCCGTGGCCGCTAATGCCCTTCAGCGCCTTGTTAGGGGTATGAAGCACTATATAAATGCAACTAAATATAAAGCAAATGAAGCCTCCACCATTTCCTCCACTTTTAATGAGTCCATGAGTGCTTCATACTCTCCTAGGCACCCTGCAGATAACAGGTGTTAAGAAGCAGGCTGTCAGGGACGGTTGTATGACGTTACAAAGCATACTTTTACAACGCATGACTTTACAACGCATGCCTTTACAACACATTTTTCACATCTCAACATCCTTTACAACGCATTCCATTACATCGCATGACACGACATCGCATTTTAAGAAACTACCTTTTCAAAGCATTTCATTATATCGCATACTACCTTTACAATGCATATCATTACAACGCATACCATTACATTGCATTTATGGTAAGTATTGGATAGCGTAGGGGTAAAAATTGCTATTCTAACTCCAGAGGGTGCAACAGTAGGTTAAGTGTTGGATAGTGTAGGGGTAAAATTTACTATTCTAACTCCAGGGGGTGCAACAGTAGGGTAAGTGTTGGATAGTGTAAGGGTACTATGCGTTGTAATGGTATGCGTTGCAATGACTGCATTGTAATGGCATGCGTGTAATGGTATGAAGTGTAGTGTAATGCGATGTAATGGTTGCGTTATAATGGCATGCGATGTAAGGGATGTTGCGATGTAATAACTGTGTTGTAATGGTAGTGCGATGTAAAAGTTGCACTGTAAAGGTTGTCTCTCGTCAGGGACACACATGGGGTGACACTCAAATGGCTCCATACTTCTACAGTCAGTGCAACTAACTTTGTGAAGGCAGGGTCTGAATTTGAGAATCGCAAAAGTGGTTTGCAATTTTATTAGGAATTACAAATTATTTTGGAAGCATTTTGTGAGTTATAAAGGAAAAATGGCATTCAACAGGTGTTATTTCATCATGCTTTGCAACATTTTTTGCAGTCATAAAAACGCACTGATCGAGAAGGGGAAAACCATTCATAAAGCGTAAACTGTCCAAATGTCGCTACTTGCTCCCTGCTTCCGCTGGTTGGCGCCCTGAGAGGGGCAGACAGGGTCCCATGGACTTCTGCGTGCTCTCCCGATGTCACATTCACAATATGCCTCTGTCTGGGTTCCCTGTCCCTTTAACGCGAATGCAAACCCTGAGCGAGGAGGTCTGCGGTCCCCTGCAGGCCTCCGTCCCCGCTTCCCCTTGTTTCCATGAGCCGGGCAGATTGCAATTTTTGCTGCGCCAGGGCTTTGAGCATCTCCCAGCACAAAGGGAGATAGATGCTGAGCACAGCGCACTGCAACAATGGCGCTGCCAGCCGTCTCGTTTGAGGTCCAGAGAACCCCTGTCCTGCACAGGCAGTGTTGTACTTTTTACACCACTTGGCATTGGCCGCACCTCATTAGTACCAGTTTGATACACAAATATAGCAATAAGCAACAGAGAGAGGTGACCAGTCAACCTTTGCAAAACACCTTACACTGTGCAATAACACATGCGGCTGTGTTTTTAGTAACGTTTGAACTGTATGAGCTAGAAACACATTATTTTGTTAAAATCTGCAGATTAAGCAGCAGATGGTGGATTATGTGGCAAATGCAGCACATCTATAACTATGCGAAAATCACCGCAGCTACACAATCGCATAATTCAAGTGGCCCTGGGCATACGTAGTGAAGGATGAGGCTTAATGCACATAGACTAGAATTCTGTGCTCTATGCAATGTGCCACCGTATGGGTATTTGGATATCTCCCTGTCAGTTTTCTCCCATTGCATCAGACATATCCCATAACAACAAATATGCACCTAAAACAAGCCAGGCCAATTGGCTTTGCCAGTGCCTGTTGGCAGTATCAGATAAACAAGAAACAACAATGATATTGCTAATAATTAAAGTTGAAAATGTTTCAATTTTGAATATATGTGACTGTGAATTAAACATTATAATTATCTGTGGAAGGGACATTGATCATCGAAGCGTCTCAATCGATCCTGTTCTCCCCATAAGACACTTATGGCTTTCCTCGACCCACATCTTCCTGTGATACTCCATCTCCAGACACGGTCTGCCCTTCAACGTCATCACTGTCTTCACTCTGCCATTCTGCATGTATTGCCATGCCTTATCTACCCTTCACATTGGTTGTATGACGTTACAACGCATACTTTTACAACGCATACCTTTACAACGCGTTTTTTTACAACGCAACATCCATTACAACGCATGCCATTACAAAGAATTTTTAAAAACTACCTTTACAACGGATTCCATTACAACGCATACTACCTTTACAACGCATACCATTACAATGCATAACATTAAATTGCATGTATGGTAAGTATTGGATAGTGTAGGGGTAAAAATTACTAGTCTAACTCCAGGGGGCTGCAACAGTAGGGTAAGTGTTGGATAGTGTAGGGGTAAAAATTACTTTTCTAACTCCAGGGGGTGCAACAGTAGGATAAGTGTTGGATAGTGTAAGGGTACTATGCGTTGTAATGTTATGCGTTGTAATGGTATGCATTGTAATGACATGCGTTGTAGTGGTATGTGTTGTAGTGTCATGCGTTGTAATGGTTGCGTTGTAATGGCATGCGATGTAATGGATGTTGCGTGGTAAAAGTTTCATTGTAATGGTAGTGCGTTGTAAAAGTTGCGTTGTAAAGATTGTTTCCCCTTCACATTCATTCTCTTTCTCGCTCTTCCACTCCCAGTAAAACGTGATTGTCACATCTATAACTATAGCTCTGTGTGCGCTGCAGAGAGGCCAAGGATCGCATGAGCATATAGTCTGAATACCTTTATGACCCTGTGACAGTTACAGTGAGAAGCTCATACTGCATTCAGCCTCAACTCCAGAGCATTCGATCGCGCCCATAATTAACACCCGTCCACAACCTGATTTTACCCAGATGATTGTGCTACTGAATATTAACTACCCGAACATTGTGCTAAAGGGTATCGAGGAGAGAATATTGAGGCACAACATATTTTAAGGTAATTGCATATAGGGAAGTATAGCTTTAGTATTCCTAATTCACATTGACATGGCGTGAAGATATATATTATAAGTAGGTACATGGATGAGAAATTAGGTATAGAAAATCTTGATTTACTTACCTGTCAACATTTTATTTGATATTTTGTCCTCCATATTGCATCCCATCGAGATTCCAGGATCAATATTCAGAGCACGTACCTAACCAGACTCGTAGAGGTAACTCAGTTCACCGTATGAACTACACAAAAGTCATGTGTGCGTGAGAAAAATTACAGAAGCACAACATCGGGAAACAATAAATACCCTTAGAGAATCCAAGATGGAGTAAAACATGTGAAATGTAAACAGCATCTCTGACTTGAGGGCTTTAACTGTCAGGCAGGAAATTAATGTTTTTCCCCCTGTAAAGTTAGGGACATGCAGGTGCTCAGCGCACATTGTGCTGGAAGGACTTCATGCATTCTTTTATTTTATGAAAGCTCAATTGGTTAAGGTGGTCACTGCAGATGTGTGTGTGTGTGTAATTAGGCAGTGACAGAATTGAATCCTGGTTAGGTCAGCAGTAGAATAGTGATGTGTATTTATAGTGCTTCGAGGTCCCAGTCTGTGACAGAAAGCACTGGGAATAGGCAAGTCATTATTTTAAAATTCTCTTGCAAACAGTATAGATAATAAAGGCTGCTGCAAAATATGCAAAAGTGATTTTGGGCCAGATTTACTAACTTTTCACGCAAAGCAGTGAGACGGCAACATTGATGTGTATTGTGAAAGGGAAAGAGCAGAACAGCTCCATATCTACTAAGAAATGGTGCTGTTTTCTTCTCTCTCTGGGCGGAACACTTTAGGCGGACTTGCACCCGTGCACCAAAACTTGATTCATAGCCCACGGGTGTGTGCTGTCAAACATAGGTTTTGTACTGGGAAGTCACTGTTCCAGTCCAAAATTCAATATTTAGACATAGTTTAGCACTTTTCCCGCCTTGCATGCATGCTGTACAGTGCAACCCACAAGCAAATTTGGAAAGGTTTACAGGAATAAAAACATTTCTCCAAGTTATAGCCAAATCAACAGTTTGCGATGGTTTACATCACTTTTGTTACCAGGTGCAGAATGTTAATGAATCTGCCCCCTAACTTGTGTTAAAAAAGTATTATTTTAGTCTTACGCAATCTGTAAGAACGCACTCTGGTACGCAGTCGATAACACCCTTACATTACCTCTCAAAATGAATAAATCTTTATCACCATGAAATCTCACACGACTCAACCAATTAAAGCCATATTCTAACTCCCAAGCAGCATTAACATTGGTTGACCAATTGCACACATTTACATTTCTTTTATGTATCGGGCTCAGTGGGGAGAAGACTTTTTGCTTCTTTCGCTGTCTGCCTCTCTCTCCCTTGTCTTCACAGAATAGGAGTCCACCTCATCCTTTCAGCCAGAGGCACCTGAAGGTCCCCATCATGCGTTCTAGAATCTTTTATTTTTAAATAAAAGGTATGGAAACTGTTTCTGTAAAAAATTTAAAAAAAGACTAGGAATGTCTTTCCCAGTAGATCCCGCCCATTTCAACGACTGAGGCCATCAAAAACCACTTTACTTGTAGAGGAAGCTTTGTTTATGATTTTATTGCTTTTCCTACCTCATAGTGTTGCACTATCTTTGCCTAATTAGCCCACCTGCAAGGCAGCCATAAAAGACATGGGACCGTCCAATTGGGAATTGTGAAGAGCAGAATTCTTGTATTGAATTAAGTTCCACACAATTACAAGAGATTCAGTTTCCTGCACCCAGATTTAACTGGTCTGAATAAACAACAAACCCGATTTTATCAACTGGAAAAGCCAGCAGGTAAAATAATTGTGGGAAAAGGGTACATTGTAGCCCAAACCCCTTTTATGGCCCCTGTCTAAATATCAAATAAATAACAGACTACAGGGGCTGTCCAACAACCCTGAACCAGGGACAGTTGATTGAATCCCGTTGATACGACTCGCGGCATCGAGCTCTCGACCTTATTTACATTTTGCCGATTGATTGGGCATATACGTGGGCGCTATCTATACGCCACACGTGGAATACATCATTCTTTGGACATCTTGGATGCTTTTTAAAAATGTTTTAACCAATTGATTGGGCACACACGTGGGTGCTATTTATATGCCATACATGGAATACATCATTTCTAGACATCCTTGATGTTTTTTGGAAATAATTTTTAAAAGCTGGATTACTTGCGACAGCCATCAACATTTTGTGATTGGCCAGTCTTATATAAAGCAATGTATTGCTCAAGCTTATTTCAAGTCCTGATGATGACCGCATAATCACCAAGCGGTTGAAACGCCGTCGACGCTTCTTGTGGCCAAAAATTTTAAAAGGACACATTATTTTGTCTTTGTTGTTCCTTTGCACATGTAATGTCTGTTTGCTTGCCACTTGTTTGGTTTGTGAAATTTTTTTTTTTTTTTGACCAACATTCTGTCTTGAGCATAATAATTTTTCCCTTTTGACCTTTTAATATAGACAATAAATTATAACTGTTTTTTTAATTGTTTATGAATACGCAGGCTTCTTCTTTTTGCTTTTCTGTTTTCATTGATTGTATGAAGTTGGAATGTCTCTTTTGATTTTTTACCTGAACCTTTGTTGGGTGTTATAATTAAATATCAAATCAGGCACATTATAGCCTCCCCTTGCCAGCCAACATTCGCCATTCCTTCCTTCACCCTCCCACCACCCTACCTTACAACAGCCCATGTACAGCTTTACCTCATCCCCCTGCACACTTTCATCTCCTGATCAAGGTAGGTGGTAAGTATGTCTGTTAAAGCCCACCAGGCAGAACCCCACCTGGTAAATCTGAGTCTGCACAGGAATTCACCATTCCATGGGTTCTAACGTATAGTACTGCTGGATTGTTACCTTATGGTCCTGGGAATTATGGATGCGAAGTTTGCCCCATGCCAGTACCATACAACTTGTAATGAGGGCAATGATGGGATTCTTAAGGTGCCTGGGGATAGACCAACATGGATGAAAGTTCTAGTTATCACATCCCACCACATCTACAAATACGCAACAGGGGTTCAACGCCACACTTCAGCCTAAGACAGAGAATGCAAGATTCTGTCACAATGAAATGAAAGGAAGGAAGCATTTATTAAGCGCGTAGCTACCCAAGGGCATCCCAGCGCTAACAGTGGTCAAACAGTAGACACCACAACCACATTAAGAGAAGAGTCAAGTTTTTAGCAATTTACGAAAGGCCAAATAGTTGGATTCCTTGCGTAATCAAAGTGGAAGGGTATTCCACATCATGGTGGCATTGTAAGAAAACAGGCGCTCACCACTTCTAGTCTTATTGATCCTGGGAACTACGGCAAGATACAGGTCGTCCGAACGCAGGCGTCTATTTGCAAGGTAAGGCCGTACAATGGAGCGGTTGATGGATGGTCCCTTCCTGCTAGCGTCTTGTGGACAATACACATTGCCTTAAACGTAACTCTCTCCTTGATGGGGAGCCAGTGAAGAGATTTCAGGGCTGGTTTTGCAGATTGACGGTTCGGGATCCCAAGAAGCATCCTCGATGCGCAGTTTTGCACTGCCTGGAGTTTTGAGATGGTGGCAAAATGGATCTTGAAGAAAAAAAGTTTTACTCTGTATTACTAAAAGCTTGTGTTGTTAATGCTATCATTGTCATCATGTATAGACTGAACAATGCCAGTGCTTGCTTTGTTCTTCCTGAGCAGGGCCGGACTGGCCGTAGAGGGCACCGGGCATATCCCCAGTGGGCCGCCAGGGTGAGGACCAGTTTTGGGCCTCTGTGGGCCGCTTTTGTTACCTGGGCCGGTAATAACGGCCCCCTGTAACAAAATCAGCTGAAACCGGTCCTAGCAAACAGCTCGGCCGCACCCCTCCTGACCCGCAGGGGTGCCGGCCGCGCTATTTGCCAGTGCCGATTTCAGTTCCCAGTCCGGCCCTGTTCCTGAGTCAGCTATTTACAAGCTTAACGATGCTTAGAATATGGCAGCGTGACTCATCATTTATTTTGGGGGAATTTGATAGGTTCTCTGAGGCTCACAGTAAGTTGCACTGATTACCAGCTTCTAGGAGGCATCCATTGTGTGCTTTGCCCACAGAGCCTATTATGAAGAAGGCACTACGCTGCTTATGTGTTTGCTTCCAATTTTAAGCATTCCTTTCATTGTGGCTCTTCCCTCCTGCTATCAGTCCCTTGTTTTAGAAAAGAGTTGATAGATGGGTAGAGTGGGATGTTCCTTCTCTTTTGTAGCTTCTTTATTTAGAATGCACTCAGTCTTAGCCCGACAAAATAGTGGACCTTTCTGTGTTTAGGAAGGCTCTTGGAGATTAATTACCTTCATACCTTTTCTGGTGTTGTTAGTCAGTTCAGCAACAATATGCCTTAGGGCATTTGTTGCACTTTATAGGTAACACCTCAGTTTAACTCCTACCTTGGATGTAAAGGTTTTCAACATATTTAGTGGGTGTCCTCAGACATTAAGCACAGGGCAGGGGCATATTTTACAAGGAACAGAGCAGGAATATTGGGCTCACTTGTCTTTTGGACATGTATCAGTTGGGGGATTCCTCAGGTTTCTGACATCTGACTGACAGCTACCATGAAAAATATGTCAGCTATTTGGAGCCTGGACATATACTTTGGGGCTTAGTATGATGTCAGGCGAACTTAGGTCTTCCCGACACCGTAGTGGATTGGAACCAGCTCGACCTTAGTTCAGCGGTTCCAACCACAGGATTATGATGGTCGCAAACAACCATTTATCAATAGAAGCTTATGCAGCGGGTGGAAAAGGCCTGCAGCACAAGCTTCCATTGACAAATGGATTTTGTAAATTATGTTTTGAGGGCACCATATGTGCCTCCCAGCGCCCATAGCGGAGGGCCAGGGGGGGAAGCGGGCCCTGCTAGAGGCCCCCAAAGTAATTTTCTGACAGCATTTCCACGCTGGAAAGGCCAACATAGAAAGGCTATTGGAAAATGGCCTCATAATCTCAACTGAGCTGTCGTCATTAGAGGATTATGGTGTCTTTCTGATCAACGACGGGCTCCTTGAGCCTGTTAAAAGCAACGTGGATGGCCCCTCTGCCCAATGCCTTTGCCCACCCGCTGTATCGTAATGTGGCCGGCGGAGGACCACAGGAGCAGATATCGAAAGGTCCCACACTGATGTGCCATCAGTGTCGGACCCACCAACATTGTCATTAGGCCCTTTGGCCCCCCATTAGGATGACGGGCGGACTTTGTCTGCCCGTCATCCTACCGGTGAATGGGACCACCCGCTATAAGGGCGGGGGTGCCGTTGTACATATTAGGATGCGCCCGCCACAGTGGTGGGCGCTTCCCGCATTTTTAGCATTGCAGGTGCCTGTCATGTTATGCATTGAAATGCAGGGGGTACCATAGGTACCCCACATGTGCACCCCCCACCCCCAGAGTCCCTGGGGGCCCGCAACGGGCCCCCGCAGGGGGACTCCGCATGCCTCAATGCCGCCACGGAAAGCTATTCACAAATGCCCATCATAATATGGCTGGCAGTGTCTAATAGACACCGCCACAATATAAACCCTTTTCCGCCCAGGTCGCAAGGCGACCGGGGCGGAAAAGCAGCGGACAGTCTTTTTGTCCGCCGCGGTACCCCCCGCCATGCTAATATGGCGGGGGGTCATTCAGGGTAGGATGGCGGGCGGATCGCCCCCGCCAGGCCGGCGGTGGCTACCGCCAGCCTGGTGGGGGCGATCCGCCCGCCATCCTAATGGGCCCCTATGTGTCTAACCAGAGGCATACTTCTGCCACCTAAAGCAAACACCTCTGTGATTAGGTTCTTAGAGTAAATTGTAAGACAGAGATAGAATTTCCTTTAACTTATGACTTGCGTTTTTCTCTAAGATGGTGCCTATGCAGAGGCAGTAGACCAGCACTTACCTTATGTAGTCTTTGCATCACTTTGTCCTACCTCTGCAAGCTAGTGATGTTTGTCAGCAAATCCTCAAAAACATTATTCTGCTGTGAATCTAAGACTAGGTCTGTCAAAAGCAGCATCATTCTAATATTGTGTATAATAGGTTACTAATCAGACCCTCCAGGATATCGCGATTTCGCGATTTTGCGATTTGCCGCGAAATCGGCACTTTTTAAAAAATGCAGCGATTTTTACAAAAATGCCCGCGAAATCGGCATTTTTGTAGAAATCGCGGCATTTTTCGCTATATCCTGGGGGGTCTGCTTTATCCAAAGACATGCACCGGTTGCCCCACACCTGTAGATGATCTACAGACACTGGGGTCAGAGGGTTAAAGCAGCTCGGCTGCAGCTGGCAGTGTGAAGGTCTAGGCTCTTTGTCATTCAGAGCTGCCCGGGACTGTGCTCGTTCGCACCTCTTCCTGGCCCACAAGAATGACAATGGGAGCCCTCACCTTGCACATCAACAGGAGGGGAGGGGGGGATGGGTTGTTGTCACAGAGGATGGAGCAGGAATCGGACAGAGCAGTTCTCCTTCGAGTGTAATGTGAAAGGGTTTGCAGTGACAGGAATAGGAACTTCGAGTCTTAGGCCTGTGAGAAGGCTCATTTACTGACCTGGCAAATTGTTTTTAAACACAGTCAGCAAGTCAATTTGGGAAAGAAACGGAGAACAATTTAAATTGAAAACAAAAGACATGCTACCTTAAATCTGTTAATATATATTTTTTTAACTCGAATCTTGCATTGCTGAGAGATTATCTGCAGCATGCACACCCGGAACTGTCTATGTGCTTGCACTTCTACTCTAATGTGAATTGTATTAGCAAAATGTCTGACCTTGCTTTAAAGATGTTGCACTAAGTGCTCCATCCATGTACGATTTTTAGCATTGGATCGTAGCAAGCTTCTCCTTAAAGCTGAAGTTTAGTGCAAAAACGCTGGGCTCTCTATGAGCATACTATGAAATCATGGTTTTATTCTATAGATTAAAGAATTAGCAGAGTATCAATTTTCTGATTTAAAAAAAGGACTACAGGCCATAGAAGGCAAACAAGCAATGGAACCTTTCAGTACTCCAGGATATGGGGTGAATGGATGAATGAAAGATTGAATATATGGATAATGAGAGAGGATGGATGGATTGATGAGAGGGGAAGGATGGAGAGAAAATTTAAATAGCTGGATGTATGGGTGGAAGGGTAGCTGGATGATGGATGAGGGAAAGATGGATGAGGGGAAGGATGGATGATGGATGAAAGGAAGGATGGATGAGGGGAAGGATGGATGGATGAAGGGAAGGATGGATGAGAGGAAGGATGGGTGGATGAGGGGATGGATAGAGGGGAAGGATGGATGGATGGATGGGTGGGTGAAAGGATGGATGGATGATGAGGGGAAGGATGGATGATGAGGGGAAGGATGGATGGATGGATGATGAGGGGATGGATGGATGGATGGATGTTTGATGAGGCGTGGGTTCGAATCCCACCGCTGCCACCAATGTTAGACGGAGACCTGGAGGGTCGGCCGAGCACAGTGATCGCACAGACAGGTAACTTCCCCCCCACAGATGGACACCACACAAAGATCAGGGTAACACCTTTTATAGGCACTTCTGGTAGTAGAGTGGTACGATACAAGGCGATCAGGACACGATGATCCTCTCAATTCTAGTCTCTAGTAAGGGAAGGGGGTAGCGGGACAGTCTTGGTACCCACGGGTACGGAGGTGTAACGGTGATAGCTCTCAATCCTCGAGCTCGGTGTTCGGATGGGTCAGACCGCGGCAGCGCCGGCAGGTCCCGAAGAGGTCGTAGGTGGCAACGGGCCGCGGCAGCGCCAGCAGGTCCCAACGAGGATGAAGGTTACAACGGGCCGCGGCAGCGCCAGCAGGTCCCACGAGAATGCAGGTTGCAATGGGCCGCGGCAGCGCCAGCAGGTCCCACGAGGATGAAGGTTACAACGGGCCGCGGCAGCGCCAGCAGGTCCCACGAGGATGATGGTTGCAGAGGGCCGCGGCAGCGCCAGCAGGTCCCACGAGGATGAAGGTTGCAGAGGGCCGCGGCAGCGCCAGCAGGCAGGACAATAGTTCACAGGGCAGGGCTGTGGCAGCGACAGCAGTCCGTCAAGGATGAGTTCGTCGCGGTGTCTCTCGACTCCAGGATACAACTGCCTTCCTGTCCTGGGGCGGCCTCAGTTATAGGTCTGGCGCCCTTTGATGTCCGGACCCTCGCTCTTGGAGGTCGGGAGGTCTGGGATGAGGGAGTCCAGACACCCAGCAGGGGGGTGGAGCCAGCGCCCGAGGAGGCTGGGGGTGCTCGGCACCTGGCGGGGGAGAGCCATCGACACTTCTTACTCCCATTGACCTGCCAAGTGGTCCGTTCACCTCCTGGGTGGAGGGTGGTGCCGGGATGTTGGGGCCTGGCCAGGCCCAGGGTTGGGGTCGGGCTGAGGCCGCGCGGCCGCGTGGGGCCGTGTCCAAGATGGCGGCTGGGCCGGGCAATGGTGCTGACGGTGGCCCGGGCCCTGTCCTGCGGGGAGGGAGCGAGCCCTTCATGTGGCCTGTCCAACAGGGTGGGTGAAAGGATGGATGATGAGGGGAAGGGTGGATGGATGAAGAGTGGGTGGGTAGATGGATGGATGGATGATGAGGGCAAAGGATGGATGGATGATGAGGCAAAGGATGGATGGATGATGAGGGAAAAGGATGGATGGGTGATGAGGGGAAGGATGGATGATGCCAGTTGGTCACCCTATTCGCTGGCTTGGAGACGGAGCGCCGTGCAGAGATGTCTGTCCCTCAAGATAAACAGACAGAACCACTCAGCCGAGAGAGCTGAGGCGCACACGGGACGGGGTATCTGCAGAGGCGCGCTGGACAAGGGATGAAGTCTGAGGGTTGAGCTCACCTATTGCAGACCATTTCCCCCTGGGAGTGAGCCATGGGAAAAATCCTAGAGGCGAGAAATTTAACACGGGCGTCAAGTGGCCCCATGTCATGGGTGTCAACTTCAACCAGTCCCCGCTTTTAAAGCGGAGACGATTTGCAGGCTGACATTTTGCAACGAAACTACAAGTACCAACATGCAGTTCGCTACTGTGTAACAAGTGACCACTTGGCGGTTTTGACTGCTCTTTCTCTAGTGGTTAGGTCTGTCGAACGGGCATCCGGTGGGATATCAGGTTGTGTTCAAAATACACTGTACTATTTAACGTGCTTACTAATAAAAGGGGCGATAGGTATAGCCATCATTAGTGCAGCAGGTACAGTGGCACCAAGCTCAAAAAAGCAGCGCAAGGGGCTTGTAAATCTGCCCCAAAGTGTCTACATTGTAAAGAAACCAAATATACATAGCTTCATGTTGTTAAATAACTAAAAAAACTAAGATATCTGTGATTGTTGTAGGAAAAATAGCCACATAAAATGCCGCAAAATTGCCGCTAAATTTCCATATTTGTGCCGCTAAATTTCCATTTTTGTGCCGCTAAATTTGCTATTCCATGCCGCTATATCCTGGGGGGTCTGACTAATGCAAAAGCATAGCACAATGAAATCTCTACTTAGTGCACTCGTTTTTCCAGTGTCACTATAAAAAAAAAAGTGGTTGCCATGTTTTTCTGCATTGTTTCTCTCTTGTAGTTTATTCAAGATTGTACCTCCCGTTATAGAGAATACGGTCTTTCTTCTCAAAGGAATTTTTGAGAGACTCGTAACAAATGTTGCATTTTGTAATGTACACGGCCCTTGCAGGATTTAAAAACAGCATTGATATTTTAGGGGATTTCACACGTTTTGTGCCAGTGTTTTAAAACAAAATGTAAGCATGGTTGGCGTTATGATAACATATGGTGTCAACTGACAGCCGTTCTGTTTCTGCTGGAGTGGCCTCAATGCAGAACCTTGCACATCAGCCACACATTCTTTGTGTTCTAGAGCTTTAGGGAACATCTGTCACCTTCGCATGCTCGAGCTCCAACTGGTGCAATGTTATTTCAAGATAAGTGCTTATTTTGTCAGTTCTCTAGGTCTAGTCCCTTTCTGCATTTATGTAGCTCAGTCATCGCATATGAGAACTGCTCAATGTGGGGTGCTAACAACAATTTTTTGTTTTAATCTAGAACAGCGGAGAATTATGGCAGAGTAATTAAATAGGTGGTAATATTTCCAACTAATTGGCACTCACTTATTCAATTTCAGGAGAAATGAAAGATGCATTAGGAATCAAACCATAGACTTGCTAGAATTAGGTTCGTTTTGTACTAAACTCAATATTCTGAGACCTGTACACGTGTGCGGCCTCAAACAAGAATATGCTGCAAATGTCCCATTGAGTAGACTGAAAATGCACCTTTGGTCGCCTGTCAGACAGGAGCATCTTTCTGCAGATGTAATTAAAATATTTATTGAGCTTCTCATATCATTGAAGGAATGTTTCGGAAATTGGCACATAAGGACCATTATTTTTGGCAAAAACTGATAGCGACTTTGCCACTACCAAACCTCCATAGCCCTTCAATAGGTCGTAGATCGTCCCTTTACTTGGACGTGGGCAGGAGTCTGCACACAGGCATAGATAGTGGGTCACCCCTCCAAATATGCATGCCACAGATGTATTTCATTTATTTATTTATTTGAAAGGTTTTATATAGCGCTGGCTAAACCCGGAGGTATCAGAGCGCTTTACATGAGAAGAAGCAGTCAAGAAAAGCAATTATTCAGGGTCAAAAAACAAAACAAGCAGGTACATATACAATTTAAGTTAAAAGGGGGAAAACGTACTTTACATGAGTAGAAGCAATCAAGGAAATCAATTGTTCAGGGTAATCAAAGCAAGCGAGTGCCTATCCCATTAAGTTAAGGGGGCAAAATCTGGGAGGATGACAGGTTATATAGGACTGAAAATAAGATGGTGGGACAAATTAGGGTAGAGAGGAGAGAATCGACAGGGAAGAACAAATTGTCGGGGGTAGGAGTAGGGGATACATGCCATACTATGTATGATTAGGGATACATTATGCTGTACTGTCAAAATGTAACATACTTTCTGGCACAACTGCCTCTTCAAGATTATGTTTGTCCCGGATACTCCATCTGGTACCCTGACGCCCCTGCTTGGCTGCGATAATAACGTTCTGTTTCTGAACGGTAATGGGTCACGCCCACCGCCGTCATCCCCTCAATGAACCACTATTTCAATTTCTTTACTTTACCTTCATTCTGTCCTAGATGTTGTGCTCTGGATATTGCTCTTTTATTCTATAAGAGTTAATTTTCAGAGTCCACAGATCATTACCCAATTTATGTAACCTGTTTATTACGTACCTAGCTATACAAGCACTTCATTGTCTCCTTTGTTCTGTTTTACAAACCCCAATAAAATTATTTTAAATAAAATAAACTTGGCAAAAACTGGTTCTAAAGTGCTTTGGATTGAAATCTGTGGAAGCTGATTTTTGGATGTTAAATCACTCATTCCCTTTTTATAGATCTCTCTGCCTCTCTCTCTATATATGTATAAATATATATATATATATATACACACACACACATATATATATATATATAGCTTTTTTCATCCAAAGAAAGCCAACTCGAGCACAAATTCGTGAGCGTGTTATTTATTAACACAAAAAGCAAACGCACACCCGACGCGTTTCAGTGCTATGGCACCTTAGTCATGGATATTTTTGTTCGTGCAAAATGAAACTTTAAAGTGAACATAACAATAGAAGTAGGTCTACCTGTCCCAAAAACAAGTCATTTCGCTTATACATAGCAGCCATCTTTGACTGTCTCTCAGTCCATTAAATCAAATGGTATTGATATTTGTACTTTTTAAAGTCAAAATCATAGTTTCTTGTAAGTTCATTAATGAATTTGACATTATTATCATACTAATTCAAACATATCATGCTAGTACTTATTGCCCCTGTGGGCTGATTATTCCCTCTTTATTTACAATTCAGCCCAAGTGGGCAAAGTAGATCAAACTTAATAAGAAACCATATATTTTTTTTCACCAGATAATTAAGTACATTCCATATTCCCTTCTTTGACAATAATTCACACAGTCTATTCTTTTCAATTAGGTTTTTCTGATGTATTTTCTTGATCTTGTCAAGCTGACAGTACGTCTCCTACAAAAATATATAAAAACATGTGTGACCACCATGGAAAGTGCAATTTAAAAACAAATCTTAAGCTTTTATAATGACATAATACAGTAATATATACACCTGGACATATAATCTACAGCACTTATATCAATAATCTCTATTTATTCAGCCTAAATGGATTGACATCTCCTCATCCTTATTCAATCCTAGCGGTTGAACTGTATCCTATTTAATAATCATTCTTGACTCCAATTGACACAACTCTCTTACTCGATCACTGCCCCTCTCTGATTTCGGGATCCTGTCAAGTGCACAAAATTGCAATAAGCTGACATTTTTCAGATGGAATTCTTTAAAATGTCTCGCAATGGGATACTGTTTATCCTCATTGACGATTGCCCTGGTGTGCTCTAAAACTCGTTTTTTGACTTGATGAATTGTACTGCCAATATAAACAAGAGCACAGGGACAACGTAAAGCATAAACACAAAAATCAGATTTACAAGTTAAATGCTTTTGAATCACAAATGGTTTTTGAGTTGTAGACAAAGAAAGTTCCTTTCTATTTACACTGTTTCTTAAATACCTTGCATGATTTACACATGAAAAAACCTTTTATTCCTTTAGTATTGTCTCCTTCTTTTATAGTGCTACTGCATAAAATATCTTTTAATGCAGGACATTTTCTGAAGGTAATGTTTGGTTGATTCCCCACTGCTCTTTGTAAAATTGGATCAAGTTCTAAAACATGCCAGTATTTTTTCAAGCTTTTTCTAGTCTGCCATGATTGATCTGAGTAAGCTGTAATAAACCTGATACTTTCATCCTCCTTTTCAATAACAGGTTTCGGATTGAGGGGATCTTCCCTAAGAACAGATTTAACTTTAACACAAGCTCTGTTAATTACTTTGTTCGAGTATCCCCTCTCACAAAACCTTTCACTCATATTGATCATCTCTTTTTCAAACTCTGAATCTGAGCCACAATTTCTTTTTGCCCATAATAGCTCCCCATATGGGATGCTACAGATCAGATTTTTAGGGTGACAGCTAGCCGCATGCAATAGGCTGTTCCCAGCAGTTGGTTTACGGAACAACCTACTTACGAGTTTATTTTGTTCTACATGGACTACCACATCTAAAAATTCAATGTTTTTTTATCCATGGTGCTTGTAAAACTCAAATTACAATCATTTGTGTTCAACTCTTCAACAAATTGCATAGCTTCATCTTGATCACCCTTCCAAATACAAAAGACGTCATCTATATACCTGGCCCAGAGGACCACATTCTGGGTAAATGCCAAGATGTTGCTGGCCACCTGCTCCTCCCACCAGCCAAGGAACAATCCTGCGTAACTGGGGGCGAAGCAGGTTCCCATCCCCCAGGCCTGGCAATAGATGACGTGATCAAATACAAATTAATTATTTGAAAAACAGGTTTGCATCATAGTCAAAAGTATTTCTGTGTGCAAGAGATATTTTACATCGCGCTGCTTTAAAAAATGTTGATTGGCCTTAACTCCCAAATGGTGTGGTATACACGTATATAGGCTATTTACATCTGGTGTCATTAACCACATACCATCCTCCCATTGGATGTTCTGAATGACTCTAAGAAAATCCCGAGTATCTTGAAGATACGAAGGTAATTTCTGAACATAGGGGCGCAAAAAATGGTCAATGTATTTAGAAGTGTTTTCATAGGTAATTCTATTAGAGGACACAATAGGTCGCCCAGGTGAGCCTCTTTACTCTTGTGAAGCTTTGGTAACAGATAAAGTGCTGCAAGTTTAGGGTGTTCACATTTCAGAAATGTGTGTTCCTCATCTGAAAGTAACCCTTCCTGTTTCCAAACTGACAATTGCAACTGATAATCATTGTTGCTTTTTTCATAACAATTCCTGTTACTGACTGCATAACTTTCTTTATCGTTCTATTGTCTCTTACCTTCACTAATGTACATGTCCACCGGCCACACAACAACATTTCCTCCCTTATCAGACATTTTGATGACCACCTCCCTCAATGCCTTCAATTGGTTTGGAGTTAAGTTGTTGTGTGTCGATTTATCTAGTTTTTTAAATTCTTTGATTACTCCTTTTTCAAACACTTCAATACTTTCACTGTGTATTTGTGGCAGAAATCTCGATTTTGATCTAAAACCGCTGCCGCTACTGCAATCAAAAATTAATTTCTCTTCTGTTAAACAGTCAATTACACTTGTTTCATCATCTTTTTCTAGCCCTTTCATGGTCTGTAACAAATTAATATCATCAATAACCAAGCTGGTAGTGCTGACTTCAGGTATAACTGTATTCATCTTTCTATTCCCAAACCATTTTCGCAGTTTTAATTTCCTTACAAAGTGAAATAAGTCAATTCTGCCCTCGGTATAGTTAAAATGGCTAGATGGACAAAATGTGAGTCCTAATGAAAGATCTTCAGTCTGATCAAGTGTTAACAATATATTAGATAAATGTACCACAGTGCGATTGTCTTTCATTTTTTGACCGCTTTGCCTCTGGTCGCCATTCCCATGTAGGCATCCAGCTATGTGATCAAGGGCACTTGCTGCCCGAAACGTGTTATGGAAAAGAGGAATTAATAAAGAAATCTGCCACCCAAAGGTCATGGTGGTCCGTTGTGTCTTCAGTTCGCCGTTTGGGAGGTGCTGGAGGATATTGTTCATAAATATATATATATATTACCTACTGGCGGTCGCCAGTCGGTAGTTATAGTTAGGATTGATTTCCATAGGAAATCCGCAACATTCTATTGGGAATAACTTTGGCGCCGGTGGACGAATCTTCGCAAATTTCTCACAGAAGATGGCCCTCTCCGCTCTGCTCCTTCCCTGAAAGTTTGGATGCTTGCGTTGCATATGCCTGATCATGGTGTGGTTGCCAAAGGAGTATTTTTTGTTGGGATTCCCCCTTGACAGCTCCTGATGACATATTAAGCAGGTTGCCTTAGGCGCATTTACTTTTTTCTTGTCCTTGGGGATTGAAAAAACTGCCAGATGATGTGCTCTTTAGGTTTGTAGGTAATATTGTCCTCTGGGAGGTATCTCCTCTCCTCCTCCTCCTCCTCCTCCTCCTCCTCTTCTTGTTCTCCACCACTGTGAAGTTGTGGTGGTCCTTGTGGTGGTGGTGGTGGTCCAGAAGCTCCAGCAGCTGCAGCTAATGTAGCCATTTTCTACTGAAATAACTGCAGGTCTACCTCTCTCAAAGCACAAAGAGAAGTGTGGCTCAGGGGTTAGAGGCAGCAGACCCGGAAGCTGAGATCGGTCCTGGACCAGGGTTCAATTCCCCGCCTCGGCGGGTCTTGGGCTAAAAATTCCACGGACTCGATAATTCTCGCTCCGGTGCCTCCTCGACTCATGGGTTCACACTCTGCGACTCTGGGCAATAGCTTGCTTAATCTCCACAACGGCCCCTCGCGGCGGGATGCCTGACTTTCACCTTGTGGATACCCTGCTATCTCACAGGGGAATACCAGGAAGGGTTCCCTAAGCAAGCGCCGGGACACCCACTGCGGGTAGCTGTGCGCTATATAAGCTCAACTACATTTACATTTACATTTACAAAGGTAGAATGAGGAAAAAAGGTGGGGTCTTTCATCATTTGGAAAAGAAAACTGTTCTGAACCAATGAAAAGTGTTATTTTTAGGTCACGTGACCTGGCCTTACATCATTAGGAAACCAAAAGTGAAATGAACCAATAAAAAGTTTTATTTTCAGGTCACATGACCCGACGCGCTTACGCTACGCGCCCGGGGCGCGCCCGGGGACGTGTACGCCGCGGGCGTCATACGCACCGCACGACTACGCGATACGTCACAATGTTGTTTTCGTTCGCGGCAATAGACGCTCCCCGGTACGCGCATCGGGGCGCTTACTGGAGCATTTACCGGGAAGCGCACCGTGAGCGCTCCATGGCAAAACACAAAAAAAATTTAATAAACATGATCACTATAGAAAAAAAAAATAGTATTACATAAATATACAATATAGGATTCATTATAAAAAAGTAAAATATTTAATAGCTACAGAAATCAGCTATCAAAAAACCTATGAAATTCACTGAAAAAACCATAGGTTTCAGAACAGTTATAGTTACCTGGAAATTTTACTGACATAAAACCATTGAAATTCCCACGTTATAGTTAGTTGGACTCACTATAACTCACGCGCCCGCAATGCACTGCTGATGATGTCACATATTACATCATTCATGACATGGTTAGTGACATCACTGATGACATCACTGATGACATCTCAAATGACATCACTGATGACATCACTGATGACATCATCTATGTGATAATACGATGCACCTCCTCACACTCTAATCTAACATTTAATACACCCACTGTTAAATACAAAATAGCATTCCTGAAATTATTGACACACCAATACCAGTAACTACATACGCACTCACTGATTTCTAGGTCTACACAAACATCCACTCATTCACACATACAATCACTCATACATACAGTCACTCATCAATAGAACACTATCATATCCACTCATACACCTATACAGACACTCACATGCTGACACTCATCCACAGAGTTATTCTCACACCTAGTCAGTCATGCAAAGAATCAATCACACTCCCATTTTCTCATCTATACATTTATACACACAAAACCTTAATTATTCAAAAATAGACTAACACATACTTACTCTCTTTTACAATCACTGATACAAGTACACATTGATCCATACAGCCACTCACGCAACCACTGGCTCTCATGTATAGTCGTGTATATATGCCAACTCTCACATGCAACTGTGTTTTACATATGTACTTACTTGGACATGTAGCACTGAGATATCCATTCACTCACCAACACAGTCATGCACACAGTCAACCACCCATACAGCTGTTTCCACATGCACTCTTGAACCCATACAGCTAGTGAATCAACTGGTCACACATCTATGCACAGAGTCACACACCTACCAGCCACACACACACACACACACACTCAGCCTCACATACAAATACTTGGGCAACCAATCAATAAACCATATAGCGACTCATATAGCTATTGATCAACACATGCAGCAGCTTACACAACAACAGACATACTGATGCACACATTCAGACAGTTTAGTCACTAACCCATGCATTCATTAAGACACATTTAATCACTCACTTATACAGTCAGTCATGCACCAACTAAATCCTTCATCCAGACACTTATACACCCACTCATTCTTGAATATGTAAAACATATTTAAACTTTACAGAAACACAGTCACTGGATGATGTCATCAGTGATGTCATTTGAGATGTCATCAGTGATGTCATTTGAGATGTCATCAGTGATGTCATCAGTGATGTCACTAACCATGTCATGAATGATGTAATATGTGACATCATCAGCAGTGCATTGCGGGCACGCGAGTTATAGTGAGTCCAACTAACTATAACGTGGGAATTTCAATGGTTTTATGTAAGTAAAATTTCCAGGTAACTATAACTGGTGTGAAACCTATGGTTTTTTCAGTGAATTTAATAGGTTTTTTTAATGCTAATTCCTAACTATAACTGTTCTGAAACCTATGGTTTTTTCAGTGAATATATATATATATATATATTTTTGTCATACAAAAGAGGCGGCACAACCAGGATACTTTTTTAAGTCTGTTTATTAGACTTCACCCCACCAACACGTTTCAGCCACAACTGGCCTTGCTCACGGTTGGTTAGTCCCTCTACAGTGTTGCTTTTTATATTCCCACAAATTGCCAATTATGAGGCATTGTGGGATATGTAGTTTCAAACGTGAAAATCAAACATTAAAACAAAAGAAAGACTTAGTGTGCTTTTATGATTGTTACAATCAAGTGACAAATCGTTCACTGTGGCTATGTTTGATTTATTGTTGGGTTTGGTACCCATGATCTTTTTCTTAGTCTCAAGTATTGGGTGTAGTACCCATATAAATAAGAACATTAATCCAGATGAACATGCAGGTCCTCTCCGAAATTCATCCCTCTCGGATGCTTTGTTCTGAGTCTGACAATCATCTTTGATTCCATTTGGCGGAGTTTTCGAACTGTGTCCCCGCCTCTTTCCGATTTCTCCAACATTTTTATTCCGTAGAACTGCATCTGTCTCCAGTCACCATTTTGACATAGACTGAGGTGTTTAGCCGTGGCATATTGCATGTTAGAATTTCTCACCGCTCGGATGTGCTCCAATATTCGTTTTTTTAACATGCAGGTTGTGCATCCAACATATTTCATGCCGCATTTGCATTCCACAATATATATCACATTTTTTGATGAACATGTGATTTGTTGGTCAATTCTCAGTGTTTTTCCATCAGGTTCCTGTATTTCTTTCATGCTCTTTCCGATTTTGCAGGCTTTACATGAATTACACGGTTTGAAACCTTTTCTTTGGTTTTGCAGCCAATTTGATTTTTGTTTTTCTTGGAAAAAACTTTTGACCAACAGATCTTTCAAGGATGTGTTCTTTCTGTAAGTTATCAGCGGCGCTTCTCCGAGGGTGCTGCCTATATCGGGATCTCCTTGCAAGAGATGCCAATATTTTTTCATAATGCCTGCAATATGACCACTCTCTTTATTAAATGTGGTTACAAACCTTGGAGACTTGCCAGTTTCTGTTTTTTTGTTCTGCTCAATTAGTGTTTGAGTTCTGGTTTTTAAGTCAATCTTTCTTTTACATTTACTTAGCACCCTCTCTGTGTATCCTCTGGATTTGAACCTGTATTTGCTTTCCTCAATTACTTTTTCTGCTTCCTCTGGTAACGAGCAATTTCTCTTTAAGCGTGTAAATTCGCCATATGGTATGCTTTCCAGAAGGGATTTGGGATGAAAACTAGTTCCATGCAACACACTATTAGTTGCTGTTTTCTTTCGAAATAGTGTGGTTTCAAGCTTGTCATTGGCCACGTATATTTTAGTGTCCAAAAAGTCTATTTCCTGCGCACTGGTATTACATGTGAATTGCAGACCCACATTGTTTTCATTAAGTTTTTTGAAGTAGCTTTGGAACTGTTTATTTGTGCCATTCCAAATGACAAAAAGGTCGTCTATGTACCGGACCCATAATATTATTCGGTCAAGATCTTGTTGGTTGTTTTGATTCCAGGCTACATGCTTCTCCCACCATCCCATGGTTATATTGGCATAATTCGGCGATAGAGAAATGCCCATGGCAGTCCCACAGATTTGCTTGTAAAGTTGTTTTTCAAAGAGAAATACATTATTTTTCAGGCATAGGTTAATCATGGTAATCAGCATTTTTGAATGTTCTAGGTATACAATATTGCGTTGTTTTAAGTAGTACTCACATGCTTGCATCCCGACTTCATGTCGGATCGAGGTGTAGAGCGACACCACGTCTATCGTCACAAGGAGATATTCTGGGCACCAATTTACATTCATCAAAGTTCTCAAGAAATCGCCAGTATCCTTGATGTATGAAGGTAGACTTTGGGCGATAGGGGCTAGGAATTTATCCACGTAGTTTGACATATTCTCATACAGTGAACCGCACGATGAGACAATCGGTCTCCCTGGAGGATTTTTCAAAGTTTTGTGAATTTTCGGAAGAAAATATATGCAAGGTGTTATAGGGTGATCAACAGTTAGATATTTCTTTTCCTCTTCGTCAATTAGTCCCTTTGCATGCCACATTTCCAAAAGTCCTTGTGCCTCCTTTTTCATATTTGCGAAGGGGTTTGTTTCTAGTCTCTGATAGTTGTTTTCTTGGTTGAGTTGTCTCATGGCTTCACACTTGTAATCTGTGGTTTTCATTAGTACAATATTGCCCCCCTTGTCAGCCGGCTTTATCGTAATTTGATCATTATCCATTAATTTTTTAATGGCTTCCCGCTCTTTTTTTGAGAGATTTTCACGTTTGCTATTCCTCACTTTCGATAGATTATCCAATTCTTTCGTGATAGCCTCAGAGAACAGGTCAATTTTGTTTCCTGGTGATAGTATTGGATAGTATCGTGACTTTCTTTTCAACCCAGTTGTCGGCCTCTCATCTGTCGGAATGTTTAATTCTTCCAGCATTTCTGTATCCGAGAGTGACATTCCTTCTGTGTCGAACAATGATTCAAAGCAATTTCGTAAGTCTGGTATTTCGGCAATGGTGTTGAACTGGATTTCATCCAATATTTCTTCTTGTGAGTGTGTCGGTTCATGTTGTTTTCCAGCATGTATTTTGGCTAGTTTCAGCTTCCTAATATATTTGTAGATGTCAATCCTCGTTTCTGTGTAGTCGAAGTGGGCTTCCGGACAAAATGACAACCCTTTATTTAGAACACTACGTTCTATTTCAGTTGGTTGATAGTCTGAAAGATTTACAATTAGGTTGGTCTCGGATTTCGATTGCGAAGGGGGTACTGTCGCTTTTCTCCGCTTGGCACTGCGGGTTTTTCGGACACTGGGGCGGGGGTTGTTTGATTTGCAGCCCCTCTGCCTCTTCCTCTTCTGTTGGGGTATGGTCGTCTCCCCCTTCCCCTTCCTCCGCCTCTCGAAATGCTTTTCTCTAAATTGATAAGCTCCACTTCCTCTAAAACAGTCAAGTTTTTTGACTGGTATGTGAAGAGGAAGAGGCAGAGGGGCTGCAAATCAAACAACCCCCGCCCCAGTGTCCGAAAAACCCGCAGGGCCAAGCGGAGAAAAGCGACAGTACCCCCTTCGCAATCGAAATCCGAGACCAACCTAATTGTAAATCTTTCAGACTATCAACCAACTGAAATAGAACGTAGTGTTCTAAATAAAGGGTTGTCATTTTGTCCGGAAGCCCACTTCGACTACACAGAAACGAGGATTGACATCTACAAATATATTAGGAAGCTGAAACTAGCCAAAATACATGCTGGAAAACAACATGAACCGACACACTCACAAGAAGAAATATTGGATGAAATCCAGTTCAACACCATTGCCGAAATACCAGACTTACGAAATTGCTTTGAATCATTGTTCGACACAGAAGGAATGTCACTCTCGGATACAGAAATGCTGGAAGAATTAAACATTCCGACAGATGAGAGGCCGACAACTGGGTTGAAAAGAAAGTCACGATACTATCCAATACTATCACCAGGAAACAAAATTGACCTGTTCTCTGAGGCTATCACGAAAGAATTGGATAATCTATCGAAAGTGAGGAATAGCAAACGTGAAAATCTCTCAAAAAAAGAGCGGGAAGCCATTAAAAAATTAATGGATAATGATCAAATTACGATAAAGCCGGCTGACAAGGGGGGCAATATTGTACTAATGAAAACCACAGATTACAAGTGTGAAGCCATGAGACAACTCAACCAAGAAAACAACTATCAGAGACTAGAAACAAACCCCTTCGCAAATATGAAAAAGGAGGCACAAGGACTTTTGGAAATGTGGCATGCAAAGGGACTAATTGACGAAGAGGAAAAGAAATATCTAACTGTTGATCACCCTATAACACCTTGCATATATTTTCTTCCGAAAATTCACAAAACTTTGAAAAATCCTCCAGGGAGACCGATTGTCTCATCGTGCGGTTCACTGTATGAGAATATGTCAAACTACGTGGATAAATTCCTAGCCCCTATCGCCCAAAGTCTACCTTCATACATCAAGGATACTGGCGATTTCTTGAGAACTTTGATGAATGTAAATTGGTGCCCAGAATATCTCCTTGTGACGATAGACGTGGTGTCGCTCTACACCTCGATCCGACATGAAGTCGGGATGCAAGCATGTGAGTACTACTTAAAACAACGCAATATTGTATACCTAGAACATTCAAAAATGCTGATTACCATGATTAACCTATGCCTGAAAAATAATGTATTTCTCTTTGAAAAACAACTTTACAAGCAAATCTGTGGGACTGCCATGGGCATTTCTCTATCGCCGAATTATGCCAATATAACCATGGGATGGTGGGAGAAGCATGTAGCCTGGAATCAAAACAACCAACAAGATCTTGACCGAATAATATTATGGGTCCGGTACATAGACGACCTTTTTGTCATTTGGAATGGCACAAATAAACAGTTCCAAAGCTACTTCAAAAAACTTAATGAAAACGATGTGGGTCTGCAATTCACATGTAATACCAGTGCGCAGGAAATAGACTTTTTGGACACTAAAATATACGTGGCCAATGACAAGCTTGAAACCACACTATTTCGAAAGAAAACAGCAACTAATAGTGTGTTGCATGGAACTAGTTTTCATCCCAAATCCCTTCTGGAAAGCATACCATATGGCGAATTTACACGCTTAAAGAGAAATTGCTCGTTACCAGAGGAAGCAGAAAAAGTAATTGAGGAAAGCAAATACAGGTTCAAATCCAGAGGATACACAGAGAGGGTGCTAAGTAAATGTAAAAGAAAGATTGACTTAAAAACCAGAACTCAAACACTAATTGAGCAGAACAAAAAAACAGAAACTGGCAAGTCTCCAAGGTTTGTAACCACATTTAATAAAGAGAGTGGTCATATTGCAGGCATTATGAAAAAATATTGGCATCTCTTGCAAGGAGATCCCGATATAGGCAGCACCCTCGGAGAAGCGCCGCTGATAACTTACAGAAAGAACACCTCCTTGAAAGATCTGTTGGTCAAAAGTTTTTTCCAAGAAAAACAAAAATCAAATTGGCTGCAAAACCAAAGAAAAGGTTTCAAACCGTGTAATTCATGTAAAGCCTGCAAAATCGGAAAGAGCATGAAAGAAATACAGGAACCTGATGGAAAAACACTGAGAATTGACCAACAAATCACATGTTCATCAAAAAATGTGATATATATTGTGGAATGCAAATGCGGCATGAAATATGTTGGATGCACAACCTGCATGTTAAAAAAACGAATATTGGAGCACATCCGAGCGGTGAGAAATTCTAACATGCAATATGCCACGGCTAAACACCTCAGTCTATGTCAAAATGGTGACTGGAGACAGATGCAGTTCTACGGAATAAAAATGTTGGAGAAATCGGAAAGAGGCGGGGACACAGTTCGAAAACTCCGCCAAATGGAATCAAAGATGATTGTCAGACTCAGAACAAAGCATCCGAGAGGGATGAATTTCGGAGAGGACCTGCATGTTCATCTGGATTAATGTTCTTATTTATATGGGTACTACACCCAATACTTGAGACTAAGAAAAAGATCATGGGTACCAAACCCAACAATAAATCAAACATAGCCACAGTGAACGATTTGTCACTTGATTGTAACAATCATAAAAGCACACTAAGTCTTTCTTTTGTTTTAATGTTTGATTTTCACGTTTGAAACTACATATCCCACAATGCCTCATAATTGGCAATTTGTGGGAATATAAAAAGCAACACTGTAGAGGGACTAACCAACCGTGAGCAAGGCCAGTTGTGGCTGAAACGTGTTGGTGGGGTGAAGTCTAATAAACAGACTTAAAAAAGTATCCTGGTTGTGCCGCCTCTTTTGTATGACAAGAATCTTCAGGGTCAGGATCCGACCCCTGGGCAGAGCACACACTGCACTGTAATATGTGACATGATCAGCAGTGGATTGCGGGTGCGCGATATATAGTTAGTGCAACTAACTATATATGCGAATTTCAATGGTTTTGTGTGAGTAAAATAAGGTTTTGTAAATGCTAATTCCTAACTATATATGGTCTATAACCTATGTTTTTTTCAGTGAATTTTCAAGGTTTTGTAAATGCTAATTCCTAACTATATATGGTCTATAACCTATGGTTTTTTCAGTGAATTTCAATGGTTTTTTAATAGCAAATATCAAAAGCTGTAAAATGTATTCTTCTTTTAAAGGAAAAATATATTTTATATGTATTTAATATAATTTTTTTATGTATATAAATTTTTTGAGGGAACGAATTTATCAACTATCATGCTGAAGAAGAGTGTGGGGAAAAAAAAACAAAGAGGAGGACTAAGAGGAAAGAACAATCAGTTCAAAAATACAATTGCTTTAAAGCATGAAGTGCTTTTCCACACATTTACATTTAAATAACCCATATTAGAACATACAAAATATCTACAGAGGAGACGGTGTACATTGAATTTTAGACTCTTCATTGGTACCTACATGTTGGTACTTACATCACCCACACAACACAACAGCTCTATTAAGAGCTACCCTACCTCAAAGCACTCTAAAATATAATTTTAATATTTCCCTTGCTTTTCCCCTTGTTACGCTTTCCGGAACGCTACCCGGTGCGCGGACCGGGCGCTAACCGTGTGAATTTTTTTTTTTTTAACATACATGGGCCTCCTCAGCCACCCTCAGAAAACCTAGGGGGTCAGGATATGTCTCCAGTGCCCCCTTATACCCATTCCCAACATTGTTTATCCTCCATCTTGTGACTAAATTCGTCCAAAACACAAGATGGCGGACTCCCGTTACGCTACCGGTGAGCTACCCGGTTCGCGTACCGGGTAGCGCTTCCACCGCGAAAAATCGAAAAAAAATGTATTTTATTTTTTTGCCCCGCGGGGCCCTTTAATAGCCCCCACATCAATCCTAGGGGTTCAGGAGGGGTCTACCTTGCCCCCTTTCATTCATTTCCCCCTTCGTTTATTTCCACCTCTTGTCTCTCGATCCTAAAGAGAGACAAGATGGCGGCCGCTCCGGACTGTTTAGAATGTTAACAGTCACCGGAGAGCCAATCCGCTTCTCCTCGTGAAGTTCCGTTACGCGTCTGGTACGCGAACCGGGGCGCTAACCAGGACGCTGTCACAGATATATATATTTTTTTGAACGTTAATTTCTCAAAATCCACTGGAGCACATATCTTGAGACCTAGCAAAGGCACATCGGGCAAACAGTCTCTACAATTTTGCCAAGTTTCATAGAAATCCATTCAGCCGTTCGAGCTAAAAGTAAGTCCAACTGCCCTATGGAAAACTCAATGTTAAAAACACGTTTTGGGACCCCCCTTTTTTCTCGGCCCCCGCTTGACGAAACCCCTTCCAAACTTTCAGGGGACGCTCAGAAACAAAATGTGCCATTGTCCTGAAAATTTCAGCCAATTCCGTCCATCAACGCCAAAGTTATTCAACATAGAATTTTCAGAAATCCCTATTCAAAAAAATCCTAACTATATATACCTACTGGCGACCGCCAGTAGGTAATATATATATATATATAACATTTCTATGGCAAAATGAAACCCCTCATTTTGTTCCTTTTCAAATTAAATGTATTAAGTGTTACCACTTTATTCCAATCAAGATGACTTCAGGTGTGCCATACTTTTGTCATAAGTAAACTGTTAGCGTTCTAGTTGTTCTTTAGAACACTCTGGGACATTCTGTCATTGGGCTATAGTTGGGCTACATCTGGCTGATATTTGGGCTACATTTGGGCTCATTTGTCTCTGGTGGCCATCTTGGGAGACTGCATATCAGAATTTTTTTAATGAAATATAAGAGGATTTGAGAAGTCACTCAAAATGTGCCCTAATTTTTCTTTCTTCAGCACTAATCATAATTTCTATGGCAAAATGAACCCCTTCATTTTGTTCCTTTGCAAATTAAATGTTTTAAGTGTTAACACTTTATTCCAATCAAGATGACTTCAGGTGTGCCATACTTTTGTCATAAGCAAGACTGTTAGCGCTCTAGTTGTTCTTTAGAACACTCTGGGACATTCTGTCACTGGGCTATAGTTGGGCTACATCTGGCTGATATTTGTGCTACATTTGTTTTTTTTTGTCTCTGGTGGCCATCTTTGGGCTACATTGGGCTACATTGGGCTACATTTGGGCTCTAACATACATATAGCCCAATGTAGCCCAATATATATTTTTCAAAGTTAATTTTCGTAAAAACCACTGGAGTATATATCTTGAGACATAGCAAAGGCACATCGGGCTACCAGTCCCTACAATTTTGCCAAGTTTTGTGGAAATCCATTCAGCCGTTCGAGCTAAAAGTGAGTCCAACCGCCCTATGGAAAACTCAATGTTAAAAACACGTTTTGGGACCCCCCTTTTTTCTCGGCCCCTGCTTGACGAAACCCCCCCCCAAACTTTTAGGGGACGCTCAGAAACAAAATGTGCCATTTTCCTGAAAATTTCAGCCAATTCCGTCCATCAACGCCAAAGTTATTCAACATAGAATTTTCAGAAATCCCTATTCAAAAAAATCCTAACTTTATATACCTACTGGCGACTGCCAGTAGGTAATATATATATATATATATATATATATATATATATATATATTGCAACACAAATCGACCAATCCGGTCGAAAAACGGCAAGCACTCGGGTATCCAGATGTCTTAATCAATTTATTCTCAAACCTCCTTCACCCCGACAATATGTATATATATATATATATATATAAAATCATATAGGGTTTCACCAGTATGTTTCATATGCGAAATGTATCACTTCGTTTTCTTGTATTGACTCTAAGGCTCTAAGGATCGCTCTAGCCCATTGTTTGTGCTAATCCCACCTCCATTGGTGGACCTGATTGTCCACCCCCCAACTTGGTAGGAACCCATTTCAATATCAGATTTTCCTTTTGCCATCTTATGGACTCTGGGGGCCCCAAGCCAAACATAATTTGGAGGCTCTGCTTGGAACAACTCTGAATTTATTATAGATTTTCAGTTCATTTACAACCTTGGCAATTATGATGAGGTCATTGACATCCCTCTTCCTTGGCAGGCTGCATTTGGGCACAACGCTGCAACAAACAGTTACTCTCTAGCTGGCCAGCACCAGAAAAGCTGAAAGACTAGTAGTGAGAACAAGCTCCTGTATGAGATTCAGTGACTAGTATCACATCTTTTGGGCTGTACATATGGAGGATGCATTTTTAGGTCTCGCCTGGCGTTGCTGCGCACATGAGTAGCTCGCTCGGCGAGATTTATTGTCAATGAGCAGTTTTAGAAAAGGGCTTCAAGCCCTGCCCCTCATTTCCATTGGCTGGCATCACCGTTTATGGTAAACGGTGGCCTGCCATTGGAAATGAGGGTTTTTGGTGGACGCTCTTGGGCCTCCGAGCCGGACTCGGTGGCCTGCTTTGCTGCTGTCACAAAGCAGTTTCTTATCTTTATGGGTCCATGTGTTAGAAATGGATCACTGACATAATATAGAATGACAAAATATAGACTTACCAAAATATAGTCACCAAAATATAGAATGCCAAAATATCGAATTCCTATCTACAAACAGGTAAGTACAAAAATATAGAATCCAAAATTTTGGGGCCGATTAGGATGGCGGACGGACTTGCGTCCGTCCGCCACCCCTGAGTAGGAGGGACCGTCCGCATGGGCAGCGGCGGTCCCTCCATGGCAATTAGGATGTGACCGCCACCCTGGCGGTCACATCCTGTATGTTTTACATTGCGGCGAGTGCTGCTTGAAGCAGCACCCGCCGCAATGTAAAAAACGAAAGCTGTGCATTTGCATGCACAAAGCTGCAGGCACCGCACGGTGCCTGCCGCTTCGTGCACGCAAAGGCAGGGGGGTACCATAGGTACCCCCCATGTGCACCCCCCACGCAACCTTCACCCAGGGGGCCCGCAACGGGCCCCCAAAGTGATTGTCCGTATGCTTTTCCACGGCGGAAAAGCCGCCGCGGAAAAGCATTACTTTCCCTACATCCTAATATGGCTGGCGGTGTCTGATAGACACCACCAGCCATGTTAGTGCTTTTCCGCCGTGGTCGCCTTCCGACCGCGGCGGAAAAGCGGCGGACACATTGTGAGACCCACCAGCCATCCTGATTTGGTGGTGGGTCTTTCAGGCCTCCTCGGCGGATTTCCCGCATACTCCGGGCCGGCGGTGGCTTCCGCCGGCCCGGAGTATGCGGAAAATCCGCCATCATAATGACCCCCATAGTCTGTAAAAAACTATAGTCAGTCAAAATATCGAATTTTTTTAAATGTCTTAAAAGTAATTTAAAATTAATGAAATAATAAATATAATTAACTAAAATATACTTAAAAATACTCAAATAACCTTAAAATGAAGATATAATTAATTTAAGTTATTAATAAAAAATGTACAATATTTTACCATAGGATAGCAGGAGGGTAACATTTAATATTACCACTCCAGTGAGTGCAACAGTAGGGAAAGCGTTGGATAGCATAGGGGTACAATATACTATTCCCACTCCAGTGAGTGCAATAGTAGGGAAAGTGTTGAATAGCGTATGGGTAAAAAATACTATTCCCACTCCAGAGGTGCAACAGTAGGGAAAGCTTTGGATAGCGTAGGGGTAAAAATGACTATTCCCACTCCAGAGAGTGCAACAGTAGGGAAAGCGTTGGATAGCGTAGGGGTAAAAAATACTATTCCCACTCCAGTGAGTGCAAAAGTAGGGAAAGCGTTGGATAGCGTAAGGGTAAAAATTACTATTCCCACTCCAGAGAGTGCAACAGTAGGGAAAGCGTTGGATAGCGGGAGGGTAAAAAATACTATTCCCACTCCAGTGAGTGTAACAGTAGGGAAAGCGTTGGATAGCGTAGGGGTAAAAAATACTATTCCCACTCCAGAGAGTGCAACAGTAGGGAAAGCGTTGGATAGCGTAGGGGTAAAAATTACTATTCCCACTCCAGAGAGTGCAACAGTAGGGAAAGTGTTGGATAGCGTAGGGGTAAAAAATACTATTCCCACTCCAGTGAGTGCAACAGTAGGGAAAGCGTTGGATAGCATAAGGGTAAAAATTACTATTCCCACTCCAGAGAGTGCAACAGTAGGGAAAGCGTTGGATAGCGGGAGGGTAAAAATTACTATTCCAACTCCAGAGCATGCAACAGTAGGGAAAGCGTTGGATAGCGTAGGGGTAAAAATTACTATTCCCACTCCAGAGAGTGCAACAGTAGGGAAAGCGTTGGATATTGGAAGGGTAAAAATTACTATTTCCACTCCTGAGAGTACAACAGTAGGGAAAGCATTGGATAGCGTAGGGGTAAAAATTACTATTCCCACTCCAGAGAGTGCAACAGTAGGGAAAGCGTTGGCTAGCGTAGGTGTAAAAAATACTATTCCCACTCCAGAGAGTGCAACAGTAGGGAAAGCATTGGATAGCGGGAGTGTGAAAATTACTATTCCCACTCCAGATAGTGCAACAGTAGGGAAAGCTTTGGATAGCGTAGGGGTAAAAATTACTATTCCCACTCCAGAGAGTGCAACAGTAGGGAAAGCGTTGGATAGCGTAGGGCTAAAAAATACTATTCCCACTCCAGAGAGTGCAACAGTATGGAAAACGCTGGATAGCGGGAGGGTGAAAATTACTATTCCCACTCCAGTGAGTTTAACAGTAGGGAAAGTAATGATTTAATATATTATTAAAAATAAATTTAATATCAATACCAATAAAACATTAATTGAAATTAATAACCAATTTAATATTATGTAATAATTAATTAGAAATACAACTACATATTAGTTATTAAAAAGTAATAACCTATTCATAATTATTTAACAACTAATTAATTTTCAATAACAAAAACTAATTAATAATAAAAACGAATACCAATTAAAAATTAACAGTAAATTAATTATCAATACACAAAAAGTATTTTTAATATGTAATTAATTACAATTACATTACTTCCCATCCTATTCCCCTATAAACCCACATCCCACTACAGAAAATACATTAATACAATTATCATAATTATCAAATATTTAATTAATACAAAATAATTACCAATTAATAAAAATTAATTGCCAATTAATAGAAATTAATTACCAATTAAAAATTAATTAACAATAAATTAAAATCAATACCAATAAATGAAAAAAATGATTTACTTAATTACAATTAAATTACTTCCCACCCTATTCCCCTATAAACCCACAACCCGCTGCAGAAAATAAATTTAGAATATTAACATAATTAACAATTAATCAATTAATATAAATTAATTGGCAATTAATAAAAATTAATTACCAAATAAAAAATAACAATAAATTCAAAATGAATACCAATAAATATATAAAAATATTTAATTAATTACAATTAGAAGAAGAAAGCTTTATTTCGATTTTTGTTAATTAAAAAATCATAAAAGCTACAACAAAAATAAAATCATGCGTAAAATACACAGAAATAGCAAATCATGTACAACAAGATACATAAATACAATTATTATGAACATATTAAGCTTATCCTTTTTGCATACATGTGTAAATCAATCTGGTTAGGAGTAGTAACACATGGTAGACAGAATCCCCTAGCACCAAGTGTTATTGTTCAATACTCTGGGGCCAGGGTAAAAATCAAATAAGTCCCAAGTTGAAATAGGGCCATCTCCAGGTTTTGGCTGAGTAAATCTTAAATAGGGGCAATGTTCCTGTGTTTAAATCTGATTAATATCAGATCACCCGGAATGTCTTTGGGCGACATGCCTATCCACCCCACCCTCCTGACGCTCCGGATTCCGCCATCTAGGGCAGGTGGTAGCGGTCTATTGTTGTTAAGCCAAAAGATGGCTTTATTCAGCAGATCCTCGCTTGTTTCGAGTTTGCCCTGACTTAGTTCAGGGACCCCGGAGAGAACAGTCACGTAGGGGGCAGCTTCAGGGGGTAAATTAAATTGATGTCTTCTTTCTTGAGGAAACCTAGGAGCTTAAGAAGGGGCACGTGTGGGCTTAGAAGTGAAGTTACGGCCCCTTGGAATAGGTATGCTCAGAGAAGAATCAATTGTTCGGGCTTTCCTGTGTTCAATAGATTTGGGCTTGTCAGGGTTGGTAAAGAGCATAGAACGTGAGGAAACAGCAGTATTTGCAGATGATGGGTAGATCCTTTTTACTATATTTTCAACGCTGGTCAACCTATCTCCCAGATCCTTAATTTTTTTTTTTTTTTTTTAAACTTTATTGATAGGAAGGAGTAGTAGGCACATATCAAAATTACATTTACAATTTCACGGTGTCATATTGTAACGTATCTGTGAACATTCTTAAGTATATTTTCGCACATTGTAGTCATATGTAGTACATTGGTTAATTACTACCGTCTTCCTGTCAGGCAATAAGAACAGTCCTATAATATAACATAGTAAATAAACATTCCCCCCCAGATCCTTAATTTTAGTGACCAAGGGTGATAGAGCTACGTTCAACAATCGCTCAATTTGGGCCAGTAGGGTCGATTGGAGAGGGAGAACAGAGTCATTTAAAGTAGTCCCCGCATTATATGGCGTTGATACAGTTGGATTGGTGGGGAAAGATGAGGAGCCACAGCACATTTGGTCGATATTTGACGGAATCTCCTCGTTGTTCCTATTGCTGGGTGACTCCCGGGACAGAGTATTAGCTTGGACCAGGGTTATTTCAGGGGATAAAGGAACATCCTGGGTAGTACAGTTTATGAGGTCAGTGTCACTCCCCACTGTAGGGGGAGTTGATATATCAGGGGCATAGTTTGTGTCACACATGGCATTAAGCTCTTCCCAAATAGACATGATGATTGGACTACAAAGGCCCGATAACAACGCTGGGCAGTTCAAAGACAATAATAGATAGGGTAAAATGTATCTGTACCTCCTCTTTTGATAGGGCCCAGTGGGATGGCCCGCCCCGTCCTCCTCAGGTCCTCTGAGGGCCACAGAGGGCCCGCCCTTTGTCCGGGCTTCGTCCGGCGCCGCCCGCGCGCGTCCCGCGAGGCGGGAGGGACCTCTGCCTTTTGTGCGCCTCCGTGCGCGATTCCCGGTGGGCGTGTCACCGCCAAGGATGCTGGGGGATGTAGTCTCTTGCACGGCTGCCGCGTGGTGAAGGAAGCGGCAGCCGGAGACCAACAACAGCGTGAGAGCAGCCTGACCCCCGGTGAGTTTTCGGCGCCCCTGTCGCCTCCAGAGACCCCCGCTCGACCGCAGGGACCTCTGCCTTTTGTGCGCCTCCGTGCGCGATTCCCGGTGGGCGTGTCACCGCCAAGGATGCTGGGGGATGTAGTCTCTTGCACGGCTGCCGCGTGGTGAGGGAAGCGGCAGCCGGAGACCAACAACAGCGTGAGAGCAGCCTGACCCCCGGTGAGTTTTCGGCGCCCCTGTCGCCTCCAGAAACCCCCGCTCGACCGCAGGGACCTCTGCCTTTTGTGCGCCTCCGTGCGCGATTCCCGGTGGGCGTGTCACCGCCAAGGATGCTGGGGGATGTAGTCTCTTGCACGGCTGCCGCGTGGTGAGGGAAGCGGCAGCCGGAGACCAACAACAGCGTGAGAGCAGCCTGACCCCCGGTGAGTTTTCGGCGCCCCTGTCGCCTCCAGAGACCCCCGCTCGACCGCAGGGACCTCTGCCTTTTGTGCGCCTCCGTGCGCGATTCCCGGTGGGCGTGTCACCGCCAAGGATGCTGGGGGATGTAGTCTCTTGCACGGCTGCCGGGTGGTGAGGGAAGCGGCAGCCAGAGACCAACAACAGCGTGAGAGCAGCCTGACCCCCGGTGAGTTTTCGGCGCCCCTGTCGCCTCCAGAGACAATTAAATTACTTCCCACCCTATTCCCCTATAAACCCATAACCCGCTACAGAACTAGAAAGCAAAATTTAATTAAAAATTATTAATAATTGCTAAAAATTAATATTTAATTTAATATAATTAAATTACTTCTCACCCTATTCCCCTATAAACCCACAACCCGCTACAGAATTAAATTACGCAAAAATTAAATAACATAAAATTCATTACTTAAAATACATTAAACATACATTACAAAAATTAATATACACTTTTCACACATATACTACCATACAAAACACTTTAAAAAAATTGATATTATTAAAAAATCGATATATTTAATGCCTATATTGTATACTTCGACATTTTGACTTCTATAGTTTGAAAATCGATATTACTTACCTTAAATTCGATATTTTTAACCACTATATTGTGTCCATTCGATATTTTGTCCATTCTATATTTTTGCTTCGATATTATGTCCATTCTATATTTTGGAATCGATATTATGACTGTTTACCGTTAGAAACACATGGGCCTATAAAGACAAGAGATCCTTTCACTTTCGGGACCGCGCTTTTTTCAGTTTCTGTTTGAAACGCACTGCAGGATTAGAGAAAGGGGGCAGTCTGGTGAGGCGAGAGGCTGCGACACACACACTCCTCTTCACCGCTTGCGGCGCTCTACTCGTGAGGAATTTACTCGGGTATTTGTCATTAAAAAAAGGATGCAAGGCAAGGAGCAGCAGGTCACAAAAGCTACCGAGCGGTTGGCCGGACGGTCAAACTGTGCACGCTTTCAGGGACACAGTTTCAGTCGGGGGATTAGCACTGGTTACCAGCACCTGGCTACTGGTGACTTATGCCAGGTTTATTATGCTACACCATGTTCTATCACGACCTGTTCAGGCATTGAATGAAAGAGTGGGGGGGACTCTTGACCCCACACCGCTGATGAGCAAACGGGAAGCGAAATCTGTCTCCAGCCTGTGACAGAATCCTCGAGACCAGGGTGCCAAGGCACCGAACCCCACAGCGCAGCGAGGCCTTACTGCGCAGCGCGATGCAAATGTTTGTTAAGTGGCATACCCTGTACAGAGCACCAATACAAAGAGAAATATACAGCCTCCTCTTCTGCCAAGTCCAGGAACACATTGCGTGAAGGAGGAAGCTTTATTCTGGCCGGGTGCGTCCGGGTGATGCGCTCTGCCAGGCCGAGAAAAGCACCGACTTATGGCGGACAGAGCAGCACAACGTAAAATGTGGATAGAAACTAGCGTGCCACTAGTGTTGAGCACGTGCACTAACTCGAAATATCTCTGTGTTAATGCATGGTTTTTTTCCTGATAGCAGAGCTCACTTTTTTTTTTTCGTTTTTCCTCGTTATGACCCAGGACAGACATGTTCCAGTGACAGCACAGCTTGGAAACACAAAGAGGTAGTAACTGTCCTGTGTTTAGAGCTTGCTGTCTGCAAAACATGCATTAACTCTGAGATGTTTCTAGTGAATGTTTGAGTTCAAAGCGCCAAAAGTAGCGCAAGGGCCATTTGTGCAGAAGACGCCATCTTGATAAGCCTCTTTCATCACTTACCCCCAGATTCATCAAAGTCCTGTTTTGCGAGTCCTGTTGGGGGGATTTATTTTTCAGCATTTGGAGAAGACGATCTCCTAGTTCAATTTCCTGTTCTCACCTGTCTGCGCCTGCAGGTGAAAGCTGCGTTCTGTCCTCCCAGTTCGCAGAGTTTGCGGGAGCAAGTCGAGCGGTGGCGTTGTGCCTTTCAAGGCGCCCCTCCCTTTCAGAGAGAATCTGCTCTGGCTGGGGCAATGCACCCCGGACAGGATAAAGCCCCGGATGTGTGCACGTGCATTAATAGTGTTTGTCCTGTCACTGGTGTTACCGTACTGAGAGTTCTAGGGACTGCAGGGCACAGAGTGCGGTTTGTATGAGGGGGAGGGTTGGGGGTGTCTGCATGAATTTCTCTTTCAGGAAGATTTACTGCACTGCCGTGACCTTTCACCCCAGACAGACAGAGAGCCCTAGGTGTGTACACAGGTATTGATATTGTGAGCTCTTCTCCTGGTCTTACTGTAGTGAAAGTCTGAGGCACCAGCCTTGTTGGGAGAGGGGCTGCAACTCCCCCCCCCCAAACACACACACACGTTTCAGGGAGAGACAGCCTGGGCTGCTGCCCTCCACCCGCGCCGGAGAGCCCCGGGTGAGTGCATTTGTGGGAATAATATTATTATGTGCTCTGTCCATGAGATGACTGGAGTGAGGGCACCCGGCACAGTGTGGTTAAACAACGGCCAGTGCTGTGTGTGTGTGTGGGGGCCATGGAAATGCTGAGATTAACCCCGGATAGGGTGACCAGATCTCGAGAACCAAAACCAGGACATTTTGCAAAAATAGAAGGACTACAATTTGACATCAACGGAGCAGCGCAGAATGACAACTCTTATCAACACAGGAACACAGAGGAGGCACTAAGAACATAAATAAAATGTAATTTCTAAAAGCAGCAACATACATGTTAATTAAATTACTTACTTACAACAGCTGCTAACTAGCACAGCTTAAGAACACCTAAAAATGTCCTCTCTCTAGTTTGTCGACCATCTAAAAACCGGGACAATTGCAAAATTGCTGAAATCTGCTGGGACAGCTGGTGGAAAACCAGGACTGTCCGGGCAAATCTGGGACACATGGTCACCCTAGTCCCAGATAAAGTGCGGGGAGCCTCTGGCAGGGCGGCATTGCCACCGCCGAGCTGGGCGCAGCACTCAAGGCGCTCTCCAGTGACTCACCACAGGCAGGGACGGCCTTAGGCATGTGCAAGCTGTGCACCTGCACAGGGCCACCAAACCCCTGGGGCCACCACGTCAATATATATCCTTATTATAATAATCCTCTGAGGATGGATACATATTTGCGTGGTGGCCCCCGGCAGGGATTTGGCGGCCTCCGGCTCTGTTCCATTTCCAAACACCCCTCCCCCCTACCCCCCTCATCACTGGCCTCCGTGCTCCGCTCCGCCCTGCCTGGACCCCCGCTTTCGGTGCCCCCTACCTACACTCCCTGCCCAGGGCCGCCATGGGCCTAGAGCCGCCCCTGCCACAGGGCTCTGCAGCCCCACCCTCTCGGTGGTTCCCTCCCTCCCGCCCTCCCCGGGACAGGAGGCAGTGATTTACCGTCAGCGTTTCAGTGACACTTCCCAGGATGACCGGGTTCAAACACCACATTGAGCGAGTAGAAATAGAACATTGTTATTTTCCAAATGTGTGTTTTTATATATTCAGTGTTAACATATCTTTGCATATTTTGGATCAGTCTGCTGATAATGCAATAATTCAGGTTTAATTCTGGTAAGTTCGTTCCTGACTGTGTATATATAGCTCTATCTATCTATCTATCTATCTATCTATCTATCTATCTATCTATCTATCTATCTATCTATCTATCTATCTATCTATCTATCTATCTATCTATCTATCTATCTATCTATCTATCTATCTATCTATCTATCTATCTATCTATCTGTCTATCTATCTATCTATCTATCTATCTATTTATCTATCTATCTATCTATGTCATATGTCATATGTCAAAAGTTCTTGTATAGTACACCTATCACCAGAAAAGGTCTCAAGGCGCTTGGCAAGAAGAAAAGCAGCAACCCTGTTGAGTAGAGCGTCAGAGAGGGGGCATTATTTGGGGAAGAGCCAGGTTTTCAGACCCTTACGAAATTCCTGGTGATTGGAAAGGGACAGAAGATTAATCGGTAACTTATTCCAGAGTTGAGGGGCTACATAAGAAAAGGACCGACATCCATTACTTGCTGACCTCATCCGAGGCTGGGATAAAAGAAGTTTCGAGCTGGAACGCAGCGCTCTGGATGGTCTGTACCAGTCCCGTTTCTTCGCTAAATAAGAAGGACTATCTGTCTGTCTGTCTGTCTGTCTATCTGTCCATCTGTCCATCTGTCCATCTGTCTATCTGTCTATCTGTCTATCTATCTATCTATCTATCTATCTATCTATCTATCTATCTATCTATCTATCTATCTATCTATTGTCTGTCTGTCTGCCTGTCTGTATGAATGTATGTATGCATGTTTGAGTGCCTGGACATTGTGGATCTCCGTAGGAATCTTATGAGGTGAGGAAGAGTGTGTCCCCACAACTTCACCCGTAAAATGCCCTCTTATGAGGGAAGCGGGCAGTGTGGATCCCAAAGCACCCACTCTACCCCTTTCCCCTCCAAGGTCCACTGTCCCCGTACCCACCAGCATCACCGCGCGCACCTTGGGTTTAATCTTAAAGCTGCCCTGGCTTTGTGGGGTAAATGGGGGTGATAGGGAGGGGCGACCAGCTCCCCTCCCTTTCCTAGCCTCCCGGCCCTACAGAAGGAGCTTCTAAGCACTCTCTTGCGAGCTCCTCCCTGTCCAGACCAGAGGATCTCTCAGGCAGCAGGCTGCGAGACCAGATCCACGGATCACCTTGTGTCTTTGTGTACCTTAGTGGTGGACGCTGTTTAGGAAAACAAACCAGGGATGTGGATATTAAATCCGCATTTTAACTATTTATTGGTCTTTATTGTGCATAAGAGACGCGCACTTCTCCTTAAAAAGGAGGCACTTCCGCCTTGAAATTACAAGTTCCGCCTTTGAAAACACACCTTTCATCCTTGCAGTGCAAGCATGGCCCAAACACACCTTTCATCCTTGCACTGCAAGCACAGCGTTGGATTGGTAACGAGGGCACTCAGGCAATGCCCGAGGGGACTGTTAAAATCTGGATTGTGGCATAAACATTATCGGCGCCATCTTGTCCTTTTCAGATCCATACGTGCGCGTAAGCAGCGACCATTTTGATTGCCATGGCCTCTCTGCCCACTCCCGATAGCCAGCGTCTCTCTCTCCCTCACTCCCCAGCCTCGCAAGCATCCCCGACAACCCCCGGTCTCTCCTGCTTGGGTCATAAACGCACCTCCAGCGCGACCCTGCCTCCGAGCCACATCCCGTGCCGAACCCCCTCACTCTTTCATCTCATTCATAGAACAAGCCCTTTTGATAACCTCTTCCTCCCTGCCCGATTGTCCGGCCTGACCCCAGGCCATCACTTAGCTCAGCAGATGCAGTTTATTGCCCCCTACAGTAGGACCTCGCCCCATATCAAAGGAGCGGGGATTAATCAATGCCTTCACCCCCCCCCCCCAGATCCGACCGATCGCCCACATTCCTCTTCCCAGCGGAATGTCCAGCTGCGCGATAGCCATCATGCTGTGATTTGGGTGGGGACCTCTACTGTAGATATGTGTGAGAACGAGCCTGAACCGGGGATTCCAAAGATGCCTTTGTGAACTTCAAAGCAATACCACGGATGTCATAAATGTAATAAAGCCATAAACCTGTGTATAAGAGGCCAGGCCTCAGATATGCGGGGAGAGCACCTCGAGAGGATACCCTGTTGTCTGATTTGACGTGTTCTGCTCCGTCGGAATAAAACTTCTGTTTCCTGCCTTCCAGTCTCCAGCGCCTGCCTCTTTATTTGGTAACCGAGAGTTGGGTGAGAGGCGGCTAACGCCGGGCAAAACCTTGAGAAGGGGTAATCGACCTGATCTGCCTGACCCCTTTTCCTCAATTGGCGCCCAACGTGGGGCCCATCAGCGACACGTGGATCCAGTGGGAGAGGTCCTGACGACAGTGTGAACGACTGCAACGATCGGGAAGAGCTCCTGCCCGATAGACCCTCGTCTGGCAGTCGATCATCCGAACTTCACTGGTTCCGAGCAGACCTCTCTCGAGTGATCTACGATCCTGACTGGGAACCATCAGGAGTGCCACGACAGAAGATAGAGGACAATCGGGCGCTGGAATCGGAAGACAGGAAACTGTCCATACGGTCCGGGTAAGGTCGTGTAACACGACAAACTGTGAAATATTTGATTGATTGATTGATTGGAAAATACTAGTATTACTCTCCGAATTGTTGGTTCTCTTGGAGATTCTCTGTCTGCAAACGGAGAGAAATAAAAGTATTCTCTCTTCCTTTGCAGGTAGTGAAGGGTAGGTAACGCAGGCTTTTGCCCCCGTTGTAATCCGTCGTGCCTATCTTTCTCCCCCACTGATTGATTGTTTGCCCGAACATTGTGTGTTCGAGGATTGTTTTCTCGAGAATTCTCTGTCTACAAACGGGGAAGGATAAAAGCATTCTGTCCTCCTTTGCAGATAGTGAAGAATAGGTAACGCAGGCCTTTGCCCCCGTTGTAACCCGTCGTGCCTATTTCTTTCTCGCCACTGATTGTTTGATTGAACGGACATTAATTGTTCGACATTTGGTTCTTTGGAGGTATTCTCTGCTAACAAATAACGTGGAATAGAGATATTCCGTCTAGTCTTTGTAAGCAGTGAAAGGATAGGTAGTGCAGACTTTTGTCCCCATTGTAACCCGTCATGCCTATCTTCTCCCCATTGTCCAGTAGTTGGTTCAGCCCGGACCGCTTATTAAAGGTGGATCATCCAGCTCCTCTGGAGGGCACCCCTAATAAGGATATGTTTTTAAAGTATGGACTAGTCGCCGTAGCTTATAGTAAGTTATGGCATAAATATACAAAAAAGGATCAGGAAAGTCAATGGCCACTGATAGGATCCTTCGATGACGCAAAAATAAGCGTGCTGGAAACAGCCCTTTGTAACAATAAAACAACGCCCACTATGCTTGATAGTTTCGGCATGTGGCGCAAGGAAACGGAACAACGAAAGAAAAGAAACGAAGTCAGACTAGAGAAAGAATTACGGAAAGCAGCTCATTTAGCTGCGAGCAAGTTGAAAGAAGAGATAAAGGAAAGAGAGGGAGCTAGACTGAAGCAAGAATCCGAGACATCGAGCCAATGTCCCGTCAGAACACCCTCTACGCTTTACCCTGAGCTACCTTCGAAGCAGCGGACGAACGATGATCCACTGCTTGGTCCCCCGATCATCTACATGCCCCCTCCATACGCCCCTTCCCAACCTCTAGTGCAACACACGCAACCCCCTAGCACAGGTGAGAGCAGTGCCAGAGCCTCGGTCCTCACGGCCTCCGCGCCGGCCGAGCCCCTTGTACTCAGCGCAGCGCAAGCAGCAACATTAGATGAGCCCGTAACTAAGAAGAAAGACTCTGCTAGGCTCCATCGATTGAATAAGGATGAACGAGCAGGGATTGATAAGATCGCAAAGACGCTAGTAGAACGGAAAGAAAGCGAAGATTACGTGACAGATATATGCAGTACATATGCTGATTACCACAAACGACACTTTGTTGCACGTTTCTGTTATCACACCCTTAACGCCTATGAAGACCGGTATCGTAACAAAGGTCCTGAAAGCCTAACGACTCTGTATAGAAAAGTCGACATTGGAGAACAGGGCGAGGGTGATGTGACGGACCTCTTCTCGCGCACGCTTGAAGTCTTCCGCCACCTCACTGAACAGAGATTAGAGGCCGACACCACGACCCCTGCAGCAACTGAACCTCAAACCGAGAGAACTGACACCATGATGCCAATAAGAGAAGCGGCACCTTATTGGGTCCCCTCACGAGGACAGGGAACACACGACGATATTAACCACCAAGATGCGAAAGGGAGGGTAGTGTACAACTGGGTCTACCAACCCTGGGATCGGCAAGACATCCTGACTTTCCGAAAGTCCTTGCCCGATCTACGAAAGAACCCCACTGCCTTCTACACAGAATTAGGTACCGCCTTGGGTTCGACGATTATGACCCTAGCGGATATCGACTTGTTTTTCGGGCTATGTCTGCCAGCTGATGTGTGGAAGCAAATCCGGAAAGTCGACCACCTTGAGCTGTTCGGACATACCTGGTCACAACTCGATGGCATAGACAAACAGCGAGAGCCCGGACAGAAACCCTTGAAATCGATTCTAGACCTGCCAGACAAAATAGTACTAAAACTGAAAACCATAGTACCAGAAAAGAAGGTGGACTGGTCGGTAGTAACGGCCTGCTGCCAGAAACCACAGGAAGACGCCTCAGAATATTTCTCTCGGTTCGAAACGGTGTTCTCCGATTACAGTGGCCAGGACATGACCTCTGCGACCGGACATCACTTGTTCGTACAGAACTTTGTAAAAGGCCTGACGCCAGAAGTCTCGCAAAAACTGCAGACTAGTGAAAGTAGTTGGGCTGCCTCCAAACCCGCGGCTATCCTTCAGATGGCTCAATACTACGAACGGCAAAAGAACGAGAACGATAGGGCGACTGAGAAAAAGAAAAAGGATTTGAAAGAACGAGTGATGATTGCTCAATTGCAAGGAGTGACGACAGGAAGGGAACAGTATAGAGGAAACTACCAGTCGAACGCTCATAGAAATCCACCCCCTAGAGACCGCACACCCGCACCCGGCGCTCCACGAACAGACCTCGATGAGAACCAGTGCGCGTTTTGCAAAGGATATGGGCATTGGAAGTCCCAGTGCCCGGTCCTGCTAGAAATGTACAAAAATAGGGACGCAAAAGACGTAGCGGGTGGGCCGAAAAATAAAGGACAGGGACGAGGGCACACAAACGAAGCCAGAAGTGACAGATCAGGCAGACCGAACACTTTTGACCACCCCCGACAGAACCAATGCCGGCAGACTGACTGTGACGATGCCCGCAACTTTGCATAGGACTGCCTAGGGCAAGGGAGGGATCCAGTTGAGCTCTATGTTGACCAGCAAGGTCCTTATGTCACCGCTAAGGTCCTAGGTACGAAATCTCCATTTCTGGTAGACACCGGCGCGACACGTAGTGCGTTATCTAAACGACTGATTCCAAGGGCACCCTTGTCTGGCTCACGCATAACATCAATAGGCTTTGATGGAACGCCCTCCACTAACCCCTCATCCGCACCGGTCTCCTTCGACTTGGACAGTAACCCCACTGCCACGACGTTTCTGCTTTCCTCCAACACCCCCGATGCCATTATGGGACTTGACTTACTGAAGCATTTCCGAGCTACCATCAGGTGTTCACAGGACGGAGTTCGAGTCATTCTGTACGATAAACCGACTTTGCTCAGACCTCAACCCGCACGACACATGTTCTCCATCTCTGACGCTGACGCATCCTTACTTGACTCTCTGCCTCTGTATCTGTGGGCTAAAACTGACGCTGATGTAGGACGAATGATGATCGACCCCGTGCACATAACTGTTCGCCAAGATGCGATACTCCCGAAACTCCCACGGTATCGGATATCGCCCGAAGGTGAGAAGGCATTGGTAATGATAATCCAGTCCCTGGTAGAGGCAGGAGTGGTAGAGGAAGTAGTCAGCAATATTTGCAACAGCCCTATCCTACCCATTGTGAAGAAGCAGGGCGAGGGAGATGAGAAAGCGTACCGCTTCATCATCGACCTTCGAGAGGTCAACAAGGTAGTTGTACCTCAGTACCCCATAGTCTCAGATATCGCCACCATTCTGACCCTGATTCCTTCCACCGCCACCACCTTCACTGTAATAGACCTCAAGAACGCTTTCTTCTCCATCCCCATCCACCCAGACAGCCGCTACCTTTTCAGCTTCACGTTAAAATCCCGCTCATATAGATTTTGTAGAGCTCCCCAAGGTTACACAGAAAGCCCCAGCATCTATAGCCAGGCCCTCAAGAGACAGCTGGACGCCGTTCAGCTACCGGAGGGAGTGGTGTTGATACAGTACGTCGATGACATCCTTTTGGCGGCCGACACCACTCCACTTGCAGTCACAGCCACCATCCAACTCTTGCACTTCCTTGCGGAAAATGGCCACAAGGTCTCCAAGAAGAAGTTGCAATTCTGCCAACCCCAGGTCACCTACCTAGGCCACCTCTTGTCCAAAGACGGGAGAAAACTCACACCCGATCGAATTCAGGCCATTCTAGAAACCCCTGTCCCAAAGACCCAGAAACAAGTCCGCTCCCTGGTAGGCCTCACCTCCTTCTGCCGACAGTGGTTGCCAAATTTCAGCCTCATTGTAAAGCCACTACTTTCCCTACTAGCCAAAGATGTCCCCTTCCCACTCCCTTGGACCCCCGAGTGCCAATCTTCCTTCAAAGAACTTCGAGACGCCCTTTGCTCTGCACCAGTCCTAGGAACCCCCGATTACACCAAGCCCTTCTCTCTCTACACTCACGAAAGGGAGGGGTGCGCTTTGTCTGTCCTGACTCAAACTATTGGCCCCAAGCAACGACCATGTGCCTATTTCTCCGCCACCCTTGACCCCGTGGCGAGAGCCTTGCCTGCCTGCCTTCGAGCCGTAGCTGCCGCTGCTGTCTCTATCCGACAAAGTGAGGGGATCGTACTATCGAATCCCCTCACGGTATTAGTGCCCCATGCTGTTGACACCCTCCTGAACCAGACTAAGACGCAACACCTGACTAGCGCCCGACTGACTGGATACGAACTGACTCTGCTTGCACCCCACATCACGCTGAAAAGATGCACCACACTGAACCCAGCCACCTTGCTGCCTCTGCCCGAAAACGACCCAAATGTCCCCCCTATACATGACTGTGTGACCCTCACAGACGAACAGACTAGGAGTAGAGTTGACCTCCGAGACACCGCTTTCACAGACTCTGACGGAGAGCTGTGGGTAGACGGCTCTTGCATCAAACTCTCCGACGGCACCACCTCAGCTGCCTATGCAGTAACGACAGCCCGAACAGTAATTGAGACAGCCCGCATCACACAACGATCCGCACAGGCGGCAGAACTGATTGCCCTCACACGAGCATGTATTATAGCGACAGGGACCAGGGCAAACATTTACACGGACAGTCAGTACGCCTTCGGAGTGGTTCACCATTTTGGACTCTTGTGGAGAGAAAGGGGATTCCTGACGTCCCACGGCACGCCCATCATCTAGTCCCGCCCTGATTGAAGCAGTTCTCCTCCCCAAACGATTAGCCGTAATCAAATGCCAAGCACACAGAAAGGTGACGGACATCATAGGACAGGGAAACGCACTAGCCGACATCACTGCCCGAACCACAGCTGAGAATAGGATGACGACCCGCATGTATGTGACCAGGTCACAAGCAGAAAAATGGACTGACGCTAGGGAAACGATTAAGGACATCCAGATGGCCAGCTCACCACCGAATTAACTGAATGGGCACGGGTGGGATTGAAAGACGATGAAGGCTGCTGGTGGACAAAAGACACAAACAAATGGTTGCTGCCTGACTCGTACCTGATCCCCATACTGACTATGGCACACTCCCCCGCACACATAGGATCTGCCCCCATGATCGAACTCATCTCCAGGGTCTGGCACAACGACAAAATTCCCGACTCAGCCAGACGCCTGGTCCAGCAATGCCTTATCTGCCTGCAACACAACCCTGGGAAAGGAACTGTGGTACCCCGGGGAGGGTTTGGGGTCCCCGACCATCCCTTTGAGGTCCTCCAGATGAACTACATCCAACTAGAAAGATGCCAAAGCCTGAAGTATGTATTAGTCATTGTGTGTGCCTTCGGCAAATGGGTAGAAGCCTATCCAACCCGTGATCACTGCCAAAGTACTACTGAAAGAGTTTTTCCCTCGCTACGGCCTTTGTCGAATTCTATGGAGCGACAACGGCCCCCACTTCATAGCTGAAGTTATCCAGCTAATCTTGAAAGGGTTGGGTGTAAAACAAAAGTTTCATGCAGTCTTTCACCCCCAATCTGCTGGCTTAGTTGAGCGACACAACGCCACACTGAAACTAAAACTGTCGAAGATAGTGGCCACCACAGGACTTAAATGGCCAGATGCCCTCCCACTGGCATTACTATCGATGCGCTCCACTCCCACTAAGCACCATTTGACCCCCTACGAGGTTGTATTTGGGCGACCGATAAACCTCTGGACTGCCCCTAAACCGACCTCCATTCACGACGTCCCGGATGTCCTACTGTCTGATTACTTGTGCAAATTGACTCAAACGTTGTCTGTCATTCATCAGCAGGTGCAGCAGGCCATCCCCGATGCTTCCAGGGGTCCGGGTCACGATCTCCAACCGGGGGATTATGTGCTGATCCGAAATTTCCAACGGGCAAAGAGTCTGGAACCCCGGTGGACGGGCCCCTGGCAAGTACTGATCACCACCCGGACGGCTCTTCGAGTGGAGGGGAAACGACACTGGCTGCACGCACACCATTGTAAAAAGGTCTCCTCGACCCTGGCCACGACAGAAAACGTCAGCACTCAAGAAGAGCTCCTGAACAAAGACCGGCCATCACTGAACTGTTATCCTGATACCGAGGCACTCGACCTTGCAAAATTCTCAGATCCCACTGTGCCATCCAGGGAAGGGTATTTCCTGCGTCGAAAGGAGGGAGCTTCGGCTAAGTAGACCACAGACTAAGTTGAATCTCTGAACGGTAGCCTAAACACAACCAAGGGTTACCCGGAGAGAAGCTAAACGAAGTCTGCGGTTCTGCCCACTACCGAGCACCTCGAAGATGATGGAAGCGCCAGATAAGAAGATGATGGAAGCGCCAGATGAGAAAATGACGGGAGCAACCGGAAATACCCACTATAGGAACCCAAAGACTGACAGTATGCACAAATCAAAGACAATTGCCCTTTTCATTTTCCTCCTCTTTTGCCTCCTCCTCATGACTTCCTTCTGGATCGTGGAAGAGAGTGCACCCACTCATCAGATATTGCTGACCACTGCACAGCCAACCACTATGAAAGAACATCACCTGATCTCCCTTTCGCCCCAGCTCCGAGAAAGGCGTAAGGAGTTCTGGAACAATTCCTTCGTGCAACTGTTGCACCAACACAACCTTGCCGCCAACGCCACAAACTGCTGGATCTGCGGGTTACTCCTGCATGCCGCCGGACACTCCATCCCTTTCATCCCCTCCTCTTTCTCAGTTCATGGCTCCTGCCTTGCCTGGTTGATCCTCTTGCAAGAGAGCTACAAGGACAACGCCACTTCTGATCAAACAGTGTCATACTTCTACCATGGGTTCTGGCTGAACAAAACCGGGAGGACATCTGCTCCCTTTTGTCCTTTGACCTCTGGCTCCTCCTTTCATATGGACATCCCTGCCAAGGAACGAGTTGAAATGCAGGTGTTCCATAATCCAGCCAGACCCACCTTCTCCTACCTACGGAAACGAACTGCTGCCACTCTGACTGTGGCTCTGTCTGTCATCAATGTCACGGGCCTTGTGTGCCTCGAAGGCCTGGGAACGCAGCTGGTGTGTCGCAGTTCCTGCCACATCACCAGAACATTGAACTCAATTGATCCCCCCTCCTTTGTTGCTTCTCCGAATATGTACTTTGTTTGCGGCACCAAAGCTTACACTTGGCTTCCAAAAAGTTGGGGGGGTACTTGCTACATCGCCTTCGTTCTCCCTCCAACGTACGTGGCCCCAGCAAACCATCACCGGCAGAAGCGCGCAAGAGACATTGAACAAGCCGACTCCACCGGAGCACAGTTCCTGGATGCAGTGAAGGGACTTGTTCCTCTGTGGGGCCCAATGGCAAACAGCCGCGCCATCCGACACCTGACCCAGGCAGTAGAAACGACCATGAACATCACGGCTGGCATCCTCACTAACAATACGGCCGAGCTTCAGGCAGTCCGCCTGGTGGCTCTTCAGAACCGCCTTGTTCTAGATGTGGTTCTAGCTGACCGTGGAGGAGCATGCCGCATCATCGGATCCAGCTGTTGCACCTACGTGCCAGATAACTCGCCCTCAGTCTACAAAGCTATCGAGCACCTTCACAGACTTTCCTCAGAGGTTCACCAGGAGCAAGAAGGATGGTCGCTTGGGAGCTGGTTTTGGGGCACTTTGAAGGACTGGGGATGGAGGTTGTTTACATTTATATTGATACCAGTCGTGGTACTGTGTGGCTGTTGCCTAGGTAGTCAATGCTTACCACCTTTGTGCTCACTCATCGCTAACTGCATGTGCCCTAAGACTCCGAATTTCGACACTGAACGTATGAACGCTTTGTATGATATCGAAATACGTAATCTAGTGGGGATAGACTTAAATTGACAAGCTGGCTAGATATGTAGAAAAGGGAGGACTGTTAAAATCTGGATTGTGGCGTAAACATTATCGGCGCCATCTTGTCCTTTTCAGATCCATACGTGCGCGTAAGCAGCTACCATTTTGATTGCCAAGGCCTCTCTGCCCACTCCCGATAGCCAGCGTCTCTCTCTCCCTCACTCCCCAGCCTCACAAGCATCCCCGACAACCCCCGGTCTCTCCTGCTTGGGTCATAAACGCACCTCCAGCGCGACCCTGCCTCCGAGCCACATCCCGTGTCGAACCCCCTCACTCTTTCATCTCATTCATAGAACAAGCCCTTTTGATAACCTCTTCCTCCCTGCCCGATTGTCCGGCCTGACCCCAGGCCATCACTTAGCTCAGCAGATGCAGTTTATTGCCCCCTACAGTAGGACCTCGCCCCATATCAAAGGAGCGGGGATTAATCAATGCCTTCACCCCCCCCCCAGATCCGACCGATCGCCCACATTCCTGTTCCCAGCGGAATGTCCAGCTGCGCGATAGCCATCATGCTGTGATTTGGGTGGGGACCTCTACTGTAGATATGTGTGAGAACGAGCCTGAACCGGGGATTCCAAAGATGCCTTTGTGAACTTCAAAGCAATACCACGGATGTCATAAATGTAATAAAGCCATAAACCTGTGTATAGGAGGCCAGGCCTCAGAGATGCGGGGAGAGCACCTCGAGAGGATACCCTGTTGTCTGATTTGACGTGTTCTGCTCCGTCGGAATAAAACTTCTGTTTCCTGCCTTCCAGTCTCCAGCGCCTGCCTCTTTATTTGGTAACCGAGAGTTGGGTGAGAGGCGGCTAACGCCGGGCAAAACCTTGGGAAGGGGTAATCGACCTGATCTGCCTGACCCTTTTTCCTCAGGCCGGTGTCCAGTTCCAGCTGTGGGCTGCTTTTTTGAGCAGCCTGGGGGGGCGATTTGTGCTGTTTCTGTATTGTTCAATGCTGCCAGCGGCCCAGTGGCCTCTCTGGAGGTAAATGGGCATCCATTACCTCACTCTTATCAACGGCAGAGGTGTCACTCCCTTTCTCTCGATGGGCCGGCCAAATAATATATGTATATTGAGCAGTGCAGGGGGCCTGAGCAAAAGTGGCCTCACTTGTTTTCAGGTGTTTCACCCGTGTAAACTAATCCGTGCATCTTTTTTACAACACCCACCCCCTTTTCTTTTTAAATCAAATTTCGCTGAAGCAGTGCTTTGCAAGGCACTATGCAAATGTGGGCCACTTTTTTTACCCTGCCCGGGCCGATTTTTAATCCCAATCCAACCCTGTGCAAGCATCGCCCGAAAACACACCTTTCATCCTTGCACTGCAAGCATCGCCCGAAAACACACCTTTCATCCTTGCACTGCAAGCATTGCCCGAAAACACACCTTTCATCCTTGCAGCGTAAGCATCGCCCAAACGCACAACTTTCATCCTTGCAGTGCAAGCATCGCCCAAAACACACCTTTTATCCTTGCACTGCAAGCATCGCACGAAAACACACCTTTCATCCTTGCAGTGCAAGCATGGCCCAAACACACACATTTACGAAATTCAATGTTTTTCCTTATCCAGAAGACACTTAAACTTTGTCTAAATGCAATTACTCCTTTGTTTTAAAGACGCATTTTAAAAAGTGTGCCTTGACAAACATTTAAAAATAAGAATTTGGTGCATGGGAGTCAGTGAATTGAAAAGGGTGTATTTTTATTTTTTACAGGCCGAATCGGGTATCAGAGCTCTTTACATAGCACCAGTTGCATTACATGAGGACACATTCATATTTTTTGTTAGGCACGGGGAGATTAAGTGATTTGCCCAGAATCACAGGATGTTCAGCGTCACTTCAGAGACTCGAACCCAGTTCCCCAGATTCGAGGTCGACGCCCTGGCCCTTAGGCCAACTCCTCTCTTGTAACATACCAAGCATTTGCAATGTAATAGGCATTGTAAATCACAATGCCTTTTATTTATGTTTTAAAAACAAAAACAAAAATAAAAGGCATTGTTGTTTGCAATGTCAAAAGCTCAAACTCGCGTAAATGCGAGACCTATTGTATTGCAAATGCTTGTTGTTTAATGCACTCCAGTCCCCGCTGTGTGAGGAACAGGTTTTCTGAGCCTGTTGGCACTATGTTGTGATTCCACTGGCGACATTGACACTGGAGTGAAGCAGTGAGCACTTAATGCTGCTCAACACCGCACTGACCTCTGCCCTACCCTCGCCCCCTACCCTGGGGCTTAACCTCGGTGTAAGCCCTCTCCAGCTGGACTATACAGAAAAGCAGAAAAACTAATGTCCCGAACAAGCCCTCTCCCACATGTGGTGTTCTTTGTCTGTCAGCATCATTCAGGCATACAGTGCTGATGGTCGAATGAATTAATGAATGCATACTTTATTGCTTAATTATTTAAAATCATACAATATCACATTACTTATGGTTGCTTTTGTTTACTGCTCTGCCTCTGCAGTGTGGACCAGGAGTGGCCATGAACCCTCTCAGGCTCACACACGCCAGGCCAGGAGCCATCCCTGGGAAGTGGTTCTTCCGGTTTGGAGATGCTTGGTTGCTCACCGTGTGCGTAAATCACGTCAGACTGCGAGCTCGCGCTGTTCCCAGTGCAGTCAGGTGTGTGTCGAGCCGTGCGTGAGTATACTAGAAACCAGGGAGTCCAGCTAATGATGCCTGCCGCACCCAGAGCCGTGAAGAGGACAGCACCCTTCCCTGAGTAATGCCAGGTGTGGCTGGGTCTCATTATGAGTGGTAAACAGGAAGTGCACATCTCACACGCGCTCACAAAATATCTAGATAATACTATGTGCGCTAACCGCCCCGCCGGGGGTGTGCACGGAGCCGAGCCAGGATGCATATAGTGGCCAAGAACAGACAGAGGGTAAAAAGTGGGATCGACAGAGCGCACGCCGAACATGACCACTGCCCCATGACTATAGGGCTAAACCTCCAACTGAAGGGCTGTGGCTATCAAAAGTGCAGCAGGTGCAGTGACACCGGGGCTCAGAGTTGTGAGGGTGCACAACTCTTTTACAACCCAACCATGGACCACAGGGCAAATTGCTTCACTTGCTTTAGGGCTCACTGTATTAATGTATTTTATTTTTATAAAGAGCACATATCACCATTCAGTCTCATAGCGCTGACAGAGGGTTTGGGAGATGCAGAAATAGGGGTATTACGCCATTGCCTTGAATAGTAATGTTTTGAGTTCTCTCCGGAAGATTTTATGATTCTGGTTTGATCTTAAGGCCGTAGGCAGGGAGTTCCATGCCGTAGGGCCAACCTTCGAGAAACTCCTATCACCATTTCTAACAGTTCGAACTCTTGGTATTTTTAGGAGATTTTTGTTTGAGGAGCGCAGTGTTCTTGCCGGGCAGTATCCCTGAAGTTTGTTTTTTTACATATTTGGGGCCCTGTCCATATGTATTAGGGCCCACGGCACCCTCCAGAGTTTCATTTACTCAACTAAATTGAGCAGGTTATGCAATAAGATTTCATTCTGGCTAGAAGCAGGTAGCTTTGACGTCATAGTTCAGCATTCAGTTAAGAATGCCAAAATCAGAAGCAGATACTCGTTTTTTCAAGCCAGTTCTCCAGGATGTGTGTGACTCAAGGGCAGTGTAGCAATCCTTGCAACAAGTATTGCTGATGTCCCTGGAAACTCAGGAACCGGTTACCACTGCAGGCTCACTGCCCACTATTTGGCCCAGCACCTCTTCCTTGTATTTCTAGGTTCGGGTGGTAGCGAAGACAGTCAAAGAGTACTCTTGGGCGTATCTAGATGAGATGTACCACTCACAATAAATATAATGTTCAGGCAGTGGTAATCTTTTATAACAAAAGATACAAGACTTTGATTATAATTAAGGCTCCCTGTTTTCCGTTTTTACTGATTTTTACAGGTAAACACAGACATAAAACATTTATTTTCTTGTCTGTATTTATTTTTAAATGTGGATAAAAACGGAAATTGGGTTGCTTTTTGAGTAATTCTAAATACTGTCTTCCATGACTGCCAGGCCAAAAGCAGTGTGGATTGATAGGTAAGGGGGCTAGAAAGAAAGGAATTTTAGAGTAAAGAGGCTTTGACAGCAGTAGATATGCACACCGAAATATGCATATTTTCTTGTAAGTACCTTGATTTATTTTTTTGTGGGTGTCTACAGAATTGAAACCTAGTAGACATTGAAGCATGAGTGCATATTTACCGGTTAAATACATGTGGAAATATACTAATTTCAGCTTTATTTTTCCACAAAACCAAAAATAAATATGGATAAATACAGATAAAATTAGTAAAAAATAATTATGGATAAACACAGACGGAAATGTTAAAAAATAAATACAGTAAAACTGGGGAGCCCTAATTATAATTAAGCTAACAAGCTCACTAAATTTAATAAGTTTTATGGTATAAAAATAGATAAGGTGGTGAACTACTCTGTAACTCCATGGTGTTCAGGGGGTGTTATGCACAAGGAGTTGGGGGTATATAAACATTTGTGAATTGTACACCAGCACTAGTGAAAAATATAAAATAAAATAAAATCAATTATATGGAACCAGGGTGGGACTAGGACTGCAAATAGACCCAGGAGTCAAAATAAATGTGGCCTCCATTAACCAATCAGATAGCTAAAAAGTGCCTCACAGTCTGCATATCGCGGAAGCTTTGAACTTCTTAATACAGGCTAAAGAGGTGTTTTGGAAGGTGTGGGTGATTGCATGTACTTGTGCTTTCTGCAAGCGATGTTTGTGGAAATATCAATGAAATCAACAGCAAAACCGGCTCATTAGACCGACACCAGGCCCACAAACAGCCAAAAAACAGGCCCACACACTGATCTGTCAGACCAGCCCTTCAGGCACTGCCAGATTGCTTTATAGGTAAGTCTGGCCCAGAATGGAACCTGCTGCCAAGCACAGGACTGTCTTGTGAACCATGCAGTTCTGGTTGTACAGTTGAATTTCTGTCTCAGGTGAGTCGATGGTAGTACTTGTAGTCGCTGACTCGGTGGAAGTGGCAGGAGACAACTGTCAGTGCTGCATAGTTGAGAAGTAGTCAGGTAATGTCCTCACATTGTCACAACAACTTCACCAACTGTACAAGCTCTTCTCAGATGATCACACTGCAGGGAAACCTGACGCTGCATAGGAGATGGTGCCAAGGTATGGTTCTCCCACACCGCACTGGTCTTGGGGACATTTTTACAGCTGGCGGTCACCATACAAGACGCCAAGTTGTCGTCCGCAGATCCGATGGGCTGCAGGAGCTCACAGTGGGTGACAGAACACCAATTCAGGATGGGGTCTCCCTCGTAGGCTTTGCACCCCCACAATTTGTTGGCGATAAACTTCATGTTATAGGTGAAGAGAAACAGTAGCCACAGGCCACTAAGTCATGGCTTACCACAACAAGCATTGGCATAGCCAATAGGTCTCACCTTTGGGACCTTATAAGTGCATAGCCATGCAACAGTTGATGTTGTTGCACCAAGGATATTGTGCTGCATAACTAAATACTTATAAGGTCCCAAAAGCGAGACCTATTGGCTATGCCAATGCTTGTTTTTCTTCTAGGCCGCCAAGCTTAGTTGCATGGTCCGTCAGTGATTCGCCATAACCACCCTCTTGTTCAAGGGGGTATGCCAGACATAGCGGGACCAATCAGATTCTCATGCTAGATTTCCACCTCTGCACGGACAATACACAACTAAACCTTCAGTTTGAGGCGGGAAACAAGTCTAGGGCCGCTCTCAGCGCCTGTTTAAACAAAATGTATCACTGGATGCAAGAAGGCATGCTTGCTGTCAGTGGAGGCACAATAGAGATATTGTATCTAATGGTGGCCAACACTTCTCCACTGACGTTTTCCTGACCGGAGGCCCCACGATAAACAGCTCTTACATACAAGTATGTGCATCAAGAATCTATTTTCCCAAAAGCAACTATGGTTGGAGTTTAAGACTATCTGCACGGCCACACGGAAGCTCTCAGCAGCCTAGAAAGATTTCTAGCAGTTACCAATGCATATGAATTCGCCTCAGGTCAGGCTAATTGACTTAAATTCCCTTAAGTCTAGTCATAAGCACTTCTCTGGCTTTCCAGGGTGCTCTGCTGTTGAATTCTCTGCTTCTTCCATCCATGTTATTGAAAATCAACTTAGTTTTAGAAGACAGTGAAAACTTGGCTATTCGAGAGTGCTCAAGGCTAGACACTCTATTGTTGGAGGATCTTTGCCGCCATACGCCGTGTGGTAAAGTGCTCTTTCCGCTGCATACGTTGCAGCTTGTAGGTGAGTAATTACATAACAGGGTGCACCTGTGGGCGTATTAGAACAGATCCTTGTCGAACGGGGTCTCCACCTCCTAGTGAAAGGCCCGAGAAAGAGCGCTTTGCAGCTCTCAGAGTGTTTACATGATGCAGCATAGGTGTTCCAAGGTAAGGCCTTTGTGTATTCTTCACTTAGGTTCACTGTGTGCTTGGAGGAGTGATCCTCTAGAAAGGGTTCCGAATATGTGGAGTTCCTCATTCTAGGGTAGTTGGGGGCACAAAACACTGCTTGGAAGAGGTGAAGCTAATCTGAAGATTGTGTGGTGCAAGTTTATATAGTAATCTAGGTATCCATTGTGGACGTGTTGTAAAAAGTGGCGTGTGAGTGTTTAGGATGCGAAGGGCATCGGCAGAACGTCAGACTATAGCGGAGTGGATGGTGCTCCTGCACTAACTGCACTTGCACAGGTAAGGGACCCTGATAGCCTCTTGGGTATGAACTATCACAATGACAACATGGTTTCCGTTTGTCCATCAGAGGTAACCCCTGAACAGGCAGTACCACTGGTTGCACATGGTCTGTACGCACATTTTTCAGAGAGGTGACGTAGAGTGCTGGTAACCAGGACATGCCTTCCAGAGCAGTGTCTTACACATATACCACCAATTTGGTGACCAGTCTATGCTGCACATTAAATGAGTCAATACTTGGTGGAACCACTGAACCAGGCCACTCTAGAATGTATTTGATTTTTCAGACAAAGCGGAAGTGGTCAAAGTGTCTGATGCTGGCATGGTAGTCATCCAAGGCTTCAAAGTGAAACGTTGGGAACTGTTACAACAAGACGAGGATTTTCAGAACATATTCCAAGAAAAACCAATCTTCGCATATACAAGAAGTAGGAATCTAAAGGAAGAACTGAAAAATAAAAGCAAGAAACAGACAATAGAATACAAAGGAATGAAGAAATGCAATAATTGTACTCACTGTAATAACGTCATGCAACAATCATTTGTGTCTTATCCAAGAACAGGAGAACAAATACCACTCAAACTAACAGCAGACTGTAATTCCAATTTCGTGATTTACAGTATAAAGTGTCCTTGTGGATTTATGCTTTGTAAAAATAAATTAGTAAAACTAGGACAGCTGGTTAGGAAAATTTCACCCAATGCAAAGATTCATAAACATTCTATATAATTAAAGTCACAAATAAATTCAAAGCATATCTGATTAATTTACTTAACTTTTAATTATTTTTACAAAATTCAAAAAACACAGTAATGGAGGGAATTAATACACATATATAAAACGCAAAAAGAAATGTTACATCGCAATAATTAAAAATGAGCAAAAAGGCACAAATCATAAAAACTTTTTGTATCAATTCCTGTCTAAAATATGCAAATGAAACAGACTTCCAACTGGGGACAGCTAAAGTTGTTCCTAATTCATAAAATTAAAAAACACATATTCACAATGGCAAAAACGTGGCAAAGACTAATTCTGTTCAAGACGCGCGTTTCGGCGTTTCCACAAACGCCTTCTTCAGGAGCCACAAGTTTATACTGTAATGAATCTTTAAGAAAAGAGAAAGAGGAATATTTTACATTTGCTTTCTAGCAATTCTTTTATATTTTATTATAAACATTAAAAAAGACATATATACACATTCCCTCCTTCATCAAAGTGTTATTTAAAAAATCACTGCTTATATCACATTCATATATTTGAAACCCAAAAACAGATCTCGTTTATTCACATTTTCCTATATTTTCCTAGCTGTCTTTTTTTTAAAAATAGACTAATAGTTAAGAGAGAAAGAGTTCTCAGCTCATAGTGGACTTCTAGAGCAGTTGATTAGCACACCTAGAACCTAACAATAGAGGGGATGCCAAGTGGTATTTTGTATAAGACATAATTAGGGGCCAAGAATTTATATTTGTAAAAAAGGCACTCAATTACTAATATTTAGATTATTTCACGTTACGGATACTAAGTCATCTTTTATTTTTACTTACTTCAAAAAAGGTAGGACTTCCTATGGTCAGAATACTTCGTATTGAGATAAGGGCACTCCACTTATGATCAGACAGGGGGTGTCAGTATATGTCTGTAATTATCAATAAAAATACATATTACAACTTACAATAAATTCCCATAAATTCATATGCAAGTTTGCCATCCCTATGTCTAAAGGTGCGTAGCTTCTGAACAGAGCCTTAGGGAGTTTCTTTACATTATGAAATTATCAGCCAAAAAAGAGAGAACATGTTTAATTGTTTCAGGTCAAAAGGGCACCCTTTGTATCTTGACTAAAGGGATCCTTACAACCCTCCAAAAAAGCCAAAAACCTCTAGATAACAGATTGTTGCACCTAATTTATTATATGGCTATTTTTAGAGTTCAAAAAAAGTGGCCTGTATCTTCCGGCATGCTCGATATGGTGCCTATAAACTAGGAATCATGAATAAACGGTAAGCTCACCAATAGATTTATGTTCTCCCCGGTCGTTTTTATACTAGTAATTCTCCACTCGTCAAGCTGTTTGCTTTCCTTCCTACGATATGCAGTTTGGAAGCTGTCAATGCAAGGACCGAAATTGCTAAGTAAAACTCATCTAAGATATTTGATGGTTACTGCATTAAAGGTAATTATTAGAATATTGTTATCACTTACTTTTGTTAAGTATAAGAGTGTATATAATTTCCAAAGAGTCGTTGTCTCATAGTTTTTACGCTCCCAAATACGGAGTAAAATTGTTTCCCACTCTTAAGGACCGGTCTGTCCAGCGTATTCTGGAGGCGCGCCGGTGTTTCCTAAGGGAGACGTTATGATTTAGAATTATTTCTATCGTTTACTAAAGGAGCGCTCAGTTATATCAAACTTCAAACTTCAAACAGCAGACGGCTGTCTAGGAGCGCACGTCTTACCTTTCATCAAACTGCAGCGGAATAAATAGAGATTAGGTCGCGGACGGGCTGAGTATGGCCGCTGGCGTCTCCCGACCGTTAGGAATAGTATCAATCGTGTGTGAACACGGAGTCCTTCTTTTAAGGTGTTCACAACTAGGTAGTGCAAACTACGTGCACATGTGACCCAGTGAGGTCATAACGCTAGAGCAATGATCACGTTTAAAGGCGTATACACAATCTAGCGAGTCCGTTGTACTTCCAAAAACAGATCTCGTGTTGCTTTAGATCAGTCAGGAAAAATACGCATTATATCAATACGCACGTTCCTGCGGGTACACCTTATTTTGTGCATTGTTGGAGATCAATCAGGAATTAGTGCATTGTGTCAATGCGCATATTTCTTCAGGTCGCGTTACACATCATTCGATGCGCTCGCGAATACATGCGGTTCAAGACCCAAGGGCCCTTTGAATATATACATCATCCGTTCATAACTTAAGAGCTCACGCTTCCGATCTATTTTAGACCCAACAAATGCTTTATTTTCTGCATTGGAGCATGCACAAACAATTAGCATTAATGTTAGTGAGAGGTGACATATATAGTGCGGGGTGACTCATATAAATCTCTATTTATCTATTTATTTTTTAGTTTGCAGCTGATGTCATCATATGATTGCGTTTTCCCATGGGATGTCGCAATTTAACCCGATCCTATATGTATTCAAAACAAAAATCCAGAAGACTTCTCTTTTCTTCCTAATGGCGCATCCCCCCTTGCTATCAGGAGTTCTTATTTTTTCGAGGATGCGCCATTGGAAGTCCTCAGGTTTGTGATTCTTCTCAATGAAATGTTTAACTAATGGTGCTACCACTTTGTGGGTCCTAATGGCGGACCTGTGTCTTGTGGATTTATGTACATTGGTAAAACGGAAAGAAAGGTGAAAATTAGAATAGGAGAGCATAAGAGCATGATAAGAACCAAGAATACCAACTCTAATTTGGCAGCTCACTGGTTAGAAAAGCACCACAACATTTCTCAGTTAAGATTTCTAGTGATTGAGAAAATCGAGATTAAACCAGGGAGGGATAATCTAAAATTCTTGTCCCAAAGGGAAGTAATGCTAATTAAAAAATTCCAAACCATGGAACCGCTAGGGTTAAATGACAAACTGGATATGGGATGTTTTTTATAATAGCAATAAGGAACATGAAAGATTATGCAATGTGAATCGATACGCTGTGTTTCAACAGAATGTCAACAGTGTTAATAATGTTGAGTATAAAAAAGAGAATCAGTCGTATGGGAAATTAGATGTATTACATGTAGTGTATGTATTTCAACAGTACATATGAGAAAAGAATAGAACCTTGGAACCAACACAGTAAGCACTCATGAGACTGAGTGAGCATGCAATATCATTTCTGTATATCACCGAGGTAAACTAGGTAGCTAATTCACTTGATTTTGTTTGCGTTTCAGTTCACTAACTACCAAGTAACATTGGGTTTATTAATACTTTTTTAAAAATTAACCATAAGCAGTATTTTATCAATGGTTAAAACAATAAACTCTATATTGTTACTATCTAGATATAGGAACATGTTCATTAGTAGGATTATCAATGGATTATCTATGTGTTTTTCACTTTGTTCTAATTTGGCACTTAAAATGACAATATGTGAATAGAGCTCCCTGATAGGAAGATTTATTAATGAAGTTATAAAACACTTCACACCTTGATTAACAAGAACAAATGATCGATAAGATTCATATAACTATCATTATTTTTTATTTATTTTTTATTTTTTTAATTTTTAATTTTTTATTTTTAAATTCTTTCATCCACACCGTTAGCAGTTCACACCGCATTCCATACGTTCAAGGTATCTCCACACCGTTCCAACATGGCGCCAAAAAACGTAGAAACAAACAGGGTCACTCGCTAGGAGAATATAAGTAACGCACTCAAATCTCTCGAGATTTCGACAAACTGGAGTCTACGAGCAGATTGAACAAGTGACCGAGAAGTTTAAGTCTGGGAAACGAATTTGAACCGGTGAGTTAATTGAGCGGTAAACGTGTAGACAGAAATAAACTATGAGATAGCTTTTAATCTCACAACCAATAGAAGTAAAGCCTTGAACCGAATTTTATGTTACTTCTTTAGGATAAAATCCAAACAGAAAGTTTGCGAACGGAGCATCGATCTATTATCCATAAGCACATGCAGGAAGGTGATTTCATGCTGCAAGGTAAAAAAACAGGGATTTGTTACATACAACAGCGTCTAGTATTAAGTGCGGTATGATATCAGATTTATTACTTTTACGGTTCCCCGTATGTTCACATCTCCCAGCCGTACACTATCGTAAAGAATACAACACCGAACGACAAGGTAAAAATGACATCGCTCTCGTTTACGAATCTTTTATTTAAACGTTTTACACCTAGTTCTCTCAGTAGGAATTTAGTACCTTAGTTTTTAAGAATTTCTTATTATTCTTAGTATTCTTTCAAACACCTAGTTTGACGATCTGATTAACAGAATACTAACATCTTTTCCAATGCATAATTTATTAAATTGTGGAAACAACCCTTAAAGTAATATATTCAACACTCATCATTTCTAGCTTTGCAATACAAGGAGAATCATTGTGTAATATCTAGTCCTTTGCTTTTGACAAAATTGAAAGACAATAACTATCAGTTTTATAAACGTGATTAGTTAGAAGATAGGAATTGCACAAATGTGAGAGGATATAGGAATGGAATTGCACAGTTAAGATGAACATGCTAGAAGACATGTGTATAAACGCTATATTGGTGGTAGATTTGAAACTTAAAGTGTCCTTTGAGCACATAAGTAAATGTAAATATGCAAATACTGAGAAGTAGAATGTGATACATATGTATTTCCTTTACAGGAAGGCCCCCGAAGAAGGGACAGGGTCCCGAAATGCATCAGGCAATTAATCCTCTATCGTCGATAAACAATTGTTATGGGCTGTGTTAAAGTGTGAGCTATATCACACCAAAGATTAATTGTATAGGAATTGAACAATATTTGATATGATATGAATAACATGATTAGCTAAAAAATGCGAAAACAATGTGTTTATCACACAGAAAAACAATATGGTTAATAAAACCAAGAGAAATTAATGAAAATACAGAGTAAATATTTGTGTATTAATCTAGATTAGTAGTTCAACGTAGTTTAGCTGTGCATCAGGTCAGGGAGTAACAGATGTTCACTACCCGCTTAAGTAAAAGTCATCCAAGGCTATCATTTCGTTCAAAAAGTGAACACTTCAACATCAGTGGAAATCTGTGAGCTGATGTATCTTGTCAGACCTTATATAGAGGCTGAATTATTGGTTGTCCTACTAGCATTCAAGTATGAAATATGCTGGACCTCGTTTGGGATATCGCCACTCCCTTACTCAAATGCATTTGCTCCACCTAATAATTTTCACACATAGATGAGCAGGTACCAATATGTTTCGTCCCTACCGTGCCCTGTTGTACATTTGGCTATGTTTGTACTTTATACATGCCAGTTCACAATCCACACACTTGCCAGCAAGCTCAAATAACTGATGTATCACAGAGGGCAACAAACAGTCTAACACTGTAACCAACACATTTTAGATTTGCCCACACCATGCAGTCTCAAAACCATCACAGTGCAAGGTACCCCAAAGATATCTAAGTGTGGCAAGTGTGGCTAACCATTAAGCCTTCGACATAGTAGACAAGTCCTCCAGCACGACATATCTTACACAACTAAACACCATTAATCCGGTTTTGGTCTACCATCCACTTTGCAAACCCCCCAGAATATTGCAAGGCCATAACCAAGCACTAAGACATACAACCAATTGACATATTATTGTCTGTATGTTCCTATGAGACTCCTGAAAATTCAACGAAGATGGTGGGTTTTGGGGGATAGGTCTTCATAAAAGCTGAGGATTTGTCCTCATTTAATGACTGGAGATTTCCTATTTATCTAACAGTCAGCTTTAGGCAGGGCAAGGAAAAAGATGCAAAAGGATGCACCTTATAAATATTTTTTTATTTCACGGTGTTACAAATTTAAAAGAAAGTGACAAAAAATTGGGAGATTGAAGGATGCAACTGCGGTGAAAAAAAGAGGAACCATATAAAGAAAGAACTGTAGAGAAGTGTCCCTGATTAACGAAGAAAATTAAAACACGATTAAAAGAAACCGATATTGGTAAAAGGAAAGAGAAACCTAGCGAAAGTAGAAAGATGAAGAGAGTGAGGAAAGGAAGAGTAAGAAGGAAAAGAGATGAGGAACGAGCGAAAGAAAATAAAGAGCAGGAAAAAAGAGAAACATGAAAGATAGATAAAGAAACAAGACAGCAGTGAGATAGAGGAAAGAGAAAGATGTGGATGGACGAGAAAGGATAGTAGGAAAAACACAAAGAGAGACAGAAAACAGTCAAGAGAACTCAGAGGCAGATGAAGGAAGAGAAAAAAGAGGAAGGAGAAACTAAGGAAAAAGAAAGGCAGGAGAAAAAGGGGAGAAGGAGGAGAGAAGACGAAAGAAAAAAGGAAATAAATACATGAAAGGGAGACAAATAAAAAAGACAGGAAATAAAAGAGGAAAGAGAAACGGAGAAGGAGATAGACAACAAGAAGAGGGAGAACTAGAAAGTAAGAAACGGAAAGAAAGAAAGTTATAAAAAAGATAAAGACAAAAGGAAAGTCACATGCAGAAGAGGAAGAGAAAAAGAGCGAAGAGAAAAGATAAAATGAGATAACATTAGGAACTAGTAAAAAAGAGAAAGACACAAAGGTGGCATGGAGGAAAAAGAGAGGAAGTAAAGAGGGGGGTGTGAGGAAAGGAACTTGGAGGATGAGAAAAGAAAGAGTGAGCAAAACAACGGTAGCGAGATCAGAGACTATATGTAGGGAGATAACGTTGTGGCTAATGGAGAAATATTGCCCGCCGATTTTAAGAGACCTATAAAGTAAGAGATTGGAGAAAAATAGAAATATTGGAAGAGGGAGACTATAATTGAGAGATGGAGAGAGTGAAGTTTAAAAGAAGGAGAAAGAATGAAAAATTTAGAGTAGGAGCTTTCGGGATAGAGACACTCCTTTAGAGGAACTGAGAATGTACGAGACATTCATGTTAAAGATAATGAGGACGCGTTGGAGAAAGCTGGAGAGTAGAGGTCTATAGAGAGGGCGAGGGCACAAGACAGACAAAGAACTGAAAAGAAAGTTTGGGAGGAAGAGGGATGCAGAGTTTTAGTCAGAGATGTATAAAGAGAAAGACGCTGCTATCGCGAGAGAACTTCAGAGAGACATGCTACAGCTTCAGAAAGGTTGGGCGAGAGAAGAACGTTGAGACTTTTAGAGAGAGCGAGCGAGAAAGTGGGAGCGAGAAAGAGAGCGGGAAAGTACATATAATAAAGGGAAAAAGGAGAATACACAATCCAGACATTTAGTAGAATAGCTCTGTCAGAATTTGGACTCTTGCACCCTACGAGTTCTTCCCCCTCGAACTGGATAATGTATCCCTGGCGAAAATCCAAATAAATTAAACCGGAGCACCCCCTAATTTCCTCCTGACTATCTTTTGTTTTACATGCATTTATATAATTTATTATCTAATCTGGGGACAAAAACGCAGTTGGCTCCCAAACTGCATGCACTCCACCTCATCAGGAGAAAAACAAGCAATGGCCACGAAAGTGAAAGTAATTAGGCCAGCGATGCGGAAGAAGAGATAAGAAAGGCAGATGGCGATGTGCACGTGAGCGTGCATGCAAGCTTTATGCCAGGAAAAGCTTGTGGGTAGCACTTTGAAAAGCCCCTTACTAAAAGTCGAGCATCAGCGCATTAGCTGCTCTAGGCTTGACCTAAAAAAGGAGCTTGGATGCACATAAAGGAAAAGCAGAGCCCTCCACTCAAATACCAAAGACAACAAAAAATAATCCCCACATGGGATGTTCAAACATATTTTTAATATTAAACCCCTCCAAACACTTCATATGAGGGAGAAAACCAGTTAAATAATCTGGGTAATGTGGAGTATATTGTCTATGTTCAGAAGTGAAAATACTTTACACTAGGTGCTTAGGCACTGTGGCACGCGTGAGCCACCACCATGGGCCTACTGGGTTGCAATCCCAACCAGCATCTGCTTTCCTACAAGAAAGAAACAGACCCCGGGATGAACTTTTTCAAACATAGGGGAACAAATGCATATAAAAAGTCTTACAAGTAACCCAGCAATCTACTGTGTCAGGCCCTCAAAACAAAGGAGTGTGGAATTGCACTCAATCCATCAGCTAAAAATATGTACAGAGAACTGCTGAAAAAGATGTAATAATCTAGACCCTGGAGCATGATTAAAACCAAAATCACATGTTCTGACCAGTATTCATGGGTGGCCAGCATGTTTCATTGCCAATAAAACATAAACAATTTCATGAGGGCTAGAGTGCTTTTAGATCACCCATTTAATGCCCCACTGAAATGCGTTTGTCTACTGCTTGATGCGTGGTACTTGGTAGGGCTGACTGTATATTTTTTTCACCAGCCTATTATACGCATGAAAACTTAAAACCATATTTCCCATGAACTACATAAATGCATCGTACATCACATACTCCAATCATCATGAAGCCAGTCCTTTAAGTGTTGTCACCGCCATTTTGCATCCTTTTCTTTGCTGCTGCGCAGCCAATTAAGTACCTTTTCTATTTTGCTATTGAGATTCTGTTAATGTGTTGTGATGTCCAGGGCCTCCTTTTTTGAAGCTAATTACTTAACTTGGGCTCCTTACAGCTCACATGTTATGTCCCTCAGGCGGACTTAGGAAGGCTTGTGTGCTCATCTGGATTCGCTTAGGCCTTTTCCTTTGCAGCTTTGGAGCGTGCTTGGCCTCCTCCTGAGCACCAGCCATCCTCGGACACTGGTCCTTGTATGGCTGAGCAGGCTTCTCCGGTGGTCCTGAGTGACAGGTGCAGTCCTTTGTCTATTTTCATGATGAGGGAAAACATGCGCATTCATGTCTTAACCTGTGACCTCTGAGGAGCGCGGTATTCAACTTCCTGTCTAACAGCGGAGAAGCGGCCCTCTTTTGCTCTCCAGTGATGCCATATGACGCAGATTCTATCACAGGACCGGAGGCTTCAGATTATGCTGTCTCTTTCTTTACTGTTTATTTTACAGGAGCCAATGAAAATCAGTTAAACATTTTACATACAACATTTCCCATAATGCAATGGGGTAATCCAATAACCATAGAGACTATGCACTATATATGTAACCACACACACGGGCACTTCCTCTTTCTTTGATGCTTGCAGCCGAGTTAAGTGGCTTTTCTTTATATTCCCTCATACTACTGAGTTTTGCTTATTCTGACGTTCATACACTGTACTTGCTTTTGATGATAATTACCATAGATATGCTGTAATTGCTTGCTTGATTGTACGCTGCGGCTGCGCTTACGCGCGGAAGGCTTGCATGTGCTTTTTCACGATCGGGTGGAGGCGAGCGCGCTTCCCAGCGTTTCTTCCGCTTCGAGCCTCACCTCCACCAGACTCGCGGAACCTGATCCCCTTCAGCATGGCACTTTGTGCGCAGTTATTTCTTGCGGAGCCCTCTCTGATCGGGCTCACGTGAAGTATCTGAGTCAGGCTGTCCCGTAACACAATTGGCCCCAATTGGGCTTCTTTTAGGCTTCATTTGGGCTCCACGACGCCAAATTACCGTTCCTCCTCGCTCTGCGCTCATTTTCAAGCAGAGATTCTAGTACAGAATTGATTTCTCTTCTCCTGTACTTTGGATGCCCTTCCAGGCTGGAAGAATAGTGAAGTGTAGTATCCTGTAGTATCCCTTTAAGTGTCTCGCTCTTACATGCTTGTATCCCTTTAAACCTCGTGTATCCTTTTGAATACCGGTGCTCTATGTTCTACAAGACACTGTTATGATTCTGTTATGTACCACTGTGTTCATTCTGTTATATGCCACTGAAGTACTTGGATGTGCTCTTTCTTATGGAATAAACCTTCAACTTAATTCTTCTACTGGATGTCTTCTTTGACAGGAAATACTACAATAAATTGGCGACGTTTGGGATATTTTAAAAGAACCAACCTTTTGGATTTTTTTTTACTATATTTCTTCTTCGTGGATTTATGATACCAGACCTCAGTGGATTTCTTCGCCTGCCATTCATGCTTTCTTCTTCTTCATGAAATTTTTTTTGGTTTGAACTACAATTGCTGCCAACACATTTTTTTTAATCGAAATTCGTTTACTTCAAAAAACTATTTAACTATTTCTGGATTTGTGGATTAATACGTGAGTACGTTTAGAGATTTTTTTTATCTTTCTTCTCGCTTTCGTGACATTTGTAGTGGACTTGTGTTTACCTTCAATTTCATTTGGTTTCTGTTGTGGGTTGACGCGTGCAGGCACTCGCGCCTCCTCCTTGCATGGACATTTGTTTATCTTCAGTTTCGTGACGCCTGCAGACTTGGCACCCCCGCCTCCTCGCATGGACATTTGTTTATCTTCAGTTTCGCTCCGTTGCTGTTGACCTGCGCGGGGCTGGCGTTCACGCTTCTCATTCGTGCCTGCAACGCAAACAAACGTGCATTGGCATACGTTTGCATCATCATTCGTCATTCGTCATTGCATCATCTCCTAGCAACGCCCATAATAATCAGCAACCATCGGTGTCTTAACGCTTGATGCAGACGCGTTATGAGAAATGTTTCTCATTGGATAAACAAAGGTCACGCTGCGTTACCCCACGTACCTCCATTTTGGATTTTTTTTTCCATCTGATTTCAATGCTGAATTGAATTTCTACATACGAGCACACATTTGTTCTTCTTCAAGTTTCTTTTCTTCAATTTCATGATTTTTGCAGCGTTCTTAAGAATTTGAAGCAGCATTGTAAGTTTATTCCATTTTATTTTCATTTTTCTGTTGTTCTTTCTTCATTTGATTTTATTTTTTTTCTTCACTGGCAATATGAGCAACACTACTCCTGCTTCTACTAGTAATTCTTCAAATAGTTCCACATCTACATCTTCTTCATGTATCAACATAAACATTAGCACACCTAAAGAGTTTTTGACATCACCTGGTGAACCAGTCATAAAATGGTCTGAATGGAAAGAATACTTTTTTAATTACATTGCCACTTTGGAGGATAATGTCGGATCTTTGTCTCCTGAACGCAAAATGCGTATGCTTTTACATAGCTTGGCTCCGGAAGGCTTGAGAGTTTATAATCAGATGCAGAAACCGGAAAGAGCAGGTGATACTGACATCTTCAAAAATGCAATTTCTGATTTAACTGAGCATTATTCACCTACTGTTTGTATTGGTGTTACTAGACGTGCATTCTTTAAAAGAAAACAACTGTAAAATGAGTCAGTTGAGGAGTACATTTCACAGTTAAAATTACTAGCCATGCATTGCAAATTTGGAGTACTACACGATGAACCTATTCGTGATCAAGTTGTTGTATGCTCTAGGAATAAGAGTATCCAGGATAGACTATGGATTGAAGGAGAGTCTAGTCTAAAGGATGTGATAACTTTGTTGAAAAAAGATGAACTGTCTGATAGAAGCTCTAAAGCTTTAGCTGATCAGTCTGGAACTACTATTTCTACTCCTACAATTAACAAAATTTCAGAAAAGAAGGGTGACAAGAATTTTCAATCCAATAAGAATTTTCAAAAAAGGTCTTTTAGTACAAGATCTTCCACCAGGAAAACGTATAATAAGAACGATTCCTTTTCTTTTGCTTGTTATCGTTGTGGAGATAAGAACCACAATGCAGGTTTTGAGAAATGTCCCGCTAGATCTGTCAAGTGTTCCAATTGTGGGGTTGTAGGGCATTATGCTAAAGTCTGCAATAGAAGTTCTTCACAGTCATTTAAAGTAGCCTGTGTTAACGATACTGATTCTTCTGAATATGAGTCTGACATCAATACTTCTTCATCTTCTGTTCCTGAAAGGTTTCAATGCAATATGGTGATGGTTGTTGACGAGGATGTTAAAAGCTAGCCTTTGTGCATTGTCAAAATTAGTGGAATTCCTTTACAAATTGCTGCTAATTCTGGTTCTCCTTTTACAATTATTAATTAGGAAATGTGGGGTAAGGAATTAGTTAATGGTTTGGGGTCTTCACCTTGAACCTTCAGATGTTCTACCTGAAAGTTACACTGGGAACAAAATTGATATGTTAGGGTTTCGTCCTTTCATTTTTTAATTTAAAGGTCGCACTGCATTTTGTAAATTGTATGTTGCTTTTGATGGTCCTTCTGTTTTAGGGTGGAGGGATCAGAGATCTTTACATATCATACTTGATCCATATAGCCCTGAACTAGTTCTAGTTACTGGAGTGAGTGAAGACACCAAAGAGTGGGTCCGAACGTGTTTTCAGGTAAGATTAGTAAATTCAAAGGATTTTCTCATTGTATAAGGTTGAAAAAGGTGTGATTCTCAAAATACATAAAGTTCGTAATGTTCCATTATTTGTTCAAACTAACAGAAATTCATGAATAATTTTTCAGTTGTGAATATAATCTCTGTTGGCAATGTTTTTACTTGCATTACTTTGGACCAATAGCTTAAAGCTGATTCTGAAGATAACATATTTAGTAGTGTTAAGTCTAAAGTAGTATCTAGTTGGGTTGATTCTCAAAAGAAAAACATGGATGATAAATGCAGAGGTTTTTGGGGTGGTTAGAGATGAATTTTCTGTATTCGACCATTTTCTTATTAGGGGTGATAAAATAATACCAAACTTTCATGGGAGAGTGAAATGATGAAAATGTTATGGGCATATAGAGTGACGCCACATCTATCTGTAGGTAAGACTCCATTTTCTCTCATGAGATGTAAAATGCCGCTATCTAAAACTAATCCTGGGTGGATGAACAAAAATGTAATATGTTTTTATGATTCGAATGAAATTTAACATAATTTATCTTTATCTCAGAAGAAAAACAAATTGTACCATGATGTGTAGCATGGGTCTAGACTTGCCAACTTGCTGGTAGATTAAGGTGTACTTGTTACTCAAGATGTATCTGTTACTCATAAATCTTCATTTTGGAGATCTGTGTGGCAATCTTTGAAATTAAAGGAATTTGTTATTTATAAGTAATTGTGCTTGTTAGGCAACCTTTGACAACTTTTGAAATTAAAGGAATGTGTTATTTATAAGTAATTGTACTTGTTATACAAACTATTGTATTTTTTTGTTTTTGTTGTTTTAGAAAAAGGAGGATAGTAGGAATTTGTTATTTTAGAAAAAGGGAGGATATGTAGTATCCTGTAGTATCCCTTTAAGTGTCTCGCTCTTACATGCTTGTATCCCTTTAAACCTCGTGTATCATTTTGAATACCGGTGCGCTATGTTCTACAAGACACTGTTATGATTCTGTTATGTACCACTGTGTTCATTCTGTTATATGACACTGAAGTACTTGGATGTGCTCTTTCTTATGGAATAAACCTTCAACTTAATTCTTCTACTGGATGTCTTCTTTGAAAGGAAATACTACATGAAGGCCCTAGCCAGGTGCAGGCTGGTATAACTTTTTTTTGGCTCATTTACATCCTCTTGGGGGGCTGCAATAACTTGTTGATCACAGCGGCTGAGGAGCTGGATTTATTTTTCATATTGGCTCCCCCTTTATCAAATTCCACTGGAATTAAGACTTGGCTGGTCTAATACAGTTTTTTACTGAAATGCTTGAAACCTAAGCATTTTTACAACCCAGGAGTGGGTCTCTTTTGAGGAGGACGAATATGGTTTTTATGAAGAGGAGCACGGTCCCGCATTAGAAGATAATTTGGTTGATGCCCTCGATGCATCTGTTCAATCTGTGAACAGGGCCATTGAGACAGTGGTTCCCCAGACTGTAAACAAGGTTCTGGCGGCCGTCCTCAAGCCCATTACAGCTGAATTGGAGTTCTATGCTAAGCGACACGGTTTTCAACCCTCTGAGCCCTCAGGGTCCTGGCAGCACACCTCAGATGAGACGAAACACTCCAAAGCCAAGTCGTCTTCATGCCGCATGCGCAGGCCTTGGCTCAACTTCCTCCAGCTAAACCGGAGGATCATCATTATTCACTGCCCTCAACCACTGCAGCACCAAGTAAAACTTACGACACTGTCACCACTACCGATACAGACTCCACAGATACCACCTCCCCTCCTAAAAAGAAGGCAGCGAAGAGGGTACATCAATATAAACAGGCTGCCTCCCTCCAAACCTCCACTCCTTTGATTTTAACCCTGGGGACATATTCCACCCGAGGTCCTCACATTGGGCTCCCACCCCTGAGGTTGCAGTCCACATCCACCAAAATCTGAGGAAGCATTTTGATAAAGACGTGCGAAACAGGTCCTTGAATTATGCGCTTCCCCCCATTGCTCTGATCCCCAGAGTAGCAAACCAGATTGTCCTTCAACAAGCGGAACTTGTCCTGGTCACACCAGTGTGGAAGTCGCAGCTGTGGTTTCTGGTTCTTCTGGAGCTAACCTGCGACTTCCCGCTTCTTCTACCTTGGTCTCAGACGATGCTCCAGGGCCTTCAGGGGGAACTGCATCCATTAGTGTTAGCGGGCCAGTGGTCCCTGAAGGCCTGGAGGCTCTCAGGCTACAGTGGTCGTTGCCAGGAATTTCAAAAGAGGCTTCCAGTTTCATCCAACAAGCCTGGGCTCCTTCTACCAGAAAACGATACTCCTCAGCATGGCGAGCATGGCTGGAAGGGTGCCTGGAGAAACAGGTGGATCCCGTGGAAGCAGACCTCTCACAGGTCATACATTTTTTGTCCAAGAAGGCCTCGGAGGGCCTCTCCTACAGATCGATCAACAACTTCAGGTCCACTATCTGAGCGAGACATACGTAAATTGACGGTAGACCGGTATGTATGCATCTGGTTATATGTAAACTCCTCAAAGGTATACGTATGGCAAATCCCCCTTAGGCTAAGTATTCTGCTTTATGGGATGTTTCTAAAATGTTTACTTTATTTGATAAATGGCCTTGAAATGAGGAATTTTCGAGAAAACAATTGGCCAAACTAGCCATGCTCCTTTGTTTGTCTGCTTGCCGAAGGGTCTATGATATCAGAGCTCTGGATTTAACAGGTAGAGTGTTTTCCCCAGAAGGGATCTCTTTTTCGATTTCTGCTCGGACAAAAACATTTTCATGTTCGATTGAATAGCATGCTTTTCCTTTTAATGATAAATTGTATGTTGTAAAATGCTTGAAAGATTATGAACAATGTACCCAAACGCTTACACCGGTAGGTTGTTCTACTTTGTTCATTGCTTTGCAGAAACCATTCAAACCTGTCACGTCTGCAACTATTGCCAGATGGCTCAGGTATATAATGCAGGTAGCTGGTATCAACACTGAGCTCTTTGGGGCCCACCCAGTGAGGGGCACTATGGCTTCCAAATCTTATATGTTAGGCACTAGTTTACAGGACATTATGAAAGCAGCTGATTGGTCATCTGACTCTAATTTTAAGCATTTTTATTATAAACCTGTGGGCGACATTGCTTCTGTTGTATTGGTAAAGCATTGAACTAGCTTAATCTGAAGCCTCCGGTCCTGTAATAGAATAAAATATTTGCTAGCATTCGCGCCAAGAATTTTCAATTCTATTAAGGACAAGGAGGTGAGGATTACCCCGCCCAATGTCTATATTTTCCATATTCATGATTTTTATTGCCTACCCGCCCAGACACTTCTGCTTGTCATGGTTATTACGATTTGCGAATTTCTTTTTAAGGGGCGTAGCGGAAAGGTGATCAATAAACATCTACTTGTTTGTAAGTTTGGATGGCGTGCTGTGCACCCTTCAGTCACATGTATGCTGGTGGTTCTGACATGACTATTTACTTTCTGTGTTTCTACAAGTTCTTGATGAACATATGTTCGGTTTAATTGGACAGTGTTTGTTCACTGCAAAGAAAGAGGAAGTGCCCGTGTTTGTGGTTACATATATAGAGCATAGTCTCTATGGTTATTGGATTACCCCAGTGCATCATGGGAAATGTTGTATGTAAAATGTTTAACTGATTTTCATTGGCTGCTATAAAATAAACAGTAAAGAAAGAGACAGCATAATCCTCGCCTCTGTGTCCTTATAGAATTGAAAATTCTTGGCGCAAATGCTAGCACATTTTTTACTCTCCTCAGGGTTGTAAAATTCATTTCGGCTCGTCCTCGAGTGTGTTTGACACACGGCTACCTCCACACTCGGTACACTTAATTACTTCGACCTGCCCGGGGTCATTACTCTCCTTTTCCCTCATTGGAAGGGGTGTGAATCCATGGCTTGGGCAAATGACTATCTAAATACTTTACATTGTGGCATTCAATGATCGGTCAAATAAAGTCCTGGCTCTGGGGCTTTTCCCCCAACTTCAGCAGCAAGGATAGGTCCCACCGATCCCTTCTTCAGGGGGTAGCACTAACTCACCTCCCAAAACAGGTAAGGCAAAAGTCAAAATCACTAAATGGCCACACTTTAGAAACCTTTGAGAAACTAACAGGCACTTTGGTAGGCAAACATGGCTACAGCATACCTCCTCTAGAGGTTTCCCCTCCTAGTTTTTCTTACAAACCTGACTCATTTGTGGACATTGATTCGGCCTTGTCCCAGTCCAGCAACAGTCTCCATGACAATGAACCAAGGCCCAGCAAGAAGAGGCATACCACTCATCCAGATGGCACCCCTTTGGTCCCTAAGCCCCTAAAGGGGTTGGATTTTGAAACCAGGGATATAGTCCACCCAAGATCTTCTAATTGGGTTCCTCTGAAAGAAGTGGCAGATTACATGCAGGTGCACAATAGACAGAGCTTCAAAAAAGACGTCAGGGCCTGGCTTCATGCAAAGTGCCTCGACCAGACCTTCTTGGCAAGGTAACGAAGACCCCAGAAGTTGACCCTCTGATGGTCACCTTTATGAAAAGTATTCCAAGGACACTAAAAAGGGTCTGGCTATAGCTTGGCATAACTGTCAAGACTAACGTTTGTACATCTCGGCCCGTTGACTAAAATCCTCGAGTTTGCATACCAGACAAGAAGCTGTCGCTCCCATAGATCCGGATGTCCTTGTGGGATGGGTCCAATAGTTAACTGGGGAATGCCAACTGTGCCATTTCAACGGAACGCAGATGGTCTATACTGATGCAAATTGATCCAAATGTGAATGATTTGAACTCTTCAGGGGACGACTTTATGGGGGGGCCATTTGTGAAGGACCCTGCTATGCTTGTTTTCACTTAAGGTTCTCTTGACAAAGCGCAGTTATCCCTCAAATAAGATTTCAGACAAACCCTTTTTGGAGGGCCGGGCGATTCAGGGGGCGCTTATCTGGCAGTTGCTTCTCCCAAGGATCCCTTCAAGAATACTCGCTCCGGGGCCAAGGGGGTTGGTATGACGCCACCTCTGGAACCACGCTTTTCCCCTCATGATCCCAGGGAGGCAGAAAGTGTTTCTGGAGAGTGTACAAGCGCAAACTTTGCATATACATAAATATGTTCTGTTTTTCTCTCTTTTTTCCTATTTTTCCTTTCAGAGACCGCAATAGGTCAATATTTTTTACTACAATCTCACGCTTCACCTTGGGCCTACTCATGCTCAGAAGCTCAAACAGGCAGTCTATTTTTGCTGCCAGTTTGTAGGACTTTAGGCTAACTATCTTTAGAACTGAGTATTGTCTAGTAGGGACCAGTAGAAGATCCTGATGAGTAAGCAGTAGGGGACTGCTTATGAAACATGTCTACCTGGTAGCAAGCTAATTGCTCTACCACAAAAAAAACCCTTCTTAATGTTCCCAGCCAGAGAAGTGAATAAAATATATTTTTTCTACTAGCCAGGGAATTTTTAACTTCTTTTTAATCACACCCACATATTTAGGTCCCTACACTTCACTGACACCACTTACACAGCACCTACACGTAGCCTTCTGTCACAATAACTAGTGCTCCCGCGTAGTCCGTAGGTCGTAGCACGCCCAGCCACGTAGAGGGACGGGAAGACCCCCATGATGAAGCATGACACTAAAGGACTTTTTAGTGTGTGAGGGGTATTTTAAAAAGCACATAGTGCCCTCATCTTTTCAGATCTAAGAGAGAGCCTAGTATCACACTATATACTGAAAATCAAAATATATAAAAATAGTCACCATCACACATTGATAGAATCCTTTTGTTTATTTTACCAGGTCCTCTGCTTTACAGAGCTCATCAGAGGTTAAAGATTCAACAGCTGCAGAAAGGTCTGGCATACACGGACCAGATCAATGTGTTGGGCGAAGCCAGGACGAAGATGGCATTGTGGCTAGGCCACAAGAAATCCGGGAATGGGCAAGGCGATATTTGGCAGTTCCCATGAGATCTTTACAGAGTCAGATGCCAGCAGATGGGGCTGGGAGGTGCAGTCTAATCTCCATGGGGTTGGGAGTTTTGGTGGCTGGACTCGAAGTTAAGCCTCCAAATCAATTGCCTGGAGCTTCTGGCAGGCTCCTTTGCCGTCAAAAGCCTGTCCCCCTCGAAGACTGGCTGTTGCTTTCTGCTGAAGATGGACAACATTTTAGTGTTCTGATATGTCAATAAGCTGGACGGGATAAAATCCATGTAATTGCTGTAGACTGCCAAAGATTTTAAGCACTTTTGTCTCCAGTATCGAATCTCAGTCATGGCGGAATATCTCCCAGGTCAGAAAAATACGATAGCCGATTGGCATTCTATCTTCCTTATAGATAACAGCGACTTGAGACTGCATCCAAAGATCTTCAAAGCCCTCAACAATCTGTGGGGCCCATTCAAAGTGGACCTTTTTGCATCTCACCTCAATTGTAAACTACTGATCTTCTTCAGCTGGCACCCGGATCCGGCAGGTCAAGCTGTGGATGCATTTCTACACTGTTGGTCTCACCTCCGGCGATATGAATTTCTTCTTTTTAGAGTGATCTCCAGAGACCTATCTCATATCCGATGTCAGAAAGTGGGGATCATTCTGGTGACTCCTTTGTGGAAGGCACAACCATGGTTTCTTGTGGTTCCGCAACTGACTTGTGCCCTTCCGGTGAAGATCCCTGGACATCAGAACCTGTTGCTGGACCCAGTGAGTCGGCTTTATCCATTGATTCTGTCAAGGCAGTTCACACTAATGTCGGGAAGAGATGGAATTTGCCAAGCATTTTGCAAAACTTTGCTTTCTACATCAAACAAGACTGCGCTACTAGCACCCATAAGCGATATGCTACGGCATGGAGACGATGGTGTGGTTGAAGTAACGGACAGAGTGCTGATCCCGTAGTGGTGGACTGTTGCCAGGTGATGAATTTCTTATCTGATTTAAACATCCTCAGGGTTGGCTTACAGATCGATAAATAATTAAAAATCTGCGATTTCAGCTGAACATCTTCCAGATGAAGGGAAGCCTATCAGCGAGCATCCTTTGATATGCAAGCTCATGATGGGCATTAGAATGTTGAACTTTCCATAACCTAGGTATTCAGCCCTGTGGGGTATAAGTATAGTTCCCAGATTTCTGGATAATTGCCTGGTTAACAGGTATTTTTCTCACAAACAACTCTCAGCTAAGCTTACGATGTTGTTATGTTTGATTTCATGTAAATGAGTATCAGATGTTCCTACTCTAGATCTTTCCTGTAGGATTTTCTCTCCTGGTGTCCTTTTGTATTACTAGGGGTATAAAATCTAATTCCTGGTTAGTCTCATATCCAGCTTTTCCAAATAATATAAAATTGTGTGTGGTGCAATGTCTCAAAGAGTACGTAGCCTGTACTAGCGAGCGGAGATAAGATCCGAGGGAACAACTCCTTATTGCTTTGCAAGACACATAAACCTGTGGCAGCGACTACTTTAGCCAGAAGGATGTGTTGGCTTTTAGCAGAAGTGGGTGTAGGCATTTCTACATTTGATGCTCACTCGGGATGTACGTCATGACAACGCGGGCTTTTACACCGCGCTGCCATTAGGACGCATCCATTACAACGCAAGTCGTTACAACGACTTGCGCTGTAGGCGCTGGATTTTGGAATAGTATGATTTACTATTCCAACTCCAGCCTACGCAACAGTAGGGAAGGTGTTGGAATAGTAAATCTACTATTCCTTAGTCTCTAGCGCCATCCAGCGCAAGTCGTTGTAACGACTTGTATTGTAATGGCAGCGTCGTAATGGCAGCGCAGTGTAAAGCCCGCGTTGTCATGGCTGTCTCCCCTCGGCTAGGGCAGCAATGACGTCCACACATCATGAGGGCGCAGACTGGTGCTCAGAATCCACTTGCAAAACTTTCTGTTACAAACCCATTGTGGTTGTTGTGTCAGTGGTGGTGGCACAGCGGAGCCTCAGTCCTCCCATAGAATAAAACAATTTCTAGCTTGCGCCATAAGAATTTTCATTTCTATTAAGGACACGGAGGCAAGGATTAACCCACATAGCATGTTTAGTTATACATGTAAATGTTATTAGAATGTGGTTTCATGATGCCATAGTTTGTATTGCATTGTTATGTTTTATCCACCCTGTATTATGTTATTACTTGAATGCACACTCAGGGGGAACAGAGTTTATGGCTATGTGTTTTTCGTCTGCAGGAAATGAACAGAAGGAAAACTCAGGCAAGAATATTCCATGCAGTTGCCGGATTAAGATGGTAGAACAGAGCGTAGCTCCAATCCTGGTCGATGTGCAACCCGCACACAAGATGAGGTGTCCCTTCCTGGCACAAATAGATGTTGGATTATCCGAGTTAGGAGACTGGTTTTAACTTTTGGACTGGGTTCAGTTACATTGAATGATGGCTTAATATTTGCAAGACTATTGGTATGTCTGTTGCGCTGGCAAAGAAAGAGGATCCAAAATGGTGGTGACAATACTTAAAAGACTGGCTTCATGGTGACTGGAGCATATGATGTATGATGTGTTTAGACTGTTGATGGAAATGGTAGTTTTAAGTTTACTTGGATATAATTGGCTGCTGTAAAAAAAAAAGGTGCAGTAAAGATAGAGGAGCATAATTGGAGCCTCTGTGTCCTTAATAGAATTGAAAATTCTTATTGTGTAAGCTAGAATTGTATTTATCCTTACCTAGAGTGCTGGTGGCTCCAACTCTGCACTAGAGAGTCTACCTGGGGCTCTACACGCTCGCTGCAAATATTGCTGGTCATTTCTTGAAACTTTGCTGCCACGCAGTTAACTAGATCGGTGCAGGTAGAAGCTCCATATTGGAAGAAGTCAAAGTGGCTGTAATACTGGCAAATCTAGCGCCAACTTGAAAGCATCACCACAGCCAAAGAAGGGGTGGGAGAAGAGCAAAAACTATCTGGAACATACCTGTGGCAGTGCCCCAGATTGCCTAATGCTGGAAAAAATGCAAATTGACTAGCTAAACATGAATAGTACAGGTGAAACCATACATTTGTGAGGGATGGATTCTTAAATACCCTGATAGTTACACAAACCTTTAAAGCAATGTTTCAAAACATTATGGTCCTTGGACCTAATAAAGCAAGTGACCCTATAATATGTCATAAAGAATAAGAGGTTTTATAAAAAGAACAGGAGTATAACCCATAAACCAATTGGGATAGGGGTGCTAAATATAAAGGTAAGACAGTATCCCAGAAGGTATAAATGTCAAGACAATTTACACAGTATGCAGAAAGCATTACATAAGGTACTGAAAGGAGACACCTATTCAAATAGTTTTAGAAAAAATACATTTTTAGTTATTTTATATTCAAGCAGCAATTTTTTGAAAACAAAAAGTTGAATGCAGCACATAAACCAGACTTCAGGGTGACAACCCAAAGAAAAACTTGGTGCACAGTATGTACAAGTGAAAAGTGGCGACTCAAGTGAGAGCGTGTGCAGCGGCGGACGGCGCAAAGTAAGCAAGGTGCAATATATACAGTGAGTAGCTCAACAGTGACATAAAATCAGTGACAATCTATAATGCAGTCTATAATTGCAAGGAAACAATTGGGGTCACAATATTATGCGCCTGAAATTTGCGCTGGGGGGTCGACGACGTTTCGGTCCTTAGTCAATGTGGACCATCTTCAGGACAGGGTTGTCTCAATTGGGGGTGCTGTGGGTAGAGAAATTGAATTTAGACCACTAGAAAAAACAATGTCAGTGGTAAGGGAGAATTGGTCAAGTGAAAGGGACAGGATATATAGCTAGTTGGACCAAGTACGGGAAGGGGTGGTGGGAAGGAGGGGTCGAAAAGTGAAGGACGGTGCACTGGGCAGGTATAGAATGTTAACTGAGGTAAACATGCGAGATTTATATCCAGCTAGAGTTGTAGGAGGGGTCAAGAGAGCACGAGGTTCGCTGTGAATGGTCTCACCTGCGAAAGGGGAATCACGGCCGTGATTAAATAAAACCGGCACGTTGCATCTAGTCGCCCAGGGACTGAAATTCAAAGGAGAACAAGGGGTAACTATATTGAGCCTTAATTGGAGAAGTCCCTGTTGGGTAAAAATTATAGGAAGGAGTATACCTGAATCCTAAGTCTGATGAGATGGGCGTCTCAGGGGGTCGAACAATGGTGCAATAACCTGTAAAACATGTATGGTAATGAAGGAAGTTAGTTATGCCACAATGTAGGAGATAAAGAGAAATCGGCCACCTGGGTACCTGAATTATATTATTCCCCTCCGCTTTCGTCAGGGCAATTGGGAGTTTTGAAGTACTTCGTGCCCGGGGACCTGTAATTAAAATGGGTCATAAGTATAGTTGTATTGCAACTTGCCGAAATTAAGAAGAAAGCCCCAGTTTAGATGGTTACCTTTTAATTATATAGTTCTCCCCGGACGAATCCTCAGGGAAGCGGCAGTGTTGGCGGATACCACTGGGTGGCCAAACTCCTGCGGTAGTTAAAAACAAATAAGAAGGGAAAATCAGGGCCCGTCTTTCCTAACGATCTCGGGTGGTGTGGCGGCTGGACAATTTCATATCGTACCTGTGTCTTAGGAGAAAGCAGTTGACCCATTAAATGAAGTCTGACATCGCCGGTCAACAATCCGGACGGGTGCTACACGGCATTTCCTTTGGAGAAGGGGCCGGGGAACGCGGAAGTGAAAAGGGAAGGATGTCACGTGATCGGGACAGGGGGGGCGGGACGGGAGTGATGACATGAGTGTAGGAGTTAACCCTGTGAGTCCAGGGTGTATTGGGAATCAGATGGCAGCAAAACAATTGATCAATATGACATTTCTTAGTATCATATAGACAAGATGTTACACATAACAATTATCGTATATACAAACAACCGTTATATACAAAAGAACGAAAAAACAAATCCTTATATATCTTAAATGTTGTACAGGAAACGCAACATGCAGATCTACTTTAATAAAATGAAAGAACACATTCATATTCATAGACGGGTTCGAGCAATCCAAAGTATCAGTGAAACATCAGAAGCACAGAATCACTTAGTCTCAGGACATATACGCAATCAATTCATGGGGAAATCTATAGATGTAGTAATCGAGGTCAGCCAGAGTGTAATAGGTAACAGCAATGTTTAAAGACTAATAGTGTTGTTCCATTCATCAAGACTATTTAGCCCAGAGGCCACAGAATTGCACAAGGACATCCACTTACATTCTGCTTTGTTTAGTAGAGTCTTGATATCACCTCCACAGACAGGGAGAGAAAGTTTTTCAATCACCTGCCATCTTAGGTCAACATCTTGGTGGCCTTGCTCGAGGAAGTGTGGGACCAACGGGGCAGTAAGTACTTTACAGTTAATCCTACTTTTATGTTGGATGACCCTCTGTTTTACCATTTGCGTTGTTTTCCCTATATAGATTAATTTGCAAGGGCATGTAATGGCATAGATAACATTATGCGTTCTACAATTGGTATGACTTTTCAGTTTATAGGTTTTTTCTTGGTAAAGGAAAACCTTGGTGTTTTGTGTCAATTCGCAGACACTACAGTTTTGGCATCTGTAGTGTCCGATCACAGGATCTAGTCCCCATGCTGATGTAATGGTATGTCTCTCACTAACTTGTTGTGGCCATGTAATGGCGTGTACTAGATGGCTGGCGATGTTTCTGCCTCGTTGATAAGAGAAAAGGGGTAATTCAGTGAAAGGTTCATATGCCTGAAGTATTGGCCAGTTTTTCTTGATGATTTTGCTGACTTCATTACTGTGTGGGCAGAACTTGGACACAAAGGGAATCCTAGTCAAGGTCTTTTTGGACTGTGGTGAGAGGAGCGTGTCTCTGTGACAATACCAGGCTCTTTTCCTTGCTTGAGCGATCAAGCGTCGTGGGTAGCCTCTATGGATTAGTTTTTTCGCAAGTACTTCCGCTTCCCTGAAATAATCCTTCCGCCATTTACAATTACGTCTGATTCGTAAAAATTGTCCATAAGGTAATCCATCCCGAAGTCCTCGAGGATGGTAGCTGGTATATTCCAAGAGAGTGTTCTTCTCTGTGAGTTTACGAAAAAGCGATGTCCCCAATTTTCCGTCTTCAGCGTGGATGGTAACATCTAGGAACGGAAGATCGTTCGTTTTGTATTCACTGGTGAATTTTAAATGTTCTTGGGCTCGATTGAGCCATGTCATGAAATCACTTAAGGTGAGATGGTCCCCATTCCAAATCACTAGGACGTTGTCAATATATCGACGCCAAAGGGATATGTGGGAAAGAAGAGGGTTGACAGGATTCAAAATTATGTTTTTCTCCAGGTCATGTACGAATAAAATCGCAAAATTTGGGGCAAAGCACGCGCCCATAGCGACGCCTTTGACTTGTAGGAAAAAGGTGTCTTTATATAAAAAATAGTTGTTTTGAAGGGTGATGCGTAGCAATGCCATAATGAAGTCATTGGGTATTTTACAAGGTTGTGGTCGTGACAGAAGGAGATTGCGGATTACCAGTAGGCCCTCATCATGTGGAATGTTAGTGTAGAGGGATTCTATATCCATACTGACTAACAAATTAGAGGTCGTATCAAATTCAATATCTTCAATGGTATTTATTAAGTCAGTGGTGTCACGGATAAAAGTGTCAGTACCAGGAACAAATTCCTTAATAACCGCGTCAATATATTTCCCAAGCGGTTCTAATATTGAACCGCACCCAGATATTATTGGGCGTCCTGGTGGGTTATGTTGGTCTTTGTGGATCTTGGGTAAGACATACATCACAGGGGTTCTTGGGCTGGAGTTGTTAAGAAATTCAAACTCTTTTTTCGTGATGATATTCAGTTCTTTTGCCTCGTTAGTGACTGTGAGTATTTTCTGTCTAATGTCTTCCAATGGATCCTTGGATAGTGGTTTGTAGTGATTGCGGTTCATCAGTTGTCTCTGTATTTCCAGATCATATTTGTCCTGTCCAAGTACCACGATCCCTCCTCCCTTGTCAGCTGGTTTTATAACAATTTCAGCATTGTTCTTAAGAGACAAGAGAGCTTGTTTTTCTGCCAGTGGAATATTGTAAGGTATGAAATATGATTTAGATTTAAGATTCATGACATCCCTCATCACCAGGTATTCAAATGTGAGGATCTCTGGAGGCATGGAATGAGTAGGGGGATTAAATGTGGATGGAGGTCTAAATATTGATCCAGTGAAGTGTATGGAATCCTGTTTGTCAATGAAGAATTGTTTCAATCTAATCCTTCTGAAGAATTTTAGCAGATTCATTTGTAGTTCCACGAAGTCCGTACGTTCAGTGGGCACGAATGTAAGGCCTCTGGAAAGAAGTGTAGTTTCTTTCTGGCTAAGTCGATATTCCGACAGATTGAAGATGGGTATTGAAAGATCACCGTTGGCTTCTACAGAACCCTGATTTATTGCGGGGGGCCCCCATTGGTAGTACCGATTGCGGGTTTGTCTGTCGCCCGCAAAAGTTGGTTGATATTGTCGGTTTCTGGGTAGCCGATTTTGTTGTTGAGGTTGACCGCGGCCTCGGCCTAAAAAACTGTTGGATAGAAGAGGTTGCAACCTGGTATTACTTCCAGAGGTAATGGGGCCCTGTCCTGGGTCCGATTCCTCTGCAGATGTATTGGAAGAATCAGAAAATGTGATCCGCTGGTTGTTGCGGAATCGTCCCCAGTTGCGTGTTCTAGCTGGGGTAAACGGGGTGTTGTAGAAGTCGTCTTTCAGATAAGGATAAGTTTGTTACACCTTATAATATTTAATATCCTTCTCAATTTTGTTCACCTTCTTATTGACTTCAAACGTGTTAAAGGTTGCAATAGTTGATGTGATCTTTTCCAATAAACTCTTGGCGTCTGTCAGAGCGGAGTCAGTTAGAATAATTTTTTCTAATTCAGCTATTTCTTGTAACTCAAGGCGGCTATGCTCGATGGCCGTATCTATACCTAGGACCATCCAATGTCTAGAGCATGTGGTCGCTAGATGGCTAAATTTTGTACGGAATGTGGGGTCTGTAGTGAAAATGGCTGGGGTGTTGCGTATCTGTAATCCCAACGGAATCACTCCTGATCTGAGATAATCTGTCAGCATACGTGCATGTAAGTCTGTACGGATTTGTTTTTTCTTTAATTGTTCAAGCTTATCTAGGTTGACCCTAGAGGTATTGGGTGTGGGTGTGGACGTGGAGAGAGAGGTGGTCCCAGAGAGGAGGGAGGGGCCGACCATCAATGATTGAATGTATTCTTCTGAATAGGTGAGGCTCTCCTTAGACATCGTAGGTGTCCTAATTAGTGACACAACGAAGGGATCTATTTACTTAGATCTAGAGTAATATACCATGAGGTACAAACTCTCGCAGCTCAGCAGCTGCTCACAGTCTTATAAAAAGAACAGGAGTATAACCCATAAACCAATTGGGATAGGGGTGCTAAATATAAAGGTAAGACAGTATCCCAGAAGGTATAAATGTCAAGACAATTTACACAGTATGCAGAAAACATTACATAAGGTACTGAAAGGAGACACCTATTCAAATAGCTTTAGAAAAAATACATTTTTAGTTATTTTATATTCAAGCAGCAATTTTTTGAAAACAAAAAGTTGAATGCAGCACATAAACCAAACTTCAGGGTGACAACCCAAAGAAAAACTTGGTGCACAGTATGTACAAGTGAAAAGTGGCGACTCAAGTGAGAGCGTGTGCAGCGGTGGACGGCGCAAAGTGAGCAAGGTGCAATATATACAGTGAGTAGCTCAACAGTGACATAAAATCAGTGACAATCTATAATGCAGTCTATAATTGCAAGGAAACAATTGGGGTCACTATATTATGCGCCTTAAATTTTGCGCTGGGGGGTCGACGACGTTTCGGTCCTTAGTCAATGTGGACCATCTTCAGGACAGGGTTGTTTCAATTGGGGGTGCTGTGGGTAGAGAAATTGAATTTAGACCACTAGAAAAAACAATGTCAGTGGGAAGGGATAATTGGTCAAGTGAAAGGGACGGGATATATGTTAGTTGGACCAAGTACGGGAAGGGGTGGTGGGAAGGAGGGGTCGAAAAGTGAAGGAGGGTGCACTGGGCAGGTATAGAATGTTAACTGAGGTAAACATGCAAGATTTATTTCCAGCTAGAGTTGTAGGAGGGGGCAAGAGAGCACGAGGTTCGCTGTGAATGGTCTCACCTGCGAAAGGGGAATCACAGCCGTGATTAAATAAAACCGGCACGTTGCATCTAGTCGGCCAGGGACTGAAATTCAAAGGAGAACAAGGGGTAATTATATTGAGCCTTAATTGGAGAAGTCCCCGTTGGGTAAATATTATAGGAAGGAGTATACCTGAATCCTAAGTCTGATGAGATGGGCGTCTCAGGGGGTCGAACAATGGTGCAATAACCTGTAAAACATGTATGGTAATGAAGGACAGGCTGAAGTTAGTTATGCCACCACGTAGGAGATAAAGAGAAATCGGCCTCCTGGGTACCTGAATTATATTATTCCCCTCCGCTTTCGTCAGGGCAATTGGGAGTTTTGAAGTACTTCGTGCCCGGGGACCTGTAATTAAAACGGGTCATAAGTATAGTTGTATTGCAACTTGCCGAAATTAAGAAGAAAGCCCCAGTTTAGATGGTTACCTTTTAATTATATAGTTCTCCCCAGACGAATCCTCAGGAAAGCGGCAGTGTTGGTGGATACCACTGGGTGGCCAAACTCCTGCGGTAGTTAAAAACAAACAAGAGGGAAAATCAGGGCCCGTCTTTCCTAACGACCTCGGGTGGTGTGGCGGCTGGACAATTTCATATCGTACCTGTGTCTTAGGAGAAAGCAGTCGACCCATTAAATGAAGTCTGACATCGCCGGTCAACAATCCGGACGGGTGCTACACGGCGTTTCCTTTGGAGAAGGGGCCGGGGAACGCGGAAGTGAAAAGGGAAGGATGTCACGTGATCGGGACAGGGGGGCAGGACGGGAGTGATGACATGAGTGTAGGAGTTAACCCTGTGAGTCCAGGGTGTATTGGGAATCAGAAGGCAGCAAAACAATTGATCAATATGAAATTTCTTAGTATCATATAGACAAGATGTTACACATAACAATTATCGTATATACAAACAACCCTTATATACAAAAGAACGAAAAAACAAATCCTTATATATCTTAAATGTTGTACAGGAAACGCAACATGCAGATCTACTTTAATAAAATGAAAGAACACATTCATATTCATAGACGGGTTCGAGCAATCCAAAGTATCAGTGAAACATCAGAAGCACAGAATCACTTAGTCTCAGGACATATACGCAATCAATTCATGGGGAAATCTATAGATGTAGTAATCGAGGTCAGCCAGAGTGTAATAGGTAACAGCAATGTTTAAAGACTAATAGTGTTGTTCCATTCATCAAGACTATTTAGCCCAGAGGCCACAGAATTGCACAAGGACATCCACTTACATTCTGCTTGTTTTTTCTAGTGGTCTAAATTCAATTTCTCTACCCACAGCACCCCCAATTGAGACAACCCTGTCCTGAAGATGGTCCACATTGACTAAGGACCGAAACGTCGTCGACCCCCCAGCGCAAATTTTAGGCGCATAATATTGTGACCCCAATTGTTTCCTTGCAATTATAGACTGCATTATAGATTGTCACTGATTTTATGTCACTGTTGAGCTACTCACTGTATATATTGCACCTTGCTCACTTTGCGCCGTCCGCCGCTGCACACGCTCTCACTTGAGTCGCCACTTTTCACTTGTACATACTGTGCACCAAGTTTTTCTTTGGGTTGTCACCCTGAAGTTTGGTTTATGTGCTGCATTCAACTTTTTGTTTTCAAAAAATTGCTGCTTGAATATAAAATAACTAAAAATGTATTTTTTCTAAAGCTATTTGAATAGGTGTCTCCTTTCAGTACCTTATGTAATGCTTTCTGCATACTGTGTAAATTGTCTTGACATTTATACCTTCTGGGATACTGTCTTACCTTTATATTTAGCACCCCTATCCCAATTGGTTTATGGGTTATACTCCTGTTCTTTTTATAAGACTGTGAGCAGCTGCTGAGCTGCGAGAGTTTGTACCTCATGGTATATTACTCTAGATCTAAGTAAATAGATCCCTTCGTTGTGTCACTAATTGGGACACCTACGATGTCTAAGGAGAGCCTCACCTATTCAGAAGAATACATTCAATCATTGATGGTCGGCCCCTCCCTCCTCTCTGGGACCACCTCTCTCTCCACTTCCACACCCACACCCAATACCTCTAGGGTCAACCTAGATAAGCTTGAACAATTAAAGAAAAAACTAATCCGTACAGACTTACATGCACGTATGCTGACAGATTATCTCAGATCAGGAGTGATTCCGTTGGGATTACAGATACGCAACACCCCAGCCATTTTCACTACAGACCCCACATTCCGTACAAAATTTAGCCATCTAGCGACCACATGCTCTAGACATTGGATGGTCCTAGGTATAGATACGGCCATCGAGCATAGCCGCCTTGAGTTACAAGAAATAGCTGAATTAGAAAAACTTATTCTAACTGACTCCGCTCCGACAGACGCCAAGAGTTTATTGGAAAAGATCACATCAACTATTGCAAACTTTAACACGTTTGAAGTCAATAAGAAGGTGAACAAAATTGAGAAGGATATTAAATATTATAAGGTGGAACAAACTTATCCTTATCTGAAAGACGACTTCTACAACACCCCGTGTACCCCAGCTAGAACACGCAACTGGGGACGATTCCGCAACAACCAGCAGATCACATTTTCTGATTCTTCCAATACATCTGCAGAGGAATCGGACCCAGGACAGGGCCCCAGTACCTCTGGAAGTAATACCAGGTTGCAACCTCTTCTATCCAACAGTTTTTTAGGCCGAGGCCGCGGCCGCGGTCAACCTCAACAACAAAATCGGCCACCCAGAAACCGACAATATCAACCAACTTTTGCGGGCGACAGACAAACCCGCAATCGGTACTACCAATGGGGGCCCCCGCAATAAATCAGGGTTCTGTAGAAGCCAACGGTGATCTTTCAATACCCATCTTCAATCTGTCGGAATATCGATTTAGCCAGGAAGAAACTACACTTCTTTCCAGAGGCCTTACATTCGTGCCCACTGAACGTACGGACTTCGTGGAACTACAAATGAATCTGCTAAAATTCTTCAGAAGGATTAGATTGAAACAATTCTTCATTGACAAACAGGATTAAACACACTTCACTGGATCAATATTTAGACCTCCATCCACATTTAATCCCCCTACTCATTCCATGCCTCCAGAGATCCTCACATTTGAACACCTGGTGATGAGGGATGTCATGAATCTTAAATCTAAATCATATTTCATACCCTACAATATTCCACTGGCAGAAAAACAAGCTCTCTTGTCTCTTAAGAACAATGCTGAAATTGTTATAAAACCAGCTGACAAGGGAGGAGGGATCGTGGTACTTGGACAGGACAAATATGATCTGGAAATACAGAGACAACTGATGAACCGCAATCACTACAAACCACTATCCAAGGATCCATTGGGAGACATTAGACAGAAAATACTCACAGTCACTAACGAGGCAAAAGAACTGAATATCATCACGAAAAAAGAGTTTGAATTTCTTAACAACTCCAGCCCAAGAACCCCTGTGATGTATGTCTTACCCAAGATCCACAAAGACCAGCATAACCCACCAGGACGCCCAATAAGATCTGGGTGCGGTTCAATATTAGAACCGCTTGGGAAATATATTGACGCGGTTATTAAGGAATTTATTCCTGGTACTGACACTTTTATCCGTGACAGCACTGACTTAATAAATACCATTGAAGATATTGAATTTGATACGACCTCTAATTTGTTAGTCAGTATGGATATAGAATCCCTCTACACTAACATTCCACATGATGAGGGCCTACTGGTAATCCGCAATCTCCTTCTGTCACGACCACAACCTTGTAAAATACCCACTGACTTCATTATGGCATTGCTACGCATCGCCCTTCAAAACAACTATTTTTTATATAAAGACACCTTTTTCCTACAAGTCAAAGGCGTCGCTATGGGCGCGTGCTTTGCCCCAAATTTTGCGATTTTATTTGTACATGACCTGGAGAAAACCATAATTTTGAATCCTGTCAACCCTCATCTTTCCCACATATCCCTGTGGCGTCGATATATTGACGACGTCCTAGTGATTTGGAATGAGGACCATCTCACCTTAAGTGATTTCATGACATGGCTCAATCGAGCCCAAGAACATTAAAAATTCACCAGTAAATACAAGACGAACGATCTTCCGTTCCTAGATGTTACCATCCACGCTGAAGACGGAAAATTGGGGACATCGCTTTTTCGTAATCTCACAGAGAAGAACACTCTCTTGGAATATACCAGCTACCATCCTCGAGGACTTCGGGATGGATTACCTTATGGACAATTTTTACGAATCAGACGTAATTGTAAATGGCGGAAGGATTATTTCAGGGAAGCGGAAGTACTTGCGAAAAAACTAATCCATAGAGGCTACCCACGACGCTTGATCTCTCAAGCAAGGAAAAGAGCCTGGTATTGTCACAGAGACACGCTCCTCTCACCACAGTCCAAAAAGACCTTGACTAGGATTCCCTTTGTCTCCAAGTTCTGCCCACACAGTAATGAAGTCAGCAAAATCATCAAGAAAAACTGGCCAATACTTCGGGCATATGAACCTTTCACTGAATTACCCCTTTTCTCTTATCAACGAGGCAGAAACATCGCCAGCCATCTAGTACACGCCATTACATGGCCACAACAAGTTAGTGAGAGACATACCATTACATCAGCATGGGGACTAGATCCAGTGATCGTACTCTACAGATGCCAAAACTGTAGTTTCTGCGAATTGACACAAAACACCAAGGTTTTCCTTTACCAAGAAAAAACCTATCAACTGAAAAGTCATACCAATTGCAGAACGCATAATGTTATCTATGCCATTACATGCCCTTGCAAATTAATCTATATAGGGCAAACAACGCAAATGGTAAAACAGAGGGTCATCCAACATAAAAGTAGGATTAACTGTAAAGTACTTACTGCCCCGTTGGTCCCACACTTCCTCGAGCAAGGCCACCAAGATGTTGACCTAAGATGGCAGGTGATTGAAAAACTTTCTCTCCCTGTCCGTGGAGGTGATATCAAGACTCTACTAAACAAAGCAGAATGTAAGTGGATGTCCTTGTGCAATTCTGTGGCCTCTGGGCTAAATAGTCTTGATGAATGGAACAACACTATTAGTCTTTAAACATTGCTTTTACCTATTACACTCTGGCTGACCTCTATTACTACATCTATAGATTTCCCCATGAATTGATTGCGTATATGTCCTGAGACTAAGTGATTCTGTGCTTCTGATGTTTCACTGATACTTTGGATTGCTCGAACCCGTCTATGAATATGAATGTGTTCTTTCATTTTATTAAAGTAGATCTGCATGTTGCGTTTCCTGTACAACATTTAAGATATATAAGGATTTGTTTTTTCGTTCTTTTGTATATAACGGTTGTTTGTATATACGATAATTGTTATGTGTAACATCTTGTCTATATGATACTAAGAAATGTCATATTGATCAATTGTTTTGCTGCCATCTGATTCCCAATACACCCTGGACTCACAGGGTTAACTCCTACACTCATGTCATGACTCCCGTCCCGCCCCCCTGTCCCGATCACGTGACATCCTTCCCTTTTCACTTCTGTGTTCCCCGGCCCCTTCTCCAAAGGAAACGCCGTGTAGCACCCGTCCGGATTGTTGACCGGCGATGTCAGACTTCATTTAATGGGTCGACTGCTTTCTCCTAAGACACAGGTACGATATGAAATTGTCCAGCCGCCACACCACCCGAGGTCGTTAGGAAAGACGGGCCCTGATTTTCCCTCTTGTTTGTTTTTAACTACCGCAGGAGTTTGGCCACCCAGTGGTATCCGCCAACACTGCCGCTTCCCTGAGGATTCGTCCGGGGAGAACTATATAATTAAAAGGTAACCATCTAAACTGGGGCTTTCTTCTTAATTTCGGCAAGTTGCAATACAACTATACTTATGACCCGTTTTAATTACAGGTCCCCAGGCACGAAGTACTTCAAAACTCCCAATTGCCCTGACGAAAGCGGAGGGGAATAATATAATTCAGGTACCCAGGTGGCCGATTTCTCTTTATCTCCTACGTGGTGGCATAACTAACTTCAGCCTGTCCTTCATTACCATACATGTTTTACAGGTTATTGCACCATTGTTCGACCCCTGAGACGCCCATCTCATCAGACTTAGGATTCAGGTATACTCCTTCCTATAATTTTTACCCAACGGGGACACTTTCCAATTAAGGCTCAATATAGTTACCCCTTGTTCTCCTTTGAATTTCAGTCCCTGGGCGACTAGATGCAACGTGCCGGTTTTATTTAATCACGGCCGTGATTCCCCTTTCGCAGGTGAGACCATTCACAGCGAACCTCGTGCTCTCTTGCCCCCTCCTACAACTCTAGCTGGAAATAAATCTCGCATGTTTACCTCAGTTAACATTCTATACCTGCCCAGTGGACCGTCCTTCACTTTTTGACCCCTCCTTCCCACCACCCCTCCCCGTACTTGGTCCAACTAGCTATATGTCCGTCCCTTTCACTTGACCAATTCTCCCTTACCACTGACATTGATTTTTCTAGTGGTCTAAATTAAATTTCTCTACCCACAGCACCCCCAATTGAGACAACCCTGTCCTGAAGATGGTCCACATTGACTAAGGACCGAAACGTCGTCGACCCCCCAGCGCAAATTTCAGGCGCATAATATTGTGACCCCCAATTGTTTCCTTGCAATTATAGACTGCATTATAGATTGTCACTGATTTTATGTCACTGTTGAGCTACTCACTGTATATATTGCACCTTGCTCACTTTGCGCCGCCCGCCGCTGCACACGCTCTCACTTGAGTCGCCACTTTTCACTTGTACATACTGTGCACCAAGTTTTTCTTTGGGTTGTCACCCTGAAGTTTGGTTTATGTGCTGCATTCAACTTTTTGTTTTCAAAAAATTGCTGCTTGAATATAAAATAACTAAAAATGTATTTTTTCTAAAACTATTTGAATAGGTGTCTCCTTTCAGTACCTTATGTAATGCTTTCTGTATACTGTGTAAATTGTCTTGACATTTATACCTTCTGGGATACTGTCTTACCTTTATATAAAGAATAAGAGGGTCATAAGAACTGGGAAAAAAATACTCACAGAGGTAAAATTCACATGGATCCTGTAAAATTAGGATCTAAACTTATGCCACTGGGTGCCATCCTTCAGGCCATATTAATCAGTCTGCACAGAAACAATCCAAAGAGCCTCCTTCCATGGTAAAGCCACCTCAGCTCCATCCAGTCCCTGGTCCAGTTTCTCTAGTACTGTATATTCAAATTCCAGCTTTCAAAGTACTGATATGCTCCTACATGTACTGATATGCTCATCCATTCATCCATTCGTACATCCATTCATCCATTCCTTTCATCTACCCATCCATTCTCCTTCCTTCCATCCATACTTCCCTTTCTCCATCCCTCTTTGTCTGCTTCTGTCGCTCTTCAATCAAAGCCAAATGAATCAAAAACAAGAATTTAAATGTTTCATGGCACACAGAATTGCTACGTGGCAACCCTGTGTCACATTGCTTGATCAAAAGGATGGGTACATATTGTCCAGGGTAAAAATTAAAAACAAGCAAAACTCCCCATGACAAACACCTCAAAACAAGCCTATAATCCAATCACCGCAGAATGTGTAGCAAGATCTATGCCCCAAACATTGTTTCAGGGAAAAGGAAAAACCCTATTTGCAATCAGTTTGTATACCTGAACCAGAAGAAAGGAACTGTGTTTCCAGTGATGTGGGAATCATTTGTTATTAGCGATGAGGATAGAAGGCGAGAGCGTGATTGGAAGGGATAGCATGGAAAGGTGGTCAAGGCTTTGATTTAAATTTCTAAGGTTACATTTTTGTTCTCAACAGCCCGTCCACAAATAGGAGACATGATGTACAGTATCCAGGTTGGAAATAATAAACAAGCCCAACTCCTTTAAAAATACGCCCAACAAAATCCATAACCAGTATATCTATCGACAGCCAAGGAGAAGGCACAGTGTCTCCATCCACAGAAGGGTATCAATTGTTATGAGCGACATGGGATTGAAGCTGAGATTGTGATTTTAAGTGCAAGGGTGAGAAGGTGACCAAACCTCATTAAGGGAATAAAATACCTATTAAGAGCTGCTGTTTCATCAGGGCTTGGTCATATGAGCCTTTGCACTGAAGGAAGGTGGGATGTACATAGTCCAGGCCAGTATGTCTGAATACAATGCACATATGTTACAATAGACTATGTTATGATTGGGTGTACTTTTCAGATGTAGAATAGTCTCTTCTGCATCACGGTGGAGATGGAAGTGAGAGCGAATTTCCTCATTTTGCAAATGAAACGCATTTAACTGAAAAGTGCTGATTCAAATTAACCTACTTTAATTAAGTAAGCCTAACTGTTTAGGTCAATTTAAATATTGAATTTACAAGTTGGGGCTAAGAGGTCTGTTTTCAGGTTTAAACTGATGTTTGGTGCGAGATGTGACTCTAAGGGCGAGTTGACTGGCCTCCTGATCGGAGCCTCAGGGACAGAAAAGGCTTGAGCCATGTTGAACCCTGCACCTGGACTCTGCCCGCTGTGAGTGTTGTCCCCATGTGGCGCCAACCCAGTCCTGGGCCCTTTGAAGTGGGCTTGAAGTTGCTCTGCCAGCCTAACTATGGTCTTTTGGTCAGAACTGACAAAGCGCAATGTATATCTTCACAGCTCTGCATCAAAACTGGTGCTGCTTGATGCATCCTCAATGCGGGACACCACAACTCTTCGGAACTGCTGCTGTACAACACCTCCTGAATGCAGGACCTCGCATTACAGCCCCTCAACTACTCAGAACCACCTCTGAGTGACGCATTCCCAGCGGAGGACCTCACATCTCAGCACAGTAGCTTCCCGGAATCGCCACTGCATGACACATACTCGACGCAGGACCTTGTATCAAAGCCCAAAGTCCATCTGAACTGCGGCTTCACAACAAATTCTCGAGACAGATTTTTTAAACGCTCTGCAACCTGGATTTAAGGTGCTTTGTTCAGTGGGCCTAACTTGGTCCCTGTATCTGCACCATGCTCCATTGGGGCCACAGATAACCACAGTTGGAGCTTTGTACTTTTATTTTTATATTTTGTAAATTATTTTATTGTGTTTTACAACAAACGTAACGGAGGGAACAGGTTGTGCCGTATGACATGACCTGCCTGATAAGCATACAAATTGGTTACATGGTTGATTAGAAAAACTTGAGACTTATACAGGATAACTATTCATACATCGTCTGGCGCTTGGTGTTTTTTAAGCACTGTTTTTACTTAAATCGTTAATATTGCATATCCCCGGTTCTTCTAATGAGATTTTTGTCATTTTGGTGTCCAATAATTTACTGAATTTTACACTGTTTTTCTGAATTGGAGTGGTGTCTTTCTTGTGTTGTGTTCTCGCTGTATTACTGTTTGAAGTACTGCATTAATAATTTACACATTGCCTCTGAGTTAAACCTTACTGCTTTTGTGCCAAGCAACCTGAGGGTTAAGAACAGGTTAAATTGGGGTTTGCTTGTGTTTCACCCTGACAAGAATTGTGGTTGTTGCTTGAGTAGGGTTTCACCCCCTCGACCAGTAGCCCAATTTCCAACAATTACCTATGAAAGATTGGAGCTCAACACCTTTGATCGTCAAACTAACTACATAAAATGTTACAACAGGTAGCACTTTACTGCATGCAACAACTGCCAATCGATCTTTAATGTTTCGCCAGCCACTGTCTACTTTTTCCCACCTGTCACCCCTTATTAACCACGCAGTGATAAATGAAATTACTTTCTTGCCATATAGGAACTCACAGTAGAGCACAAGAGCATAACATGTCCTAACCACATGCTAATCCGCTGCTGACTTCACTATTCATTTGTGTGTTCACACAAAACTAATACTTATGTTGATTTTTCCACCCCCTCTAATGTAATTACATGCCTTTATTTTAATCAGCTACATAACCATACTAAATTTACATTTAATTACTGTAGTGTCATGAGACTTTATGTGCTAGGACCTTTGCTGTTCTTGGCGGACTCAGTAGAGAAAGTACCTAACTAGTTGGTTGGTGCTAAGGTGTGGATTTTAATGGTTATAACATAATCAGAGATCAGAACGTGATTGTATGCTGAGGAATAAAGACGTACAATCCAGAGCTCCGTGTATGGCGTATACTCACTGGCTAGGGAGGACGCTACTATTACTTTCTCTGACAAGAACCTATATTTAATGCATGAAACAACTCATCTTAACAAAACAAGACTAAAAGCAATCAACATCAACCCCATGTAAGAATATGAACGATAAATCAATAAATTAACCACTTAAGACATAGTTTAAGACCTGACTTTTTCTGCTTAGTGGATACACTGTCCTCATGTTGTTGGTTCAGTTAGCTCTGGAAACCACAGGTTAGCAGAGGCGTAGCTTCAGGGGAGTGTTTAGGGTGTTACACCTCCCCTAATGTTGGACCCGGCCTCGTGGCGTGGTCCGCCCCTGTTCCTCCGCACCCTGTGAGCGCACCCTGCACCCTGAGTTCCCTGCGCAGCACCCCGTTAGAGTAGCGGCCCCCGAGTTTCCTGGTCGTCCTGCTCCCCGAACGCACAGAACCCGTACTCGGCGACCAGGCCTGCATGCCCCACGCCAAAACCTTGCATGCCCCACAAGGCCCGGTGGCCATTTTCCCTTCCCGAGATCCCTGACTCCCTGGGCCTAGCGTGACCCCGGCCCCAGTGAAGCCCAGACTCCAAAGGCACGCCAGTCCCGGCTGGGGGGTAAAGGGCTCCCCAATTGAGATAAGCCAGGGAGTTTCGATGGCACCTCCGGCCTCCCCTGAGAGACTGGCATCTGTCACACCTTTGGCACTCCCCTGTGGACCAGTTTCGATCGCACCTCTGGCCTCCCCGAGTGCTGGCTCCAGACCTGCTGGGCGTCTGGGAATTCCCGGACGCATCTTCCAAAGAGATCAAAGAGCCAACCGCCGGACCTCGCCAACGACCAGCCCCAAGGCATGAGACCTCCGCCTGCGAGGGTCCGGACATCAAAGGGCTCCTGGACTATATCAAGGCCCGCCCCACAACTAGCGGGCAGTTCTATCTTGGACCTGAAGCCCTGCTGATCTGATCGCGGCTGACCCTAAGAAGAACTCATCTTGCACTGTTGAGCCCTGCTGACGCTGTTGCGGCTCCCTTTTCGTAACTCGGAACTGAACCACCTGAGCCCTGCTGACGCTGTCGCGGCTCATTCTCAAAGACCCTCTGAGCCCTGCTGACACTGTCGCGGCTCGACCACAAAGACCATCGGAGCCCTGCTGACGCTGTCGAGGCTCGACCTCAAAGACCATCGGAGCCCTGCTGACGCTGTCGCGGCCCGAGCTTGAACTCGTACTATCTGAGTCCTGCTGACGCTGTCGCGGCTCCTCAGGAACTCCTCCGGATCGAGCCCTGCTGACCTCGTCGTGGCTCGAGGAGTACTCTGGTCCGGCTGGACCATCGACGCTACCATCACAACCCGAGCCGACTCGACGTGATGGAAGCAGCCAGTACGTCCACCATCTTCCGTACCCCCCGGCTCGAGGATTGAGAGCTGTGTGCAGGGTACGCCTCGTACTGGCCCAAAGGCTAAAGACTGTCCCGCTTCCCTCTTCCCGAATCCTCAAAGGCTTTGTGATCCCTCGATCATTTGTACATAAGAGTGCCACTTTCTTTTTACTTCATACAAAGAACTTGTTACTAGAATCTAACGGTATGGTGCATGTTCGTAAGTGCGGTGTGAGCTCAGTACGTTCGATCCTAGACTCGAAGTCCTCCCTGGTGAGGACATCACAATAAGACTCGGCAAGATCTGTGGGAGGGGTGGGTCCTGGGGTGGTTGGGTGAGCAATACCTGGCCCTCCGAGATCGCCCCTTCTAACATTGGTGGCAGCGTCGCGATAAGAACCTACGTCTAGGGATCGTACAACTGACACACTACCCGAACAAAACCATGAGCCTCACGGACAACGAGACCACCTTCCAGATGGAGAGTCTGGAACACTATACGCACCGAGAGCTGAAGCAATTTTGCAAAGATCTCCATATCCCGACAACGGGATTAAGCACCAAAGAAGACTTTCAAAAAGCCCTGACAGCCTGGGTGGAGGCCGGAGCACATCCTCTCCCACCGGCAGGAGACGGCGGAGATGGAGGGCCACTGGTCAAAACCCGCACCCAAGGGGATGAGAGAGAAGAGTCCCCGACACGGAGTCCCAGCCCGGAGAGAGGTCTGTCGCCAGAAGAGATGACCGACCGAGAACGCAACCGAAACCACGAGCTGGAACTAGCGCGCCTGAAGATAGAAGGAGAGCTCAAGCTGGCCGAGAAGAAGCTAGCCATCGAGCAGTTGCGGCTGCAAGGAGAACTGGAGGAGAAGAAACTCCAGAGAGAACACGAAGGGAAACGAATCCAGCTGGAGCACGAGCGCGGCCTGAAGGAGATCGAACTGAAGGCCCGGAGCGACGACAACCGAACATCAGGGGCCCGAGAGACCGTTCCCCCGGTGGAACCCAAGGTCCACATCCTCAAGGATGTGGTCAAAGAATATTACAAGAACGATGATATCCAGCAATGGTTCAAGGCCTACGAAGTCGCCATGACCTCCCACCGAGTTCCACAGAAGGATTGGGGGGCCGGGCTGTGGGGTAGGTTCCTCAGCGAAGGGAGGGACACCCTACTCGACCTACCATCCTCCGAGCAAACCTCCTACAGCCACATGAAGGAGGCCTTCCTCACCCGGTACGGGCTCACCCCAGAAATGTACCGACAATGGTTTCGAGACTGCAAAAAGATTCCCGGCACCACGTGGGTAGAATATGTCAACTTCTACAGCCGGGCCCTGGAAGGTTGGATCAAGGGCAGCAAAGTATCCACCTTCGAGGGGCTCATCGACCTCATTGCTTACGAACATTTGTCCCTAAATTGCTTTGTGGAACTCCGACAGCACCTCCTGGACAACAAGTTGGCTGACCCCCGGAAACTGGCCGTCGAGGCCGATCGCTGGGTGAGCACCCGAGTCCCCTGGGGGCCCGGGGGAGAATCTGGTCGAAACGAACAGGGTTATTCCCGCCAGAGGGGAGGGGGGGTCAGAATAGACAGAGGGGGTCCCAGGTAGGGTCCCCGCGCAGTCCCCCCAGAAACCAGCCCGGCACCTCACCTCCCACAGCGCACGCAGGGTTCCCTCCCGCCAAGCCAGGGCCCCGAGTCAGCCAAGCCTGCTACCATTGCCAACAGCCAGGGCATTATGCCAATGACCCCCGATGCCCTTTGTTCAAGAAGCCCGCCGCTGCGGGTCCCCCAGCGCGCCAGTTAGCCTCTGTAGCCCTAGAAGAGTAAAGGGAGGAGGATTTCGAGGGGGGTGACCCCGCAGCTATGATCTTAGTCTCCCTGGGTGATAGGGAAATGGTCCCCGGAGCCCCTCTGCCAGACAACACCGAAAAATACCGACAGCAAGTAGTCGTCAATGGCCACCGCATAGGGGCGCTCCGAGACACAGGGGCCAGTATCACAGCCGTAAAGTGTCACTTAGTCACTGAAGCCCAAATTGTACCCCACGCCTCCTGCAGGGTGATCGCAGCTGACAATTCCGTCCGCACCTGCCGGATAGCCCAAGTCCCGTTCGAATGGGGGGGCGTCTCCGGAGAGTTACGAGTAGCGGTCCTCACCGACATGCCCGTGGACTGCCTACTCGGTAACGACCTGGAGAGCTCCCCGTGGAAGCAGGTAGAGCGAAGGACCCACCTGGAGATGGTGGGCCTGCCTGAATGGGCCTGTGTGAGCACTCGTTCCATGACCGCCCGAGTGGCCACCCCCGAGGGGGTAATCCCTGAGAACGCCCAGCCAGTCCCCGAGGACTTCGAGGTCCCTGTGACATCGGAACGCCCCAAGCTGTCCCCCGAGGAGAGCCTCATCTCCGACGCAGGTCCCCTCGGGCCTGACGTCGAACCGACTCCGAGCCTGGACGACCTTCCTGAGCTGGCCCAGTGGCGCCAGGAAGGAGGACCGTCCCGGGAAGAATTTTGCATCGAACAGACCTCCTGTCCGTCCTTGGTTGGGCCGCGGCAGCAGGCCGCCGGTGACCAGTCCGGCTCCCACTTTGTCTATTGGGAAAACGGCCTTTTATACAGCGAACAAAAGTCCGCGGAGCTAGGGTCAGCCCGGGTGCTGGTGGTACCCCTACGCTTCCGCGGCTTCCTCCTGAACCTGGCCCATGATGTGCCCCTGGCGGGACACTTGGGACAAGACAAAACATATCACCGCCTGGTCACCCACTTCTACTGGCCCGGCATGCGCTCCGATGTGGAGATTCACTGCAAGTCCTGCCCCACGTGTCAGTCCAGCGGGAAGAGCTGAGGCAGGCGCAAGGCCCCCCTCCAACCCTTCCCCGTGGTCAGTACCCCCTTTGAACGGGTGGGAATCGATATCGTGGGGCCTCTCGACCCCCGGACCTCCTTGGGCCACCGGTTTATCCTTGTTTTGGTGGACCATGCCACCCGCTAACCCGAAGCCATCCCCCTGTGAACGGTGACGGCCCCCGTAGTGGGGCGGGCCCTCATGGGGATCTTCTCCCGGGTGGGATTCCCCCGAGAAGTAGTGAGCGACCGAGGGACAAACTTCATCTCGAAGTACATGAAATCTCTCTGGCAACAATGTGGGGTGACGTACAAGTTCACCACCCCATATCACCCCCAAGGTAACGGTCTGGTTGAACGGTTCAACCGGACCCTCAAGGGAATGATCATGGGTCTCGAAGAGCCCCTGAGGCGCAAGTGGGACGTCCTTCTTCCCTGTCTCCTCTTCGCGTACCGCGAGGTCCCTCAGAAATCCTTGGGGTTTAGCCCCTTCGAACAGCTCTACGGGCACCCCGTCAGGGGGCCCCTCAGTCTGGTCGAAGAAGGATGGGAAACGGCGGCCCCAGAGCCCCCCCAGATGTGTTTCGATACATCCTGGCCCTCAGGAACCAGACGCGGAAGTTCCGAGAACTGGCCGAGGCAAACCTCGAGGCCAGCCAAGAAGAAATGAAACGATGGTATGACCAGAATGCCACTCTGGTCGAGTTTCAGCCCGGACAGCAGGTCTGGGTAATTGCTCCTGTGAAGCCCTGTGCCCTGCAAGACTAGTGGACAGGACCCTTCAAGGTGGTGGAACGCAAGAGCCAGGTGACCTATCTGGTCGATGTACAGCCCCCAGGAACCCCTTGAGGGTCCTCCACGTGAACCGCCTCAAACCCTACTTCGCACGGACTGAGTTGAGTTTGTTCCTCGCCACTGACGATGGAGAGGAAGAGGAAACGGAGCCTCTCCCTGATCTCCTGTGTGCGAAGGAAAATGATGGCTCCGTAGAGGGAGTGAGCCTCTCCTCCTCCCTCACCCCTGAGCAGCGTGAGGACTGTCGCGAGTTACTGGGACAATTCTCCCACCTTTTCTCCCTCATCCCCGGCGTCACCAGCTGGTGCGTCCACGACGTGGACACCGGGGACAGCCCTCCGGTACGGCACAGAGCCTACCGCGTCCCTGACCGAGTCCGGGCCTGCATCAAGGCCGAAGTCAACAAGATGCTAGCCATGGGAGTGGTCGAAGCCTCTGACAGCCCATGGGCTAGCCCCGTGGTCCTGGTTCCGAAGGCGGCCGCCCCCGGGGCTGCTCCCGAGCTGAGGTTCTGCGTCGACTATCGGGGGCTCAACGCAGTCACCAGAACCGACGCCCATCCCATTCCCCGAGCAGACGAGCTCATTGACCGCCTCGGAGCTGCTCGCTTTCTCAGCACGTTCGACTTGACCAGCGGATACTGGCAGATCGCCCTCACAGAAGGGGCCAGGGAGAGATCCGCTTTTTCCACCCCGGATGGTCACTACCATTTCCGGGTGATGCCCTTCGGGATGAAAAACGCCCCCGCCACATTCCATAGGTTGGTTAACCAGGTTCTGGCTGGGTTGGAGGAGTTCAGCGCTGCGTATCTGGACGATATCGCGGTGTTCAGTGCTCACTGGTCTGAACACCTCCAACACCTCTGGGAGGTGTTGATGGCCCTGCAGTGGGCCGGTTTCACCATTAAGGCAAGCAAGTGCCAGATCGGACAAGGGTCCGTAGTCTACCTGGGGCACCAGGTCGGAAGCGGCCTCGTGGCCCCCCTCCAGCCCAAGATCGATGCGATCGTGGCCTGGGAGGCCCCCATGACCCAGACGGAAGTGCGGGCGTTCCTAGGGCTCACGGGATACTACCCAAGATTCATCAAGGGGTACGGCAGCATCGTAACCCCTCTCACAGAGTTAACCTCCAAAAACCAGCCGAAGAAAGTCAACTGGACCCCCGCCTGCCAAGAGGCATTCGAAACATTAAAAGACGCCATGTGCACTGCCCCTGTGCTACAGGCCCCCGACTACTCCCGAGAGTTCGTGGTCCAGATGGACGCGTCCGAACATGGCATCGGCGCGGTCCTATCCCAGGTGAGCAAAAATGGCCTCGACCAGCCAGTGGCTTTCATTAGCCGGAGGTTACTCCCTCGAGAACAAAGGTGGAGCACCATCGAGCGGGAAGCCTTCGCGGTGGTTTGGGCCCTGAAGAAGCTGAGGCCCTACCTGTTTGGTACTCACTTCCGGGTCCAGACCGACCACCGACCCCTCCGGTGGCTAATGCAGATGAGAGGGGAGACCCCCAAACTGTTGCGCTGGTCCATCTCCCTCCAGGGGATGGATTTCACTGTTGAGCACCGGCCTGGTGTTGACCACGCCAACGCAGACGGCCTGTCCCGATTCTTCCGCCTCAGCGAAGAGAACCCCCAAGAGGATGGGTAGTTCTCCCCGCCTTCAGCTGGGGGGGACGCGTGTTGGACCCGGCCTCGTGGCGTGGTCCGCCCATGTTCCTCCGCACCCTATGAGCACACCCTGCACCCTGAGTTCCCTGCGCAGCACCCCGTCAGAGTAGCGCCCCCCGAGTTCCCTGGTCGTCCTGCTCCCCGAACGCACAGAACCCGTACCCGGCAACCAGGCCTGCATGCCCCACGCCGAAACCTTGCATGCCCCACAAGGCCCGGTGCCCATTTTCCCTTCCCGAGATCCCTGACTCCCTGGGCCTAGCGTGACCTCGGCCCCAGCGAAGCACAGACTCCAAAGGCGCGCCAGTCCCGGCTGGGGGGTAAAGGGCTCCCCAATTGAGATAAGCCAGGGAGTTTCGATGGCACCTCCGGCCTCCCCTGAGAGACTGGCATCTGTCACACCTTTGGCACTCCCCTGTGGACCAGTTTCGATCACACCTCTGGCCTCCCCGAGTGCTGGCTCCAGACCTGCTGGGCGTCTGGGAATTCCCGGACGCATCTTCCAAAGAGATCAAAGAGCCAACCGCCGGACCTCGCCAACGACCAGCCCCAAGGCATGAGACCTCCGCCTGCGAGGGTCCGGACATCAAAGGGCTCCTGGACTATATCAAGGCCCGCCCCACAACTAGCGGGCAGTTGTATCTTAGACCTGAAGCCCTGCTGATCTGATTGCGGCTGACCCTAAGAAGAACTCATCTTGCACTGTTCAGCCCTGCTGACGCTGTCGCGGCTCCCTCTTCGTAACTCGGAACTGAACCACCTGAGCCCTGCTGACGCTGTCGCGGCTCGTTCTCAAAGACCCTCTGAGCCCTGCTGACGCTGTCGCGGCTCGACCTCAAAGACCATCGGAGCCTGCTGACGCTGTCGCGGCTCGACCTCAAAGACCATCGGAGCCCTGCTGACGCTGTCGCGGCCCGAGCTTGAACTCGTACTATCTGAGCCCTGCTGACGGTGTCGCGGCTCCACAGGAACTCGAGCCCTGCTGACCTCGTCGTGGCTCGAGGAGTACTCTGGTCCGGCTGGACCATCGACGCTACTATCACAACCCGAGCCGACTCGACGTGAGGGAAGCAGCCAGTACGTCCACCATCTTCCGTACCCCCCGGCTCGAGGATTGAGAGCTGTGCGCAGGGTACGCCTCGTACTGGCCCAAAGGCTAAAGACTGTCCCGCTTCCCTCTTCCCGAATCCTCAAAGACTTTGTGATCCCTCGATCATTTGTACATGAGTGCCACTTTCTTTTTACTGCATATAAAGAACTTGTTACTAGAATCCAACGGTGTGGTGTCTGTTCGTAAGTGTGGTGTGAGCTCAGTACGTTCGATCCTAGACTCGAAGTCCTCCCCGGTGAGGACCTCACGATAAGACTCGGCAAGATCTGTGGGAGAGGTGGGTCCTGGGGTGGTTGGGTGAGCAATACCTGGCCCTCCGAGATCGCCCCTTCTAACACCTAATAAATGTATTCTGTAGTAAATAGTTGGATACAGGTGCTTTAAGTTGGGTACTGTGGGGTGTTTGTTGGATATCACTTGCAATTTGTACATACACATGCAGACAAACAAACACACACTCTGTTTTACATGTTTAAAAAATTGTTATTTTACAAAATATTGAGTTATAAGTACCCCTCACAACCAGCCCTCCTCTCCCTTCCTACTGCTCCTTAAGACTACTTCCTGCTTTGCTTTTTGTATAATGTACTTTAACATGCATTATTGTTGCAAAATCTGAAGCTCAAACACCTCTAATCTTAAAGACCAAGCTTTGCCCCTGCAGGTTGGGCAGCAACACACTCTATAAACTCTAACTCTAGTTTTCCTGGAGCAGCGTGCCACTCATCAAAATTGTTTCCGCGGATTCGATCACGGTAGAGGTGACACTTTTCAAGGGCAGATTTGCACAACATGAGTGAAAAAGTCAAAATTACGGATATGATCACCACTGACCTCACTCGCGATGCGAACAAATGAAACAAGAAATCAAAGAACTTCAGGCCGCGAGCAAAATGGCGGAAGGCAAACTAGACGACTATGAAGGGCGGCCCCGCCGGAACAAAGTTCAAATAATCGGGGTCCCTGAAAAATCGAAGACCTAATCATAAATCATCTGAAGCCGAAAGGATTGTCCAAATTCTTCACTGTGAAAAGATCGCCTAGGATCCCTGGAGGAAGACAGAAACCCGTGCCCCCCGAGACTGTTGTTAGCGAAATTCCTAAATTCCAGAGATCAATGTTGTTCCCTGCAAAGCTCTGTGTTGCAGCAGAGGGACGGGCCTGGTTCTTCGATATACCCGAGTCGGCCTCGGAGTGGCTGGCGGGGTGGAGACCTGCAAAAGAGAGTAACTCCAGACGATGACATCCCCTGGCAAAGCAATCATCCTTTAATGAGAGACCAGCATGGTGGAGGTGGGGAGAATAGCACCAATACATTCCTGGCACCTCCAAATCCCAGCAGTAAAAGAGAAAATAACACAAGAGATCGAGCACTATTTCCAAGAGAATGAGGGATCGGTGGGATCAGCTCTGACCCTATGTAAAGTCTTTAAGACAGTGGTGCGAGGACAGTCGATCTCTCAAATTGCGGGGGGGGCGCAAGAAAAAGAATGAGGACCTAGGCACGCTGGAAGATGAACTTCAGCAGTTGGATGGAGAAATGACGAGAACTGGTAAGAAAAACTCGGAACACAAATTAAACCTGAAAAGGGAAGAGTATAGAAGCATAGCTACGAACATGGCAGAAATATTGAGCAGGGCAAAATCACCATGATATATGAACGAGGAGATAAGGCAGGAAAGTTGCTGGCATGGCTTGATAATAGTAACCACACAAATCGATTAGTCACCAAACTAATAGCAGAGACGAGGGAAATGTTGACAGAGCCACAGGAAATAACAGAAGAATTTGCCAAATACTATCAGCTAATATATACATCCCATACTACCCACCCAGAGGAAGAATCTATGGCCCTATTGTCAGATATAGCACTCCTAACATTATTAACAGAATACAAGGCACTATTAGATAGTGACTTCACAAATGACAAAGTGGTGCAAACCATTAGGAGCCTTCAAATCGGTAAGGCAATGGGTCCTAATGGCTTTCCAATAGAACGGTATAAATTAATGCCCAACAAGATTGCCCCGTATCTCAGACATGTACGAGGAAAGCCGCAAGGTGGGCGAATTACCCAAAGACCAGAGAATTGCCACGCTGGTGGTAATACACAAGGATAGCAAACCCAAAAACAATAGCTCCTCGTATCGACCCTTTTTGCTGCATAGTGCAGAGGTCAAGATCCTTGCAAAATTGCTGGCCACTCGCCTGGTTCAGGTTATTTCAAAACTAGTCCACTCCGACCAATCAGGCTTTATGCCAACCAGAAATACATCTTTAAATCTCTGCCGATTACAGGGGTCATGGGAAGAATAGATACGCTGAAGGAGGATGAAGTGGTGGTATCCTTGGACGCCACCATGGCATTTGACACGGTTGAGTGGCCCTACCTTTTTGCTGTCCTCGGAAAATTGGGATTTAGTCCTAACTTTGTGAGTTGTGTAAGTCTCTTAGATAAAGGCCCACAAGCGCAGGTGCCATTAAAGAACAACAAATCTGCAGTCTTTGCTCTCCAAAGAGGGACAAAAGAGGCTTGCCCTCTGTCCCCACTGCTTTTTGCATTGACATTGGAGCCACTGGCATTATGGATTCGAAAGGATCCCATAATAAAAGGCCTGAGATGGCAGGAGGACTGGGAGGACCATATCTCCCTCTATGCTGACGATATACTGTTGTATCTGGCTGCACCCAAGATGTCCATAAATGGGGTCCTCAACACATGCACACATTTTGGTAAATACTCGGGATACACGATTAATTGGACTAAATCAGTGATCTACTTGTTAAACTGAAAGTTCCCACCGTTGCCCAAAAGATGCATCGTAACAGAAGCCAGTAATGGCTTTAAGTATCTTGGAATCTAGATCACAAGGGATCCAAGGTTGTATTATACCAGTAACATCCTAACCCCGCTGCAACGACTAAAAGATGATGTAGAACATTGGAAATCTCTCCCTCTGTCCCTGCTGGGTAGAGCTGCCTGATTTAAAATGATGTCTCTGCCGTGCTTCTTATATGTCCTGCATAATTCGCCCACCCCAGTCCTAGCCACTTATTTCAGGGCCATAGAACAGGAACAGCAGGAACTACTGTGGACGACTAAACCGCCTCGTATATCGTTCCCAAAACTGGTGCGAAAGTGGTATGATGGGGGGATAGGGCTTCCGGATATCAAGAAATATTACTGGGTGTCACATCTAGTAGCTATCAACCACTGCATTTATCGGCCCAGCGACGACCCGGGGTACAGAATGGACAAATGGCTTCTACCGGGCGGGAGTTATACTAAGGCACTATACACTAGGTCTTCAAAACAGAAATGGACAGGGCCCACGTGGCACTCCGTCCAGGTATGGCATACTACCCATAAGAGTATGGGATGGACCAAAAAGATCACACAGGCCACCTCTCTGTGAGATTCAGAACAATTAGGTATACTAAGACAGACAAAGGGTTTTGATAATTGGGATTTGATATGGATATTTCGGATGGGGAACTTGTGGAAAAGAGGAGAAGTAATCTCCTTTCCGCACCTGCAACAAGAGAACGAATTATCAAACACAGAGAAGTTTAGATACTTACATGTACGACACGCTCTACAAGCTAATATCCCAAAGGGAAAAACACCTCCAGAATATTCTCCGGTAGAAGATAGAATTCTTGACGAATACATGCCTAAAAAGAGCAATCGCCTGGACCTACCAGAAATGAGTTAATCATATACCTGACCCCCCCATACAACTCCGTAGGAAGTGGGAAACTGAGATATTAGAGCTGGAAGATGACGAATGGCAAGAAGCGCTGGCCTATCCAAGGAAGTACAATTTCCTCTAGGCTCAAACTCGTACAACTCAAATATTTCATAGAATATACCTTTCAAGTCCAGCCTTAGTTAAGATGGGCTATAGGGAGGACTCGGCTTGTAGGCGGAAGTGCAGCGGGGAGGGCACGTTCATGCATATACTATGGGAATGTATCTACATTAGAAAATACTGGACAGAGGTGCTCCAAAGTATGACTGAGGCATTGGGAATAAGTTTGAAACTAAAGGTCAAAAAAGGCTTGCTGAATATTTGGGAACAGACCTGCATGCCAAAGAAAAAACTTGGGCAACCTTGAGCCTAATGGTGGCCAAGTGGAATATTACAAGAATGTGGGGAGGGACAAGAGGCACCAACTGTGAACTCATGGAAAAAAAGACATGGATTGGTGCATGTTATAGAAAAAACAGTGTATACGGCCCTGGGTTGCCCGAAAAAATGAATGCAAATATGGGGCAAGTGGAATGTATATAGTGGTGATATTTGCACTCCGCCCTCCCTCCTCCCTCCCTTTTACACAAAGAATGAGAGTCTCATGCAAATGTAGAGATGTAGTTAGCTAGGAACATATTTATGTCAAGAATTACCAAATAGTATTCTGTATTGAAGCAAGTAACTGACATGATGTTTGTGTGGCCGCAATTTTGTCATCAATAAAAAGAGTTACAAAAGAAAAAAAAGGTTTCAGCACCTTGCAAGCACCATAAAAGTACAGTTGCAACACAATAAGGCTGCCAAGCTCGCAATGTACATCCTTGCTTTTGCCTTAAAGAAAGTGCAAACAAATGAATAGTGCTTAATTTGTCCTGGTGTTTGCACGTAGTGGGCACAGGCCTTCATTCTTGTGCCCTCAAATTATTGCTCATCATGAAACATTAAACCAGAAAAAAGAGAGAGAAAGATAGGAAAAACTATGAAAAGTGGAAGGAGTGATGAAAAAGAACATGCAAAAGTGAAATAAAGAGATCGGAAATTTTGCGTGGTGCAAGAAGATGTGGGTGTGATAGTTGGATAACAGGCAGCCATTGAATGTGGTACCCCGGCTTTCTGTAGCTCTAATGATGGGTTGCATGCACACACACTAGCTGAATATTAAAATTGAACCCAGTTTTAAACATTAAAACTCAGATTTACTAACATTTTGCATTGTGGTCGTGCCACTTTTTTGATGCAGCCAAAACTAAAAAAAATATTTTAGGGTTTACAAAAGCACACAGAGCTCAATTTGCGTGTCTTTGTAAAAAACAATGTGATACAAGACACTGCAGAGCATCAGGGAGGTGCTCCATGGGTGGAGCACGGTGGAGCATGGGCTTTCCTGTGGATACATTCATGGATTTGTATGTAAACACTGCTTTATTAAAGTCAGTAAACCTGGGTTTGAGCCAAAGTGATGCACCTGGGGTTGGTTACTTCCTCTTTCCATGTGTGCTACCTCTAAGAATAGTTTTTGTGCAGGAAGCAGTACCTTCCTCCACAAAAACTATTCTGACTACAAGGCTAATAATGTGGCGCAAGGGTGCCTGCATTGGAGGTAGGCGGCCACAAGTGTGCAGTGCAAGGAGAGAGCAGAGGTGCTAGTAAATATGACGCATTTCTGGTGTCTCCCATAAGGCAGTGCCGCTCAGCAAGTCCCCTTGCTGTGTTGTGTTGCCTGAACATTTAGTAAATCTGGCCCTCAGTGAGTGCAATCGACCACCAATTGAGAGCTTATTCAACCGGCTGTACACAGCAGGCAAAAACAAATATAAATCGCAGGTCTTCGCATAACATCTTGCTTGAAATCTGTTTGATTGTATGTTTTGCCGATTTAAAAAAAAAAAAATTCAAAGCCTGTTTAGTTGAAAGTTTGCATTTTGAATTATTAGATTTACACTAAAAGTACGTTTTTCTTTTAATTTACAAATCCTATAACCTTACTCTACACCCTCAACAATTTTGGGGATGTTCCTACCCCATTGCTACCCTTGACAGAAATACATTTCTGACCAAATCCATTGCGAAATGTGCCTTACGATTGCGATCTAATTACATTTGTGAGCGTCCACTGAATTTTCAAGGCTTGTCCAATCTGGAAAGGTAACTCTCTGGCCCTAGGAACAGATGTGCTGCAAGTTATATATTGGTGTTATTATATGTGTGTGTAAATCCATTTGAAGGTGCAAATACAACAAAGGATGCACCACTTTTGAATAAATAATCACTTCATCACAATAAGAAAATAGTGAGCACGTGTTGGGGTTAAGCCCCCAACTCACAGTGACATTTTTATGTGTTATAGTATATTTAATGTTTACTATTAAAATATCATTAGAGCACCTATTTCACCCCACTACACATATGACTTTGAGAAGTGGACCCTGATTGATTGCCTATTGACAAAGGTAAATTGGACATACACTTAAATCAATTTCCAAATCTGCTATTTTTCCACCTTCCAGCAATCCACAAAGAGATTCCTAGTGGCTGTAAATTAATTTATTTTTACAGCCACAAATGTAGAGAAAATTGTAGTTCTAATTCCCACTGAAGGACTTGGAAGTGACCGTTCCATGGTGTGGTTCGCCTTGGAAGTTTGGGTAAACCTACACAAATGTAATTTTATAGCTATACCCAAACAGTAATCCGACTCTGTTCCACCCTAGAAATGGTCAGAGATCCCCCTTCTAAGATGGAAGGGAATGGATCACCACAGACTTTCCTGGAGTGTAAGAGAATGGATTCCTCCATGTGGTAAAAGGTTTTCCCAAAAGAGTAAAAAAAAGGTACTTGCACCGGCTACTATTCCTCTAATACGGAGTTCTCCGCTATGGAGAACTCCACAGAGGGAAAAACAAGAGCCTTTGGGAAAAAGTCACATGCCCTTCCGCGACGTAGGCCTGGAAATCTGCTGGCAAAGCTTTCCATGTGTGCTTCTGGGAATGTTTATGAATCCCAAAAACTTTAAAGTACGCACAGGTGGAAAACGGAATCTCCTCCTGTGGTTTCACCTCTTCTCTGTCAATAGGAACTAACATATTTCTAACTGCTTTTTGCTTAAACCGTGTCTTTGAACCCCTCTGGGGATCCCTATCTCCACCCCGGGGAGACTTGGTTACGGGGAGCATCTGGGTAGCTGCCCTAGGGCTGAACTGGGCTTGAAAGTGCTCTCGGCGAACAAGCAGTCCTTGACCCTTACCAATGGAACCTCTTTAAAGCCCATCGCTTAAAGACAATTGCATTACTCTACTGTCACCCTTCATGCCTTGTAATGCTCTAACTTCAGTTTTTCCCGTCCCAGGATGCTTGTTTACAGTCCAGGGAGGACCGGGCTTTGCAGTTCGGTCTGGACTGTTCCCATGAGGCACAGGGTCAAGACTGATTTGCATATGGCTGGGTCTAAACTGGGGTGGCATGGTGAGCAAATGAATGATGGATTTAACCCAGAGCTCTTGATTAAGGGTGAATGTTTGATTTGCTCTGCATTCCGTCCATCATCTGTATGTCTTTTCCTAAATTCAGTTCAGACTGGACTGGTCAAGACTCCTCATGTGTAAGTTGAATTCTTATTCTAGCTTTTACCATACATTTTTCCTTTAATGGACTGGATCTTGCTTAAAATCCTTAGAATTACTAACAGCATCTTTGTTGCCTGTGCACAAAGTGATAAATCAGGCAAAATCTTATTTTGCCCCCCAGTTTTGCACTTCGAATTGATTGCAGTAAGAGCACTAATATTGACTCACACATGATTATTGTGTATTTAATTTCTGTCTGTTCCCTCTGCACGCTAAACTGTTCGGTGAGGCCTAGCAAGAAAAAAATCGGTCGCAGAAATATTTTTGTATATTAGTCGCCATTGTTTGTTTTTTTTTATTATTTTTGTATGGTTGACAATTGCAGTTCATAACATCTGTATACGTCATATCAGTCATAGGCAGGAGAAAACAGAAAGACAAAAAAGTACATTTGAGCTGGTAACGAGCCCGAAGAATACAGTAAGAACTTTGTTAGTGTGGTGTTTCAGGGTACCACCCACAGCTTGCATATTACTAGAAATTGAAATACACATTTAAAAGGTTTACAATAATAAAAAGCTCCCCGCCTCCTCCGAACGTATTAACTCTTGGTGCGAGTGCGGGCCAAAAGGAGTGGGGAGGGCCAACCATTGGGTGTCCGGTGGGCATGGCGCTGTTGGGCGGGTATCATGTGTTCGTTGCCTCAAGACAGCCAAGGCAGTCCTAACTAAGAGGGGATGGCCCTCTCCTGGAGCTGAGCAGTACTCAATTGTGTCTCCCCCAGATGATCCTCAGCCATGACATCCAACAAACCAGCCACTGGAGATGCGCTCTGTAGTAATATCCCCTCAAATCTGAGGCTGCCATGCCTCCCTCAGTGGTGGGTAGTCTGAGCTTTGCCAGGCTCACTCTGTCCCCATATTAGCTCAACCAGGAGGGCGTAGAGAAGTTGAAAATTAAAATTGTGAATGGTAAATAACAGATTCACAAAATGGTATACCAGGCAGGGAAGCGTCATCATTTTGCTACAGCTATACGACACAGTATCATTAGGGGTAAGGTGGACCAAAAATGCGCTTGATAACAGAAGGCACTCATCGCCTTGCCCAGATTACCCCCCAACAAGCCTGGATGAGTATGGTACATGTGGATGCCTAGATACCGAAAGGCATAGGGCGCCCATTGGATCAACTTGTTCCGCAATAGGACCGTCGAGGATTGTAAGGCCTGCGGAAAGGGGAAGATGTAGGATTTGGCATGGCTAACATGCAGAGGTTTGAAGAATATGAGCTGTAGGGGCCAGGCCAGATGTTATCAAAAGACACACAATTGATGGACGGAATGCAGAAAAATCAAAACATTCACCACCAGTCAAGAGATCTGGGTTAAATCCATCATTCTTTTGCTCACCATTTCACCCCAGTTTAGACCCAGCCATATGCAAATCAGTCCTGACCATGTGCCTCATGGGAACAGTCCAGACCGAACTGCCAAGCCAGGTCCTCCCTGGACAGGAAACAAGCATCCTGGGACCGGTTTTTGGGTTTCACAGACATTGAGCTACATATTGTCTGCATATAAAGAGACATCATGTGTTCCCCTATGTAATGGGATTCCCAAGACCTCCCCTGCACATGAAACTCAATAGCGAGGGGTTTCATTGCCAGCACAAGCACTGCTGAGGGAAGCAAGCAACCTTGCCTAGTGCCCCGGGGTGTGTTGTAAGGCTCAGAGATGTGACCACCGGCCTTGACTCGCGCTGGCGGCTCAGAATAGAGCAGCTGAATCTATTGAAGTAGGGAGTTTATTTAATATTCAATACTCCATATTCAGTATTGAAATAGGTCTGTGGGAGGACAACAATAGTGCATCGTGGCCGGGTTTAAGTAACGAGATAACAACCGTCTCGCTCGTGGGTGTCGGAAGGAAGCGACGATCTTTCGCGCCTGATAACATTTAAACATCTGTGGCACCAGAAGAGCTTGGCACGCCGGGGCGCGGCTCGTGCCGGGTGTGCTGCCCCGTGCGAGGCCTGGAAGGATCTTCTGTCTCAGGATACAGGAGCCGCCAGGGCCTCAGCACTAATCCTGACACTTGTGGGTAAGCAGCGTCCTGCAACAACGCCTCAATCGATGCATCCCGGTCCCGCTGCGCATCGGAGTGGAGGGCCGAATAATGGCCCGGAAGGGATTGGTTAATGGCACTCTGTGTGCTAAACGTCTGACCCCTGGGGTATGTGATAGGGGATGCAATTTTTTACGGGTTTGAGGGTTTAAGAAGCCATGTTAGAAGGTTCCCTCCTCCATCGTCCCTAAAGGGAATTCTGGCCACATTAGCTGCCCGGTCTAAGCAACACAAGTGTTCCATAAGCTCGTCATATCTCCCATTCGCCTATGGTGAAAGTCTGTGTATTGTTCACTGTCACATTGTGGCCTAAATTCATAAGCGAGTTCCCAACATGTTTAAGCTTCGAGCTAAGGGCTCTGCATGCACCTAACATGGAGCACATACACGTGCCACGCACCGCCACCTCAACCGCCTCCCACTCCAAGAGGGGCAAGGGCGCCTTGTTTTCAATCTCATGGAAGTAGGTGATGATGATGTCACTCAGTTCCTCCTGAATATTCGGATCTTGTACCAAGAACCACAAAAGGAAACCTGCTTGAAATAAATATAAGTGAAATATCTCGCTATAATTCAGGGAAAGCTTATAGTCATCAAATGGCCATGTGACTCAGACATGGAGTGTCACAAGGACCTTCAGTAACGAAGCAATAGTCTTGTTTAATTATAAGTTCTTCAATGTTTAATACAAAAATTGTCAGGTAAATACCAACAGTATGTACTTAATTTCTACAAACGCATTAATGTTTTTGCTCTCGGAATCTTCAAGAAGTTGTATCCCCCTACAATCACTCAAAATGATAAATCAAAGCCACATACATATCATTGGCAGACTCGACTATGGAAACGCCACACTCATCCATCTTCCGCCAGCATACTTCAAATACCAATAAATGTCAACAACAAACAACAGGAATGAGAACAGTATGGACAACGGAGGGCTACCTCCACTTGGGGCTCTAGGTACACTTATCAAGATAGGTACCCCCTAAATCACATATGTATAGGTCCTTATTTAATATTTATACATGAAGTATTAAAATGATTAGATTTTAATATGAAAACATCAATCAAATCTTCTGGTCCTTGTCTTTCCATTCATAATTTGCCCCGACGTGCGTTTCGGTGAGGACATCAATATTAGTCACCCCTTCCTCAGGGCGCTCATACGTTACTATCCAAAACTTGAAACCAGAGAGGGAAAAGGGGGCGCAAGATGGTGAATCCCAGAGCTAGGTCGCCTCAAATCCTATGAAAATGAATTTGAGATGAAGGAAAGGCGGCTGAAGTATCAGCACATGCAGGAACCAAGTTCTTAACGAGAGCCTGTATATTCTTGATTTCGCGGGAGACATCTAAACAAATGGGGGAGCAAAAATGACGGGCCCATCATTCTGGCGAGGGACAGGAATCATCCACTGTCCCAGAAGTGAGGGGGTACCACCCGTACACTTATGAGACATATACACAATATGTTTATGTGTACTGTAATACTGCTAAAGCAAGACTTGACTGGTCAATTTCCATTACTCTCCATTTATGGGTTCACGGATTTATGCTCAATCAATCAAGAATTTGTAGAGCGCACTACTTACCCGTGAGGGTCTCAAGGGGCTGGGGGGAGAAAGGTGGGGGAGGGGTGCTACTGGTCGAACAGCCAGGTCTTTAATAGCCTCCTGAAGGTCAGCAGGTCTTGGGTCTGTTGTAGGCTCAGTGGGAGGGTGTTCCAGGTCTTGGCGGTAAGGTGGGAGAAGGATCTGCCGCCGGTGGTTGTTCTTCAGATGCGAGGGACGGTGGCGAGGGCGAGGTCGGCGGTGCGGAGCTGGCGGTTGGGGGTGTAGAAGAAAAGTCATCTGTTGAGGTAGGCTGGTGCGGTCTTGTGGAGTGCCTTGTGTGCGTGGATGAGGAGCTTGAAGGAAATCCTCTTGTTGATGGGGAGCCAGTGCAGGTTTCTCAGGTGGGGTGTGATGTGGCTGTGGCGTGGTACATCGAGGATCAGGCGTGCGGAGGTGTTTTGATTGCGTTGCAGTCGTTTGATGAGCTTGGCCAGGGCTCCCGCGTAGAGGGCATTTCCATAGTCGAGTCTGCCACTGACTAGGGCCTGGGTGACTGTTCTTCTTGTATCTGTCGGGATCCACCTGTAGATCTTGCGGAGCATGCAGAGGGTGTTGAAGCAGGAGGAGGAGACTGCGTTGACTTGCTTGGTCATGGAGAGTGTTGGGTCGAGGATGACTCCCAGGTTGCGTGCATGGTCAGTGGGTGTCAGGACTGCTCCCAGTGCCGTAGGCCACCAGGAGTCGTCCCAGGCTGAAGAGTTGGAGCCGAGGATGAGGACCTCTGTCTTCTCCGTGTTCAGTTTCAGTCGGCTGATCTTCATCCAGTCAGCGACGGCCTTCATTCCTTCGTGGAGGTTGGATTTGGCAGTGAGGGGGGTCCTTGGTGAGGGAGAGAATCAGTTGAGTGTCATCGGCGTAGGAGATTATGTTGAGGTCATGCTGTCGGGTGACTTGTGTGAGCAGGGCAATGTAGATGTTGAACAGTGTCGGGCTGAAGGATGATCCCTGGGGTATGCCGCAGATGATCTTGGAGGCTTCAGATCGGAAGGGGGGAGGCGGACGCTCTGGGTTCTGCCGGAGAGGAAGGAGGTGGTCCATTCTAGGGCCTTGTCTCGGATCCCTGCATCGTGGAGGCGTGGGCGTAGTGTGCGGTGGCAGACAGTGTCGAAAGCGGTGGGGAGGTCCAGGAGGATGAGGGCCGTGGTCTCACCGTTGTCCAGCAAGGTCTTAATGTCGTCGGTGGCGGCGATGAGGGCAGTCTCGGTGCTGTGGTTGCTGCGGAACCCTGACTGGGATGGGTCCAGGATGCTGTTTTCTTTGAGGTATCGGGTTAGCTGTCTGTTGACGATCTTCTTGATGACCTTGGCTGGGAAAGGAAGCAGGGAGATGGGCCGGAAGTTCCTGAGGTCTCTCGGGTCCGCTTCGGGTTTTTTGAGTAGGGCGTTGATCTCAGTGTGTTTCCAGTTCTCAGGGAAGGTCGCGGTCTTGAAGGAGAGATTGATGACGTTGCACAGGTGGGGTGCAAAGGAGCGGCCGGCTTTGTTGAAGCTTTGTTTGCTTCCTCATCCCTTTAGATATCTGCTGCCAAATTTAGAATATATGGGATCTTTCTTCTGGCCGCCTCTCCATTTTCGGCGACTGGTTGCCAGGCAACGCCTGGTACTACTGCGGCGTTCGCTCCTGACAAGCAGCCGCAGGGACTCAACAATCTCTCGGGCACATAAAAAGCAGTTGGGTGGCTTAGCCCAAAACTAGGGCTTAAAGGCGGTGTAACGGGCAGTGCCCAAGGCGGGTTGCTCACAGTGAAGCAAAAGGAAGCCTCCCCCATGAAGGAAAGCACATGGAGCTCATAATAAAGCACAGCACACGGCGACAGCACTAGGAAGTTCCCAAGGAGGACGTGAAGCACAAGGAAGTTCCAATAGGCACAAGGAATTTCCAGTAAAGTAAAAGCACAAGGAAGTTCCAGTGAGCAACAGGATTTTCCAGTAAAGCAAAAGCACAGGAACGTTGAAATAATCACCAGGAACTTCCAGAAAAGTAATAGCACAAGGATAAGCAGTCACAGACAGGTGCAAAAACACACAGGTATGAGCACAGATTAGGGAGAAACTTGGAGGGAAAATCAGGCAGTCACTGGCAGGTGGAAAATGACAGATTTTGAACTAAAAAAGCCCACACAAGTGAAATTGAAGCAGTTATGGGCAGGTGCAAAACAACAGATTTTGAACTATAAAATCCGCAATGCATCAGGTAAATTGAGGCAGTCATGGGCAGGTAAAACTTCAATTTTAAACTATAAAGCCCACAAACAAAACAGGTGAAAATGAGGCAGCCATTGGTAGAAGAAAATCGCTTTTAAAGTTTCAGGAAATAGACAGCACAAAGTCTGCCTTCTTACCATCCTCTGGTCTTTGGTTTACTGCAATATTGGGCACTGGGAAGATGCAGCTCACAAAAAGTAAGTGAATGTCTTGTGGTTCACCCAATAAACCTTAAGGGGTCTGGGCAGGTATGAGAGGAGGGCTCAGGGTTGCTTTGGAGCTAGAGAGCCAATCAGCAAGCTCGGGCTACTGAGCAGGGGGCTTGGTATCTGCTCCTCAATTCAGAATCTCCTAGGCGACAGACAGGCTCAATCCACACTCTGGAGTTCAGTTGGTGAGGGCCTAAACTGGGCTTCTAACAATGCGGCCTTTTAACACCTAAACAACTCACTCTCCTAGCCAAAAAAACGAGTGCTAGAATCACTTTTCAAACACAGTTTAAAAACTAAGAGCAGATTATTGCAGTCTCAAAGCATACTTTGCTTAGCCTCTGAGGTATAATATGTCTATTTCATGGGAGGGGGTAATCTTGTTTCACTCACTCGCTAAGACAAAAGGGAACAGGGAGTGAATTGCTTACCACAGGTTTGAGCACAGATTATGGCAGAACGTTGGAGGGACCTTCTGGTCTTTGGTTCACTGCAATGTTGGGCAAAGGGAAGCTGCAGCTCACAAAATGGAGGTGAATGCCTTGGGGTTCACCCAATAAACCTTAAGGGGTCTGGGCAGGTATGTGAGGAGGGCTCAGGGTTGCTTGGGAGCTGGATAGCCAATCAGCAAGCTCAGGCTGCTGGGCAGGGGGCTGGGAGCTGCTCCTCAAATCAGAATCTCCTTGGGGATAGACAGGCTCAATCCACACTCTGTAGTTCTGCAGGTTCTTCAATGTTAGAAATGGGGTTTCTGGTTGGCTAGGGTCTGCACCTCAGCCAGGCAGAACCCACCACTCTAGTCAGGATAAGGGAGTTATACACCCAAGATAACCCCTACTCACCCCCTTGGTAGCCAGGCAGAGCAGTCAGGCGTATCCCAGAGGCAATGTGTAAAGCACTTGCGCAACACACATACACCCCAGTGGAGCACAAAATATTCCACAAATAGAGACACCATACAAGGTTATAAAAAAATATCTCACATATTATATATAAAACACATAGACCAAAATCACATAAATAACTTTGCCACTAGGAAATTGTCATCAACATAACATTTAGGGCAAGACAGTAACTACATTTCTAGATTGCATGAATACTCATATGTCATAAAGTGTTAGGAAATAGGCCAACTTTAAAAATGTAGACATTGACGATTAGCAACTCGATTTCATAAGGTAGCCCAAGCCGCAGGAACGCTTGTGCGCTACCACCAGTAGTGTGGTAATATTTCAAAGAAATGCCTCCCTCAGTAGGTAAAATCACAGCAGCCTGCGTTCAGGCGGCACAGCAGTGAGTTGCTTCAAGAAAGAAGTGGGGTAGGGCACTCCCTCGGTCCCCATTCAGGCCCAGCTGGCAACTTGAAGCGAGGCCTCTCCAGCTGCATGGAGTGGGAGGTGTGAGGGTTTTCCCCTCCTCTGGCTGCAGCGCGCTGTCCGGGTGTGGCTGCGAGGTTCCTGCTCCTCTTTTCTTCAGCGAGCATTTCCGCTCTCCGTTGTAGTCGGCCTTCACTAAGGATATGCTAGGGCCCTCGGCGTGGCATCTCGCTCGGGGCGGGGCTCTCATGAGCAGGGATCCTTCTTCCTGCTGCATCTCTGGCTTTGATGGCTGGTTCGATTCATAAAGGGGGTGGTGATGGACAGAGTATCTGAATTAAGCAGAACACTCCTACCCAGTCAAAAGATCAGGGCTTGATCCATCACCGTTTTTTAGCTCACTGCACCATCCCAGCTCAGAACCTGGCTACATGCAAATTAGTCTGACCCTGGCCCAGTGCATCATGGGAACAGGGAAGACCAAACTACCAAGCCAATTCTTTACTGGAAAGGAAACAAGCTTCCGGGGACCAGTTTCTGGCATTACAGCCGTCTTCGGCCCGGCTTGCTTGAATCCTGGTGGTGCAGTGAGCAAGGGACTCACATCTGAGCATACCCTTCCACACTTGAAGTGGCCAAAACGATTCATAAAGGGGGTGGTGATGGACAGAGTATCTGAATTAAGCAGAACACTCCTACCCAGTCAAAAGATCAGGGCTTGATCCATCACCGGATGGTGCAGTGAGCTAAAAAACAGTGATGGATCAAGCCCTGATCTGTTGACTGGGTAGGAGTGTTCTGATTAACTCAGATACTCTGTACATTCCCACCCCCTTTTTGCAATTATTTTGGCCACCATGAGTGTGGAAGGGTATGCTCAGACATGAGTCCCTTGCTCATTGCACCATCAGGATTCAAGCAAGCCGGGCCGAAGACGGCTGTAATGCCAGAAACCGGTCCCCGGAAGCTTGTTTCCTTTCCAGTGAAGAATTGGCTTGGTAGTTTGGTATGCCCTGTTCCCATGATGCACTGGGCCAGGGACAGACTAATTTGCATATAGCCAGGTTCTGAACTGGGATGGTGCAGTGAGCTAAAAAACAGTGATGGATCAAGCCCTGATCTGTTGACTGGGTAGGAGTGTTCTGATTAACTCAGATACTCTGTCCATCCCCACCCCCTTTTTGTAATTATTTTGGCCACCATGAGTGTGGAAGGGTATGCTCAGACATGAGTCCCTTGCTTATTGCACCATCAGGATTCAAGCAAGCCGGGCCGAAGACGGCTGTAATGCCAGAAACCGGTCCCCGGAAGCTTGTTTCCTTTCCAGTGAAGAATTGGCTTGGTAGTTTGGTCTGCCCTGTTCCCATGATGCACTGGGCCAGGGACAGACTAATTTGCATATAGCCAGGTTCTGAACTGGGATGGTGCAGTGAGCTAAAAAACGGTGATGGATCAAGCCCTGATCTGTTGACTGGGTAGGAGTGTTCTGATTAACTCAGATACTCTGTCCATCCCCACCCCCTTTTTGTAATTATTTTGGCCACCATGAGTGTGGAAGGGTATGCTCAGACATGAGTCCCTTGCTCATTGCACCATCAGGATTCAAGCAAGCCGGGCCGAAGACGGCTGTAATGCCTGAAACCGGTCCCCGGAAGCTTGTTTCCTTTCCAGTGAAGAATTGGCTTGGTAGTTTGGTCTGCCCTGTTCCCATGATGCACTGGGCCAGGGACAGACTAATTTGCATATAGCCAGGTTCTGAACTGGGATGGTGCAGTGAGCTAAAAAACGGTGATGGATCAAGCCCTGATCTGTTGACTGGGTAGGAGTGTTCTGATTAACTCAGATACTCTGTCCATCCCCACCCCCTTTTTGTAATTATTTTGGCCACCATGAGTGTGGAAGGGTATGCTCAGACATGAGTCCCTTGCTCATTGCACCATTAGGATTCAAGCAAGCCGGGTGGAAGACGGCTGTAATGCCAGAAACCGGTCCCCGGAAGCTTGTTTCCTTTCCAGTGAAGAATTGGCTTGGTAGTTTGGTCTGCCCTGTTCCCATGATGCACTGGGCCAGGGACAGACTAATTTGCATATAGCCAGGTTCTGAACTGGGATGGTGCAGTGAGCTAAAAAAACGGTGATGGATCAAGCCCTGATCTCTTGACTGGGTAGGAGTGTTCTGATTAACTCAGATACTCTGTCCATCCCCACCCCCTTTTTGTAATTTTGATGGCTGGTTGCCAGGCAACGCCTGGTACTCCTGTAGTGTTTGTTTCTCTAACGAGTGGATGCACGGACCCAGCAAGCTCTCAGGTTTGTGAAATGAAGGTGAGGGACTAAGCCCAGAACTCTGGACCACGTTGGTGTAACCGGCGGTGCCCAAAGCAAGTTGCTCTCAGTGAAGCACAAGGGAGTCTCCCCCGCTGAAGGAAAGCACCTGGAGATCCTAATAACGCACAGCACACAGGAACAGCACTAGGAAGTGCCCAAGGAGAACTTGCAAAAGACACACAATTGATGACGGAATGCAGAACAAATCAAAACATTCACCCCCCAGTCCAGAGATCTGGGTTAAATCCATCATTCTTTTGCTCACCATGCCACCCCAGTTTAGACATGGCCATATGCAAATCAGTCTTGACCCTGTGCCTCATGGAAACAGTCCAGCCCAAACTGCCAAGCCAGGTCCTCCCTGGACCAGAAACAAGCATCCTAGGACCGGTTTCGGGGTTTCTTGAAGCACAAGGGAGTTCCAATAAGCATGAGGAACTTCTGGTTAACTAAAAAGCACAGGATCATTCCAATGATCACCAGGAACTTCCAGTAAAGTAATGGCATAAGTATAAGCAGTCACGGGCAGGTGCAAAACAAGATTTTGAACTACAAAGCCCACCAAGCAACAGGTAAATTGATTTGCCACAGGCAGGTAATACTTCGATTTTTAAACTATAAAGCCCACAAACAAAACAGGTGAAAATCAGCTATGGGAAAATTACTTTTAAAGTTTCAGGAAATAGACAGCACAAAGTCTGTCTTCTTACCACCCTCTGGTCCTTGGCTCACTGCAGTGTTGGGCACTGGGAAGCACTCCCTCTCGGATTCCTTCTGGTAAAGCACAAAAGATAGCAACACACTTCCACCAAACTATGCCATTATTAAAATTATCATTTCTATATGCCTTAAATTTTTTGCGGTCCCTTTCATTAAACTACACCATTGCAATGCACAGCTGCAAATATTTGGGTTACAAGTGCTTTTCATCCATCGTTTGCAAAGGGAGCAGAGTTCTCGCGCTTCCCCAAATGTAAGGGATTGTCGTTGGTCTTTGTGGTGACTTTCGTCTGAACCCAGGTACCAACTGGCTTTTCACACACTCTCCGGCTTCATTAACCATAATGGTCTTACTTTTAACAGCAACAAATATTGCTGTTATGTTGACTTTGCAATTAGCTAAGTGGAGAGTGGCACTAACTTGGGATGGTAAACCTGCCCCTCTGTTGAAACATTGGTTGCATGACATTGCTTATTGCCGTGATCAACTCCTATGTTACGCAGAAGAGCTGCCGAGTGCATCGAGGCCTCGGGACGTGTGGGGGCCATACACCGCCTATATGCTGGACATTGTGCTGGGAACTTGCTGCTAGTACTGCGGAGTTTGCACTTCCTGACTCCTTTTTCCCTTCCTGTAGGTCTTTTATTTGGTTTCCTTATGCACTAGGAGAAGCGTGGCTCAGTGGTTAGAGGCGGCAGACCCGGAAGCTGAGATCGGCCGTGGACCAGGGTTCGATTCCCCGCCTCGGCGGGTCTCGGGCTCAAAATTCCACGGACTCGACAATTCTCGCTCCGGTACCTACTCGACTCACGGGGTCACACTCTGCGACTCTGGGCAATAGCTTGCTTAATCTCCACTACGGCCCCTCGTGGCGGGATGCCTGGCTTTCACCTTGTGGATACCCTGCCGGGGTATCTCACAGGGGAATACCAGGACGGGTTCCCTAAGCAAGCGCCTTGATACCTTCGGGTGATACGTGCGCTATATAAGTCGCAATACAATACAATACACTACTCCTTGTATGTATTTTCCTTTGGAGCCTACGGGCATGAATGAGATAACCATTTTATGTCAATTGATCAGATGCTCTGTTTGTTTTATGGTTTGAAAATCTAAAAAAATATATTAAAAAAAAAATATATATATATTGCTGTTATAAATGCTTGCCTTTCTATGCTCGCTAAGGAGCTCATGCTTACTCAATTCCTCAAATATAAGGCATTGTCTTTAGCGTTTGCCATGACTTTTGGTCGGCCCCAGAGATTTACGACACTTTCACTAGCTCTCCCGCTTCACCAAACATGATTGCGCAGGTTATACGCAAACTTTTAGCAGCAAAAGAGAAAACATATTTAAAATGCTATAAAATATATTATAAATGTTGCTAAAAGTAATTTTGCCAATTGGAGCACTCGATTTGAAAATATTTTTGGTGTTTCAACCACAACAGGAACAACCTTTACCAACTCTAATTAATATTTTGTTTTCCGTTGGGTGTGTGTGACTTCTCACCAGCCCTAGGGTCTTACTGCACCCTCACAAAGCGCGGTAAATAATACTTCTGTTACATGCCTTCTCCGAAGGGAGTATTGCTCTCTCGCTTCCCCAACTATAAGGCATTCTGTTTACTCCAAAATAGTGCAGCAACACTGGTTTCATATTATAATCATACCTCCTAAAAGGTCCTTCAGGAAGGGAAAACGGGTAACAACAGACACATGTAATCATTCGGTGTATTTTGTTAAAACAAGGCAATTTCAGGTGGGAGACACCAAAATAAAGATTTTTGGGGAATCAAATACCTTGAGTCTTCTGCCTGAATTGGGTCAGTTGGCATGTATGCCATTCATACCTGAAAAGTGCATAAGAAAGTACAGGCGCTGTGACTATGAGTGCGTGGGGCAGAGTCAGGGAGGTCAGTCAGGCAGCTAAAAAGAACTAAATAATCTGTAACTAAAATGGGGTCTTTAACCTACATGCAAATATGTATCATTTGATGATCTTTGTCTCTAAAATTAGATCAAATAAAGTTTATTGAATTGAGGTGAGTATTAATTAGTAAATCAAAGTTGCGTGAAATTCACTTTTTTGGAATTGTGCGAATGTACTTTTTTTAAAAGGGCTGATATGTATATATATATCATGTGATCAAGGCTCCACGGAGCCGAAACGTTATGACGACAGCACGATTTAAATAAAAAAATTGTACACCTGATAACAAAAATCAAATAACACAATGATATTTTATGTTGTATATTTAATATTTATACATTCAATGTTTAATATTTAATATTCTATATGATATATTTATAGTACTCTATGTTTTATATTTTATATTTAATATCTAGTACTCAATGTTTATTACTATGAGACTATTCCAGCGAATGAAAACAATAGTGAAATCTAACCTTCAGTACCTTTACCATTTTGGGTGGTTATGGCTATAGCCACCCCAATGTAAACTGTAAACCTCAGGAAAGGAGGGGCGATACAAGGTATTTATACCAAGATGTATGGCAGACATGCAAGACAGATGAAATATATCAATGCTATATATATGAAAAATCAGGTAATCAATAATGTACTCAAAATTAGATTTTACTGAACAATACAATCTGGATTGTATACACGCTAGGTAGCACCCATAGCACTTAGAGCACTTTAGACACTTTAATTATCCTGGACATATATATACATGAACGACATATATACAAACTTTGGTGCACAATAACAAATCCAATATGACATATGTATGTTTTCTTGGACAATGTATTTATAAGGATTTATCCGATGCATTTAAAAATAGAAACAAAACATGTGGGCTTTGTATTTCCAGAATGAAACCATATTTTTTTTATATTATGCAAATGTATACAAAATTAACTTTTTTAATGTGGTTTTATACTTATAATTTTAGCCAGGTCTTTTATCCATGCTTTTATCTAGATGCATATATTTATATATTTCAACAACAATATATATGTGGATATCTACAACATTTAGGTGTGAACTAGCATGTGATAATGATGACTAAGCTAAGTAACTTGTATATGTAAAACCACTACTGGAAATATTCATTTGGAGTAAAAAAAAATGTGCACATTCTAAGTCATGATGAACTGTTTATATTTTGTTTATGTCCATGGTTTACGTTGAACTGTGCACTTTCTATTATGCACTATGTCACTTTAAAAAGCAGAAAAAAACTTACCGTAACTTGATGTCATGTGATCAAGGCTCTTGAGGAGTCGAAACGTGTAATGGCGGCAGAATAAAGCAGTAAACCTTCACGTGGTCCGTGTATCTCAGAGTGGATTTAGAGTGAAGACGGTGAGCGTGATATATATGGATTCTGTTTTATATATATATATATATATATATATATATATATATATATATATATATATATATATATATATATATATATATATATATTCAAACAAAATCCAGCACTCCTATTCCTGCCTCCTGCATCGGAATGACGACACAGCGATCACCAACTTGTGGTATGAAAACCTTCATTCCATTTTGCGTGGGGCTATGACGCGTTTCAGCAGGATCCCCTGCCTTGATCACATCATATATATATCTAAAGGACCCACGCAGATGGGGGAGTGAGTTTGGTGGCCGGGGCGCCACTGAATAGATGTGGACCTCGGGCACAATCCAAACTGTACTTTTCAGACCCTGTGATAATGTTTGTGAGTACTCATGTTCCAGGACATGACTTCCAGAAAGGCAGGATGATCAACATTAGGGGACTCACTAGTAAACAGGAGTAAGGCTCAGGAGCATTAGCGGTGGAAGGCTAGACCCCATTGTCAAGGACCTCAGAGCTGTCTCTTTCTGTACCAACTCAACTTCTGTTTGTAGCGTCACCAAGAGGCAAATGCAGGAGTCATCAATGGAGTTCGATTCTGATGATCCGAACCCATCATGTCTCCAGGGACAGGAGTCAGAGGTCAAGGCACGCTGGGCTGCCGCTATTGCAAGGGCCACTCTGCCCTCATTTTGGATATGGGAATATAGTGGCGGCTCCTATGCTAAGGCAGAAGAGCGGCGCCCCACTGCTTTAAAGCAGTAAAAGAAAGGAAGAAATAAAATAATAATAATGTAATGTTATTATCATTTTATTTTGTCTTCTTGCTGTGGCAGCTTTGCATGAGGGGGCAGGGCTGCAGAGCAGGGGAGGAGTGGTAGCACTCTCCTAAGTGTGCAATAAGTTTTTGGACGGCCCTTTTTGGCCGGCAAACCACCATACGCACTTTCCCTGTTCTCCATGCATTACAGCCTGTATGGAGAACATACCCAGGCCTCTAGTCCCTAGCTGAGCACCAAACTACGGCGCTCAGCTCAATCAGAATGCTGCATTGCAGCATTGTGATTGGTCAGGGGAGCCTGGCTGCCTGCTTCCTGTCTCAGTCTGGATGTGAGGAGAGATGACGGAGAGACGATACTGTAAGTCAAATTTTTTTTTTTTAAATATCCTGTTCCCCCCTCCGGTTGCACTCTCCACCCTCTGCCCCGCCACCCCCAATCCATATGAATATGAAGAACAACCCCCGCTATCTTCCAACGGGGCATCCAGCGAGGCATTGGGGGTTCCGTCAAGCCGGAGATAGTTGTGACGGGCTCCTGACAGTTTCGACCCCTCAGCGGAGGCTCTAGGCTCATGGCGACCCTGGGCAGGGAGCGTAGGTAGGGGGCCCCCGGAGAAACGCAGGCACGAAGGCCAGTGAAGAGGGGTGTCAGGGTGTTTGAAAGTGGAACAGAGCCAGAAGCCGCCAAATCCCTGCCAGGGGCCGCCACGCAAATATGTATCCATCCTCAGAGGATTATTATATTAAGGATATATATTGGCGTGGCAGTCCCTGGGCTTTGGCGGCCCTGTGCAGGTGCACAGCTTGCACATGCCTAAGGCCGCCCCTGCCCTGCTGCCGCCTGGTTTGATCTAAGCCCAAGCATTCTTGACCTCTATTGAGAACTGCTAGGGCTATGGGAATGCACAGCTCCCCGCTCCCCCTCATTTCCTGTGCCATGTGGATGAAGGACTGTAATTGTCATTTCCCCAAGTAGCAATGCCTCTTTTATCCTTGCTCCCTAATGTGGGACATTTACAAATGAAGATTTGTAATTTGACAAGGGTGTTTGGCCTGGCTGTTGCCCATTTCTTGGTGATGGGCCCAAGGGCTACAGACATTGTTCACTTTCGGACATCAGGCAGCAGAACTGCCCACTATTACACAGCCCTGGCGGACTTTGGAAAAAAAACATATTTTCTCAGGTTAATGGTCTTACAGACTGAGCTTTCAGACTATCCAATGCATTATTCAGATATCACATACTCGGGCTCCGCACAGCTAATCCCTTATCTACCATATAATATATGGAAGTCTGCAATCCCTGTTAGTCTCTAGTTTCCTTATTACAGTGGAGCTGTGACTCTAGTCAGCTGTAATAACAAAATGACGAGGTTGTTCAACTGTAATAACGTATTACATTTGAGTTGTGATGTCATAATGTCACTGCCAGAGCCAGAAGCAAAGGTAATAGGCAGGTCAGAGCATATTTACAGCTGCAGTTCAAACAACAGAAAGGAGAACTGGCTTTTCTTTTTCTGATTTTTTTTAATTAACAGTTATTAGTGGAAAGGAAATATTTATGGCAACATGCTTATTTTTAGCGCACAAATAGGTCATTACAGGAAACATAATTTCTCTACATGTTCTACACATTCTGAACTACAGCATCTTTAATCGGATTTACATTAAGCTGATTATATATTTTTTGCAACAAGCTGCTAAATGCTTTTTGGTGTGTTTAATTTTGCACTGCATAGTCTGCTTTTATTCTTTATTTCTGCAACCATACTTCATCTTTCATATGAAAGAGTCAGGTACTAAGGATCTAAGCAGTTTCTTGGAAGGGTGATGGTGTTACCATGTATTATAATGAAGACAATAAGGAATAAAATACCCTCTGCAGTACATTAAGCAGATATTGCAAATAGCCTCAGAGTTTAATGACCTTATAATAATATCTATATGGTCACAGAACTCTTCTTTGGCCTGCAATAGTCTTATAGTCGTGGCTGGGGGCACTTTTTTTGCAGTTTTATATGGCGCAAACTTGACTCAAGGGTATTGGATCACTTTACATGAATACCAGTTTCATTACAAAAGGTCACATTCTTTTTGTTTTTAGTCCTGGGGAGTGAATTACCTAGAATTACAAGATGTTGAGCGGAAGTCAAGACTTGAACCTGGTTACTAAGTTTCAAAGCCGGCAGGCCTGGCCGTAATGTCACATCCTCTCTACTTCATAAAATATATAAAATGTACATGTTCAGGCCTATGACAACAGAGCCATCTCTCAGTTTTAAAAGGTTTTCAAAGGACTGCCTCAGTGTCCCAACACTTTGCTTAATTTTAGGTAAATGTCACTGTTTTGGGGACAAAGGTCAGGTGATTCTGCAAAGGAGGATTGAAAGTTACTCACTTCATTCAGTAATTTATCTGTCTCTGTCAGGCAGCACGAGAGGCGGCTGCATGCTCCCAGCAGACAAGACAGGGTAGGTAGGTGGGCAGGGGGAGCTCAGGGTGGAGGTTGTGATATATATATATATATATATATATATATATATATATATATATATATATATAGAAACACAAATGCCCTGTGCATTTGAAAGGCACACGACAGCGCCCTGCCCTCCAGCTTAATCACGCAGCCTTTCTCTTTGCTCTGCTTTTCATTCCTGTCTGCCGACGCGTTTCAAGGCCAGAAGGCCCCTTCTTCATGGGCAAATAAACATTATACTTGAGGCTTTCATTTTTGTTTCCGGTATTTTATTCATTTCCATGACCTCTCAGAGGGCGGATGCTGAGTGCTTAGCCCCTGATGATTTATGGGGCATGGAGTCCGTGAATGAAAGGCATTATTTTCTTTGAGTAAGTTCGAGCATAAGTTTAAAAATTAAAAAGTCCGTTATTTCCTTAAGTAGGTAGCAAAGCCTCAGATCTGGCTCATTTAGGCGTATGGAGCACTGTGCCATTTTCTGTTCTGATAAGTTCGAAGCACTGGCCTCACACAGCAGGTGCACGGGTCTCTCCTGCTGATGATGGTGCACTTTCAAATGCACAGGGCATTTGTGTTTCTATATATATATATATATATATATATATATATATATATATATCAGATTGAGAAAGCCTGCTGTGACAGGCGAAACTCGTCTCTCTGTGCTGGGTTGGAGGAGGCTTAATTCAATAAAGAAGCCTTTACCTGAAAGGTCCTCGTGTGCGTGCTCTTTTTCCTGAAGTGGAGTGGAGATTTCTTTTGATATATATATATATATATTCTGTCCACGAGGTTGCCCTTGAGGATTCGCCACACAAACAGGGGTTGCTGCACTCGACGCCCCAGGAGAAAAAGTATCAGCATACCTCCAAGCCTTTAGATTCTGCCATACGCGTTTCGAGCTGTAAAAAGCTCTTGTTCACTGGCTCAAATGAATGACGGAAACAGGTGAGTATGGAACAACTAATCTATTCAATTTTGAAGTCCCGCCCAAGTGGGCGTTTCGTAAGGCATTCTGGATAATATAGTCTGCTGGTATGCCTAATGACTCTGAACAAGTTCCTTCGTGCAAGTGCGCTGTTTCCGCATACACTGTTAAATGTAGGACCCGGTTAGGTAAAAGGCCTCGGCTGCACCGCTGATAGCTTCCCCAAGTATACACTGAGGCTCAGGCCCCCTGCTTTCATCAACGGTGCCCATGGGTTATGAGCACTCCAGAGCCGCAGGTACAGCTGATACTTTTCCTCCTGGGGCGTCGAGTGCAGCAACCCCTGTTTGTGTGGCGAATCCTCAAGGGCAACCTCGTGGACAGAATACATAGCGGCCGGTCCGGTCGCGGATTTGCCCCGCAGCGGTACCTGCGGCTCTGGAGTGCTCATAACCCATGGGCACCGTTGATGAAAGCAGGGGGACTGAGCCTCAGTGTATACTTGGGGAAGCTATCAGCGGTGCAGCCGAGGCCTTTTACCCAACCGGGTCCTACATTTAACAGTGTAGGCGGAAACAGCGCACTTGCACGAAGGAACTTGTTCAGAGTCATTAGGCATACCAGCGGACTATATTATCCAGAATGCCTTACGAAACGCCCACTTGGGCAGGACTTCAAAATTGAATAAATTAGTTGTTCCATACTCACCTGTTTCCGTCATTCATTTGAGCCAGTGAACAAGAGCTTTTTACAGCTTGAAACGCGTGTGGCAGAATCTAAAGGCTTGGAGGTACACTGATACTTTTCCTCCTGGGGCACCGAGTGCAGCAACCCCTGTTTGTGTGGCGAATCCTCAAGGGCAACCTCGTGGACAGAATATATATATATATATATATATATATATATATATATATATATATATATATATTTGTATTCATATCCTGCTGAACAGAATGATGCCGGCACTCCTCTGAATTTCACCAAAATGTATTCAGGAAATGAGAAAATCATTTTGACAGGAACAACATCCCCCAGGTTATATAGGGTCATATTAGAAAGGGCCAGATCGCCGCTTTATTTGCACTTTTTGCCTATAAAGCGGTGATTTTTTTATCGCCCAATTATCAAGCTGTCGCTAACAAAAGTTAGCGACAGCTTCCAGGTGATAGCGAACGGTTTGGGGCCCGCTTTGCATGTCAGTGATATTTATTGCTAATGACATGCAAAGTGGGCGTACCCAAACTGGTAGCGACTGAAAGCAGTCACTAACACAGCTATTGCCTATTAGCAATACCTGCAACGCAATAAAAAAAGTGTGCTAACCGCGATTAGCGCCAGGATTTTACACCTGGTAAAAACCTGACTCACAAAAAAGACCTTGTCCCTGTCGTTTTTTGTTCTATAATCAATGATTGCATTAGAAAGCGTTTCTTTTATTATTATTCTACTTGTACTGACCTATTTCTTATTTAAAAGATTTTGTTATTTCCTAATTTTCCTGAATTGTCGTTATGCATATATTAGGATTTCTATATGTTTACCGATGTTATTCACAGAATAGTCCTATCTTTAAGTGCCGCCATCTTGGATAAGGTCAACAGACTTTCTTCGTACAACTAGAGTGGGATATATCCTAACATCAAGGATTGTTACAGAGATACTAAGTTACAAAATAAAGACTTTTTGAAGAAAAAAAAAATTATATAAAGTTCTTGAAGTGACTGTACTATATATAGTGGCTATAAGTTTTTGTGATGTTCTATTTTGTCTGCCTTTTCTGCCCAAATGCCAGTTAACCTGATGTAATACAAAAGAGGTGATCCTTGCCTTCTAAAGTAATCATTGATTGTAGAACAAGAAACGACAGGGACAAGGTCTTTTTTGTAGTCTTTCATATACCCCCTCCCTGTAAAACAAATTTATAGGGGTAGCTTCCTCTGTTTTTTTGGCAAAAACCTGACTCATATCAAAACAAAAGGAGAGGTAGGGTAGTGGGATACTCTAACACCCCAGTATCAATCTCATAAACAAAACAAGAGTATTCCAAGGCAATAAAGGAGACCATCAATATGGAGCAAGGAACGACTTCACTTAAGGCGTTTTAGAAGAAAGCCCTCACTCACCACCTAGTGATGACATGCTTCATCATCGGGCCCCACAGAGGGGATCTAGCATCCCCTCTGTGTGCTGCAACGCCAGATCTACTGCGGAGCGGGTAGTGGGTAAGGACAGTGATGTGCAAAGAATATTAAGTGAGTGATGTGAGGTTTAAAAAGTCTGTAGTGTATCAAAATTAATTTTATTAGGATCACTAAGGACTTATCAATAAAATGATGTGTAGGAAATACGTCCACAATTATTCAAGTGGTAGTTTCCTTAAGTCAGTCGACATGTTTCAGCCACGAAACGGTGTGAATTTACCTGGCATTCTTCAGGACTTGGTGTGAGTAAACCCTGGCGGTATGGACTCGCTAAGGTCCACCCTTACCTAGGGACGTGAAAGTGAAAATAAATAATGAAAAAGTGCAAAAAATTAGAAAGAAAAGCTGTCTTTCTAATAACTCCTGGTTTAGGAGGCTTCCGAATTTACGGTTTCTGCACCTGTTAGGGAAAGAAAGGACAAAGACAAACAAAAAGACAAAACATACAATCAGTTGTATTGATGATTGCCTATTTACAGTCCATTGTGCTCCAGTTGGTGGTATCAGAGACATCATGTGGTCGAATAACAGTATAGTTAACACCACCTTGGTCCCCAGAGTATAGAGCGTTATGGGTAGCGTCGTTGTTAATGGCAACCAGTGGTATGTGCCTTGCCGAATTAATGCAGCGTGGGTCCGCAGCTATTTTGTACACGGCAGTGGCGTGTGTAGAAGTCTGTCATTCCTTGGAATTCTGTCCTTAATTAATCCTGAGGGTGTCTCCCCAATATGGACTATGCCTGAACTGTAACTGTTAAAATTCGTTTCTACACACTATTTACAGACATCTTAGTAATGGACATGACGTCCCTGCATTTTGCCGTTGATAAAATACAGAACCCAGTCAGGTTTCTGGTAACGTCCCTTGTATTCTTAATGAATGCTCTGGCATCGTATTTTCTTAAAAATTAACGCCACTGCCGTGTACAAAATAGCTGCGGACCCACGCTGCATTAATTCGGCAAGGCACATACCACTGGTTGCCATTAACAACGACACTACCGGCAACCATTGGCTGAATACACTTGACGCCAGAGCGCACTGATTGGCCCGCTATCACGCACTGACGCAGACTGACCGCGCCCACCCGGAAGCAGGATAACGTAGTGTTTACTTAAACGACCTCGCTGCCTCGAGCGGACATCTTCGGGGTCCAGCAAAGGGTCGCTACAGGTATACCGCGGGTGCCGAGCGTCGAGGGCGCGAGTACAAAAAAGCCACAAACCTTCTACCTTCTACTGAGCTAAGTACCGATCTGAGTCTCGCAATTGCCTTATCTTATTTTATTCTATCTCTGATGACCGCAGGGTGTGCCGATTACGCCTCCACCCCCCTCCTGTGACCCATGGTGTGAAATCATCACACTATCAAAGTGAGAAATTACCCTGATTTTAACCTTTCGGCACGATCTTGATCGCGCCAATATTTTTAGGTTGATAGCGTTTTAAACCCACAACCCCTGTAAATATCACGCGTTGTACATAGCACGTATAGCACTTAGCACTACCTACCCATAACGCTCTATACTCTGGGGACCAAGGTGGTGTTAACTATACTGTTATTCGACCACATGATGTCTCTGATACCACCAACTGGAGCACAATGGACTGTAAATAGGCAATCATCAATACAACTGATTGTATGTTTTGTCTTTTTGTTTGTCTTTGTCCTTTCTTTCCCTAACAGGTGCAGAAACCGTAAATTCGGAAGCCTCCTAAACCAGGAGTTATTAGAAAGACAGCTTTTCTTTCTAATTTTTTGCACTTTTTCATTATTTATTTTCACTTTCACGTCCCTAGGTAAGGGTGGACCTTAGCGAGTCCATACCGCCAGGGTTTACTCACACCAAGTCCTGAAGAATGCCAGGTAAATTCACACCGTTTCGTGGCTGAAACATGTCGACTGACTTAAGGAAACTACCACTTGAATAATTGTGGACGTATTTACTACACATCATTTTATTGATAAGTCCTTAGTGATCCTAATAAAATTAATTTTGATACACTACAGACTTTTTTAAACCTCACATCACTCACTTAATATTCTTTGCACATCACTGTCCTTACCCACTACCCGCTCCGCAGTAGATCTGGCGTTGCAGCACACAGAGGGGATGCTAGATCCCCTCTGTGGGGCCCGATGATGAAGCATGTCATCACTAGGTGGTGAGTGAGGGCTTTCTTCTAAAACGCCTTAAGTGAAGTCGTTCCTTGCTCCATATTGATGGTCTCCTTTATTGCCTTGGAATACTCTTGTTTTGTTTATGAAAAACCTGACTCAGCCATAATAGTCAATGGGATGTGGATTCCACGGCTAAGTCCCCACCTGCCTATTAGCAAGATTTTCCTTAGCGATAGGATTTTTATCGCTGGAAATCTCACGTAAAGATGGGATTCGCTGCTATCGCTGGATTTATTATCGCCGCGGAGATAAACGTTGGTAATACTGCGTTATGTCCGCGATAAAATCCAGCGATAGGAGGCGATTAAAAAAATTGCGGTTTGCGATAATTATCGCAAGTTGTTGCTGATATGCCCCTAACTTCTTGGGAGATAGATCTATCTCAAGATGGGTTGAGGGCCTGTGGAGAACAATTCTGAATGACGATTGCAAACGTCTAAGGGAAATGACACTTGGATCTGTGCCCAATAAATAAATGTCAATGAAAACCGATATTGGTGTTTGATATGTTTCATGCAGTATTCATAAGAGAGATAATATCCGACATGAGAACTTTCAGCAATGGGCGTACCTTGTAGCAGAGAGATACAACATGATGCCCCCCGAACCCTACCCCCTCACCCCCACCACACATTGCACCCTTGATACAGATCTGGGCAGAGAAGCGAAGCAGAAGAGGCACTCTGAGCTCCCCTGGACACACGCCTGCTGGCAGGGCCGGACTGGGAGCCAAAACTGGCCCTGGCAAAGTGCTCGGCCGGCCCCCTTTCCCCCCGGGGGGTTGTGGGTGCCACCGAGCACTTTGCCAGGGTCGGTTTTCGGCCAATTCTGTTACAGGGCCGAATTTGCAGGCGGAACCAGTAGTGTGGGCTATGGGTCTGGGGCTTAGCTATCAATAGTGCAGCAGGTGCAGTGGCACTGCCAGGGGCCTTGGGCTCCCACTGCACTCCAATGGCTGTTTTTTTGCTACAAACCCAGGGCATTTTGGCTTCCTTGCTTGCATTAGGGCCCATGGCACCATTGTTACACCACTGCCCAAGGCCGCGGCTCAGTTGCCCACTCGTGGCTTTAAGGCGACATTACAGGAATCTATCCTGCGAAGGGCAGAGACGCATTGCTGCCTCTGTGGGCACCCAAAGACGTGTCTCGTGGGGCTGCCTCTGTTCGAACACCCGTGTACTTGTTAGCCCCATCTGTGTCCCCCCGTCGCTCAGTCTTCGCCTCTCCTCCCTCACTCACTCTGTCCCTTCAGTTATTCAGTTGTCCCTAAGGATCTTCATTGCAACCCCTCTTACCCTCTCTTCAAAAAGGAACTCAAAATATTTCTTCTCAGCAAGTATTGGGGTATCTAATGTTACTGACTCTGACCATGTTCACTCCTTTATCTTCCCTTGTCCACTACTCTTTCCACCCCCTCTCAATCCCTTCATTCTCTCATTCCCCCTCTCTTCACCCCCTCTCTCTCCTAACTTTTAATATTCATTTTCCACTTAATTTTATCTCTCTGTTTCTTGCCCCCTTAGCCCTGTTGAGTGCATTATCATACTGTAACTCTTTTCCGCTTAATTGTTCATTTTATCTCATTATGTTCACCATCCTTGTAAAGCGCTCTGATACTCTTGGGTCCAGTAGCGCTATATAAAACCCTTGAAAATAAAATAAAATAAAAAAAACAGAGTGAGGGGCCTCCACTCACCCCATGCGTCCTTCCCTTCAGCCCCATCCCCATCACCCCTGCCACCCGCCCCCTTGCAAAACACCCAATGCAGCGTCCCAAACGTATGCGACTTTTAAAAAAATGTTCAGCTTGCTCCCTCCTTTTGTCTATTGCAATGTAAGTCAACCAGTGCAAAAATTCATATTTTTGGCTTTTTTGTGTTTGTGTATTTCTTGCAATATTAAGCTGACCCCCTCCCCCCCCCCCCCTCCTTATGCCGTTGCTGTGCTTCTAGGCTCCCTTTACCCGTTCACCCTGTCATGACAGGTGCAGAAAACCTCTTAACTATACAAAATGTACAAAAGTTCGCTTTTTTATAAAGCGCCACAAAGTATCTGTCGGATACTTGGCGCTAGGAGACCAATTAACGACTATAATTTACCCTCTGAAGCATTTCAGCTCCTTTCTTCTTAGACGCAGGGGCGTGTTCCTCAGCTCAGCACAGAATAGCTGGGAGCTCATTCCTCATAGGGGGGGGGTCGGCAGCACAGCGGGTGTCACGCATCGCTCATGATCACGACTCCTTGCGTGCTCTCTCATGCTAATGAAGCATTCGTGCAGGTTGTTGGTTCTGCTCTGGTGGGGGGTAGGGAGGGTCGGGGATCACCCGCAGTGACACAGCCCTGGGCCCCAGCCCAGGAGACCCCGGAGCCTGCGATGAAGGTGGCGAACAGGCAGGGGTTCAGTGAGCCCGCCATGGGGAGCCGCACCTAGCATCAAAAGCACCCCTGGAAAATTGAGGGGTGCTTTGGGGCGTTTGCTGAAGGGGGGGGGGGGGGGGGGGGGTTAGGGAGGGGGGAGTAAATGCTGTAGTGTAGACCATTGTACTCTCTACCATTCCTATGTGACGCTTAGAGTTTATCCATTTGTATCACTTCCTTGAGTGTCTCTCTTCAAGTTGTGTGACTTTACAACTTGTACATTTGCACTTTTTTTCTGCTTGTATCTTTTATGTAACACACGTAATTCTAAATCCTTATGTATTGAAACTGATTCTTATGTAAAGCGCTCTGACACCTTCGAGTAAAGTTCGCGCTATGTAAAATCACATTAAATAAAATAAAAAATAAAAAATAGGGGCTGTAGGGCTTTTTGCTCAAGTATTTGTTATTTACATTTTGAATTCGTGGTTTTCCTCAGTACTAAAGCGCTTTATTGCTTCGCAGCAGCAAACCCGGCAAATATTGTAAGATGAGTGGGGTCAGGCCATCCTCGATCCTGCTTCTAAACACCCATAGAGGCCCGCCAGGAAGCAAGCACAACACAGAAGAAATGCGACCAAAAAACAACTGACAAAGTAAAATAACACTTATAAAATGTCATTTATCGCAACAGGAATGGCTTTTAAATTAAGCAGGAGTATGGATGGCTGAGAAGAGAGCACTCACGCCTGGGGCACAGCAGACCTGCCTGGCTGCGCAGAACGAGGCAATGAGGTGCTGCGCAGGTAGCCGAGGGTGCTTCTTGGCGCAGTAAGAGTACAACCTTCCAGGTCGACACACATCAACACCTAACACGATCCGAGAGGAGCAAATCTCACGTGTAATCGCAATAATGATGACAATAATGCTACCTTGCTTTTCCAGGCGGTTTCGTTTAATGTTGCAATTGTTGCTCTTTCTATGCCCTGTGGGGCGTCTGTGGTGGGGAGGGCTGTCATGACACAGGAAGCAGCTTGCAAGCACTGTGGGTGCGGTAAACAAGCCTTGGTGAAGGACACTGTTGCACACTTGCTTTCTTGTAGCCTCATCTGAGAGCCGTGCTGACACTCCAGGGGGTTCCGTTAGTCGGTTAGTGCCTAGCATCAGGTCGGGTCTGGGCCTAGTTAAGGAGTCCCCGCCACCCTCCCCCCCCCCCGCACTGTGTATCAAGCGATGTCCACAAACTGTATTCGGACCAGTTTTACCACTTGCGATTCCTCTTGACACGTGCACATGCAGTTTTATTTGCTGGAGGAAACTGCGGGGCAGATTTATGATAACTGGCGCATCCCCAGGGATGCACCAGTTATTTTGCGCCGCTGCTCCGCCACCCATGGTGCGCCGCATTTACAATGCGGCGCACCATGGGGCAAAAACGGCACAGATGCGTGACGCATCTGTGCCGTAAAGGTGGCGCATTGCTGGAGTTGCGTCACAAGCGCGACGCAGCTCCAGCAAGGCTCGGGGGTGCCCCATCTATACAATGCTGCATCAAGACCTACGCCTGCTTCAAGCAGGCGCAGGGTTTTGACGCAGCATTGGCCTGAAAGTGACTGAGTGAAATCTTATAGATTTCACTCAGCCACTTTTGCGTGGCGCACCTGCCCCGGAACGCCCACCCTGCGCCGGAACGCCCACAAGTGGCGCAGGGCTTTACAACGTGACGCATCTGCCTAGATGCGTTACGTTGTAAATGGGTCAAAGGGATGCGCCACGTTTACGCCGCAGTTGCGTGACGCAAACGTGGCGCATTCCCAACATAAATCTGCGAGTGTAAAAACAAACACAGGTCGAGCACAATTAGGTGCAAACTTTGTTTGTGGCTGATTTTAAATTTAGCGCTGCATTCTTAGGCCGAGATTACGAGGTGGTCGCTATATCAGGGCACAAGTCCTAAAAAAAGAAGTGGGGGGACGCTCCAAGTTAGGTGGTGTCACCGAAAGTGACGTCATGACAGGAAGTGAAGTCAGGAAAGGTGGCTTGCACCATCAGACTGATTGCCTCCCCTCGCTCACCGCTTAGATGCGATTGCATCAGAGAAGCCAGAGCGTGAGCAGCGTTCTGAATGAGCTCCGATCCTGACCCCGAGAGGCCAAAGAGTGAATGTGTTGCTAAATTAGCTCCAGTTATCAAGCTCTCAAGTTTTCCACTGTCATATTGGCGATGTCAGCCAGTCCTGGTTTAACAACTCTCCTTGCTTTGCGTTATGCATAATAATATAATAGTAATAATGCAGGTAAAATTCCGATCGCACAGATCTCTTGAGTCACTGGGTAAAGGGAGATCAACGGGGCGGCCGTCTGGGCAAGTAATGCCATAATTGAAAGTCCAGCTTTTGGGCAGAGGGGATGGCGTCCACCCGGTAAAAACCCGGTAAAATAGGTGGGGGTACGCCGTCCACCTGCGTGGTACCCCAACTCGAGCCCTGCGCTATATACTAACCTGTGCGTAAACCCCTGTTACGCACAGATTGAAATTACGATTTGGTAGGTATTTAACGCATTCGATCAAGTCCATTCAATAGCTCAACCTTTGATTCATTTCAGCAGGTCAAACCTTCTGAAATTTACCTGGCGAAAAGCAGATAGGGACAGAATTACAAACCCCTTGCGTCATTTTTACGCTGCCGTTGCGTCGCCTTTTTGTGACGCAGCCGTACCATAAAAATGCGGCTATATACAATGTGACACATCTATGGAGATGCATCACGTTGTAAAACCCGGCATCACATTATACCTGCTCCAGGTTTAATGTATGCAGGGTGGGCGTTCCCACGCAGGAAAGCCTTGTAGAAGTGACGCAGTGAAATCCACAAGATTTCACTGCGCCAAATCTAGGCTGCCACTGCATAAAAACCTTACGCCTGCTTGAAGCAGGTGTAAGGAGTGGGGCAGCACAATGAGGATAGGCCTCAACATGCATTGGTGGAGTTGCATCGTGCTTGCAACACGACTACAGCAATTTGTGACTTTTGCGCCAACAGATGCATCAGAATTTCTGACGCATCTGTCAATCCTTGTACCATGGTGCGCCGTATTGTAACACAGCGCATCCATGGTGGCACCAGGGTTTCTCAGGGTTGCGCAGGGAAAGCGTCACTTTCTTGTAAATCTGCCCCTTTACCGTGTCATTCAGATTTTGGTGCGTGAAACACCAACATACGCATGTTATTCCCCACAAACTCATAATAGATGTAATTTATCGCACCTGATGAAGAACATGCCCCGTGGGGTTGTTATTTTTCAGGCACCTAAGGCCATAATCAGGCCCTAAGAAGCCAATTCACCTAAACTGCCTGACTCGAGTTTTTAAGATGAATGACACAGTGCCATTTGGTAGAAACTAATGGATAGATTGAACTTTTCTGAATTGCGTTTTAAATGCTTTTTAAAGATGTTGATGCCATTCATCTTAAAAATAGTTTATTTTGGTTTATTGCTTGACAAGGATTGCATTGATCCTCTCCCCTTCTCTCTGTCTGTTCCTGTGTCCTCTCAATGAGTGATGTCTCATTTTATTTTAAAGGTTCTGGTCCAAGACGGTGAACCCCAACCCAAAATTATTTTCATTGTTTCTTTTTCTATATCATGGTTAGTTTCCTGTCATCCTTCTCTTCGCTCTCCAGAGACGTTGCTGCTCTTTTTCGTGACGGACAGAGTATCTGAATTAAGCAGAACACTCCTACCCAGTCAAAAGATCAGGGCTTGATCCATCACCGTTTTTTAGCTCACTGCACCATCCCAGCTCAGAACCTGGCTACATGCAAATTAGTCTGACCCTGGCCCAGTGCATCATGGGAACAGGGCAGACCAAACTACCAAGCCAATTCTTTACTGGAAAGGAAACAAGCTTCCGGGGACCGGTTTCTGGCATTACAGCCGTCTTCGGCCCGGCTTGCTTGAATCCTGATGGTGCAGTGAGCAAGGGACTCACATCTGAGCATACCCTTCCACACTTGTGGTGGCCAAAACGATTCATAAAGGGGGTGGTGACGGACAGAAATGCCAGAAACCGGTCCCCGGTAGCTTGTTTCCTTTCCAGTGTAAGAATTGGCTCTGTAGTTTGGTTTGCCCTGTTCCCATCATGCACTGGGACAGGAACAGACTAATTTGCATACAGCCAGGTTCTGAAACTGGGATGATGCAGTGAGCTAAAAAACGGTGTTGGATCTAGCCCTGATCTCTTGACTGGGTGAGAGTTTTCTGCTTAATTCAGAGACTCCGTCCATCACCACCCCTTGTTGTTAATTACTTTTTCCCAGCACTGCACTCTTTCAGGCTGCCTAGCTCCACCCACAATTGTGCACCATAGAGCAAAGGTGTGTGAGTGATGTCTAGTATAAGTTTCTTTACTGGAAGGACCCTTTCTAGCATAAAATACAATGGTAAAACATACCTTAAAACCAGCCGTGGTCCGTGCAGGTAACAACGGCATGTTAAGCAGGAAAATTAATTATTTATTTAATTTTCCCTCTGCATCGTGCCTCGAAATCCCCCTTAACCCTGCCCCACCGTCCCACCGCTGTTACCTGCATGGACCACGGCTGCTTAAAACCAGTATTACAGTGCAGCACACAAGCAATGTTTTAATATTTACGACAAATAGAACCATCTCTCCTTGTTAACACCTGCTTCGCAGAGGCATTTCATTTTTTATGCAAAGCAGCTTCTACCTTTTTTACATAGGGCTAAGTCTTGGAAAAAAACATAATCATTTATTGCCATGTATTATTATAGTATTATTGTTTTATATCTATGTAGGACAAAGAGCGTAGCAATATATTGCGTAAACAAGTGTGGATGTCATTTCTTATTGGTTTGAAGTGTCCATTAGCCTCAAATATGCTGCCTGCTCCACGTCACGGCTCTAGGAGGTCCAGAAGCCTCTTTATTGAGGGCTGTACATGTGCACATTTCTGTAAAGCCTCGCCTGGTTTCCAGTCCTGACAACTGCAGGTGGGATGTCTGGAGAATAATGAGCTCAGCATTGTATTCATGAATGATAGCTTCTCAAGGACCTTGGAGAAGATCCCGCCACAAAATGTTTATGCTTAATGGCATGCAACAAGTTTCTGACACGTGGTAAGGCTCCATAGACTGGTATTAAGAGAAAACCTATATAAACTGTCCTAAATTGTAGGTATTTTTGCACACTCCTTCAACTGACCCTTTCCTAGCCAGAGCTCTAGTCAGTTGAAATGACAATTGTCTTTTAGCTAATTTACTTTGCTGCTTTCTTTTTTGCAACCAATGCAAGTTAGAATTTGGCCCAGATGCATCAAGCTAAAATCCGCTCGCAAAGGGCAGATTCTCAGAATCTGCCCCTTTGCGACAGGTATTTTTGCATTTGGGATGCATCATCCCAAATGCAAAAATCGCAATTCATGAAATCGCAAAATTAAGATTACTTAAATTGCTATTGCATTTAAGGAATCTCAAATTGAGATTCCTTAAATGCAATGCATTAAAGTAAAAAAAATAGCGATTTCGCTAATAGGGGGCGCAAATTACCATGAAGTTGAACTTCATGGTAATTTGCAAAAACTTTGACAAATGCACTAAAGTGCATTTTTCAAAGTTCCATTTTACACACAGACATGCCCTTAGGGCACGTGTGTGTGCAAGATGTACCATATGCAGATTTCAGGGGTGCAACAGGGTGTCCTTTTGACATGAATGGGGAGGTATTCCTTAATTCCGACTCGCAATTTGCGAATCGCAATTAAGGAATTTTAAGAAATCGTTAATTTTAAAGCGAGTTCTTCATGCATGGCATTTTGCTATTCCTTATTAGCGAATCCTTATTTTTCGCTAATAAGGAATCGCAAAATGGATGCTTAATGCATCTGGGGGTTTGTGTTTTATTTTTCCCAGGATTAAAAACCATGGGTGGTAGTGTGGGAACTTCAATGTTCCACCAGCGAGGCTCCCCTTGACGCGAAGGAGCCTTAAATAGTGCAAAGTGGAATTTGTATTACTTTTATGGCTTCTTTGCAGCATAAAAAGGTTTTGAACAGGTAAGTAAATACTTTATCAACATTTTGCACTGGTTTGCAATGTTTTTTGTGACTTTGCGCTGAAGCAAAGTTAAAAAAAATCTGCCCTAATGTTTTAGGATATTGTCACTAAATGTACTATTGTTCTGGCAATTCATCTCTACGAGAGAAAGTGAGCAGATCCATATCTAGCAATAGTTTCATGCTGGGGGTGTCACTACAAAGCGGATTTAGAACAACGCTAGGCATTGCGCTAAAAGCGAACAAGCAGTGCCTTGCATGAGATTTGCACTAGGTAAACACTCAATACTAATTCCAAAATGCAGAGAACTGCCTGGGTGGAAACCACGCGAGATGCGTAATTTTGCCGCGATTACACCTGTCACTTATAGTATTATCACACAATACTTTCTTCCAGCTTGTTTGTGTCTGGTTTCATTTAGAATTAGGACATCCTGCACAGCCAGGCCACCCTATTTTCCTTCATCTTTCTCTGCTGCAGATCTATAGGTGGGTGCACAGTTCATACCCCAGTATCCCGTCATCTTTGCATAAGGGACAGGAGGCTCGTGCTCAATGGGGCGCAGTGTTGGTAAAGTCGTCCATGCTTGGAGGCCCCTACCTGAACCCCGACAGCCCTCAACACAACACAAGCATCCCTGCACCTTGGATAAAGCTAACCCTTTGCACCCATCTCACCAGCAAAAACAACCATCCTCAATAACACACAATCAACATGATCGCCGAACATTCTGCCTTCAGGGCGTGACCACGCTCAAGCAGTCAGCTACCCCCCACCCCGCTGTCACCTCGAACAACCACGTGGAAGTCTCTGGCCTCGCAATATCTCTCAGCCTAGTGGCGTCATTTGCCAAACAGGACAGCACAGTTACAATGAAGGGAAGCCCTCGAAGGTAGTCATAGACACAGGGGCACGACACCTGTCGGATTATTGGCACTAGTGTGCCCTCTGAAACTGTAATTTCTTGTCTCCAGCATTTAAAATGTCTCCAGCTTGCTTCCAGGGATGGAGACGGCTGCTGGCGCGCGGAAGACCTGGACGCCGGGAGGCGTCTCACGCGGCCCCCTGTGCCTTCACTAATGAACCCCTGGCTCGGTGGGGGTGAAGGGAGGGCGGGGGTCACCTGCGGTGACACGGCCAGAGCCCCCCTCAAGAGCCCCAAGAGCCTGTAATGAAGGTGACCAAAAAGGAGTTGCCTGATGGCGTCAATGGCCGGGCGCTTGCGTTAGACCCCCCTCTCCATGGGGAGCCGATCCGGGAGGCAAAACCCCCCTGGAAATTGTTAGCCCCCAGACCCGTTTTTCATTAAAATCGCATTGAGGCGGGGGCCAGTGGTGCTCTGGGGCATTTCTACGGGCGGATTGGAGGGCTCTTCACACAAGTATCCTTTTATTTACGTTTTGAATTTGGGGCTGTCCTCAGCACTAGGACGCGTCAGACCTCAGCGGCAGCAAAACCGGCCGAGACTGGAGCAGGCGGAGGGTCCGACCAACCCAGATCCTGCCTCAAGGCACCCACAGCCCTGACAGGAAGCAAGCACAACACAGAAGAAAAGCGGCCTGCAATGCAACTGACAGAAGAAACTGACAGTGACAAAAAAGTATTTTATCGCAACAGTATTTAAATGGCCTTTAAATAAAGCAGCACAATGAACTATAAGCCAAATTTCTGAAGTGGCGCATCGCTGCAATAAAATAGCGATGCAACACTTTTCAGTGCGCCCTCCTTGCGACACCATGGATGCGCCGTATTTACTTTAAGGCGCTCCATGTCGCAAGGATTGACCGATACTTCAGGAATCCTGATATATCAGTAGCCACAACAATGGCGTATTATTGGAGTGTGTCTGGAAACAGCAGCTCCAGCAATGTGTCATTTCACATGGGGCAAGCCCAATGTGGAAAGGCCTGCATCACCCCTTATGCCTGCTTCGAGCAGGCATAAGGATTTGGCGCAGTGCGGCCAAACAAGTGTTGCAGTGAAATCTCATAGATTTCACTGCGCCACTTCTACAAGGCTTTTTTACAGGGGAACGCACACCCTGCATACGTTATACCTGACGCAAGTATACTGTAACACGGGTGTTTAAAAGTGAGGCAGGTGCCTCACTTTGTAAATCTGGTGCAGTGTGGAGCATTTTTTACACCGCTTCAGCATCACAAAAAGTGACACAACGACGGCGTGAGTATGGCTGAGAAGACAGTACTCACTTTTCTGGCGCAACAGATCTACCTGGTAGCTCCAAACATGGCATGAAAGTGCTGTCCAGGTAGCCGAAGGTGCTTCTTGGCACACAGAATGCAGACTTCTGTGTTGCCACAAATCAGAACCTAGCACGATCAGAGAGGAGCAAATCTCACGAGTAAACGCAACAATAATAAAAATCATAATTTGATTTTACAGGCTGTTTAATCTTGCATTGTTTACTCTTTCTATGCACTGTGGTGTGTGGTTGGGAGGGCTGTCCTGACACAGAACCCAGCTTGCAAGCACTGTGGGTGCCGTAAACAAGCCTTGGTGAAGGACGCTGTCGCACACTTGCTTTCTTGTCGTCTCATCTGAAAGCCGTGCAGCTCAACTGAAAGAGATGCAAACATTCCAGGGGATACTGTTAGTGCACTGCATCAGGTCGAGGGCTGGGCCTAGTTAAGGAGTTTTTTCCTGTGCACTGTGTATCAAGCAATGTTCGCAAACTGTCTTCGGACCAGTTTTACTACTTGCTATTCCCCCTAACACATGGTTTGCACATGCAATTTTATTTTCTGAAGAAAACTGCAAACAACTTGAGGGTGAGCACAATTAGGTGCACATGTTGTTTGTGGCTGATTTAAAACTATGGTACTTTGCTTGCCTTCATCTATCATTTAGATAATTCTTCCCACTTGGTGTAGGTATAAGTGTTTAGGTAGGCACAGTCTTTAGTATCCAAAGGGATTAGTACTCATTTTATCAACCTCAGAAGGATGAAAGGCTGAGTGAATCTGATGTGATGATTGAACTCTGCTTTTGGGTGAAAGGTTTAAGCTTTCATTATCCTCCTCCCATATGGAAGAGCTACCCTCCCGGCCTTACTCTGCACGTAAGCAAATAGGTCCAACCAATGGTGACCCTATATAAATGCATCATGAAGATGTGGATGCACTGTCTCAAGCTTCATGACCTGTTTGGACTGGTTCTCTTTGAAGTGCCTTTCTCAGGCTTCTCTCCAGATAAAGCCTTTGCATAAGTGATGCTACCATTGTGTCCATGTTGTGTCACACTGGAAATACACAAACCACTGTACACTGACATCACTAGTCTATGCTTACACTCAGGGCAGGGACAGTAGCCACTGTTATTTAGAGGGCATGCCAGGAATAGTGAATACCAGGGCTGTCTTTTCTTAATTCCACCTCTGGTCAGTTTCGTCCACCATTCCCTACTTCACTCTTACATGTGCTTTTTCATCCCTTCTTCAGAGTTTCCTGTCATTCTCTGCCTCTCTCTCTTTCTCTCTGCATCAAAGTATGATGATGAAAAATACGGTCCCAAGCCCTAAAGGGAGTGCCACGGTACGCACATTGTGCCATCAAACCTGTGTAAGATGGCAGTTTTGACTAAAGGAGGTCAGGCCCAATGTCCCATCGACAAAGTTCTTCCATGCACTCCTGACAAGGCCATGGTTAGTGTTGTGTAACAGGGCTTGAGGTGTGACGATAAACATGGACATAGTGGCTGCTAATAGTGGGGCAGAAGAAGTGCGGAGGTGTGGGCTGGCCGCCTATGTACTCTACTTGCTACATCACAAGGATGATCGTAGCAGGGTTGGATTGGGATTAAAAATCAGCCCGGTCAAGATAAAAAAAAACAGCCCACATTTGCATATTGCCTTTGCAAAACGCTGCTTCGGCGAACTTTTATTAAAAAAAAAAAAGGGGGGGGTAAAAAAAATGCTTGGACTAGCTTGCACTGGTGAAACACACCTGAATAAAAGTGAGGCCACTTTTGCTCCGGCCCCCTGCCCTGCTCAATATGCATATGTAAATATGCCGGCCCCAGTGAGAGAAAGTGAGTGACACGTCTGCCCTTTAATAAAAGGGAGGTAATTGAGGCCACTCAGGCACCCATTGGGCTGCTGGTGGAATCGGAACAACACGCAGAAACTGCCAAATCGCCCCTCAGACTGCTCAAAAAAAGCAGCCCACTGCTAGAACTGGACACCGGCCCCTCGGGCATTGCCCGAGCGCCTGCGTTACCAATCCGACGCTGGATCGTAGAAATAACATAGGGATGGAGGGCCAGAGATGGGGAACCAGGTACGAGCCTTGGTGTCACCTCAGCATCCAGACAATAAAAAAATGAGTGTGTCCTTGTGTAACATAACTAGTGCTCATGTAGGGGGGCGGAGCTTGCTCGTGACCAAGACAGCCGCTTAACGCCTGAGCTCCGTATAGTCATCACACCATCCTTAATTTATCCGACAGCATTTTGGCAAATATGCTCTTTCCACCTGGGATTAGGCGATTGGAGTGCAGCTGCGAGCTTGCGACCTGACTTTGATCCTTCTCCGGTCAGCCGTTCCGGAGTTATCACCGCTGGAGGCTGGTCGGTGCCTGGGCCCGTAATCCCCGACCTCGAGTGGAGTGGAGGGCAGGGTTGCATCGACCGACGTGCGGCATGATCACCCACGCCCTTGCCGGTGCTGGGAGACCCGAAGACCCAACAACGGCTGTTGCTCCGGACGTGAGCTCCGGTCTGGTGCGGAACTAGAGAGACCGCTGCTGCAAAGTGCAGGTGAGGCGGAGAAGCGCTGGCGGAGATCCGACCGGTGTGTCTAGGCACCGCGGATGCCCCTGAATGCATGGCCACGAGCTCAGGCAGCAACGCAGAGGAACTCGCTGCACTGGCCGAATGCTGCATTGGTGAGTTCGGCGGAATCCTACGCTATCCAACGCTTTCCCTACTGTTGAACTCTTTGGAGTGGGAGAGTAATTTTTACCCTCCCGCTATCCAACGGTTTCCCTACTATTGCACTCTCTGGAGTGGGAATAGTAATTTTGACCGCAACGCTATCCAACGCTTTCCCTACTGTTGCCCTCTCTGGAGTGGGAATAGTAATTTTTACCCCTACGCTATCCAACGCTTTCTCTACTGTTGCTCTCACTGGTGTGGTAATAGTAAATTTGACTCTTTCCGCTATCCTACGGTAAAAATATTTTATATTTTTTATTAATATTATGTTCATATATAATTAATAAATTTGTATGTTCTTTTTTAACTTACATTAATTATTTATTAATTTTAATGTTATTTAAGTATTTTAAGTATGTTTAAGTTAATTATATTTATTATTTCATTAATTTTTAATTACTTTAAAGCATTTAAAAAAAATCGGTATTTTGACTATCTATATTTTTACAACGATAGTTTTGATTCGATATTTTTGTACTTACCTGTTTGGAGATAGGAAGTCGGTATTTTTGTATTCTATATTTTTTACTCGATATTTAGGTAGTTATATATTTGTGTCATCGATATTGTTTCAGTGATCCGTAATCTGGTCACAGACTCCGTTGCTATATCCAGGGGGACTAGGCAGGGCTGCCATTATCCCCCATACTGTATGCCCTGGTAGCTGAGCCGCTGGCATGTGTACTCAGAGAATATCATGGACATAGAGGTAGCAGGTTCCCGTTCTATAGGATAATAGTGTTAACATATGCGGATGACACTTTATTGTATGTCCGTGATCCGGTGAACAATTTTTCCCCAGTCGTCAGGGAGGTAGTACACTTTGGTGCACTATTGGGTTTACGAGTCAACTTGTCTTCCCACTTACCCCGATCACGGCAAATTTTGAAATGGACGATCCCTTACAATGGACCACCGATTCTATTCGGTATCTGGGTATTCGCTTACATACAGACTCAGAGACAGTGTTTAGAGAGAACTATGGCATTGTAATAGATAAATTGGAGGACGATGTTGAGCACTGGATAAGGCTACCGCTGTCTTTAATTAGCTGCGTCTCCATTATGAAAATGGTGATATTGCCCAGACTTCTGTTCCTTTTTATGAATATCTCTAAAGTTCTGCCACGCTCTTTCTTTCAAAGACTCAATAAATTGATGGTAAAATTGGCTTGGGCGGGTAAACAAGCACGGGTACAATGACGAGTGCTCACATTACCGTATCACATGGGGGGACTGGGCCCGCCAGATTGCGATCTCTATTACAGAGTGGCACAAGGGGCACAAGCACATTCTTGGATCCATGGTGCGTCGGACATTCCGTTTCTCCGTATGGAAAAAATATTTGCTGAGCCACTCCCACTCCCAGCCACGATATTTGAACTCTTAGATTGGAGACCAGGGATAATAGACTCCATTAATTTGACACGACACGCCTGGCATAGCTTGTTGCACCTGCAGGCAGGGGCTCTGCTGTATGCTACGGCAATGCCGATAGCATGGACACATTGGCTAGCCCCCTGCAGGGACGGTGGGGTCACGTGTGCACTACACACGTTGAATGTAGCCACGGCGGGAGACCTATTTCAAGATGGATTAGTTAAGACGTGGGAACAGGTAACGAGTGCGGCAGACGCAGGCACACTGTTACAACACTTTCAGTTTCACAGAGTCTGCAGGGCTATACATGACTTGTTGGGGGAGGACATGGCCGAGCCTCCGGAGGTGCCAGAACTAGCCTATATTATAAAAACTAAGTCTCCCCGCAAGATGGTCGCTACCATATATAAACTGGCTATGTCTCACAGAGCAAACTAATACACTGTGGCCCGGCTGGCCTGGCAAAGGGACCTACAAATAGCAATAGACCATCCTATGTGGAATTACTGCTGCACTAACACTAGGCAAATCTCACTGCACAGCAGATACAGACTCATACACTTCAAGTACATCAATAGGGCATACTACACTCCAGAGAGACTGCATAGGTATGGGTCCAGGGAAGATGCGGGCTGCGACAGGTGCCATGCCGTCACAGCGGATTTTATGCATCTAGCATTGCAGTGTCCGGGAGTGTTTACTTATTGGGAGGCCATCTTCCGAGAATTGGGGGAAATCTAGATACAGAACTAACCCCAGACCCTGTAGTCACACTTTTGGGTTATTCTAAGAAACTACCTAAAGCAATACGTAGGCTAGTAGATATGGGTTTACTCATGGCAAAGCGTAGAGTAGCCATGTGCTGGATGAGGGGCCCTGTTCCAACTATAGAGCAATGGTCACATGATATGCTTTACTGCTGTAAGCAATTGGAAAACTTTAGTGAACTGCTCCCGTCTCGTAGCAGACCTAAGGACTTATGGGGGCTATACACGACACATAGACTAAATAAGGCTGCGGAGCCCGAAAACGAGGCGACGGCAGAACCTGAGGTACTAGTTTAATTCTCCAACATCCCAGACCGCAGTTAGTAGTAAGCAGATGGCAGGGCCCTCTCCGCAGCACGTAGAGAGGGACGCTTTATCACATGGGAAATGCAACCGGTTATGGCAGGAGACCTGGAGGGACCGAAGATAAATGGACAACGCAACACCATATAAAAGGGTCACAACCTTCTCACATGCCCGCCAGACTTTAGCAAGCGCTGAGCGACTCCTGATTGCAGTACAACGTGTCGTTTTTATTATTAATTGGTATTTGGTGCAGCAATGATAAGGTTATTATGTAATTTATGGGAAGTATTGGATATGTGACGCTGCCTGCCACCCTTGGGTTGTTGGCCTTAAAGCTGTGTACAGTATTTCTTGGTATTGAGCCGCCGGCCCCAGGGTTGTAGGCGAAAGGCTGTGTATGTTTGCAAATCTTTTCCTGCAATAAAATGTATTAAAAAAAAAAAAACTAGTGCTCATGTAAAGTGCTCCAATACCTTCGGGTTGAGTTTGTGCGATATAAATCGGCATAAAAAGTAATGCAGAACAAAACTTGACGTGCACATGCACAACAGTACCGTCCTTCAAAAATTCACAACAAAATACAGAAACACAGCATCCAAGTGGAGAAGACAACAACCTATTAAAACAGAACATATTATTATACAAAGTCTTTGCAGTGTGAAGATGTGGCTGAGTTGCCTCTCAGGCAATATGGGAGCTCTTGGGTAGTGGTGGAGTAAGATTCAAGAGATGCGAGACTTGTAGACACAGAGGGCTTTGAATCTACTTTACCTCCCATTGGCAGAAAGCCGAATCTTACATTCACTCATGGTGTTGGGGTTGCTGTGGTGTGGGGCAGCTGCAGATGTTCATAGTTTCTTGAACAAAGACACATTGCTTATCTTTGTTTCAGTCCTTCTTCTGATAGCTACCTTAGTGCCCTGAACATGTGTTATCTTCCATGGGGAAGAGAAGGTGGAACATCATGCTGCCAGGATGTCTGTCCTTTACAAATTCCATATCCCCTATGCACACAGGACACAGAAAACTGTACCCAGCCCATGTATAAATAACCCCCCTCCGGGTTTGGCACTGATAGAGCGGGATTGTGCTCTTTGTTCTGTTAGTTATGTGTTGGAGGGATGTATGTCATTACAACGCATGCTTTCACTCCGCATGCCATCACGACGCAACTTTTACAACGCAAGTAGTTACAACGACTTGCGATGGGGGGCGCTGGATAGTGGAATAGTTTAATTTACTATTCCAACTCCAGTCCCCGTGGATAGTAGGGAAGGTGTTGGATAGTAATTAAACTATTCCCTATCCTAGAGCGCCCTCCAGCGCAAGTCGTTGTAATGACTTGCGTTGTAATAGTTGCGTCGTAATGGTAGTGCGGAGTAAAAGTTGCATTGTAAAGGATGTGTCCCGTGTTGGAGGGCGTCAATCCCGAAGCGCTGAGCCTTCTATCTCCTCCTCTCTTAACCTCTGAGCGTTTTTGGTTCATAGCAGTGCTTCATGCACCTGTCGGCCAACACACACTCCCCATGGTTGCATGAGGGGTCTGGCGATATTCTCGAAGAAAGGCGTAAATTACCCACTCTATATTTTGCCCAGAGGTGTGGTCTATGTCCGTTTTTATTTTATCCTTTTCTACAAAAATACTGTCTATATTAAAATATTTAGCACACTTATATGCTTGTTTAATGAGTTTATTTGGATATCCTCCATTCTGTAGTTTATTCTTAAAATAATCTGCATGATATTCAAAATACTTTTTGTTTGTGCAGTTTCTTTTTAATCGCACACACATGCATACATACTCGGTTACTCACACCCATACATTTGCACATGCGCACAGGCGCACAGGCGCACATACACACACAGACACACACATATTTATACACAACACACACATATTTATATACAACACTCACTACCAAATATTGATACAGACACGCATGCAAGCATGTATGCACCAAACATTAATTAAAAGAAAATCACACTTACCTGCAGCTCTGCCTTGGAGGTCCCAGGAAGGTTGGGACTGCTGCCTGTCCTCACTGGCTGACATAAGGTCAGCAAGTGAGAACAGGCAGCAGTCATTATCTGTCACAGAGTGGGATGGGGTCAGTGAGAACTTGCTGACCCCACCCCTCTCTGTGAGGAGGTGTCAGTGACTGACACTTGGCCGTGGGCTCTTCAGGGCTTAAAGTGGCAACCAGTGACATTCTCCCCCACCATCTTGAGGGGGAGGGCATTGAGGCACTTTTTTGGGCTAAAGAGGTCACGCCCACAGGAACTCTGACATCTTTTGCCCGGCAAAGTTCAGCTCAGCCAGACAGAAGCCTGCGCATTTAGTCCTTGTCTCGCTCCCGTCTGCCTGACCTGAAAATAAAGAGTGTCCATCAGGCTCACTTTTGCTCAACCTGACAGACATTCTTCCTAATGGGCAAAAGATGAGAGGCGTGGTTCCTCAGCTTCTATGGACAGGCTTTGGCTGTTTTGCACATAACTTTAGTGGAGGCTGTAGTGTTGATCAAAAGTGTCACATGCTGACCCCCTATTGGGATTTCGCATTTTGGTTGGCGCGGTTTATGCTCCTGTCATGTCCGATGCCGTATACCACATACACCTCTTCCTTTTTTCGTCATCATCCTTGTCGTCCACTGAAGGTTCTGGCTCAGTAGGTATGAGGCTGTTTTATTTGGCTGGATGAGCAACACACCTTGGCAAAGAATTTGAATCTGCAGCGGGCCGAAGATTTCTTCCCTTGTGAAGGACAGTGACATTGCTGCGGGAGGTGCCATTGCAGTGTCCACAGGGACGAGTCTTCGCTGGTCCTGGGGTTGGGTTTTATGTACTAAAGGCACTGGATGTATTGGCTTGGTACGCCATCTGTGATTTGGTTGCTTCCGTGTGCGATGCTCAGGAAATGGAGAGTTCTAATGCTTGGCCCAGTGGTAGATTGTCTAGTAAGGACTTGCCTGGTTCCCTCAAGATCTACTGGCATACATTTGCAGATAGTTGCACACACCGGAATGAACTGCGCTCAAATTTCCTGTCTCATCATTCTGGGGGCATGTGCTGGCAATCTCCCTGAGCAGGGTGTGGAACATAACAAACCTATTCATCCTGGCATGGCTTGTCTTGGTGTAGCAGGAACCTCTCCTACTCAAGGTGTGTGAGAGAAGCAAACTGCTTATTGAGTGCACCCTCAGCCATGACTTAGGTGAATGGTGGACCGGTCGTAGCAAGAATGCGCAATAGTTTGAAGATGTCTTCTCCAGCCAAGTGTAGGAGCATGGGTGTCTTCATTTCCTCCTCTACATCAGTAGCTGCGAAGTACATTTCAAGGTGTTTGACCCACGGCTTTCACTTGGAGGCGTATGATGACGATGGGTCAGAAATGTGAAAGGGCGTGATGGCAGGCATGGGTGATGCTCTTGCTGTTGGCTTCATTACTGCTGGAGAAACACTGGATGTGGGAAGATAGCCGACAGGCGCCCAGATGTAGAGGTTACAAAGTGATAATGGGTGATCCCAGAGGAGATGAGGGGTCCCAGAAGGAGGAGATATGGGGCCCCAGAAGGAGGAGATGAGGGGTCCCAGAAGGAGGAGATGAGGGGCCCCAGAAGGAGGAGATGAGGGGTCCCAGAAGGAGGAGATGAGGGGTCCCAGAAGGAGGAGATGAGGGATCCCAGAAGGAGGAGATGAGGGGTCTGAGAAGGAGGAGATGAGGGATCCCAGAAGGAGGAGATGAGGGATCCCAGAAGGAGGAGATGAGGGATCCCAGAAGGAGGAGATGAGGGGTCTGAGAAGGAGGAGATGAGGGATCCCAGAAGGAGGAGATGAGGGATCCCAGAAGGAGGAGATGAGGGGTCTGAGAAGGAGGAGATGAGGGATCCCAGAAGGAGGAGATGAGGGGTCCCAGAAGGAGGAGATGAGGGATCCCAGAAGGAGGAGATGAGGGATCCCAGAAAGAGGAGGTGAGGGGTCCCAGAAGGAGGAGATGAGGGGCCCCAGGAGGAGGAGATGAGGGGTCCGAGAAGGAGGAGATGAGGGGTCCGAGAAGGAGGAGATGAGGGGTCCCAGAAGGAGGAGATGAGGGACCTCAGAAGGAGGAGATGAGGGGTCCCAGAAGGAGGAGATGAGGGGTCCCAGAAGGAGGAGATGAGGGGCCCCAGAAGGAGGAGATGAGGGGTCCGAGAAGGAGGAGATGAGGGGTCCCAGAAGGAGGAGATGAGGGGCCCCAGAAGGAGGAGATGAGGGGCCACAGAAGGAAGAGATGAGGGGTCCAGAAGAGGGAGATGCGGGGTCCCAGAAGGAGGAGATGAGGAGTCCCAGAAGGAGGAGATGCGGGGTACCAGAAGGAGGAGATGAGGGGTCCCAGAAGAGGGAGATGCGGGGTACCAGAAGGAGGAGATGAGGGGTCCCAGAAGAGGGAGATGAGGGATCCCAGAAAGAGGAGGTGAGGGGTCCCAGATGGAGGAGATGAGGGGCCCCAGGAGGAGGAGATGAGGGGTCCGAGAAGGAGGAGATGAGGGGTCCCAGAAGGAGGAGATGAGGGGCCCCAGAAGGAGGAGATGAGGGGTCCGAGAAGGAGGAGATGAGGGGTCCCAGAAGGAGAAGATAAGGGACCTCAGAAGGAGGAGATGAGGGGTCCCAGAAGGAGGAGATGAGGGGTCCCAGAAGGAGGAGATGAGGGATCCCAGAAGGAGGAGATGAGGGGTCCCAGAGGAGATGAGGGGTCCCAGAAAAAGGAGATGAGTGGTCCCAGAAAGAGGAGATGAGGGACCTCAGAAGGAGGAGATGAGGGACCTCAGAAGGAGGAGATGAGGGGTCCCAGAAGGAGGAGATGAGGGGTCCCAGAAGGAGGAGATGAGGGGTCCCAGAAGGAGGAGGTGAGGGGTCCCAGATGGAGGAGATGAGGGGTCCCAGAAGGAGGAGATGAGGGATCCCAGAAGGAGGAGATGAGGAATCCCAGAAGGAGGAGATGAGGGGTCCCAGAAGGGGGAGATGCGGGTCCCAGAAGGAGGAGATGAGGGGCCCCAGAAGGGGGAGATGAGGGGTCCCAGAAGGAGGAGATGAGGGGTCCCAGAAGCAAGAGATGAGGGGTCCGAGAAGGAGGAGATGAGGGGCCCCAGAAGGAGGAGATGCGGGTTCCAGAAGGAGGAGATGAGGGGTCCCAGAAGGAGGAGATGAGGGGTCCCAGAAGGAGGAGATGAGGGGTCCCAGAAGGAGGAGATGAGGGGTCCCAGAAGGAGGAGAGGAGGGGTCCCAGATGAGATGAGGGGTCCCAGAAAGAGGAGATGAGGGGTCCCAGAAGGAGGAGCTGAGGGGTCCCAGAAGGAGGAGACGAGGGGTCCCAGAAGGAAGAGATGAGTGGTCCCAGAAAGAGGAGGTGAGGGGTCCCAGAAGGAGGAGATGGGGGGCCCCAGAAGGAGGAGATGAGGGGTCCCAGAAGGAGGAGATGGGGGGTCCCAGAAGGAGGAGATGAGGGGTCCCAGAAGGAAGAGATGAGGGGTCCCAGAAGGAAGAGATGAGGGGTCCCAGAAGGAAGAGATGAGGGGTCCTGGGAAGAGGAGATGAGGGGTCCCAGAAGGAGGAGATGCGGGGTCCTAGAAGGAGGAGATGCGGGGTCCCATAAGGAGGAGAAAGGGGTTCCAGAAGCAGGAGATGCAGGATCCCAGAAGGGAGGAGATGCGGGGTCCCAAAAGCAAGAGATGAGGGGTCCCAGGAGGAAGAAATGATGGGTCCCAGAAGGAGGAGAGGAGGGGTCCCAGAAGGAGGAGATGAGGGGTCCCTGAAGGAAGAGATGAGGGGTCCCAGGAAGAGGAGACGAGGGGTCCCAGAAGGATGAGATGCGGGGTCCCAGACGGAGGAGATGCGGGTCCCAGAAGGAAGAGATGAGGGGTCCCAGAAGGAGGAGATGAGGGGTCCCAGAAGGAAGAGATGAGGGGTCCCAGAAGGAGGAGATGAGGGGTCCCAGCAGGAGGAGATGAGGGGTCCCAGTAGGAGGAGATGAACGGTCCCAGTAGGAGGAGATGAGGGATCCCAGAAGGGGGTCTCGCAGATGCAAGATGCGGTACAGGCGAAACACAGTCCCTCTGGTGGTGTATACTCACACCTAGAAGCACGCCCCCACAAACAGGCACTAGATGATGGAAAAGCAGGCACCTGGGTGGGAATATCTGCCCCACAGTTGCAAAGGTCAACGGAGAGGGCCCTTTGAGTAGTGTGTATGGCTTTTGATCTAATTCCTATCTGTGGTGAAGATCACACTTGAGGCTGTTCATGGACCACTGCTTGACAGACCTTCATAGGACACTAGTGATGAGGCAGATCAGGACGGTGGCATCAAGAACCACAGACCAGCAGGGGCGCCGTGAACCCCCCGCTGGTGCAGCTTAAGGTGGGTAGTGTTGACACTCACTGTTATTTATGAGCATTTTCTGTCTGCAGCTCTGCAGACAAAAGCTCTTAAAAATAGGAAACACCCATAACAGAGGTCAAGAAAAGAAAGTTAATTACAACAAAGAAATGAAGAGGAAAAGAGAGGGAAATAAAATAAGGGAGAGATAGGGCAGGAAGGAAGAGTGAAATGAAGGGCATGTGAAAATAAGGAAGAAACTGTGACAAGAAGCAAGGGTAAAAAGGATGAAAGGATGAATGAAAGGGCAAATGGAATGATGTAAGGATAAAACAATATTTGCAAGAGTGAGAGAAAGAAAGTGGCTGAAATGATAAAAGTCTGAATGGATGAATGGATGTATGGTCACCTGGATGAGGTGTGGAAGGATGGATCGCTGGATTGATAACAGGAGGGTGAATTGGTGGATGGATGAAGTAGAATGGATGGATGAAAGGACTGGTAAAAGGATGTATGGCTGTTTGGAAGTGTGAGAGGAAGGACGGATGGATGGAAAACTAATAATGAACGGGTGGATAGATGAATGGTGAAGTAATGGATGAAAGTATGAAAAGATGGATAGATCGATATATACGTGAAAGGCTTAAAATTGAAAGGAGGAGGTTAATAAGGGACCTCATCTAGAGTAGGTAGGATTTACTGGCTTCGCTCACCCGCAGGCCACAAGCAGCAGAGCGCTGCGACATATCGAGCACAATTTGTGCTGGGTCAGCATGGACGAAAAACTCACACATATACATGTGTGTTTACAGGCGGGGATGCATGACCACACCTGCCTTCATAGCGAATGTGCACAGCAGACCTCGTGCTGCAGCGATGAATGATTAGGACAGAGTGGCTGCTTACAGAGAGGGCCCAGGAAGTGTCATGGCACGTCCTATCTGCCTCTTTATTCTACTTACTACGTCACAGGACATAGGATTATCAACATAGAGATGATAGTCCTACTCAAAATAGAACTAGCAGTGCGCATGCGCAACACTGCCATGTGTACCATTGTTGGTGAGTGTTCTCAGGGTGTTCAGTGGGTCTCAGACCAGGCGGGAACTAAAACCTGACCTTACAACTGGATCCATATCGGGCCCTATATTCATGTCCCTAGCTTTGCAGGAAAAAATGCGGATCAATTTCTGAACAATGATTGTAAAACCCATTCAGGTCATTCATGCCAGGCATGTTATTACTGCACATATTTCACATATTTTGCTTAACCTCGCATTCCGTAAGTGTTTGACTTTTACAGAATGTTGTGTTTTATATTTTTTGTGCCATATATTACTCTTTAATAGTGTTTACTGTCAACTGGCATGCCTTTAGGTGTCTGCCTGAACTCTGGTTGTGGGTGGGTGTTTATAATAGGCCACGATTGAGACATATGGAGTTGATGCTGAGAGCAGTGCAGTATCTCAGAGGAACATAATGTGTATTTGTAAAGCGCATGTTCTTGCCACTGAATAACAGATGTTTATTGTTACCCAACTCAAAGGTACTCATTATATCAACTCGGAAGGATGAAAGGCTAAGTGAGCCAATGGGATTTGAACCCCGGGGGTCCCCCCACCCTCTTTAATCTTTAAAAAGAGCCACTCACCGAAGTTCTCCGTACTGCCAACAACTCCTACCATATGTATGCGGACGATACCCAAATATACATCAATATCTCTTCGCTCAAGGAGATCCTCTGCCTGAATGAGACCCTGAAAATGACCGTCCAATGGCTAGCCAGTAACCAACTCAAAATTAATGCAAAGAATACGGAATTTCTCCTAATCTCCCCTTCAAAAGCCAACCTGGAGATTCAAAAGTGGATCAAGGCCATCACAGCCCTGATCTGCCCACCGACCATTGTGGACTCTGCCAAATCCCTGGGCATAATCCTCGACTGCAACCTGAACATGCGAGACCACTTTGACTCAATGGCTAAAGCAGCCAGATTCCACTTGAGCTACCTCTGGAAGCTGAAACCTTTCATCGATGCTCATGACCTAAAAATGGCAGTTCAAGCACTAGTCATCCCCAGACTGGAATATGGCTGTTCCACCCTCACTGGACTGCCCAAGATTTTTATTTATTTATTTATTTTATTTAAAAGGTTTTATATAGCGCTACTGGACCCAGGAGTATCAGAGCGCTTTACAGACAGATAAGAAGAATACATATCTAGTACACATAATAAACATAAGAACAAATAAACATCTAGAAAAAATAGAACACAGTTACAGAATGAATAAAAACTGGCATGTGAACAAACATATCAGTTAGAAGAGGAGATTGAGGAAAGGGAGTAAATTAGAGGTAGGTAGGGGGGATGAGGGTGGATAGAAAGATAGGAGAGAAAAAGGTAGAGTGAGAAGGAGGGGAGGTAGTATGAAAAGAAGAGAGACGGGGTGGGTTGAGGAGAGTGAAATGAGGACTGAATCAGAATAGGGACTATTAGGTGCCCCAATATTTGCTTAGAAGAAGCACCTTGTGTCTTTTTTTGAAGAGAGGGTAGGAGGGGTTGCAGTGAAGATCTTTGGGGAGCGAGTTCCAAATCGTAGGGGCATTACCAGAGAATGTACGTGATTGTGTCTTTGTACAATTGAGTCTCGGGGGGATGAGGACGAGGGCGTTGGTGCTTCTCAAGGACCTGGAGCACCCAGCATTTTGTAGTTTGTGAGAGAGGTAAGAGGGGGTGTTCTGGTGAAGGGCTTTGTGAGTAACACATGCCAACTTGAAGGTGGATCTACCTTCAATTGGGAGCCAGTTAAGGTTTTTGAGGATAGGAGAAATGTGATCGAAACATCAGAGATGAGTCTAGCAGCCAAGTTGAGGACAGATTTGATCGGGGTAAGGTGGACTTTAGGGGTGCCAGCAAGGGTGGCGTTACCATAATCAAGTCTGGAAAGTACAAGAGATTGGACAACAATTTTGAAATCGTCTTCAGGAATGAAAGGTTTGATTTTTTTAAGGTGGAGAAGAGAGCACCTTTCGCTGCATTTTTAATCTGTGGGATGAGAGTAAGATTGTTATCAATGCTGATGCCCAAGGATTTGACCGAGTTAGAAGTGGAGAGGGAGCAGTTGAGTGCATTGATGTCATTGATCCAGATTTGAATGGGAGAGAGCAGTTTTTGGGGGTGAAAAGAATGACTTCAGTTTTTTTGGGATTCAATTTGAGATGGTTGAGATTGTAATTGTAATTTATATTTATATAGCGCATTATCACCAACGGTCTCTAAGCGCTTGCTTTGGGAACCCGTCCTGGTTTTTCCCTGTGAGATAACCCCTACTGGGCACCCACAAGGTGAAAGCCAGGCATCCCGCCGCGGGGGGGCATAGTGGAGATTAAGCAAGCTACTGCCCGGAGTTGCAGAGTGTGAACCCGTGATTCGAGCAGGCACTGAAGCGAGAATTATCGAGTCCGTGGACATTTTGGGCTCAAGACCCTGCCGCGTTGGGAATTGAACCCTGGTCCCGGGTCTGACCTCTGCTTCATGGCCTGCCTCTTCTACCATTGAGCCACACTTCTCCACTGGAGATGGAACCAGGCTTGGACTTTATTCAAGGTATCATTGAGTAGAAGGATGTCATGGCGGGATTTGATCTTGTAGTATAGTTGTGTGTCGTCCGCATAGAGGTGGTAACTAATATTAGCTTGTTTTAGGATGAGGGTGAGTGGTTCCATGAATAGATTAAATAGGGTAGGAGAAAAAATAGAGCCTTGTGGGACCCCAAGTGAGACAGATTGAGGTTTGGATAGGCAGTGACTGAGTTTAATTTGTTGGGATCTGTTTTGGAGATAAGAGGAGAACCATTGGTGAACAATGCACTCAAACCCAAAGCGGCCTTTAAGAGTATTTAGAAGGGTGGGATGGTGGACAATGTCGAATGCCGCAGAGAGGTCGAGGAGGATAAGGAGGGAGGATTCACCTTTGTCAAGAGAGCGATGAATGTCATCAGTGATACTGAGCATGGCAGTTTCTGTGCTGCAACCTTTTCTAAAACCAGATTGCAAAACGTCGAGGAGATTGAAGGAAGTGATATGTTTGTCTAACTGGAAGAGTACACATTTTTCAAGGGCTTTGGAGAGGAAGGGAAGATTAGAGATAGGGCGTATGTTGTTCAGGTCATTAGGATCAGCGGTGGGGTTTTTAAGGATGGGAGAGATTTGACCAAGTTGAAGGGATGCTGGCACGCAACCCGTGGCAAGGGAGGAATTGATGATATTTGTCCAGATGGGGGCAATGATGTGTTTAAGTTCCTGGACAAACTGGGCGGGTCGAGGGTCATTGGTGTGAGAAGATGGTTTGAGTTTAGAGATGATATTGAGGACAGTAGATTCAGAAACTGGCTGAAATTCCGTCCAGGAGGCATTGTTTTTGGTAAAGGTGTCTTTAGCGATAGGGTCAGGGTGGAGTAGAGTTGGTGGGGGTTTAGAGGGGTTGTGACACGGAGGGGCAGATGTGCATGTTGAGGTAGGAATGTTAGGGGGTGTTGTTGGCTGATGGTAGATTGGGATGGGAGAGGTGGAGAAGAGAAGGATAATTCAATAGAGTTGACTTTGTTAGAAAAGAAGTTGGCGATTTCTTCACATCTTTCGGTAGTGGCTGTTATTTTTGGGGGGCCAAAGGAGGTTTGTTTTTTAATAATGCTAGAGTTCTCTGGGCCGGTTTTTAGACTGGTCAAGTTGTGTGCGGAAGAAAGAAGCTTTTGCAGCGAAGATGTGTTTCTTGTAATTGGCTCTGGCGTGTCTAAGGAGTGTCAGGTTATCAGGGGAGGGATGATTCCTCCAAGAGCGTTTTGACTGTCTGAGGGCCCGTCTTTTGTTATTAAGGTCAGAATTAAACCAGGATTTGGGAGGAATTTTTTTTTGCTGTTTCATTTTGATTGGGGCAATTCGGTCAAGCACTTGAAGGATAGAATTATTGTAATGTTCAGTTAGGTCATTGGTGCTGTGCGAAGGGGGGGGAGAAAGTGGGATTTGATAGAGGATTCCAACTCACCGGGGGGAATAAGGTGAAGATTACGAGTAAGTTTCAAGGGTAAAGTGTCAGTAAGAGTGGGGAGGGGAATAGAGCAGTTCATAGTGAAGAAGATAAGGTGATGATCAGACCAGTCTACTGGAAGAATCTTTGAGAGAGAGGCCAGATCCTTGCTAGTCATAATGGCATCAAGGGTGGCGCCTTTAGAGTCAGTAGGGGATTGGCAGAGTTGTGTCAGGTCAGTAATGTCCATGATATCTTTAAGGAGGATGACAGAAGGATCATCGTTATTATTCCAGTGAATGTTAAAGTTGCCAAGAAAGAGATTCTTGGAGTGAGTGAGCAAGGATTGAGTGATAAGATCAGACAGCTCAGTGCTGAAAGGGATGGGATTACCGGGTGGGTGATAGATAGTATGTAGCCGAATGGTGGGGGAGTCCGTAGCAGTAAGATCAACACAAAGGTATTCAAAGGAAGAAGGGTCCTGTAAATGAATGTGTGTGAGATTCAGTTCCTTTTTATGAATTAGGGCAAGGCCTCCACCAATTTGCTTTATTCTGTCTTTTCTAATGATGGAATAGCCAGGAGGAATGAGCAGGTCAAGGATAGAAGTCGAGTGGGGGTTGTGCCAGGTTTCGGTAAGGAATGCAATATCAATGTTTTCATTAAGAAGGATTTCAGCAATATCAGTCGCATGGCAGGAAGCGTATCGGCAGTTAATCAGAATGCAGCAGAGGGGTGCGGTGTCTGGGGATTGCGTACTGGGATCAGGGAGGATAGAAGTTAGTTGTTGAGGGGGTCTAGGAGATGTCGGGTGAAGGGGAGACGACTCGTTCCTAGGAGGACAGGGATAGTAGACTAAGGGAACTGGGGACTGGAGGGCGGTGGGGGAAAGGGGGAGATGGGAGGGTTCAGGGATAAGTTGATCTCCAAGGATGTTGGGTCTGTAAAATGTTGGGGAGAGGAAATCAAGGCATCCGTATAGGGTAGGGTTGCATTAACGGGTTCCATGGGTTTAGGTGAAGTCGGGGAGTTTGAAGGGAGGAGGGCGACAAGAGAAGAGTGCTCGATGATGTCAATAATAGGGGAATTGTTGCTGTGGTAAGTAAAAGGGGAGCTGATGAGTGATGATGCGCTTTTAAATGAAGGGGCAGATGTGCATGTGTGATCAGAAGAGTGGGCTTTAGTAAGGAGAGAGACTTCAGATCTGAGGGAGGAGAGATCTAAAACAAGGGACGAGAGGAGAAGTTCGATATTAAGGAGTGATAGTGTAAGGAGAGAGGAGTGGAGTGGATCAAGCGTTTTTGGGAGGGGTGAAGAGTAGGTGTTAGGATTAGGTAGAGGAAGGGAGGTGTAACCAGGGGGGGGGGGAGAAGGGGGTTATGGTGGGTTTGATCTTTCATGGTGGGGAGGGGAGGGATCAAGGGGATAGGAGAGGTTGGGGAATTGGGTTTAATAAGATCGTTAGATAAAAGAAGGGGAGGGATAGAACAGGATGTGGAAGTAGATGTATTAAGGAGGATAGGAGGAGAGAGCAAGGGTGTGTGAGAGGAAGTGGTCAGCGGGGGAGTTGTAAGAGTTGCTGTGGGATTATGGGGGGTGAGGACACGGAGGGGGAGGGGATGTATAGCATCCAAGGGGTGGGCGATACAGGAGTCGGAGGTATCGCGGTGGTACTGGGGGATTGAGAGGTGAGGGAGCGGGGAAGTAGTGTAGGGAGTTGGGGATGAAAGAGGGATTGAGGGAAGTGGGAGAGGGGGAGTAGGGTTGGGGATCAGGGATGGAGGAGGGAGGGGAGGGGAAAGAGGGGGAAAGGGGGAGAGGGAGCCATTAGTGAAGGTGGGTGAGAGAGAAGCAGAGAAGTTGGGTGATTGTGAGATAAGAGGGTCGGAGCAATTTATACAGTTAGGGGTATGAGTGGTTAGTATTGGTTGAGAGAAAGCCTCAGGGATCATGGAGGAGGAGGGGGAGACGGTAAAGAGAGAAAAGGGGGAGATTGGGTGTATGGAGTCAGAGCTGGTGATAACGTGGTCAATTAAGGGGGACAGTTGCGGTTGGGTGAGGGTAACGGGGCTGGATGGAAGATTGGGTGAGCCAGAGAGGTGGGGGACGTGAGGCTATGGGGAGTAGGGTGGGGGAGACCGTAAGGAGGGATGAGGGGGAGGGGGTAACAGGGCTGGATGGAAGATTGGGTGAGCCAGAGAGGGGGGAACGTGAGGCTATGGGGAGTAGGGTGGGGGAGACCGTAAGGAGGGATGAGGGGGAGCTTGGTGGTAGGGAGTCAGAGCTGGTGATAACACAGTCCGCTATGGGGGACAAATGTGGTAGAGTGAGGGGAACAAGGCTGGCTGGACGATCTCCTCAGCGCCTTTAAAAGCCTGCCTCAACGCGGCCGCCAGGCTACTTACAGGCACCAGGAAGTTCGATCACATTTTGCCACACATGAAAGCACTGAACTGGCTCCCTCTAGAGGCCAGAATTCAGCTGAAACTTGCATGCATTACACACAAGGCCCTATACACAAACTCCCCCGCCTATCTGGCTCAGAAATTAGTGATATCTGGAGGAAGCAGGAACTCCCGGTCCGCTAGAAACCTCCTACTCCAACCCGCCTCCTTTCGGAAAAATAAAACCTACAACAGGGTGTTCACCGGAGCAGCACCAAGAATTTGGAACTCTCTCCCACCTGCCATCAGAAGAATCCCTTCTCTAGCACGTTTCAAAAACGAGGCCAAAACCTTTCTCATGGGTAAATTCCTCGTCCAAGGCCTACTCACAACCACCGCATTGCCTGACTAATCCAAGACTACCGCTTTCCCAGATCACCAACTCCTCACACCAAGATCATATGGGTCCTTGTGCTATTACAAACTTTCTTAGTGATTGTAACCCTACATGTTGATCTTGTATGTGTCTGCACTTTAAACTTTTTTTGTATCACTGTATACCATGTAAAGCGCTCTGATACCCTCACAGGTCAAGTTCGCGCTCTATAAAACACAAATATAAATAAATAAATAAATTAGTTCAAACAAAGGACCTCACAGAGGATGCATTAGTCCACCGAGCCACCAGTCCCTGTCAGTGGGACCTAAAAGTATTCAGAATATATTCTCAACCAATCCCTGACCTTTCTGCTGAGTTCACAGAGCAAGGAGATGAATACATGCAAAAGTGTGAGAAGCAGGCACACAGCTGTCTAAGGGGCATATGTAGGTAATTTCCATTTTGCGATTCCCAAATATCGATTTTTAAGGAATCGCTATTTGAGAATAGCAAAATGGAATGTAGGTAAAAATTCGCTATTTTTTTGCGAATCTCTAACATTCCTTATTTGCGATTAGCAAATTGCAAATCGCAATTAAGGAATGATTGTCCCATTCATTCCTATGGGCCAAAAGGCCCGTAGGAATGAATGGGGATACATTCTCAAATTGCGATTTTCTGTGTGAAAATCGCAATTTGAGAATACCAATTCCAAGGGTGCCAGGGTGTCCAAAGGACACCTGTTGCACCCCTGGAATGTGCCTGTAAGTACATGTGACGCACATACATGCCCTAAGGGCATGTCTGTGCGCCACATGGCACTTTGAATTTTTTTTTAAAATGCACTTTTGAAGGAAATCGCAAAATACCATCTACTTGAAGTAGGTGGTATTTTTCAATTCCTTATGCAAAAATCGCTATTTTTAAAGCACCCCTACATAGCATTTAAGGAATCGCAAAATTGCGATTCCTTAAATGCTATAAGCAAAATAAGAAATCGCAATTTTTGCAATTCCTTATTTTCCCAAGTGGCACCTACATATCAAAACGCTGTTTGCGATTCGCAAACGCCGAAATTCGCTGAATTTCAGGGTTTGCGAATCGCAAACAGCTACCTACATATGCCCCTAAAGTACTACCAGGGCAAAAGCTAAAGAAAATCCCTTGCTTATAGGTGAGTGGCTTCTGTCTGTCGCAAAGAATTACATGTAGAGGAGAGAGAAAAGGATGCTGAAGGGGAAATACATGAGGTGAGAGATATGCAGATGGAGAATTAAAAAAAATGTATATGAGAAGGGGATAACTTTAGTAACTGACACACTCAATCACCACTTCCATAGATGTCAGTAATATTTAATTCACAGTTTATATTTTCAGAATTTAAATATTTTCAATTCCAATTATTCCCAACAAATTCATGGCGATTACCTATTATACAGTTATTGTTAATAAGCACTGGCAAAGCCAATAGGTCTAGCTTGTTTTAGATGCACGTCCATTATTGTGTGATATGTCTGGATGCAATGACAGGAAGCTTAGAGGAAGGCAGCAAAATACTTGTCAGGTGGCAAGCTATAGGAAGGGCATGATTTTAGATTGCCTGTTTTAAATCACACTCATATACATTGGCCACACCTTTTAGTAAGAAGAGTTATGCTTCCTAGGCCATGCCCCTCTAAGAGACTGCCCACTTGTTTTCGTCCCACTGAAAGCCTGTGCGTTCTGGAGACTTTTCCTGTGTATGCGTCAATCACAGACGTACGACTTATAAATAAATGTAATCATGTGAGGAGGGGATGGGCCTCATGATGAAAGCTACCTCAGAGGCACTTCAACCTCCTCCAATTCTCTCTTATCCCGTCCAAAAAAAAAAAGAACAACAAAGTATTGTTAATGCTATCGCCGATTTTCTGGGGTGTTTTCACAGCCGTTAATGGACATCGGCTGCTTACAACCTCCAAAGACTAGCTGGAAAGCACGCGTGTGCAGTGGTTTCCAGCTCGTCTTCCCTGCCACCGTGTGAATTCGGATCCTCGCAGGGTGACCGTGTGAAGGGAGATGAAATTGTCTGAGACATGGTGGCACCATGTGAGCTGACAGGTCTGCGCCACGCTCGCCCATTTCATGGCGTCACTAACAACTCGGGTGTGAGTGTGGTAACAGGGGGTCGGTCCTGCTCTTAGGTGAAGGCAGAGACCTCCTTCCACCGCTTTCAAACAGCCCCATGCAATAGAGACCGTATTTCCCGGACTTGGCACGAGCGGCCTGGTCTGTGTGCCCATTCATTCTGAGGAACCCAGGAGTTTTACAGCCTCTTTGTACCACTTGGCAACAAACACATCCGGCCGACAGTGCCTGGCAGAACTGTGGCAGAACTGGAAGGCGCCTTATATTCCATTGTGTGGGTATCAGTGTGACTCACCTTGGCACCACGTACCAGAGGCACATTGGCACGGACGGGATCGAAGCTGGGCCTTCACCAAAGAAAGATCGAGCCTTTCCCACCCAAGCCCATGGGCACGGTGCCTCTCTTTTGTGATGTGCCACAAATGTGCTAAACAAGCAGCGGGTGGGCGTCGGAGTTGGCGCCCCTAGTTTCCCGGGCAGGCTGGAAGGAAGAGGCCGGGAGAAGCGACAAGCAGGGAATGACTGCTAACCCCTCCCAACTCCTGTGTGTGCTACACACCCAGGCGCATGCAGGCAGGATCCATATTTCCGTCGGCTCGTGCACACACCCCCGGGTGGCACCGCTGGAAGCAGCCAGGCGCTGCAGGTCGTCAGGACAGACAGATGCCCGTGGAAGGAACAGAGAAATGTGCAGCTGACGCACCCAGCAGCCGGGCTGCAAGCAGGGAGCTGCCCAGGCAACGGGCCTGCGAGGGAAGTTAGAATCTTAGCGCCTGTGCGCGCTGAAATGTTATCAGAGCGCTACAATGCAACATGTGTAATCTACCGCGACATCTGTGCTGTAATTTATGTATTAACCGCACATACTTGTTTGAAGTATTTCTCTTTTGAGAATTTATGCGCTCTGGTTGGTTTATGAGAAGAGGGAATTGCATCCTTTTTCAGGATAACATCTTTACTTCTAAGTTTGGCCTAGAGGTAGCTTTAGTTGTCTCTCCAGGCGAGTATTTAAAAAAGATCATAAATTAAAAAATGCATAGGCAGCCCTCTTCGTCCATTGGTATATTTGAATGCCATTCACACTTTACTTCCGCCTCCATAGCATACAGCACGGAGCCAAAGGAGAACCCACTTCAGTCATGGCCTCTCTAAAACCGCGAGAGACAGCGTTTTATCTGATTACATATGCACACTCACTTACACTGCAGTGCCAGGGTTGGAAGGCTAATACCTTTTGATTGTATTAACATTTTCTGTACAACATATTTACAGACAGTGACTTTCAGACAGCCCTCTCCATCCATTGGTCTGATTTGTGCCATTTACATTTTTCATCCACCTATGACCAGAGCCCTACACCGCCTTAGAGGGGCGCGGCATTAGGACTCGGGTTCATCATAGGACGCCCCCCCCATGCTCTTATATTGCTCTGGCCTTTCGGTGGGGAGGGGCTAAAGGGACTTCACTTCCAGGGTTCTTCATGTCGCCTGTCTCCCACCCTTTCACTTTTTTAGACCCACATGCACCACTGCGGCGTCTCCTCAAAAGTTCTCCGCTAAAGAGCCCTCTTGCGGGGCCCGTGGGGGACAGCAGCGCCACCCCCACGAGGAGCAACGCCCGATGATGAAGCATGACACTCGCAAGGGTGTGTGAGGGCACTAATTCCAAAAGGAGCAGTTCCCCCGTTTGTTTCCATATCCAACCTTCCTGGGAGATTCACACCTTCCCAACCATAATAGATTGATCTATCCTCTTCTCATTAGGAACAGCTACCCCCAAGTGAGTAATACGTTTGTCTTTTTGGGAGCGTGGGTACTGGACCTTCTGTTTCTACTATTAGCTCCCTGTCCCCCTTCTCCTTGACACTTTGTGATGCAATCATTTCCTACATAGTGTGTCCCCAGAGCCCAGCTGCTGTTGATGAGGGCCTGCGTGAATGTCCTTCTAGTGTCAACTGGAAGTCACCTCAAGATCTTGTTGAGCATGAGCAGGGTGTGGGGGCAGGCGGATAAGTTAGCGTTAACCTATTGCTTCATGGACAGCTTGCTGTCCAAGATGATGCCGAGGTTGCAGGCGTGGTCGGTCAGGTCGTGGTGGGCCGAGTTCCACAGGCCACCATGCGTCATTCCATGACGAGCTGTTGTTCCCATAGATGAGGACTTCTGTCTTGTTTGTGTTCAGCTTCAGACTGTTGTCCTTCATCCAGTCAGCGACGTTCATCATACGTCTGTGGAAGATGGCTCTAGTGGTGCAGGGGTCTTCTGACAGTGAGAGGATGAGCTGGGTGTTGTTGGTGTGTTGGCCAGGGGGGTCATGTACGTGTTGAAGAGGGTGGGACTGAGGGATGATGAGGCTTAAATACCGAGGAGGCAAATCATTTATGGCCTTGGGTGTCAAAGCCTGAAATCAATTTCCAGTCTCGCTTTTGTTAATAGAGAATGAAGCCTGTTTCAAAACGTCTCTGAAGACCTGGCTCTTGCTGATGCCAGACACTCTGTGCCAGTCTTTAATATAGCGGGTTTGGATGCGCATGCTCCTCTGTTGTTGACTAGTCTGGCTATTATTTCCCTTCTAGTATTGGTGTTGATGGGCTGGCGCAAGGATGCTCCTGTTGAGTGACCAAGGGTTTTATAAATACCATATTCATTCATTCATGATCCTTGGGGGATCCTGCTGATGATCTTCCTGGATTCCGAGGTGAACGGTGGGAGATGAATTCTCTGGGTTCTTCCAGTGAGGTATGAGGCGATCCATTTGCGGGCGCCTCCCTGGATTCCGATGTGGGGGAATCTGTTCACCAGGTGTGATGGGAGATGTTGTCAAAGGAAGGTGGCTGATAGGGCTGCCGTTTCACTGTGGTCCACTGGGTCCTGATATCATCTGTGGATGTGATCAGGACTGTGTCTGTACTGTGGTTGGCTCGGAATCTGGATTGAGAGGGGTCCATGAGGTTGTTGTGTCCCATGTGTTCGGTGAGTTGCAGGCTGATGATGTCGGTGGCAGGGTTGGGAGTCAAAGTTTTTGTAGATGACTGAGATATTGCAATGTAAGAAGCCCGCCAGGGTGTCACACAGTTCATGTGAGGGCGTGATTTTGTTTACATGGCTGCAGGGTTGGAAAACTACTTCACGGTGGCGAAGAGCTCCTTGCTGTGTTTGTGCTGGCTTTTATGCAGTCTGCTAGCACGTTCTTCTTTGATTCTTTCCGTAGGCGGTGAGACTGGCTGAGTGCATTCCTTTTTCTTTGCTGGAGCGCCACTTCCTTTCTAGTTGACGGCTGTTGCGTTTGGTGGATTTCAGTTCTGCTGTAAACCAATTGGCTCTTCTGAGGGGTCCTTTGGACTTGGCTGGCTTTGCCGGGGGCAATTGTGTCAGTGCAGTATGTGATCCACTGGGAAAATTCTTTGCAGACTGCTCTGGGTCGGATGTTGTGCCTGTGCTGTGGGAGTTGAGAGCGTTGATGCACTAGTCTTCTGAAAACTTTGTCCAGTCTCTGCGAGTGGAGTTGGGGGCATGGTGCCAGTGTTGGTACGTCCTGCCATGGTGAAGTGGACGTAGCATTGGCCGGTCCAGGTGAGCCGTGTGGCGCGGTTGTACTTGACTCTGTCACTGGACGTGAGGATGGGAGTGTCCTGTGATGTGGGTAGGGTCAGTGACAAGTTGCTTGCGGATGATGTTGCTCATGCTTTTCAGGAGGTTGATTGTGTTGGTGGTGCTGTGGTCATGGAGGTGGAAGTTGAGAATCCTAGGAAGATGTAGTGTTTGGAGTCTATGGCGATCAGGGCGATGAGTTCAGGGATGGCGTTGCATAAAGTGGGGTGTGGTTCAGGAGGTCTGTAGGCAAAGGGGCCTCTGACGGTGCTTTTTCCGTCTTTGTGGAGTTAGAAGTTGGGGTGCTCCATTGCCGAGGTCGAGTCTTCTGGGGAGGTTGTGCAGCAGATGGTGTCTCTGTAGATGATGGTAATTCTACCTCTGTACTTTTTGGTTCGGTCCTGGTATGTTACATTGTATCCTTCATGGTGGCTATGACGATGTCTGGAGCGGCTGCGGGGTTCAGCCAGGTCTCAGTCAGAAACATGTTGTTTGGAGTGAAATATGAGATCAAGTAAAAAACCACCCAGGTCTGCAACAATGTAGCTGCTTAGGGCGGCAGGGCCAATTATCCAAGGGCTTGGCGATGTCCAGGCTTGGATGGCACAGATGGTCTTGCTTTTGGCATGCCGGCGGTGCATGTCCACTGAGCTGCTGCGTGACGGCCTCCATAAGTAGGTCCTGGGCACTGGGCGGGGCTCTTTTAGTCATTTGCCAGGTATAGGAATGTAAAGTAATTTTTTTAAAGCTGGCATGTATCTTGCACAGCAGTATGCATTTAATTTATAGTCCAGAAACAGACAAGTATATTTGCTATGAGAAAGCACAAATTAATATTTAAATTGCAAAAATATATTCCAGAAGCAGGCACATACATTGGGTAGGAGTAGGAGTTTACATTTTTTCTCTACCCATGCACACATGTTTTCTAGTAGTGGGCATATAAAGTTGCTTGCAAGGAGCAGGAAAAGAAAAGAATTTTCCAAGAGCAGATGTGTATCTTTGCCAGGAGTAGGAATGTAAGTTTATTTTCCGTGAGTAGGCATGTATGTTTGTCAGGAGAGGGCATATACAGCTGCGTGTAATATTATTTTGCTGATATGGGAACTTATTGTTATTGTTATTGTTAGGTAATTTTATATAGCGCACAGCTGTCTCAATGAAGTGACGTCCCGGCGCTTGCAGGAGTGCCAATGGAGAGCAAGGGCTAGATCGTATGGAATAGGTAGGTCTTGATTGTCTTGCGGAAGGACAGCAGGCGATCTAAATGCCGGATCTGAGCAGCAAGAGAATTCCATAGTCTAGCGGCCAGATAACGAAATGACTTGCCCCCCGCTCTGAGGCGTTTCACACGGGGAACGGCTGCGAAGGGATAACTTTGACGAGCGTAGTTGGCGAGTAGGGACATAGGGAACTAGCAGATTTGACAGGATCTCAGGGGGAGACAGATTTAGAGTCTTGAACGAAAGGCATAGCATTTTAAATTGAATCCTTTGGGGCATGGGTAGCCAGTGAAAGCGCCGTAAGGCACCTGACGCAGAGCTGGTCCTAGGGAGCCTCAGCAGGACTCGAGCGGCCGCGTTCTGTACTTGCAGCAAGCGAGTAACTTCAGCCTCATTGGCGCCTAACATCAATGAGTTGACATAATCTAATCTAGATAGGATGGTCGCCTGGACTATCAACTGTCGAGTAGAAGGATCAAAGAAGTCCAGTAGGGGCCTCAGACCTGCAGAAGTCTGAAGCAAGTACCGGTGATCTTCTTTGTGTGTTCCTGGAACCCAAGAGTGGAGTCAAACCAGATACCTACATTTTTTACTGCCGACTTAGGGTTGAGGGCAGTCCCCAGAGAAGTCGGCCAACAGTGCTTGCTCCACAGCCCTTTATCCTTCCCCAACAGCAGGACTTCTGATTTGTTGGCATTGAGTTGCAGGCAGTTTACCGTCATCCAATGTGCAACTGCTGCTAGGACATCCCGGAATCATACAGCACCCAGAACATGGTCATCGGAGAGGGCCACCACTAGTTGCGTATCATCGGCGTACGAGATCATGGTCAAGCCATGATCCATCACCACCACCGCCAGGGGTTGAACATAAAGGTTGAACAACACGGGGCTTAAGGCCGAGCCTTGGGGAACCCCCTGCTTGATGACATGGGCTTGTGAGAGGAAGGGGGGGCCAAAACCTGGAATTACCTGTCAGATAAAAAGGAGCAAAACCATTCCAAGGCCAGGCCCACAACCCCCGCCTTCTCCAGCCTGTCTTTGCTCGAAGTATGTTTCTAAAAGTTATTTCCATATACATGTAGATTTTCCAGTAATAGGCATGTAAAATTGTTTACTAGGAACAAGCATTTAAAATTGTTTTCCTGGAACAGGAACATATCATTGCCAGCAATAAGTGTGCAAAGTCATTTTTCATGAGCAGACATGCATATTAACCAGAAGAAGGCATGTAATGTTATTTTCCATGAGCAGGCATGCATATTAACCAAGAGCAGGCATGTAACGTTACTTTCCATGAGCAGGCTTGCAAGTTAACCAAGAGCAAGCATGCAAAGTTGTTTTCCATGAGCAGGTATGCAAGTTAACCAGGAGCAGGCATGTAAAACTAATTCTCAGGAGCCGGAATGCATGAGCAAGCATGTAAAGTTGTATTCTATGAGCAGGCATGCAAGTTAACCAGGAACTGGCAAATAAAGTTATTTTACATGATCAGAAACAAATCAATACTCCTCGGTAAAAAGCATATGATGTTGCTTTGCCTGTTGCAGGTAAATCTATTGCCCATGAGCAGACATGTATATTTAGTAGTAGCAAACATATAAGCTTGCTTGCTTGGATCATGAAGGGACAGTTACTTTCCAGAATCAGGTGTGTACTTTTGCAGTAGACATGTAACGCTGCCAGTTAGTGCAGTCATCTATAGTTGTTTCCCTGGAGCAGGCTCACGTCTTTATGAGAAGCGTGTGTATAATATTATTTTCCATAAGCAGGCATGTAGATTTTCCAGGGACAGGCACCTAAAGGTGCTTACTACGAGCAGGTATGTAAAGGTATTTTTCATGACTAGACATGTAGGTGTGCCGGTAATGAGCATGCGAAGTTTGTTTTCTGGAGCAGGCACATGATGACGCTTTCCTGGAGCAGGCATATTTAGTTGTTTTTCAGGCATGTGAAGTTGTTTCCCTGGAGCAGGCATATAAAGTTATTTCCCTGGAGTAGGCATATGAAGTTGTTTCTCTGGAGCAGGCATGTGAAGTTCTGTTTCCCTGGAGTAGGCATGTGAAGTTGTTTCCCTGGAGCAGCCATATGAAGTTGTTTCCCTGGAGTAGGCATATGAAGTTGTTTCTCTAGAGCAGGCATATAAAGTTGTTTTCCTGGAGTAGGCATGTGAAGTTGTTTTCCTGGAGTAGGCATGTGAAGTTGTTTCCCTGGAGCAGGCATACGAAGTTGTTTTCCTAGAGCAGGCATGTGACGTTGTTTCCCTGGAGCAGGCATATGAAGTTATTTCCCTGAGTCAGGCATATAAAGTTGTTTTTCTGGAGCAGGCATAGAAGGTGTTCTTCCTGAGCAGGCAGGTGAATGTGTTTCCTTGGAGCAGGCGTGCATCATTGCGAGTAGTGTGTGTGTGTGTGTGGTTATTGGCAGCACGTGGTGTACCTTTGTAGAGCCCTTGAGCCCCTGTGGCCGCGTGCGCAGCATGCCATGGGCGCCGCGGCTGCACAGATACTCGGGACACCAGCTATTCACCGCGTGGCCCGGACTGACGATCCGGCCACGCCCTCTTTATTTATCTCCCGTGCGCCCGCGTGTGCGTACGTTAGCTGAGCTGCGCTAACCCGCGGTTCACAACATTACAACCTTGACAGCGATGAATGGCCGGGCCCGTGTGCCCCGCGTCACACGGGGCCCGGGTGCTGGCCGCAGCCACCGCCGTCGGTTCATCGTGTGTAAACATTAGTGACAGACAGAGCGCCTAGCTGGTGGCAGCGGCCGCGCAGCGCCTCTCGGCCACCCGCCCCGTGGAGGGTGAGGTGCAGCGCCCCGTGGGCGTGGCTACCGAGGGGAGGGCACTTCATCCTATCGGCACTTAGTTATAAGCACCCTTGGGGCGGACAGAGCGGCATGTGGACCGCAGCTCGAGCGCTTGAAGCACCCAGCAGCACCCAGGAGCCAGGGGTACATCCAAGGAAGATGGGGCGCCAAAAGGAACTTGTGAACAAGATCGGGGACATGCTGCGGATCCGAAGCAAGCTGATGAGGCAGGCGCTGGCCGAGTGCCTGGGGACCCTCATCCTCGTGGTGAGTGTGCAGGGGGCGCCTCTGGCCCAGGGCGGCAGATGAGGCAGGCGCTGGCCCAGTGCATGGGGGACCCTCATCCTCGTGGTGAGTGTGCAGGGGGCGCCTCTGGCCCAGGGCGGCAGATGAGGCAGGCGCTGGCCCAGTGCATGGGGGACCCTCATCCTCGTGGTGAGTGTGCAGGGGGCGCCTCTGGCCCAGGGCGGCAGATGAGGCAAGCGCTGGTCCAGTGCCTGGGGGGCCTCGTCCTCGTGGCGAGGGTGCAGGGGGCACTTCTGGTCCAGGGTCGGGGCAGGAGCTGAGGCATTACAGGTGCCGAGCCCCCGCTGGATCTCCAAGTCAGTTACTTAGTATAGCTCCTTAGCTTCAGCGCCTGTTGCAAAGCGCTAATTGTAACAGCAGGTGGTTCATCTACGGCGAATCGGCTCGACCCTGCCTCACTCGCTGCCTTTCAAACAACTGAATAATCTTAATAGTATCTGCTCTACAGTATACAGTGTTTCTTCCTGTTTTATTATTTCTAGCGCATCGAAGTTGTCTCCAAACCGCGATCGGCGCTATGCTGATCGAGATGCGTTATGTGCCAGTGGCTTAACCGAAATGTAGCATGCATCACTCTGCTAAACCTAAAAAAAGATGAGTGCTTAGAAGTCACGTAAAAGAATGCGCGACGTGTTCAGGCAGATGTCAGCCTCTGACCTGTGCAGATGCAAACATTCCGGGTTTGTGGGGAAAAAAACAATTCTGGGGCAGGTGTTATTTTTGAAGGTAAACAGAGATGTGCTGCTCACAGTCCCCGCACCGCCAGCTGGGGGAACGCTGCATCAACAGTGGGGGCGTCTTAGTGGGTGGGTATTTGTTTACAGGCCATACGTTCCAATATACTCACATACTATGCGTTTTCATGTAGCATTTGATTCGGAGTACACGGTTTACTAAGCCTATGTCCTGCGGAGAGGCGCGAGGCTGGGACAGTCCAGCTGGATTGGAACCTGTGGCTTGCACATAGATCCCAGCAGCAGGTGTTTACTTCATTGACCAACCTGTGTGATCTTGGGCAAGTCATTTTCGTACGCACTACCAGGGTTTACTGATCTGCAACAGATAGGGGGCTTAAACCTCGCCCGCCCCGTGTTTAGCGGACAGAAGACTGTGCCTGCTTCTGGCTGCAGGAGCGCAGTGAACTTGGCAGGCGGGCAGCAGGTGCGCGCGTTCACTGCGGAGGAAGGACAGACAGACACGTGTCCCTTGCTGCAGGCTGCGGTCCCTGCTGTCTCCGGTGGTGGTGCTCAGACCGTGTGTGCTTGCGTGCGTGAAGCGGCGTGTGATCGTGTGCACGGGTCCCTGGTGCGGTGTCTGTCCTGGGAGGGCTGGCTTCACGAGCACATGGCAGCAGCTGTGTGCCAGCTGGTGGGCATGGAACTTACAGTGGTGCTCACCCCTCGCCTCTCCAGACTCCCTAAGTGGAGTAAAGGAGCTATATCAAGCTCCAATACATACAAAAATACAAACATGTCTCTTTACCATCTAGATTAGCACGAGCCTGGCGCTATCTTCCCTCCATTTGAACCGCTATAAAGTGTATAGGCGCAACATGTCGGCACTACACGGAATACCAATGAATACGTCATAAATACACACATAACCAAAGAAATGTGTCTCTGCTTCGCAAGCGAGATCGTGGTACGTACCTAGCGTTTCATCACTCGTTGCAGGCTATCTAAGCGCACTGAAGTGCCTGGAAGTCAGCGTGTTGGCGCTACGCAAAACACCAGTGTCTTTTACTGGGTATGAATACAGCATGGCGAGCCTAGCTCCCTCTATCACTCTAGAGTCTCAAAATATTCTGATGTGCCTTGAAGGCACCACGTTGACGCGCTACAAAATACGAACCAGTAGTCTAGTAATATTTATGTGCATCTGTTGGAAAACACGAGAGTGCACTCTGCTCTTCTGCTCTGGAACATCGTGCGCTCTGAAAGTGTCTGAAAGGCACATTGTTGGCGCTATACCAAACAGCAACACACAGTTGAATCATATAGATGTCGACATCTCCTTTGTGATGGTTCGGCACTCTGACAGCACCGACCACACAGTCTGTGGGTTGCACAAGGGTCCGGGTCAGAGATACGATGTTGCTTTCATTTTAAAACTTTTACATATTTGTCTGTATTATTGTCTATAAAGCGCTGCGTTTCGCCGAAGGCAGCTCCAGGAAAGCCGAGCAGAATACCCCAAACAACCGACCGCTGAAGATATCACAGAAAAAAAGGAAAGATTAATAAAACAGTAACAGTGCAAGATCACACAATGCACCGTATGGATGCCAGGAATTTGTTTTTACAGTTCTTTACTGATTATATCGAGGTGTCCCTGGTTTAAATTTTTTAGAGTAGAAAACCCCTGCAACGCGTGTTGTTTATTGAATGCACAGTAACTTAACCCCACACCTGGAAACTTGTGTAATAGTAGCACCATGGAGCCGTTCGTTTCTAGGCGCATCCAGGCTCAACGGTGCACTCGCTTTATCACCAACAAGCGCTTCGTGTTGGTGTGCGCAGCATTTGTGGATGCTTCTGGGCACGAGGACGGGGTCACCGGTGGATGGCTTTATTTGCCTGGGCTCACACATTATTGTCTGGTAAAGCCGGGATTAAAACGAGCCCGTCTGGTTCCACAGCCGCCGACCCTTTCAAGCGCACCCACTGCAGAGTTGCCTCTGGACTAGGAGAGCAGCCCCGCTGTGAAGGGGGCCCGGAGGGTAGCGGGGTGGGGGAGGGGTCGTGCGTGTATGTGCACGCACGGCTGGCGGTGCACCCCCCCCCCTGGTCTGCGGACGTGCCAGGCTCCTCTCTGTGGAATGCGCTCAGACACGGCCCCGACCACTGTCCTTGGGGCGGCAAGGACTGCGTGTAAAGCACCGATGGCTGCTTCTAGGCTCTATATATCCAAGAAATCTCGGTGACCAGTGAAACGTATGTCGGTCTTAATTCACCTCCCAAATAATCGTTTTCTTTTGTTTTAGATAAGTGTGGCTCCTTCTTTCAGACGCTCGAAACTTTGAAAAGTGCATTAAAGTTGTATAATGGAAACATAGTTCAGTGTGGTGCGGGCTGAGTGGCGGTGTGATATGGCACAGCATAGTTCAGTGTGGTGCGGCATTGAGTGGGGTTGTTATGTGGCATGGCACCGCATAGGTCTGAGTGGGGTGTGATATGGCATGGCACAGCATAGTTCAGTCTTGTGCGGTACCTGACGGATGGCACAGTGTGGGTGCGGTCTCCGGCCTGGTTCGCCTTGATTAGGTCGGACATTCCTCACTATACACTCCGCGCCCGACAGCAAACACCCCCCGACGTGGGGAGACCCTCACACACAACACACTGCGCACACTAGTGGGTGGGTGTCTATACGCCATAACTTGGCACTGTTGGCCTGGCGCACACTGCTGAGAGGGCATCACTCAAGCTGGCACCGAAAGCCAACCCGAGGTGTGGCGCATGTGGCCAGCAAAGTGCCGCCTCTTCTGGGTCCAGCCCTGCGTTTTAAGGCCGGGGAGTGCGGGCAATGGCACAGGGCGCCCGCCCGCCAAGGAGCCCTCTGCAGAGTGAACCTCCGCTCTGTTTAACGTCTGTCTATTCTGCTTGTCTGTCTAGACCTCTCTCCTTCTCTAGCCACCAGTACCTCGCTCGAGCCCAGCTCTAATACCCCTCCTACACCCCCCCACACCGTCATCCTAATGATTTCTGGGGCTCCAAACAAGTCACAGTTCAACTGTTTTTGTCTGACCATTTTACAGAGTAACATACATAACTATTGTTAGCAAAATGTGGAAAAATCACAGCAGTGAATGGGTAATACAATTCAATTTCGTCCGCCCCCCCGAAATATGTTTTGCTCGGGTTTCCCGAGAACCTTAAGAATACATTGAGTGCAAATGTGGCCTTAGCCACAAACATGTGTACGCTGTAGGGGGGATCCGGGGCGTGCCACTGCGTGAGGGACATAGGTAGCGCCTCAGTGTGACATAGCAAGCTGCTAGTTCAGTGCCGAGTTTTGCGGCATGCTTCCATGGGCACAGTGCGGAGTTTTGCGGCATGGGTGCGGTGTTATGCGGCATGCTTCCATACAGTGCGGTGTTATGCGGCATAGCCACGGTGCGGTGTTATGCGGCATGCTTCCATACAGTGCGTTGTTATGCGGCATGCTTCAATACAGTGCGGTGTTATGCGGCATGCTTCCATACAGTGCGGTGTTATGCGGCATGCTTTCATGAAGCGCAGCGGCTGCCTAGAGACTGCACCAGCGCGCTGCACAGAGTTCAAAGGTGAAATGCAGCAGGAGCCCCGGTAGTAACTAAGCGGTATTAAACGCATCCGCGAGCAATAACTGCTGTTAGTTACGCGACCTCGCAACTATGAGAATAGGCAGCGTGCAGACAGTGATGCCTCCCTCCACACTGCACGGGAGAGGCACCGATGCCCCCCTCCAGGGTTGGATTGGGATTAAAAATCGTCCTGGGCACGCATAAAAAAATCGGCCTACATTTGCATAATGCCTTCCCTCAAATCACTGCTTTCAGCGTAATTTTACATAAAAGGGGGCTGGGGTAACAAAAAAATGCACGCATCAATTTACCCTAGTGAAGCACACCTGAAAACAAGTGAGGCCACTTCTGCTCAGGTCCCCTGCCCCGCTCTGTATGCCTACATTAATGGGAGGCACCTCTACCTGTTGCTGCCATTCAGGAGATAATGAGTGCCCATCTCCCTCCAGAAAGGCCACTCAGACACCCACTGGGCCGCTGGCGGGATAGTCGAACAACAGAGACACCGCCCAAATCGACCCCCAGGCTGCTCAAAAGCAGCCCTCGGCTGGACCTCGGACCCCGGCCCCTCAGGCATTGCCCGAATGCCCCGGTTACCAATCCGACACTGCTCCCTCCACACTGCACGGGAGAGGCACGGTCAGGCACCCCCACCAGGGCACCCCCACCAGGCCGGACAGGGCACGGGACGTTTCCCCGGGAGGCTGGTTTTATAGCAGTGCGCACTTGAAAAAGTACCCACTGTAGAGGTATTTGAATATTTATCAGTTTTCAGAGAATAATAAAACTGTCAAAGGGGGGGGGGCTGAGGTGGGGGTGGTGTCAGGCGGCTGAGCGTGGTGTCTGGCTTCATAAGAGACGCCCGGGCTGAGAACCGGGGTTAGAATAAACCTTCTACAGACCCTTTCTGCCTGTGCATCCCACAGGTGAGCGCTGACGCGGACCCACACCTGTCTGTGGTCAGTTCACCTGCCCCGTGCATGCACGGTGTCCTATGACAGGGCAGTACAGAACATGCCATAGCATGACGTGCCACATGCTATACAATACCATGCTATATTCAAACATACACACAGCACCATACAACAAGGTACAACACGCCATAACGCATACATCCATACCATATCGTAAATTGCCATAATTCATATCACAATGTCCCAGAACAGAATATCATACCGTATCCGTACCATGTATGTAAGAAACCTGTTCACAATATTAATGCACACACATGGCTTTTGGGGAAGGTGCGAGCCGGTGTAAACGGGCAGTGAACATGCACCAGGCGCTGGAGAGGGCTGGGCCGCCCCCAGCTGTGCTGCCTCGGCCAGGACCCAGCGAGAGACGAGGCAGGCAGCACCCGAGAGCCCCTGCCCGGGGCAGGGCAGGCCCCCCGGGGCGCTCCCAGCAGCCGCAGAGGCCCCTTCCCTGCGGGGGGGAGGGTCCCCTTGCACCAGGAGCCTCCGCCTCTCTGTGGTGAGCACACAGGGGGTGCGCGTGCCAGCAGCAAGAGGTCACACCAGGACTTCCCAAGGCGGGAACCGAGTATGTCACATGCAATTAAGACGCTTCTCTGGTAAACAGCCTCACTCGGCAGTAGAGCGCTCACGAGACGTCACTGAAGAGGGCTGGGCTCTCTGGGTTCGAACCCCAGCCAGAAAAGACGTCACTCAGCCTTTGGGGTTAAAGGCTGCCTTTTCTCCCAGGTCACGCTCAAAGGTAAACCAAAAGATGTGGTTGACGAAAACCATTTTACCCAAGGTTTCAGAAGAAGACCTTCACAGTCACATCAGGTGTGAGGGGTGGGCGCAAGGGGACGTCTCTTTGACCCTGACACCTGTCTCAAGACAGCATTCATGATTTGGGGTTGGAAGCGCCATCCCAACAGAGGAGACAGCAAGAGGGCCTGTGGTCCCCAAGGGTCTGTCTCTTGCCCCAGAGATCGCTCTTCGTGTAGGCTTGGAAGGGAGCTGGGCGTCCCATAAAAAACACATGAGTGGCAGATGAAGGCAGACGTGTCTCAGCGACTCTGACACCTGTCACAAAAGAGCGTCTGAGATGGGTTCAAGAGGGCTCGTTCTCCAGGAGTTTGAAACCTATGTCACGACATCACCCATGGGTGAAGGATGCACGAAGGCCGGGTCTCGGTGAGGTTGGCGCCTGTCTTAAGAGACAGATCATGAGTTGCCATACATAAGACTTTGGTCTCGCTTGGTTTGGCTCCTGTCTCAATAGATCACCCATGAGTTGCACGTAGTAGACTGGTGTCAATGATATTGGCACCTATCTCAAGAGATCACCCATGAGTTGTGGGTACGAAAGAAGGATTGGTGTCTATGGGGTTGGCGCCTGTCTCAAGAGCTCACCCATGAGTTGCGGGTGAAAGACTGTTTGGTTTCTATGACCCTTGAGCTGATGAGCTCTGGTTGATGCACCTGCGCCCAGCGAGTGGTAGTGAGACCTGAGAAGACTTTGGGCAGCATCTCCAGCACCCCCAAAAAAGTGTTGCTCTCTACTGAAGAAGGACAATTATCCTGAAACACGTGTCTAGAGATACACAGCACTGGCTGCACCAACAAGGGTGAAAACTAAAGCCTGACACCGAAGAAAGTGTTATCATGCACTGCATTTATTATGATGCATCGGGGCAAACTGAGTGCTGGAGGGGGAGAAAGTGTGCGCCCACCCCCCTCCTATTTGGTTTCTATGACGTTGGCACCGGTTTTAAGAGATTGCACTTGAGATAGGCAGATAATATGGTCTGGCTTCCTTGGTGTTGAGGCCCAGCCTATGTGAGTTTGACTCCTGTCACAAGAGCTCGCCAATGAGCTAAGGGTGAAGAGAGCCCAGGCTCGCGGGGTGTCAGACAAGACCAACCCAGAGTTCATCAGTTAAAGGTGGGGAGGGCTCAGTCTCACAAAAACTGCAAAAATACTCAAAGGCCACTCAATTCTGTTTCCATTGGGCTTCAATGTGGAAATCAGAACTTTGCAACCAGTTTGCCCTCAAGTGTAATTTAATGCATCTTTGCCCTGTGAATGTTGAGTTTCTCATGAGGAAAAGCTGAGCAGATGTACTTGTGAGTCACTAGTGCAACACAGTTTCACTGTACCGCTTAGAAGAAGGCACAGGCATTTTAGCACCAGCCAACACCCGCGAGAGAGCGACTGTCTATGATCGGGTTCACGCAATTGAGAAATTCTGAAATACTTGAAAGCCAATGATAGGAAACTACACAAACTTTTGCTGGTGTATTGTGTGTAAAACGTTGCACACCCCTACTCACAGCCGTCTCCCGATTGACAGTGGAAGGGGCTAGCTCTCTCAGAGTTTAAGACCTGTGTCAACAGACCAGCTGTCACCGCAGGTTCTTCAGACGTTCAGCCTCAGGTCTAAAGATCCGCTTATAAGCTGCTGCTGTAGAGAGGTTTCACTCTTAAGGTTTCAGAACAAGTTTCACAACTTGCCCATGAGTTGGGTTGGAAGAGAACCGGGTCTCTCGCAGTGTGGCACCATCCGAAGAGATAGCGCCTGAATCGAGGTTACAGATGGCTGGTCTCTCAAGTTTTACCACTTGTGCTGAGAAGTCATTCTGTGTTGGCAGAGCGCTTGGCTTCTCACAGTTTCACACCCATCTAATTAAATGACTTACGAGTTAGTATGGAGGAGGGCTTCACTTCTAGTGTGTGAGACCCTGAGGTGACCTTATGTGCATTTAGTCCTCCTGGATTCAAGACCTGTTGCAACAGACCGATGATTTGTTGGAGCTGATGAGGGTAAATCTCCCGGGGGTTGGTACCCAGCGGAAACTCATCTCTAAAGAGGTTGATAAGGTGTGGTTGAAAAGGGCTTGGTATCTCAGGATTTGCCCACCACTTGAGCGTAGGACGTTTAATTTACGAATCCAATAATAAAATATTGTTTCCATACGGGTCAAAGTATGTGTCTGCGGCCTCACTCCCTTTGTACCTCATCAGTTTATAGTAGAAATTCCCTAATTCCAGAAATAGTGCATGCAAACTTTAAGGCAGCTTTGACCTATAGGCAGAAACCCTGTCTATCAGACCAAAATATAGGCAGACATATTTTAAATTCAGAGCCAAGGTGAAGGCAGTCATTTATGGCCATGGATCCAGAAGCCTGATTTAACCCATATCTTGCAAGACATGAGACTAAGGCCAAAATGCACAGGGCAGTTCCAAATGCATGACCAAGCAATACCACTTGCATTCTTTGACTTATGTTGGTGACAATTGGTGTTTTGGAACTGCCACAGTATTTCAGCAACAGTTTTAATGTACTAATTCAATTTTATATATTCTTTTGGGTCGGCATACAGCTGCTTTCGAGCCTGTGACATGCAGGTTGCCAACAAATTCCACCAGCAGATGAGTTAACCCACTGACAAGTCCTAAAAAAAGAAGTGGGGGGACGCGCAGACGTCACGACAGGAAGAGACGTCACGAAAGGTGGCTTGCACCATCAGACTCATTGCCTCTCCTAGCTCATCCCTTAGATGCGATTGCATCAGAGAAGCCAGAGCGTGAGCAGCGTTCTGAATGAGCTCTGATTTCACCGCAGAGAGGCCAAAGAGTGAATGTGTGGCTCCATTTGCTCCAGTTATCGAGCTCCTGGTAAAATAAGTTAGGGGACGCCTTCCACCCGCGTGGTACCCCGACTCGAGCCCTGCCCACGGAACTGTTGAGCAAAACCAGCTTCCATCCTCATATTTCCGGTAGCCATCTTGAATGAAAAGGCGCCCAGTTTGACGGGAACCTTAAAAGGAGTGTTCATTTTCACAGCCAGTGGTAGGCCCACTGAGCGGGGAGGGCGTGCCCGGCAGGCCCCTGTCCAAGGTGTCATTCATTATCTTGGCTTTGAATAGTTAAGAATAGTTCTGTCTCTCCCTTTATTTTGAGAGGAAGCACAGACATACAGCTCCACGAAGAGGCTCACCCACAACAGACTTCACATGGATGAGTCCGGGTCAGGACGGCGGCCATGTTAGGTGGGGCCCAACCCCTCACGTGCACGTACAGGGAGAGCCTGACGTACATGTGTAATACTTCTCTGTGGCTGAATCAACTTGCTGACTTTCTGTTGCATAAGAAGATATGTGTGTCAAGCAAATAAAGCAAACAAAAATAATCGGTGCCTCAGCTCTGGTAAGTCATTAATGACGCCGAGAGGAATGCGAGCGGCAATCCTCATATTTCATCTCTGACACGCGCGGCATTGTTAGGGTTTGGACCACAGGACGTGTTTGTGTTCGTGCCCCACCATGTCTGCTTGGAGAGGGCGGCGAGGAACAGGGTGCGGGCACCACCTTCCTTGCCCACCCTAAGGAATGGGTATCTAAAGTGCACGTGCAAGTTCCCATACCGGAAGGACCGCTCCCAGACTGCTGCGCCATTAATCAGCAGAGTAAAGTGCCTCGACAAACACATTGTAATCTTATATTTAGCGCTGTTGATTTCAGTGGGAAGAAACATTCGAGTGCAAACCGACAAATTCAGCAGGGCACGAAAGAGGGCTGGCCAGTGATGCCACATAGTCTGGAAAACCTGCAGCAACTCAGGGTGTAAAATCTATTTGCATGTCACAGGTATCAACCTCTGGCCCTTGGAGCAAGTTTCAGTTGCAGGTCTCTAATTGATTTAATTACAGCATTTAATAATTAGTACACTTTCATAACAGATTCTACGTCTTATCCAAAGGCACTGATGGCAGGCATTAATTATTACCCAACTCAAAGTATCCACGCCAGAAGGATGAATGTATGAATGGGTCTGCCACGATTCAAACCCATGTCCTTCCCAAGCGGGCAACTAGAGCCCTATTTCGAGGGGGGGCCGGGGGGGGGGACGGAAAATATTTCGAGGGGGTGGCTAATTCTTCCAACCACGGACAGAGTGGCTGTAAGAAGGGGTGACACACCACAAAAGCCTCATTTACAAGTAAATGGTCTTTCAAAGACCTGTTAAGTACTCGGGTGCGCCTGCAATTAGATGCTCGCCAGCCCGCGAAGCTGTCTCCGCCCAGGCTGACACACATGACGGAGGGGGGGGGCTGAAGCCCAGTGAGCCCAATGGGTGTTGCGCGCCTGGACTCCTTCCGGTTAATGGTAGGTCCCTGCAGTAGATGCATTAGTCCAATGAGCTATCCTACTTTCTTGGGCACCATACGACGAAAGTCTAGTGGTCAAATACAAATACATCTTAAACCCACAGATAATACTAGACACCAATACCCGGTTTCAAGATGCAACTGGAAAGCAATGGAATGCTCCTGCTGGCAATTTAGTAAATGCCCAGAAACTGTAATGCACAAATTAAATTCTGTAAAAAAGCATTTGTAACTGGTTAACTTCACTTTCCCCCAGGGATCTCCTGCTCTTTGTTGTGTTGACAAATGATAGAGCAGAAGGGTTTGGAGCTACAGATGCTCCAGTGCAGAAGAGACAAAGGTCTGCCCCAGGATTGATTTTTCAGAGAAAGACGGAAAATGAGGCCTGGAGAGTGGTGAGTGATGGCAGGTGCAGGGAATTTTGTTGCCCAATGTGAAGAATACAACCTGCCGGCTTTCCCTACACGAGGACAACCTGAGGATATGGGGTGCCCCGTTGGTGGCGCTGCCAGTGGCCACCTGCATATGCCTTGCACTAGAAATGCACTGGCGAGGTGACGGCTAACAGACACAAAAGCCAAGTCAATGCAGACTTCTCCTCACTCATTCCAGAATGCCTGGTGCGGGGAAGGCAGCGTTTAGGGTGGATTGGAGTTATGCGGGGTCTGGTCACACACTCCTAGTGCTAAAGATGGATTGTATCACAGCTAGGGAGATCTCACTGTCGTTTCTTCTGCCCAAACACACCATTTGTTTCTGGTGGACCACATTGGTATCTTCTGCCACGTTGAACCAATGCGCCCTGGTGGATCGTACCGGTTTCTCTTGCCTGGTCACACCACTCTATTTCTGGTGGATTACTGGTTTGTCCTGCCTGGTCACACCAACGTCTGGTGGATCACACTAGTTCCTCTTGCCTGACCACACCATTTTCTCTTGGTGGACTCCACTGGCTTCTCTAGTCATGTTGACCCATCTTCTCCTGGTAGATCACACTGACTTCTCCTGGATCACTCTAGTTTCTCTTGCATGGTCATACCATCTTTTCCCCGTGGATACCACTGGCTTGTCCTGCCAGATCACAATCTTCCGGATCACGCTATTTCTCTTGTGTTGTCACACCATCTTCACCTGGTGGATCACAACAGTTTCTCTTGCCTGGTCACACAACAGTAGATCACACTGGTTTCTGCAGGTGGATCCCATTGGATTCTCCAGCTGTGTCACACCATCTTCTGCTGGTGGATCACACTAGTTTCTCTTGCGTGGTCACACCATCTTCTCCTGGTGGATCACACCATCTTCTGCCAGTGGATCTCACTGGTTTCTCTTGCCTGGTCACACCATCTTCTCCTGGTGGATCACACCATCTTCTGACAGTGGATCTCACTGGTTTCTCTTGCCTGGTCACACCATCTTCTCCTGACACATCACACTGGTTTCTCCTGTCTATCCCAATGTGTCTCCTGTCAGATCACACCACCTTCTCCTTCCGGATCACTGCATCTTGGCCCTCTGGAGGAAACGCCATGCTCTAAGGGTGCGGGTTTCCTGAGGGTCTTAGAGAGGCTTGGATGTGCTGTTGTGAAGTCCATGAAGCCGCTCAGCCGCCTGGGAACTACGAAACGTATCTGCTCAACTTCAAGTGACAAGGCGGAGAGCGGAGCTAGAGTGTGGCTGGGGCGCAACTGTAGGGATTGAAACTGTGGACTGAGATGGCCTCACCGTTGCACCCATGATGGAATGATGCTCTTATGGGGACTGTGCCTGCGTGTGAAGAACACACCTTGAGGCGGAAGGAGGCACTCTGGTGGCGGTACCTGATCAAGGGTTCAACTTAAGATGTAATGACCGTAGGCTCATCTGCACATTGCAAGGAGGTAAAGTTCACCAGGAAGCTGAAGGCACAGCTCCAAGACAGAAACTGCAGGAATCCTTCGTGAAGCCAGGGCAATGTTTCTCGACAAAAGGCGAAGTCGGCATCTTGATAAGACTGGCACAGTTTGATAACTCTCCCCCCTCCCTGTAGAAACTGTAAACAAGTCAGGAGGGTAAACACTCACTGCCCTTTGTGCTGTCAGGCATTAGCCCCACATGTATGACTCGACAGGTGCCGAAAGTTCAGTTATAGGGAAGCAAGGCGGCTTATTCCTGGAGAAACAGCAGGGACCAATGTGCAGGGCTGGCCAATCAAGCCCCTGCCTGGAAATAAAAACAAAGTAAGGGTCAACGTTAGAGAGTTTTACTTTATTCTAAAACTAAACACATAAACGCTGTATTCGTGCTGCAAGGGCGCTACAGATCAGTCGGTAACTCGGAGGGTTGGTGCATTCTCTGTAGAGGATTTCCTGATCATGGGTTTGGCTCCTCCTTTGGCTGACTCAACCTTTCATCTTTTCAAACACAGACACATTTTAGCCGCTGAAGCATTAAGCCTGCGAAATGAATTAGCAATCAAAGAAAGGGGTTCTTTCAGAGAGTAAACACAAACATTATAATATGATTGTAGTTTTTTTAAAAACACTTGATGTTATAGGGGACACTTTTGAGAGGCGTGCAGGCTTTGAAGCATCTCGGGAGTCACCTGGGGCTGGCTCCCTCCGTCTTTGAACCCTTTCAGGTGGCAGTGGGCAGTACCTGCTCCACTGTGACCCACCCCTGGGCACGGACAGCTGTCATCAATGGCTCCTGCAGGAGCTCAGGATGACACACTCCTAAATGTGTAGGCCTGACTTAGTTTATGTAAATAATTTTTTTTAAAAACACCGTAGTGTACAAAGAATACAACTGGCGAATGAACATAGTGGTTCATGAATAGCAAACCAAATGTATTTCACTTGTAATAATACGTTGCTTTTATATAGCGTTTCAGATCGCACTTCTGGCGTTTCTAAGCACTGTAAATAACAAACGCAAAATGTAACTAAATAGATGCCATTCGATGTATGGGCCTCTGAAGAAGAAGGGCTGTGTTCACCTGCTGGGAGTTGAACTTGGGGCGGGAGGTCGCAGTATTTATGGGAGGCAAAAGTTCATGTCACTGATGTGCAGCACCGAGGCAGCTGGGTAAAGAGAGGCGCTGGTGGGCCTGGGCACAGGTGCAGCAGAGGGGGGCTGTCTACCCTGGAGGTTGCTGCTGGAGTCGCTTTTAGCTGGAGACAGTAGCCTGCAGGGGGGCAGAAGCCTGCTGGCGTCTTCTCTGTCTCCTGCCTCCCCTGCTGAGCTGTCATCACGGCCCCTCTCACGAGGATCGTTACCAGTCACTGACCTCGTGACCCGCAGGCGACCCTAAGTGAATACGTGCAACAGGCGTTGCTGTGCGGCATTGGAGAGCCGCCTGTGAGTCCGAGGCTCGTATAATTCGCCCGTTCAGTGATGGAGCAGGAACCTGCGCTCCTTCGCTTCGTACAGCTGCATGCACTTTTACTGGATACTTTTTTTTCTCCATATAATGTGTATTTTCATTGCGTGTCTTTTTTGCAGTCCTTTCGTGCACCTGTTCACTGTGCTCGCACGCCCTCTACTGGCGAACGATACATGTTAAAAAAATGCCGACTCAGTCTCATCGGAGCACAGCCCGGGATGATAACACCGAGATGATGACTCAGCATGTTTTATCAGGCAGGCACTCCCTTTCTATTCAAAGCAGCGAGATAAGAGGACCGCACGAGACGACACCACACCCCAGGGGGTCAGTTAGACCGCACGAGACGAGACCACACCACGCCCTTCTCCGCACACGGCCAGTTAGGCATTCACTAACGTGTACCAACGCTGAGGCGGCAACTAACCGCTCAATAGCATAGCTTAATTCGGGGCAGTTGTTTTGGTGCTCATTTTATAGCCCTTAAAATGATGAAATGCTGAATAGGTCTCGTCGCCACTGTTGACAGTTAATGAAAAGCACAGCAATACCCTACCGGCACAAGACTGCAGTGCATGTAACAGCACAGCACCGGTCTTGCTGCACAAGATCACAAGTGTAAGTAAGAGACCAGTGTCGGTTCATGTGGACAATATGGCAATGCATGTAACAAACAGCACAGCACCGGTCTTGTTGCACAAGATCACACGTGTAAGAGACCATTGTCAGTACATTGAAACAATACTGCAGTGCATGTAACAGCACAGCACCGGCCTTGCTGCACAAGACAGCAGTGCATATTAGAGCACAGCGTCACTGTTGGCACACGTGTATAATGACTAGCACGCAGGCGCGCAACACCCATTGGGCTCACGGGGCTTCAGCGCCACCCCCCCCCCTCCCCCGTCGTGCCTGTCAGCCCGGGCGGAGACAGCTTCGCGGGCTGGTGAGCATGTAATTGCAGCCGCACCCGAGTACTTCACAAGTCTTTAAAAGACCATTTAGTTGTAAATGAGGCCTTTGTTGTGTGGTCACCCCTTCTCACAGCCACTTTGTCCGTGGTTGGAAGAATTAGCCTATCCCCCCCCCCCCCCCGAAAATTGGGTCTAGTTGCCCGCCTGCTAGCACGGGACTGGCATATCTCCAGAACACTGCAATGTATGTAAGGCTATAGTTTTGGCATGCAAGGCTGCAATGTACGTCATAGTCCAGCGCTGTCCCAGCTGCACAAATTGCAGCATATGGAATAATGTAGCACTGGCATACATGTGTGCCTCTTTTTTGGAATGTAAACGGGGTCACTGAGTTACGCGGCAGTGTAGGAGCCAATAATGTGACAATGTTAATATAATTATGCGGCAAGAAAAGGTAAATTATGCGGCATAATGCCTCACAGTCTAAAGCAGTAAAATGTCGTTTTTTTTGTCATTTTAACAACTATTACTACTGTTGTGTGAAAGGTGCACTCTAATAATTCGAGTTTAACACTTAAATACAGCAATTAGCAACTGAACGTTGAACAGTTACCCCTTGTAGAATCATCTGTTGCACTTTTTTTTTTTGCAGAGTTTTATATAGCGCGAACTAGACCGGAACCCGAATCAGGTATCAGAGCGCTTTACATAGCACCAGTTACGTTACATGAGGATACACTTTCATTTTAGGCAGGGGGAGATTAAGTGATTTGCCCAGAATCACAGGAGTTTTTGGCATCGTTACCGAGACTCGAACCCAGATTCCGAGGTTGAGCGCCTTAGCCGTTAGGCCAACTCCTCTCCTCATCTGTTTATTCACTTTCCATCCTTATTGTAGTGTTGGGCCCTAGGCCCACATGGTGTAAGGAATGAGGCACACGGACACCAGTTAGGGGATAGCAGATCTGGCCACGAGCACGTGCGCTCTGGCTCTTTTATTACCAGCGTCACCTGACCCAGTGACGTCTGTGGTGGGTGGGTGTTTAGTGTAGGGTTACACACAGAACAACTAGACTGTGTCCTAGCAGGACACTACATTCCTCCCCAACTTTAATGAAAGGAAAAGCGAATGTCCAACCTGTAAGAAAACAGAACAATAACAGTTGATAGCCCCAACAGATCTACTTCAGGCGATCAGCTGGGAGAATGTTGGAAGTTCCAGGACTACAAAGTCAGTCAGATGAGCTTTACCTCGGCGGTGTACTTCAGATCATCCTTGTCTTGCTGTGTTGACGCTTATATACAGTGTTCTCACTTTGGGAGGAGAAAGGGTGTGACCCTTGAGGGGTCTCGCAGGTGTTCCTAGTCCAGTGGATGACAACGCTTGTTGGTTGTAGGAGACGACTATGTCACGAGGGGTCTTTCTTTGGATTTGCTGATCTTGATGCCTTCACATCTCCGTCCGGCCAAGTAACTTCCGACTTGCCTTCCTTGCCAGACTCCTCTCTCACTGGAGCCTCGAAGACTGGCCTCTCCTGCTTGGACTCTTCTCTCACTAGAGACGCTGGGAGGACCCTCTTGCCGGACACGACGGGACCGGGTGGGCCGTGCGGGCTTCGCATGAGCCGCGCAAAGGCGTCGCTGCCGAACTGCCAACGGACTCACCGCCAAGTCTCTCATGATGTCCTCGGGGTTGTTGATGTCATCCGCCAGGATGGTCTTGCCGTTAGGACATGGGTTCAGTGTCTTCAACAGACCGTTTCTCGGTGCCAGGTGATTACCTGGGGCCTTCATGCTTCCTGTCGCCTGTCGTGGAGCTGCCGCTGCTGCACCTCTCCCATCCGGATTCCTCTCTCACAGGATATGCGGCCGAGGCCCTTGTCCCCTGGACCGCCACTTGATCGCGTGGGCTGTACGGGTCGCTGCCGAACTTCGGACATGGCCACAGTCGAGTCTTGTGTAGTCCACAAGGGTGGATTGTCTAGTGCTCGGGTATGCTCTGCTTCGGTAAGCTTCAGGTTCACGGGGCACCCATGCAGTTCATCAGTGGTTGGTCTCTTCGAATGCAGGTTGTAGGGATTGCTGGGATCCACGCGGATGTTGCGATGTTCCTTGGACAGCACCAATGTTCCTGTGTGCTGATTGTTACGATGCTCCTTGGACAGCACCGATGTTCCTGTGTGCTGTAGTTCTCTCTCTTCCTCTGTGGAGTGATGTGATTCTCCATTCTTCCTCTTCGTTCACTTCCTCGACACGGTCCGGTCTTCTTTCTTGCTTTCTCATGCTAACCAGGATTCTCCATGTAGCGGGCCCTCTACATGTCGTCCCCGTGGTCTTGTCCATGTGGTAGGACACTGTCTTCACTTGGCTTGGTGACTAGACCTGTCGTCGCATCTTCCTTTTCTTCTTGGTCAATTTTCATCTTGGGCATGAGTTGTCATGCTGTGCTATTTTCTTTGTGGTCGATATTCACCGTCACGGTGTTTTGGCGTTGGCGCGCTTTGTCTGCGTGGAGGAGGGTTGCGTCACCGCTCCTGGTGCAACTCTGGTGCATGCTGCCATGCGTGCTGACGATGGCGCTCCGGTTGCTGCGAGACATTGCTGTCTCTGTTGGGGACCTTTGTGTGCTGTCCCGTGGCATTGGCGTGTCGCTGTGTAGCGTCACTTTGGCGCTCTTGATTCCTGGCACGTTCCGGCGCAGCGCTGCGCAGTCCTGTCGTGCGGGTGTGGAATTCTTGGACGCTTGTTGCGAGTCGTTGGGTACTTGCTGCTTTGGCTGGTGTCAGGGACTTGCTGCTTTGGACCGTTGGCGGGAGTGGTTGATGCTGCGGTGAACACCTGTGGCCACAAGGCGTCGCTGCTCTCTCCGTCGTTTGACCTCGGCAGTCGTTTCCCTGGACGTTCTCCCAGTGCTTGGCAGTCGTTTCCTCCAGACGTTCTGTCAGTGCTTGGATGCTTGGTGAGGCGTTCGTGCCTCTTTCCCACGTCGCGCTGGAAGTGGCATCTGCAGACCCTTTGCTGGTGTGTGTGGGTGTCTTCTGCGTGGTTGCGCACCTACTTGCTGCGTGGTAGTAGATCCTAGTTGTGGTTGCGTTGCGTTGCGCATTTACTTGCTGCTTGGTTTCTTGGGGCGCTACTCAGTCTGTTGCCCCTTGCTGCCGTTGACCCATTGTCGGTTCGTGCAATGCTTGTTTTTTTTTCTTGAATGGCAGGTGCAATTGTGCTTTTGGCCACTGGGTGGCAGTGATGCTGGATGCTTCCCTCCAGCAGCAGCCTGCTCTGTCCCGGGACGTTCTTCCCTAGTTGCCTTCCCACTTTACTGTCCCTGCTACTCTCGGGCTGCACCGGGGGCTGGAGTCACTGACCTCACCTCTTCCCTCGGTGAGTGTTTGTTCGCTTCACTTGTGTTCCTGGCAGGCAGGAGGGCATGTGTGTGAGGGTGAGGTACTGCTCCGTGTCTGTGCACAGGGGGGGGAAATGCTCGGTGTGTTGCTGGGTTCTTGCCTGGTGCTGTCTGGTGCGTGGAGTTCCTTCACTCCTTGCATGTTGCTGCGCAGTGCTGTGCTGTTGTGTGGAGTTCCTTCTGATTTCGGGGGTGGCGGCAGCACCACTGCCAGACGTGGATGTGGCTTTGCGCCACTTGTTGATATGGCACTTGCTTTGACCAATGCTTGTTTCTGTCTCGCCGGGAGTCCTTCGGCTTATGGAGCTGCACTCTGCGGGCACCGTGACACAGTCAGTGTGTCGCTCCTTTGCTGATGCAGCTTGCAACCTTCTTTTATGCTGTTCTAGGTCGTATTGTAGATACCTTTATGTCTGCTGGTTCTAGCTGTCCTTTGCCTAACGTACCTTCAGTACTCACTTACTGAGTGTGTTGCCCTTCATGCCGCTCTCGCATGACAGTGTCTTAGGGCCTGCTAGTGCAGTTTCGGGCAGTTGCACAGCACTCTAGGCAGTCTTGGGGGGTGTCCCAGTCTTGTTGCCGTGTATTTTCGATAACTGATGTAGTGCCGCCAGTTGGCCACTAGATGGCAGTCGCAGCACTTTGGAACAGGCTCCGGCAGTCTCTCCCTGATTGCAGGCTTTCCTGTTTGTTGCCGGTGCAGGGCCTCGGCACTGCTGGACACCGAGTCGCAGAGCCTCTCCTCTCGGTGAGTGTCCTTTTCTCTTCTTTCAAACTTGGGGCCAGTAGGCACGACTTGGGGCTGTGCTGATTTAGGGTGGAGCCCTTTTGTGTCTGTGTCGTGGAGGGGACAGAGAGAGACGTCGGTCTCATGCAGAATATGCACCCAGTTTCTTTTTTTTGTATGCCTTGCCGCTTGTACGGGCAGTTGAATACAGCCGTAGGCAACACGCTATCTCGCCTTCACTCTCCCGAGGTGCGCGTGGGGCGCGGGGAGTTTGTGCCGGCGCAGCTCACAGTGCCTACAGTCGGCACACTTCTTTTCACTAGCTCCTTCTCCCCACCGCAGCAGCTTTAACCAGTCAGCATGCTGCGCGGGTGGGGTGGGGGTCGGCCGTAGCGTAGAGGCAGGCAGGCAATGTTTTGGCTCCAGGGACGGGTTGCTCTGTTTGGCTGTGGGGCAATCGCGGGGGGGCTCCGCTTCACCTTTCCCCGGTGGCGCTAGCTGCCATTCTGCGGTGACGTTGCGGGTGGGCTCCGCTTTCAGCAGTCAGCGCCCGGCAGCTCTGCACACGCTGCGGGCGCTCTCCTGGGCAGCTTGTTCACCCCTCCCCCCGCCGCCCTTCACACACGCGGTGGGGGACGCTGCTGGCAGGCCGCGGGTGGGCTCCGCTGGTCTCGCTTTTACAGGGACGATGGTCCGCGCCACTCGCCCTGTTTGGGGCACAGTCAATGTTCACAGCGGGTGGGCTCCGCCTTCTATGTGTTAATTGTGGGCCTCTCGGCAGGGCGCCACGGCCATGCGGGTAGACACCGCTTTATGTACAGTCAGGCGGGGGTCGCTTCTGGCATGCGCGGCCCCCCCAGGCAGCATGTGTCGCTTGGGCTCACCTCCGGGGCTTTCACTCATGATCCGCTGGTGCATTGAAGTCCGGCTCGGTGGCAGCCGATGCGGGTGGGCTCCGCACGGCTCTTTCTTAACCCCAGGCAGGGGGCTCAGTCGCGGCCGGCGCGGGTGGGCTCCGCCCGGCCGGTGCACCTCTCCGGCGGGGGTCTCTGCTTCGCGGCCGTCTCAGGTGGGCACTGGGCGGTCCGCTCCTCCTGGTGGCGCTGGATGGTGGCGGCCGACGCGGGTAGGCTCCGGTCGGCTCGGCTTTGAAGGCTGGTGCGGTGGGCCTCATGGTCGCTGCGGGGCTCCGACGTGCGCACCGGCTTCTCGGCGCTGCTGCGCCCTGCTATAGGGGGTGTCCTGCAGGCGGGCAGCTCTCTCCCCCTTATCTCAGGATGTTTTGGCAGTGGCACGCGTGGCTTCACTACCGGCTTCGTCGCCAATGTAGTGTTGGGCCCTAGGCCCACATGGTGTAAGGAATGAGGCACACGGACACCAGTTAGGGGATAGCAGATCTGGCCACGAGCACGTGCGCTCTGGCTCTTTTATTACCAGCGTCACCTGACCCAGTGACGTCTGTGGTGGGTGGGTGTTTAGTGTAGGGTTACACACAGAACAACTAGACTGTGTCCTAGCAGGACACTACACTTATGAACTAGACACAAAATGTGTTTATGGCGAATCGGGAAATTATGCAGTCGATGTGTGAGGAACGCTGAACATTCATAATGATGCAGAGATTCCCATGGCCACAGAATCACATAACTCCAGTCACCAGGGAAATAAAATCAAAACATATACTAAAATAAAACAATGCTTTCAAAGGGTTATGGAGCTCTGTAAACTGTCCCTAATTGTTTACCAAAGGGAACAAGGTCAGAATACCCAGCCCTCCCAGAATCCGAAAACATTAGCAATGGGTGGCGTTTTTTTCGCGGTAAGGCGGCCTGCGCTGCCACAGTTTTACCACACCCGGTGTCTGGCTTTGAAGTGTGCCCATCGGACCCCAGTGACTCCCTCACACAGCCTGCTTTCCAACTGACCCGATTAGAAGCGCCCAAGGGCCGGGAGAGGTCACTGCCCCTATTGTCAGCCCCCATAGAGGCCTCAGCGGCTTTGATGTGACGTGGAGCCGGAGCGACGTCCATTGTTGTGCGGGTCATGGCTGGGTGAGCAGGCAGGCCTCCCCGGCAGTGCCCCTCTCCCTGTGAGCTGGGGGCTCGAGGGGGCGGACCCCCTGACTGGGAGGTGTACAGGATCAGGCGGCTAGACTTGGAATCTGTTAACATGGCTTCTAGTGCTGGCTTTTTACACGGCTGAAGCACTGTGTGATTCTTGGCAAAACATTTTCCATGCTTGTAGAGTTGACGGGAGTGGGGAAATGGTCGGGGGCTGGGGAGGAGGGGTGTTACACATGCAGAACCGGGTTCAAACTCTGATCTAGGCTTGACATACTTTGATAAACATATTCGTAATGTAATTTGGCCCTTGGGGCAAGTTCGCGTTTCATAAAACTGAAGTGAAGTATATGTGATGGGATACGAACCGTGGATTTTGCAGTGTGGCACTGTTCCAAATTTGTATCCCATTATTCACGCTGCCCCTTTGAGCTGAGACCGGGTTATGTTGAATGACCACAGAAACATATCGATACCTCGCAGGGCTTCGGGTTTTATTGCTTAAGCCGCCTGCCTGGGCTCATTGCATACATGCAAATAGACCCGATCCAGACGGGAGACTACCGAATTTTCAAGTAAAAAAATTCTTTATTTTAGCTGTCTCCCGCCTGAAAATGCATTTTCCACAATAGAAGTCAATGGGAAATTTTCATTCTCCCGATTTCGTATTTAAATCTCCCACGTCCGTGCCCTAAAATGTTGGCATGTATGTCATTGAGCGCATCAACATATATTTTCTTTGAGTGTTAATGCATGAATTAATTTAGTGTAGGCACACTCAAGGGCTCCTGGCGCAAGGGATGTTGACGGTCAGAGGCCCCACATAGGCTTCTTGGAACAAGTGGGATTTGAGAAGTTTACTAAGTTTCAGGTGAACTTGTGTGGTAGCCAGAAGGCTGGGCCACCTGTGCTCTGGTAGCACGCCCCCAGGATAGGTTTCAGAAAGGGACACAGGGTCAATAGATCAGGGATGTCCTGCACCAGGTATCTTTAGGAACACCTTCCTTTTTAAAGACACTGTGCAACAAACTTGTAAAAATATAATAAAGTCTCTTCAAATTCAAAAAGGAGTATTTCAGTGACATGCAGAAGTGTTTTCAATAGTAAATCAGATGATATCCCTGCAGTGAGGGGCATTTGTTAGAGAAGTGATCGTTTTCAAACATGAACTAAGAGACATTCACCCTCCCCCACCATGCCAACAATGCCATGAGTGAACCTAGAGGCAAGTCACTTGCCATGTGCACCCTCAGGGAGGGGTACATTTTTATTATACTTGAAACAACGTTATAGTTTATTAAATCAAATACGAGAGAAGGTTTTGTACAGCGCATACCATGAGCTGATAGATTTCAAGGTGCTCTCGTATGTGATAACGAAGAGAAAGGAGGCAGAGTGAAATAAAACAATTGTCTAGGATCACACAATTTAGTAAAGTCAGGGAAGCTGGGAATGATCCCAGGTTTTCTGGTTTCGCATTGAGTAAATCCTCCACTAATGGGCATCTCTTTATTTCTCCCGTTTTGCATCAAAAGGTAATGCTTTGTCTTTAATTCTTGGTGCATGAAGTTCGCGCGTGCGTGGAGAGAGACGTCAAGGCCTAGTGTGCTTTGGGTTTGGAAATCAAAGAGAACATCGACCCGAGCCAGGGCCAGGCATTTGATCCAGGCTGGCTCGAGCCTTCAGTCCCCACTCATCTCCATCTCATAATGGCAATGAAGGGGACAGAGGCATAGGAAGGTTATGTCTTGACCCTTAAAATAACTCCACAAGTCAGTGTCCACTCTATGTACATGCTTCGCTTACCCTACTCACACCCTAAAAGCCCGACACTCACCCTCCTAGCATCAATGTTGCCCTCAGTCATGTCAAAGACCTAACATTTTGGCCCCTGGGAAAATGTTTGCGAGTACCCATGCAATAGATGGTCATTTGCAGAGACAAGATTTCGGATTGGTTTGTATTTCTGAAACATTTTCATAATAAAACTTGGTCCAGTACCTTGATATGCCCCATGTACAAAGCACAGGGCCTTACAATTGATATGTTAATGCACTGGAAACGAATGACAATCTTGACACAGCAGTTTGTAGTCACTTCAGATTCCAGAGCAATATGATAGTTAGGTCTTAAAAGAAGCTGTGTTGTGGCTTGTTACCAAAAGCGATATTTGCTTTTAGAGCTGTGTGAATAATGTTCTTAGAAGCATAACATGATTACTGTTGAGATCATGGTGTCTTGTTTATGTTTGATACATGGGTCTACCTCAAAGCTGGCTGGGGTTCATTACATAACAAGAGAAAGGAGACAATTCATTGAAAATAACCTTCCCACTCAAAAGTAATTTTTAATAAAATGATTGTAATTTATCCGTCATGTTCTCCTGGTGCAGTTCCTAAAGCAGACATGTTTCGGATCGATCACTACATATCCTTGTTTTTAGGACTTCTGTAAGCAAATGTCTTTCTCTCCATAGTTCCTAGAGGAGTGTGCCTGAAGTTCTTTATCTCTTTGTAACAAGGCCATTTTCTCTCCACGCCTCTTATTTTCAGCTTCCACTTTTTTCCGGTGTGTCTCAGTGGTGCAAGGTCCTTTCTGTTGGCAGGTTTTGTAAATATCATTTGAATTGATGACGCCAGTTTCATATATCAGTTCATTAAGTGTCATCACAGTTCTATCATTTATTCTGGATCTGCTTGACTGTTAGCTGCAGTATACATTTCTACATGTACATGCTGACCTTTACACTTCACAGTCAGGAGTGGACAGAGGTACTTACAGTACTTTGCTTGTTTCACTGCAGAAGTTCAGTACAGGAAAACTGGCGTCTCTCTGCACGTCATCACACCATTTAAATCACGATGCTGTCTTTAAGATCCAGTTACATAACAATTTCCGTCTTAGAATATGTTTCCAACAAAGTACAAGCTGCATGTTGGCATGCTTATTTTCACATTACAGATCCCAGATTCAGTTTTCAAGTCAGTAACTGAAATATCTCTTATGCCACACAGAGCAAAACATTGAGGTGTTGAAAAGGAGTGAGTGATGGGCTTTTACCCAGCTGTGGAGGCCCCATGAGGAATCAAACCCCACACATTCCAACCCGAAGCGTGCTCTGCATAACCCACTGCTTCCAGGCCTGGCCTTTTGTGTAATATACTAATGCATTCTGGGTGTTGTAGTCTTGTTTTGCTTACATGGAACTAATTAGACTAAATGAATGGTTTGAACGTGAAAAGTTCAGGATTGAAGAGAGAGCCAGTAATGGCCTGGAGTGAGCTGGTCACCCTAACATCTACTCAGCCACCTTCAGGTACTGTCAATCAAAGCAGGCTCAGCCCAGGCCTGATGCACACTCGCCCTCTCTGCACTGATGCATTTCCCTCTGTCAGGACACACTGGCTGTGGCATCCCCTAGGGGCCCGCAGGAACATCACACTCTCATAGTCATGCACAGACATAAGCCCTGGTCGCCAGTCAGACCCTTCCTTGAGGGCTTCTGGAACAAAGTTACTGTGCTGAGGATGGACTCACAGGGCTAACCTCACCTTCTCATTGGCGGACAGCCTGTCACGCAATGAATGGTTTATGAGCCTGTGTTAGGTTGTAAAGTAAGGCTAAGAAAGCAGGAAATGACATAACGTTTACCCTGGGACATGCCCTTATATACACTGTACATCCCAAGAGCTTTCTGAAACCTTAACATGCAGAGCAGATGTAGCACCAAGACGGCTCTACTCGTAGGCATGGTAGGAATACAGAGTGCGAGTCTCCTTGATGAAAGTGTGACAATAGGAGTTACCCAGCCCTGAACAGACCACAAGCCGCAGGGTCTCTCTGGAATAGGTAAAATACTTTTTGACTTTTTAAGGAGAGTTATGTCCCCTCCATATTTTTTAATATTATCACACATATTAGTATAGGAATCCTTAGATAAGCCCTGATGAAGGCCAGAGACCAAGCTAGGCTATCCAAGGACAGAAACATGTTGGCCACCCCAGAGGTACATAAGAGCCATGGTAACCAATAATGTCTTCTGAGTATATTTTTTAGTATTTTTATATATACACCAAGGGTACAACCTAAGGTATTTTTAGCTCAAAATAGCTGGATCCGAGGTAATTGTCCAGATGAAGTAATTTCTAAGAACTCCCTCAAGATAGTCCAACTTAAGGTCAAGTCTGCCCTGGTAGTACCATATTACCATGTTGAGATGAAATGGCCTAGGATGTTATATGTTATGTTATATTATATGGAGTTTTATAGCGCGCTCAATTACTACTGGAGTATCCTGGCGCGGAGTAAGAAACTAGAGGCCAGAATTTAGAGAAGAAGAGCAGAGCTTAAAACGCTAGTTTAAACAGATGAGTCTTAAGTGCTTTCTTGAAAAGTACGTAATTCGGGTTGGAACGAAGGGCCAAAGGAAGAGAGTTCCAGGCAGTGGCAGCTTTGACAGCAATGGACTGTCCTCCTAAACGGGAGCGCTGAAAGCGTGGAACCGCAAGCCGATATTGGGTGGCGGAACGCAAAGGCCGATTAGGCCGATAGAAGGAGAAACGTTTCCTCAGATATAGAGGGCCCTGATTATAGATGGCTCTGTGGGCCAAAAAAAGTATCTTAAAGATAGTTAGTTGCGCAACTGGAAGCCAGTGCAGACTGCAGATATGGTGCCGGACGCAAGTTCGCCTCGAGATGTTAAACAGGAGCCTGGCAGTCGCATTTTGAATTATCTGGAGATGGTTGATCAGATAGGCCGGAGAGCCGCTCAATAGAGCATTAGCATAATCAAGGCGCGAGAGAAAAAGTGCTCTAGCCACCGTTTCTCTCGCTGTTTTGAGGGGAAGAGGAAAACATTTCCGAAGAGCCTTAAGGGTGCCGAAACAGCCATAAGTGAGTTTCTTAATGTGGGCCTCAAATTTTAGGTCTTCCCCTAACCACACCCCCAGATTTTTAGCTGGGATGTTAACAGAGCTGGGGAGTGGAAAGCCAGCAGGCCATAACGAGTCTCTAAAGTGTGGTGGAAACTGCCCATAAAGAAGGATTTCAGTCTTGTCTTCATTTCATTTCAACTGGGCGGACGCCAACCAATTAAAAACAGAAGAAAGACAGGTCTGGATCATAACAGTGTCTAAGTCCGCACCAGGCCAGGTGAACAGCAGCTGTGTGTCATCTGCATAGGCTATTATTTTAGCACCCAGTTGTTCGGCTAAAATAATCAAGGGGGTCAAATATATGTCAAATAACAGTGGACTCAGAGTTGAACCCTGGGGCACCCCAGTTGCAAGAGGCTTGGCTGACGATGAAGCATGTCACATTACATGAGTGAGCCCACCTCATCCAATTCTTGGAATGGCCCAGATCTAGAGTTGGAAAATGGTACAGGTACACAAAATCTCTGTAGAGCCGCACGAGATGCGTAGGTGGCTATCTAACAGGCTCCCACGTCATTGTGTGATGTGATATACTGCCTGAGGAAGACGTGCAGTCTATTTCATCCTCTTTTTCTCTCTTATTGATAAGGAGGGTGCCAACAAGTAAACTAGCTACCAGGTATGACAAGCCATTTTTATAGGTAGCACTATAACCAACATGCGTTGCCTTGAGTCGAATCCATTTTGTCCTCACCGACCAGTGCAGCTGACACAGGACTAGTAAACTGTGGTGCCCCCAGGAGGGCCCAAAACCAGGCTGGGAGCAGCCTGGTGCAAGTTCCGGAGGCATTGAGGCAAATATTGAGAGAAGCTCAAACAGAGACTATTGCAGTAGTCTAGGCGCCATGAATGGTAGCGAGGGCAACCCAACAACAAAAAGACTCTGAGGTAAGAGATGGAGACCCCACCTCACAATCTTCAGCCCCAAAAACATGATTTGGACAACCCTTCTATTTGCAAAATATAAATCATGTTTCAAGCATTCGGACCTGCAGGGTAAAGTTACCGAAACTGGAGAAGAATTCCAGACCAATGGGCAAGCACATACTTGTAGGGGTTGGGGCTGAGTGCGCAAGCCTGGGAGACACCATGTCACAGCGGTTGCACCACGCGCAGCCCATCCATAGAAGGGCTCCGTAGAGATTGGGCTGAAGCTAATATTTAGTGAATGGGGCTTGTATATCTGATTAAAATGGTGGTCCCTCACCCCCACCTCCACTACTATTTCCAGAGCACCCTGATCCATTTAAGGACCGCAGTTTTGCACAAAAAGATACAGTACCGTGCAGAATGGCATGCTTAAAAACAAGTTGCAAAATGAGAAGCGTTCCTTCTAAAATCAGAGGGTGCTGGAAGGTATGGGGCTGTCTTCTTTCCTACCCTCTGATACTAAGACCACTCCTGGAAGATGCCTTACGGCACCACCACAAGAGGGCACCAGATTCCAACAGATATCCTCAAAATGGCCTTGTTGTTAGGGGAATGAGCACCGCATATTTATTATTTATTTATGTATTTGTGCATTTATTTATAATATATTTGTTTAATTAAGTGCTCTGATACCGAAATGATGGTTTCCAGGCACTGAATAGAAGAAGGCGGTAAAAGGGGACAAAGCAGGGTTGGATATTTGCTAATGTTTCCTTAGCTCTACTTTAAGAAATCTGGGACCCATTTAACACATTTGTGCACACAGAGTGTCATCTGCATCCATAAATATAAGATCCTAATTCGTAGACTTAGAATCTGTACACATTTGTCTGTCGATTGGAGTAACTACGATTCAGAAAAGGGGGTGGTGATGAACAGAGTGTCTGAATTAAGCAGACCACTCTTACCCAGTCCAAAGATCAGGGCTTGATCCATCACCGTTATTTAGCTCACTGCCCCATCCCAGCTCAGAACCTGGCTATATGCAAATTAGTCTGTCCCTGGCCCAGTGCATCATGGGAACAGGGCAGACCAAACTACCAAGCCAATTCTTCACCAGAAAGGAGACAAGCTACCGGGGACCGGTTTCTGGCATTTCAGCCTCGTCGGCCCGGCTTGCTTGAATCCTGATGGAGCAGTGAGCAAGGGACTCATGTCTGAGTATACCCTGCCACACCTATAGTGGCCAAAAACGATTCAGAAAAGGGGGTGGTGATGAACAGAGTGTCTGAATTAAGCAGACCACTCTTACCCAGTCCAAAGATCAGGGCTTGATCCATCACCGTTATTTAGCTCACTGCCCCATCCCAGCTCAGAACCTGGCTATATGCAAATTAGTCTGTCCCTGGCCCAGTGCATCATGGGAACAGGGCAGACCAAACTACCAAGCCAATTCTTCACCAGAAAGGAGACAAGCTACCGGGGACCGGTTTCTGGCATTTCAGCCTCTTCGGCCCGGCTTGCTTGAATCCTGATGGAGCAGTGAACAAGGGACTCATGTCTGAGTATACCCTGCCACACCTATAGTGGCCAAAAACGATTCAGAAAAGGGGGTGGTGATGAACAGAGTGTCTGAATTAAGCAGACCACTCTTACCCAGTCCAAAGATCAGGGCTTGATCCATCACCGTTATTTAGCTCACTGCCCCATCCCAGCTCAGAACCTGGCTATATGCAAATTAGTCTGTCCCTGGCCCAGTTTATCATGGGAACAGGGCAGACCAAACTACCAAGCCAATTCTTCACCAGAAAGGAGACAAGCTACCGGGGACCGGTTTCTGGCATTTCAGCCTCGTCGGCCCGGCTTGCTTGAATCCTGATGGAGCAGTGAGCAAGGGACTCATGTCTGAGTATACCCTGCCACACCTATAGTGACCAAAAACGATTCAGAAAAGGGGGTGGTGATGAACAGAGTGTCTGAATTAAGCAGACCACTCTTACCCAGTTCAAAGATCAGGGCTTGATCCATCACCGTTATTTAGCTCACTGCCCCATCCCAGCTCAGAACCTGGCTATATGCAAATTAGTCTGTCCCTGGCCCAGTGCATCATGGGAACAGGGCAGACCAAACTACCAAGCCAATTCTTCACCAGAAAGGAGACAAGCTACCAGGGACCGGTTTCTGGCATTTCAGCCTCTTCGGCCCGGCTTGCTTGAATCCTGATGGAGCAGTGAGCAAGGGACTCATGTCTGAGTATACCCTGCCACACCTATAGTGGCCAAAAACGATTCAGAAAAGGGGGTGGTGATGAACAGAGTGTCTGAATTAAGCAGACCACTCTTACCCAGTCCAAAGATCAGGGCTTGATCCATCACCGTTATTTAGCTCACTGCCCCATCCCAGCTCAGAACCTGGCTATATGCAAATTAGTCTGTCCCTGGCCCAGTGCATCATGGGAACAGGGCAGACCAAACTACCAAGCCAATTCTTGTACTGGGAAGGAAACAAGCTTCCGGGGACCGGTTTCTGCCATTTCAGGCGTCGTCGGCCCGGCTTGCTTGAATCCTGATGGTGCAATGAGCAAGGGACTCACATCTGAGTATACCCTTCCACGCTTATGGTGGACAAAATGATTCAGAAAAGGGGGTGGTGATGAACAGAGTGCCTGAATTAAGCAGACCACTCTTACCCAGTCCAAAGATCAGGGCTTGATCCATCACCGTTTTTTATCTCACTGCACCATCCCAGCTCAGAACTTGGCTATATGCAAATTAGTCTGTTCCTGTCCCAGTGCATGATGGGAACAGGGCAAACCAAACTACCAAGCCAATTCTTGTACTGGGAAGGAAACAAGCTTCCGGGGACCGGTTTCTGAAATGCCAGAAACCGGTCCCCGGTAGCTTGTCTCCTTTCTGGTGAAGAATTGGCTTGGTAGTTTGGTCTGCCCTGTTCCCATGATGCACTGGGCCGGGGACAGACTAATTTGCATATAGCCAGGTTCTGAGCTGGGATGGGGCAGTGAGCTAAATAACGGTGATGGATCAAGCCCTGATCTTTGGACTGGGTAAGAGTGGTCTGCTTAATTCAGACACTCTGTTCATCACCACCCCCTTTTCTGAATCGTTTTTGGCCACTATAGGTGTGGCAGGGTATACTCAGACATGAGTCCCTTGCTCACTGCTCCATCAGGATTCAAGCAAGCCGGGCCGACGAGGCTGAAATGCCAGAAACCGGTCCCCGGTAGCTTGTCTCCTTTCTGGTGAAGAATTGGCTTGGTAGTTTGGTCTGCCCTGTTCCCATGATGCACTGGGCCAGGGACAGACTAATTTGCATATAGCCAGGTTCTGAGCTGGGATGGGGCAGTGAGCTAAATAACGGTGATGGGTCAAGCCCTGATCTTTGGACTGGGTAAGAGTGGTCTGCTTAATTCAGACACTCTGTTCATCACCACCCCCTTTTCTGAATCGTTTTTGGCCACTATAGGTGTGGCAGGGTATACTCAGACATGAGTCCCTTGCTCACTGCTCCATCAGGATTCAAGCAAGCCGGGCCGACGAGGCTGAAATGCCAGAAACCGGTCCCCGGTAGCTTGTCTCCTTTCTGGTGAAGAATTGGCTTGGTAGTTTGGTCTGCCCTGTTCCCATGATGCACTGGGCCAGGGACAGACTAATTTGCATATAGCCAGGTTCTGAGCTGGGATGGGGCAGTGAGCTAAATAACGGTGATGGATCAAGCCCTGATCTTTGGACTTCCCAGTACAAGAATTGGCATGGTAGTTTGGTTTGCCCTGTTCCCATCATGCACTGGGACAGGAACAGACTAATTTGCATATAGCCAAGTTCTGAGCTGGGATGGTGCAGTGAGATAAAAAACGGTGATGGATCAAGCCCTGATCTTTGGACTGGGTAAGAGTGGTCTGCTTAATTCAGGCACTCTGTTCATCACCACCCCCTTTTCTGAATCATTTTGTCCACCATAAGCATGGAAGGGTATACTCAGATGTGAGTCCCTTGCTCATTGCACCATCAGGATTCAAGCAAGCCGGGCCGACGACGCCTGAAATGGCAGAAACCGGTCCCCGGAAGCTTGTTTCCTTCCCAGTACAAGAATTGGCTTGGTAGTTTGGTTTGCCCTGTTCCCATCATGCACTGGGACAGGAACAGACTAATTTGCATATAGCCAAGTTCTGAGCTGGGATGGTGCAGTGAGCTAAAAAACGGTGATGGATCAAGCCCTGATCTTTGGACTGGGTAAGAGTGGTCTGCTTAATTCAGGCACTCTGTTCATCACCACCCCCTTTTCTGAATCATTTTGTCCACCATAAGCGTGGAAGGGTATACTCAGATGTGAGTCCCTTGCTCATTGCACCATCAGGATTCAAGCAAGCCGGGCCGACGACGCCTGAAATGGCAGAAACCGGTCCCCGGAAGCTTGTTTCCTTCCCAGTACAAGAATTGGCTTGCCCTGTTCCCATCATGCACTGGGAAAGGAACAGACTAATTTGCATATAGCCAAGTTCTGAGCTGGGATGGTGCAGTGAGCTAAAAAACGGTGATGGATCAAGGCCTGATCTTTGGACTGGGTAAGAGTGGTCTGCTTAATTCAGGCACTCTGTTCATCACCACCCCCTTTTCTGAATCATTTTGTCCACCATAAGCGTGGAAGGGTATACTCAGATGTGAGTCCCTTGCTCATTGCACCATCAGGATTCAAGCAAGCCGGGCCGACGATGCCTGAAATGGCAGAAACCGGTCCCCGGAAGCTTGTTTCCTTCCCAGTACAAGAATTGGCTTGGTAGTTTGGTTTGCCCTGTTCCCATCATGCACTGGGACAGGAACAGACTAATTTGCATATAGCCAAGTTCTGAGCTGGGATGGTGCAGTGAGCTAAAAAACGGTGATGGATCAAGCCCTGATCTTTGGACTGGGTAAGAGTGGTCTGCTTAATTCAGGCACTCTGTTCATCACCACCCCCTTTTCTGAATCGATTGGAGTAACTACAGCAGAAAAATAAACCCAGTGGGTGTCATTTTTTTCAGTCGTAAGTGTTGTTAGAGAGTGGAAACATGGGTGTTCCCATGAGAGTGTCAAGGGATTGCCCTTACAAATGTTAAGAACATGCTCAAAACCATAACTTTCGACCTTTGCACTTATTTGCCTATTTTTAGGTCAAACCTACTATACAGCGCATGCTGTCTTGTTGCAAAAGACATATTCAAGACTTAATGAAAACATGAAAAGGCTTGCAGACCACCCATTACTTGGCATTGGTTGGTTTTACTATTATTCCTATTTGCTTGCTTTCTATTTGAGGATTTCCTTGGCTCAGCCTGTCCATCTTGTGTTTGTCCCTCCTAAGGAGCATAGTCTCTTGACCATCTCCTTGAATGGCTGGCTTCTATGCTTCCACTGCTTGCTTTTTCTTTCTATTCAAGCACTCCATGAGAGTGCATGTGTTTTTCAGCTGTCTGCCTCCTACGCCGCTCCTCTCCCTTCATGTTGCACACTCTCACCCATGTGCATCTCTCCCCACCTGGATTCGGACCAGTAAAGGATGTGGTCTGCCGACTTTAGTGCTGTAAACCAGGGTTCGAGCCTCGGGGTCGCGTCCGCATCCTGTGGTTCTGGGCAAATCACTTAATCTCCTCGAGCCTGAATATGTAATGTAAATATGGTGCTCATGTAAAGCCTCCAATACCTTCGTTTTGAGTTCGCGCTAAATAAATATGCAAAAAATAGTAAAGAAAAAGAAAAAACACCTTTACGCAGTGGCTACATCATTGCACCAGTTTTTTTAAACCATGCTATGCAACGACTGCTATGTTGTAGAGCATGGCTAAAACACTCACAAAACCAATAGTACTTTTAGGCAGGACCTCTTGGCTATTCCAATACTTTAAAAATTTTTTTAATTAAGCGTCACTCCCCAGAGATATGAATGTTTCCATCCACGCCTTCTGACCCACTCTCAGCCTGTTAATTGATGAAGTGCGGGTTTGTTCCCATTTGACCTGCACACACTCAGGCTCTGAGATGCTCTTTCTCTGGGCCATCTCCAGATAGCTGAGGTTAGGCCCAGGCTCGCTCCCCGGCTGCATTAGACATGAGCGCGGGTGGGTCCCTGGAACCTCTAAGTGCAGCTGGTCCACGCGGGCCAAAAACGTGTTTGCACAAACAATGCGAGGTAAGGCGTCCAGGAGGTAAGGCGTGTTGAATGAGTAGGAATGAACGTTGCCACTGTACTGATTCCACCAGGAGCATTGGCGCAGCAATGCAGCCCACAAGAAGTCCCAGACATATGCTTAGTGAACCATTTCTTTCTCTTTTTTGTGGGGCAAACGTACACATTGCTGTTTCCATGGTTGAGAGTGCAGATGACAGGTTACAAAATAATTCTATTGGTGTTTGTTTATTAGGATATATATATATATATATATATATATATATACATACACACAAAAGCTCCACTTTCACCCAGTCCTGCTCAGGACAACACGGACCACAAATTGACGTGCTGAAATATTTATTTTGGATTGTCCACCATAACTCTTTGCGGCCACCCTCGATCACATGATAGATATATATATATATATATATATATACATATATAGATAACAAACAGATTTACGCAGGTATCCCAGCCTGTATTGTTTTTCTGCATGAAAAGCTGTCCTGGGTTTGGGTCTGAGTGTGCGATGAGGCTGCAGAATGTGTTGTGAGGAGTGCCTGTGGTTTTTGCAGTTACATCAATTTTGCTGTTGGGTAGGGTGATCAGATGTGCGGGACAGCTGCAGTTTTTGGACATCTGTCCCACCTTCTATGGATTTTACCTGCTGACACTACCTGTCTGCAGGTAAAACACACTGCCTGAGTTTGACAGGGTAAATGGGGTGATCATAGACTGAGTTTGCATTCTTAAGCTTCCATTGCTGTTTTCTCTTTCTCATGAGTCACGAACAGAGCTGTCGCTCTGTAGCGCCTCGTCTAGGCAGGGTCTGTTGTTGCACTCCACTGATCCCAGGTTTTTTATTTTTATTTTATTTTTTGTTTTTGCAGAGTTTTATATAGCGCGAACTAGACCCAAACCGAATCAGTTATCAGAGCGCTTTACATAGCACCAGTTACGTTACATGAGGACACACATTCATTTTTAAGGCACGGGGAGATTAAGTGATTTGCCCAGAATCACAGGAGGTTTTTTGGCGTCTTTACCGAGACTCGAACCCAGATCCCCAGGTCCGAGGTCGAGCGCCCTAGTCGTTAGGCCAACTCAGCTGTTCTCTGTTACCCTGTTTTTGCAGTTCCGAAAGGGAGTCAGGCCTCGCCCCACTAGCCAATTTATGCTACAAAAATGGAACTACGAAATGTGAGCATCTGTGCAAACACGATTTTCATGAAAAAACAGCACATCAGCCAGCCCATTAGAAGTAACACAAAATGGCTGCCACATTTGTATAACTTTCCCCTGTGCCACTCCTGCAAACTGGTTCTCCTGAGAGGTCCGTGTGCCAGTGCCAGGTATAAGAGGTCCGCGTGCCAGGTGTACTATTTGCTTTTTGATTTTTCTGGTGCAGCTCTTTCTCTGTGCCCATTGTTGCTGGTAGTGTTAGTCCTATTTCTATGTCTATGGTATTTCCCCTTTTTTTTGTTTTTGAAAAGTAGTCACCGTACCTGTGTGGCATTTTAGTGCTCCCTGCCTTTACTGTACATCAGCCCTCAATAGACAACGGCAAATTATTTGTGAACACGTGTCATTAGACATCATAAAGTGGCTAATTTGATTGGAAGGTAGAAGCTGTAAGGTTTGGAGTACACCCATTCCAACCGTAATCCTTTATCATACACAATGCAGTTTTAGATCTGGTGTTAGCCAAGACCTTTTGATTATTATAAAATAATATATGTCATACTTACTTGTCGGGGCTTTCAACCAGCTCTCTTCATCCATTGGTTTGTCGGTTTGTCATTCACATTTTGTTCCACCAACCACCGCAGACATAACAGAGCATAGGTCCACCCCACTTCCTCCATTGGCTTACCTCTGCGAGTGATGACATTCTGCTGCTGCACAATGTGCCCTGACATACTAAAAAAAAGTCTCTTTGTACAGTTTTGCAAAAATCGTTCACATCTATTGGCAACGTCAAAAGTTGTCAGACAATGCAGACCTGTTGGCATTGCCATTGCCAGTGCTTGTTTGGTAATGTTTATAAGGAGAGGCACACTCTTTTCGCCCCACCCAGAGATATGGGGGTTATTTACTAAGGTTTTGCACAGGCACCTGAGTGACACAAAAAATTGCGTGCTTTTACATACCAAAATACAAACCTGTGGGCGCAACGCAAAATGTGGCGTTGCACCCGAGCGCCTGCCCACCCAATAGTAAATACAACCCTGTGGTATCACTTTAGCACTTGCACCTTGCCTTAATCGTGGAATTCATCTGAACTCTGCAAATAACCCCGCCAGCCTTCCATTCCTTGAGAAACGAAATGTCAGAGCCCTGATTAAGTTGAGCAGACCTTACCACCCAGGGGCTACAGTTATGCTGACTCAGCACAAACATATTTATAAATCACAGACCCCTGCAACCTCAGCTGCTTGTTTCCAACCCTGTAGAATGTGCTTTTTGGGGGGGCTTAGCGATGACCCTTGACCCACAGATCTTCAAAACATAGCCTGAGGGATATGCCTGTCCAGCCATGAAGCCTGTGGAATGCCATTATTTCAACAAACCCACAGACGTGTGCACCTCAATAAATCTAGGGTGATTGATTGACACATTTTAGGTTGAATTGACTCATTTATATTGTTATGTCTCTACAGTTACTCATTTTAAACCTGCCCTGGCCGGAGTGTGAGTTTGACAGGATTCCAGATGGGTTGCAGGCCGGTGCAGGGTGGCAGCTCTTTGGGGCAGATTCAATAATTTTTCACACCACAAAGTGCAGCACTAAATGTGGCGCGTGTGTTGTAAAGGGGAAAACACAGTGCCAAGGCATAGTGCCTCGGAATGGCCTTCTGCTGATATTGCACCCTATGCCTGTGCTCTGGATAGGCGGCCTTGTGTGACGCACAACCACGCACCCTGGTGCAGAGGTGAGTGCGCTGTCTAGCATGGCACTGTACTGGAAGCATACCATTCCAGTGCAAAGTTCTCTGCCTAGAAACATTTCAGCAGCTATGGTTGCTGTGGATGTGTACTGTGCACTTCAGCACACATGGCGGTGCTGGGGCCTGCTAGTCCTGGCAGAGATGGGGCCTGCTGGTTCTGACTGTGGCTGCAGTGCTTAATTTGAGCTGTGGTTTCCAGTGTTCCCACAGCCACTTAATTGTCAACACCAGGGCTTGTAACAGTCTGTCACATGGTGGCGCTGTCTGTCTAATTTAAAGATTAGCAGAGCAACAGTTGTTTATAAATTCAATATACATTAAACATGTTTATTGACTGACATCCAAGCCATTCCTATAGCTCTGGGGGCCTGGAATAGACTGAAGTGTCACGTGTAGGAAGAAGTGTGATGCTGTGTAATTGTGTTGGTACTGCCTTTAGCAGTGCTGGGAGGGGCAATGTGTGGCGCAAGCTGCAGCGGCCTCTTGATCAGGGCCCCGGCACTTATGTTTGAACAAATTAAGCCCCGTGAAGCTGCTTCTGTTTCTTTCAGAGGGCTTGTGACCTGGCAATTAGGATGGACTGGAGCAGACCCAAGGCTTATTTGCTTAGTAGTGCTCTCTGTTTGTAGTGGAGCAGTGAGCAATAAAACGATGGAATGGAATGCAGCCCATAGTATTTTCCAATGACTGAGATTTATTCAAGCATTCCACCCATCACTTCTGTTTCTTTTCTGGTGCCACACGTCTCTACGGCTTGGGTCTCAGAGCTCTTGCTATTCACCGAATATTCCTCCAAACTCTGCTGTGTTTTCCTCGCCCTGTCATGTGTGTGCAGGTGGAATCCGTTCTGTAAACAAAGAGCTGCTCGGCGCTTGGCATCTCCACGCCAGGCGCTGCAGGAAAGCAGCCAGACCGCTTGCAAACCTGGCTGTATCCGTCTCCACGGGTCCCGGATGTGATTCCATCTCTCCGGCTCTCCTGTGTAAGGTACAGCCTGAGACACAGCAGGCTTTCAGGACAGACACAGAAAAAAAGCAGGCACGTGGGAATGAGTGCAGAGCAGTGTGTTGGAGGGGGGGCGGGGGAGGTGTGGTGTGGGCGGGGGACCAGAGCAGTCCAGAGACCAGGGCACGCTGGGTCTCAGACGCCCTCATTGTGAGGTCTTCCTTTGGCAATGGGGCCACAGTTTCCTGCCGCTAAAGCGGAGATAATTTTAACGCTGGTTCTTGATAATATGCCCCCAAGTGTGTTAATGCAATATCTCAACATATGAGGGTTGGCCCATGGCGCCATCTGAAGGCTCGGGTCATCGGAGGGGGCTCACCCACCACAGAGGACACTCTAGTAGCTCTGCCCTCCCAGGCCCCAACCGAAGACCCAACCATCCCTTCTGGACTCACTTCTGCACACCGTGCTGAACCCGCTGACGTCCAGCAGGACCACCCTGCAAATGCTCAAAGCACATACTAATAATAGCAGTAAAAATGGGCTTTCCTATAGCGCCTCTTACTGCTTTTCTGTTGCTTCAAAGCACTGCAAATAACAGATACTACAATAGCCCAAGACATTCGAATCCATATGCTAAAATTAATTCGAAAATAATACCTCAGTGAGATGAAGAAATTGGAGTGAACTACGGTTTCTGCTTTCACAGCGCCGTGAGGACTGTTTACAGGCTTTCGAGCCGCTGTCAGTGCAAGAATGGCTCTTATCACAGACCTTCTGGAGGCAATTTTAATGTCCGGGGTTGTTGGCACGGGTGAAGAAACCAGAATTCAATTTGTCCAGCTTCTGCAGTGTGGAAAATTGGAGGAAGTCGACGCTTTAAAGTCATTTATTCGAGTGTGCTGAAACCAAGAGAAACCATCATTTCAGCATCCTTTGATGGCCGCATGTGACTCCGGGACGCCCCATGTTTGCCAAATCTCAAAAATGTGAAACGAATGGCGTCCCAAATGCACATTAGACGTCCTTTGATTGAGTCCACGAGTACACCATTTAAGCATGTCTAGTGGAACAACCTACACAGGGCCATATTTGTCCAATAGTAACGCAGCACATCTTGCTGCTTTACAGGGAAAGAGTAGGGATGTGCCATATTTATCACAATACAGTGCATTCTTGCCTTCTCCCAGTGCTGGCGCACAATGTGCTGCCTAGCGCCAACGCAGGCACCCTTGCACCATGGCGCAAGGGTGCCTGCATTGTAAGCAGCATTCTTTTGTGCAGGTAGGGTCACCTTTCTTCAGAAAAACATCCTCCGAGGCATTTCCTTCTTTCTGTGTGCTGCATTTTCTTTTTATGTGTGCTGCAAAATGCAGCATGCATCGAGGGAAAAACAAGGCGAAATGAAAATATTTCTCCTTGTTACGTCTTCTTTGGAAAGACATAGCATTTTGGTGTGTTCCCAGCTCTACCAGTAATGGCAAATCTAGGAATACGTCAAAATCCATGGGTTTTGCGTGTGAACACCTACGCACCACCCGTGGAATGCTTCCCTGGGGCAGAGTAACGAAACACAGAGATTAATGCTGCATTGCGTTATTCTGGATTTATCATGCCACAGTGGCTTTGAGTGGCTTGATAAATCGTATTTCACGGATTGCGTCGCTTTTGCACCGAGCAACATGGTGCAAAACCCTGGGTCGGTATGGCCCATAATAATGTTCCCACGTAAAGAAGTAAACCACAAAAAAAAACTCTGAAAATTAAGACCCACTAGCTTGAGTAAAACAATTTAATGTGGTGAAGCAGCTGCAAGACGTGGATTTACGCAACCACCAAAATAGGCAATTAAACATAAAAGAGAAGGGGGGTGTGGGCCAGGGGTGGAGCGCCAGAGTTGGAAAATGGTAGACCTGAGTTGTAATCACGTCTTCGACATATGAATGGTTTTGTGATTCTGAGAAAAAGTACTCCAACTCACTGTGCACGCCTTAACTTGTAAATATATGGAAGGTGTTGTAAATATATGTAAGTGTGCAATGCTAAAATGGCGCAGTGCACTGGCACAATGGCACCTTTCAGGAATCCTCATTGGATGAGATCACATTTCTACCCCTCTGCCCATACTTACTACTTAAAGGTACCAGGTGCTTCACGTGCAGTGGTACTAACGCCCAAGGGTCTGGCGACCATATTCCACCCTAAGTTAGGCTGTATTGTATGCCTAAAGAGGAGGCCAGAAGAGGGGGCTATGTCCACTGATTGCATTTGGACCCATGGCATCAGTAGGGGCGGCTATGGGGCAGTGATGGTGGGGCGGGGGGTTAAAAAAAGAGAAAAATCTACTCTCACAGGCTCCCATACTCCACTAACCAATCACAATGCTGCTGCCCCCAGCATGACAGCGGTGTTGTGATTGGTCGAGCAACAGGGAGTGGGTGGCTGTGCATGTTCTCCACCCGTCTGTGCAAAGCAGCTGGTGGAGAAATATTAAGTGGGCATGACTGTTTGGCCGGCCCAAGTCGCCAGCCAAACCGTCATGCACACTTACAAAGGGCCCACAGCTCTATATGCAGCCCAGCCCCACCCACACCTACAGAACCAGTACTGAAAGATAGAATGATAATAATATGGTGTTATTATCATTTTATTTTTCCTGTGGGTCGATGCTCTTCCCCATTAGCGTAGGAGCTGCCGCTGCAAGGCATCCTTCCTCTGTCTCTCACTTATCCCATGTTTTCACCCTTCCAGTTGCCTTTGTGGAAATTTATTTAAATAACTTGATTGAACTCATCCCCCCATTATCATGACTAAGGGGGTCATTACGATGGCGGTGAACCCACCACGGACAGGCTGTGGGTGGCGGGTTCTCCGCCATCATTAGGCCATATTCTGGCCGCCATATTGTGATGGCAGGCGGTATCGTGGCAGGAGGAAACACCAACCGTCACGTATCTGACGGGCTCCTTGAGCCCGCCGATGCTCGGAGGCCCTCAGCATGTAATGCATGCCGGCGGTGCCTAGCAGGCAAAGCTGGTCAGATTACGATGCTAGAGCCTCAACAGCCTTTCCATGTCAGTTCACCCGCCATGGAAAGGCTGGCAGGGATGGCTTTGGGGGCCCGTTGCGGGTTCCCCTTGTGCAGGGGCAGTTGGTTTTTGCATTTGGGGGGCACTTCCCTGCACCATGTGGCAGGCACCGCATGGTGCCTGCCACGTAGTGCAGTGAGAAGCAAAACCTGCCATTTTTCCACTGCGGCGGCTGCTGCAGCCAGCAGCACCCGCCGCAATAGAAAAAATGCCTTTTGCGACCACCGCGGTCTTATTGTAATAGCATGAGGGACCACCGCCTTATAGGTGGGCGGCCCCCATCCCTGGGATGACAGAAGTCCGTCTTCCATCATAATCAGGCCCTAAATTTGCTAAGAATGAAAGATCCGCCAATTTCTCGAGGAAATTCTGAATCCAGGAGAATCTCTTGGCGCAACTTTATGTACCAGACTCTCTCTGTGGCAGAAGAGATTCCGCTGGTGGATTATCGTCCCACATAAGCACTTTATCCAGAAAGCAGTAGACTTTCCATTGCCACAAAACTATAAATCAGGTCCAAATAGATTGATTCAGGATGGTTACAGCGGCCTCAAGGCGCTAAGAAAATGTCCCTGGGTCATCCTTTGTAAAGTCATCTGCCCCCCTGGAGTATTGAGGGGAGTGCGCCAACATGCATCCGTTCATAGCTGCACATGCTCCTTTTTTGAACAAGCAATGGGCTTCTGGGCGCTTTCTAACCCTCTTCCTCTCTCCCTTTGCCTTCCAGATGTTCGGCTGCGGGTCAGTGGCGCAGGTGGTGCTCAGCAAGGGCTCTCACGGGCAGTTTCTGACGGTGAACATGGCCTTCGGCTTCGCGGTCACGCTTGGGATCCTGATCTCAGGGCAGATATCAGGTGCGTGGGGTGCCCTCATATATGTTTAAGTATCTGTGCCTACGTGCCCTCTTACATGTTAAAGTATCTGCGCCCACATGCCCTCATACATGTTAAAGTATCTGCACCCACGTGCCCTCATACATCTTAAAGTATCTGCGCCCACGTGCCTTCATACATGTTCAAGTATCTGCGCCCACTTGTCCTCATACATGTTAAAGTATCTGCACCCACGTGCCCACATACATGTTAAAGTATCTGCGCCCACGTGCCCTCATATATATTTAAGTATCTGTGCCCACGTGGCACGATAAACAATTAGATATCTCAAATATGTGATAATTCCGCTTCTAAGCACTGCAGAATGCACTATGTGCATTAAAAAAAATCAAAGAGTATGTTTTTAACGTTTTAATAACACTGTGGACAATTATTCAGTATGCTAATTGATGCGCGCCGTTTGGATGGCATTATTGACTGGCATTGCACACTGAAGTGTGCCAGATTCCGCCTCAGGGTCTGTAGGTCTGGAGTTGGTGATAAAGACAACTCTGCAAAATCGTTGAATGCCAGCCCCAGAGAGCACCAAGGGAGGAAGGTTAAACAAGCAAGGCCATTAACAGATAAAGGGCCAGATGTATCAAAGGGCTCTAACCATTCTGTGTCTAGGGAACATGTGTTCATACATTTGGCCCAATTATTTATTTTACAACATAAATTCGAATGAGTATTGCCCAGAGAATGGTTAGTTTTACCGGATATTCTGAGGGGTACCTTGTGGAGTATTGCTACACTGTGTCTGGCACAGAACCCAGGAGTATTATTTCTCCCCAGCAGCAAATCATGTGTTTGCCAATAAGATAATAACACGGAATACGTTGGTATCTGGCCTTGATGGGGTGAGGACCCCTGTACCCATCGACCCCCCAAAGCAGCCCCCTGTCTGTTAGCCCACAAGTGAGCCCCTTATGGGCAGCCATTTCCTTAGTGTCTACAACATTTATCGTTGGAACATATCGGGGTGCAATGGGCGAAGCAGATAACAGAGTACCCCCATTAAGAGTTAGTCAAATCTCCAACATCAACCTGACAGAGTGAGACAGCCCCCCCCATCAACATCATCCTGAAAGAGGAACACCCCCCCCATTTTCTTTCTGACAACATTAGACAGGTGGCCCCAACCCCAGCTTGACAGAGAAACGCACATCCTGCCAATATCAGGTTATTAAGATAGATTTATTAAGTTAAGACAACAGAGCAGTAAAACCTCACAGCTGACCAGACATCTTCTCCCTTTACAGATAAAACACAAATGAAAGACTCAGACACATAGTAGAGTTAAAGCATGGAAAAACACAAAGAAGAAAACATATAACACTTAGGAGGTCAGCAACCTCACGAACTTCCAGAACACGAAGGAAGAAAATCAGGATCACGATGAGAACCCACCCTCGTCGCCAAAATGTTGTAAGTAGATTAGGTAGGCAGCAGAACACGTCTTCAGGTTATTAAGATAGATTTATTAAGTTAAGACAACAGAGCAGTAAAACCTCACAGCTGACCAGACATCAACTGCCAAGGCTGGAATCTCTACATCACAGATCAACACTTTTAGGTAGTATGAGAGACTGGTAGGGTAAGAACACTAAGAAAGAACTACAGACACCAAGTAGCCATATTGAAGAAAGTATAAATATACAACAAGCCACAAGCCCCCTCAACTTCAGCATGGCAGAGTGACACCACTCACCCAACAGCATCCAGCAGAGTGAATAGGTGCATCCTGCCTGTGCGGGCTATACGTCATTCCTTCCAGGAGCACTGTTCATGTGCTCTCTGCAGGGTTTAAAAATTCATTCCCACTGTACAGGACTGTGATGTATTCCAATTCATCCATCCATGCACTCTCTTTTTCAAACGTTCACCCATGCACTCATCCATTAACAATGCTTTCACTAACTCATCCATCCATTCATGCATTCACTCCTCCTGCCAGCCATTCACCCTTTCTCAGATTCAGACACACTTCAAAACCACCACAGAGCAAAACTCGACAATCAGTTCTAGGTATTGTATAGCCAGACCTACTGACTTTACCAGTGCTTGTTTTATATAATGCTTCCTATCAAATCGCTGCCGTTTCCAAGCACTGTAAAGAACATTGGTACCCAGCACAAACTCCAGTAACAGCAGATTTCTACGTTGTAAGTTTTTGGCGCAATGCCTCACCGTGTCGCTCTGTTTCGCAGGGGGCCACCTGAACCCAGCAGTGACGTTTGCTTTATGCTTCCTGGCACGAGAGCCGTGGATCAAGTTCCCCGTGTACACGTTGGCACAAACTCTCGGCGCTTTTCTTGGCGCTGGCGTAGTCTTTGGCTTGTATTACGGTAAGTGGGGGAGGTGCAAGATGTGTTGTTATTGTCCTTTGGCTTATAAAAAGTTTTCACTTCATGACACCGACCAAGCTAAGCAGAGAGCCCATAATCACGAATCAAACACAACTGTGTCTTAATTCACATTCGATGTCTTTGCAACGACTCCCCTGCACAGAGGTCCTCGTCATCTTAACCACAGGGCTTTACTGACATCGCCCGGTCACTAATCACAACCTACACCCCTCCCCTAACTCTCACCCCATGTTTTTGTATTATCCTCTAGCCATAATTCCTTGTCTAGTGCTAAACAGTTGTATCCCTTTCCCTGTCATCTAACCCTAATGCTAACCCTATGCAAAACCCTTCCATTTTCCTAACCATTACACTTAACTCTTACCGTAAACCTTAACCGAACGCTGACCCTTCCTGACCCTAAACCTAATTCCTAGCCTTACCTTACCTCAAACCTTACATGTTTACAGCTATGGGCCATATTCATGAGGTCAGTTGCACCATGCAACGTGGTGCATTCACCATACAACTAAAAAATTAGATTTATGTAGCCTCGTAGAGCCACACTGCTTGGCCCTGAGTGGGATGTATGTCGTTACAACGCATTCTTTTACAATGCATGCCTTTACGACGCAAGTTTTACAATGCAAGTCGTTACAACGACTTGCGTTGGGGGGCGCTGGATAGTGAATAGTTTAATTTACTATTCCAACTCCAGTCCCCGTGGATAGTAGGGAAGGTGTTGGACAGTAAATTAAAACTATTCCCTATCCTAGAGCGCCCCTGCGCAAGTCGTTGTAAAAGTTGGTTGTAATGGTTGCGTCGTAAAGGTACTTCGTTGTAAAAGTTGCGTTGTAAACGCTGTTCCCCCCCTGAGTGACTTCATAAATCTGGAGTAACGCAGAAGGTGTGTCCCCCCTCTCCCCCCCGAAGCTAGCATCATCTTCAATACCAGCTGCATCACATACAAGGTCAGCAGAAACAGCACCACTGAATATATGGCCAAGAAATGTACCAGCTCAAGCAGACAGCGCCACTCTAGAAGTCAGGGTATTACCAAAATGGAAGCAAAAATCTGCAGAATAGAGGAAAACAGACCCTCCCCATCTATGCTATCCAGATCTGGGACAACATCTCCGTCAACTTGAGAACTATATGATAAGCATCACCGCCCATGATCGTTCTTCCTCCTTGTAAACAATCGTATTTTATCCCAGGGCTCCCACCCATGCTCCACAATCACCCGCTCTCTAGTTAGGTTCACCCGCCACAGATCTCCAGACATAAAGACACACGTAGAGTTGGGCCGCACAATCCATGCCCGTAGGGGTCCATTTCTTGGAGTCTCCATTAACTTTGCTGTTGAATTGGGAAGTCCACATGTGGCAGATGGAACATTTCTGACATGAGTTCTGTTTAAATTGCAGATGCTATTTGGGCCTTTGCTGGTGAGCAGCTCATTGTCACAGGGGAAAATGGTACAGCTGGAATATTCGCGACCTACCCGACGGAGCACCTGACACTCCTCAACGGGTTCTTTGACCAGGTGAGGTTGGAATAAATACACTGGTGTAACACGAGAGTCCTCTGAACTTTGTGAGGCAGCTTCTCAGACAACAGGCCACCATTTATGTCCCTCTCCATTCTAAAAAAAAAAAACAGCAACAAGACTGTATAGGTAAAGCATGTTTATTACGTCATGAATAAAATTCAGATTTGAGGCTTCCCAAGGCTGAGGGTGTGAATGGCTGGTGATTGCCTGTCCCACAGTTTTGGATCCTAAGCGAGAAGTCAGGTCAGCTAGGTTCTCATTAGCTGTGGCCTCTTAATTCCAGTGAGGCCATTAATAATGCCTACATGTCCCATCAGTATTATTTGACCCGCAAGAACATCACGGATCTCCTAACTTTCACTTGGAGATTTTGCGTGCTGAAAACAGCGGACGTTTCTGGGTGAGTCTGGCCTAAAATGAGGAATTACGGGGATATCCGATTCAGAATTAGAGAGTCTACCGGTAATGCCTCCTATTTAGTGGACCCTAAGAGTCCCACTAATACCGGGATGGATTTTCTCCACTTCAGGAGCAACAGGTTCCCATCCAGTGTGGTGACTCTGGAGAGGGGAAAATCCAGTCCACTTACCAGATCACTCATAATGAGGGCTTAAAAGGGGAAGGGTAATCAACAACCTCCTATGAAAGCTGACATTGGCTCAGACAATCAGGATGTTCACAGAGCTAGCATCAATGACTTCCTGTTGGGCAGGGCACAAGTCCTAAAAAAAGAAGTGGGGGACGCTGACGTCACGACAGGAAGTGACATCACGAACAGTGGCTTGCACCATCAAACTCATTGTCTCCCCTCACTCACCCCTTAGATGTGATTGCATCAGAGAAGCCAGCGCGTTAGCAGCGTTCTGAATCAGCTCCGATCTCGCCCCAGAGAGGCCAAAGAGTGAATGTGTGGCACCTTTTGCTCCAGTTATCGAGGTCCCGGTAAAATAAGTGGGGGGACGCCGTCCACCCGCGTGGTACCCCGACTCGAGCCCTGCTGTTGGATGTGTAAAAGCTAAATTTAGTGAGTGTGAAGTAAGAACTCAAATCAGAGTGGCACACATGTTCTTTTAGCTCCCTGGATTAGGAGGAGGGTGCTAGTTAACACTTTCGAGAGGAACATATGACTGGTAGCTCCCATCTTACCAAGCATGCCTTCTCCAGCCTCAGTATATCTAGCAGTAATCTTTCTATCATGAATGCAGAGGACATGCGTTTCCACTTCCGGGTCACATGGACTGCATAATGGAAGCAAGAGAGGGGGCCTTTGTAGTGCTTCCACTGTTATTAAAAAAATCTGATACTGCCTAACTCAAGAGTTCACACAACACCCAAGAAATGTCCTGTAAGCCAATGAGAAATGAAAAGGAAATTCCAGATTTTATTTTAACACCAACACATTCGATCTTGAAAGTGTTTTGTATTATATGTAACTTTCTCAGCACTGTGGAGTACTCTTGAAAGATCCCTAATGTGAAATAATTTATAATCTGAAGAAATGTAAGAGTAATTGCAGAGAAGGTAAGCTGTGCTGTTATAAGTGGTGGGGGCAGTACAGGAAAGGCCCCCTCTCCTGCAGTTTCAGACAAAGAGATACCTTCGAGCAGTCACGCCCAGGAGCCGCACCATTGATATCTCTGCAGCTTCCACGTCTGACGTTTTAACCGCACCTCACCCTTCTCACTACCGCGCTTTTTCAGAGGCGCATTTTAAAGATGTTTTGAACCAGTTCCACTTTTTAGTGTCACTTTTATGAATGAAAGGAGAGTGCATGTAGTGAAAGGAAACAGCGAATGTGACTTCGCAGCACTCCAACAGCACTTGGAACGGTATAGGAGGAAAATCTTTCCTCTTCTCCCTGTGATGAAACTTTGTTTCAACATGGCAGTATTTGGGTTTCTTTTAATCCACCTTCCAACAGGTGACAGAAGGGTACAGGTGTGCGCCTTCTGCCCATCTCAATCAAGAATCCGTCCACATCAACAAATGATCATTGCTGGTGACCCTTCAGTGAGGGGTGTCCAACGCCCTCTAGACGTCCTTGAGACGCCCCTAGTGCAGGCCTCAATGTCTGCCTTTACCTTGTCATTGAAACCCAGTCCCTGAACTGATGGAACCTGCCATAGGAATCCATAGCGTGTAAAATAAGACACACCAGCCAGTGTTAGCCGCCATTCATACGGCCTGTCTTCTTGACGCCTTTATCTGGCCGACCTTGTGATAACCTTGAGCAGCATTCTTCAGAGAGCCACATTCACGCCCTGATAAACCGACTTACTGAACACGTGAACTTGTGTCACGGTCTCCATGTCTGCTCCCTTCTGGCATTTCAATACAGTCTTTGTCCTGGAAAGCCCATCTCAGGTCTTGCTGTCGTGTTCGGCCGGGGTTGGTCTTGCAGGCTACTCCACACTAGGTAACAGTAGGAAGTAGTTTGTGTGAGATGATAAGTGTTAGTGGTGTTGATATGTGCGTACACACTTGTTTCTCACCCCCCTTTTTCTTCTTCGCAGTTCATTGGCACCGCAGCCCTGGTCGTCTGTGTCCTCGCCATCGTTGACCCGAACAATAACCCCATCCCCCAGGGTCTGGAGGCGTTCACAGTGGGGTTCGTGGTCCTCGTAATTGGACTCTCCATGGGCTTCAACTCTGGTTATGCTGTCAACCCGGCCAGGGACTTTGGGCCACGCCTGTTCACTGCCATCGCTGGTTGGGGCACCGAAGTTTTCTCGTAAGTGTGAACCGTACCATATCTTTGGCTTTACTTTGCATGTATTTCTTGATGAGCCTTTTGGTGACAAATGTTCTACAGTAGACAATCAAGCGGAATGTTTGCAGAGTAAAGGAAGGAGTAATATTAAACGAGAAAACTGAGGCGAATTATCCTGGTAGTTGGGCTATACCTGGCAATACATTCAACTGTAGTAAGGATTAGGGGGATTAGGAACGGTTAGTGCATTAGTGGTCATGATTGGAAGGCCATGGGGTGCTCATGTGTGCAGGAGATGCTACTAGAGGACCATCATGAAGGTGTTTAGTTTGAGAATATGAATGCATAGTGATGAATGATCAATCAATCAATCAATCAGGGACTTATAAAGTACGACTACTCACCCGAGAGGGTCTCAAGGCGCTGATCAGTCAATCCAAGTGAGTGGAGAAGGAAATAAGAATGATCTGGGTATGGTGAGGCGTTGCTGGATGTTATGTTATGGGGTATTTACAAAGCGTATAGCAATGCCAAAGAGCTTTCTAACGCTAGTATAACAGAACAACGCAAGTCTGGCTAGGTTAAAATAGCCAAGTATTCACATGCTTCTGAAGGCCCTCCATTCAGATACAGACTCTTAACCTGGGGGGACCATAGGGGGCAGTGAGTTCCACAGTTCAGGCCCCACAAATTTGAAGGAGCATCCTCCTTGTATTAATAACTTGTGGTATCACCACTAAGTTCTGATTACATGAGCGAAGAGGAGGCTTGGGCAAATATGGAAGCTCTCAATTCTTTAGATGTAGGATGTGTAGTGACAGAGTGAGGATGTAGGGGTTGCTAGCATGTGTAAATGTAAATATAAATGTAATAGTACTTGCATAAAGCACGAATCGACTCATGAGGGTATCTTGGTGCTTGTACGCATACCGCTGTGGAACTCTTCCTGGCTTTTTCCTGTGAGGTGCCCACTCCTGGGCCCCCCCAAGGTGAAGCCAGGCATCCTAGCGTTGTTGGGGCCGTTGTGGAGATTAAGCAAGCTATTGCCCAGAATTGGAGAGTGGGACCCATGATTAGAATAGGCACCGAGGCGAGAATTATCAGGTCCGAGGAAATTGAGCCTAAGACCCGCCGAGGTGGGAATTGAACCCTGGTCCCGGGCTAGACCTCTGCATCAGGGTCTGCCGCTCTAACCATTGAGCCACACTTCTCCACCATAGTCTGTGCATAGTTATGTATCTGGTAGAAATTTCTAAAAAGCTCAGTTTTCACCTGGAGTGACAATGTGAGACTGGGTTCGCGTCTTGATTCAGGCAAGTAGAAGTGGGTGAAAGGTGATATTTAAGGTTAGGAACAGGAGTGAGGATTGTGGGGCCAGAAGTGACTTTTACACCAGCGGTGTTTATACAAGGGCTTTGATGAGGGTTGAAACGGATTGGAAGGGAAGGTTGTGGCGAATCCTTCTAGGACCGAGAAGGTGGGCGTGATTACACGAATGCTTCCGGTAATATAGGTGATGATTTGTATTTTACTTTCTAATCATTTTCCATGTAATCAGCAGAGGGAGAGGGGAGGATGGTTATGATTTTGTATCTAAAGGAACTCCTGAGTTCCTGCAGTATTGTGATGTGACATAATAGACACTGGACAAACAGCTGCCCTGGCCACAGACCTCCAAATCCCAAAGATAACTGCTAAATCATCCACTTTCCCTTGACTTGGGGATTGGACAGTGTTTTAGGCTTGTGGAGTGAACATGGTCATGACTGCCTCAGTGAACAAATTGGTTCCTTAGCAGTTGAGAGGCTATTTTTAATTTGTATGTCACTAGACATATTGTTTTTATCAGGTTCTTAAATAATTTGAACAAACTGCAGACACATTTTTTATGTCAACTTACCCAGATCTCTCACGGGAATTACATTTCTGAGTAGAAAATGTTACTTTATGTTTCGAGTAAAGGGGGTGCCAACTATTTTTTTAGTTCAAGAAAATTGCAAAATGCAAAAACAGGTCAAGAATAAAGCATTAAATAACAAATAAGTCTGAAATTAAAATTCATTAAATGAAGACAATGCTAAATGGGTGTACGGGTATTAAGAGCTGATCAGATAATACACAATGGTTAAAAACTATAAACAATACAAAAATGAGGAGATAAAATGAAGTAAGGAAAATATGGGGAACAAGTAGGGTGATTAAAGGGGTGCCAACTATTCTCATGCTTTAGGTGACCTTTCAGCCCTTATCTACTGCTTGACTTAGATTGTCAGCCTTGGACACTCCTTGACACTGAATTTCATAAAAGAAGATTGCCGAACAATGGGTGAAGTCAACCCAAAGGAGCATGAATAGATGTCACCCAAAGAGTTGGCAAGCCTTGGGTCTCACGCTAGGTGAGAAGCCTCGTCAGCTGCTGTTTAACATGATTTCATTAGCTTCCAGACTCACCTATAATTTGTTGTGCCTCTGTGCACGTACAGGCATGTGCCGGGGCGACACGCAAGCACGGTTTGCGCCCCAGGCTCCCCTTACATAGACTGCGCTTGGTATTTAGACTCTTGCCCAAACTTGTTCAAAGTGAACACATTTGCAATAAAAGAAGTCATAGACCAACTACCAAAAGAAAACACATTTTTGATTATGTAATGGAAAAATGAATTTTGACTGCACCTCACTTTGGTACTCGTCTGACACACAAAAGGGTGTGGCTAAAAATAAGCTCTGTAATGCGTGATGCTTAAATTAATGAAAAAATATATATCTCTTGAAGTTATAGCTCTCTGGGAGAGGCATGAAAAGTCGAACTGAGTTTAATATTCCTGTCTTATTTTACTGTCCTGGCATACTGTATCTTCAGACACTGATTTTGGTGCCACAGAGTTGAGCTAGAATTTCGAGGTATACACATATCGAGGACAAAATATTGAATCCAAAATATAGAAAAGTAAGTATACGTTTTCTGAACCTAATTTCAGATATATGTCCTGTGACAATATCTATATGTCATCATGGTACGTAAACGTGGAGTTAGGAATAGTAAATTTACACTGTGCACTTACCTTTCAATAGTTTTAACTTTGATACTTTGTCCATAATATATATTTTTTATAGTTATAGCCTCAATGTTCAGCACTCACTGATCACAGGTTTTTAGAAAGTGATAATGGTTCTAATAGAGGTTGGGAGTTCATAACTTAAGATTTTGACATATAGTGCCTCCTCACAAATGATCTTACTAGTGATGCCGTCACGTGCCATCAGTTTGGGGTACTGTGCATCTCATCACAAAACTGTGTAATTTTAGCATTTTTAGGTTTAGAATTGTAGCCATAACGTCCCTTCAGATGATTTGCTATGGGGAAATATGCTTTTTTTTTTATGGTTCCAGTAAAGCAGAACCTCCATTTCCCAAAGTGTTTTTTGTTGAATTTCTTGTGTTTGAAAGCATAAACATTGGCTCACATTCTTTCTACCCACAGGAGGCAGCCTGTAGCCTTAATCAATGGCCAGTCCCTATTACTCATGCCTGCAGTGCCACTGGTTACACGACATGTCCTTCGGCCTATGTGCCCTGCAGTCTTGTCCGTGGTACTCAGTGTACATGGCCATCACCGGGGGCTCGTAGTTGGGGATGCCATTTGTCAATGCTCTGTGTCTTTCAACATTGCTTGAAGTACTCATTGGGCACAAGGCAAGCTCTATAGCCATTACAGTGCCCTCTAAGCACTGGGCACATGGCCTAGTCATTGGCTATGCCCTACGCTGTGTGGCCTTCTTGTAGTAGCCACCAGGCATGGCCAATGTTTATGTCCAGCTGACACTGGCTGCAGAACACTACTTTTGGTGAAGACTTCTCTCCTAATACTAACTAGGCATGGCCTATATCTGTACCTGACACGATTTGCGGGCACTAGAACAAATCCCGGTGGGATTTCGCCAAGTGGGCGGTTGTGGCAGGTCATGGCTGTTCGCGTTGTGAAAGCTGCCATTCGAGCAGAGAATCTACTCGAGCGGCAGAAAGAAGCAGCGCACACTGACATGCCACGCATTGCAGTTCGCGCTGATTTTACAATGCGGACCAAGGTCCTGGTGCTACAAATCAGAGCAAGCAGCGTAACGTACTGAATTCTGCTCACGGAACCTCATGGAATCTCATAGTTTTTTAAAAACTCTCCTACATTCTAATGTGTGAAACTCTGCGAGTTCTGCCCGCCCATATCAGTTTCACTAAAGGGTCCAAAAATGTCCACGTTCTTGCTGTTAGGTCCCAAAAAAACTCCTCATAGCTAACTTTATAGTCATAAAATCTTGGAGAAAAAAGTACTCAATTCCTTTTGCCGCAAGCTGTATTTTTCAGAGAAAGTTGGACTAGTGTATAAATATTAGAGAACCAGGTATTGACTTCTTCAGATGGTGACCTGAGCATAAAATAATGAAGACTTTATTTTAGCCAATCGGGAAATGAGTTATTTTGTGTCAATCAGATTGCACGCTTTGTCACTCATTCAACTTCTGCCGTGGACATCACCGTGAGGGACTCATCCATCATTATGTCCCTTACACTTTATCCTTTTTTAGTTAGCATTTAGAAAACACTGGACTACTTTTCACCAACAAAAAACACAATTCAGTGTTGATTAACGCACTAACTTCTGGCCCAAATTTGGTAATGATTCTTGATCAAAAATTCTTAAGTAAATTTGAATAACAGGCACACAATTTCTTGTACCTCTAGCTCTTTTTTTACCCCTTGATCAATTATACAAAACTTTCCAAAATCAAATTCACATACAGAATTATGAAATAGACTATAGTTTTAAGCTTTAAAACAGCTTTCTTATATTAATATGACTGAACAATAATATTTAAATATAGAAATAGTATAGAAATATAGAATATATAAGAATGCTGAGGCAAGAACAACGCAGTCCTTAAATCAGATTTTCCAGGCCACGCAAGGCCACCTTGATTGACCCTGCAGTGCTTGGTAAATATGGACTAACGCAAGGCGGCGCAAGTCGCTGCCTAGCTTCACGCTGCCCCGGTGAGGCATTACATGGTTGGAGAGTGGGAGTCTCCATGTGTCCACTCATGTATTTTGGCGCATTCCTGTTTTACCAAGACAAGTAAAACTGGAAATGCATCCAAACTGTACGCCTTCCCAAATATCTTTAGTTCTCCTCGTTTTTACTCTTTCCAAGTGTGTTGCATTTTGCATTAGAGAGTGGGAAACACCTCTAAGGATTGTTCTTGTGCTGGATGATGTCCCTTCCTGCAAAAAACACAATCCTGCCTGCAACACAGGCACCATCCATCAAGGCAGAAGGGTGCCTGCATTGGCGCTAGGCAGCACATAGCGCCAGTGTAGTGATGAGGCAGGAATAAGCCAATTACTATAGCCTTATAGCCCTCCGTAGAGGGCTATACCGGCTATTAAAGGCCCTCTCCAGCGTTAAAGGCCCTCTCCTTCGGCTCGGGCCTTTAACAAGGGAGAGGGACTTTAATAGCCGGTATAGCCCAACTACGAAGGGCTATAAGGCTATTAGAAAATTCTGCCACTAGAGGGCAGAATGTTCTAACAAAAAAGAACAAAGCCTTATGGGGGCATGAGGGGATTGGAATCCCCTCAGGGTCCCTGAAGCCTTTGTTCACAGCCAGAGCTGTGAACAAAAACATTGGAATGTTGGAGCTCCAGTCTTATACCAGCCACTATAAGCCCAGAGCACTCCATTGTTTTCAATGGAGCTCCCAACATTCCAATGTTCTAATAGTAAATATGGCATATTCAAATATTGATCATTCTGGTTCTACACATCTGTGATGCACCAGTAGAAACGTAAGTTGGGAATATTGGGAAGACTATAGGGTCAAGACCATGAGGCTAGGGGTATAGATAACATGTCATAGCGAAGGACAAACTCAGTGTTCAGCGACTGTTGGCTCCAGCGAATGGACATGCCCGATAGACTCTGAGGGCAGAGGTGCAAGGCATAAGGCATGGCTGCTGAAGACCATGCTATTTATTTGCCCAGTGGCCTCTGCTGGTGGGTGCTATTGTATATCACAGTTAAAGGGATGTTCAAATGGTTGATAAGATTGCAAAGTAAATTATATGATAAAAACATAAAAAATACTTTAAAACGGACTATTGAGCGTTGTTATGATTAGGAAAAGCAACCTAGAAATATTCAGTCAGTATACCCCCATGCACCGCTTATGACCTCTCACACAGCACCATAAATTGCATCAGCAATGACATCACTGGAGACATACACGATGTGTCCAATAACATCATTTTTGCCAGATTTATTATATGCACCTAAAACTAAAAGCCTGACATTCCGCAGACAGTTAACAAACATCCTTAAAAGTATTCTACAGAGAAAAAGTAAACAGACATCTAAAGAGTTATTGAATGAACAGGGGAGGCTGCAATGCCACTGAAAATTGACAAATGTCTTTCCAGTTGCTACACGTAGGGAAACGGGAGCAATCTACAGACACCCCTACATGTATTTGCAATCAACAGAAATGTGCTTCATCAGCAGCTAATTGATATAGATAATTGATATAGCTAATGTAGGGCCAATTAAGGCGTTCACAAACCATAAATGTCACAATAGCTGCAGAAAATACACAATTTATTCTACAAAAAGGTCCCGGGCGTCTTGCCATGCTCCCTTAAAAGTGATGCATTATTTCAGAATAGTACCATATTACATCCAAAGCATATCCATCATTTGTTTAGGATGTACCATCATATTAGAAAGCATAAGCATAAGTACTCATGTAATTCATAATGCTGATCTTAATTGTTAAAACTCTGGAGAATTTCAGCCTTTAGCCCACATATAAGAAATGTAGTAACCTGTTAAATGTGAGTAATACTGCAGATTTTCCTCTCCATATACAAGCTACAAGGACATTGTATAAACCTTAGTGGTACTTAAGCCTTCATTCTTCTTATCAAGCCCGAGGATATCTATCAACTCCCTCTGGTGCAGCAATATATAATCCCTGCAAGGACTTCTGGTTGTTGTATGTGGAGCTGCAGATATTACCATCATGTCACATAATTTGATCAGACATCAGGGATTGTATCTATAATGTTAAAGCCCACAATAAGTGGGGTGCCACAAACGATGTACATTATAGCCAAAGTGTGAGGTTACGAGCAGTTAACTGGGGAGCGATATGGTTTCATAGCTAACTGTAACTGGTGAATGTCACCTTGTGCTAAGCTTTGCATCATAAACTTACTATACACTTAACTGAAGTTGTATATTTTTTTGTAAACTTATTTCCTAACAGTATATGACCTCAGTAAGGAGCCAGCCATAATGTATCTTTAACAAAGTTATTTATGTGACTTCAAGACTATGTATATTTTTCTTACTGACCCTAAATATTCTTAGTGCCAACATTTACCAATTGATTTTTGATTACATCAACTCTACTGATCTTTACTGTAGTTTGCTCCTAATGGAAAACATGTAACCAGATAGATTGAAATGTCTCAGTTTAACTTTTGTTTTTCCTACAGGGCCGGCGGACAATGGTGGTGGGTTCCAATTGTGTCCCCCTTACTTGGATCGCTTGCCGGCATTTTGGTCTACCAGCTGATGATCGGGTTCCACCTTCAGCCTAAGCCTGAATCCACCGAGCAGGAAAATGTCAAGTTGGCCAATGTCAAGCACAAGGAAAGGATCTGAGTGGCCAACAGTTGCCATCTTCTGGACTCTTAATATACACAGCATCACAGCAACCGATGATCAGGAAGACGCTGAATCACAGCTGTGTTCAATGTTGTGGCTTATATTCTAGATTTTTTTCTTAAGCCTGATGCTTCCAAGAACTGTGTGCAATCCTTTTCTTCCAGTCTTCTGTATGACCCACAAAGACACCAGGTCATTTTCTTTTAAAACACAGCATCTGATGTAACTATGCTAGCACTATCTTTGCAATTTCTCTTGTGAAGCTTTGTAGCTTCCTGACTGGCTGTTAGACACACTAGTTATTTATCCTTACTACAGATACAGGCCATGTGTCCCTTCAGGTTGCATAAGAACACCAACTTCAAAATTCCTTTATTTTCCGTGAAAATTCTTGTTAGCTATAAGAGGAAGTTGAGATTCTACCATGTGGCGGACTGTGTGGGACTGACCTCGAAAGCTGATCATAATACGCTGAAAAGCATTGGATTAGATTTTCGAATGGTTTATTACGGATCTGTATCGAGTGATCCTCAGGGGACTTAGCCTTGAAGAGTGACCTAGAAACCCCTTATGACAAATAGTAATCAGCTGCCCATCCAAAGTTCATGGGATTGCTTGACTCTTGCTACTGACTTGGAAGCTCCGTAGCACAGTAGCCACAAGCCAGTGCTAAACCAAGAGGTTTACGTGCGTAATCTAAGCGTATCACTCACAGTGCCTTTATGGTTTCAGCTCTTCCACCACCCTTCATGACTATGGGCCTTACTTAGAGTTTGGCGGGTTGGATACTCCATCGAATGTGATGTATTTCTCGTCCACCGCATTACAAGCCATAGGCTACAATGCACTTGTAATACGGTGGACGGGATATCTGCTATATTTGTGACAGCGCATTCTGTCCGCCAATCTTTAGACAAGGAGCTATATCAGGAAACACTTGACTGACTCATATTTATCGGGATATTGCTTTAGCATCAACCTAGTTAGAAGCACTTGTAGAGTTTTGGCAGCTTTGTAAATAAGGCCGAGTGCCATATTGTATTAAATGCGTAAGACTGACATATTACCTTCGGCACTCGGACCAGCTTGTCTTATTCTGTGAACATTGCATATTCGTGTTTTTTTTACGACAAAAATGGCAGCATACTGCTAGAAATTTGGGATCATAAGTTAGTGACTGGACGCAGAGATGTCTCTCAAGTTATCACAAAGACCCAAGCTTCCGCAGTCTGCGAATCAAGCTACTAGTTGTTGGGACGACTAGCGGGCACTTTGTGCTGCCTGCAGTCTCATGGAGGCTGCTGTGCCTTATTAATAGACAAATTATTCTAGGAACATGTTTATGGTAGGTCTGGGAGCATAGGCTGACTCGCCTGTTATTGGTGACCTAGCTCCCCCAAAATATTGCGAAACCTGCAGAAGTGGTGAATACACCATTTAAGTATTCATTACAGTGGCCGCACCAATGTAAATGCCTTATGGCGTTTTTTGGTCCATAAAGTAATGGGACTGATGATATGGAAATACTACTGCTATGTATGACAGTGACTAGGATCAACATCAAATTGTTTTACGGCATGCTCTCAGGTAGTCGTATTTGTATGTTTCAGCCATTCGTGCCCTCGGCCATCAGCCTGGCTCTGGGAGACAAACTATCAGAGAGCGTGGGACATACATGCTTCAGATAGTCCGGCATCCCTATCAAATAGATATGCTTCAGCTAGTCTGCAGTCGTACAGTAGGTTAATTTTCCATAGGCCTATAAATATTTCAGACAGACTATGGAATATGTTTATTCTTGCCTCATTTTTATAAAAAATAAATTTTATTACAAAAGTGAAGCATTGTTATGATTTCTTGTATCAATCTGAGTGTGTGCAAACCTACCCGAGTCTTACACCCACCACTTGTGTTTTACTTCGTCGTTGTGAAGTGTCCGTTCCATTAAAATTTGCTTTTGTGGAATCTGTATCTACCAAGTTACAAATCTAATCCATTATGGTCCAGTGTTGGGATCTCTTCAATTTGTATTGAGTGCAGTTTTTGTGCAGGGCTCTGGGCGGCCAGTTAGTGAGCCAGGAAGAGAAAAGCAACATGCTAACTTTGGCAGGAAGGAAGTATGAGATCACGGAGTGGCCCTCTGCAGTCTGGCGGATTGACAGCGGCAGCAGGTGCCGATTGGCTGAATATCTGAAGAGGAATGTTTGAGTTGAGAGAACCGTATGAGCGTGTGCTGGAAGACTCCAAGACTTATTTTAGCGAAGCCAGGGGGAGAGATTTCTTCATTAACTGGCTCTAAGTATGTATGGCATATAGATTGATATCCCGAGAGCTGATGGTTTGCAGCAGGTCGGGTGTGAGCCAAAGGCAGGAAGATTGCTCTAGACCCCCCTAGTCCTCAGACCATATTCAAGAAGTGCAAAGGATGATAGTACATTGAAGGGGATCCTGGATCAGCAACCTCTACGTAGCAGTAGATGGGCGAGAAACAACAGTCCATTGCTGGTTGGACTAAAACTCAGTGAGTGCGATAGGGTAAGATCCAGTTGCCTGGCTACTAGCTAAAAGCCAGCCACAGCCTCTCCACATTGGGACCCTAGGCACATCTCTTTTTGGTGGTCCCTCATGGGACACAGGAGTATTAGACCATAATGCTGACTCACAGGATACCTGCTACCCTCTTGCTGCTTGTTATGCATCCTCCAGGAAGTTTAGAGGACACTGGTGGGGTGCAGCTAGGGTAGGGTCACAAAAGATTATAATGAAGATCCTGTGGGAGTGCAAAAGCACAGTTTAAGCACTAAACTATTCAGTGTGATAGATGGGAGTGGCATTGTGATGTGACTGTCCTGGAACACACAAAACAAGAGAAAAGGAAACCCTTAATGCACAATATTGGTAATTGAGCCACTATATACTAATAACCTCTTTTGAATGAATGATTTTTTTAACAACTTTGCAAAAACTCACTGATGACCAAGCCAAGGCAAACCTCTGCAGCACTTCAAATCCACATGTAATCAAGGTCATTCAGGCTCTAGGCCATCCAAGGCCACCTATGGCTAGACCAAGCAACAGAAAAGAGAATACCTGTTCACTGAAAGCGTGTACCAACTCATATAGAAGATCAGTGTTATTGAAAAAAAAGTGGCTTAGTGCTGCCTCGTAAATATGGAGCAGGCTCCTGCGCCACAGAATGACACAAAAAATGATGTTCTGGCGGCACAAGGGGCCCCATAAATGAGGCCCAGAGTCCCTGCGCCGATCATGCTCTAACTGCTCTCTTACTCAACAATGTGGCGAAAATACAGAAAAACAGAAAAAGACTGCTTTTCCATAATTGTCACCCACACAGCACCAATTCATCAATGAACCAACAAACAGTTTAAAACTTGCTGTGAACACTTATTGTGGAAGGCGACAAATATTCAAATGCATAATTGATGACTGCAGGGTATATAATCTGTTAGTAACCTCAACAAATCAACACCTTCAGCCTCAAACCCAAGTGCACAATATAATAGGTCTAGACAGCCGAGAGGAGAGCTGAGGAGTACGTGTCGGATACAACAGGGAGCTTTGACATACAACAACCGACGTTTACCCTCTTGGACGCCGAACATAAATACTTTGGGGCAGATTTATGTTTCCTGGCAGATCCCTGCAAATCAGCAGGGATGCGCCAGGAAAGATGCGTCACGTAAGTTTACCCTTGCGCTCCCACAGATGCACCGCATTTACAATGCGGCGGATCATGGCGCAAGGATAAACAGATGCCTGTCGCATCTGCCGGCGTAAGGTTGGCACAGTGCTGGATTTGCGTCCCGGGCGCGACGCAACTCCAGCACTGTTCCAACCCTGCCTATGTCCAACGTGGTGCATCAAGCCTTAAGCCTGCTTCAAAGAGGCGCAAGGTTTTGACGCAGCAGAATCTTGTAGATTTCACTCAGGCACTTTTCCGAGGTGTTCCTGCTACAGAACGCCCCCCGCCCCCACAACCCCCCTGCGACGGAATGCCCACATGAAACCTGACACAGGTTTCATGTGGCGCAGGGCTTTACAGCGTGAGGCATCTCCCTAGATGCGTCACGTTGTAAATAGGGTGCAACGTGGCCCATGGTTTACGCCACCGCTGCGTCACAGAAGTGACGCAATGGCGGCACAAATGAGGCACAAGGGGCTTGTAAATCTGCCCCTTTTCCTTTCCACTTTGTCGCTGCGTTCTTCCATGAACCACACCTGATCTGGAAGAGGAAACACTCACAAGGGAAAGAGCAACATGCCACAGCCTCTGCAGGATCAGTACAGGCAATACAAAATGGCGGGTTAGAACTTGTGGTTACCAGATCCTTATGACAGTGCACCCCTTCCAAGACTCTCCCCACCGGTTTGGACTTCAAAGGGATTTATTGATCAAACTGTTGTAATAGTAGTAAATTAATATGACTGATAGGTTCCAGGACCTTTCCTCTGAGCCATATTCCTTTCAATACACTAAATACAACAGTTTTCCCTTACATCTTTTACAGTGTAATATTTGATGAAACTCAAATTCTGGGTGTCCCTGTATGACCAAAGGTGGGGTGCTTATTCTAACTGTGTTCCTTCTTAACTAAAGAGAAATGAAAACATGACTGGATTCCCATATTGGAAGGAAGTTTAATTTCATTGCTGCTGATTCATTGTCTTTTCTATCAAAAAATGTTTAGGGTACTTAGGTTTAAACCTATCCCTGCCTTTCAGCTTGACAAAATGAGTAGAATCCCAAACGTGATCGTCTGATAAATATTGAAATGCTTTTGCTATATGCTGGTCTGCATGCAATGCAGACCCAGTCTTTCGCAATGGTTACATTCTCTGTTTTTTATTTATTATGTTCTTTTGTTTTTTGTTTCCTGGAACTCCTGGTACTCAGAAAATTAATTTTCCTATGAACTTTATCATTCGAGGATGGTAACCATAGTTGTAGAAAAATGCTGAATATTTGAACAACGAGAGTAGCATTATTACACGTAAATTCTCTATTCTATTTCTATGGTTTATCCAAATTAAAAGACCCATGGGTATGAGTCCAGATGCTCGGGAAAAGGCTCTGAATGAGCTGATCGTTCTCCTGACAACCAGAGATGGGTTCCAAAATAGAACACAGTGACAGAGAATGAAAAGAAAAATCTAATAACATTACAGAGCACAGTGGGAGTTAAACATTAGTAAAACACATCAGTAATATAAAACATACGACTTAGAAAACTACATCACCTTCCACCCATAAAAAGAAATGTAAGATAAATCATAATCCTTAAAATGGAGTGGTAATCTAGAAATCCTTCTAGTACAAGTAGCTTCTGAACCAGAATTGAACTCTGAAACACCTGGACATTGTGAGCCTATTGGAGGATTAGATTGTGACACAGGAGCAGATACTACAAACTCATGTAGTGAGTTTTCTTTAGAAAGCAAACATTGTGGAGAACACTGTGCCCACTGGTGGAACAGTTTGAGACTTGGGAGCAGGTACAACAGATTCATGTGGTGAGTTTACATTCGGAAGCAAACTCTGAGGAGTTCCTGGACTCACCTTGAATGGACATGTATTAGGAAGATTCTTGAATCAAGATAAAATTAATAACAATTTTAATTACAGCACATCAAAAGGCATCTGACTACGAGGAACTCCAGATACAACTGCCAACAAGACTCATACAAGATATCATCTTCAAAAGGGGAATGAGATTTTAGATACATTTCTTTTTGAAAATCAGAGTACTAAACTGTTCTTATTCATCCAACGCCTTCCCTGCAGGAGAATAGCATTTTTACTAGCACGTTCAACTTTACAGGGAACATTGGGAGACGTGTCGAGGGGATACTCTTATATCATGTTCGCCACTTTATGACAGGAATATGATCTGGGGGAAGGGGAATGGCTCCAATACTTGCAATTGGGACACACACTTCGTGGTTACATCCGTGAAGGGGAGGAGTTGGTCAAGGCGGCCCCTCTTGAAGATCAGCTGTTAACACACCCATTAGTCAACAATGCAATATCACTAATATATAAAACATTGGTGAACAACTCTCCGGACCCACTGGGGCCACTGAGGGCAGCATGGGAAAATGATCTTGGTCCAATCAATGATGGGGACTTGGTAATAGCTATAAAGGGCCAGAGAGGGTGGCCGTACGCTACGCATCCGGCTGATTCAGCTGAAGATTTTGCATAGAACACACTGTTCCATCTCACTGCTTTTTAAAAACTCATATGTTTAATGCGGCCATTTAACTGCTCTCCCTTTTCTCTGAGCTGTCTTTTTTCTCTTTCTTTGCCCCGCAAACTTGCCACATTCTTCTCCACCGCGCCAGGATACTAGCCAGTAATAGAGCGCGCTATAAAACCCTTTAAAAAAAAAAAAAAAAAAAAAACATCGCTTGGGAAGAGCTGAAAACACACTCTGCCAAAGTGGTTGTGGGCAAGAGAAGATCTTTTATCACCTGCTGTGAGAATGTCCGTTGATTGACAAATACTGGTCTGATATCGGGAGGATCATTGCTGAGGTGATGGAGTTGGTGGTCCCTCTCAAAGCGAAATAGTATCTGTTGCTCATTCTTGGGGAAGAGACTTGGTCTAGATATAAAAAGCTATGGTTGGTACTGGTCGCGGTGGTGGCAAAGCGTAAGATAGCAAGGTGCTGGGGGGGGGGTTACCTCTCCACTGAAGCTGCCTGACTGGTAAACAGATTTAGATTGGTGCTGGTGAGCTGAATATACAAAATATATGAGTAGGGGGTGCAACCGTAAATGGGAAAAGGTATGGGGAAATTGGCAGGTTTACCGGGGTCTGTGAGAGAGGACATTTAGTTACAGGAAGGCAAAATTGATATAACTTTGTAAAGATAATTCCATCCAATGATAGTTGGCCATTGTACTCATTCTTACTGATTGATGATATACTGTGTGATGTGTCCTACATGTACTCTTGACTGAGCACTGTGAAATAAAAAGAACTTTAAAAAAACCTTTACGGGATAAAGAGAAAATAGACTACAATTGCTTGACTTTTAAAGGTTTCTTGATGAGAACTCAAGAACCCATCAAAAATTCCCTTTCAAAGACTGCTTAGAGGTATCAAAATAGTGTTTCTGTTGATTCATTTCAAAATAATGTTTTTTGCAAAGAAGGCACAGTGGTGGTATTTTGAAAAGTAAACTTGTGACAAGAATGCATGTCTAGTTTTCTCATATCAGCCTAAGTATTAAACTAACTAGGTGGAATCTTAAACCTGCTCTTCCTCCCCCTCAACAATTCAAAGGGGTGAAACCAGTGGTTAAATAAGGGGTGGTATCCCATGGCAGCTTCTAAATCCTTACTGAGGGGGATCCAGTAGCTGCTGTTGCTCCTCATACATACTGATTTTTGCTTTCAGATGTTTCTCCATGATCTTAACAGGAACCGAAAGTAAGGAAATGGACCGATAGCTTTAACATTTTGTAGAATGTAGGTTGTCTTTTTTATTAGAGACTTGATGACTGCTGTTTTCTAATTAAGTGGATAACATCCAGAAGTGATGGCCAAATTGAGCGTCACTGTGAGGTGAGAGACAATAATCTCCCTACCGAACCTCATCACCTTTGGGGAGCAAGGCTCCAACGGGGAACCTGATTTAATCCCTTCTAGAAACTGGTTGGTCTGTTCTTTTGAAAGAGGTAGAGAGGCAGATAGAGAGTGTTCCCTTTCCATGTTAGAAGAAGAACTGAGAATGGAGAGATTAATATTATAATCAGAGATGAGAAGCTTGGAATTAATATTCTTCAGGGCTACCCCCCCTGCTCATTCACCATGCCAGACCATTACCTACCATTCGCATATTCTGCGTCAATTAAACCAGACAGTTGGGGCACCTTGCCTACACACATGGGACCCTTCAATACAACACCCGCCTGTAACCAGTGTGGATTTCATTTCTTACCCCAGGCTGCAAAGAAACCCACACTATTCTCCATGCTTCTGCTCAACTGCCGCTCACTCCCCAAACACTCTATGGAAATCTCCCTAATGCTAGAGGAGATAAGCCCAGATATCCTCTTTGTCACAGAGACATGGTTACAGGAACACTCCGAACCCAACTTGGTACAAGCACTCCCCCCTGGTTACCAAATACTCCGCCTTGACCGAAAAAAAAGGCATTGGCGGTGGCCTGGCAGTAATTCACAAATCAGAATATGTAGTCACCAGCACCCCCGTGAATTTTCCAGACAGCGAATGTCTTCCCTTTTTTATAAAATTCAGCGCTACACATACCTTTTCTGGTATGCTTATATACCGCCCGCCAGGATCACAAGGGCAGTTTCTTTCTGATCTTGCATCAATTGCCGCAAGCCTAGCACTCAGCTCTGCCAATTTTACAATCTTGGGTGACCTTAACATCCATCTGGATGATACAAACGATCCCATAGCCAGAGAACTATCCTCCAGCTTAAATGCCCTCGAATTACATCAACTTGTCCGTGGGCCCACCCACTTAAAAGGACATCTCTTAGACCCCATTTTCAGTAATTGCCAAGACCTTCACATTGGTGACCCTTCCCCCCTTCCATGGTCTGATCACTTTCTTATCCCGTTCACCTGGACCCTGCCCCATCACCTCCCTCCCAAACCCCCGATGATTCAACGGTCCCGCAACTGGTCAAAAATCCCTTTGACTGAGTGGCAGGATCTCCTACAATGCACCAAACCTCCCAATACATCTGTCCCCATCCATGACAACGAGAATTATAACAGATGGATCACTAGCTCCTTAGATCTAGTATTACCATTAAAAAGCATCCATCCCAAGCGGGGCAATCCAACAGCCCCATGGTATACGACCGATCTACGAGAGGCCAAACGTGTCTGTAAACAACTTGAGAGGAAATGGCGCCTCAATTACCTCCCAGCAGACAAAACGAGCTATAGAACAGCTATTAAAAACTACAAAGCAGACATTCAACTAGCTCAGGACAAATATTATGAACATAAGATCGACGAGGCAGCGTCCAAACCTAAGGAGGTCTACCGGATAGCCAAATCCCTCTTGCAACTTCCAGAGGCCCCTAAGGATCATAATAACACTCAGACCCACTGTGAGGAAATAGCTGAGTTTTTTCACCAGAAAATAGAAATCATCAATTCCTCTTTCTCCCATTCTGTCACTTTGCTCACAGACTCTGCCAACATAGGCCTTACGACAATCCCTCCTAATGTTCTCAACAGCTTCCCGCCATTGGACCTTGCTAACCTAGAAAAACTCATGGGACAGGTTAAATCTGGATCACCCACCGACCCAGCTCCCCCCAGGGCTCTCACCCAGATAATCCATCAGATCTCACCTACCATTCAAGACTTGCTCAATTCCTCCCTCCATACTGGTATCGTCCCACCCCCATGGAAAAGAGCAATGGTCAAAGCTCTATTGAAAAAACCCAGCCTTGATCTATCTAACCCCGCTAACTACCGACCCATCTCCCTCTTACCATGGCTCAGCAAACTCCTCGAGAAGCATATTAACTTTGTTCTTACTGACTACCTGGAAGCCAATAACATACTGGACCCCTCCCAGACCGGCTTCAGGCCCCGTCATGGAACAGAGACGGCACTGATTGCAGTGACGGAGGAGGCAAGAAGGATCCTGGACGGTGGCGGGTCCACGGCCATCGTCTTACTCGACCTAAGTGCCGCCTTCAACACTGTCAATCATAATACTCTACTCCATCGCCTCAATAAAATAGGAGTGTCCGGCACAGCACTCACTTGGATGAGATCCTTTCTCACGGATCGATCCTTCCAAGTATTTGAGAAGGACTTCATCTCTTCCAGCAAACCTCTCAATTGCGGTGTGCCTCAGGGCTCCTCCCTGAGCCCTACCCTTTTTAATATATACTTCAGTCCTCTAGCTGATGTCGTCCGCCCCTTCGGTGTGAAAATTATCACCTATGCGGATGACACGCAGCTGGTGGTAGCACTGGACCCCCCCCTCAACTCCCACCACAGTTTACACAAATGCTTGGAAGCTGTTGCCGCCTGGATGACAGGCTCCTGTTTAAAACTTAACGGGGACAAAACAGAGGTAATGCTCCTTGGAAATAACATCACGAAATCCATTGACTCCATCTGGCCCCTCTGTTTAGGAAGCCCCCCGCAACCCAAGGAGCAAATCAAGAGTCTTGGTATCTGGCTTGACCAAACTCTCACCTTCAACCATCAAGCTACCAAGCTCGCTGCCACCTGCTTCGGGCTGATGAGACTACTTCGCAAGATTCTTCCTCTCCTCCCGCCCCATTCAAGACGGATCATGGTACAAGGACTAATCCTCTCCCGTTTGGACTGTGGAAACGCTCTATATCTTGGGGCCCCACAGTCTACACTTAACAAACTCCAAGTTATTCAAAACTGTGCGGCAAGAATTCTTCTGGACATCCCTCGCCGAACCTCAGTCAAAGCCAGATTAAGGGACCTCCACTGGCTCCCGGTGAGATCCAGAATTGAATTCAAGAGCATGTGCATTGCACATCGCTCTTACTGGGGAATAGGCCCCTCCATCAACTCCCCCCTGGTGAAAGCCTATCAGCCTTCCCGCCCTCTCAGCTCCGCAACCTCCCACCTCGCCTCAGTACCACGCATTAAGAAAAGCCAGATGTAGAGGCCGCTCACTCTCTTACAATCTAGCCAAGATTTGGAATTCTCTCCCTCTCCCAATTAGATCAGAATCCAATTTATCTACCTTTCAAAAACTTCTTAAAACTTGGCTTTTCAGCAAAACTCCAGTCTAAATCTTCACTCAGCTTCACTCATTCCAGCCACTTTGGCTCAGCTCAATCTTTTTACAGCGCTGGGACGCCCCTGGGTAGCCATCGCGCTCTACAAATCCTCTTAAAAAAAAAAAAAGTGAGGAACACATTTTGGCAATCTTAGAGTGGAAATAATTAGCCATTCCATCACAAAAGACCTGTAAGCTCTTGTGATGGATAGACATGGGGGGAGTTTGATAGTGAGCTAATTAGACTAAAAAGATCTCTAGGAGATTTGAAGGATGATTTTTCTGATTTTATAGCTAGTTTAAATTCCAACAGCCAAGCTTTGTTATTTATTTTCTCCGATAGGTCACAATGTTTACGGCAGATGCATTTTTGTTGGCAACAGGATAGCTTAAGCAACTTAAGCTTTTCTGAAAACCAAGGGTATGTAGGCTTTTTCCTATCCATGTACATTTCTTAACGAGGAGCAAGAGAGTCAACTGCTGCCCCAATCCAGTTTGAGTATTCTATTGCTGCCAGGTTAGGGTCACTGTATTCCTTCCATTGGTGTTCCTTAAGGGCTCGAGGGAAGGCTTCCTCATTAATATTTCTAAAGTTCCTTTTAAGCATCTTACTATTACCATTCATTGCAACCTCTTTAGTTACCGGGAGAACCAAGGAAAAAAGTATTGCGTGATGGTCAGACCAGGAAAGAGGGAGGAATTTCCCTACCCTAATACGAAGGTCATTAGCGAAAATGCAGTCAGGGATATGTTTGCATTATGAGTGGAGGCATCCACTAATTGCGTGTAACCACAACTCTACATTGTTTCTTTAAAGGTTTGCGAAGTCTTGCAGGAGACATTATCCATATGATAATTAAAGTCTCCTATAAGAGTAAAGTTATGTTTTCCAAGGTGTGACTCTATAATTTTGGCAAATAACATTACAAAGGAGGACCTAGCTAGGACATCACAAAACTGAATGCATGAAAGTGTTTTGAACACTTTCTGCAATTCCTAATATAACGCAAATGACCTACCTCATGAATATTAATGAGGTAGGTCGCAATTTGCAATCCATTAGAAATAGCAAAAATCACAGGGATGGTGGCCTGCTGAAAACAGCAGACCACCATGTCTATGATTGCTTTTAATTAAAGTAATCTGTTTTAAGTGAAGCAGCCCGTTTTCCTAAAAGGAAAACAGGCTGCTTTACAAAAATAAAAATGAAAAGTTCTTTCTCATTTTTTAAGAGCAGGCAGTGGTCTGTGGGACCGCATTCATGGTCACAAAACATTCATACATACCATTAGGATTCGCTATTTGGAAGAGACCCCCCTTACATGCCCCTTCCATATAGCGAATCGCAAACCCATTTAGCGATTCGGTAACAGGTTACTGAATCGCAAAAAAGGGTTTGCTTCATCTGAAAAGCATTTTTTGGGGTTTGCAAATAGCCGATTCTGTGAATTGGCCATTTGCAAAGACAAAAATGCTTGATACATCTGGCCCATAGAGGCCTCGGCTGACATTTTTAACAATTGCTTGAAGCCAGTGGCATTATGGATGGTAAACAACTATCTTCAATTAAACGGGGACAAAACTGAGGTTCTAATGTTTGGAAATCAGTATCCTCCATAGACACATTCTTGGTGTCTGAAAGGATGTATGACGTTACAACGCATACTTTTACTCCGCGTACCATTACAACGCGGTATTTACAACGAATACCGTTACAACGCATAGCGCTTTGGGGTGCTGGATAGTGGTAAGTATAATTTACTATTCTAACTCCAGTCCCCGTGGACCCTAGGGAAGGTGTTGGATAGTAAATTAAACTTACCTCTTATCCTAGAGCGCCCCCCAGCGCAATGCGTTGTAATGCCATGCGTTGTAATGCCCGCGTTGTAATGGTAGTGCGGAGTAAAAGTTGCGTCGTAACGGGTGTATACCGTCTGAAATGCTGGGATCATGTACCTGTCCAGTTGATTCAGCAAGGAATCTTGAAGTCATAGTTAATCTCCAAGTTAATAAGATTGTGTCATCTTGCTTTTTGGTCATAAGAACCCTTAGAAAGATATTTCCATGTCTTTAATTGACTGCACGGACGCAAGCTGCAGTAGCATTGATCTTATCCAAGATGGACTATTGTAATGCCCTTTACTTAGATGTAAATAAGGCTTCCATCAATAAATTACAACTAGTGCACAATGCGACAGCAAGATTGGTCCTAGATATTCCTAAATATCATTCAAAATCGGCTGCCATTAAGAAATTACACAGTCTCCCAGCTGAAAAAAGAATTCTGTTTTAAGCCCTGTGCATTGTGTACAAGGCATTACATAATTCAGGACCAGAGGGAATTAGGTATATCTGTCAACGATATCCCCCACTAGACAACTGCAGTCAGCAAACAAAGACCAGCTTTTTGTTCCCAGATACAGGAGATTACGATGGGGAGGAAGTGCTTTATCAGTCGCAGCGGCTAAGCTTTGGAATACTCTTGCACCATTTATCCTGTGTAGAATCACATCTTCCTTTTTGAAAGGCCTTGAAGACGTGGCTTTTTACCTTTTAAAAATGGACCTATGAAGACTCTGGGCTCCTATCAGATAGTGGAACTGTTTGCAGCGCCTTGACGCCTTCGGGTATTTGTTTGCACTATATGAAAAGTCATTCATAGTCATTATATAAAATAGTTATTCATTCATTCTTAGGAATTCCTAAACATCAAGACTTGAGGATAGGGCAGATTGAACACTGTCCTTGATGAAACGGTTAGCCCTTTCAACTAAACCATTTGTCGAAGTGCTATACAGAGAAACCTGAAGATGTTTTATATCAAAATCAGTGAGACACTTTCCAATGTGAGTACGTCGTTTTGTGACTGTGTTCACATTGTTTACCTTCAGGTATTGACTGTTGTTACGTTGTATTGATTTTATGTTTATATTACATATTTCTTACATACCTATTGTTTCTCCCCCTCTCTCCCCCAACCCCCCCTCTCCTTGATTTTCTGCTTACTTTTCCTTTATTATTATTATTTGACATCCCCCGGGGGAGAGGTGTACTTTTGGATTATTGAGGACGTTTTTTATACTGAGACGAGTAAGATGCTGACTATGACCTACTTACTCTCTTTTGTGGCGCGTTGAAGTACTCCAGTCGCGTAGTTCTTTGTTAAGATACTTATTATGGTATAGGCTTTTGTCAGTGTGTACATTTCTTGTTGTTTATATGGGAATCGGTATATTTGTTATGAACGTGTACTCCTGTTCAAGTTACTTAGAATCATATCGAATGACTACTCTTAGATGGCGGATGCTTACTGACGACTCTCCGCTGTCGCGGTGTTTACGTGGCATGCTGTTAGGCAACTAGGACGCGCCCAGTGTTTACTTTACTTTCTTTTCCAAACTCAGTGCATTATTTATTTATTATATTATAATTTAATTTACAATTAGTTACTTTGATGTACGCGCTAGCATATTACTGGTTTATACGCTACGCTCTGTATCATGATGTTATATTTTTTACACCATTCCAAGATGGCGACCACGGGGCTAAACTATAAATAGCCATTACAATATGGCGCCCGTGTAGCACGCGGAGCTGAATACGAATACTCTAGGCAGACATGCGGTAAGCTTTGCTCTTGGTGTGAGTGCTGTATTGATTTACATGGCAATGTAGTGTTCTGATAAAGAAACTAAGGGTTGCATTTTTGCTTCTCCAGATATTGGAATTACTGATGGATTACTCATGAATTGGAGGACTTTGAGATTTTCTGACTTGGGTAAGATCACGTTTTAGAGGGTTAGGTAGACTCACAACCCTGATATGTATTTGGCTGTTACATGATATTTATTTGGTTACAGAGTGGAGCTTATTATTACTTTGAACTTAAGGAATTTACTACATTTATATTACCTGGATATTTTGGACAGTGTTACTCAAGATTATTAGTCGTGCTACATGACAGATCATATACTTATATGGTAAGTCCCAGATTAATACTTTCATACTTGTCCTTGTTATTTCGAAGGTGCATATCTGTGACCGGGGTTTGTCCTGCTTTGCTTCTTTTGTGTATTCTAGAATATATTACAGTGGTTAACTAATTGAATTCAATGAGGAGAATTGAATACTTGTGAACCTTCGCTGATGGTATGTGTTACTAGTTGACTTATAATTTTTTACATTTAATTTATCTAATTACTTTGGTACTTTCCTTTGAGACATTGGTGGTGATTCTAGCTCTTTTCTTGGTAAAGGGTGTTTTTACTTTACTCTTCACATCACTCGGTGAAATGTGGTGGAATAATGTAATTGTTTATTTAGTAATGATATTTGAATATTGGTTATTACTTGCTTACAGCCCTGAAGAAGTCTGTTTGTCTGTAACTGACAAGACGAAACACGTGTTGGCTGTGCCTCAAAAGCTACATTGGAATTTGGAATAAAGAAAAAGAAAACTTCATTACCTGTTCATTCAGAGACACTTTTTTATTTAGAATTATTGAAATTTACAATTTGAGTGCTTGGTGGAATTTTGAATTGCTCTTAGCTTTGGCTTTATTTTGAGTGGTGGTAACCTGCTCTACTCCGCCTTGAGCACCAAGTGTACTATATTATTTGCATTGTACATTCTTATACACGCTGTGCGCTCCTGTATAACCGTTACCATTGTTATTATTATTACATAATTCAGGACCAGAGGGAATTAGGTATATCTGTCAACGATATCCCCCACTAGACAACTGCAGTCAGCAAACAAAGACCAGCTTTTTGTTCCCAGATACAGGAGATTACGATGGGGAGGAAGTGCTTTATCAGTCGCAGCGGCTAAGCTTTGGAATACTCTTGCACCATTTATCCTGTGTAGAATCACATCTTCCTTTTTGAAAGGCCTTGAAGACGTGGCTTTTTACCTTTTAAAAATGGACCTATGAAGACTCTGGGCTCCTATCAGATAGTGGAACTGTTTGCAGCGCCTTGACGCCTTCGGGTATTTGTTTGCACTATATGAAAAGTCATTCATAGTCATTATATAAAATAGTTATTCATTCATTCTTAGGAATTCCTAAACATCAAGACTTGAGGATAGGGCAGATTGAACACTGTCCTTGATGAAACGGTTAGCCCTTTCAACTAAACCATTTGTCGAAGTGCTATACAGAGAAACCTGAAGATGTTTTATATCAAAATCAGTGAGACACTTTCTCATAAGTGAGGAGACAAAATGTTCCGGCAGAGCGAGGGGTAGGTCCTCCTCCAATTCTTGGAGAAGATGCAACACTAGTTGTTACAGTGTCCACCTCTGCTGGAACACGTCGACGTGAATTGCTAACCCCAACTGGGTTGTGCCTCTAGATCGACAGGTACCACTTTTAGGGTACTGTTTGTGGTTCACTTATATTATTACGCACCACGATTAGTGTAGATAGATACTTTAATTGGTCCTGAAGAATTGCTGTCTACCTGACGAATAAGCAAGAAACATGTTGACCTTAGAGCGCTATACCCTGTAACATTACTGCAGGGAAGCGCCACACTATGTTTTTATTCAAGAGAGGAGCCATATTCATTAAAATAGTTCTGATTGGACCCCTTCTTCATGTTTTAACATCATCCCCTTTTACATCTACACTCACCAGGCCCCTCACATGCACTGCACCTAACGGCAGGAATTAAAAGATCTCCGCTAAAGAGCCCCTTCATGGGTGACCGTCGGGTATTACATCGCCGACCCAACGAGGTGCAGACCCAATGATGAAGCATGACACCTAGCTGGCTGGGTGTATGAGGGTCCTAATTCCGAATAGAGGAATTCCCCTCCTCTATCTAGATACTAAGAGAGCGGCTCTTACTCAAGCTGTTTTATCCACATAGGAACTGCATAACCTTTTTTGCATTGAGACAACATGAGTGCCATTATCTGTCACTATTTCTCCTAGGGTTCCTTCAAAGGAAAAAACATGTTGAAGGAAATTTAAAACAGACTGGGTGAAATCTGACTTGACAAAAGAAAAATAAACCCACTTTGGATGGTAGTCAATAAGAACTATAAGTAACTTGTTGAAAGAAGTGAGGAGGGTGAGAGGACAAGCACAATCTAAGGCTACTTTCAACCGAGGACCATCAGGTAGAGATACAGAATGCAAAGGTTTTTGGACCATTTTCAGGAGCTTATCAGACAGAATGTACTGGGGCCACAAGTTGACAAATGAAGAAATCTGTTCATTCATGGCAGGCCACCAATAATGTTCCCATAGTTCTTTGCAAGTGGCCGTGATCCTCAAGTGCCCTGGTGCAGATTTGGTTTTCAATAGAGAGTTTAGGAGACACTTGAGCAAAAATTCTCAATTCATCAGAGAGACTGCGCATAGGAGACCAACTCTTCCTGCATTCCATAACCTTTTTGAGCACCTCGTCTTGAGACAGCTTCCAACCAGTCCTTTTAAGAAATTACATTCTAGCAAGGAGATACAGCATGTAGAGCAGCCACCACACATTCACAATCCTCCTTGATGTCATCATTGGTAGGCAAAGGTAAACGTGAATACAATCAGCCCTACAATTCTTCCAACCTTTTCTATACTTGACAGTGAAATCGTATTCTTGCAATTCTGTGAGCAAACGTACAAGGCGGGACGATGCTGTACCTCAACCATTACCATGTAGGAGAAAAACAAGTGGCTTGTGGTCAATATTGATTTTGAATGAACAGCCCACATATACGTTTTAGATTTCTGTGTATACCAGACTCAAGCTAAAAATTATGTTTCTATGGTGCTATTGTGTGTCTCTGCTTCTAAAAGGGTTTTGGATGCAAATGCTGTGGTGACCTCTTTTCCCAAAATTCTTTGCCCCAGCACTGCACCGATGCCCTTCATGCTAGCATCCACAGAAAGTATCCATTGTTGACCTGCAACAAAAGGACTATGGGCAGGAGCATTCACAACAAGTTGTTTGAGATTGGTGAAAGCATCATTAATCTCATCAGTCCATAAAAACTTGACATCTTTCTTAAGTAAGTTTCTCAAAGGCTGAACTGCAGAAGCATAAAAAGGTACAAAGCGTGCATAATATTCACAGAGACCTAGAAATGACCTTAAAGAATCCCTGTAAACTGGAGGAGGAGCTTTTAAAATAGCTTTGACATTGCAAAATGTAGGTTTGATGTCATTCGGGGTTATGGTTTGTCCAAGATAATCTAGGTGTTGAACCAGAAATTGACACTTTTCAGTTTGAATAGTTATAACTCTGGAGTTAGGAATGCCAAATACTTTATCTAGAATTAAGAAATGTTCTTCTCTTGACTGAGTAAAGACAAGAATAGTACTTGGAAGGCCTGGGCATTCTTGAGATCTTTAAAAAGAATGTCCATAACCTTCTAAAAAATGCTGGCCACTGAGGCAATACCACAGGGCAGCTTCAAGTACTGATAAGCTCCAAACGGTGTTATTTAGGTAGTAAAGGGAGTAAATTCTTGGGACTAAGTACTTGAGGCAATTTGGCGGTAGGCAGAGTGTAAATCTATTGTTGAAAAATATTTGGCTTGACCTATGTTATATAACATCTCTTGAATGTGAGGGAGTGGGTGACAATCTAAACTTATGTTGCAATTCAAAAATCTTAAATCCACACAGAGACGAAGATCCCCACTTTTCCTTTTAGCTAAAACAACGGGAGATACCCATTTTTAAGAATCTGTGGGAATAATAATACCTTCTTCTGTTAACTTACTAAGCAATTTTTCCAAATCAGTACGGACGCTGATCGGAACAGGTCTGACTTTGTGTACAATAGGTACTGCATTTTATTTCAACCTGCTCTCGTGCTCAAAACCATTTACAGTTCCTATCACATCTTTGAACTCACTTGGGAACTTAAGCATTAAATCAGGTAGAACATCAGTCTTGCAATCATCAGTAAGGGAAAGTAAGGGCATTTCTCAAAGAATAATGGGATTTTTATGACAAGGTATATGCCTAACTTTGCTAGATCCATCCAGCTAACCAGGTCTCTTCAATTGATAGCCACATAAATCCTGGATATGAACCATTCTGCATAAACTTTGCAAATCATCATAGAAGAATCCAAAGGGGTCAATCTCCTTGTCCCCACATGCCCTGCAACATTTATCCAGGGCATTAAGTTTTGAAGGAAGAAGACCATAACGAGTAAAAAGTGCTGTCTGCTAAGACTGTTATGGGGCACCGGAATCGACCAAGACTTGCAGAGATTTGCCCCAGTGACAGCTTGACAAAATGGAAACTCTACTTTGACCATGTCCAAGCCGTTTTCAATAGTCAGGACTACATTAGATAAGTTGTAGGCACAATCACGAATATCATTATCAGACACATTCTTACTAGTTACTTTATAAACGTCAATTCTGGTTTTACACATTGCGTTCTGAAACCTACAAACTGTTTGAAAATGCCAATTGTTTTGGCATTTGACACATTTCTTCACAATAGCAGGACAAGGGGTTGCTGCTAATGTGACGTCTACAGCCACAGCGATAACACACAAGTAGTTAGTGAAGCAGCAAAACAATAATAAAATAACAGTGGGAGAAAGCAAAAAGCAAGTACGAATTATAGCATAAAATCCCAATTGAAGATGACTGCCATAAAAATATATATATATTGCTATGAGCAGGATGCTTCCAAAACATGAGTTAAAATATGTAAGCAGCACTGATCTGAGCTGTAACAATGTAAAAATAACTGATAGATCATAAAAGTAATAGTCAAAAAGCCTGAAAGCAAGATGGCCACCGTACGAGGTACACAAGAGGCCTGAAAGAAGAATCCTATGAGCAGAAGAAATAATAGGCTCGTCATGTTTCAGATGAAGCAGCACAAAACAGAAAATGCGTCATCAACCAGCGCAAGACAGGAAAGGCGTCAGAAATCAGTGGTCTGGAGCGGGAATGACGTGAAACAAGCAGACTGGAGCTCCCACAGCAGAGAAGAAGCAGTGCTGGAATGCACCAAATAGCTGTTACGATCTCCAGCAGACTCCGTGACACGCAGTAAAAAATGGCGGACCAAGAACGCATAGGCAATGTCGTCTCAGGCTCTGAATATTAACGTGGCAAGGAGCTAACAATGGAGCAAGGACACCAGTACTGTAAAGCCGCAATCCCAAGATCTACAAGGCTCGAAGAGACTACAGTAGCAGTCTCGAGCTCCTCAAGACCGCGTGGAGACAAAGTAAAAAAAAAAAAATACTATCGAAAGCGGGCGATGGACCAAACAGTAAGCCTTTAAAGGCAAAGTTTAAGCAGAGGTGGAGCATTCGAAGTCAGGCCCCCGTAAATACACGTAGAAGGTGCTGTAGGTCCCTTTGATCCTTATAACGGTCAGCCTGTGGCTCCAGAAGTTGATGAACCAGCCAGTTTATCAGTGTAGAGCTTCACCCTACTCCTGGTACCGGATGTAGTGTCAGGGCAGCTGACAAACGAGGCGGGAGTCCGATGGATATTCCAGAGCCTTTTCTTTCTGAGATTTATCCAATATGAAAAGACCCAAGGCCATGAGTCCAGTTGCTCAGGAGAATGCTCAGAAGGAACTGGCTATTCTCTTGGCAACCAGAGATGGGTTTCAAAATAGATCCCAGTTACAGAGATGGAAAAGAAACAATCTTAGAGCGTTACAGAGCATAGTGAGAGTTAAACATTAGAAAACACATCAGTAATACAAAACATATGACTTAGAACACTACACATTCACACAACATTTTCAAAATAAAGAAAGACAAAGAATCCTTCTGTTGGGCTTGCGCTAACTGCTCTCTTATTCAGCAGAGCTGCAAAAATACAGATAAACAGAAAAATATTGCTTTTTCAGTTTCCACAGTTTTCATATAGACAACACCATTTCGTCCACGAGCCTACAAACACAGTTCAAAGCTCACAGTGAACACTTATTGTGGTAAACAAAAGATTTTCTACAGAAGCGTTCACTTCAGCAAATTAGATCTTTTAGTAACTTCAACCAAATAACACTTATAGCCTCAAAACCAAACACCCAAAATAACGACAGCCGAGGAGCATGTGTTGGATTAAACAGGAGCTTCTGTGATGATGCAGGTTTACCCCCCAAAGAAGGAGAACGATGTAAGAAGTATAATTAGGCTTTATTATAATTCCCTGCAGGAGAGTGCCAGGAACGTCCGTTGCTCTCCGAATCTAGCGCTAGAATCATGCCCAAAATGGCGGCCGCGCTCTACGTCATCACGCGGTTGCGTGAAGACTAGAGCGCGACACTACATATCTCCCTTCTTTATACAACAACAAAAGTATATATATAAGTCTCTGAATCCTTGTGGAGGCAGGTTACTTCACCTCTCCCAGCTCATAGTCTCTGTATTTGGCAGTTCTTACCACTGTTCTCCCCGCTCGCGTGCGCCTTACCGGAGTGGAGGTGGAAGTCTCAGCATTGCCCTCGGTCCCAACAGCCCGTCTCCCTTCACTTCTGTTGGGGCTCTCTCTGGCAGGAGTCTCATCATCGCCGTCCGGATATTCCACTGCACTCGGCAGGTCTTCCCCTTCACTCTCTACTCCTCTCCCTCCTGATCCAGAGTCCGTTTCTCCTTCACGTGTTCCGTCGTTTGTTATGTTAGAACTCAGATCATTTTGTGTCCTCGATTCTTCCTCTCTTGCCCACCCCAGTATCTTATTGCACTTGGACATGCAATCTTGTGACCAGATGTTTCCATCACTGAGCAAGGCTGCTCTATCATACACTTCTTTCACTTGCACGGGTGCACTGTTTTTGCTGTCCCCTTTCCTTCTTAGTTGAGCAAGTTTATTTATTTTATTTATTTATTTACGTGATTTTTATAGCGCAACAAATACCCGAAGGTGTCTCGGCGCTGTGGAGCAACTGGAGTCCGCCATCCTGCCGTCCTCTTACTGGTTAAACAGCCATGTTTTCAAAAGCCTGCGAAAACTCATCAGGTTCGGGGCGGCTTTAATGGCAGGTGGCAAGAGGTTCCAAAGTTTTGGAGTGGCCACAAAAAAGCGCCTGTCTCCCCAGGTAACCGATCTTGTGCGTGGCACAGGGAGCAGACTGGTATTGGCCGATCTTAATTGCCTCCTGGGAGTGTACAGCTGAAAGGCTTCAGTCAGGAACCTAGGTCCTGTGCCATATACAGCCTTATATGCAATACAGAGGGCCTTGAATTTAACACGGCTCTCAACTCTCAGCCAGTGAAGCTGACGTATACCAAGAGTGGTGGATTTGCGGCGAGGGATGTTAAGAAGAATCCTGGCAGCCGCATTCTGAATGGATTGCAGCTTCGTTATGACACGCTTCTGGGTATGAAGAAAGAGAGCGTTCCCATAGTCTATTTTAGAGAAGACTAAGGTAGAAACCAGGGTCTTCCCAGCTGAAGAAGGGAGATAAGGTAGCAGCTTCTTAATTTTTTTCAGAATGAAAAATGACGACGACACGACCTTATTAGTATGGAGGTCAAAAACCAGCTTGCTGTCGAAAATTACTCCCAAATTTCTGGCTTTTTCCACTGGGACAGGTGGATGGCCAAGCTTTTCCGGCCACCAGCCGGGAGACCATTCAGGGGAGAGTCTTCCGAAGGTCATAACCTCGGTCTTGTCTGAGTTGAGCCTAAGACAATTCGAGGCCATCCAGGTACTGACCTCAAGCATAGCTTTCTGGAAGTTGGCCGCTACAGTAAGGCAGTCCTTGTGGATACCCAGCACCAGCTGGGTATCATCTGCATACGATGTAAGCTGTATCCCATAGGCCTTTATTATCCTCGCTAAGTCCGCTACATAGATGTTGAAAAGCATAGGACTTAGCGAGGAGCCTTGTGGGACTCCACAAGGGAGTGCAGAGATGGGAGAATAGAAATCACCCAGCCTTACTGTTTGAGTACGGTTTGCCAGGAAAGATGAAATGAGTTTGACTCAGACCCATTCCCCTCTCTCCAGCAGTGTCTCCTTATCGTTGCGTCTCCTGTTGTAGTGCTCCGTATATATTCTCTGTGCTTTCTCCAAGTTGTGTCGCACGACAGCTTGAGACCACTTACTTGTTACCGTTCTCTCCTTCCATGCCACGTTGTCCTTGGTGAATGGATCACGACCCCTCAAGATTTGGAATGGGCTGTACCACGTGCCTGTGGGTGTGATTCGGTAGGCCCACAGCGTGTTCCTCACTTCTCTTTCCCAGTCTTTCCCCACTCCGATAGCTGATTGGATGGAGCCCATGATAACTCTGTTAAACCTCTCTGCTAACCCGTTACCTGCCGGGTGGTATACCGAGGTGTGTTTGACTTTGATGCAGTTTCGCTCCATGTACTTGTTCCATTTGTCTGAGATAAATTGAGGTCCATTGTTGCTCAAAATGGAGTGAGGAATCCCCTCTCTAAGGAATGTGGCCACGAGGAATTTAAGAATTGTGTCCGTGTCCATCTCCTCCTGTATGTCTATTTCGGGCCATTTTGAATATCGATCTATGAGCACTACCACGTATTTCTGGGTCCCCTGTGCATCTAGGACTGGACCAAGGATGTAAATCAACACTTCCTCCCACGGGTTGGCAGGGCTGTCGAATTTAACTAATGACGGGCGTAGTAAGGTCTGTGATTTGTCTGCTCGTTGGCACTGGTCACACACCCGCACATGTCTCTCAATTTGGCTACCCATTGCCGGCCACCAATACATCTGCTTGGCTCTCATCTTTGTCTTCACTATACCCAAGTGCCCTTCATGCAGTACAGCTAGTAAGTGAGGTGTTAATGATGCTGGAGGGACAACTTTATCCCCTCTGAATAGGAAAGTCTCTTGGTTTCCTACAGAGAATTCTTCGCGCACTTCGAAGAACCTTCTGAGCTCTGCTTTCAGGAGCCTTTTCTCCGGCCATCCTTGTAGTATGCATCGCTTGACTTCTTTCATCACAGGGTCATCGTCGTACGCCTGTTTTCACTCTTGCTTGCTTATCACTCTCTCATGATCTTCGGTGAATGCCACTTGGACTCCATTTTCATCCGCCTGTGTCGGGGCTTCGTCCATAGCTGAAGCTCGGCTGAGATAATCCGCTATCATATTCTTGGATCCCGGAATATACTCGACATCATACCGGTATTCTAGCAATTTAAGGGTCATTTTTGCAATGCGCGGGGTTGCGCTCGCATGGCCGCTGGATGTGAGTACTTTACCCCCCAAAGAAGGAGAATGATGTAAGAAGTATAATTAGGCTTTATTATAATTCCCTGCAGGAGAGCGCCGGGAACGTCCGTTGCTCTCCGAATCTAGCGCTACAATCGCGCCCAAAATGGCAGCCGCGCTCTACGTCATCACGCGGTTGCGTGAAGACTAGAGCGCGACACTACAGCTTAAACATACAAGAACTGCCGGGTGCCTCCTGGATGCTGCCCACAAACACTCTCCTCTTCCACGTTGTTGCTTCCTCCTCCGACCTCCCGCGAGCTATGCTTCCGACCCGGAAGCGGAAACACACACAAAGACATTGCGCAACATGCACGCCACAGCCTATGTAGGACCAGTCCAGGCAATTCTAAATGGCACGTTTGCGTCTATAGTGCCCGGTTCCTTATGACATCTGTGGACATTGGCACTGACAGCTTTTCATCTGCTGAACATGAAGTAGATACTTTTCAACCTACTTGTACATTCTCCATCTATCCCACCACATAAGGCTTCTCAACTCTGACTTACTCTTCTTTCCACTCAACTGCTGGAGGATTGCAAATGGCATAAATGTAACCCCCTATCCTTCTCCTGTCTTTTCCCCTATTTCATGCCACCAACAATCAGGCTTTAGAAACATATAACTCTATCAATGTATGTGGATTTGTATAATGCAAACACAGCAGATAGGCAGCAGAGCTCTAAAGAACAACACTTTTATTTCTGTCTTCCTAAGAGTTATCACAATCCTTGTCATCTCTATTTAAATAATCTCCTGGCTTCTTGACCTCCAGGGCCTTCTCTTTCCTCTTCAATCTCTGCTGAAGAGTGTTCTTGCTTCATGTTAAAAACGATGTTAATCATGCTTAATTTTTTCAGCGAGCCTTTCTAGTGGCACAATAGTAATGCTTAATTTAGGCATTTAACTTGTCCTTTTTGTTGAAATTAACTGTTGTCTTTGATCGCAAAATCCCCAAATGTATCTGTAGGGCAAATCACAAAGCCGATCCATATCATCCTTTATTCTTATCAGAATTGTTTATCCCTTACATTTGCTGTATTGTACTTTGCTGTTCAATCTCTCTTTGTCATGTATTTTTTCCTCTTCATTCTACCACTGTTAGTGTTTAAAAAAAATATATATATTTATTTCTAATTGTTCTCCCATTTCTGTTTTCCTATATTTGTCTAAACACTTCGAAAGCATTGTTCACTATTAAGTGCAGAAGATGTTTCTCTTTGCAATCTTTTGCCTGCCTTCCAGTTTGTTTTTTTGCTCTCTGAGACAGTCCATCGGGCTCTTTTTAATTCTATTTTTCACTAACCTCATTATAAACTCTTTTCTATTTTGCTATTTATGGACCTTTCTGCAGCTTTTGATGACATCACTCATTCATATCTTCCCTCCATTTTTTAGAGATTTATGGTACCATTCTTTCAAGTTTCTCTTCCTATCTTCATGGTAACTAATTTTTTTGTCTTGGAAGATTTTATGCCCCCTCCATTGCACTAAACTTTGTAATTAAACTTGGTGATCTACTCTTTACCTTTTACATTCATTATAAATTATCTTGGTTTCTATGTGCATTTCTATGCAGACGGCACTCAAATCTATGTTTTATTCCAATCCCTGTAATTACCTACATCCAGAGAGCTGGTGTGGTCGAGTACTGCATCCCTTGCCAGGTTCCAATCCCCTCCTATGAGTTAGTGGGTGGCTTAGATTTCTGCGATGAGACGGATGAACTGGAGAAATATTTGTGCTTGGATCCTGAAGCCATGTACACCGAGCCGACACAAAGTGTCGCCAGCCAAGCCAAAGTGTAGCAAAGGCATAGCCGCCATCTGGATCCGTCCATGTCTTAAGGATAGTGAAAGGCAGGGATCTGCGTAAAAGAATCGTGACACCGCACTACCTAGGTTGGCCATGGCCGTCTGACGGCACCGCTGGCCAACTGCTGTGGACCCACCCAATCACCACGCAACCTTGTGAATCTTTTGATTTCTTTGTAATTATCGTATTTTTTGGTTTTGGATGAGCATTGAATTTGCCAACTTGAGCTTGACTGGGATGGTACTTGCTGCATTGAAAGAAGGTTGCATTTCTTAATATTTTGGGATTACATTTATTCATAAAACAATATATGTTGTGTTTTTATTTTCTGGTTTAGAAGAAACAAGGGAACCCAGTAGGTAATTAAGGACCTTGGGTAGCAATTTGTGTAACAACAATGGTTCTCAAAAAACTTTCTAGAACATTTCAATGAAATATAGCCCACAATAAGTACTATATTCAATAGTGTCCAGCCGGACACAGAGTTTTAATAAATGGAATATATTAAGGAATAATTCAAATGACAGCGAACAATATAGGGGGGTACAATCCTGTGTCCAGTACAAAGAAACATAACAAACACAACAAAAATAAACAAAAAGGTATTGTAGGAGAGTAGGGTCTGCAATCCTATGGTCACCCCAGATTTTTGCTTTTTGCTTCACTGGTTTACGACTTTCCCTGGCTGTGGGCCTGCTAATCAGACCCACAGCCTAGCTGTTCTCTCTCTAAATTGACACACGTGTACTTTAGGTGCATTTACCAATTGGTATTGGGACACCTTATCAGCCCCTATACAGTGTACCTTAGGTACCCAGGGCATAGGTGTACCCAAGGCCTACCAGGGGCTGCAGCATGTATTATGCCACCCCTGGCTGGCCATCTAAACAGACACAACTGGCTGGTAAGACAGCTGGGGCAAGGTGGTGTAATCACCCTTTGCTGTAGATATAGTATACCTATATCTAACCCCAAAATGGACACATATACTCCTATCAGTCACTCCTATGGCAGGCCTTATCAATCCTGAAGGCAGAGTGCTTGGAATTATGTGGGATGGTGCTCTAGCATGAGCTGAGCCTGTCTGCAGCTTGCGGAACCAAGTCCTTATAGCTGTTCCATGATAGCGCTATACCATATACTCTTAAGTGCATTATAATCCTAGCGGTTATTGCTAACTTGGGTATAGCATTATCAAAACATGTCGAGTAAGGTGTCATACGAATTGGAATACTAACCCCTTGCCAGTTCTGGTGACGGGGGTAGCATTCCACCCTTTTAGAGGGACACGGCATGTATGTAACTGTGAACCCTGGTTAAAGTTAAACGAAGCCTCAGCATCACAAAATGGATGCTGCCACCACAGACGCAAGTCTGACCTGCTGCTGCTGCTGGGAGTCCTTCCAGCGAGAGAGGCCTGGACAAAGGGTTTCCTGCCTTGGGAGGTGTTGGCACCACCCCAGACAGGATTTTGTGTATTGAGGTAGGGAGGGCTGAAAGGAATGAGACATACCTGGGGCACACAAGGTGTCCCTGTGCATACTCCGGTTCAAACCAGTTGCTGGGGCACTCCAGCCCCAGCTCTGGCGCGAAACCGGACAAAGGATAGGGGGTGTAATCACCCCCCTTCCTGGTCCCACCCATGGGAGAGACCTACAGCCACATGCATCATTGTAGGAATTTGCGATTCTTAAATTGCGAAAATTAAGGATTCGCAATTTCGGAATCGCAAATTCCTATGCATTAAGAATTCGCAAAAGTTTTTGCGATTTCTTAATTTTCCTTATTTGCGATTCCTTAATTGCGAATCACAAATAAGGAATCGCTTTACATTGATTCCTATGGGCCTAGAGGCCCATAGGAATCATTGGGAAGGCATTCTCATTTTGCGAATTCGCAATTAAGGAATCGCAAAATGAGAATGCAATTTCAAGGGTGCAGGGGGGGTCCAAAGGACCCCCCTGCACCCCTGAAATGTCACGTAAGTAACAAGGGCGTAATGTCCCAAGGGCATGTCCTAGCGGTTCACTTTGTCGTCCTTCCTGCCGGAACCAGACCTCAGAGCCCAACGAGACCCGGACACCCAGACCTCACCGACCTCTACCCACATCTGCAGCACAGCTGAGACCCGTGGGTGCGACGAGACACGTGGGACCGGCCATCTAGTAGAAACTGCACTTTGCTTCCAGCACGACTTCAGAGGCATCCTCGAGTAAGTGCTTTGGGGATTGAGAAGCCCCAGCCCTGAGCAGATCCATCACAGAAGACCAGCCCTCCAGCATCCACGAGATCTGCGTGGGGCCCTTTTGCTTGATTGCTGCTCGACGCGTTGTCTGATCACTTGCCGGCTGGCTAGTGGCCTCCTAGACGACGACCCAAGAAATCTACACCACTGGTCTGGTTGCTTCAGACTGGCCCTTGCTTCCTTCCAAAAGAGAAGCCCCCCGGACCCTCCTGGTCCGCACCAGACGCCATCTTCACTCACAGCGTGGGTTGCCTTTGCTAAGGCCTGTTGACTCCGAATCCGGATCAGACACCGCCGACAGCGAGAGCCTGCGTGGGACAGCTCGTGCCTCTATCCTGGTCGTTGAAGACACCTCCTGGTCCACGTTGCTGCAGAGTCAAGCGTCCACTCTTCACCTGATCGCTTCGAAAGCATCTTGATAATCCCTGGTTCCACTCCGGTCACTGGCTAGTGACTTTGAACACTGTCCCCTCTGCTTTCAGGTCTCCATCATCCTCGATCCACCCTTGGATCGCTCCGGACATCTTCCTCCTGGTCGCCTGCAGCATCTTTCTTCAAGGCTCCATGGACTTTGACGCCGAAACCCGACACACTTTCACACCTATGCACCCGCAGCCCGTGGGTGAGGTAACGAGAGCATTTCGGTGCTCAAGGGTAGATTGACTCTCCTAGTGTCCAGGTATCCTGTCGTTTTAGTCGTAACTAGCCGGAACTGTCTTTACTCACCTTTTTAGTAACTTGTTGTGCCCTTTGACTTTGTTCCGCATCTCGCGTGTGAGTTCACACTCTGCACACGCGTCCCGTGGGCCTCCTGCTCCTCACCTAAGGTTAGGGTAGTGTAGTTCCAGCGATCCTACAGCCTCTGGGCATCTTCATTTCCTCTATCGATCTCCTTATACCATTTACATAGTATATGGTTTGTCGTGCCCCTAGGACACCATTGTAATTTGTGCGACTTACTGTATTTTTCGTAAGAGTATTGTTATGTGCTTAGCCCTCTGATCTCATAAAGAGTTCAGAGGTGTTTGTTAGTAATAAATATATTGTTTATTTTCATAACAACCTGTGTGGTGTCCTTTCATCTGGTAGTTAAGGGGTTATATGTGGTAAAACAGCTGGCTTCACATGCCAAAAGAGTTTAGCCTAAGACTGCTCTGTCCATGCTACCATTAGGATAGCTGGTCTATAAGGTTGACTTACAACCATTCACCATAAGGGTTGTTTGGACTGATACAAGGTGATCACTAGAACTAGTGAGCATCATATATCAGGCCAACTTCACACATTGGTGTGCAGCGGTTGGGATTTGAGCTTGCTGTTGTTTTTACCAAATATAATCTTGAGATATCATTAGAAAGATCACATAAGGTACCATAGGTACATATAACAAGCTTAGAAATACTCCGAGTTCTACTGAACCAGCTGTTGTAGTAGAAAGGGCCTAGCACACCCTGACTACAACTCTTAGCAAGGGATCAGTAGGAAAACCCATAGTGTAGGTAAGTGCACCATGTACACCTCACTAGAAAGCATGTCTACCACAGGAGAGACCACAGTGACTCCCCTTGTGGTTAGTGACCCTCCACAGGTCCTTTCCAGATATGCAGCTCTCAGCTTCCAGGAGATGGGACAATTGTGTACCTCCAGGAAACTGAAACAGGGTTCCAACCCTAACCTTCCTTTTCTGTTAGGACTCTTAGCGACCTATGATGGCAGAAGGGCCTTAATCCAGGCCCCTCAGACCCAGCAGATGGAAGCATATCCCCCTTAGAAGATAACCCAGACTCTAACCTCCCTGAAACAGAACATGTAGATGGTAGGGAAGATGGAAACTCATCTGAGGAGGAGGTAGACAATGGCCAAGCTTTAGTCAGCAGACTTACAAGGGCCAACTTAAGCCTACATGGGGATGGGTTTGGGGGAGCCCCAGACCTAGCCACAGGCAGGCCTAACCTTGGGAAAAGAAGAGATAGGTCTCAATCCAGAGACTCAATCAGATCTATTCACTCCCATGTCTCTCATGCATCTGCTCAGAGGATGATGACTTGCCCTCAGAGGAGAGAGCATCAGGCAAAGATGAAGGAAGTTAATCTGAGGATACAAAGGGAAGAACTTGCCCTTGCCAAGGAAAAACTTGCTTTTGTCAGAGAGCAGCAATTGAGTGGGATAGGACCCACTGGTGGCAGCATTATCCCTAGAGATAAAGACAGGAGTTTTGATAGTAGACACCTGAGTAAAATAGTGCCCTCCTATAAGACAGGAGATGACATCCACAAATGGATGACTGCTCTGGAGAGGGCCTGCAAAGTACAGCAGGTACCCAAGAGTCAGTGGGCAGCTATATTGTGGCTCTCCTTTGAAGGTAAAGGCAGAGATAAGCTCCTCACTGTTAGAGATGAGGATGCTAATGAATACCAAGTCCTGAAAAGTGCACTGGCTGATGGGTTTGGCCTAACAACTGAACAGTACAGGTTAATGTTCAGAGACACCCAGAAAACTTAGGCTCAGGATTGGACTGACTTTGTCGATTGTGCCACTAAGGCTTTGGAAGGCTGGTTACTGGGAAGTAAAGTTACTGATTACACAGGATTATACAATCTTATAATGAGAGAACAAATCTTAAATAATTGTCAGAACCAGTTGTTGCATCAGCACCTGATTGACTCAGATCTGACCTCTCCCCAAGAATTGGGAAAGAAGGCAGACAGATGGGTCAGGACAAGGGTCAAGCAGCAGAACCAGAACCAGGGTGGGGGCCAGAAGAAAGCAGAGCAAAAGGGTAGTAATCAGAATCAACAAAACGACCAGTCGTCTTCAACAGGGCCCCAACAATCCAAGGAGGGTGGGTCCCAGAATTCTCAAAAGAAAAAGAATGATGTTCAGAAGAAACCATGGTGCCAATACTGTAAAAGTAAGACTCACTGGTTTAGTGAGTGCACCAAGAAAGGCTCAGCTCCTACCACTACTGTCCCTAAGGCAACTGCACCCCCTAGTACAGTTAGTAGTGGTAGTGTACCCCCCCAAGGCTATAGTTGGGTTAACCCTGGGAACTGAGGTGGGTTCTGACTTAGTCATAATACCTACTCAGGCTGTTCTTGTCTGTAGTGGGGACATGGATATGACCCCTACTGCCAGTCCCGGTACTCTGGGCAAGTACAGGCAAATGCCTTTGATCAATGGAAAAATGGCTCGGGCCTACAGGGACACATGTGCCAGTGTCACTATGGTGACACCAGCCTTTGTGGACCCTGATCAGATCATACTAGGTTCAGACTACCTAGTGACCAATGCTAGCAACGTCACTACCAATCACAGTATGGCAGTTGTTAACTTCTCCTGGGGAGGGGTAACTGGCCTCAAAAGGGTTGTAGTTAGTTCAGACCTCCCAGTGGAATGTCTTTTGGGCAATGATTTGGAATCCTCCTTATGGTCAGAAGTGGAGTATAGGACTCATGTGGAAATGTTAGGTCTCTCATCACATGTCCTTGCTGTGACCAGGTCACAGGCCAGAAAATGCCCAGCTGAACAAGTGCTGGATCCTGGAACAATGGACCAGACACTACCCAAGAGGAAGAGCAGTAGGGTAAGGCAGTGCCTTCCCCCCTGCCTCAGGTTGAGGACCAGCCCTCTCAGGAGGCTGACCCTAAGACCCCAGAAGGAACTGTCCTAAAAGAACTTGAACCTGAACAGGTTGAGTTTCTTGGGACAGGGGGGCCTTCCAGGGCAGACTTGAGGCAGGCACAGTTAGACTGTTCCTCCCTTGAACCCCTCAGACAGCAAGCTGCTGATGAGGCTGCAGGGAATGCTACAGGTGCCCACAAGGTGTACTGGGATGAAGGACTCCTATACTCTGAGGCAAGAGACCCCGTGCCTGGTGCTACCAGGAGGCTGGTCATCCCCTTGTCTCTTAGAGGTTTCCTTCTTACCTTAGCCCACGAGATTCTCCTTGCAGGACACTTAGGCCAGAACAAGACTTGGGACAGGCTTGTCCCTCACTTTCACTGGCCACACATGTCTGAGGACACAAAAGAGTTTTGTCGCTCATGTGTCACCTGTCAAGCCAGTGGCAAATCAGGTGGCACAACAAAGGCCCCCCTCATACCACTACCCGTGGTGGGGGTACCCTTTGAAAGAGTGGGGATAGACATTGTTGGACCAATGGACCCCCCAACAGCATGTGGGCACAGATTTATACTGGTGGTAGTGGATCATGCCACCAGGTATCCAAAAGCTATTCCCCTTAGGACCACTACAGCTTCTGTTGTGGCCAGGGCCCTACTTGGAGTTTTCTCCAGAGTGGGGTTTCCTAAGGAGGTTGTCTCTGACAGAGGTGCAAACTTCATGTCAGGATACTTGACTGCAATGTGGAAGGATTGTGGAGTAAACCACAAATTTACCACACCCTATCACCCATAGTGCAATGGGCTTGTGGAGAGATTCAACAAGACCCTAAAAGGGATGATAAAAGGGTTACCTGAAAAGCTTAGGTGAAGATGGGACATCCTTTTACCCTGCCTCCTGTTTGCTTACAGAGAGGTCCCACGGAAGGGGATTGGCTACAGCCCTTTTGAGCTTCTGTTTGGGCATCCTGTAAGAGGACCCCTATGTCTTGTAAAGGAAGGATGGGAGTTACCTCTCAAAAAGCCTAAGCTTGACATAGTGGACTATGTACTTGGTCTCCGCTCCAGGATGGCAGAGTACATGGAGAAGGCAACCAAAAACCTTGAGGCCAGCCAAGAACTTTAAAAAGCTTGGCATGACCAAAAGGCTGTCCTCACTGTTTACCAGCCAGGACAGAAGGTGTGGGTGTTGGAGCCAGTGGCCCCAGCAGCTCTCCAAGACAAATGGTCTGGACCCCACACCATCATTGAGCAAAAGGGAGAGGTCACCTACCTGGTGGACCTTGGAACTCCCAGGAGCCCCCACAGGGTGCTTCATGTTAACAGGCTCAAGGCATATGTTGACAGGGCGGACATGGGCTTGCTCATGGCCACAGATGAGGGACAGGAGGAAGAGAGGGACCCTCTCCCCGACCTGCTCACTCAGAACCCTGATGATGGGTCAGTAGATGGTGTGGTCTTTTCTGACAGCCTCTCTGAACATCAACAGAAGGATTGCAAACAGGTTCTTCAATCCTTCAGACATATGTTCTCACTGACACCCAGTCACACCAACTGGTGCACCCATGAGGTGGACACTGGTGACAGTCTGCCTGTGAAGAGTAAAATCTACAGGCAACCTGACCACGTCAGGGACTGCATAAAGAAAGAAGTACAGAAGATGTTGGAATTGGGAGTCATTGAGCCCCCAGAGAGCCCTTGGGCTAGTCCTGTAGTTCTAGTGCCAAAACCTCACACCCAGGATGGTAAGAGAGAGATGAGGTTTTGCGTAGATTACAGGGCCCTCAATGCTGTTACTAAAACAGATACCCATCCAATACCCAGGGCAGATGAACTCATGGATAAATTGGTTTCTGCCAAATTCTTGAGTACATTTGACCTGACAGCTGGTTATTGGCAAATCAGGTTAGCTGAGGAGGCCAAGGCCAAAACAACATTTTCTACCCCAGGAGGTCATTACCAATTTGTGGTGATGCCCTTTGGTTTGAAAAATGCACCTGCCACTTTTCAAAGGTTGGTGAACCAAGTTCTCATTGGGTTGGATGACTTTTGTGCAGCATATCTAGATGATATTGCTGTCTTCAGCTCCACCTGGGAGGATCACCTGATCCACCTGAGGAAAGTTTTGGAGTCCCTGCAGAAGGCAGGCCTCACTATCAAGGCCACCAAGTGTCAGATAGGGCAGAGTCAGGTTGTGTACCTGAGCCACCTTGTAGGCGGAGGCCAGGTTCAACCATTGGAGAGCAAGATACAGGCCATAAAGGACTGTGCGCCTCCAACCACCCAGACACAGGCCAGAGCTTTCTTGGGCCTGTCTGGGTACTATAGGAAGTTTGTCAAAAATGATGGGTCCATTGTGACACCACTTAATGACTTGACAAGCAAGAAAATGCCAAAGAAAGTTCAGTGGACAGTTAGCTGTCAAAAGGCATTCGATGACCTGATGCAGGCCATGTGTACTGCACCTATTCTCAAGAGTCCTGACTACTCCAAAACCTTCATTGTCCAAACAGATGCTTCTGAGTTGGGTGTGGGAGCTGTTCTATCTCAACTGAATATTGATGGTCATGACCAGCCCATTGCTTTTATAAGTAGAAGGCTGACCCCTAGAGAGAAACGTTGGTCAGCTATTGAGAGGGAGGCCTTTGCTGTGGTTTGGGCCCTGAAGAAGTTGAGGCCATACTTGTTTGGAACTCACTTCAAGATTCAGACAGACCATAACCTCCTCTTGTGGCAAAATCAAATAAAGGGTGAAAACCCCAAACTTCTTAGGTGGTCCATTTCCCTACAGGGGATGGACTTTACAGTGGAACACAGACTTGGTACTGACCATGGCAATGCAGATGGGCCCTCCAGGTATTTCCACTTAGAACAGGAAGACTCACCTGGTCAAGGTTAGTTTAATGTCCCTAAGTTTGGGGGGGGGGTTATGTAGGAGAGTAGGGTCTGCAATCCTATGGTCACCCCAGATGTTTGCTTTTTGCTTCACTGGTTTACGACATTCCCTGGCTGTGGGCCTGCTAATCAGACCCAAAGCCTAGCTGTTCTCTCTCTAAATTGACACACATGTACTTTAGGTGCATTTACCAATTGGTATTGGGACACCTTATCAGCCCCTGTACAGTGTACCTTAGGTACCCAGGGCATAGGTGTACCCAAGGCATACCAGGGGCTGCAGCATGTATTATGCCACCCCTAGCTGGCCATCTAAACAGACACAACTGGCTGTTAACACAGCTGGGGCAACGTGGTGTAGATGTAGTGGCTGTAGATATAGTATACCTATATCTAACCCCAAAATGGACACATATACTCCTATCAGTCACTCCTAGGGCAGGCCTTATCAATCCTGAAGGCAGAGTGCTTGGAATTATGTGAGATGGTGCTCTAGCATGAGCTGAGCCTGTCTGCAGCTTGCGGAACCATGTCCTTATAGCTGTTCCATGATAACGCTATACCATATACTCTTAAGTGCATTATAATCCTCGTGGTTATTGCTAACCTTGGTATAGCATTATCAAAGAAAAACCAAAGGAAATGATGGATGGAGCGTTGACAATACAAGCACTCACCCCCAGTCAACTGATCTGGGTTTAATCCATCACCGTCCTTTAGCCCACTCTGCCACCCCAGTTCAGACATGGCCATATTGAAATCAGTCTGACCCTGTGCCTCATGGGAACAGTCCAGCCCGAACTGCCAAGCCATGCCTTCCCTGGACCGGAAACAATCTACCGAGGACCGGTTTCAGGCATTTCAGCCTTCTTCAGCCCGGCTTGCTTGAATCCAGTGGCAAAGTGAACAAGGGACTCACGTCTGAGCATACCCTGCCAACTTATGGCGGACAAAGAAAAACCAAAGGAAATGATGGACGGAGCGTTGACAATAAGAGCACTCACCCCCAGTCAACTGATCTGGGTTTAATCCATAACCGTTCTGTAGCCCACTGTGCCACCCCAGTTCAGACATGGCCATATGCAAATCAGTCTGACCCTGTGCCTCATGGGAACAGTCCAGCCCGAACTGCCAAGCCATGCCTTACCTGGACCGGAAACAAGCTCCCGAGGACCGGTTTCTGGCATTACAGCCTTCTTCAGCCCGGCTTGCTTGAATCCAGTGGCAAAGTGAGCAAGGGACTCACGTCTGAGCATACCCTGCCAACTTATGGCGAACAAAGAAAAACCAAAGGAAATGATGTACGGAGCGTTGACAATAGAAGCACTCACCCCCAGTCAACTGATCTGGGTTTAATCCATCACTGTTCTTTAGCCCACTCTGCCACCCCAGTTCAGACATGGCCATATGCAAATCAGTCTGACCCTGTGCCTCATGGGAACAGTCCAGCCCGAACTGACAAGCCATGCCTTCCCTGGACCAGAAACAAGCTACCGAGGACCGGTTTCTGGCATTTCAGCCTTCTTCAGCCCGGCTTGCTTGAATCCAGTGGCAAAGTGAGCAAGGGACTCATGTCTGAGCATACCCTGCCAACTTATGGCAGACAAAGAACAACCAAAGGAAATGATGGACGGAGCGTTGACAATACAAGCACTCACCCCCAGTCAACTGATCTGAGTTTAATCCATCACCATTCTTTAGCCCACTCTGCCACCCCAGTTCAGACATGGCCATATGCAAATCAGTCTGACCCTGTGCCTCATGGGAACAGTCCAGCCCGAACTGCCAAGCCATGCCTTCCCTGGACCGGAAACAAGCTACCGAGGACCGGTTTCTGGCATTTTAGCCTTCTTCAGCCCGGCTTGCTTGAATCCAGTGGCCAAGTGAGCAAGGGACTCACGTCTGAGCATACCCTGCCAATTTATGGCGGAGAAAGAAAAACCAAAGGAAATGATGGACGGAGCGTTGACAATACAAACACTCACCCCCAGTCAACTGATCTGGGTATAATCCATCACCGTTCTTTAGCCCACTCTGCCACCCCAGTTCAGACATGGCCATATGCAAATCAGTCTGACCCTGTGCCTCATGGGAACAGTCCAGCCCGAACTGCCAAGCCATACCTTCCCAGGACCGGAAACAAGCTACCGACTGGGTAGCTTGTTGAACTGGGGTGGCAGAGTGGGCTTAAGAACGGTGATGGATTAAACCCAGATCAGTTGACTGGGGGTGAGTGCTTGTATTGTCAACGCTCCGTCCATCATTTCCTTTGGTTTTTCTATAGCATTATCAAAATATGTCGTGTAAGGTGTCCCTGTGCATACCCTGGTTCAAACCAGTTGCTGGGGCACTCCAGCCCCAGCTCTGGCGCGAAACCGGACAAAGGATAGGGGGTGTAACCACCCCCCTTCCTGGTCCCACCCATGGGAGGGACCTAGTCACTAGTACAGCCCCCTTTAGCAGAATAAAGGTAGGAGCTGGTCCCATTCCAAATTAGATTATCCTGAACAACTCTACAAAGAAGAAACTCTGGACTTCGACGTTCTGCTCCACAGAAGACTGAAGAAATCTCCCTTGTGGCCAAGGAGTGACCACCCTGCAACTGCAGGCACCATCAAGCATCCTAGCGGTTCACTTTGTCGTCCTTCCTGCCGGAACCAGACCTCAGAGCCCGACGAGACCCGGACACCCAGACCTCACCGACCTCTACCCACATCTGCAGCACAGCTGAGACCTGTGCGTGCGACGAGACACGTGGGACCGGCCATCTTGGAGAAACTGCACTTCGCTTCCAGCACGACTTCAGAGGCATCCTCGAGTAAGTGCTTTGGGAATTGAGAAGCCCCAGCCCCGAGCAGCTCCTGCACAGAAGACCAGCCCTCCAGCATCCACGAGATCTGCGTGGGGCCCTTTTGCTTGATTGTGTCTTGACGCGTTGTCTGATCACTTGCCGGCTGGCTAGTGGCCTCCTAGACGACGACCCAAGAAATCTACACCACAGGTCTGGTTGCTCCAGACTGGCCCTTGCTTCCTTCCAAAAGAGAAGCACCCCGGACTCTCCTGGTCCGCACAAGACGCCATCTTCACTCACCGCGTGGGTTGCCTTTGCTAAGGCCTGTTGACTCCTAATCCGGATCAGACACTGCCGACAGCGAGAGCCTGCGTGGGACAGCTCATGCCTCCATCCTGGTCATCGAAGACACCTTCTGGTCCACGTGGCTGCAGAGTCAAGCCTCCACTTTTCCCCTGATCGCGACGAAAGCATCTGGTTCCTCCCTGGTTCCACTCCGGCCACTGGCTAGTGACTTTGAACACTGTCCCCTCTGCTTTCAGGTCTCCATCTTCCTCGATCCACCCTTGGATCGCTCCGGACATCATCCTCCTGGTCGCCTGCAGCATCTTTCTTCAAGGCTCCATTGACTTCGATGCGGAAACCCGACACACTTTCACACCTATGCACCTGCAGCCCGTGGGTGAGGTAACGAGAGCATTTCGGTGCTCAAGGGTAGATTGACTCTCCTAGTGTCCAGGTATCCTGTCGTTTTAGTCGTAACTAGTCGGAACTGTCTTTACTCACCTTTTTAGTACCTTGTTGTGCCCATTGACTTTGTTCCGCATCTCGCGTGTGAGTTCACACTCTGCACACGCATCCCGTGGGCCTCCTGCTCCTTACCTAAGGTTAGGGTAGTGTAGTCCCAGCGATCCTACAGCCTCTGGGCATCTTCATTTCCTCTATCGATCTCCTTATACCATTTACTTAGTATATGGTTTGTCGTGCCCCTAAGGCACCATTGTAATTTGTGCGACTTACTGTATTTTTCGTAAGAGTATTGTTATGTGCTTAGCCCTCTGATCTCATAAAGAGTTCAGAGGTGTTTGTTAGTAATAAATATATTGTTTATTTTCATAACAACCTGTGTGGTGTCCGTTCATCTGGTAGTCAATGGGTTATTTGTGGTAAAACAGTTGGCTTCACATGCAAAAAGAGTTTAGCCTAAGACTGCTCTGTCCATGTTACCATTAGGATAGCTGGTCAATACGGTTGATTTACAACCAATCACCATAAGGGTTGTTTGGACTGATACAAGGTGATCACTAGAACTAGTGAGCATCATATATCAGGCCACCTTCTCACAGGTATTTCAGGCAACAAGGAAAAAGGATGCTTCTGGTCAATGAGAATACACAAATGAGCTATCCAAAATAGTTAACACACTGATAGAACACAATGGTTGACTGTGTGTAACTATATAAGTGGTCGACGGTGTTACGATCCCTTTAAACTGGTAATGGGATCATCATCAGGACTGCATGTATCACATGCCTTAATAATTATTAGCTACCAGGAGTTCGCTGTACCAATGGCGTTTGCAGATCCTATTGCACGCGCCATTGGTACAGCAAACTCCTGCCACGCTCGTCGGTATTAAGGCATCGTCCTTTCCAGACGCCAGACGCGTGGTTCATCCGTCCCGCGGAATTACTATCCCGAACTATTGTTCCCCAACAGCCCTGGACTCAGGCAGTTAATAATTATTCAGGCTGTTTGCCTTTGACAAAGGAGCTGGGGGCTCTGAAACGCGTTAAATTATTTCAGAAATGTACTTGCCGGTTCCCCCGTGTGAAAGGTTCGGATGAATCAGCCTGCGGCGGAGTGATCCCCCAAGCACAGGACAACTCTGGATTTCAAATTCAACAAGGCAGTCCGGCCGTGGGGGGCAGCACCACCCAGTGAGGACATGGGGCGCAAGGTAAAGAACCTTTTTTACCTTCATGCGGCACCGCAGTGTTTTAAATTTGGACTGTGCAAGTGATATCCTGAGGCCCACCGGAGGGCTAAAATTAACAAATGAAAGTTAGCAGCAGCACAAACATCCACTGGAGGACGGTATTTTATCCAAGGCGCACTACGGATGCCAGAATCCTTTGCGAACTTACTCACCTGCAACCCACTGAAGGGTAATACATTTATGTACAAAAACGAGTGAGCCTTGAGTTTTCGTTTGTGGAGGCTGCTGTTTGCCTTTTACAAAGGAGCTGGGGGCTCTGAAACGCGTTAGGCGATAAATTATTTCAGAAATGAACTTGCCGGTTCCCCGTGTGAAAGGTTCGGATGAATCAGCCTGCGGCGGAGTGCTCCCCCAAGCACAGGACAACTCTGATATATATATATATATAACCGGTCATGCCATTCCGTAGCTGCTGTTAATAAAGACGGTTTTCCTGTGAACCTGAGTGGACCTGTTTCTTTCTGCACAGAAGGAAGCGTGTATCTTATACATAAGTGCGGGCCACGCGCACCGTTAAAGTCCCCCTCCTCAAGAAAGTTCGGCGTGTACAGTGGCAAACTCTGTTGGTGCCTCTCAATGTGCTTGGGAACCACGCCGAACCGCCACCATTTCCTGAAAGGCAACAGCTGTGGGAATCAATGTGACTACACATACAGCTGATTACTAAACGGGCGCATGCTGTTTTTCAGTGACTCCACGGACAGCATTTTTCCAGTACTTACTTTGAGGTTGTGCGCCCAGGTGCCTTGTGGGAGATGTTGGCTGGATGGTAGGACACAGGAACGCTGTTATTTATTCCATGAAGTCACCTGGGAATGGGAAGTGAAAAGCTGCAGGCGGCCCACTGGGGGCAGTACTTACGTGCATTCAACTGCAGCATGTGAATTCGGAGCACCGAGGACGGGAGCATCGAGTTCAGGAGAACTTCCCTACCTTCGCAGTGCCTGCACCAATCGCAGCGGGGCATTGCGCATTTCAAAAGTGGACAGTAGGGAAATGCAAGGGAAACAGGCATTTGATAAAGGCATACCAGCCGAAACCGGTCATGCCATTCCGTAGCTGCTGTTAATAAAGACGGTTTTCCTGTGAACCCGAGTGGACCTGTTTCTTTCTGCACAGAAGGAAGCGTGTATCTTATACATAGGTGCGGGCCACGCGCACCGTTAAAGTCCCCCTCCTCAAGAAAGTTCGGCGTGTACAGTGGCAAACTCTGTTGGTGCCTCTCAATGTGCTTGGGAATCACGCCGAACCGCCACCATTTCCTGAAAGGCAACAGCTGTGGGAATCAATGTGACTACACATACAGCGGATTACTAAACGGGCGCATGCTGTTTTTCAATGACTCCACGGACAGCATTTTTCCAGTACTTACTTTGAGGTTGTGCGCCCAGGTGCCTTGTGGGAGATGTTGGATGGATGGTAGGACACAGGAACGCTGTTATTTATTCCATGAAGTCACCTGGGAATGGGAAGTGAAAAGCTGCAGGCGGCCCACTGGGGGCAGTACTTACGTGCATTCAACTGCAGCATGTGAATTCGGAGCACCGAGGACGGGAGCACCGAGTTCAGGAGAACTTCCCTACCTTCGCAGTGCCTGCACCAATCGCAGCGGGGCATTGCGCATTTCAAAAGTGGACAGTAGGGAAATGCAAGGGAAACAGGCATTTGATAAAGGCATACCAGCCGAAACCGGTCATGCCATTCCGTAGCTACTGTTAATAAAGACGGTTTTCCTGTGAACCTGAGTGGACCTGTTTCTTTCTGCACAGAAGGAAGCGTGTATCTTATATATATATATATATATATATATATATATATATATCCATCCATCCATCCTGCTGGGGGTGACCAGTAGTTAGTTATAGTTAGGACCTAGTTCTAATAGGAATAGCATTTTTTGACTTGCCTATAACTTTGGCGTCGTTTGACCTACCTTCTTGACATTTTTCCCAAAAAGTGTCAAAGTAGTTTCTGTGTGTCATGGAAAATTGTTGATCAGTACAGTGGGGATCGAGAAATAGGGGCGCGAAATAAGGGTGCGTTTGTAATGTTAACTCCCATAGGATGTGTTGTCGAACCTACAGTGCAAATTACTGGATGGAATTACAGCAAATTTGGACGAAAAGTAGATGTTGTTACGCAGATTGTGCTTTATGTTATTTGGTGCAGATCTGTCCATTAGTTTTTAGGAAATTTAAGCCAAAAAACTATAGATATATCTCTGGCCGCGGATATTTCGCAATGGTTTCTTGTGTAGTCGCAGATGTGCGAGTCATCGGAAATGCTGCGATTGGCTGGACGCAGCCTGAACAGAAAGTTCTGCCCACCATTTTATCGTTCAAGAACGGGTCCCAGGGCTGCAAATTTGTGTGAAAGCTAACATAAGGGGTTAGGGTGGAGATACTCTGACCTCATGTTTGAGAAATGGGTGTGTTAGTGACCCAAGTTACGTGTCCAAAATGTGTTATTTTAATCACACATGAAATTCGCAACAACGCCCACTATCGCCAGCGTGGCCCCCATGTACTGTTGTGGGGACCTCGCGACTATCGTGAAGACATTGCAAACATTCATGAAAACATATTAAAATATATTTATTTGTACACACTCGCCAGTCACTGTCTCACACTCATGTACGCACTCACAAACTCACTCAGACACGTATACATCCATTTACATACCCACTCAGATACTCATGCACTCAATCACATACACATTCAGGTACTTATGCACCCGCTTACAAACTCACTGGGAGAGTGACACACCCAGGTACAGACTCACTCAGAGACTCATGCACCTACTTAGAGACTTAGTCATCAACTCATGCGTACAATCACATACCTACTTAGAAACTCTTACACCCACTCACAGACACACCGTGGCACTCATGCGCCCATTCACAGACCCACTCAGATACTGATGCACCCACTTACAGGCTCACTCGAAGAGTCACACACCAATGTACAGACCCACTGAGAGACTCATGCACCTACTTAGAGACCCACTGATAGACTGATGTATACAGTCTCATACTGACTTAGAGACTCTTACACCTACTCACAGACCCACCTGGGCACTCATGAACCCACATCCATATCCCACTCAGATACTCATGCAACCATTTACAGACTTACTTGGAGAGTCATGCACTCATGTACAGACCCACTGACACACTCACATATGTTCTCACAGACCCACTGGCACACACATACACCCACTTAAAAATCCACTGAGACACTCATTCTCCCACTCTCACACCCATTCAGTCACTCCCACAATCACAGACCCTCTCAGAGTCTTATGGAGTCAGCCAGTCACTCCTATACTCAGAAACTCACACACCCACTCACAAACTCAGTCAGATATACACGCACCCACTCACTTACCCAGTCAAGGCTCATGCATCCACTCATAGACCCACCCAGACATTCGCCCTCCCAGTCACAGACCCACTCAGACACTCATGCATGCGCTCATTCACTCACCCACTCAGAGACTTATGCTTTCACTCACAGACACTTGAAACACTCATAATCCCACTCACAGATCCACTCAGACACTCATACATCCACTTACAGACCCACTCAGACACTCACACACCCATACAGTCACTCACACAGCCACTCAAAGACACACTCAGACACTTATGCACCCAGTCAGTTATACACTCAGAGACTCTTGTACCCACTCACAGTCACACTCAGAGACTCATGCACCCACTGAAAGAACCACTCAGACACTCACGCTGCGAGTCATGGACCCACTGATAGACTCATGCACTCACTCACAAATCCACTCAGACACTCATGCACCCACTCACTCACCCACTCCAACACCCATTTAGGCACTCATGTATCCACTCACAGGTCCAGTTGGACAGTCATGTGCTTATTTACAAATTCACAAAGGCACTCATGCACCTACTGACAGATTGAGTGAGAGACTTACGCAAGCAATCACAGAACCATTGTGACAATGATGCACCCACTCATAGATGTACTGAGGCAGTCATGCATTTAATTACAGAAGTATTGCTAGACTAATGCATTGTCTCACAGATCCACTCAGATACTTCTACAGTAATGAGAGACTTAGTGATACAGGGATGCATGCAGTCATAGAATACACTGAAAAAGTTATGCACTGTGTTATAGAGATATTAAGGGAGTTGTACATGCAATTATACAGTCATTTAGATAGTCATGTCTTTAAAAAAAACTGTAAGGTATGGACCCCAGACATCCATCTCACTACGATAGAGGTCGACGGGGATTTTGTCAGGGCCTGGTGCCTTATTTGGGATGATCTTAGAGATAGAAGATCTAACTTCTTGCAGCATAATGTTAAGTAGCTGTTGTTATTCGTGCGCATATGTTGTGCATACTGGTGTGTCACAACAAGTCGCTGCCACAGTGAGCCTGGCTTCTTCAGTTCCAGTTGCACAATAAAGGCTAGAAAAATGGGTGACCCAATCAGCCGCCGGTACATTAGTTTCCACAATGCGATATCCATCAGCTGAGCCTGTGGATAACAAGTTTCAGAAAAACCGCTGGTACTCTTTACGTACTGCTTCTAGCAGCAGCCCTTCCCACTTTGCTGCTTCCCACTCCCTTTTGGCCCCTGACGTATGATGTTTTTATAATCATCCCTTTTAATTTGGCTCTCGTGCCTGTCTTGCAGCCTGATAGATTGCATCATAACAGCCCTGGCCTTCCTACAGAAAGAGTTGTACCATGTTGGGGGAGGAAACTTCCCTGCAGGCTTTTTAGCTTCTGCAAAGAAAAGACTATATAGCTCTCCACACATTTGGGAATAATCTTCACGTTTTTCTTGAGTTTGTCTATAATTACTGCCGACCCAACCTGGGTTAAGAGACCATCCAGGTGTTTTACTTTCTGTAAACTGCCCCTAGTCTTTCCTCAGACATGGCCATTTGACACCATTTTACTTTGCACATGTTGTTAGTTGGCCCCGGTCTATTGTCAAAGGGATCAGATGGGCTGTCTAACGTACCACAGCCTGGGAAAGCAATAACACTTGAAAGAGCATTATGATCACTGCCTTGTCTCAAACAGATCTCCATATCGATCAAATGAGGCCAGATTTGTACATCGACTAAGACATAATCAATTTGACTGGTGCTATTTGGCCGGTTAAATGTATGTTTGCTGTCTCTGTCTGATGCAGTTCTGCCATTTCATGCTCTGAGACCCTGATTTAGTGTCATGGCAAGAATTTGTAGAGCTAGGGGTGACCATTTTTTTGATTGGTGGGATTGCTAGCCTAGGAAGACGTTGTCTTCCTCCTGTGCCAACGACCCTTAACTGTCAATTCGAACCCGTTTCCTTCTAGGGGTTCGAATTGACAGTTAAGATCTCCGCCCACCATTTTCCAAACTCCAGCTAGGGCTAATGTCAGATGTGTACTTTACAACTCTAGTGTCATACAGGCTAAATTCAACGCCCCTGGTCTATTGTACACATTATAGATGTTTACCACAAAAGAGTATCAGAGGGTCAAATTCCTACAGGTGATTACTGTGGACAGAGGTAGTGAGTTGTTACCAATAGCCAAACAACGAAGATTATAACAGCCAGGTCAAGTTTGTGTCTGGTCTCTGGCACCCATCAGTCACCACTCGGAACCGCCCTTCATCATTTGGGGCTCCGAGGACAAACAACGCACCTGATCTTTTCTCTAACAGGGAAGGACTGACCCTCCTGTTGGTCAGGGCATGGTCGTTGAAAGTTTGAAAGATATGTGCTAGTAATGTGACTGATGGGGTAAAAAAAGAGTGCAGTGCAACGAATAAAGTCAGACGGCACAGATGCCGCGTTGAAGTACCGACGGAGAGAGCGGTGCTTCACCTATGTCCTGAGCCGCAGCCAGGTGGGGTGAGGTCTTTACTTCTTACGAATCAGTCCATCACTGAATTTGTAAGAAGACTCGGAACAAGTACACCTAGAAGGTTCAGGTGACACTTAAAGAAATAACTAAGTTGTTCCGCTTAATCTTATTCTTCTTAATGAAAACACTTCTTCACATTGTAGGTTTTTTTTTGTTTGCAGTAGCGTTATTTCTAGGTCCTGAAGAAAGCAAGGCCAGAGGGCCATTTATTGCTGAAACATGTCGACCACGTTCCACCACTAGACAGTTTATATATTTTCCCTGTCTTGGCAATTTTTTAACATTGGTGTCGGGAGCTATACCTTATTAAAAAAATTTTTTGCTCCTCAAACCAATTTTATTCACCTTCTTTAATACTATTTGGTATCACTTTATTCGTTGCACTGCACTCTTTTTTTACCCCATCAGTCACATTACTAGCACATATCTTTCAAACTTTCAACGACCATGCCCTGACCAACAGGAGGGTCAGTCCTTCCCTGTTAGAGAAAAGATCAGGTGCGTTGTTTGTCCTCGGAGCCCCAAATGATGAAGGGCGGTTCCGAGTGGTGACTGATGGGTGCCAGAGACCAGACACAAACTTGACCTGGCTGTTATAATCTTCGTTGTTTGGCTATTGGTAACAACTCACTACCTCTGTCCACAGTAATCACCTGTAGGAATTTGACCCTCTGATACTCTTTTGTGGTAAATGTTATTAGGGCATGTATTCAGAGCTGGTCATTAAATTGCCCTTGGGTCCCTCTTAATTGTATGTGTTGTAAACACATTATAGATGTACATACTAAATTGTGGAAAGGTCAGTGAAATTCCAAAGATATCCAGCGAAGGGATCATAAGTTCCACCATCTTACAGGAGAGAGACGTACGCACCCAGATGGTTAGGCCCCAGATAGTTTCCTCTTGCCTTTAGAGAAGGAGATGTGCACCCCCCTCTGTTTTATTTATTAAACTCTGCATGCCCCGGGACCAGGCCTACCAGGGGGCTACATTAAAGACAAGCATAGGAGACCAGGCTTGTTTTTTGGGGGTTGAATTCACATCAATTTTTGCGAATATTCACAAATTTTGCTGTGAATTAAATAAAAATGCTTTTTTGCTCTGTCGGTCGCTGTGGGACCCCAGGACCAGGACCAGAGGGTTAGGGTATTCGTGCCTTGCCCCTTTTTCTTTTTTTTTTGCCTATGTTTTTGGGTCTCAGCTGAAGCCAAGTCCCAATATGGCTGCCAAACATTTCCTGGTTGAAATATTGTCAGCCAATCAGAGCTCTGCAAATCTCTGCGAAGGATCCACGGCTCTAGATATCCAAAGTTGTTTTTCTGTTAAACACTCTACACTACTGAACAGATTTGCACCAAATAACAAAAAGCGTGCTTTCTAGACCAAAAGCTAACTTTCTGCCAAATTTGGGAAATTTCGTCCAGCAGTTCGGGCTGTGGTCGTGTTCAAAATCCCTATGGGAATTAACATGGAAAATTCACTTTTTTGAGCCCCCCTTTTTCTCAGGCCTCTCTTCACAGATCCCCCTGAAGCTTTCCATGCACAACTAGAATCAACAGTACACTTTTTTTTTTAAATTTCATGAAGATTTGCCAAATGGCACCTAAGATATAGCCAAGCCATAAAAACGCTTTTCTTCTGAAAATCTGGTCCTACCTATAACTACCAACTGGCAACCATCAGTAGGTAATATATATATATATATATAATTTACATTTTGAAATAAATGTATGCATTTAACATTATTTCTTGGTGGGGGGGTTATTTGGTTATTTGAAGTCCCTGCTTAAATTATTTTCTTTAGTTAATAAAATTCTTCAAGGTTCAAGGCCATTTAAGCGCAAAAAGCAGCATATTCTTCTCAACTAGTCGTAACACTAGTGGCACATGTGCTACAACCCATTATTACGCATCCTCATTTTGCCTCAGCGTTGCTCCTAAACTGTAACTAGAATCATCCAAAGTCCACACACACCCAATACCAGACTCAAAAGGTTGCAGACAGCACAATCTCACTCATGATTGTTTCAAAACACTTGCCCTATTCAGAATCCCACAGGAATTCACATTTTTCCTAACTTTGCTACATATAGGATCAGCCTTGCTAGAATAGTTCACAATGAATCTTACGGAACAGTATCGCTACCCAAGGACAGGTACAAAATTAACTGGCCTTTACATGTAGGTATAGGTGCATTAGTGATCACCTGAATATCCTCATCCTTTGGTTAGATACCCACCTTGGATATATTATGTCTGAACCTGGTTCTGTCCAAAATTGCACTCACTTCTCTTGAGAGTCAATCCTGGAGTATGCAATGCCTTGAGCACTTCCCTAAGGTTCTAATCATGCTCTTCCTTGTTCCTTGTTCCTACAGAACAGCAGGATATCATCCTGGCTTACTTCAGCACCTGGTATCCTCTTCGATAATCCTGACATCAACCGATGGAAAACAGAGGCTGCACTTGCCAGCTCGAAAGGCATCCTTTTGTACTGAAATGCCCCTTCTGGTGTGATGAAGGCCATTAAATGTCTCGAATCTTCTTCCAGTTCGATTTGATGGTAGGCACTGGCCCCAGAAATTGTTGTCAACAGTTCCTGCAAATTCGATGAAAGAAAACTATCCACCCGTATAGGCTCCTTTAGACATTGTAGACACTCTAAATCGAAAAAGTGTCTCAAAACTTGTGAGCACTTTAATGATGCCACTTTAGGAGACAACCAATGTCAAAACTCTTGTTGCAATTATATCCTTAGCGCATATATCCCCCAACATTTCTTTCATTGTAGAGCTATAAGAAAATGGTACATTCTATTAGTGCCGCCTCACTAGATAAAGCCCATTCTGAGAATTATTCTGTTTGAATCCTTTGAATTTTCCTAAAACCCTCACACACACCTCCCGCATCCGTCGCAGCCACAGCGGTGGCCGCTCCTTCTCCTACATCACTGCCGAGACCTGGAATGACCTTCCCCTACAGCTCCGTACAGCCCCGTCGCTGGCAGGCTTCAGAAAGAGACTCAAGACCTGGCTCTTCGACAGAGACACAGCACCCAGATATCCCTGGGGGTGAGAGTGTTGCACTTTACAAATGCTGATTGATTGATTGATTGATTGATTGGAATATGTCACCAAACTCACCCTCGGTTTCTGAAACCGTCCTTCATCCATCCACACACTTTCGCCCACAATTCTCACGAAGTGCAGGGGGGTCTAGTCTCGGGTGGATGCGGAGTGGCTGCTGAGTTATCAAGCTGAGGGTGTTGACTGCTGTGAGCAGAACATAAGTTGATGTACATTGCTGACTGTCGTATGACTGTGTGTGCAGAGAATACACATGTGTAGCAGTGGTGTGTGTGAGCATGAGGTTGGGCTGTTTTAGTGGCGGTGGTGGCGAGTGAGGGTGATTTAAGTGCTTGTGTTTTTAATTCACAAATTATGCTCGTGCTTCTTGGTGCAAATGCAAAGAAGACCAGTTGCTTCTTGGAGCAGGCGCCCTTGTGCAGCATTGTAATTGGAGCAACAATGTACATGTATTTATATAGTGCAAATCACCTACACGGTATCTAAGCGCTTGCTTAGGGAACCCGTCCTGGTATTCCCCTGTGAGATACCCCGGCAGGGTATCCACAAGGTGAAAGCCAGGCATCCCGCCGCGAGGGGCCGTAGTGGAGATTAAGCAAGCTATTGCCCAGAGTCGCAGAGTGTGACCCTGTGAGTCGAGTAGGCACCGGAGCGAGAATTGTCGAGTCCATGGAATTTTTGAGCCCGAGACCCGCCGAGGCGGGGAATCAAACCCTGGTCCACGGCCGATCTCAGCTTCCGGGTCTGCCGCCTCTAACCACTGAGCCACGCTTCTCCATGGATCCACCATGGATCCACCAATGACCAATCAATGACATGTTGTGTTCACAATTCCACAGAGCATGGACTCTGGCCTCTGGGGCTGATCAGGGCCTCCAGAGGAGTGAGTGAGTGAGTGTGCTGAGGGATATGAAATATCAGGTGAGGGAGTGACCTGCAATGCACAATCGGCCAGGGAGTACACATATGGCAGAAAGGCGGGGCGGCCCTTATTTACAGTGCTGTTAAACCAAGACTGTTGTAAGAAGTGTTTTGTAAATACAGTTGTCGTTAATAGAAAATAAAAATATGAGGGCTCTTTAAAAGAAAACAATTGAAAAGCTTGCAAACAATTATTCCAACAATGGCTGTTTGCAGGTTTTTCCCCTTGGCTCTTTCAGCAGTGTGCAGAAGGTCACACGTCGGGTTGCAGGAAAGTTTCCCAGCTGCACAGCTGAAGCGCAGCTGTGATGTGAGCACTTAAAGCAGGCAGCGTCTGCGACGTCTGAGGAGAGGGGGGATGGGGGGAGCTGGCACTAGACACTCGGCCAATCAGATCAGACTGACTGACCAGCTCCACGTGGGATCGATTCAATGCCTTTGATTCCAGTGTTTAAAATTATGAAAAATAAACCTTTTCTTGTGTGTCTCTTTTATTAATTAAAGTTTTCTTTCACTAATTGGTTCTAAAAGATTACATTTTACTAACTGAAGTCTTATGACTAATATTCATCATAAAATTGAATTCTGTTTTATTAAGTTTTATGTTTGCCCTGAGGAAGCGATCAGCGCATATTGCGAAACACATGTTTATTTTTTTTTAAACTTTATTTATAATTTCCAGGAAATTGTGCACATCCTGTAAATTAATAATTTGTACATAATCGCAATTGTGGAGAGAATTAAACAGTAAGTAGCACTTGCCTGTTGTTACTACATGACTTAAAATCATAAAGGGGTGCCCTTGGTCTGTGTCTGCAGATTGGAGGGGGGGGGGGGTACCATGGGTTAGGGCTGTGTGTGTGTAGTATATGTGAATCTGGTGGCAGCACCAGCCTCCCAATGCCCAGATGGGCAGAGGTGGGACAGACCGGGAAGGGAGGGCGCAACACCTAATGTACGCCACCCCAGTGAATGGCGACTTCGTGCTTCACGAGTATGAGTGCGATTGCAACAATTTTCTGAGTTTCCTTCGGGGTGTCACACACATATTCCAGCAGTGCTGGGCGGGGGTTAGGGGTCTGTGTCATGTCCACCATCTTGGAAATGTGTGCAAAGATGTCACTCTAGTAACTGCCTACATGAGGGCACATCCATGCCAGATGCAGAAAATCTGCATCAGCGGCATGACATTTGGGGCAGTTTGATGAGTGGGCGGGGTCAATCCGAGCCTGGAGTTTGAGTGTCATGTATACGCATCTTAGGAACTTGAAATGCAGCAACTTGTGTCTGTGGTTGTGGAGACTAACTTGGTTTGTCTTCAACAGTAATACCAGATATCGTCTGGTATTGGACGCTGTAAGTTCTCCGACTAAGCCTCCCACAGTCGGTCATCTGCAGTGGATAGCAACTACAGCCATGTGCGATACAGTTTGGAGACTAAGGGCCTCATTATGATGTCAGTCGGAGAGCCTCTGACCTGCAGTCAGAGGCTTTTCGACCAACATCTTCGGTTTCACTTTCGACCACCATTTTACAATGACGGCAGTCGGAAGTGAAACCGGCCGGTCATTCTGGCTGTCTTTGGACGGGCTCAAGGAGCCCATCGGCCAGTCGGAACCAGCACATAATCCCTAAATGACGGTGTTTACGCCGTCGGAATTATGAATGTTGGGATTTCCGACATGAAAAGCCTGTCGGAAAGTGACTTTGGGGGCCCCTAGCAGGCCCTATTCATTCTGCAGTCTCCATTTGGGTGCAGCCTCCGTTTGTGCAAGGATTTACACAAGCTCCCATTTCACTATGGGAGCTTGTGCTGTGGGGGGAACCCATCCGCAGCACAAGTTTCCATAGAGAAATGGGACCATGTGCGGTTGCATTATAATTTGGTGGTCGGAACCGATGACCTACGGTCGGTCGGTTCCAACACCAAAACGGTGTGCGTCCGCTCAAAAATCCTAATAAGGCCCTTAGTGTACGTATGTGTCAGCCTCAATGAGGACCGTAAGGGGAGAAGTGGGATAGGTGGGGATATGCGCTGTCAGGGCACTCTGCACACTGTGCAGAACAAATCTGTCCAATGGGTCCTCCATGAGATAGGGTGGCCCTTGTAGAGCAGAACTCCAGTAGTGTGCAGCATGTATCTGCCGAGTGTGCGCCTGACAGTGGATTCTACCATCAGGGGAAGCCAAAGATTACCCGCGAGCGGAAGTGCAGGTGAGTACAAACTCTCCCCTCCTAGAAAGCTTTGCAGTCAGGGCCATGCCCAGCAAACGGTGTAGAGTGGCTGGATGTCCCTGGGATATAAGGGCAACCCCAGTGGAAGAAGCATTGAGGGATGTGGAGCCGGCCAAATCCCTATCGACACGGCTGTAAGGAAGCCTGCCATCTCCATGGTACAATGGTATGCATACTGGCACTGAGCTATTAGATAATAGAGATGAAAGAAGAACACACTGAAACTACTTATTGCATACGGTAAGGTTAGCTCCCGCCATCCAACACGTGGCCTGCGATTGGTCCAGATCAGTCTCAACAAGACTCCACTCAGGGTGGCAAAGAAGACATTTGTAAGAAGGATAAAGAAATCGGGGTAGGATGATCATTTTAATTATCACAATGTGTCCCACTACCAATAACGGCAGTCTAATCCAAAGTTTAAATTATAATGTTTATTTGCCTACTTCTGGGCCATAATTCAGGCAAAGGACTTGTTCCTTATCACGATGGACATGGACACCCAGGTATTTGACGGTATCTGTACATCAGCGAAGTGGAAAGTCACTGTGGAACTGCTGGGCAGCCTCAGTCAGTGGAAAGAGCTCAGATTTATTTCAGTTAATCTGGAGCCCCGAAAATTGTCAAAATCTCAGAATTTCACGCAACACTGTGCACAGGTTAACAACAGGAAAAAGTAGGATATCATCTGCATATAACAATAGCAACAGAGGGCCTGTGTCGAACTGTAGCACGCACCAGAAGTGTTGCTCCTGCACGTGCCGGACCAGTGGGTTCATCACTATTATAAATAGAAATGGTAAAAGAGGGGATCCTTGCCTCGTACCCCTGGCCTGTGCGAACAGAGCAGTTAGGGAGCCATTGGCCCGAATGCGAGCCATTGGACTGGTGTAAAGGAGCTGGATTAGGACTGTGAAGCTACGCGTCAGCCCAAGCTTCTGCAGCGTCGCCCACAGAAAGGGCCACTTGAGCGAATCAAAAGCCTTCTCTGCACCCAGCGGGGCCACCGCAACCAGGGCCTCCAGGGAGATCCTGTTGATCACAGAGAAGAGCATTCGAACGTTTATAGAAGTAGAACGGTGGGGGATAAATCCTGATGGGAGCGCTAAAAGGATAGTTTCAAGGAGGAGCTACAGTCTAGTTGCTAAGACCATTGCGATAATCTTATTACTTAAATTCAGGTGGGATAGCGGTCTGTATGACTGGCAGTGCTGCAGGTCTTTGTCCGGCTTTAACAGCAGGACTACAATTGCTTTGCGTAGTGTGGGAGGACTCCTGCATCCAGGGATTCAGCGTAAAGCTTGAGCAGGCGAGGGCCGAGCATATGTGTGTACGTTTTATAGAACGCACCTGTGAGTCCGTCCAATGCGGTGGCCTTCGATCCGTTCATGGAGTCAATTGCGGATACAATCTCCTCCACTGCAATGGGTTCACTAAGGAATGCTGCTCAGTGGAGGATAGCCAGACCATGGCAACCTCCCTCAGGTACTCCGCCAGACCGCCACTCTCCCCAACTGGAGGAGTAAAGTTGTGTATTGTATCGCAGAAACACCACCAATATCTGCTTCCCGTCCATGGATCATATGCCGTCCTCAAGGGTGAGCTTGGATATAGAGTTGCTCGATCAATAAACAGACCACGCAGTTGTTAAGCGTTAAAGGCCATTTATTAGACCAGGCTGCATAACTTAACATTAGAACCAAAACATTAACATTAAATAACATCAACCCCATATCACCATCTCATGCCTCACACTCTTCACCCTTTCTGCCTCATGTCTCCAACCACTCCATGCCCCATACCGTACCTCATTCATATCCACAAGTCACCTATCATGCTACCCCGATCCTTGTGACATTCCAGTCATGCCTCTATCTCCCCACATCATTCAAACTTCCCCCCCAAGGGATGGGTGTGTCCGCTCTTGACCCCCCTATCCCTCCAAAGTACCGCCTAACCGCAGCCCTGGTCTAAACTGGCACGCCAAGCCAACCCAAAACACCAGACCCCATGACTGCAGGGTGGGTGGGTGGCCTTTTTCTGAAACCCTCCCGATGGTGCTCGGCACAGGAAGAGGAAGTTACCTTCCTCCCCTGCACTTTATACCCTCCCCTTGACTCCTCCCTTTCCCCCTACCTAGTCCTGTCTCGCGCGAATGACCCCGGGGGAAGACTAGTCTGCGACTGTGCGTTCCCCGGGGCCCGGCATTCCCCCCTGCGGGCGGAGCAGCTTTGTCAGTGTGCGTCCGGGTCATTCACCTTCACCATACCAATGTGCCCTCGCATATCTCCTCATAAACTGCACCTCTCAGTCAGCGAGTTCATGGAACTGCCCCATGGCCTGCGCTCAAAGGCGCTGCCCCTCCCCTGTTAAATCCCCAGGGTCTGTGTCAAGGCGCCAAAGGATTGTCTCCACACCTTCTAATGAGTACTGGTTGTCCCATAATCTACCGCCATGCTTGGTGATCACTATGCCACCAATATAGGTCTTAAAGGCCTCCCATAAAGTGCCATGCCTGGCCACTGTGCCCTCGTTGAGGTCGAAGTAATCAGTGATAGCTAGCTGGAGTTCGTTGTGAAAAGCCAAGTCCAGAAGGGACAGATTGGGAAAGCGCCACAACTTCATTGCGCTGCCCGAAAGCTGGACATTAAAAACCACACAAATTGGAGCGTGATATGACAACGTGAGGATAAGGCACGTCACATCACCCACCTCAGGGAGGAATGAGGAGAAAGAAACCAATAGTCAAGTCACGACCAGATACCATGGGGAGCAGAGTAAAAAGTGTAACCCAGAAGTTGCACTTGTCGGTATCGCCATGCATCCCTAAGGGAGTGTGAGGTGCAGATGTCATGCAGATTGCGCCAGGACACCCTTGGGTATAAGTGCGCTTTATACGCTCCTAATAATAATAATAATTGTGAGTTCAGTCTTGGGAAAGCATAGTTTGAAGTCGCCTCCAGTGACAATGTGTTCTGTGTATGTCCTGTCAAGTAGTGTTGACAAAGTTTGAAAGTACTCGCGAGAGTACACATTTGGTGCATAACACCGACTGGCCTGCTCCAGCCACATACCTCCCTTCCGTGTCTGAGAAACTGTCAAGGAGATAGAAGGGAACATATCGGTGAATTAAGATACAGACTCCGCAGGAGTACGAGCTGTAATTGGAATAGAACTTATGAGGACCTCATGTCGAGGCATAAGTCATGGGAGCGCCTGGGGATATGTGTGTTTCTTGTAAAAAACAACTTTACCCCAGTGCCTGACCAAGTATTGGAACACTAGTTACCTTTGCAAGGGTTATCAATGCCTCTAATGTTCCAGGACATTAAGGGTATCTCGTGATCTCGGCCAGCTGTGGACTCAGCCACAGACATATTCAAAGGTGCTTAGATGAGACCTGTTGGTTTTGATACCACTAACCTTTCTGGAAAACAGAGCACATTCAAAAACAGAAAAAACAATCCTTCCCCAACCCCAACCACCCACCTATTCCAGGCAAAACGGTGCCGGGGAATATTCCACCAGGGAACAATACAGAAAAAATACCCCAAGTGATACAAAGAACTCATTGGTGTACCCCATGAGGGGTGGGCTACCCACCAACATGTGGCTCCCATTGCAAAACACAGATAGCTAGTAAGAAAATGGGATAAAGGCGTGTGTAAGAGGGTGTAACACAGTGCATGGTGGATGCTAATAAGGGGCCAGTCCCATCGGCCACCTCCGTATGTCCATCAACCCCATCACCCGGAGCTGGTTTCGTGAAGGCATCTAAATTCAGTGCAGCCTGCTCGACTGCTGAATCAATGGGACGCATGAGCCAAAAGTTCTTGTTCCGGACATAGGGTGAGGACCCAGCAACAGGACAGCCAGGGTCCAGTATGTGACAACTGTTAAACTGTCGGAAAGAGATCAGTACTGTTCGTAGACTGCAGGTCAAGGGAGGACAGCGCTATGGAGGCCCCAGGGGTGTTCCGGCAATCTTTAGGATACCTCTTGCAGAACTCTTAGCTTCATCAGGGGTGTCAAACATGCAGGTTTTTCCCACTACACCCACGCATAAGCAAGCAGGGTAGGGCATGCGGTACCTGAGGCCCATCTCCCTGAGCATCGTCTTCACAGTGGTGAACTTGCAACAACCCTCCTGTACCATCAGGGTGAAATCCGGATAGAGCAAGAGCACCATGCCTTGGTAGCGGATCTGTCTGGGCTTGCATGCTTGCGAAGAGTAGTGTCTCTGTCTCTGATTTTAAGTAATCACGCGATAATGGGTCGCGGCGCTGCCCCCGGAGGGTTTCGGGGTCCCAAAGATCAGTGTGCATGTTCCTCTAGAAAGGTCATGGAGAAGACATCATGCCCAAACAGATTCACCATTATGTTCTTGACTAACTGGTCCATTTTCCCAGTGGCCGTGCACTGCGATACGCGGGTTATACGAAGATTGTTGCGGCGCAACCTGGTTTCCAAATCTTTATTCTTTAGGGCTACAGTTTTAAGCTGGCACTCAATCTTCTCCAGGCGTCTCGATAAGGTAGCCACTCCCTCTTCCAGCATCGAGATCAGCTCCTTAGCACCCTCGACCTGAACCTGTTGACGGTCCAGACTTTCCACTACGCCATCCAATGTGCCTGATAGGGCGTTGAACCTGGGATCCAAAGCATTAAACCCTACCTGGATCTCAGACATCAGGGCTTCCACCGTAGCGGGCTCCGGTAGTGCCTGGGAGCCCCCCCTGGACCCGCCATTTCTCCAGGTGAGTGTGCCTCCTCTAGCTCCCCAACACGCTCAAACTGTAACCTGCACTGTCTAGGGTCCGTGCGGCCCATGATGATGCCAGCCGGACCCACAGATGCCAACCGTGTCCACAAGCAGGTTAACAGATGATAGGCAGTGTTATTCCCAGACCGCTCCATGAGAAAGCAAATTACTTCAGTACGTAGGCCCAACAGTGGTCGCGCCTCAGCTGGGTATGACTATTTGGAGGATTACTGCCAGCGCTCCATGTTTCATCCAGCTATCCAGTCCCTGCAGTCTACCATGCCCCACAGCTCAGCAGCAGTTCACACTTTAGGCCTGCCAGACCCACAGCATGCTCGCAATCAGGAGAGGTAGGGAGCAGGCATCTTCACCAGCGCACAAGTCCTAAAAAAAGAAGTGGGTGGACGCTGACGTCATGACAGGAAGTGACCTCACGAAAGGTGGCTTGCACTCAGTTGCATTTTATAGTTATCGAGCTCTGGGTAAAATAAGTTGGGTGGACGCCATCCCCCCGCGTGGTACCCTGACTCGAGCCCTGCTCTTCACTCCAATGGAGTCCATTGTCGCAGTCGAAGGATTTAAGGGCAGGGCAGCGCGCCATTGCCGCGGGCCCATTCCTCCCACGGCCTGGTCTCAAAAGGCGACTGCGACAATGGACTCTACTGGAGTGAAGAGCAGGGCTCGAGTCGGGGTACCACGCGGGTGGACGGCATCCCCCCACTTATTTTACTGGGAGCTCGATAACTATAAACTGCAACTGAGTGCAAGCCACCTTTCGTGACATCACTTCCTGTTGTGACGTCAGCGTCCCCCCCACTTCTTTTTTTAGGACTTGTGCCCTGATATGACTCTGCTCCACTCTACGGTCTGGGGACTTCCCTGACCGGCCCGCTTCCCAATCCTTGATGGCCTACCCAACTCCTCGCTGGGCCGGGGCGAAGGACAGCTCGGCAGCACCCCATGCTTTATGCTTTTCAAGGTGACAGTTTATGTTTCATCTACAGCTGATCTCAGTTATTTATTTAGTTATTATTGGGACAGGACTATCCCCTGCATGATAAACAGACATGTTACCTTAACTTGAGTGCCCAACTGTATGTATCTGCTATCCTAACTTTTTATTTTGGCCCTGGTATCACATTAATCAAAGCATGAGTGCGGAAGGATAGGCCTGCCCCTGGCTAGAGGACTTGTCCTGTGACCCGGATATGTGCACCAAGTGTGGCCTCATTTGTGACAGAGGACACAGTCTCTCTCATGAGAGCAGTGCTGGCGGAATACTGTGTTTTAAGGATCGATAGGATCCAGACCTTTTTATCTGGGTCCCTGAAGTGAAGGCCTACCAACCCACTCGTGATAAATTTCACTTGTAGGAACTTGCTTGGGGCTAGATGTAGGTAATCTGAAAATACAGATTCTAAAATACCGAATTTTACCGATTCGGTATTTCAGAATCGGTATTTGGGATGTAGATAATAATTAGGTAAAAAATACCGAATCGGTAAGATTCGGTATTTACCGAATTGGTAATTACCGATTCGGTATTTGCCATTCATTCCTATGGGCCTTGAGGCCCATAGGAATGAATGTCAATTACCGAAACGGTAATTACCGATTCGGTAAATACCGAAAAAGTCAAGGGTGGCAGGGTGTCACTTTGACACCCTGTTGCACCCCTGATTAGTGCTTGTGTGCCATGTATGTCTGTCACATGGCACATTTGTAAATGCAAATATTTGCATTTACATAGGAATTTGTTATTTACCACCAACTAATAGTTGGTGGTAAATAACGAATCCATAAAGCCCTGTAGCACTGTTTACAGTGCTACCTACATATCAAAATACAGATTCGGTAATTTTACCGATTCGGTAATTTTACCGAATGTGTATTTTTTAATGCCCTACATCTCAGTATCCAAATACTGGTCGGTAACGGCCGAAAAACAATATTTTCGGCCGTTACCGACCGGTATTTGGATACCTACATCTGGCCCCTAGTTCCTTGGTCCAACATCCAGAGTGTGTGTTAGGCATGTTGTGTGTATGTTCAGTGGAGTGCATGCTTGGTGTGGGAGAGAGGGAGCCAGACTAATGGAGGACAGTGGGATCCAGTGTTTATGTCCCAGGCCTAGTCTTTCTCAAAATGAGGGTCAGGGCTGTTCTCCCAGACTGCAGAGGTGCATTGCTTACATTCCTGCAGATGGAAGGAAGAGACAGTGCAATGAGGGGAGTGGAGACAGGGCTCCTTTAAATATTCTCTGAGGTCTACTGGCTAGTGAGGAGCTGCTGATTAGTCTTCATGAACACTCCTATTTGGTGGATGGTAGAGCTGAGTAGTGGGACTGCAAACACTGTTATGAAAGGTGAGGAAGCCCTTAGGTGAGGCCTGCCCTTTTGTGTTTCCCTGATTACTCTTTCAGTTGGCTGAAGACAGCTTGGAGCAGAACTCTCACACCTCTTTGTGCCTCTGTTGTCAGTGCTCCAGCATGAAGACAAACCAGATGTGAGAAGTGTTACTGTAGAGTTACAGAGGCTTGAGAGAAGAACCACCCCACTCAATTTTACAATTTGAGACAGCGGGTCCAAATTTCCTGCTCGAAAGTTGTCTATAAGTGGGATCAAAACCACTCCGTTTTGTTCCATTTTCACCCTCTGTAGGACCAAGGATAAGAGTGTTCCTCAGAGTAGTAAGAGGACTATTCTGCAACCAGTGCCTGACAGCTAGTCTTCCTGGGTTGCTGAGGAGCTGTGCACCTGCCCTGAAGTGCGTAGCAGCCTGCCTCCCTGCTGAGAGTGGGAAGGAGTCTGCCTGGTCCTGGATGGGGACACTTCAAGAAAGGAGCAGGTCCTGCATGCCCTGGGTGGCTGTGGAGCTCTCAGAAGAAGCAGGAGAATTTAGAGCGATTTGGGAGGTCTCTAGTGCCTGAGGGCCCCCCAGGATTCTCCCTTCACTACCTGGCAGGAACCACACCCCCATAATTACGTGATTGCTGAAGGCTCAGTCAGAACTGTAAATGATTGACAACTAGAGGCCATGAGGGCTGCATCTGCCAAATTTCTGAAAGCCTGTGCAGGCTGTGAAAGGTGACTTTATGGAGCCCCAAACAGGGTTGCAACTACAGTTGGGCTGCCAGGCCTTGCATGACTATATCTAGCATAGTACTGTAGGCCCTGGCAAGAGATACTCTTTCTGTCTGTTTTGCCTGGACGTGGGTTACAACTACTGAATCAGAGGGACCCTTTGGAACTGCATCTACCTGTGTTCTGGTTCGGCCAGTGCTTAATTCGTAAACATGTATGTGCCAGGGCCCTCTTTAGGAGGCCATTGGGGAATGCACCACCCATTATGCCTACCCACGCTCCCAAAGAGAGCACCAATACAACTTCTAACCATCACAGCCCTACAATTGTGACAATTCAGACAGTTGCAGGGCCCCAACCTATAAGACTGGCTTGGGTGGCAGCTATCAGTCATTTTAAATATATATTGAATTAAAAAGCAACTGTTTTTGTGCTCATCTGTAATTAGCCCAAGAGTGCCACCATGTGGCAGACAGTCATAAGTGTCAGTTTTGATTAATTAAGTGCCGGTGCGGAGCATCGAAAAGCACTGGTTCAAATTAAGCACTGGGTTCAACCCGCATCTTCTTCAAGACTGCTGTGCATGAGGTGACTGATTACCAGGGCCGGCATTAGCGCTGGTGGCACCCACTGTGATTATTGTTTTCGCCCCCCCTCTCCCTCCCTCAATGACCTCCTACTCCACGGATTTCATCACTACCACATTCCACCAGTGCCCTTTAACTCTCCATCGCCCCTCTCTCATATACATTTCATTTGCTTTGCAGCGCTGGTTGTGGGTTGGCTTTACTAATAAGAAAGCGTTTACACCCAAACGAACCATATTCAGCAACATTAGGAATAGATAATGAAAGACTGGGGAAAAAAACATAATGTGCTAACTTATACTATGCACACAGCTTTTTGATGACAGTTCCTAAGTCACTGTGCTACATTAGAATTGTAACTTATGAACTGCAAGTAACAAAAGTAGCTCTGTAACAAAAATAGTAACCCACTGAGCTACCCATATAAATGACAGTTCTGCGATCTGAATAGCCCATAATCTTTCTCTGCTACTTTAAGATGAGTCAAAGTGCCACCAGACAAAACTTCAATCTCTCTCCAGCAGGAACATAAATCACCAGAGTTTTCTTGACATTTTTATTGTTGCCTGAAATCTGCTGGACAAACACACAAAAACTGCAGCAGGTGCTTGTAAACCCATAATTTTTTTCTAAACACAGCCCCTCCAGGTGCAGCTGTACTGGCCGCACCATCTAAAGCCAGCTCTGCTGATTGCACCTGTCAGGGCACAGCTGCATCATGAAGGATGCTGTGGCCACGAAAAACAGGCTGTGCATGCGCGCTGCTAAACGCGGTCTGTGCATGGCGATGGTCAACACTACTGAACACTACTGGAGCACTGCAGCTCTCGTGCTGTAGGGGAATACAGCAGCCATGGTAAGAGTTTGAGAGAACCTTTTCATCCTTTGGGGGTTCAGACTTGGGACCGAGTCACCATAAACTGTGGGTGGTTGACCTGCACCCGAGCCTGGTTCACCCTACTTCTGATAACCCCTAGAGAGAGGCAGAACCTGGCGAGAGAGTCTGAGAGGCAAAAGAGAGGGAGCGGGGTGGGTGCAGCGCCTACAAGAGATAGTGCCTGAGAACTGACTTACATATCTGCAGTACTTAGCACAGCTGTGCGCCTAAAGTTCTTTTCTTTCTTGCACAATTATCCTCCTCAGGGCTGGACATTCACTTTATTGGATCTGTTGGTTGATGATTGAACTCTGACCTCGAGCACCCCTACACTACCTCCGAGTAGCCTGCGAGTGAATGCCCTCCTTACACTGACAGTCAAGTGTGGAAGAGGTTGCACGTGGGCCAGTGTGTACAACCATAATAAGACGGGTCCTGGGACATCAGTGGCAAACTATATCAACCCCCACAGTTGAGCCCCAAAGTCCCCTGCCCCACCCATGGCCCCCTGAAAGAGGTCTGACAGCTATCCATTCATACAGCGCACCTGCACCGATTGGTATGATGGCGCTTTGCATTGCAACAATGTTAACATATGGGGTCACATCGAGAGCGTTTCCAGTTTTGAGCATTGAACGTATCTATTGCATTTATTTATTTATTTATATAAGTTTTATATAGCGCTAGCTAGACCCGAATTGTCAGAGCGCTGTACATTGTCAGGAGCGAATCCAGTGAAACAGAAACTCAATAGACATATGAGGAGAGATACAGTATATAATAGTACACAATACAGCACAATAACAAACAAGCAAATACTACTATGCCAAGAGCTGAGTATCGCGAGACACGCCCTTAGGACCCGGCACCTCCGGGCCCCGCCCAGCAGTCATGGTGGTTGGACGGCCGGGCAGCCAATTGGCGGCCGGCTGCCCCTAATGCATCCGGGTCAGAGGGGCGGTGACGCACAACCTGAGTGGCGGGGGCGGAGACCTTTGGCCTATTTAGGGTCAATTCCCTGTGACCAGGGTCTCTGTTCCCCCCCACCACTCCAGGGCTGCATAGTTCCCCGTCGTTGGCGCCACCGCGAACAGGAGCAGCCATCTTTAAGTAACTCCCGCGGCTCCCGTTGGATTGTCGAGTGAGCCCGGTTCTCGAGTGTGGAGTGCCTCCTCGTGGCGGTCCTTCGTCGGAGCTACTTCACCGCACCTCCCGTTGGATTGCCGAGGGAGGGCGGCTGGAATCGGTGGCGGTCTCCGGAGGGCGCGTAGCGAGTGCTGACCACGTGGCCAGGTAAGGAGTCGGGTGCATTGGGGGGGCCTGGCAGGCAGCCGTTGACTTCGGGGGGGGGGTGTACTGTGCTTTTTGGCTTGGTGTTTTGCCTTTCAGGAGTTGCGGCTGCTCGTGGGGTTTTCCTTGTGTTCGGGCTCCTGTCGGGCGGCGTTGGCAGCACGCAGCGAGGGACTGGGAGCGGGGAGCGGGGATCCCGAGTCACGCAGCAGAGTTTGTTAGTAGCGCGGCTGGAGGGTGCGTTGCCAGGCGAGCACAAGCGTAGTCCTAGGTCCAGGAGGCGTGTCACGAAGCAGCGCGAGGGACTTAGAAAAGACAGGCGGTATGGCGCCCAATAGAGGTAGCCATAAGCGGAAAGACACCGATCCCGAGTTGGCCCAAATAATGAAATTATTAATAGCAAAGTTGGGCAGGGACATGTCGGAGAGTGAGGAGGAGAGCGAGGGGGAACAACCCGAGGTAGTGGAAAGACCACGGAGGGAGGGAGTACCTCCAAGGTCGGCCTTCCCCCCCTTAAAAAAGAAGAATAAGCCTAGAAAGACGGTGGGGGGCAAGAACAAAAAGCCTTCCCCGGGGGTAGGGGGCGAAGACGTGGGATCAGTAGGTCCCGTCCCCCCCCCTCCTGATCGAGCCCGAGGTAGTTGTTGTCCCTACACCCAGCCCAGGACCGGAGACAGTGGCGCCGCAGGGGGGTGATCTCCCTGCAGGCTCAGGGGTATCAGTAGACCCAGTGGGGTCGTTGTTAACAGAGATTAGGGAGGCTTTGAAAGCACTAGCGCCAGGGCCGGTCACCAATGTTCCCGCCCTGCTCGCACCACAGCCGGTGGCCGCAGTGGCGGTCGTGCAAGATCCACTGGATGGTTTGTTGGCATCAGTGTCAACACTGGTGGGACAATTGTCAGGGCCGGGTAGGGTAGGAGAACGGCCGAACGCAGGGCCAGCAGCGCCTTGGGTCCCTCAGCAAGCGACAAACCAGGGGGAATTGCAGGACATCCAGAGGCAGATTGCGCAAGTGGTAGAAGCGCTTAGAACCAAGCCCGAAGGGGTGATTGGAGTCCAACCCCCCCGCAGCCGCATTGGCGGGACCCTCAGGAGGTAAGCCAGATGACGCCAAGGGCAGCGGGGCTGTGGGGGTACTGGGGGGGATTCAGGGTAACGTGTTGTCCCAGTCAGGGATGCTGGCGACACATGTGAGTCAGGAGGTGCGCGAAAAGATCTGGAAGGGCGCGTATGTTGATATTTTTTCACTGATCAGGCCCAAGAGGAGTGATGTTGATTACAAAGAAAGGGAAGGAAAAGAGGGCTCCTTCAAAGAGCGGAGGCCAAGGATAGAGGAAACTTTGACGAATTGGCTCTTTGGTTTTCATGTTTTTGTCACGGTCCTATTAGAGAAGCGACCAGAGTTGGCTATTCCATTGGTGTTTTACACCAACAAAATTGTGAAGGCACATGCTACCCATGGGGGCCAGGTGTGGTTGAATTATGATAGGGAGTTTCGGTGGGCTAAGGAAGAGAACCCAGGCATTGGTTGGGACCAGGTGGAGGTGAACGCGTGGTTGGAGAGTGTAAGCAGTAGAGAGCAGCCCGCTAGGCAGCCGTTTCGGGCGTCCCAGGGTGGGCCGGGAGAGAAGAGGGGGGCATGCTGGGCCTTTAATGGCAAGGGGTGCACCTGGCCCCCTGGGCAATGCAAGTTTAAACATGCATGTGCCTATTGTGGACACCCTTCCCACCCCGAGTCTAGATGTAACAAAAAAGCAAAGGAGCGTGGGGGGGGTGCAGCTCCAAGGGACACCAAACCCCCTCAAGCTTAGACTGCCTACCCCGGTGGACTTTGGTAGACTGATTTATTGGCTGGATTTGTACCCGAATAGGGTGGCAGCCAAGGTTTTGTTTGACGGTTTTTCTGAAGGTTTCCGCATTCCAGCGGTGCATGTTCCCCCCCATTAGCCAATGCAACAATCAGTTGTCTGCCAGAACTCATTCATCAGTGGTGATTGCTAAGGTAGAAAAGGAAAGGGCCCTGGGTCGAGTTGCTGGGCCTTTCGCGGCTCCGCCTCTGCAGAATTTTGTTTGTTCCCCGCTGGGGGTGGTGCCCAAAAAGGAGCCGGGTCAGTTTAGAATGATTCATAACCTCTCTGCCCCTAAGGGTTCTTCGGTAAATGACGCCATTGACCCTGCGCTGTGTTCTGTTACATACTCGTCCTTTGACTCTGCAGTCCAGAAGATCAGGGACTTGGGGCGGGGTGTCCTGTTAGCGAAAACAGACATAGAATCGGCATTTCGCCTGCTGCCCGTCCACCCGGGGGACTATCACTTGTTAGGCTTCCAGGTTCGTCAACAGTTCTATTTCGACAAGTGTATGCCCATGGGGTGCGCTGTCTCGTGTAAATACTTTGAGACTTTTAGCTCCATGTTGCAGTGGGTCTTTTCCTACAGATCCGGGTGCACGGATGTCATACATTACTTAGACAATTTCATGGTGATGGGCCCTGCGGCTTCTGATGTTTGTGCCCGTGCTCTGGGCGAGTTGGTGGCGATGTTCAAGGAATTTGGTGTGCCTCTGGCACCCAACAAAACAGTAGGCCCTGGCACCTGTATGTCCTTTTTGGGTATCGAGATTGACACGGTTGCAGGCGAGTGTAGGCTGCCTAGGGACAAGGTGGTAGCTTTCTCCCAGGCTATTGAAGCTGCCTTAGCAGGTCCTAAAGTATCTTTACACCAGTTACAGATCTTGGTGGGACAGCTGAATTTTGCACTACGCATCATCTCCATGGGGCACCCCTTTTCCAGGTCGATTGCTAGGGCTATGGTGGGCCTCACCCAGAAGCACCATCGGGTCCGACTAAGGGCGGGAGTGAAAGAGGATCTCAAGGTGTGGCGCAGTTTCCTGAAAGAGTTCAATGGTCGGGTGGTGTGGCCCTCCCCTCCGGTGTCCAGCTTGGAATTGGGCCTCTTTACCGATTCGGCAGGCAGCATTGGTTTTGGCGCTATCTTGGGCTCGGCCTGGTGCGGGGCGGTGTGGCCGGCAGAATGGCACAGGGCCGGGTTGACGAAGAACATAGCCTTTCTGGAGCTCTTTCCCATTTGGGTGGCGGTCACTATCTGGGCGGATCGCTTCAGGGACAGGGCAGTGACTTTTTGGTCGGACAACATGGCGGTGGTACAGGTCATCAATAGGCAGGGGGCTACATGCCCACACCAACTAAGGTTGTTGAAACTGTTGGTGTTGGCTTGCTTGAGATTGAACTTAACTTTCAAGGCTGCGCATATACCAGGTATTGATAACCACGCTGCTGATGCTTTGTCTCGTTCCAAGTTGCAGGAGTTCCGGAAGTTCCACCCGCAGGCGGAGGATCGCATGACTATGTTTCCTACAGCACTGTGGAAGATTGGAGCCCCGCTTTAGCGGGGCTGGTAGGTGCCTCCCTGAGCGACCGCACAAAGCGTGTTTATCAACAGCATTTCAATGTTTACAAATCTTTCTTGCAGCAGGCAGGGAATGCTAAGATTTTCTCCCCAGAATCGATCTATGGTTTTCTACAGGCCTTAAGGGATCAGGGCAGAGCCGTGGCTTATGCCAGGGCTCACCTGTCTGCAATCGGTTTCTTTGCTAAAATAGCGGGGGAGCGGGACCCGGGGGCTTCCTTCCTGGTGAGGAAGGCTCTGACAGGTTGGGCCAAACTGGAGGGTCCGAGGCGGGATGGCCGCCGGCCCCTGGACCTCCCCACCCTGATCAATGTTTTGGGGGTCTTACCATCCATATGCGAGTCAGCGTTCGAGGGTGGCTTGATGGGGGCAGCCTTCTGCTTGGCGTTCTATGGGGCGTTCCGCATAGGGGAGATAGTCGGGTCCTCCAGATTTGATCAGGGGGGGGGATTACAATTCCGGGATATTGTCCTTTCTCCAGGGGGGCTGGTGGTCCTGTTAAGACGTTCCAAAACAGACCAGTTGGGTAGAGGGGCCTCCATTCATTTACGGCCCGCCCCGGGCGTGGCGGCCTGCCCTGTAACCCAGATGCAGGCGTACCTGGCCTTACGTCCTGCTGGGGGGGGTCGGCCCTGTTCATTCACAAGAATGGTCATTGCCTGTCTTAATTCCAGTTTAGGGCAGTGTTCAGGTTGGCCTTGGAAAAACTGGGTCTGGGTTCAGCAGGTTTCTCCTCGCATTCCTTTAGGATCGGCGCAGCCACCTTGGCGGCCGGGGCTGGCTTCCCCCCCGACGTAGTCAGGGGCGTGGGGCGCTGGGCTTCTGGGTGCTACAAAAGATACGTCAGGCCGGAATTGTTATGACCAGATGTGGCACTCTCGTGTCGGATGGTGTTTAACGGTGTCATTTCTCTCCTTCTGATTAGCATGCCTGCGGCGGTGGTGTGGGTACTTGGGCACTCGTTTGTGCGCCGCGCGACGGTGCGCTTGCAGCAACGAAAGGTCGTGAAGCCGGCAGACTTGATCGAGACTGAATTTCTGTGGCGTGGCGTGGCGTCGGGGGGATGCGAATTCGACACTTGAGGCGGCTGGTCGAGGAGCTCAGGGCGCAGGAAGCTAACAGGCCCCCTGACTGGATTATCCTACATTTGGGAGGCAACGACATGGTCGACAGAGGCCGCTTGGCAGTCAAGGAGGCCTTACTTGCGGAGTTTGCTTGGTTAGGGCACAATTTTCCAGCGGCAAGGATTGTTTGGTCAGGCATGCTCTCACGCAGGACATGGGGCCCAGGAGTCCGGGTGAGATCTGTGAATGTCTCAGTAAGAAGATTGAACGGTGAACTGGCAAGGTTGTGCTCAGCGAAGGGCCGCTTGCGCTACTTACAACACCGGATGATTTCGGGAGAAGCGATGTACCAGCAGGATGGGGTACACCTATCGGACTTAGGAACAGACACTTTCATAAGAGAACTTTGGTCTTTTATTTTGAATGCAGGTGGGGAGGGCGTCAGACCTGAGGGCCTTGGCCACCCTCGTGGCGGAAATATGACCTGCGATCAATAGACAGTGGGAGGCCGCTTGACGGACTCCATAGGCCAGCTCTGAGGGGGGATATGGTGAGCTCTCCGCTGGGAGGAAGTCACCACCGGCTGGGGAGGCTAGGGCGACAGAATCCGTGCCTCCCGGGTGTCCCAGGGCAGCCTGGTGGTAGGGGGGGTGGGCCCTGGTAATGACGGACAAGGACCAGGGGTGAGGGCCCACCACTCTAAGGGGCAGGTGCACGGCACCTGGCATAGGATACCCAGTGCGAGATGCGAGCCAGATGGGGCTCCTCCCTTAGGGCTGGGAATGTGATAAGGACATGAAATATCAGAATAATGAAATGTGATTATGATTACCAATTATGCATGTTTTTATGCTCGTCATGTTTATCCAATGCTAAGATTAAACATGGCCTTTTTTACCCCACCAGAATCTTTGGTTATTACAAGTGTGGGGAATATTGTTTTGGGTAATCTTGTGGAGGGCGGGGGCAAAACTGGAGGGTACGGGTCCTATGACATAAGGTTCAGCCCTGAGCACGAGATTTTGGCGTCCCAGTGAGAATGGCATTTCCGTAATCTAGTTTGGAGAGGACCAGAGTTGTTGTCCAAGCAGAAGCATAGGGATTTAGCGGAGTTAGATGGAGCGAGAGAGCAATTCAACCTGTTTGCTGCGGGTGTCGGCCAACAGCCGTCGCGAGCACTACCTTGGTAGTGCTGCGCATGTCTGTTGGCTGACGCGGCCCCGCCCGCTCAATAGAACGCTCCGCACTAGCGCGGAACGTTTGAAGCAGCAAACAGGTTAAGGCGGTTGAACTATCGAGTTGGTAATCACTTCATAAAGCTCACTTCAGGTACTGTGAAGGAATGAGTGTCTATATGCTTTCATAAGAGAGAGAGTTCCCCTGCGATGAGGAATGAAATGAAATACCAGCATTTGTAAAGCGCGCAGCTACCTCCGGAGAGATGTCCTGGCGCTGGCGGCCATCGGGAAGATTAAGCAAGCTATTGCCCAGAGTCACAAGGTGCTGGGCTAAACTGCCGCCGGGGAGCGAACCGTGAGCCCCCGTGTACCGGAGACAGCCACCCTGGCTGCTGCACCACACTTCTTCGTTGGGTTGGGCACCGCAACATTACATCCTCAGTTACTTCATCTGTTCTTTGCCCGACACATCTCTAGCATTCTAAAATAACCACAAGGCCACAGGTCGCAAGTCCCAAAAAATGAGTATTTGAATGAATGGGTGACTGAATGAATGAATTAGTGAGTAGTTTATCCACTACCTGTGAATTGCACTGGTTTAAAATATAATAAAAATGTATAGTTAACAAATCTGCCCTATCCAAAATAGACAATAAAAACAATTGGTACCAAGGAGAGAAGCACACTGTTTCAACTTTTCATGATGCATCTTTAAGGGCTATAAGCAGTGCCTTCCACCCGCCGCCCTTCTCCTTTCTATGGATTCTATTTATATATATGGATAGCAGGCTTGTTTCTGTATTTTGAGATTCCAGAATATAATATCTTTTAGATACATACATTTTGTGATATTTTATATTCTGTGGGAGCACATGAAAGAGGAAGGGAAATTCATGTTGAATCAATTTTGATACTGTTAATTTTATGTGCAATTTTCAATTCTGATACTTTTGTTTTTGAGTGTATTATTCATGTTTTTATGAAGAATTATGTGGATTTAGTTCTTTTTTGTGCTTTTACGACTAAATAGAATAAAGCTTGTTGGAATTGACCCGAATTAGTGAGTATATGGATGGAATAATTAGTAAATTAGTGCATGGATTGATGGATGAGTGGGTGGATGAACAAATCAGTAATAAAGGAGTATGTGACTGGATGAATGGGCGATTGAGATGAGCAACTGTATGAATGAATGGATGGAGGAACAGGCCATACCACATCTGTGTTTTAACTTCCAAATCTATTACTCCACTTATTTACACACATACTCATTCCTATCAATCCATCTATTAATGTGTGGATAGATATTCAAAATTGACTCCAGCATGTGTAAATGAAACGTGTGAATGTGCCCTACAAAGAAGCTGGCTGGCACCTCCTTCATCTGTATTGGAAGTTCTATTTTCACTGTATTTCTACTTTTATTCTGAGCGTCCACTGCTGTAACAGCAAAATGACGCAAGGCACCTCTGTGCAAGAAGCAGGGTGGACAGATATATTCTATTTCTTGCAGATATTGCAAGATGCACCAATTCAAGTGGCAACTGCAGCTGAAATGAGAGCGAGAAAAAGAGAGAGCGAAAGAGGTAGAGATGGAGAGAGAGAGAGGGAAAGAGAGAAAGAAAAAGAGAGAGAGAGCGAAAGAGAGAGAGAGCGAGAGCGAAAGAGAGAGAGGTGGAGAGAGAGAGAACAAAAGAGAGAGAGAGAGATGGAGAGAGAGAGAGAGAGAGAGAGAGAGACAGCGGCGCACAAGCAGGCGTGTTCAGGAATGCCTGCTCATTGTGTCTTTGTGAGCTTCAACTATACAAGATTCACACCTATTACTCTTTTCAACAGTTTTTTAGGTCTGCCTACAAATATTTTTAGTTGTTTTTCCCAGTTCTAAGATGTAATACTCAGAGATTGGTAACCTGGGCTTTAGATGTGGCAAAGGGTGGAGGGAGATATGAGTTTGATTTAGTTGATTAGTTATGCTCATCAAAATGTGGTATGTCCAAGTTGAATTTAGGGCCGTTTCCTGTTGCGGGCACTAGGCCCACCCACACAAGTGAGTTACCATTTGTATCGAAAGACTTCGGGGAATGCTTGGTGGAACAAGGATTGTGGCTCTTAGCAGATTCCAGAATTGCTAATCAGGGAAATGTGAGGAAAATGTGTTTTTAGTCAAAGTTTGAGGTTTGCAAGGGATTCTGTGTAAAACAACCAGGTGAGAGCCACACAAGTCACGCCATCCTGGATTCCCATTGGTTTCTAGTTTGTTTTTTTCAAATGTGCAGGTTTGCTAGGTTTCCCTATGTGACACCTGAGTTAGAGTCCAAAATCCACAGTTACCCACTTTGGAAAAAACAGCTCAGTCGCAGGAACTTAGCCTACCCACACAAGTGAATTACCGTTTTTATCAGAAGAAATGTGGGAGCATAAAATAGTAGGATATTAGTAATTACAAAGTGGATTTCACTGTATTTGTGCATTTCAAATGTAAGACAATGTGTAATTAAGAAGACAAATTAAAAAATACTCTCTAAATAATAACCTCGTACTGGTACCTACAAATTTGGAGATGGACAAATAACTACTTCTCTTAAACTCCATATATTCTGCCCATTACAGAAATATATAGTCTATACTGAGTGCACATGAAAAATCATTGTACGATGTAGCTCAGTTGTTGACTCTGGGTGCCTCTGGCTTTCGGAGAACCTACAAACCCTACATATCCCCCCAATCAAAAAAGTCTAGTGAACCTAACAGTACATTTCTTTTGTAAATTGGACATTGTGACGAAACGTTACGGATGAAAACATTGTCTCAAATGGCTGTTTATTTCTATTCGTTCTCAAAAAAAAATTATTTCAAAAATGTGTTTCTTTGGGAAAACATTGAGGGATCTACACATATGACCCATTGCTGCATTTAGAATTCTGTCAACTTTTTTTGAAAAACTTAGATTTCTTGGATCACTCAATGGTTTCCACCACAAACTAGAAGTAGATTGAGAGCACCAAAAACAGGCTACCACTTTGAAAAATGCCATAACTGAGGTAAAAAGCCATGTTTTTTGATTTAGCTCTGCATGTTCCTGAAAGCTGAGAAGATGGAGACTTTAGCACAGAAAACTGTTCGTTGATGCCATTTTTATGAAAGAAAAACACTTTTATCCAAAGCACTTTTTTCCTATTTTTCCCACAAAACTTGAAATTTTGCGACATTTTGGCTATTTTCTCAGTCCCCTCAAAGGGAATCCATAAACTCTGAGAACCTTTAGAGTCCCCAGGATGTTGGAGCAAAAAGGGCACACATTTAGTGTGGATAGAAAATCATCTAGGCCTAAATACAAACTACCCTAAATAGCCAAAAAAGGGTTTAGCACTGAGGGAGGAGGGGTTGAGGGGGGGGAAGCCCAGCAGTTAAGGGGTTAACAAGGTCAGCAAATTAGTTGGTTGACAAACAGTGAGTTGTACAAGCTATTCATTTTGTTTTCAAAGTGTGTGTCCTAGCTACAAGCCCAAATTGATGCAGCCTCCTGGTTCCATTCATTCTATCTACTTGGTGCTCACCACTGGAACCAACTAAAATTTGAGCTAAGCCTGACCTAGTCTCTCCACACCTTGAAGACACGCGCCAAACGTTACATCCTTAAACCAAAGCTGGAGGGTAATTTATTTTTAATCTTGAATCTCAATCCTTCTTTTCCCCAAACAATCTTGGGTGAAAATGTTCATACCCTAAACATCTGTACCTGAGTGTATTGACCCTCTTAGCCACCACAAGACAGTTTAAAACTAGTTTCCAAATGTTTACTGCACAAGGTGTAAATTACTTAATGTACCATGTTTTTGTTCTATGAACAGTGGTTCTTGTAATATCATTTCTGTTACGCACAGTAAATGAATGAATACATAAATGGAAGCATTCCTCAGGTAGACAGATTTAAATGTTCCACCAGTAAAATGGAACTAGTATGTGTACAAGAAATAACTAGTCAGCCAATGACTGTTGATAATGGCCTCACAATATCCAATAGCTGAGATGGGGTGGGGGCGCCTTCTGGCCCATTTCTTCTTGTGGATACAGTTGCTCTGGGAAAGAGACAGCTATAGCTGTTTCTACCCCATGTCTGATAAAGTAGGAGCATGAGCATGACTAATGCATTCTTTAGCCGGCTATATTGGTTACAAACAGCATCAATTATGCTCTATGGTGTCCCTGACTATTTCAACTATTCAGCAGCAACACTGTTCCTCAGTGTGTGTTTTCCCTCTCTAACCCATTAGCCACAATTTCCTCCTGTTATGCAGGAGGAAATTCAGTCTCATCTCGGTTATGCTAGTGCTCATATCTGCACTTACATTTGCATTGTGGAGGATCGGTAGCTCTTGCCAATTCCCATTGCTTATCCTTCTGTACTACATCCTACTCTAAGATGACATTTGGTGTTATTGGTTGACTAATGATATTCCCTCCAAAATGGAGTATATTATGTTTTTATGCATGTTATGTTATGTGAATTTGTAGAGCATGGCTAATCACCTGTTAGGGTATCCAGACACTCATTAGGGCAGGCTTGAGGGGAAAGGAGTAGATCATGTCTGTTTTGTCTTGAAGAGTCATTTCTTGAGGCTCCTTCCGAAGTCTGTGAGGGAGTTCGAGGTTCTGAGGTGTTGCTGGAGGTCGTTCCAGGTCTTAGCTGTGAGGTATGAGAAGGAGCGTCCTCCGCTACTGGTCTTCTTCGTGCGAGAGTAGTGCTCTGGAACGTAGATGGAAGGTGTCTGATGTGTTGGTAAAAGTTGAGGCGGTGGTTGTAGTAAGATGGCCCGGTATTGTGGGTAGCTTTGTAGGCGTGGGTGAGAAGCTTGAACTTATGTCTTTCCTGCACTGGGAGCCAGTGAAGATCACTGAGTTGTGGAGAAATGTGGTTATTTGTCTGGATGTTAAGGATGAATCTAGCAGCGGCATTCTAGGTGGGGTGGAGCTGGCATAGGACATGGGCTGAGATTCCGACTTAGAGGGCCTTTCCATAACCAAGTCTACTTGTGATTAGTGCCTATGTGACCATTTGACTGATGTTCAGTGGGATCCACTTAAAAATGTTGTGTAACATTTGCAGGATGTGGAAGGATGATCATGAGACACCGTTGATTGGTCTGCTCATGGAGAGGTTGGTGTCCAGGATGATCATCAGGTACTTGGTATGGCCCACAGGGCAGGTGGGGGGTCAAGTTCAGAGGGCCAGCAAGAAGCATCTGAAGGGGAGTGGTTGTTCCCAAAGATTAGGACTTCAATTTTGTCTGTGTTGAGCTATAGGCAGTGGATTTTTCATCTAAGCAGCGATGTTGCTCATGCAGTAGGCGAAGTTTGCTTTGGCGGTGCTGGTTGAGTCGGTAGGGCAGAGGATGAGCTGGGCTCTGACGATGTCTGCGAAGGGCGTCATGTAGCCGTTAAAGTGTATTGGGCTGAGCGACAATCCTTGAAGGACTTTGCAGATGAGTTTCTTGGGTTCTGAGGTGTCGGGGGTAATTTTACTCATTGAGTTCTGTCCGTGAAGAAGGAAGATATCCACTTGAGAGTCAGTCTGCAGATACCCACGTGCGGAATGTTTCAGATAAGGGACTAGTTGGAGAACCATATCAAGAGTTGCGGGGGGGGTCGCGGAGGATTAGTGCAGCCATTTCCCCTCAGTCAAGGAGCTTCTGATGTAATTGGTGGCCGCAATGAGAGCTGCCTCTCTGCTATGGTTGGTGTGAATGCCTGATTGAGAGCTGTCTAGCAGATAATGGAGTTCTCGGTGGTCTGTGACTTGGATATCAATGGCATATTCAATGACTTTAGCTGGAAAAGGCAGGAGTGAGATGGGTCTGTAGCTGCTGAGGGTTTTAGGATCCACTGCTGGTTTCTTCAATAGGGCGTTCATTTCTATATTTTTTCAGTGAGATGGGAAGGTGGCAGTGAATATCGAGGAGTTTAGGACAGGGATTATCCTAGATGTCAATCTCAACATGACTGCTCCAGGCAATGCAGTATGCACCTCCTGTTCCCACATCCTATGCATGCTGTGAAAAACCTTCATATGATTGCCTTAAAACACCAGAAGGACCGTCATGCAAGCATTCATCAACAGCAGCCTGAACTAAAGCAACATCCTCCATGCCAGAATGTTATGTTATGTTATGTTATAACGTTTTATTGAGCGCGAACAGCTGCCCCAGCAACGAGGCGTCCCGGCGCTAAACTATAACAAAACCAAGAGGGGGAGATGAAACGGAGAGGCAATAAGAAATTAGGATGGGGAAAAAAGAAGTGTTTTGATCGATTTGCGGAAGGCGAGCAGATTAGTTATGGAACGAATGTGAGATGGGAGGGAGTTCCAGAGCCTTGCCCCCAGGACTCTGAAAGAGCGACCGCCCATTCTGCTTAGCCTTATACGTGGGGTAACAACCAAGTTTTGACCCAAGGAGCGTAGGGCCCGCTGAGGGATGTAGGGCTCTAGGAGAGGACGCAAGAGACCAGGACAGTCAGTCTTAAGAATTTTGAAGACCGTAGTGAGGGCTTTAAACTGGACGCGGGCTTCTATGCGTAGCCAATGTAGTTTCTGGATGGTGTTTCTTGCGGAACACCTTCGGGGGAGGCCTACAACTGCCCTGGCGGCAGAGTTTTGAATACGTTGAAGCCGCATCATCTCAGCTTTATTAAGGCCGAGGAAAAGGACATTGGCGTAGTCCAGTCGAGCCAAGATGGTGGATTGGACTATAAGTTGACGCGTATGGCGATCAAAAAAGCCAAGAATAGGATGAAGGTTCCTCAACAGGCCCACACAAGTGGCAGCCAGGTTCTTAGTGTGGGTCTGGAAGGTAAGGGATGCATCCACCCAGACGCCAAGGTTTTTTACCACAGTTTTAGGGGGGGGGGGGTCGGGCCCAATGCGGATGGCCACCAGTGATCAGTCCAGTAGTCAGGGTTTTTGCCCAAGAGCAACACCTCTGTTTTGCCAGCGTTCAGCTGGAGGCAATTGTGTGACATCCAGCGAGCGACTGCCTCTAGCCCGTTCTTAAATTTCGCCGCTGAGATCGAGGGGCCCTCAGTTAGGGAAATGACCAGCTGGGTGTCGTCGGCGTACGACACTAGTGTCAGGTCCCATTCTTTTGCTATTTCGGCGAGAGGCTGTACATAAAGATTGAATAGGGACGGGCTGAGCGCCGAACCCTGGGGGACGCCTTGCTCTATAGGGTGAGGCTCTGATATAAACGGGGGGGCAGAGACCCGGAAGGACCTGTCAGTTAAAAATGAACGGAACCACTCTAATGCAAGGTCTTTAATACCAATGGCTTCGAGACGTTTTAATAAGATGGAGTGGGAGACCGTATCAAAGGCTGCGCTGAGATCGAGTAAGATCAGCGCAGCACTTTGACCGGCATCCAAAATGTTCCGTAAGCTTTCAATAGTGGTCAGCAGGGCGGATTCGGTGCTGAATCCTGGCCTAAAGCCATTTTGTGAGGGGTCTAAAATTTGGTATTGCGTCATGTAGTTGGTTAAGACCTTGTTCACATGGGCTTCAGCCAATTTGGAAACCCATGGAAGCAATGAAATTGGTCTGAAGTTTCCTGGTTGTAATGGGTCTAGGTTAGGTTTTTTTATAATTGGAGAGACCCAGGCCTGCTTCCAACACGTGGGAACCACTGCTGAGGAGAAAGATAGATTAAGTAGGGTAGTCAACGAAGGAAGGAAGAAATCGAGAGATTCTAGATATTTGGCGGGTCTCATGGCGTCTGTGGGCGAGCCGGATTTGACTTTGGCGCACAGTTGGGCGAGTTCGTCAGAAGTTAAGCTGGGGATAAGAGACAGACTGGGACTATCTGACGAGGGCTCACGTGGTTTGAAGGTATCCGTAAGGATCTGAGGGAAGGAGGTGTAGATTTTCTTTACCTTTTCCGTAAAGAAGGTGGCAAGTTCCTCGCATTGTTGTGCAGAGGTTATGCCCGAGGTAGGAGTAGGACTGTCTTTAAGTTTTTGAACAAGATCAAAGATAGTTTTTGAAGGGTTCTTACTGGAGCTAATTGTTTCCGCATAGAAGGAAGCACGGGTGGCGCGCACCGCCTTGTGATATAACCTCAATTTTAGCAGGTAGGCAGCTTTATCGATGTCCTTGTAATCTCTCCTCCACTGGCGTTCAGCCCTTTTGCAGTCTTTCCGCATGGTTAAAAGATTTTCGTTATACCATGGGTTGGATGGCAAATTGCGGGTTCTAGTCCATTTTGCTGGTATAAGGGAGTCTAGTCCTAAATTAATCCAATGTTGAAAGGCCGCGTATGTGGAGTTAATATCTCCGTCTGAGAGGTTAAGATGGAGGTTACCTAGTTTGCTAGTAAGGTCGCTAGGAGCCAGTTTATGCCACGGCCTCTTATATCGGGAGCTGGAAGTGTTTTTCGCAACCGAGTCTCTGGTCTTCTGGGTAAATTTGATAAGGGAGTGGTCAGTCCACCCCATAGGTTTAGGAGGGGCCGCCGAGGCATCTGGAAGATTGGAAAACACAGGGTCCAGTAAATGCCCGGCCGAATGAGTGGGAGTTAGAATGAGTGGGTTAAGCTGAAGGGCCGTGAGGTCCGCCTGAAGGTTCTTAATGGTGTGGTCAGTCATGGAGTCGAAGTGTAAATTAAGGTCTCCCAGGATGGTAAAATTGGGAGAGGATATCACTAAAGTGTGAGCGGCATCTAGGAGTTCCTCAATGAACCTGGCAGTGGGGCCAGGGGGCCGGTAGATATATAATCCGGAGAGGGTGAACTGGGGGTTGGTGGAGATTTTAAATCTTGCACTTTCACAGCCCCAAATGGCTTCCTTTTCAAAAGTGCAGTTGTAAGATGATTTGTAGACAACAGCTATCCCCCCCCCCCCTGGAATCTCTATTAATGGTTTTTATGGAGAAACCCTCTGGCAGCGAGAGATTAAGGATGCTGTTTTGGTCATCGTGGAGCCAAGTTTCACAGATAAACATAATGTCAGGATGTTCCTCTGTTATGAGAGTGAACACCTCGGCGTGGTGTTTCACAAGAGATCTGACATTAAGTTGGAGAATGGAAAGAAAGTGTTGCTTATAAGCAGTAGTATTGTGGCTAACTAGCCTGGGTAAGGGTGTCTGAAAACAACATGACTTACAGTACAGACCTGTTTGTCCTAAGCAGCCTTCAAGTTTCTTGCATCTTGAATCTGGTTTAAGTGCAAGGAGGGATTTTCTGTCGTACTGGAGTTTAAGTGGTGCAAGTTGAGCAGGGGGGCTGGCGAGAGGCGATGGTCTGGCGATGACGGGCGCAGACGGGCTTGCCTTAGGCGCGCCTTCGGCGCGCAAACGGCGCTCCCGCTGCGCTCGTCCGCTGCGCTTGCGTGGGAAACACATTTTAGGGGGAGGAGAGGTGGGCGTGGCCTATCAGGTGGGCGTGGCCTCGCGGCTGGCGATGGCGGCAGAAGTCAACAAACACCCCAAAACAGCGCTAAAATCCGCTGAAAGTGGAATGCTTTAGTGGCAGGCAGCCCAGCACAGAGCTCAGGGCAGGAAACAAAGTTTTAAAATATGTGAAACAAGAATTAACAGATTAAAACAATTTGCGTGTATTTCCTCCGGCTTTCCGCCTCAGAGGTGAAGTTATAGAGAGCGCACTCGTGGTTCAGTGCTTACTTATAGGCGGGAGAGGTGGGCGTGGCCTATCAGGTGGGCGTGGCCTCGCGGCTGGCGATGGCGGCAGAAGTCAACAAACACCCCAAAACAGCGCTAAAATCCGCTGAAAGTGGAATGCTTTAGTGGCAGGCAGCCCAGCACAGAGCTCAGAGCAGGAAACAAAGTTTTAAAATATGTGAAACAAGAATTAACAGATTAAAACAATTTGCGTGTATTTCCTCCGGCTTTCCGCCTCAGAGGTGAAGTTATAGAGAGCGCACTCGTGGTTCAGTGCTTACTTATAGGCGGGAGAGGTGGGCGTGGCCTATCAGGTGGGCGTGGCCTCGCGGCTGGCGATGGCGGCAGAAGTCAACAAACACCCCAAAACAGCGCTAAAATCCGCTGAAAGTGGAATGCTTTAGTGGCAGGCAGCCCAGCACAGAGCTCAGGGCAGGAAACAAAGTTTTAAAATATGTGAAACAAGAATTAACAGATTAAAACAATTTGCGTGTATTTCCTCCGGCTTTCCGCCTCAGAGGTGAAGTTATAGAGAGCGCACTCGTGGTTCAGTGCTTACTTATAGGCGGGAGAGGTGGGCGTGGCCTATCAAGTGGGCGTGGCCTCGCGGCTGGCGATGGCGGCAGAAGTCAACAAACACCCCAAAACAGCGCTAAAATCCGCTGAAAGTGGAATGCTTTAGTGGCAGGCAGCCCAGCACAGAGCTCAGGGCAGGAAACAAAGTTTTAAAATATGTGAAACAAGAATTAACAGATTAAAACAATTTGCGTGTATTTCCTCCGGCTTTCCGCCTCAGAGGTGAAGTTATAGAGAGCGCACTCGTGGTTCAGTGCTTACTTATAGGCGGGAGAGGTGGGCGTGGCCTATCAGGTGGGCGTGGCCTCGCGGCTGGCGATGGCGGCAGAAGTCTCCATAAGACTCCTACACAGACTCCAGACCATCGAGAACACTGCCACAAGTAACAAAATAACCCTCCATGATGAACCCACATCACACCGCACCTCAGGAGCTCCACTGGCTCCCCATTCACAAGTATAGCGTATTCAAACTTCTCCTGCACACATACAAGGCCCTACACAACACAGGACCAGAACACCTGACAGCTACATACACTTTCACCAAACCACCAGACACCTACGCTCTACCTCACTCTCACTTGCACACACTCCTTACATCTGCAAAAGCAACACTGGAGGTTGCCTTTTCTCCTACACTGCCACCAAGATATGAAAGGATCTCCCTCAACACGTCAGAGCCTCCTCCTCACTTCTTGAGCTCCACAAGAAGCTGAAGACCTGGCTCTTCGATAAGCACCTTAGGGACCACACACCTACACACCTGGCCAAGCACCTGGATACCCACTCAGGTGATTAGTGCGCTATACAAACATAACTTAACATAACACAAGATAGTTGACTACAAAGGGCCGGAAGTCGCCTTTACCAACAATATCGAAATACACACAATGATTGAGTTTGTGCGAATTGTTTTTAGCAGACAAAACATCCCCAATAAGGAGGTGACGGATAATGGAAAGCAGTTAGTTTCTGATGAGATGGAAACATTCCTGAGTGTGGCATTGTTTACAGCTGTCTCACGTTGTATCATTCCAGGAGCAATGGTCTGGTGGAATGTTTCAATCGCACACTGAAGGACCAATTACAGCGTGTTCTTATTGAAAAGCTAAAGTAAAGGAGTGTTGTCAGACACATGCTTTGGGTGATGCAGTCACCCCAATATGTCAGTGGGAATCATGCCTTTGTTCTGTTAAGAGGGCGGGTTCCTCAATGTAAGCTCAACAAGGATTGGTTGCGTCATCAAGCAATTGATATTGCTGGTCTAGAGAAGGTGGTGGATGTCAGGAGTAAGGTGCAAGCCAAGTACTGGGTGAAAAAGTTGTGGAAACAGTGTATATGTCAAAGTAGGGACTTAGTTTAAAGTAAAGAAACCAGGACATAAGGTGAAGGGTTAATCCAAGTATTTCTCCCCAGTGTGTGTAGAGCAAGTCATGTCTTATGCGGTGCGAACCAGTGATGGTCATATCTGGAACAAGTACAAAATTGCGTATGGTTCCTGGTGACAAAATTGGCATGGTGCATGAGTGTTTAGGAACTTCAGAAAATGAGGAGTGCATGGAAGTTCTGTGTTCTGGGGAATTTGTTTGCCCGGCACGTTTGTTGAATGCCAGACGCTTACCTGACCGGATGAGTGATTATGTGTTCCTATGCTCATATTTTGTTTTCTCTTTAATGTATTCTTTTCAGAAATGTATTTTGACTGTATCTTGGGATTGTTCATTGCATTTTATATGTTTTACATTTGATTTTCCCATAAGCATGTTCCATGAGTTTGTCATGGTTTGCTTTTGCACTTTGTTATTTATTATTGTTTGTTTACATAGGCGTGGGGGTATGTTCGGGCTGGAGAAGTATCGCGCATTCCATTGCATGTGCGATGCATGGGGGTTCCAAGATGTCTAGGACGAAGGTTTGAGTGAGGGTGCTTAGCGGCGCTTACTTTGACTCTCCTTGAATAAGGAGCTGTGCCTCTGTCTGGCTCCGCACATCTGTTCACTGTGGTGTTTTACATTCCTCTAAACTTTAATTAGGGAAGTATTTACCTTTTTGATAATGGTTGCTGTGATATAATTAGGATATTTAGACATTTTCAGGTGTGGGTCAGGAAATGCCTCCATAAATGCAAGCACTATACAAGTATATTAAGATACACAAAATTAAATCCCTCTGCCCTACCCTCCTCCATCGAAAAGAACCTTTTAGGATCCCTTTTAAGTGACAGCTTTTCCATTCACTTTTACCCACACCTGTAAGAAAATGCCAGCTTTCCTGGGATTTTATAGACTTTTTGGACAGATACTTGGGTTTTATGTATCCACTTATGTATTTGTTTATTCATTCATTTATTTATCTATTAAATCATAATGCCTGGTCGAAGCATGCTTCACTATGAAGCCAATTCAGGCTCAGAAATGTGTTGTCTATTTAGTATTGCTTGCCAGCTCTGAAGGGACACCATTGCCAGGTCACAAAGGGTCATACACCACCAAGACAGGTGCAAATTCACAGGGCACAAATATCATGGCTCTGGTAACGGTAAATTCACCCTGGTCCTTCACACTGGTGCATCAACAGAAATTCTGCAGGGCCTCTTTAAACCTTGAAGGAGAGCCTGACATATCACTATGGCGGTGCAAACCCCACCTTCGCCCACCCCAGACCCCAGTGGTCTGCCAACCAAAGTCAGAATTCCCCACCACAGGGGTAGGGACATTTGTTTCTGTAAACACTCAATTGTCCTGACATGCTAGAAGCTTTCTTCCAGTGTGTGGCATCATTGTTCCTTTATTTTACTACTTGCAGCTGCCACGCCCGTAACAGTGGCCGGGAGCAGGGTATTGCAGGGCACCTACTAAACAGGACAGGGCTTTGATGGTGTAAGGCAGGGCCGGACTGGCCGCAGGGGGCACCAGGCATTTACCTGGTTGGCCGGAGGGGTGTGGGACGGTTTTGCACCCGTGGGGGGGCAGTTTTTGCAGTAGTGCTGCAGTATTGACCCCTTGTAACAAAAGCGGGATCAGTGCTTCTTGACAGCCACCGCCCCTCCCCCCTCCTCCTGCCCCCTCACCCCTGCTCCCAGGCCCTTCAAGCAGCAATCTGCCAGGGCTAGTTGCCACCCCTAGTCCGGCACTGGTGCAAGGCCGGTGGCCCTCTGGAAGATGGGTCGCAGGAAAGATTTCTGATCCCGCCGCCAGTTGAGGCTCACCATTTGAAACTTAGGACTTTCTCCACTTCTAACTGAGGTGGGGAAACCTCAGAGGAGCAGAGGAGCAAGCTGTACTGCCCATGACTGCCCTACTCTAAACGAGGCCTGCGTCTACAAGTGGAACTTGACAACATAGAAAAAAAAACCTGTCATGATGGGACCTACAAATGTGGAGTCCAATAGAAAATATCCGGTATTGACAGTGCTTAATTTGAACCGGTGGTTTCCAATTTTTGGTTTCTCTGTGCCAGCACTTAATCCTCAGCACCAGGGCCTGTGACAGTAGCGCTTGTCGTGACCCGACAGTGTGGGCGACGGACAGTAGGGCGTTAGGACCCTGTGGGTCCTCAGGCAGAGTGACCAAGTCACCGGACACCAGATCCGGTGACGAGACAGGAAAGGGGACAGACAATGACCAGGACATGGACGGGGACGGATGTGCTGACCAGCAGCTGCACGAGGTGCTAACCAGCAGTTATGAGAGATGTAAATAAAGAAATGTGAGACTAACCTGCGTCCTGTGTTTGGTGTACCTCCCGGCACACATGAAGAACACGACAACTGGCGACGAGGAAAGTGACGAACGACGCATGGAAAATAGAGCGAACAATCGATGGCTGGAGACACACCAGGAGCCCACCCTGGAAGTGTAGGAGACACAAGAAAGACTGCCCGTTGAGCAGTGACGCGGGAGCTCACCCCGACTGCCACCGGTGAAGACGAGCGTGGATGCGGTAAGCGCTGAGGAATAAAGGAATGAGTTGGAAAGACTGGCGCGAGCCATCGCAAGAATATCGAGAGTCTCGGCGGCCATATTAGAAGGAGGCGAGCTGAGCCAATGGGCATTGAGAACAGCGGTGGTGGCCATCTTAAGAACAGGCAATGCGATTATGACCGCGAAATTGCACGAAAACAGCGGCGGCCATCTTAGATCAGGAAACAAAGATAGACAACAATGGAGCGGCCATTTTAAGGTCAAATAACGTCGGAAAAGAAGGAAATGAGAAAGAAAAGACAACTAGAAGCTAGAAATAAACAAAATAAAGGCAGAAATAAGGAGAATAAAGGGGCATAATAAGGACAGGAAGAACAAAGACGACCAAACTATTGTGAGAATGACGGCGGACATTTTGAAGGGGACATTCAAGGAAAGGTCATAGGAAAAAGCAGAGCAGCCATTTCAAAGCCAGGCAAAGGGCAAAGAAGAAGAATAACATAAGACAAGGTGAATTAAGGAGAACGTGAGCAATAAAAAGGAATAAAGAAGAAAAGACGGGAAGAAAACGAAGACAAAACAGAAAAGGAAGATAAGCACGGAAAATGTCTGAAAAGAGAAACAAAGGAAAATAAATGTTTTGATTGAAGAATAAAGGATAAACAAGGCGCAAAAGAGCGCACAAGTGGAAAAAGAGCAATAAGGCAAAGGAAGATGATGGTGCAATAAGAAAAGAGAAAACCAAAGAATAACAAAAGGACAAATCGAGAAAGAGAAAGAAGAAAACAAAATATATATATATATATAAGAAAGAAGAACAAGAGAGTGGAAGAAGCCAGAGAAGGCTAAATAAAAGACAGAAAAGAGAAACAACAAAGCAATAAGGAAAAGAAGAAAGAGGAGTAAAATAACGAGGAAAGAAGGGACACCAAAGAAACAGAAAGAGGAAAGGAGAACACGAAAGAAAAGAAAACAAAAGGAAAGACATAAATATAAGAAATAAGTAGCAGGAAAGATGCAAACATGAGAAAACAAGGACATAAAGAAGAAAAAGACTAGGAAAGCCAAGAAGAGGCCAAATAAGAATTTTGTAAAAACAAAGAAAAGAAGGAAGGACAAATAAGAAAGAAGCAAAAAGAAAGGAAAAGCCAGAGATAAGGCTAAATAAAGGACAGAAAAGAGAAATAACAAAGAAAAGAGGGACCAAGACCCACCAAGAAAAAGGAAAGCGGAAAAGGACAGAAAAAAAAGAAATAACCAAGAAAAGAAGGACAAAGACCTACAAAGAAACAGGAAAGAGAAAAGGAGAACATAAAAGAAAAGAAAACAAAAGGAATGACACCAAGACAAAGGAAATAAAATGGGTAAAAAAGAGTAACACGAGAGGACTTTGGCGCTGGAGAAACAGCAGCAAAAAAGAAAGGACAAAGACATACAATAAGCAGAGCGGACAGGCGCCACCAAGGAAATAAAGGCAAGAGGCACCGCATGGCCAGGACCAAAGGTGTTGAGACAGAAACAATATAGATAATAAGACAACCAGTTCTCCAAAGAGTCACTGGCGGTGACGAAAGTGAAAGGATCGATGATAACGGCTGCCTACGACCAACAACGAATAACAAGAAACAGATAGCATTTCAAGGACAAAGAAGGCGGAGAAAGAAGAAATGGCAGTGACAACTGCAGCCACATGGACGGTGGAAGATAGAGGACAAGGAAGCGATGGAGACACCAGATTCACGAAGGACATGCAGTAAACAACAGAGACTCATTGAAGAAATGTAGAATGACAAGTACTCTCTCCCTCTCTCTCTCTCTCTCTCTCTCCCTCTCTCTCTCTCCCTCTCTCTCTCTCTCTCTCTCGTTCGTTCACCCCCATCAATATAACTGTGAATGAGGACTATGGTAAATGTGTCACGAACATTTGTTTGCAACAAGGGGGGAGATGTCGTGACCCGACAGTGTGGGCGACGGACAGTAGGGCGTTAGGACCCTGTGGGTCCTCAGGCAGAGTGACCAAGTCACCGGACACCAGATCCGGTGACGAGACAGGAAAGGGGACAGACAATGACCAGGACATGGACGGGGACGGATGTGCTGACCAGCAGCTGCACGAGGTGCTAACCAGCAGTTATGAGAGATGTAAATAAAGAAATGTGAGACTAACCTGCGTCCTGTGTTTGGTGTACCTCCCGGCACACATGAAGAACACGACAGCGCTGTCTGGCTAATTGAGAGATGACCACAGCAACAGTAAATTATTACCTCAATATACATTGAAAATGACCATTACCTGCCACCCAAGCCATTCTTATAGCTTTGGGGCGTTGAATATTCCTAATTGTCACACTCGTAGGAGTGTGATGGTTAGTAGTTGTGCTGTTTCTATCATTGGCAGCATGGCAGGGGCAGTGTGTGGTGCAAGCTGCAGTGGCCTCCTGACCAGAGCCCCTGCACTTATGTTTTGCAAATTAAGCACTGGTTGACAATGTTTTGTGAAGGAGACGCAGCTGTGGGCAGATGTTGTAGGATTCTAGCTACACTGCAATCTCATCTAAAGCTATCCAGGGGTCGGCCTCTCCGCGTCATCCCATCTGTGATATATGGGCGCGCAACACCCATTGGGCTCACCGGGCTTCAGCCCCCCCCCGTCGTCTACTTCAGCCCGGGCTAATTTGACACGCACTGAAATAACTGCGCATCGGAGCCGAGAAAATCATTTTTATGATGCTTTTTGAGAGGCCCAGCAGCCCGAGCCAGCCAGCCTCTTAGTTTCAGGGAACCCCCAGCCCCCACCTCTTGTTTTCCTTTACTGGCACTGAGGTGATATCCATGCCTGAAGGCAGGGATTTCACCTAATCACTTGATGTGTTCAGCATGGGGTGGGAGTGGGAAGATGCACACAGCAGGGGGAAAGGGACGGCCAGTGCAGGTGATGCTTTTCCTTTGTTAATTAATTTCTGCTGGTGTCATAGCCCAGGGTTTGCTGTCTGTGCACTTGTATGGATGTGTATTCCATACAAGTGCACAGACATCACACCATGGGCTATGACGCCAGCAGGAATTAATTTACAAAGGAAAAGCTTCACCTGCACTGGACATCCCTTTCCCCCTGCTGTCTGTGCACTTGTAGGGAATTCACATCCAGGGCGCTAAAACACACGCAGAAGCAGAGGAGGCCCTGGTAAGGAGAAACCAGGAAACATTTGGCCCGCACCTGTCCACACTGTGAGATTTTCGGGAGGGGCTGGATGCCAGGACACAGTGCTGCTGATCAGCCCAACGTCAAAGAGGAGAGTTCCCTCCGAATATGCAAATGTAGTGTAAGGTTGCAGAGTTCATTTTTTGGGGTGCTAGTGGGTAACTTTAGGGTTCAGGGTGGGTGTGGGTTTTAGGGTGCCAGGGAGTAATTTTAGGGTTCAGGGTGGGTTACGGATTGGGGTGCCTGGGGGTAATTTTAGGGTTCTGAGTGGGTATGGGTTTTAGGGTGCAGGGTAGTAATTTTAGGGTTCAGGGTAGTAATGGGTTTTGGTGTGCCAGGGGGTAATTTTAGGGTTCAGGATCGGTATGGGTTTTGGGGGCCAGGGGGTAATTTTAGGGTTCAGGATCGGTATGAGTTTTGGGGGCCAGGAGGGCAATTTAGGGGTTCAGGGTGGGTGTGGGTTTTGGGGTGCCAGGGGTAATTTTACGCTTCAGGGTGAATATGGGTTTTGGGGAACCTGGGGTAATTTTAGGGTTCAGGGTGAGTATGGGTGTTGGTGTGCCAGGGGTAATTTTATGGTTTAGGGTGGTTAAGGGTTTTGGGGCGCTATGGAGTTAATTGTAGGGTTCAGGGTGGGTATGGGTTTTAGCATGTGAGGGGGGGAATTTTAGGGTTCAGGGTGGGTGTGGGTTTTTGGATATCAGGGGGGCAATTTTAGCGTTCAGGGTGGGTAGGGGTTTTGGGGTGCCAGCGGGTCATTTTAGGGTTTAGAGTGGTAATGGGTTTTGGGGTGTGAGGGGGGGACATTTTAGGTTTCAGGGTGGGTGTGGAATTTCGGGTGTCAGGGGGCAATTTTAGGGTTCAGGGTGGGTATGGGTTTTGGGGTGCCAGGGGAGAATTTAATGTTCAGCATGGGTATGGGTTTTGGGGTGCCAGGGGTAATTTTAAGGTTCAGGGTGGGTATGGGTTTTGGGGGGGCAAGGGTGTAATTTTAAGGATCAGCGCGGGTATGAGTTTTGGGGCTCCAGGGGTTGATTTTAGGGTTCAGAGTGGTAATGGGTTTTGGGGTGCCAGGGGGTAATTTTAGGGTTCAGGGTGGGTATGGGTTGTGGGGTGCTAGGGGGGTAATTTGGGGGTTCAGGGTGGTAATAGATTTGAGGGGGCAAGGGTGTAATTTTAGGGATCAGTGCGGGTATGGGTTTTGGGGTGCCAGAGGTAATTTTAGGGTTCAGGGTGGGTAAGGGTTTTGGGGGGTGAAGGTGTAATTTTAGGGATCAGCGCGAGTATGCGGTTTGGGGTTCTAGGGGGATGATTTCAGGGTTCAGGGTGGTAATGGGTTTTGGGGTGCGAGGGGGTAATTTTAGGGTTGCATGTTTTCTCCGCTTGACCTGAGCATTAATCAATCCTGATTATCTGCCATTTTAGCCCCACCCCATTGATTAACATTAGCCACGCCCCTTCATTTGCCATGTTAGCCCCCCCCGAAATTAAGACCTAGTTGCGCCCCTGGGCAGGAGTGACGCAGGCCGTGCGTCACGCCTTGGCCCTCTCCCTGCGTCATGTGACTCTGGCATCTCCCAGGACTGCCTGCGTAGATCTCCTGTGCAGACACACACCTGAACCCTCCCTGGGTGCGCCTTGGCAGCCTCGCGCGCTCTCGGTGTTTCTTCAGCTGGTGCTGATGCTGTCAGCCCTCCGGAGCCAGGACCGTCCCGGGCATCGGTTCTGGGAACGGCTCTGCTTTCAATCCCGGCAAACCCCGCGCTGTAATCCCACCGTGTGGTTCTAATTACCCAGGTATGCTGCTGAGGGGGTGGCGCGGGGAGGCAGGGGTTCTCATGACCCCGACAGCTGCGCCGACCTTTCACAACCGACGTCAGCCATCAGTCCGAGTAAAACTGCTCAGGACCAAACACCTGCACTGCACTTTCTAAGGTTGTACCGCTGCACTTTACATTAAACTATTGAAAAGCGTCTTGGGGGCAGATTTACAAGCCCCTTGCGCCACTTTTTCGTCACTTTTCCCATGTTAAAAATGACGCAAAAGTAGCGCAAGGGGCTTGTAAATCTGCCCCTTGCTGTCTCTGTGTGTTTGGTTGTGTGTATGTGATCAAAATAACACAATCATAGTTACAAAGCAGCTGAGCATCGTGCAAGCGGAAAGGGTAACATTAAAGGACAGGAGCACATGGAATATAAAAAAGGATTAGATACTGTCCACCCAAAACCATTTCTCAAAAATATCTCAATCTATATACAACCCCTTCAATAAACTATTATTTGATCAAATTTTTTAGGGTGGGGTAAACATTTTCGGTTTTGGAACAATGTTCTAACAGTCCCTCACATTCATTCATCACCACTGAATGTGCCACGTCACATATGACCAGTGTGAACATGTACATTTATGACACCCTGGGGAATTACATTATGTGACTCAACAATGATATTTAATTGCATAGCGTTGCACCCAGCTGGAAAATAGCCCCAGGATGGAGCCAGCCAGTACCCACTTCCTTATGCACAAACCGGCCTAGGGGCCTTTGGCAAAACAAGCATCATCCATAGGACTCTTGCTAAAAGCCACAATTCTATTCATCCCTGTACTCATGAGACCACCTCACAAACATGCCTAACACTGATCTGATCACTGAGAACTGAAATGTCGGAGAAGGTCCAAAAACACCCTTGTAGGGGAAGGGGAGCTCAACGGCTAATAAAAATAATAAGATATGTCACTCCCCAAATCCATAAGAGACATTTCAACTAGGGCTGCCTTTGGATACCTCACTAGATCGCGACTAGAAGGTTGATGGAATCCCACCCTTATAGTAAATTACTGGGTCTCCAAAACCATTAATAACAGAGCATATGTCACTAGCTGGATACTACAGAGGAAATGCTAAGTCAAAAGAAACTCACCAATGTGGAATACAGTACCTGCGTAGGGACCTCTCATACGTCACCTACAATTTTACTAAACAGCACACCAGCATCCCACATGAACTGCACAGCGCCCTTTTACATAACATATAGAATCAGCACATGACGACAGTTGACGCCCAAGCATCAGCCAGGTCATGTTCTGTCTGCTCATTGATGCCACATGTGGTAGGGGCAGACATAAGGTACTTGTCCCAAGAAGTAGCAACCAAGAAGCAACATGCCTTATACACCTCTAACTATGTAGTATAAGGGCCAAGATCCAACCGAACAAGACAGAACCACACAGGGTTATTGTAAACCTAACCCAATATGACACCAACCCAACAGCATTATACATCTTTACTGAACCCACTGATATCCAAACTGAGATGGACAGGATGCAGAGGAAGGATACCCTCCTTGCATCTTGGCCTCGAGATTTCCTGGAGAAGAGATTTTTGGGGGTAGCCATACCACCATCTCAGTGCTCAAACAGGTCTTCTCCAGCATCCATCTGTGGACTGACAGTGGCTCTTAGTGAATCCGGGGGGTTGTATGATGTTACAACGCATACTTTTACAACGAACACCTTTACAACACATTTTTTACAACGCAACATCCATTACAACGCATTCCATTACAACGCATGCCATTACAACGAATTTTTAAAAACTACCTTTACAACGCATTCCATTACAACGCATACTACCTTTACAACGCATACCATTACAACGCATAACATTACATTGCATGTATGGTAAGTATTGGATAGTGTAGGGGTAAAAATTACCATTCTAACTCCAGGGGGTGCAACAGTAGGGTAAGTGTTGGATAGTGTAGGGGTAAAAATTACTATTCTAACTCCAGGGGGTGCAACAATAGGGTAAGTGTTGGATGGTAATGGTATGCATTGTAATGGTGTGCGTTGTAATGACTGCGTTGTAATGACATGCGTTGTAATGGTATGCGTTATAGTGTCATGCGTTGTAATGGTTGCGTTGTAATGGCATGCTATGTAATGGATGTTACGTTGTAAAAGTTTTGTTGTAATGGTAGTGCGTTGTAAAAGTTGCCGTGTAAAGGTTGTTTCCCATGCGGGGCAGTGTTCTTTAACAACAAGTGGTCGCCCGGCATGGAATTCCCAAGTAGGGCCGCCCAGCTTGGGGTCGCATGGGGAAGGGTTTAATGAAAGTAAGAGTAACCCATGTCAGGAAATCTGGGACACCGAGGTGGGTAGATACACTTGGCTAGAAGGGAAAGGTCAATTTTAATATTCACTTTGATATTCCACCTGCAAAATGCCCTCTTATAACTAATCCCCTATCTATATAGCTGGATATCTGCTAGATCCTTTATTTTCCAACCTGAAGGGACTATGGGTAGACTGCCCAATTTCTTTATTATGGTTCAACCATTTGGCAATTCCTTGCTCTATTTCGATTGCCTCTACTTTTGTAGCACAGTCGCGCGGTCCAGTCTCCTTTTCAAAGAATTGGTTGAAACTCAATATGTTGACTTGTAGCTCAAATACACATGAAGTGTGTTATTCAGTGGAGTCCCCCAGTATTGATAATTTGATCCTGTCTTCTTTTGATTCCGCACTTCCTCTCAAATGCACCACACATTGCTGATCCCTTCCCTCAGCCCTGTGGTTTAATGATGCCTTATGCGAAAGTCAAAAGAACTGTAAGCACCTTGAAAGAGTCTGGCACAAAACTTTTTGTGAAGATGACAAACAGAAGTACAGACACGTGAATCAGCAAATCTCTGCATTGATTGAATTGAATAGACTTCTTCACCCCTCTCAATCAGGTTTTTGGGACAGTCACAGTACTGAGTTGGCTCTACTTGGAGTCACCGAACAGCTTAGGCTCTAACTAGACAAGGGTGTAACGGCAGGTTTGATCCTACTTATCCTCAGTGCCGCGTTTGACACAGTAAATCATAAGACACTTTTCCAAAGAGCCAAAGCCAGGTCTTGACTCGGCTAAGTTCAGTTTTACAAGATGGTTCCTTTGAGTTCTTCACCAAAACACACAGCTCTAACCCCCTTCCCATATCATCTGGCGTACTGCAGGGTCCGGCTCTCAGCCCAGCCCTATTCAATATTTATGTACAGCCATTGGCAGATATAGTGGAAAGCTGCGGTGCTAAGCTTTTTTCTTTGCAGATGACACTCGGATCATTGTCTCCCTGTCATCTAAGGAAAATCACAGCTCTGACACTAAATATCTGCCGTAGTGAAATTGGCTTCTTGGAGGAACAAGAACTTCCTCAAATTGAATGGGTATAAGACTGAACTTCTGCTGGTGGGCAATCAACCTCATCTCTGGGACCACTTCTTCGGCCGGATGTTCTTGGTACTTCTCCAACTCCAGTCTCTGAAGTCAAGAACCTAGGCTTCTGTCTTAATGAAAAACTTTCAATGAACCATAACATCAGTAAAGCAGCCTCCAATTGCTTTGGCGTTTTGAAATGGTTAAGAAAAATCCTCTGGTGTCTACCCGTCTCTGCCAAAAGAACAACAACACAGGCATTAACTACTTCCAGGTTCGATTAGGGTAATATTCTTTATCTTGGGCCCCTAAGGCCTCACTTAGACAACTCCAGGTAATCCAGAATGCGTCTTCCAGGCTACTATTCCACCATCCTAAGCATGCTTCCACCTACAATTTCCTTCAAAATCTTCACTGGCTTCCGGTCGAAAAGCGAATCCATTTTAAAGCACTTTTCCATATGCAGAGGCTTATGTAGAATGCAGACCCACTCTGTTTGAGATTACTGGTGGCACCTTACCTCCCCAATCACTTTCTTTGATCATGCAATACTAGTCTTTCCACAGCTCCCAGAGAACCCGTCAAAGTGGCCGATCTTTCTCCTACTTTGGCATCAAGATGTGAAACGCTTTGCCTATTTCCATGAGATCCTGACAATCTTTTTCGGTTTTCCAAATGTCTTAAAGGCTTGGCTCTTCTGAACTGTGCTTAGTTGTTAATACCCGGATGATATACCTTAATGCTCAGCGCGGGGACATCCAGACAGGGTAGCAACGAGTTTTACAAAATCGTATTATAATAATAATAATGTACACTTCCTAAAAAATAGACAGATAGCGACATCATGTGGTGGACACTAAAAAGTAAGTGACGCTGTTAAGAAAACAGTGCTGGAACCAAGATTCAGGAAACACCAGCACAAATTAAGCACTGTTCCCCAGTGACAGTTGCCAGAGACGTTGTTTTGGTGTTTCTGAAGGAAGCTCCCTTTTTGTGGGTCTGTGTCTTAAAACCAAAACCTAAACAATGCATCCCGTCCACCAAACCATGGAATAGAGCTGCAATTACATTTTTGCTGGAACAGCAGAAGCACTTATGGCAAAACTATCTCTGGAAAGAGTTGGTACATCTGGAGATGTAGAGGGTATTTTGTCACCTGCATGTTGGAAGCCCACCAAGAGGTGTCTAAGTAATCCTGTTACATTCCTAAAGCAGTGAAACACTGTTGTAAACTGATGCTGCACTTTCACCAACCGTAGTAACTGCATCTGCAGTCCCCTGAACTATTGCACTACTGACTGCTCCAGAACTACTGAACATGCATCTGACATCAATAACCCTCTAAAACAGTGCTTATTTGTAAAAATGTAAGTGTCAGGGTCCTCTTCAGGCGCTAGCTACAGCCTACACCACCATTTGCCCTGCTAGACCTACCAATGACAGTACCAAACCAGGTACTAACCATAGCACTCCAGCAAGTGTCACAGTTCAGACTATTCCAGGCTCCAAAAGCTATAAGATTAAGAAGGGCAGAAGCTAATAGTCATTTTTAACGTATATTGAATTAGTAAACAACTGTTGCTGTGCTCAATCTGAATCAAGCAAACAGCCCACCATGTGGGAGAGTGTCATAAGTGCTGGTGCTGCCAAGTAAGTGCTGGTGCTGAGCACCGGAAACCATCAGCTCAAATTAAACACTGCTCTATATGTGCCAAGATTCACCTATATTGTCAATATCGACGTGTCTTCTGAAGTTCGACTATTTTACTAAACGTTTGCAAAAAAGGTGGATGGGCCGCCAGCATGACGTTTCCGACAGTGGAGCAAGCAGGGTACCACTGCTGAAAGAGGTGATGGAACCACCAATTGGTGGGTGGAGAGTGCTGAGTTTTTGGAGTATGCTTTCCTTCCACCAATCCATAAATGATACCCAAGTATCCTAAAACGTTGGTAATTTCAAGGTTATATCACACTAAAAAGCTTTTCAATGTCAAGAAACAGGGGTCTTATTCCACAAGAATTGGTCAAACAATATATAGATGTTACACAATATCCTGATAATGGCTTGAGATTATGTACTCCTTATTTCACGTTCAATATCCCACATGATCAGTGCATGATCTGAGTGCCTGCCAATAAAAGCAGGTACAGTCAGACACGTAATAAAAAGAGAACAGATTTCAGGATTCCTATCCAGATGAAACTAGCCTGAGCTGCCCTTGAAGCCTGGGAACATTCCATCTCATATTAAGAGCCCCCTGGCAATGCAGGCGGCTTGTTGTTACCAGTCATGTTGAACCGGTTTCCCCTCAGATGTTTGAAGTTATGAACTTCATCAAGTGGGCCAATTACGTATCCCGTACAGGTTTCAAAAAGTGCACGTGTTGCAGTAATACAACCCCCGCCCCCGTGTCTTGGAATAGAGACATCCAAAATTAAAATTCTTGGAAACGAGAAATCCAAATTTAAAATTCACCAATCATGACTTATGTAATGATTGATTCGTTTATTTAGCCATAGAGTTCCCACGTAAACATTATAACACACAAATATTATATAGTTAGAAAAGCAATTAAATATATTTACGTTCAAGAATATAAACAATTTTGGCATTTATGTCGTGGATGTATTTTTGGTGAAAAAATATTTCAAGCTTTGGCTACAATTGGATTATAAACATTGAGAGAAATTTGAAAAATAAAGAATGGATCATGTTTTGCAATTTGGGCTGCCTTGCATTATTCATAAATAAGGAGGAATATTTGATTCTATATGTGATGTGACATTGAATGGACTGTAATTGACAATACGGATGTACAGCCATGTGATTGATTTGATTTAGGTAGTAGTATTTTTTATTGACAATATTTCAGTATGTGGAGACGAGCAATATAATGATGTAAATGGCTAAGACTTCCATGCTCTACGGGTCTCATTTCATCTTGGAGAATGGTTTAGGATATACTGGGATTTATATTTCGGCGGACGGGATATCCATGGAGGAACTAGTCCACCAAGATCTAAATCAGACCCTTACTCTCAAAATGAGAGAAGGATCGAGACTGAAAGATAGCCAGATTAGAGAACAAAATGAAGAAAGAACGCCTATGACTTTTAACTATTTTCACTTTTTAACACAGCATCCACAGGTCTTTCATCTCGAGTAATGGTCGATATTGCTTCAATTTAAAGATCTTAGACCTATCTTCCAACCTTCGGACCTGGAGACAAAGAATCTGTCTAAGCTGACATGGGGCACCAAAGGTAGCCCATAGGTAGGGACCAAGGATGGCAACTCCCAACTAGTGGCTGGCAGGGGAAGCTCCACTCTTTCTCCCATCCCTGGATACCCTCCAAGAACCCCTTGGGAATCCTGAGGCCTTGCTGTGCAAAGGAGACTGCACAAGGTTCACTAGAAGGGAGCAAGAAAGGGATGTCACCAGCCCTTGGTTAGCGAAGGGGTAGGTCATGTACCGCCACCATCTATTGCTCCACTTCTACTTCCGGAGGTGATTTGCACCACTTTGCTTAGAGTTGGCGCATGTGATCTAGGAGCGGGGCCCACCCGAGAGAAGGCTTACTTCACTTCCCGGCAAAGTTCTAAATAATGGTGCTATATCCTATCAGCGTTTCCTCTCCCAGAGTAACAATTTAGAAGAGAAGAGGAGAGTGATCACATCCTGTTCACACTAGACAAAGGAAAGCTCACTTGGAATGGGCTCCCAGGTTTCCTGTGTCCACACTTGATTATCTCATCCAGACCAGATTTTCCTTTGATTTCTGGAACTTATTGTCCTGTGTATTCCACTAGAAAACAGGACTGCAAGTCCCAGGATACCTAACAAAATTCCTAAGCAAACTTTAAAGTTTCTCTAATCAATCAATCAATCAGGGCATTTATATAGCGCACTACTCACCCGGAATGTCTCAAGGCGCTGGGGGGGAGGTGGGGGTCCGCTACTGCTCGAACAGCCAGGTCTTGAGCTGCTTCCTGAAGGCGAGGTGGTCCTGGGTCAGGCGGAGGTGGGTCGGAAGGGGGTTCCAAGTCTTGGCAGCCAGGTAGGAGAAGGACCTTCCTCCTGTGGTGGCTCTTCGGATGCGGGGGACGGCGGCGAGGGCGTGGCTGGTCGATCGAAGCTGGCGTTTGGGAGCGTAGAAGTTGAGGCGGCTGTTGAGGTAACCTGGTCCTTGGTTATGTAGGGCTTTGTGTGCGTGGGTGAGGAGCCGGAAGGTGATTCTCTTGTTGACCGGGAGCCAGTGCAGGTCTCTAAGGTGTCCGGAGATGTGGCTGCGGCGGGGGATGTCCAGGATGAGTCGTGCTGAGGTGTTCTGGATCCGCTGGAGTCTCTTCTGGAGTTTGGCGGTGGTTCCAGCGTAGAGGGAGTTGCCGTAGTCCAGACGGCTGGTGACGAGGGCCTGGGTGACCGTCTTCCTGGTCTCGGTGGGGATCCATCGGAAGATCTTACGTAGCATGCGCAGGATGTTGAAGCATGACGAGGAGACGGCGTTGACTTGTCTGGTCATGGAGAGGGAGGAGTCCAGGATGTAGCCCAGGTTGCGTGCGTGGTCTGTTGGTTTGGGTGCGCTGCCCAGGGCGGGGGGCCACCAGGAGTCGTCCCAGGCGGAGGGTGAGGATCCCAGGATGAGGACTTCCGTCTTGTCTGAGTTCAGTTTCAGGCGGCTGTTCGACATCCATTTGGCTACGTCTGTCATCCCTTCGTGCAGGTTGGCTCTGGCGGTGGCGGGGTCGTTGGTGAGGGAGAGGATCAGCTGGGTGTCGTCGGCGTAGGAGATGATGTTCAGGTTGTGCTGGCGTGCGATGGTTGCGAGGGGGCTCATGTAGACGTTGAAGAGTGTTGGGCTGAGCGAGGAGCCTTGAGGAACGCCGCAGATGACTTCGGTGGCTTCCGATCTGAACGGGGGGAGGCGGACTCTCTGTGTCCTTCCGGCGAGGAAGGAGGTGATCCACTCCAGTGCCTTCTCCTGGATTCCGACGTTGCTGAGGCGCTGTACTAGGGTACGGTGGCAGACAGTGTCGAAGGCCGCGGAGAGGTCCAGGAGGATGAGGGCCGCTGTTTCTCCGTTGTCGAGCAGGGCTCGGATGTCATCGGTGGCTGCGATCAGGGCGGTCTCGGTGCTGTGGTTGGCCCGGAAGCCAGACTGCGAGAGGTCGAGGGAACCGTTCGTCTCGAGGAAGGCGGCCAGTTGCTTGTTGACGGTCTTCTCGATGACTTTTGCAGGAAACGGGAGCAGCGAGATGGGGCGGTAGTTCTTGAGGTCGGTGGGGTCGGCTGATGGCTTCTTTAGTAGAGCGCTGAGTTCGGCGTGCTTCCAGCTCTCCGGGAAGGTAGCGGTGTCGAAGGAGGTGTTGATGATGTCCCGCAGGTGGGGTGCGATGACAGCGTCGGCCTTGTTGAAGACGTGGTGAGGGCAGGGGTCTGTCGGAGATCCGGAGTGGATGGAGTTCATCGGGCGGATGGTGTCTTCGGTGCTGATCGGGGTCCAGGCGCGTAGGGTGGTGGTGGGGGGCGGTGGTTCGGACGTGGCGTGCGTCGGTTGAGTGCTGAAGCTGTTGTGTATGTCCGCGATCTTGTTGTGGAAGTAGGGGGCGAGGGAGTTGCAGAGGTCCTGCGAAGGGGTGATGTCGTTGTTTCCGGCGTTGGGGTTGGAGAGCTCTTTCACGATGTTGAAGAGTTCCTTGCTGTTGTGTGCGTTGTTGTCCAGTCGTTCCTTGAATGCGGTTTTCTTGGTGGCGTGGATCAGCTGGTGGTGTTTTCGGGTGGCGAGCTTGAGGGCAGTCATGTTGTCCGGTGTTGGGTCTCTGCGCCAGGTTTTCTCGAGTGCTCTGCAGTTCTTCTTGGAGCTCTTGAGTTCGTCGTTAAACCATGGGGCTTTCTTGCTGCCGGGTCTGTTCGGCGGGGTCTTCAGCGGCAGAACGAAACTTACAGTAATAAAGCCTGGATTTCTGTGTTGAGAAAAGAATTAATTAGCTACCAAATATCTCACACAAAGTCTTAAAATCAACTTTCAGTTCAATGCCCTCTCCTGCTCCTAATCTGACTTCCAGGCCTTTGCCCAAAGTCCTGGAGTTGTTGGCACACTGACAGTCCTTCTGCACTTGACCTATCAGTCCTCTAGCAAGCCTGCAGCCCTTGGACCAATAAGCATTAGTTCTCACAAAACAGTCAGTAATTGTTACTCCAGTTACCAGTCTGAAGATTTAAGATCTATGAAATATATTTTCAAGCCAAGTTTACTAATGAATTTTTCCATTCGAATACACTTTGTGAATAAAAAATCAGTAAACAAGTATATAAACGGCATGCCAGTGAGACCCTGTTCGGGGTGCCACCGGGAAGGTCAGGCTACTGGGCAGTAACTGTGAAGATTGAGGTTGTTGTCACCGTGGTCCTGCTGTTCGCCCTACTAAGGATCTGCAAACTGGGCCAAATACACCCCTTCCGCACTTGGCTCTCAGGTTAGCCAGCAGTGGGTTCATACTGCTCAGCCGAGTGACTATCTTAGTATAAAGAAAGTAGTTTAAATCACAGCAAAACGAAATACTACACAGTTCAATGGGGGCTCAGTTACAGGGAAACTCACTCATCTATGATTCCCAGTCAAGAGTTGCACCTCCTACAATGTCATCTCCACATTATAGAAAGCTCTCTCTATGTTTATGCCTGTGCTTAATTTGTATAAAAATAAGTGCCAGGGCCCTTTTTTCAGGAGGCCACTCCAGCTTGCACCACCCATTGCCACCGGTAGTGCTGTCAATTACAGTACCATCACAACTACTTACTGCCACACTCCAATAAGTGTGACAATTCAGACTGTTGGAGGCCCCCACAGCTCTAAGAATGGTCTGGAGCAGGCATTAGTTGTTTTTAATGTCTATTGAATTAATAAACAGCTGCTGTTCTGCTTATCTTTAAATTACACAAACACTGCCACCATGTGACAGCTGTCATAAGTGCACGTATTGGTAATTAAGTGCTGGTGCCGAGCTCCGGAAACCACCGGGTTAAATTAAGGACTTGATCATGGTGATTTACACAAACGTACAGGCAGAGATTATTAAACACGGGTACAGTTTGCTAGTGATTACCACACAGGATAATTCATAGATCAGTTCACATATTTCTTGCCGAAAGCGAACACAATGATGACTTAGGGCCAGATGTAGGTAAATATCATTTACCGATTCTAAAATACCGAATTTTACCGATCGGTATTCCCCATTCATTCCTATGAGCCTGGAGGCCCATAGGAATGAATGAGAATTACAGATTCGGTAAATACCGAATCAGTAATAGGGGGTAGACCTACAAGGGTGGCTGGGTGTCACATTGACACCCTGTTGCACCCCTTTACAGTGCATGGGTGCACATGTGGCAGACATACATGCCCTTAGGCACTGTTAAAAAAGCACAAAATTGCTTTTTTAACGGTTTTAGGGCCAGATGTAGGAGCCATTTACCGACCGGTAAATGGGTTTTTGGTATGTAGGGGCACATTTTACAGAATCGGTAAATTTACCGATTCGGTAAATTTACCGATTCTGTAAAATACCAAATCGGTATTTTTACCGATTCGGTAAATCTCAGATGTAGGTGGGACTCCCAAAGGCCCTACAAATTCGGTATTTTACCACCCAATCCAATTGGGTATTAAAATACCGAATTCAGGTGTGCATGCACATGTGTGCATGCACACCTATGCCATGTGACAGACAGACATGCCCTTAGGGCATGTTTGTGTGCCACATGGCGCACATGTCAATTTTTGGGGTGCCAGAGGGTTTCAAAGTGACACCTACTGCACCCTTGCAGAATTCGGTATTTACCGATTCGGTAATTACCGAATCGGTATTTCCCATTGATTCCTATGGGCTGTGAAGCCCATAGGACTCAATAGGAAATACCGATTCGGTATTTACCGAATCGGTAAATACCGAATATTACCGATTCGGTAATTCCACATCTGGAATTACCTACATCTCCCCCCTCTATTTTACCACTTCTTAAATACCGAATCTGTAAAATTCGGTATTTAAGAAGTGGTAAAATAGAATTACCTACATCTAGCCCCAAGTTATTTACCACCAACTTGTAGTTGGTGGTAAATAACGAATCCTTACAAGTGAAAAGCCCTCACTTGAGTGCTTCCTACATTAAGGATTCGGCAATTTACCGAATCGGTATTTAACAATTCGGTAATTTCCGATTCCTTAAATTTCCGATTCGGTAAATTACCAAATCCTTAAATTAGGCCCCTACATCCCAAAAGCCTAATACCGGACGGTAACGGCCGACATTTGGTAATTTCGGCCGTTACCGACCGGTATTAGGCTTCCTACATCTGGCCCTTCTTGTTCTTACAACAAATGTACCTATCCATGATCAGTCTAGTCTTTCACGTTAGGCCCAGTTTGACCTGTTCACAGAGATGCGGCGTCAGCATCGCCGATGGGTGACCTCATGGGACCTGTACCTTCATCGCCAGCTCCGGTAATGGGGGGCCGCGGAGGTAGTTTAGCTCTTGACTGTATCCTTTAGGGTTTGAGGAGTGCAGCAGGACAGCCCTTCGGCAGGTGCCGCCTCTGGGCGCGATCAGAAAGAGTCTTATCTGTAGCCGTTGCAGTCTCTGCAGGGGCGGCTCCTCGGTAAGGCGGAGGAGTGTCATCACACTGCTCTCAGAGCAGAGCAGCAAAAATTAAATGACGATGACTTTGTAATTATCATTTTATTTTTTGTAGCTGCGGGGCTGAATTAGACTGGAGCGTGGCTGATGGCACAGGGGCAAGAATGCTTTGCACACTCTCTAAGTGCACATGACTGTTTGGCTGGTCCTCTGGGTCCGACCAAACAGTCATGCGCACTTTGCATGTTCCCCACCAGGCTGCATTACACAGCCTGGTGAGGAAAATGCAAAGCCTTCCTGTCCTCGTCTGAGCGCCGAACTACGATGCTCAGACCAATCACAACGTTGCATTGCAGCATTGTGATTGGCTCAAGGGAGCCCGGAAGCCGGGTACTTCCTGCGGCCTGGACTACAGGAAGAGGAAGCTGAACAAGACGGAGGAGAGGCGGCAGCCGGCAAAAAGGTATGTGGTATTTTTTTAAATATTGTCCACACTAGCCCCCACTCCTCCACCGCCATTCCCTGCCAGCTGTTACTGAGTCTATGGTTTGGTTTCAGATAGGTGGTCGTCCTCAGCTGTTGCGGCCTTCATGTTTCAGTCAGGCACTTGTCTTCAGAAATTGTGACCTATGGGCTGATGGCAAGACTTCCACTTCAGCAGTGACAAATGCTACTTCACCAGCTACACCAATGATGGGCAGCAGCTGCACCAATACTTCAAGCACGCTGCAGGTGTGCTGGACGACACAATGCCATCTTCAGGCTCTATTTCTTTATATGGCCTGCTGCAAGAACCACACTGATAGACTGGGAGAGTCATGAAACGCGTCATGATGGCAGCCACTTACTTTTCACACCAGGAACACACTGCACTCTTTCCTCCTGCAGGGCTAGGCACTCTCCTTCCATCTGTAGATATGGAGGCTTACAGGCATTAGGAAGACCCTCAGCTTCTTTAAGACAAGTGCGTTTGTGGTCACAATTCATACTATTTTGTGAGTTGCAGTATTTGTGACAGTATTTGAAGCCACTTGAGGCCAGATGTACGACGGGATTTAGCATGTGCAAACGGGTTTGTGACCTCTTTGCACATGCTAAATCCTTGTGGGTCATATACAAAAACTATTTTGCGACTCGCAAATAAATTGCGATTCGCAAAATAGTGTTTTGTGAGCCGCTATTAGAAAGGGGCGTTCCCTTCCTAATAGCGACCCCAAAGCCACGTATCAATGTTTTGCAATTACGGTCGCAAAACACTCGCAAATTACCACCCTCTTCAAGAGGGTGATAATGCACTCGCAAAAGGGAAGGGGTCCCCTGGAAAATATTTTTTAGGGGCAGGCGGTGGTCCCAGGGACCACTGCCTGCCCTTAAAAAATTAAACGAAAACGTCTCTTTTTTGCTTTTTTAAATACATCCTGTTTTCCTTTAAGGAAAATGGGCTGCATTAAAAAAATAAACCTGCTTTATTTAAAAGCAGTCCCAGACACGGAGGTCTGCTGAGCCCAGCAGGCCAGCCATTCCAAATTGGGTCGCAAATTGCGAGTGGCTCATTAATATTCATGAGCCTCGTATTTTGCTACCCCATTGGGAATCGCATTCAGTGTCTCTGACACTTTTGTACATTCTAAATTGCCACTCAAAATTCGCGACTCGCAATCGAGCGCAAATTGCAAGTCGCAATTTAGAATGGTCGTACATCTGGCCCTACATATCTTAATATTTCAGGCCCCTTTCTTCGAAACGAGCTTAGTGAGAATGTTAAAGGAGTATGAGTGCGACTGAGAAGAGGTTGAGTAAGAGAAATGCAAATCTGAGAGAGTGTGAGAGGAATGTAAGAGTGTGAGTGAAAGGACTGGGAGTGAGGGGGGAAGGTGAGAACCATTAGTAGGATTATGTGCATGACTGAGAAGAGTATGGATGTGAATGCTTAGAGTTTGAGTGAGAAGAATGCAAAGGTGAGAGGGAGGTGAGTTTGAGTGAGGTACAATTGAGAAGTGTGAGGTTATGAGTGAGAGTGTGCACAAGAGGAGTATGAGTGTGAATGAGAAGAGTTTGAGTGAGAGAAATGCAAAGCTCAGAGAGCAGTGTGAGAGTGTGAGTGAACGGACTAGGAGTGAGAGGACGGATGAGAACCCTTAGTAAGGTTATCAGTTAGAGTGTGAGTGAGAAGAGTTTGGGCTTGAATGAGAAAAAGGTACGTGAAAAGATGCAAAGGTGAGACAGTAGCATGAGAGTGTGAGTGATCTGCCATGGCACCACACTACGTTCAAATACCTAGGAGTGCACATATACAGGACGCCACAGGACATACTGGACGGCAACCTAACACGCGCCATTACATCTATTAGGTCCCAGATTGCCTTCTGGAAGTCCCTACCGCTCAATGTCCCGAGCAGAGTGACACTGACGAAAATGATCGTCCTCCCCAGGCTTTTATATTACTTCGCCAATATACCAGTTTATGTGTGGGCACACACCTTTAAGGAATTGGCCTCCATGATCAGGGACCTGATATGGAACACTGGGCGACCCAGAGTGGCCCTCCAAAAACTACACGCCCCAGTCGATGAGGGTGGCCTCGCGGTACCGAACCTCGAACTTTACTATCTAGCAGCACAGCTACAGTGGGTCACTGCCTGGCTCGTGGGAAACCGCCTAGAAGACACAGCCACGACTACAGACGTGCTATCCCCCACACAAATCCATACCCTATTCCACCCCCTGACACGCCAGAGGAAGTCAACTCAACTACATGTAGGTGTAGCGGTACGATGTTATATCAGAAGCCTACGGCTTACGAGACTGACTAAACCATATGCCCCGGCTCTCCCACTATTGGGCACCCCCATGACTGCCTCCATAGTCACAGAAACAGCACTGGAACACTGGACGCGGACTGGAGTGGACACCATGGCAGACCTGTACGCTGACGGCGTCCTGATACCGTTCGCGACATTGGCTGCTGACACAGGCCTCCCATCAGGACCATTTTTACAACATACCTCCTTACTTTTGGCATACACGAAGCGGTGGGGCAGCATCACTGCAGAACTACCAACACATCAACTGATTCAGAGCCTCCATGTCATGGGAAACGGCACACACGTGGTGCACTGGCTTCATCAAGCGCTGTTGTCACATACGCAACACTCGTTGCAACCGCTCCGTGACAAATGGGCAACTGACAGGGGGAGGGACTGGTCGGATAAGGAGTGGAAAACGATACTGCTAGGCCCCAGACATGTTCCCCGAAACGCACGCTTCAAACTGATTCAGTTTTACATCCTGCATAGAGCGTACCTCTCCCCCAATAAAATTAACCAATACTTCCCGGGAGCTGCAGCCAGCTGCCCAAGATGCGCAATGGAAGGGGCAGATCTACTACACATGCTATGGCAGTGCCCACAGATTCGGACATACTGGGGGGCGGTACTAAGGACACTAGGCAAGTGCACAGCCATGTTAATACCGCACATGTGGGAGGCATGCATACTGGGCCTCTATAAGCGGACCCCATTGAATAAAGTCCCCTCTCGTTTCTGGGACCTTGGCCTACTCACGGCAAAAAGATTGATCACGAAACACTGGAAACGATCCACCCCACCATTACCGGAACACTGGCATACATCGCTAGACACCTGGGCGAAGGCGGAAAGCACCACCCTTCATAACGAGGAAACGGCAGGCCTCCGACAGTTTCCGATAGCGGTGCTCTGGGATGTGATGCTCAATTCCTTTCTTACGGAGTGCCGTCACACACAGAACCCTGCAGAGGCCGAATACCCGGATGGTGCCACGGACACACCCCCTGCCGATGCACCGTGCAGTCAGCCTTGATGCTGCTTCCCCCAGCACCCCCCTCACTCGACATACCTACCACAACGGACACGTTGCCCCCCCCCAATAAAAAAACCATACTCACTTGGTCCATTGTGGGCGACACCCGCACGATCCCCTGCATTGACGCACCCCTGACTAGCTGCAAACGTAGCCGCCTCACATCCAAAGACCATAACCGACCCTCCCCAGTCCCCCCCCTTAGTCCTCTGCACCCTCTCCTTCCCTCACTGTTTCATTCAGAATGTTATATCCTTTGTAGCGCTAACATGTCTTGGAACATTTGTGATGGAGAAAAATGGCTGTGAAATATGAAGCGACGAACCACTGCATTGGGTGATATGCCCCGTAAACGTGACAGACATCCCAGAGATGTAATGCTATATATGTTGTAAACTTCATGCTTTGCTTCTCCTGTGTTTCTAATAAAGGATATTTAAACAAAAAATGAGAGTGTGAGTGATGAACGATTGAGAAGCATGAGCAGATGAGTGAGATTGTTCATAAGAGGAGCATGAGTGTGAACGAGAAGAGTTTGAGTGAGAGAAATGCAAAGCTGAGAGAGCAGTGTGAGAGGAATGTAGGAGTGAGAGTGAGAACTGGGAGCAAGGGGAATGAGTGAGAAACAGGAGTAAGATTATGAGTGAGAATGTGAGTGAGAGAAGTCAGTGTGGGAGGGAAGTGAAAGCATCAGTGACAAGACTGAGAGTGAGAGGAACAAATGAGGAACAATAGTGAGAGTGCGAACGAGTATGAGTGCGAATGAGAAGAGTATGAGTGAGAGAAATACAGAGATGAGAGCTAGCACTGTGACATGAATGTACGAGTATGAGAGAGAGAACTGAGAGAGGGGAACAAGTAGGAAGCATGAGCAAGATTATGCTTGTGAGTGAGAATAGTATGGGTGTAAATGAGAAGAGTGACTTAGAATAATGCAAAGGTGAGAGGAAAGAGTGTGTGAGTGAGGGACAATTGGGAAGTGTGCGAGTATGCGTGAGAGTGCGCACAACAGGAGTCTGAATGAGAAGAGTTTGAGTGAGAGAAATGCAAGGTGAGAGGAAAGTGAGTATGTGAGGAAAGATCGAGAAGTGTGAGGGTATGAGTGAGAGTGTGCACAAGAGGAGTATGAGTGTGAATGAGAGGCATGTGAATGAATGTGAGATCTTTTAGCTTCAGGTTCATGACATGCACAGGTGACAGGCAGATGACTATCAATCAACAGGGGCGGCCTAGGCATGTGCAAGCTGTGCACCTGCACAGGGCCACCAAACCCCAGGGGCCACCACGCCAATGTATATCCTTAATATAATAATCCTCTGAGGATGGATAGATATTTGCGTGGCGGCCCATGGCAGGGATTTGGCAGCCTCCGGCTCTGTTCCACTTCCAAACACCCTGACCCCCCCTCTTCACTGGCCTCCGCGCTCCTTCCTGCCCGGACCCCCTCTTCCGGGGCCCCCTACCTACGCTCCCTGCCCAGGGCCGCCATGAGCCTAGAGCCGCCCCTGCAATCAACCAATCAGGGTTCTTTCTTATAGACCCTATTAGGGTCTCAAGGCGCTGGTATCTAAAGATGAAACTATCCACCTTGATGATTCCACAAGTTATACGTAAGGTAGGTTTAGGGCTTGTTTCTTAGCAGCGGCATCATGGTGGCAGACTATGCCCTAAAATGCACCACGGACAAAACAGTTTTTATTTCTGGTGACACTCAATAAACTTGGCCTTCAGACTGGTGGCCTCTGTAATTAGGCCCTCCTCTTCCTATGGTGGTTTTGGCACACTGTTGCCAATTAAAAATTATTTCGCTAAGCCAAAACTCCATAACACTTGCTTATTTTATCTAAAGATGCTTAAGAGCATCTGCCCCTTTCTTCTACCACAGTGCTGGGGAGCAGGCTATGGCAGGGACACATTTCTGGAACTCATTGTATCTGAGCTCTGCTAAGTGCCGTCAAAGAAAGCTTCAATTACTCCACAATCTGGCTTATAGGGCAATGCTGGGTCTTCTGAGATGCAGTCAGAGCACAATTGTTGGCAGCTCTTCACTGGCTTTAGATGACTCTGTCTTATTAGATAATCTAAAGATAAAATGCTACTTAGGTTCGGGAGAGGTGTTGTCCTCAAGAACGTAGGAGGAAATATGCCCCAAAGTAGATCAGATTGTCAGCAAATCATATATCATAATCAATTAAATAAGCCTTCTTGGGGCAAGGTATAAGTTAGAAACCATGAAGGTTTATTAAATAATCAAAATTCATTATAAAAGACAATATATGGTTAGTCTCAAAATCAGTCAAAATACATTTTAAATCATAGATAGGGAATTTGCATAATGGTCGAATAAATTGCAGAAATCCGTAATGCAGCCTGAAGTTTGACTCCAGAGAATGCAACAAATCGTTGAGAGTCTGTTCTCTAAGAATCAGAGGAGCAACTCTGGCTCACCTCCAAAATAAGACCTCTCTTAAAGGAAAACACACAGTAAAAATCACAGTCAGCAGGAGGTGAGCAAAATGTTACATAGGCTCAGCAAATCACAGTCAGTAAAAACAAACCACTACCTAACACCATCCCCTAAATAAATAATATTTAGTCCCCATTATGAGGAGTCTGATTAAAATGGCTGTGAGGGAATGAGAAGGTGTGTCTGCCTGAGTGAGGTATCTGATGTGTGTGTTTACCTGGGGAGGGTGGTGAGGTGTGTTGGAGTACGCAGGGGTGACGTTGCCCTTCAATGACAGACTGAGCGCTTCTAGCATTATGTGGGCATATCTGGCAACATTCTCACTATCCCAGGCATAATTGTGCCCATTTATGCCATACTGTGGACTGTTTAGTACCATTCTTACTAGCCAAGTCATATTGGTGGCAATGCCTTAGCACACTATGGGCTTGGTTAGGGACATTGCATTCTTAGCCTGATAGTGGTTCATCCATTACATACTGAGGCATTTCATTTTAGAGGTCCAGTCATTACATGCTGTGGGCTTTCCTGTGGCATGCTGACTGTTTCTGGAATAGTATTGACCCATCCTTCACCTACTCTTTGTATTCTTGACTCCATTCTGGCTGTCTTGGTGTACCGGAGAGCCGGTCTTGACATTCTGTGGGAGCTCTTGGCAACATTTCAATTACATCTACCATAATCATAGCCCATCGACAATGTAGTGTAAGTATTTTTAGAGGCATTTTGGCTAGCCTTAGCACCAAGATGGCCCATCCTTGACATGTCTGGCATTCTTGGCAATATAGGTACCATCCATGACTTAGTAGTGGGTTATTCATGAACAGATTTGTGGGCATTCTTGGCACACTTCAAGCTGTCAGTGTCATGGTGGTTGTAAAAATCCTTGCCACTGACACTGCTATTTGATTGTAATTTTAATTGTATGTATACAGCGCTTACTACCCCTGCAGAGGCGTTGAAGCGCTTTTCGGTGAATAGGACACTACTCTTGAACCCAAGGTGATGATGATTTATGCGCATGAAAGACAGAATATGCCCCTGTGAGACAATAGTATACACAAGTGGTGGAAATGACAAGACCTTAGGGATCAGATGTTTACTTACAAAAAAAGAAATGTGTATTTCTGGACAAAAAGCAGTTTTTAAATTAAAATAGCAAGGAAATTCAGCCTAATTGTGCAAAGTGAATACTATGTATTATCCGTCAAAATATCAGAATCTGATATGGTGATATTTTTGACAAAGTTCTACAATTGTGACATATAGTCAAGACTAGTATTTGATGGATAATTCATGCTTTTGATTGGTTGGATATTTTTATCCTGTCTTGTGTGGAGGAACTGCATCATGTATGCTGATAGAGTGTTCCATGATGTTATTGCTGCTGCGGTCTGATATTCAAGCATGTAAAGCTGGCAAACCTGACCCTGAGTCTATGCATTGCAGAAAGAGTGCATAGACGTGTCTATCACTGGCACACTTGGCCTGTGATTGTGAGATTTTACATTGAGGATCCCACCTCTGAGGATCCCACCTCTGAGGATCTCACCTCTCAGAATCCCACCTCTGAGGATCCCACCTCTGAGGATCCCACCTCTAAGGATCCCACCTCTGAGGATCCCACCTCTGAGGATCTCACCTCTGAGGATCCCAGCTCTGAGGATCCCACCTCTGAGGTTCCCAGCTCTGTGGATCCCACCTCTGAGGATCCCAGCTCTGAGGATCCACCTCTGAGGATCCCACCTCTAAGGATCCCACCTCTAAGGATCCCACCTCTGTGGATCCCACCTCTAAGGATCCCACCTCTGAGGATCCCACCTCTGAGGATCTCACATCTGAGGATCCCACCTCTAAGGATCCCACCTCTGTAGATCCCACATCTGAGGATCCCACATCTGAGGATCCGAGATCTGAGGATCCCACCTCTGAGGATCCCACCTCTAAGGAGACTTTACGCTGCAGAGGCAGGATAAAATGACGTGGAGAAAGGTGCTTATAATTTGTGAAAAAAATAAGCCACGTGGCCTTGCATTAACAGCCTCTTTAAACTGTCTGGAATACATACAGATCTGTAGCCAATTTACATGGAAATTATACTGAAAATCCACTCTTTTGGCCTGACTTGTCTCATGATTTTTGGAGAGGGCGAGCCCCTCCGATTTATGTGAAAACTGTGCTGTAAAATGCACCCTTGGACCTTATTGTAACATTTTCCTAAAGGGAAGAACCTTGTTAGAGGGATTCCAGCTTGTGGCTTCCTTGCCCCATTGATCCTATTGATTATGTATTTATAACACCTGCATTTTTGGCACGCCGCACCTTGGTTGGTTGAGCCTTTACACCCTGGGCACGATGCAATTTGCCTTGCAGTCTAATATGGTCATACTATCCTTGTCTCGCATTTAACCTGGCAAATCACTCCTCCGTTCTGCACTAGGGGGCATCAACTAAGCAGTCATGCTGCTTTAAAACTGGTTACCTGAGCTAACTTTGCATATTATGGAACTGATTATGATGCGGTTTGGACCGCAACCGAAAGCTTGTTGGTTGCGATCCTAACGGCATCTACTGCTGTGGTTCGACCGACGTATTAAGATGTATGCGATCGGAGGCAGCAGTTGGAGGGACCGATCAGTGCCTTATGACGGGCTCATGGAGTCCATCAGTCAGTTGGAAACTCCTCATAATTCTTTAAGGGCGGCATTATGATGTCGGTTTCCGACAGCGTTTCCATGTCAGCCTTTTCCGACATGAAAACGCAGTCGGAAAGCGATATCGGGGGCCACAGGGCTGCCTTCGCACCTGGCCCTCCTCATCTGGGGGGAAAATCCCTGCACCTGAGGTGCCTGCCACACGGTACAGGGATTTTCACAAACTCCCATTTCTCAATGGGAGCTTGTGCTACGGGAGGTTTTCGAGAAATGGGAGTTTCCATCCACACTATGTGCGGTTGGATCGTAATTCCGTGTGCGCAACTGCCGACTTATGGTCAGGTGGGTTCGACACAGAAACGGTGTCGGTTGGAGGTAACTCCGACTGAAATAGTAATCAGGGCCACATTCCTTTCCGCTTCTCTTGCACTTGCTCAATTTTAACCACATCACAGTTTTAATGGTATTTATTATGTTGCATATTTTGGAACCTCCTCTTTTTATTATTGTGAAGATTTTAATTAATCATATAAAAAAGCATTTACAGTATTTATAACTCACCACTTTTCAAGTTCACCAGCAGCCACTGGATCTGACTATTTATTCAGTAACCCATTTGGGGATGATTTCTGTGTTTTTGAGTAAAAAATGATATTCGAGACTTGATCAGCTGTTGTCTGATACAATAATCAACTAAAACACAGACATGATCGGTTCCAACACAAACAGGATCTTTTACTGGCACATACACGTTCCCCCCCAGGGCACCGCAGCTGCAGGCAGTGTTTGGGCGTTATTTAGTAATATTACTTGAGTAGTTGGGAGAGGTCGGCAGGAAAGGAAGGCATGAACCAAAGTAAATATTGTGTACAATTAACCGGTGCACCTGGTGCCCAAGCACTTGGTTCCAGAAACCAAGATACAGGAAAATCGGGTTTGAACACCACTTTTCTGCAATAAAATACAAAGCAAACATCATGTGTTTTGCATCTGCGTGGTACGTTGCTCAACACAATCTTGCAATTAAAGTAAGTATTTTTTATAGGATATATTTGAGACCTTGCCTTCCATTCATAAGCTCATATCACAATGTTCTATCTGTCCAAAGGCAGACAAATGCAGTACAACACCGTAGGCAAGATACTTTCAGCGCCGTTTCAAGTTTTACTCTCAGGTGAGATCCTTGTGATCTAACAATCTAAAACTTTTTCAAACTCCTCACACACACCAGGCCAGAATAGGAGGTAGCTCCTTTGACTCTCTGGCAACTAGAATGCAGAAAGCGCTTCCTCCTGCTCTGAAAAGCTGGCCTTCCTGATTGACCTTCTTCTCACAACAGCAGTGAAAACAATACTAGTGAACTGGAAGAATACAGGGAAGGCGACCTTCAAAAGCTGGGTCAATTGGGTCACCTTCCTTAGGGGGGCAGACAACATCACAGCATTGAACTCACCCAACCACACAGCAAGAGGCGAGATGTGGGCCTCCCTGGATGAACACCTGGGCCCATACAAACCCCCATAGACAGCCCACCGAACCCTATCATGGGCACTGGAGGCTCGCCGTAGAATCGACCAACTTAATGCTCATCGCCCTCATGCATCACTACTGTACTGTATGTATAAAAATAACCTTTCAATAAAATACTTTGAAATAAAAAAAAAAAAACATTTTTAGAAAAGGTCTAAAAACCCTACTTTTTGATTCTGTATTGATGTATGAACAATCCCTAAAACTATTTTCGCTTAAACGTTGGTGGCTGATCCTTTCCGCTAACAGCGGGACGCCTCCTTTGGAAATGTATTGTATTGTAAGACAAGCCTTGTGATAGGCGGAAGCGTGGTTGTGACCAAAAGTATTAGGCTGATTTAAATCCTGGCGGACGGTCTATTATTCTGCCAGGGCGATGGAGAAATTACTCTGTCGCCCAGGTGGAGTGACTGCCTGCCAGATTTATAAATGACCGACAAGCAAGGGGCGTTTATAAAGCATTGCAAGGAACTTCCTTCACGGCGGTTCCCTGCACCAAACAGTTTTCTTTTTTATTTTCAAAAAGAAAAAGCTCCCCTCAGCGACGGGAGCTTTTAGCCGTTTTCATTGCCTCTTTCTGCTAGGGTTTTCCTGGCTTTAATGGGCAGTGGAAACTGGCCTGTAATTAGGTGGGCTCTAGGTTGTCAGAGGGGTTTAATCACGGCAGAGATGGAGTAGTATCCGCTGTGACTATACGTATGGTCTGCCCACATTAAAATCGGGCAGCAGACTATTATCTTAGCAATAGAGATACTCCATCGTGATGGAGTATCTATACTACAAAGATTTACATTCCGTATGGGTAAATTTCTCGTTTAAACTTTGCCTCTACCACCACTAAGGACCTGATCTATGGCCATCTATTGCCTCCCTTCTGATTATCTAGCTCACCCCATCAGAAACATGGGGCCTTGTAGCGTAATCTGTAAATATGTTACCTCGTCTTGAGTATTTGGATATTTAATCTGTAAATACGTGACCTATCTCCCTTATGTATCCTGCACCTTGCCCAATCTCATTCGATCTGTAACTGGATGATGCTATGCCTATTCTGTACATGGCTATGTTTTCCTGTAAAGCGCTCTGATACTCTAACGAGTCAGTTTGTGCTCTATAAAACACATAAATAATAAAAAAATATATATATATATAAATCGGCCCTTATGTTCGGCTGAAACCCCTACTATATGTGGACATATACTTAAGAATACACGTCGTTCCCTGTGGCTGGTCCTTGTTTCGGAAAAAGAAAGTGGCAGGGCCCAAAAAGGTTCTTCGGAAGTTGTCGCTGACCACCTCAACCTCAGTGCAGCCTCTATCACTCTGATCCTTTCGCACATTTGTTCTGCCAGCCCTATGTACAGCACCTCATTGTTTTTTAACTAGATCTGCACTTTGAAAATACTAATATATTCATCGGTGATGATGCTCAACACCAGTCATTCTTTTCTGCAAAGTGTACAACTATGTGACTCAAGCATGTGCAGTGCCATCATGGACGGAAGCACCTCAATCACATCCTGGTGCTCTAAAATAAGTTCCGGGGCTGAACCCTGGTGAGCACCTGGGCTAACTAAGCACTATTTGCTAAATGTCCAGAGACATATTAGACTCCATCTTTGGTCTTGGCTCCAGAAAAGCAGTCATGAGATTTCCATCTGCGCAATCTCAACCCCGTTATTCCTTTCATCCTTCTGCCTGACGTGGCCGTGGTGGGTGAGACCTCTGTAGTAACCTGCAATAAGGCGACCGTGTCAAAGCCACCCTAAGTCCGGCCATCTGTGGTTCTTTTCCCGGAGTGGCCCTGACAACCAGTAGGCTCCAAAGTCAACCTCACCACTCCTTCGAGTTACAAGGTCCAGGCACCTGCAGCTCCAGAGCAGCCAGTTTTGGAGGTTGTCTAGGTAGGATTGGCTTCTGATAGGAGACTACCAGGCGGATGTATGACGTTACAACGCATACTTTTACAACGCATACCTTTACAACGCATTTTTTACAAAGCAACATCCTTTACACCGCATTCTATTACAACGCATGCCATTACAACAAATTTTCTGAAAACTACCTTTACAGCGCATTCCATTACAACGCATACTACCTTTACAACGCATACCATTACAACGCATACCATTACATTGCATGTATGGTAAGTATTGGATAGTGTAGGGTAAAAATTACTATTCTAACTCCAGGGGGTGCAACAGTAGGGTAAGTGTTGGATAGTGTAGGGGTAAAAATTACTATTCTAACTCCAGGGGGTGCAACAGTAGTGTAAGTGTTGGATAGTGTAGGGGTACAAATTACTATTCTAACTCCAGGGGGTGCAAAAATAGGGAAAGTGTTGGATAGTGTAAGGGTACTATGCGTTGTAATGGTATGCGTTGTAATGGTATGCGTTGTAATGACTGTGTTGTAATGACATGAGTTGTAATTGCATGCGTTGTAGTGTCATGTGTGGTAATGGTTGTGTTGTAATGGCATGCGTTGTAAGGGATGTTGCGTTGAAATGACTGCGTTGTAATGGTAGTGCATTGTAAAAGTTGCGTTGTAAAGGTTGTTTCCCCTACCAGGCACCAGCGAGAATATTCGATTAACACGAAGGTTGGAGACAGTGAAAGGTTTCTGTGTTCGAGAATGGAATGATTCGTTGACAATCATTATTATTATTATTGTTTTTAAACTGTTACTTAAGTTTTAGAGATAACAAAACAGAAACAAAGTATATACGGATCACTTGTACACAGCAGTCCTAACATCAGCATTGGAATGCAATAAATCCTGGGGAAGAGCAGTCACACAAGACACCATGCATGATAAAAAGACCTAGGAAAAGCAGGAAGAGGGATTGATATAAAGGGCTTGTGGTCAGCCTTAAGGAGGTGAGTGCTAAAGTCCAACCACATGATTCTGGGTCTTGCAGTGTGGCCCAGAAGAACACAATAGGCTTGTTCAAGGGCATTCCCTGCTGACACTCCTGTATACTTTTATATGATAGAGGCAACAAAGACAACTTGGACCTCAAGCAAAATCGCAGACACTATTCTAGCAGAACTGGGAATATTTCTAAACTGGGCCATCAACATCGCCCCTTTCAAAAAACCTGTCTACCCAACTCCATTACTGAGCAACGCAAGCCCAGCAACAAAAAAACAGCAAGCACACTCAAACTGCGTACTCAGAGGTGCGCGGGGAAGCTCGGGACAATGGAGCTCCAGCAGCCAGAGGGACCGACCAGATTTTATATCGAGGACAATGGCCTACACAAATCAAGGTCTTACCAGGGAATCACTCTTTCGCTCAATAAATATACGCGCAGAGGAGGATTGACATAACTGACAGGACAGAACCGACAGCAGGGCAAAGAATCCTCTCCTCACACTATGCTCGTGGAATATCAACGGCTTAGCAACAAAAATAGAGGACCCTGATTTCCTGAATTATGTCACAACCTTCGATATAATCTTGCTCCAAGAAACTTGGCTCACGGACCAACAGCACCTCGAGGGTTACACAAGCTTCGCCACTCCAGCAACAAGGACCGGCAGATTAGGCCACTGCTCTGGTGGGCTGACCACTTACGTTTCTACGACGTGCATAGATTCAGCAACCCTCATGGACTTGATGTCAATTGCAACTTTAGCAGTCACAATTAGTATAGCCACTGACGAGAAAGAAACGGAGGTGTGCATAATTAACTCGTATGTCCATCCCAAACGCAAAGTGAAAGACTCAACTAAACTTACTAACCAAGTGGTAAAGTATGCCTCAGAGATGGAAAACCCAATGTTTATTTTGTCAGGGGACCTAAATGATTACCTAATCGGCTTGGCAGAAGGTGAGGAGATATCGGCTTTAACCGGAATCTACAACATTCCCATACAATGCGTCCCATCGCATAGAAAGAAGAAATGCCGCAATAGCCGCTTCCTCGACGACCTAGAACATCTGAATCTCCGAGCACTAAATAGAAGATTTCCTGAAGACTCTCCTCCAGCTGAATCAGTTTACTCTGCCATGTCAACCTCCATATTGGACTATACCTTTGTAAGCCTCACACTGTCTCGGTTACAGAATGGGGGACAAGGGCGACAGCGGCCACTGCACACAGATCATCTAGGCCAGATACATGCTTGGGGCCTACTTACACCTCAAACCTAAAAAGGATCATCTGCACAACAAATAATTCAGATTTGCAGGCCGAAGCGGCAATTCAACTCTTCAACTCACAAGCTTCCAGTACAGCTGATCAAATCACTCATTGGGGACATTTTACCGCCACTCTACTGGGGAAACTTGCAGATACTTTCCCCACAAAAGACAATACTCAGCAATCATGCGGAAAAGAGAAAATACAGAAAGGTCAGAGAGTACAGTTAAAGTCACTCAAAAAATCATTAAACTCAACTCTGCGCAAGCTGAGAAGATCACCAGGGAACACTAGCGCACGAGCATCCCTGAAAGACCAGAGGGCAGTGCTAAAAAAACAGAAATAGAACATCAAGAGAGACTGCGAGAATGAAACCTGGGCAAAACACCTATATGATACAAATTGTAACAATAGCGCCCGCTTCTGGAAAACTGTGAATGGGATCATGCGCCCACAACATAAGGGCATTGGGTCTCATATTCTGGAAGCTGACTGGATAAAACATCTCACTAGTCACTTCAATACCCAAACAGAAATTGCAGAGGCCCAAATGGCCAAAGGCAGGTTCCCAGAGGGTCAATTAGAAGCAAGCATAACCAAGGAAAGGGAGCAGGACTACCCAGCCACTGAAAACAGACTATCAGGCGTAGCAAGCCGTCCACTGCTATTCTTAATTAAACAGCAAATTGCTAAAGGGAGGAAAGAAGGAGCCCCGGGACCAAATGGCATACCACCTGCCCTGTTCAAAGCGAAAAGTGAAGACTGGGCGGACATCCTGCAAACTCTCTTTCTGGAAATCAGGCTGCTAAACAGAATACCAGAATCTTGGAGGGGCTCGACAATAGTCCCAATTTATAAAAAAGGTGACAAGGCCGAGCCCAACAACTACTGTTTAGTAGCCTTTATAGACAATGAAGCAAAATATTTTGCGGGCATCATACTAGAGGAGCTCACACTCTGGGCTGAGACGAACCAGATAATACGCCTGAATCAGACCGACTTCCGCAAAATGTCCAGTACATCTACAAACATCCTTGCAATCTCTCTAATAATTGATGCAGCAAAAGTATCTTAAAAACCTCTGCACCTGTGTTATATTGACTTTAGTGCTGCCTTTGATGATGTAGAGAGAGGCAGACTGTGGGGTAAACTGGCGCGATGGGGCATACAACAGCCTACTCTAAATATGCTGCAGCTTCTACATACTGACACCTGGGTGCAGGTGAAACTAAGCGGCGGCACTCACCTCTCCACAAAAGTCCCCACAACAAAAGTCTTGAAACAGGGTTGTGTGCTTGCACCAACCCTGTTTAACCTATTCATGGCTGACCTTCCAAAAGTGCTTGATGCCTGAAACTCACACTCACCAAGGGTGAGAGTGAAAATTTTAACCAATCTCATGTATGTAGATGATGTAGTTCTACTTAGTCACATGCACGTCGGCCTTCAACATCTACTGACAGAAATGCAGAACAACGCTATAGAAAACAACTTAAAAATAAACATGAGCAAGACTCGGCCAATGTCCATAAAAGATAAAAAGAACTCACAAAGGAACTGGTTCCTTGGCGGCATCAAAATGGACCCAGCCAGCGAGTACAAGTACCTGGGAGTTACATTTGATAAGAATGGGTCGTTTGGGCATCAGAAAGAGGAAATAAGAAGGAGAGGTCTGCTAACCGCCCTGATGATGAAAACCCTTGCAAACCAATTGATGGGCCCGACACTGACCCCGCTCTTTAAGGTAGTCCAGGCTAAACTTCTCCCCTCGATTACTTATGGCAGCGAGGCAATGCGGGGAAGAGACGCTAAGGAGCTGGACAACACGCAGGTCAAAGCCTACAGAATCATGTTCAGTCTTCCATCCTACACATCACCTGCTCAAATAAGGTTGGAGTTCGGCCTTCAACAACAAGTCGTATCCAGGTATGGCGCTTACAACATTTGCTGGTATAAGATAAAAAGCGCCACAACAAATACGCTGAACCACCTGCTGTGGCACGCCATTCACCACAGGGAGTCCTCTCAGGCAAGAAGCTACCTTCAGTCAGCCTTGGAATATACCAAACTTTCTGAACTCTGGCACGCTCAACTCGGCTATCACAACTTTAAAAAACTTGTCTGGAAAAACACAAAACAAATCTCCTTAGTGGAGGACAAGGTAAGCTTCTCAAACATATCTCACGGTTGGATGACCCTTAACTCCTACAAATCAATTGCCCCGCAACCATATTTTAATCAAGGCTATCCCAGGGTCATATAAATGAATTTTTTAAGGTACAGACTGGGGATCCTTCCATGCGCCCAACACCTACCACCATGGATGAGGACAAAAGGACAAAATATTTGCAGGTTGTGTAACATCGAGAACGGTGACATTCTACACCTAATCTGTCTATGCAAAGATCTGCACCAAGGGCGGCTACAGCTCCTAAAAGAACCCCTCAAACAGATAGGCATCCGCACCAGGAGGCAAGCAGTGCTGGCCTGCTTAAACCCAGCAAACATCCAACTAAATTGCAGATTGGTAAAATATCTGATGATGGCTGAACAAAAAATGCCAAAAACACCCAAAAAAATGCTTCACAATGCAACGCATGCTGTTCAGTAGCCGGGAAGAGGTCTCAGCCGGACCACATTAAGGAATCTTGCCAGTAACAAAGGGACCAATCTTGCAACAAGTCGAGATAATTTGAACGATGCGACAAACGGGCACGCATGGCTGGAGCAAAGTAAATCTGAGACAGCTCACCATAGCATCCGGCAAGCCAATGACTTCCTTTTAACAAAGTATAATTAACTGTGATCTTATACTGCAATGTATCTTTTATCTTTGGCTTTTAACTGGTTTTAAAAAAAAAGTTTTTTCCGACTAACTCTAACAACTAAATAGGTAGTAATGATGGTGGAAACTATATTGAATGTCTATTTAAAATGTTTTATTTTTTCAAGTGTCAATACTGCAATAGTTTTGGTTAACTATGCAAAAAATAAAAAACTATAACTAACTAAATAGAGCGCAGAACAAGAGCAAGCACTCTGCGATTATTCCTTGACCATCAGAAGTCCTGATAAAGGCACTTGTTCCTCGCGGGCTTAACAGGGCGCTGATGCTAAAACTTTTCCCTCTATTGTTATTTAAACTTTTGTGACAATGGAGAAGTATTTAAGGTGTATTTGCACACTTCCAGACAATTTTAACCATGCACAAGTTCTGTTGAGTGACACCCACCTTCCTACTACGGCCATCATGTGGGGTTGCTGCATTTTAGGAACAAAATAAAGGAAATATCAACCCAGTAACCCCTTGCGAGTTTGGGTATTAACCAGAATAAGAGTAAATGGCGAACAAAGGAATCAATTGGAAGTTTGTTTTCATACATCTCAAATGAAGTACCTGTCCAAATAGTGACAAAAAGAATTAATCCAATTTAAACAAGCATCAAATTGCCATATAAATACATCTACAGACAACAGGAGTACACAATATTTAAATTATTAAAGAATCTCTTTATTCCATACATTTGATAAAGGGGTGCACAACGCAGAAAATCCAAACGTACATTAACCTTCTCCATCTGAATCCAATTTGAAAATCAATATTATGAATTTGTAGGTCAATGTGTGTAAATTTGTGTCTGTCCACCATGAAGCCTAAACGACTTATGGCTGAAGATCAAGTGATTCTATGGAAAGAAGTGGACTTGGTGTCAACGTTTCGGTCTCTTTTGTCCGTAATACGCAATATGGTCCTTAATCGGAGAGCCGCGCGGGCCCGTGGGTGATGATGAGACAATGGCCAGAAATGGCAATAAGCAGTCTTGTTGTCACTTGCTGATTTCATTTTAATAAAAACATTTTAAAGAAGTAGGCAAAGAATGACTGAAATAAACAGCCAGCTGAAAGTCAGAGTGCACGTGGTAGCTCCCAGATGTCAGAAACACTTGATGTTAAATGGGCTTACTTGTTGTTGCTTCTTTAGAGCAGCAGAGGTTTGCAGCGGACCCGCGGCTGACACGAGTCACGAAGACCACCGGGGCCGAGTCGACACCAAGGGGAGTCAGAGAGTCGAGACACTGTCAGTCTCTCACTCTTTCACACGACCAGGCCATGACCCGTCCCACCTGAGGTCCTCCGACCAGTAGCGGCTCCTCGATTGAGTGCTGTGGGCGGTGAGGTGTGGCGGGGGAGGGGCAGGATAGGGGGTAGTAAACTCCGGCATACGTCCGAATGGAGGTAAGTAAAGAAATAAATCAAACTAATTACATTGCGCACGCTGTAACACCAAATGGCCGGCCCAGGGGGTCACAATAGCAACGGGTGAGAGAACGAGTTCCTTTCCATAGGCCCAGGCCCAGCTTGTAAACAATCATGATGCAGAGCTTGCTTCAGCAGCGCAATCTAACACTGCTCACAGTGGCTGAGTGATTTTATTCCACCAGAGCGCTTGCCAAGGGTGACAAATGGCCAGGGATTGCAAGCAAGATGACTTGGGTCACAACGGGTGGCTTAGGGGTCACATTTGCTACCCCTGGTGACCCCTAATTGATGTCCATTCTAAGCGCTATATAAAACTGCAAAAAGTAAAAAAGCAGTACCAGCAATTTCTAAGTAAAGAACACAGCACAATAAATATTCCCAAACCAATTTAGAGAAATAGAGAAAGATTTAATGAGCTACAATGCACTAAGATCATCAAAATAGGTTATGGGTTACAGTAGATATTGATTTTTGTATTTTTAAGGCAAAAGGCAACTACAGAAAGTCAATGTACAAACAACAGTTTGCGGTGAAATGAGACCAAGGTGCAATTTCAAGACCACTGTAATGGAGCAGAGGTCGGATACACCAAGCAGCAGTACTTAATCTGTAAAAGAATACATTCTGCGACCTGGTGTTTTGTTTAGAAGCCCTCTGCAGGGCGATCGAAGGTATGAGTGCCAAATAGCAAGGCTGCGTAAGCTTGATTGCACCTATGCCTCTTTAATCCACCCTAAGACACTCCCGGTCATTTATCCGACTGTTAGAAATGGGGGTCTCTAGTTGGCAGATGTAGGTACCTTTGTCTAAATAGGGACCCTTGCTTCTAGTCATGATGAGGGGGGTATACTCCTGGATAACCCCTTCTCACCCCCTTGGTAGATGGGCACAAGCAGACAGGCTTATCTCAGAGGCAGGGTTTAAAGCATTTCTGAACACATACAGTAATACAGTGAAAACAATACAAATGGACACCACACCAGTTTAGAAAAATAAGTAATCTTTACTAGGCTTAACACAAGACCAAACGACAAAAATCCACAATACTGTCATCAAAAATAAGACTTTAAAATGGTAGAAAATAGCTTAGTGTAATGTAGATGGTAAATGCGACACTTTACTCTCAAAGTACCTGGGATGCGTCGTGAAATACATATAAAAGGGTTGCAGGAAAGTTGATGCGCCGTTCCTTACACTCAGGGGAGTGGATGCATCGGTTCCTTACTGCTGCGCAGGGGAGTTGAGGCTTGCTTCCTTACTGTGTGGACATTGATGCGTTGTTTCGTACTGCGGCCTGGTGATGATGCGACAAGATGGCGCCTCAATGCGATGAACCGGTGCGATGTGACAAAATGTCGTCTTTGATGCGATGCGACAACGTTGGATGCGATGCATGCACCCGACGGTCCTGTGGTGAACTTGGTAACTTCTGAGCCACGGCAGGCCCTGCGACACTCTTCTCCGGTGAGTCGACGGTGACCTCTGCGGCCGCGACACGCTTCTCCGGTGATGCGACACGCTTCGTCGGTAATGCGACGGCGAACATCCGGAACAGCGGCACGCTTCCTTAGCGATGCGACAGCAACTGCTGCGGCGACAACACGCTTCTCCTTGTTGCGTCGTGCTTCCAGCTCCCAGCGACACGCAGTCTCCTCAGAGGGGCCACACAACAATAGGCACCTCTCTGCTGGTAGAATTCCCAGCAGGGGAATTCAGGGGAGCTCGTGGTGAAGTCTTGTATTCCTGAGACTTCAGGCAGGAGGCAAGCACACTTTAAGCCCTTGGAGATTCTGCCTCAAGATTATGAAAAGTTCACAAAAGTCCCTTTCCCCTTTCCTTGGCAATAAAGTAACCAGTGCAGGCCAACACCAGAAATAGATAAACAGCACAGGGGCAGTCTCTTCCTTCAGCTTCCTTGGTACTTCCCCTTGGCAAAGGTTTGTCTTGATTCCCAGAAGTGATCTAAAGTTCTGGGGTCTGGGCCCCAATAGTTATACTAGTAAATCCTTTGTCCTTTGAAGGCAGAGGGTGCCTGTGCCCAGCCAAAACCAGTTCTGTGTAGCTTTCTTGCAGGAGGTGGAGACAGCAGTGTTGAAAGCAGACCTGGCCCAGGTAGCTGAAAGGAAATCTCCTCCCCTGACTCTCCATTCTATGAGGGCTTAGGTCAGTGAAAGGAAATCTCTGCCCCCACTCTCTATTCAATGCAGGCCCCGGGCACACATGGCGCACTGTACTAGGGTCTGACAAGTAAATCAAATAAGCCAATCAAGGAGTCACTAATCCATTACAACAATTTACAATAGAGAGCATATGCACTTTAGCACTGATCAGCAGTGGTAAAGTGCCCAGAGTCATAAAACCACCAACAACAGGTCAGAGAGAATACAGAAGGAAGGCAAAAAGTTTAGGGATGACCCTGCAAAAAGGGGAAAGTCCAACGCAGACGCCTGCAGGTTCTTTTTTTAATTCCTGCTTTCTCCATATACCACTGTTTTTCTGTATTTCCCTTCCTTCTTCTTTTCACCTTTTTTGTTTTTCTCTTCCTTACTCTGCTTTATAGTCGGTTGAGGAAAAATAAGTGCTGCTCCTCAAAAAAAGTGCCAGTGGGTCCCACCTGCAACCATTGGCTGACAATTGTTTTTCCTGGTAAAAGGTTTAATAATCAGACTAAGGGAATAATTTAATTGTTGGCGGAGGGGGGAACTCTGTCACCCAGGTCGATTTTTTGCGGATGGGCCATAGCTTTGGCTACAGCGGTGACTAATCCATCACCACAATAGGCAAACTTTTCAGCTGGCTCAACAGAGTAAGGACCCTCAGAGAATTGGAAATATTTCATCCACCCATATTGGGAAGGGGCAACATAGAGCCGTTTTTAATGTGCGTCACCGCAAAGCAAACTCTGACAGTAAAAGCAAGTTAAAAAAAATGCCCCCCTCACCATGGGAGACGCCTACCATGGTGAGGGAGCATTATCAGAATTATTTGATAATAAAAAAGAACCAATTTGGTAAAAGGATCCATCATGTTGATGAGCCCTGCACCAAACTGAGAAAAGCATCAACAGGAACCAGCAGCAGTTTCTAGAAATGCTTTAGAACTGACCGCCACCTTGGCTGTCATTTCTAAATTCGGTAGACAGCATCTTCATCAGGGCGATTAAGTAATTTACTCCCAAGTCCTGGAATATTCTAAAGAGGCGATGAGGAAGGAGCTAAATGTATCCCCTGCACTAGTGATTGCATAAATTCTACAGCCAATCCTAACAATTATCTCGCAGTCCCCCACCTCCTTTTGCAGCACCCTATCTGTGACAGACTATAACATTACCCAGGAGCCCCTGTTTCAAACCGGTGAAACCAAGCTGCCTCCAGGCAGGCCTGTCTTCAGCTTTTTAGCCACTCTCCTTTCTGACAGGGTCAATGTTGGTTTTCCCTCCTGCTGTGGCTGGAGCCTAGCTGACAATAAAGTTTGTGGGGTGAATAGGTGAAGCCGTCCTTGGGTTCCCCAAGTCAAATGTGGTAGTGCTAAAGCTGCCTTTTGCTCTGCCAAATATTTCTGACCACTCCCAGATAGCTAATCCCTGCTAGGGGATCAGCAGTTAACACTCATTCTGCTTTCATGGGCGCAAAGGCAAGCTATTTTCCTCTGAGCCAGAGTTGCAACCTCATACAGAAAATGAAGTGTATTCCAACCTTAGAGGTGTGTTAGGTGGCAGAACTGACCACTCTCCATTGAGAGTAGGGACAGGCTGTCTAGGAGACAGCCCTCCTTGGCATTTCCAAGTCAGAAGAAGTAGTGCTAAAGATGCATTTTGTTCTATCAACTGTTCTATCAGATCTCAGATAGTGAAACCCTTCTAAGTGGTCAACAGTTGACAACCGTCGGCCTATTCTGGGCCCAAAGACAAGCCTTTGTTCTTTGAACCAAAGCTGTTAACTTTCCCAGCCAAGGATGTGCATTCCTGCTCTGGGAAAGGGGATTGGAAGCTGGTGCGCAAGGAAAGGCACAAAGCAGTACCAGGCAACTGCGTCTAGGGCGTAGACGACAGGTAGTTGCCTGGAATGGAATGGAAGCAATGGAGATGGGTTGTGGCCTGCTGGTACAACCCACATCCAAGGTGGCTCTGGAGATCCTGTATTGTAAATACAATTGTAACCTGTGGTGCAAACGAATATTGCACAACCCAATGTATCAATGTGTGTTGGATTGGTTTAATAAAGTTGGTCTAATGTACCCCTGGGCGTAGTAGGCGTAGTGGGGCTACGCGAAGCTACGCGAAGTGGACCAGAAACTATGTCCACCTACGCACTTCGCATAGCCCCACTACGCGCCACCCGCCTCCCTCCCGCCCTCGCTAAATACCACCCGCCTTCCTCCCGCCCTCCCTAAATACTGAAATAATTATTTAAAAAACAATAAAACACCACTTACCTTGTCGGCTGCGTCTCCGGGGCTCCCTCTGGTAACCGCGCCGCCATCATGGATAGTAATGCGCATGCCCGGCCGCCCGCGCATGCGCATTTCTCGTGAGAAATGCCCGCGCCGCCATCATGGATAGTAATGCGCATGCGCGGCCGCCCGTGCGCATTACTATCCATGATGGCGGCGCGGTTACCAGAGGGAGCCCCGGAGACGCAGCTGACAAGGTAAGTGGTGTTTTATTGTTTTAAAATAATTATTTCAGTATTTAGGGAGGGCGGGAGGGAGGCGGGTGGCGGGCAACTTCGCTACGCCCACGGAGTGGGCGTAGTGTTGCCTGCTACGCCTACTTCGCAAATGGCGAAGTAGGCAACACTACGCTCACTCCGTGGGCGTAGCGAAGTGCTACGCCCAGGCTTAGTCTAATGTTGACAATGCCTCAACAAATAAAGAGAGTGTTATCTGAGAATAATAAAGACTACGCAGTGAAAACCCCTAAGGGCATGTTTGTGTGTAAAATGGAACTTTAAAAAATGCACTTTAGTGCATTTTTCAAAGTTTTTGCAAATTACCATGAAGTTCAACTTCATGGTAATTTGCTCCCCCTATTAACGAAATCGCTAATTTTTTTACTTTAATGCATAGCATTTTAAGGAATCTCAATTTTAGATTCCTTAACCCCTTCCCTGATGCGCACATTCCCCTGCTGTGCTGGGGGGCGGGGGGGCACGCACAGCGCCACCATGCTCTTGACGAGCTTGGCTCGTCATGCAGTACAGTGCTCCTGTGCTCATGACGAGCTGAGCTCGTCATGGCCACACCCGTTTCTTTAGAACGTTCGCACAGCAGGGGAATTAGCCCAGCGTGCGAGTGTTCTAAAGGCAGTGACGAGCTCAGCTCGTCATGAGAACAGGAGCACTGTAGCTCATGACGAGCTGAGCTCGTCATGTGCATGCAAGAGGTTAAATGCAATCGCAATCGCAATTTAAGTAATCGCTATTTTGCGATTTCTTAAATTGCGATTTTTGCATTTGGGATGATGCACCCAAATGCAAAAATACCGGTCGCAAAGGGGCAGATTCTGAGAATCTGCCCGTTTGCGACCGGTTTTCAGCTTGATGCATCTATGCATAAATGTCAAAATCAGTAACCCATTTACCTATCTATATCACATAATTATCTGTCATCTGCATGTTAAACAGTGTGCTTTGTGTGAGACACATTATCCCTTTGTTCTACTTTGTGAGTGAAAACTGTGACTAAACAAAACAAAAATCTCTCCAGCAAATGCTTTACCCACCAAAGTTGTCTAAACAATATTATAATTTCTTGAGGTATACTGGCCCCACAAAGCTCCTTGCAGCAGGTGCTTTGACCACCTCCCCCACAAACCCCCAGATATTATTTAAAGCAGCCTTTGCAACTATTTAAACAGATTACTGTCACCTTTCTCCTTGATGCCAGTTTTCCTTGTGACAGAGTTTATTTCAAATAAATAAATGAATAAGTTGAGTGTCAGACTTCTTTTCATGACTCCGGCCCTTGTGACTCGCCCCCTTTTTGTTGCTCACCTTGACCCCCAATTTATGGGTTCCCAGAGTAAAGTTTTCCAATCCCAGCACTGCTCTCACCTGTCCTATTACCTTTCTCTCAGAAGTCAATATCTGTGACATGTAAGCATCTATCCAAAAGAAGTACTGTTTAAGTTTAAGGAATTTGATTCAATTTTCAGAATATTAATCTCGATGGACTTCTCCCATCTCAAATGGAGGTATGTATTTATTCATATTTTGTCTGTGCAGAGTTTGTCGAAAGTCTGTAAGTTTTGGAACTTTATCTGTTTAAACAGGCTTTGCACGTTTCTGACATTTATACAGATTTCGCAGGCCGCAGTTACTCCTTCAAAGAAATCATGTGGATGAGGCTTCCAGGTATTGTTGTGACAGTTGGTGGGGCACCCCCTTTCGCACGCCACCCTGCATGGGCCCCCTCATCTCCTATCTAGCTTTCAACATCTCGAAAACTCCCGAGGCCTGAGGCGAGTTTCTGTGACACCTTGTTCTCTCCTGTCGGCGATGCAATGCGCACTGCAGGTCTAAACAGGCAAATACGGTAAACAGTCTGATGGAACTGCGGGTAACTGCAGCTGCTCAAGGGGTTAATCCGCAGACAAGAATATATTGAAAATAGCTTCAAGAATTTGGTAAACGTGAGGCACGAAAACAGAAACGAAAGACCTATTTGAAGGGTAATTCCACACATCACCCTGCAGACAGTGGCAATGAATCTTGCACGTGTCCCAACAGGCAACCCCAGGAAATATTATGTGTGAACCGAGAAAAGCATTTTAGACTAAGATGTATTTATAGCTTCTTCCTGTCACTCAGTTCTCAGTTTTAAATTCATACAACAAGATGTATAAAAATGTATTTTGCAAATCGACCTATGTACTAATTGGTAGGTTCATAATATCGTCGTTTGGATTGGACGCAATTCTACCTAGCTCATCAATATTCATGAGGTAGGTTGCAAATTTCGTCTCACTCTGATTGGATGCCATCAAAGAGATGGTGGCCTCTGGAGGGAGGGGAGATCCTGCTCTAGGGAGGGTAACTGAGTATCCGGGTGATACCATGCAGAGATCTACAATGCTTTTTGGGGGAATAGCCCCCAACTTTCCTGAGGATATTCGATCCTTTAATCTTCTTGACTCTAGTGCAGGACAAACTCAATTCCCCGTTTGCTTAAAATAAAACCTGTAGGTAGATAGTTTGCCAGAATTTGCCATTTTACTCATGTGCTCCCTGCCCCTACCTCATCTCTCCCCTTATCACAGGTTTCCTTGGCTCAGCATGATTCTGCTCCCTCTTTGCTGTAACTGGTCCGGCAGCAGCGACATGCTTCTGTGTGCTCTGGCCTTTCACCAGAGCATGCCATGGCAGGGCCATCTTAACAGCATTACAGGGCCCGGGCAATGCCGTGCATTGGGCCTTGCATACACACCCACTCACAGGAATAAAAAATGTTTAACAGAAAATTAGTGTAAAATTCTGGTCTGCATGGGGGCCCTATGGTCGTGGGGGCCTCGGGCAACTGCCCAGCGTGCCCATGTGTCAAGACTGCACTATGTTATGGTCATTTGTAGGCAGGACTGAGTTTGAGGTAATTGCAGGAAGAGCCCACCAGCACTGATATTTGAGCCCCAGCGCTTACAAATTAAGCAATGTGTGTAAGCACATCTAACTTTAACTTGTTACTTATGATAATGCTTTTCTGACTTAGGAGACACTCTGGACATTCTGTACAATATATCACTGGCCTTTCTTTGAATTCTTGTGACTACTATAGGGATTGATGTATGATCTGGATTGTGTAGCAAATCGAGCAGCTGCCGGCCCTTTGGTGCTTGAACCTTGACAGGTATTTGTGAGGGTGCACAGACATAATATCGACTCCAAAATATCGTTTGGACAGAATATCGAGTTTTAAATATCGTTTGGACAAAATATCGACAGGACAGAATATCGACAGTCAAAATATCGTTTTTAAGGTAAGTGAAGTAATATCGACTGTAAATAATATAGAAAGTGAAAATATCCAAGTATATAATCTAGATAGTAAAAAATATCGTTTTTTAAATAATATTTAATTATTTATAGTGTTTTTATGTTATAATATGTGTGAAAAGTGTCATTTTATGTTATAATTATTTTTAATTAATGACTTTTTTTAAATTATTGTGTAATTTTATTCTGTAGCGGGTTGTGGGTTTAAAGGGGAATAGGGTGGGAAGTAATTTAATTATAATTAATTAAATATGTAAATTTATTAATTGGTAGTAATAATTAATTAATTGGTAATTAAATAATATTTGTTAATTATTTAAAATTTAATTGGTAATTAATTTAATTTAATTGATTAATTGCTAATTATGTAAATTAAAATAATTTATTTCCTGTAGCGGGTTGTGGGTTTATAGGGGAATAGGGTGGGAAGTAATTTAATTATAATTAATTAAATATGTAAATGTATTAATTGGTAGTAATATTTAATTAATTGGTAATTAAATAATATTTGTTAATTATTTAAAATGTAATTGGTAATTAATTTAATTTAATTGATTAATTGCTAATTATGTTAAATTAAAGGGGTATTTTTAGGGTTCAGGGTCAGTTTTTGGTTTTTGGGTAAAGGGGTATTTTTAGGGTTCAGGGTCAGTTTTTAGTTTTTGGGTAAAGGGGTATTTTTTGGGTTCAGGGTCAGTTTTTAGTTTTTGGGTAAAGGGGTGTTTTTAGGGTTCAGGGTCAGTTTTTAGTTTTTGGGTTAAGGGGTATTTTTAGGGTTCAGGGTCAGTTTTGGGTTTTTGGGTAAAGGGGTATTTTTAGGGTTCAGGGTCAGTTTTTAGTTTTTGGGTAAAGGGGTATTTTTAGGGTTCAGGGTCAGTTTTGGGGTTTTGGGTAAAGGTTTATTTTTAGGGTTCAGGGTCAGTTTTTAGTTTTTGGGTAAAGGGGTATTTTTTGGGTTCAGGGTCAGTTTTTAGTTTTTGGGTAAAGGGGTGTTTTTAGGGTTCAGGGTCAGTTTTTAGTTTTTGGGTTAAGGGGTATTTTTAGGGTTCAGGGTCAGTTTTGGGTTTTTGTGGTACAGGGGTACAGTGTAAAAATAAAGTAAAATTAAATTTACATTAATTTAATTTAATGAAATGAAATTAAATTAAATTATATTAAATTAATTTTAAATAATTTAAATTATAAAAATTATTATATACTTACCAATACTTACGTTGTAATGGTAGTGCGTTGTAAAAGTTGCGTTGTAACGTCATATATCCACTGTTGCACTCCTTGGAGTGGGAATAGTAATTTTAACCCCTACGCTATCCAACGCTTTCCCTACTGTTGCACCCACTGGAGTGGGAATAGTAATTTTTACTCTATTGTATTTGTACGTTAATAATATTGGCTATTATTTAATTAAATTTTGTTACTATATATATATATATGTTTTAAGAAATATGAATAAAAAATATTATTTTTTTACTTTCATTAATTATTTAATTATTAAAAGTTATTTTAAGTATTGTTAAGTATATTTTAGTAATTAATTTTTTATATTAATGTAATTAAACATTGTTTTTATTAAAGTTGATATTTTTTACAACTATATTTTTGTAAACGATATTTTTAACTCGATATTTTTGTACTTACCTGTTTGTAGATAGAAACTCGATATTTTGTCTCTCGATATTTTGTCAACGATATTTTTGTTGGTCGATATTCTGTCCCTCGATATTATTTCAGTGATCCATTTGTGAGATGTGCATAAACTGGACTGGTGCAAGCTTGGGGGTAAATGAGGTAAACTCAGAGATGTCCCTGCAGTCTCCATTCCTGCCTTAAATCACCTTTCTTCATCTTCCTGTTGCCCCAGATGACCCTCAATCACTGATACACCCATAGAAAGTAGGACACACTGGATGAGAGGTGAGCAGGGGCAGTGGTGACCTGACTGTAGCTCAACATTTTCTTTAATGTGCTGCATTGTCTCAATAACTCTTCGCTTTCATCCACCTCGTCAAGGTCCTCCTGCCTCTCTCCCTCACCTATCTCTCCAGCCAAACTATTGCCCGCGCCACATCTACTACTGAAGTCCAGAATATTGAGCATGGAATATCGAGAGGCCACAATGTTGTGACTAAATATTGAAAACCAATATATCAAGGAGGTAAGAATTGATTTACTATTTTCAACTACATGTTTTTGTACCTGTGTACCTTGAAAATATTTATATATATATATATATATATATATATATATATATATATATATATATATATATATCTATATATATATATATATATATATATATATATATATATATATATATATACAAGAATGTTGTTTGATATGATTACGATCTGTCTTGAGAACAATATCTTTTTGTTCGCTAATCAACTTTTTTTACAGACTAGGGGAGTGGCAATGGGGGCCTGCTTCTCTCCCAGTTACGCCTGTCTTCATATGGGGTACTGGGAGGAGCAGGTCCTAATGAAACAACATGTTGCCACCATGAATGCCAATGTTAAACTGTGGTTAAGATACATAGACGATCTATTATTTGTATGGGATGGTACTGAGAACGATGCTGTTGAATTTATAAAAAAATTGAATGTTAACAGTTTTAATATTCAATTTACCAGCACCCTCAGCAAATCGTCTATTGTTTTCTTAGATGTGGAGATCTTTGTCCATGCAGGTAAACTCCAGACTAGATTACATCGTAAGCCTACAGCAGGGAATACATTGCTGCATGCAGATAGTCAGCATCCAGCACATCTTATACGTAGTATCCCCTATGGGGAGATGCTTCGGATTCGGAGAATATGTAGCAATGAATACGATTGCCGGCTGGCACAATCCCTCTGCAAAGCACGATTCATTGAACGAGGCTACAAATCAGAGACAATAGATAATGCCATCATGAGAGCCAATAAGATTGACAGAGTTACACTCCTGGGCTCAGGTAGTGCTCAACCCAAGATCCTAACTGACAGGGTAGGTGAGGAGACTAGACTAATTATGGCTTACAATAACCAGCATAAAAGTATCCATAAAATAGTTAAGGACAACTGGTTCCTAGTCTCCAGTGACCCGATAATTGGTTCCCTTATGCCTAAACAACCTAGCATTACCTATCGTAAAGCCCGGGCAATGCAAGACAGTCTGGTGTCTAGTAGCCCTGAGGTAACTTCAGGTTCATGGCTTAGCGGCAGCAAAGGATTTTTGAGATACTCAGTCTGCAAAGCGTGTAAACACGGCATTAGTAAAACAGAGGTTTCTACCCCTCTTTCACCCTTTCCTATTAAAATCAGTCAGAAATTAAACTGCAAATCGGAGTTTGTAGTTTATGTTCTGGAATGCCCGTGCGGGTTGAGGTATGTAGGTAGCACTCGACCACAAGTGCACAAACGAATTCTACAGCATCTACGAGCTATCACCCACGCTGATGCGACATATCCTGTAGCCAGGCATTTTGAAAATAAACATGGAAAGGATGCATCTTTATTAAAGTATTTTGCGATAGATTGTGTTCCTCCCCAAAGGAGAGGTGGTGATAGGGAGTCCCTGTTACGTAAATTGGAGACTCGCTATATAATATTACTTGACACCAAGGCACCGCAAGGTCTCAACACTGGGGAGGACTGCCACACCTATCTTTGAATATCCACTTAACCGTATGTTGCGTTGTCTGTTTACTGCATCTCTACCTTTATCCATATTTCGAATCTTGTAATGAAGTTTGAACCAATTTATGATACTGTGACTTATGAATTTTAATTAAGTGTTCAACATGTCCCTGAAACTCTCCATGACCAATTTTTAATTTTAACAATTGTTTAAATTTATATCAATTTCACATTCTTGGGAGCACTATTATGCCATCACGATATTTTGCACTAATAGCGATTTTGCACATGTACAGTACCTACAACCGGCCTTGATATATATAGCCCATTTGGGCATTATTGCATAATATTAGGAGTTCATGATAACGGAACTTTACAATTGGAGTGTATTTTGTACAGAGTTTTGGAATTTTAATGGTTATATTTTATTTGCATATAACTATTTATTCGGCTTTTTAACTTTTATATCATTTTAAAAGTTTGTTGTAGCCGTTACCATGATTACACTTGTAAATATATGTTTATTCCTGCAATTGGTACTTTCTGGCTGATGTTAATTGTTTGTACTATTCAAAATTCATGACCATTACTTTGAAATTGTGTGCAATACGGGCATTTATGCCGTAATGAAATAATTGTAACAATATGGAAACATTGATAGTATTTTTTCAGTTTCCATTGCATGTGATGGCATTCTGCACTTTAAAATGGGTGATTAGCCCTCGTGACGTTTGTCATGTGATCAAGGCTATCTCTAGCCGAAACGCGTCATGGCGGACTGGTGCTGGGCTATATTTGAATAAAGAACATTTGCACCAACTTTGGGTCTCGCTGTACCTGTTTTGCTGTTTGGCTTTCATTGCTTGGCTGGCTAAAACTTCGGGAGCGCCACGTACCTCATATATATATATATATATATATATATATATATTACCTACTGGCGATAGCCAGTAGGTATATATAGTTAGGACCTAGCTACCATAGGAAATCTGCAACATTCTATTGGGAATAACATTGGCGCGGGTTGAGGAATTTGCTTGTAATTTTCCAAAATTTTGACCAGCTCTGCTGCGCTCCTTCCCTGAAAGTTTCGGGGGGATTCGTGAAGTGGGGGCTGAGAAAAAAGGGGGTCCCAAAACGTGTTTTCCCCATGTTAATTTCCATAGGACGTTCTGACAAGGCTACAGCCCGAACCGCTGAACGGAATTACACCAAACTTGGCAAAATTGTAGGGACTGGTACGCAGAAGTGCCTTTGCTATATTTGGGTAAAATTGCTGCGGTGTGGTTTTTATGAAAATTAACTTCAAAAACACATATATATCTGGGCGGAGCCTAACCACACATCTCATCGTGAGATCTGATTGGCTGTCAGCACTTCATCCAAGAAGTGTTGGCAGCCATCTTGGGACCAATATACATGATAGTACCTCATTAAAAAGCATTGTAGTTAATAGAGGGTTTTAGGACTTTAGTTACATTATAAATCATTTGTTGATGGTACCATACTCATTTTAGGAATTGTGGTGTGTTCTAAGGTGATTTTACCATGTAAAAAAGCCTTCTGCTGGGATATCATGAATCATGTTTGAAAGAAAACTATTATCTCATGCTTTTCCCACAGTGGTTTGGAAGGGGATCTATAAGCTAAACTGAAAGCATATTTTCTGTAAATTCACATTATCTTTCTCAGTCATGTGAGCATGAAGTCTGACATTCTCAGTAAAACATGTACATCCAACAAGGACAGAGACTGTCAGTTGATTCCTTTGTGTTCTACTGCAGCCTCCTAGAGTGTTCTAAAGAACAACTAGAGCGCTAACAATCCTACTTATTACAAAGGTATGGCACACCTGAAGCCATCTTGATTAGAATAAAGTGGTAACTCTTAAAACATTTAATTTAAAAAGGAACAAAATGAGGGGGTATATTTTGCCATAGAAAGTATTATTAGTGCTGCAGAAAGAAAAATTAGGGCACATTTTGAGTGACTTCCCAAATCCTCTTCTATTTCATTAAAAAATTCTGACATGCAGTCACCCAAGATGCCCACCAGAGACAAAAGAGCCCAAATGTAGCCCAATTATCACCCAGATGTAGCCCAAGTATAGCCCAATGAACTAGAGCGCTAACAGTCTTACTTATGACAAAAGTATGGCACACCAGAAGCCATCTTGATTGGAATGAAGTGGTAAGTCTGAAAACATTAAAAAGGAACAAAATGAGGGGGTTAATTTTGCCATAGAAAGTATGATTAGCAGCAGACTTCCCTGGTGAGCAGTAGCTTTACTACAGTGATCTAATGAGCAACTAGAGTGCTAACATTCAGAATTTATGGCAAATGTGTGACACATCTGAATGCCTTCTTGATGGAACCAAAGTAAACAAGCATTGAAAAAGCAATAGATCTAGCCCTCGTTTAAGTTAAAGCCATTCTGTTTGCAATGAGGTGGCTTTTTAGCTTTGCTTTTATTAGTGTTTTTAAAACTTTCATGTAAATAACATGCATATGTATGCATATATGTATATGTATGCATGCATTTATATTTGCGTTGTCCAGGATTATACGATCGACTATGTCCCTCTTGGGCGGTATCACCATTGAGAATGCTGAGTGTTTGTTAGTACCAAGTTCGTAGGCTGTAGGTCGGGAGCTGACAATAAACACCAGATCTGGTTTCCGTACGGGGCCCTCTGTCTCTGGCGGGATCAGATTTGCGGGTAACACAGCGTGTTCCAAGTCTGACAAAGGGTCGTGGTCCGGTCTCAAGCGCAAATTTCCAGCTGTTGCGATCATTTTATGGAACCTGGCAGTGACTTGCGAGTGTAACGTCCCAATGGCGGCCATTACGGTCTGCAGCGATGGCGTACATTCCGCCCATTCCATCTCCTCCCGCGGCGACAAATCAGATCTATTAGCCCCGGAGGTCGACTACTCCGGGGCAACAGGCACAGGCTGTGTAGACGGTAACGGCGTGTATCCGTTAAGCTCATAGTCTGAACACCATCGCCGTCCGCGAGGATCCAAATCCGTCGACCCCTGGGGGTCAGCAGGGTCTTCGGGCGACAGACCCCCGTCCACAGCTACCGGTGCTTCTGGCCGCCGTACACTTGGTATCAACCCGATCACAATACCACCATCCAAACTGGCAGGATATTCTCCACTTCGAGAGACCGGACGCCGCCCAGGTCCCGCGTCCGATGTTGATCAACTCCAACCCGGATGGGTCAGAAATCAAGGCCCCAGCTTCCACGCTGGGTTAGACCGAGAATAAAAACACGGCGTAGCATCACCATTTGAGATGATAGAAAGCGTTGCAGAGATGTGTAAAAAGAGGCATAGCCTCATTACACCTCTGTGCAATGCAGCCCCCTGGCGCATACTGGAGGTTCCCGGTGGGCTAGTTGGCCCCCAGGGACCCCCAGTATGCAAGGGGAATTAGTTCCCCCTCTTCAAACATGCACGGGGGCTGCGTTGCAGAGAGGTGTAAAAAAGGGTGTGGCCTCATTACACCTCTCTGCAATGCAGCCCCCTGGCACATACTGGAGGCTCCTGGTGGGCTAGTTGGCCCCCAGGGACCCCCAGTATGCAAGGGGAATTAGTTCCCCCTCTGCAAACACGCCAGGGGGTTGCGTTGCAGAGAGGTGTAACAAGGGGCATAGCCTCATTACACCTCTGCAATGCAGCCCCCTGGTGCATACTGGAGGTTCAAGGTGGGCTAGTTGGCCCCCAGGGGCCCCCAGTATGCAAGGGGAATTAGTTCCCCCTCTTCAAACATGCACGGGGCTGCGTTGCAGAGAGGTGTAAAAAGGGGCGTGGCTTCATTACACCTCTCTGCAATGCAGTCCCCTGGCGCATACTGGAGATTCCTGGTGGGCTTTCAGGTCTTATTTAGTTAGGAATTAGCATTAAAAAAAACTTTGAAATTCACTGAAAAAAACATAGGTTTCAGGCTTTATATAGTTAGGAATTAGCATTTAAAAAACCTTGCAAATTCACTGAAAAAACCATAGGTTTCAGGCCTTATATAGTTAGGAATTAGCATTTAAAAAACCTTTGAAATTCACTGAAAAAAACATAGGTTTCAGGCCTCATATAGTTAGGAATTAGCATTTAAAAAACCTTAAACATTCACTCAAAAAACTATAAGTTTTAGGGGTGTTATAGTTAGCTGGACATTTCACTCATACAAAACCATTGAAATTGCTCCTATATAGTTAGTTGTACTAACTATATTTCGCGCACCCGCAATCCACTGCTGATGATGTCACATATTACATCATTCATGACATGGTCAGTGACATCACTGATGACATCTCAAATGACATCACTGATGACATCACTGATGACATCATCCGTGTGACAATCACATACACCTTTTCATACATTAGTAAAATCTTTCATCACTCTTTGTAAAATAAAGAGTATCATATTTGAATCCATTGTTACAGCAATACAAGTATCTAAAAACCCACTCAGTGATTTTAGATGTATACACACATCTAATCACTTACCTGTAGATTCACTCATACATGCTGTCAATGAACAATAGAACACTATCAAAAATACTTATACACCTAAATCGACATTACACACCAGCACACATCCTATTCACAAATGAAGTCATCCTACTCACTTATGCAAACAATGGATCATACTTACATATTTACTTAGCTACACACTTATACAAACACAACTTCATCTATTCATTTAGATAGTAAGCCATACTTAGTGAATTATAAAATCATTATTACAAGTATAAAGTTATCCATACAGTCACTCACACAATGATGGAGTCTTATGTATACTTATTAATATACAACAACTGACACATACACTGCCTTTTATTTTTCTAGTTTGTTGGACATGTTCCATTGAGAAATATATTTGCTCATCAGCACACCCATAAAGATATTCACTCACCCAAACAACTGTTAGAACATGTAGTTTTAACTTCATATATCTAGTGAATCAACTATTCACACATCTTTGGGCAGTCACACACCCCCACCGAACCACACACACATTCACTCTCCCATACAAATACTCAGTTAACTAATCAATAACTAATACAGACTTTCACATAGCTAGTAACCAACTGGAGAACCCGTTCACACAACAACTGACAAAGTGATGCAGATATTCAAACAGTTTAGTCACTATCCACTATATTTAGTGAGACACTATAAATTGGCAAGTAAACAGTCAATTACACTGCTACTAAATCCTCCATCCAAATATTTATTTTTATATATCCACTCATTCTTCAATGCAAATTGCTATATATATAATGCATATTTAAATAACGAAGCAAACCACATTCACTGGATGATGTCATCAGTGATGTCATTTGAGATGTCATCAGTGATGTCACTGACCATGTCATGAATGATGTAATATGTGACATCATCAGCAGTGGATTGCGGGTGCGCGAAATATAGTTAGTACAACTAACTATATAGGAGCAATTTCAATGGTTTTGTATGAGTGAAATGTCCAGCTAACTATAACACCCCTAAAACTTTTGAGTGAATTTAAAGGTTTTTTAAATGCTAATTCCTAACTATATAAGGCCAGAAACCTATGGTTTTTTCAGTGAATATATATATATATATATATATATGTATATATATATATATATATATATATATATATATATATATATATAGAGAGAGAGAGAGTTAGGTGTAGAAAATATATATGTACCAACCTCTCTATATTTTTGTCCTCAATATTTTGGTCAGGATACAGTGGCCACTCGGTAGTCCATTTCGGTATTTCAAATCTACACCCAAGGGCAGAGCAATATATGACAGACATATGGCATTAGACAACAAGTTAGCCACCAGCGTGCATCAGCAGGACACCTCACAAGGCCACCATATACGTAACAGTACGTTGCCAGAACTGACTAAGCTAACTTTCACGTTGCTGCAAATGAAATAACATGTAAAAAATGTTGGTTAATCACACGTTAGGATGACAACACAAATGCAGATGGGATTGTGATCTTGTATAGCCTTATACCTTGCTGTCTAGGCTATACCAGCTATTAGAACATTGGAATGTTGGGAGCTCCATTGAAAACAATGGAGTGCTCCGGGCTTATAATGGCTGGTATAAGCCTTGAGCTCCAACCTTCCAATGTTTCTTTGTTCACAGCTCTGGCTGTGAACAAAGGGTTCAGGGAGCCTGAGGAGATTCCAATCCCCTCACGCTCCCAAAAGGCTTTGTTTTTTTTGTTAGGACATTCTGTCCTCTAGTGACAGAATGTTCTAATAGCCTTATAGCCCTTCGTAGATGGGCTATACCGCTATTAAAGTCCCTCTCCCTTGTTAAAGGCCCTCGCCTTCGGCTCGGGGCCTTTAACGCTGGAGAGGGCCTTTAATAGCCGGTATAGCCCTCTACGGCGGGCTATAAGGCTATATTAAAGGCCCCAGCATTAAAGGCCCAAAAAAGGCCTTTAACAAGGGAGCGGGCCTTTAATGGCCAGTATAGCCCAGCTACGGCGGACTATAAGGCTATTAGAGGACAGAATGTTCTAACAGATAAAACAAAGGCTTTAGTGAGACTGAGGGGATTTAAATCCTCTTGGACTCCAAAAGGCCTTTGTTCCCAGCCACACCTGTGAACGCCAAAGATTGGAATGTTGGAGATCTGGGCTTTTACCAGCTATTAGAACATTGGAATGTTGGGAGCTCCATTGAAAACAATGGAGTGCTCCGGGCTTATAATGGCTGGGATAAGCCTGGAGCTCCAGAATTCCAATGTTTCTTTGTTCACAGCTTGTGAACAAAGGCTTCAGAAAGCCTGAGGGGATTCCAATCCCCTCAGGCTCCCATAAGGCTTTGTTTTTTTTTTGTTAGAACATTCTGTCCTCTAGTGACAGAATGTTCTAATAGCCTTATAGCCCTTCGTAGCTGGGCTATACCGGCTATTAAAGTCCCTCTCCCATGTTAACGCTGGAGAGGGCCTTTAATAGCCGGTATAGCCCTCTACGGCGGGCTATGAGGCTATATTGGAAGCCAAGAGCACTCCATTGTTGGAGCTCCCAGCATTCCAACATTTTAATATAGCATTATGACCCACTGTACCGGCAATTACAGGCCTGCTCCAGTGTTAAAGGTCTGAGCCGAGGGTGAGGGCCTTTAACAAGTGAGCTGTCCTTTTACTGGCCGGTATAGCCCAACTATTGCAGGCTATAAGGCTATTAGAACATTCCACCATTAGAGGGCAAACTGTTGTAACAAATAAAACAATGCCCTTTGGTAACAAAATAATCAACACTTGTGACCACAAACATTGGGAAAGCCCAGAGCCCTCCACACTCTTCAATGGAGCTCTCAACATTCCAATGTTCTAATCAAGTGTTAAACGATTAAAGAGTACTTTAAACTGAGAACTTTATATCTCCAGTGTTTACTTCCTAAGTTGCTAATGTGCCACCCCAGTGAAGTCCCAGCATGCAAGGCGGTGCTTTCTCACAGACTGATAGCATGTCGCTGTCATTGGGTGACAGCCCAGCTGTGAGGATTCCATCCGCCCTGCCCGCTCAGTATCAGGTTGGTGGAGACAGCGGCCTGCTGCCTCAGTGCACCTTTGATGCTGGTCGCCCAGCTCTGCGACGCTTTCAGGCGCCAGACCCCCACTGTCACCCCCGTGAGGTGCCCTTGCCCTCTGCCTGCCCTTGGCAGAACTTGGCACTGACCTGGCCGCCCGGGAATGCAGAGACGCCCGTGACCCCTGCAGAATGCGGAGTTCACATGCCAGGACCCTGGAGGTGCCGAGGAGTGAAACCAGATGCACGGGTCCTGATACACGTATCTAGATATCCGTGAACTGCCCCACCGAACAGCTGATCAGAAAGACAGATCAGCTATAAACAAGGAAGCGCTACCACGCGCTGTCCAGAAAATTTGGCTTCAGCTCCTGCAGTGGGTTCATTGCAAACATGTCTTCAAGGTGGCCAGAGGTCAGGCGGATATAAACAGAGACGAGATATGTCTTCTTCGGGTTCACCCGTTCATTTTGCAGCCAGAAGCACGGATGCAGCCATCATAACTAGGTTTCTTACAGGAAAGCAACATTTTTGTGGCATTCACTGGAGACTAGATTAGGGCAAAGACAGTCAGAAATACAGTTTTTTTGCTTCCGAGTTCACACTGGTGTTTTTTTACCGCTAAACACAGAGGGCACTTGTTTGTCCATCTACACTCGTTGTTACCACCACCTTCTAATCGATGGAGGTAACAGCAAGCTAGACTCGTGCACAATGGGCGCAGAATCTATAGGCGGTGTGTATGTCCTATTTATGACCTAATCGGTAAATCGGACATAAAAAAATGAAAGTGACATGCTCATTTCATACAGTGTAGTGTTTATGTGCTAATTTCCCAGTGAAGGTTGGTCTGAATGAAGTGTTTCCACAGGGATTTCCAAGTGCTTGCAATCACATGCCGTTGTATTGCTTTCTTTGTAAAGCACACTTATTTTCTTTAGAAGCTCTTCCATAAATCCTACAGGGCTGCCCTACACCAGTGGAAATGAGTTATTATACGGGCAGATCCGGGATTAGCCAGGTCTCACTGCAATGTGGTAACTTTGTCTCGGTACAATTATCCGGCACCGGGATGAAGTCAATGACCCCTCACTTTGTCCTCTTTGTGGTCAGAGCAGTGACCTGCATGTGGTGAGGGAGTCTCTTACTTTCATGTCCATCTGGGCCCAAACCATACGCCACACTTAAACAGCCATCAGCACACCTCTTGTTCGAGGCTCATGGTGGCTGGGGCTAGCAGGAGGTATATGACACCTTTGAAGGATAGCTCCCCATCTAGGAGAGAGCAAAATGATGTTGGGGTGCCTAAGGGACCCTCATCCTCCAACTATCTCGTAATTCTTTACCGAAAAATCTGGCCCATGTTCATGGTGGTCCCCTTCCATTGCCCGAGTGCCCCTTTCAACATCATGTGGGCACGGGGAGCGGGCCCTCAGTACAACCCGAGATTTGTAACATCACACTGGGCCGAGATCATGGAGGGTTGCTAATATATAAGGCAAGCCCTTCCTTGACCTCACCTTTTATCCTAGGATCTGCCACCAGCCATACACCACATGAGAAATTCCCACTCTCCCAACACCCTTTTATTAACAAGAATGGCAGAATAATAAAAAAAATTATCAATAAGTTCACAGGTCTCTTATCTGAAATCAACAAGGCATAGCACCGGGTTGTCACTGTACATGTTCATTCTGTGTGAACTTCTCAACAGAGGTGGGGTTGAAGGTTCGAACCTCTGGGTAGCTGTAGGACACAGTGCTTTAGAGCCTGATGTCACTGGTAGCGCCCCTTAAACTGATAGGTGGAAGGGACAGGTCCAGACATGTGTCTGGATGGGCAGTGGCCTTGGGACCGTTCCTCAAGATGGCTCTGCCTACATGTATGTGGGTGGAGTGGAGGTGCAAGTGGAATCATGGACCTGAGTGCTCTAGGGTAACGAATGCCATCTTCTTTTGCCATGTTCAGGAAATAAATAATATTGTACATTATGTGACTTGTTTACGAGTGTGTCATTGTCCTCATACCTCGAAGGATTGTTATTGATGTTTGAATGTGTTATTATCTGGTTCCATGCTGATGACGGAACCACTCCGTCATCAGCCGCGGTGGCGCTGTGCTGATGACGGAACAGTTCCGTCATGGCCCGCCCGACGCGCCTGCGCGGCGCTGATTTCGCACCTGCGCGGCACTGATTTCACGCCTGCGCGGCGCGTTCTATTAAGCGGGCCGGGCCGTGTCGGAACCGCTCCGTCATGAGCACAGCTCAACCGCTGCTGGTGACGGAGCGGTTCCGTCACCAGCATGCGCCCGCCGCGCGCCCCCCCCCCCTTAGCGCTGCGGCGGAATAGCCGCCGCAGCGATGTGGTTAATGCTTTTTTATGTGTTTTGTTTTTAATTTCTTGCTGTATTTTGTAATAAATGCAACCTATGTGAAAACCCACATCAGAGTTAGTGGCGTCATTAACTCATAAGTTGAAGGGGAGTGGGGACCAAACCAGGCCCCTCCACCGCCTCAATGCCAATGCCATCAACGAAACATGATTTCCTATACTTGACCCTACTTCGTAACCTTAGGTGTCAGGTTTCTTACCCACACAGGTGCCATTGGGCCACTTATCTTCCAGATGTGTCTGTCATCCACAAGTCCTGATGACTCCTGGATGACAGGGTTCGAAACAAGTTCGAAACGCTCTTGACGCTATAGCACAAAAACTTGTGTGGCTTAAAAAAGGTCCCATTACTCTGGTCCATAATTGTGTGCTTAAAGACACATATACTGGAATGTCTTTGCTTGTATATAGAACTGTCCCCGGCCCCAAGGGTGGTCCAGTCTAAGACAAGGCTCTGGACTGGACCACCTCCTTCCTTTCTGGCATAACACAGAGCGTCCGCCTCCCCCCTTTCCGCTCCGAAGCCACCGAGATCATCTGCGGCGTACCCCAGGGCTCTTCCCTCAGCCCAACACAGTTCAACATCTACATGGCACCGCTCGCACACGTCGCTCGACTGCATGACCTCAACATCATCTCCTACGCAAACGACACCCAGTTGATCCTCTCCCTCACCAAGGACCCCCACACAGCCAAAACCAACCTCCAGGAAGGAATGAAAGCCGTCGCTGAGTGGATGAAGAGCAGCCAACTGAAGCTAAACTCGGACAAGACGGAAGTCCTCATCCTCGGCTCCACTCCCTTGGCCTGGGACGATTCCTGGTGGCCGACCACACTGGAACAGCCCCAACACCCACCGACCAAGCACGCAACCTAGGGTTCATCCTCGACTCTACTCTCTCCATGACAAAGCAGGTCAACTCCGTCTTGTCCTCCAGCTTCAACACCCTCCGCATCCTCTGCAAGATCTACTGGTGGAGCCCCACTGAGACAAGAAGAACGGTCACCCAGGCCCTTGTCAGCAGCAGGCTGTACTACGGTAACGCCCTCTACGCAGGTGCCTCAGCCAAACTCCTGAAACAACTCCAGCGCATTCAAAATGCCTCTGCTCACCTGATCCTCGACATCCCTGGCTGCAGCCACATCACACCCCACCTGAGAGACCTGCACTGGCTGCCCGTCAACAAGAGGATCAACTTTAAGCTCCTCACCCACGCACACAAGGCACTCCACAACACCGGACCAGCATACCTGAACAGATGACTCAGCTTCTACACCCCCAATCGCCAGCTCCACTCCCCCGCCCTCGCCACAGTCCCTCGCATCCGAAGAGCGACTCCGGCAGCAGATCGTTCTCCCACCTTGCCGCCAAGACCTGGAACACCCTCCCCACCCTCCTACGTCAGACACAGGACCTACTAACCTTCAGAAGACTCCTCAAGACCTGGCTATTCGAGCAGTTGCAGCATTCCCCCCTACCCCCAGTGCCTCGAGACCCTCACGGGTGAGTAGTGCGCTTTACAAATGTCCTGATTGATTGATTGATTGCTCACTTCTGTGTTTTTACGATGGGACGAAGCACACATTTGTCGTTTTGTTTGTCTGTTCAATATTTTTTTAAGCACAGTTTTTTAAATGGCATATTTTAAATTGCAAACATGGAGAGAAATCAATTGACATAACGTGATCTAAGGCATCCAGGTAATATCAGATTATACATTCATATGCAGTAGCGGGTGCCAATGAAAAGTACCAGTGAGACGCCGGCGGTTGGGGGGGAGGGGTTAGAAAAATCAATAAAATGACTTACCTGCAGTAGCAGCTCCTGGATGGAGTGCTGCGGTGCGGTGGGAAGGGGCAGGGTGGCAGGTAGTAAACTATGGCATACGGCTGAACCGAGGTAAGTACATAAATAAATAAATAAAACGAATTACATTGCTCACGCTGCATCGCCATTTGATCTTGTTCCCCAGTCCATTTACGTTACTGGGAAGAATTTTATGGTACCAGGGGGCATATTATCAAGGACGGGCGATACATTATCGCCGCTTTTATCGGCAGGAAACTGCCGATAAAGCGGCGATAATGGGCTTGATAATATGCTTTATGAATTCCTATCGAAGCCCATGTTAGATGTCTTCACATCTAACATGGGCTTCGATAGGAATTCATAGAGCATAATATCAAGCCCATTATCGCCGCTTTATCGGCAGTTTCCTGCCGATAAAAGCGGCGATAATGTATCGCCCGTCCTTGATAATATGCCCCCAGGTCCCTTGGTCAGCCATGGTCCAATCTCATCTCGCCATGGGGACGCCCCTTTGTTTCTCCCACATTTCCCCACTCTCTGTAGGTTGTCCCCGTGCTGCCTGTATCTGTACAACAACTTGCCAACACACAACATCCCTTCACTGCCCCACCCCACTTTTCCTAATCATAAGCCGAACTGCGTTTACCACCCAACTTAGGAAAGGTCTATCGCCCACCCCCCAGTGATAGCTAAATTGAAGAAATTAACAATAAAACAACTGCTGTGAACGAGTTTAGTCTACTAAGAGTAGGCTGCTAACATTCGAGTCTGGATAGTCAAAAAGGTCTCTCTCCTGCCTTACTACCTGTTCAGAAAGAGTGAACACTCCTTCTCACTCTCCGGTGGTGAATTCCAACTAGTGTTTGCAGGTGCAACCTCATGGTGTGTCTTCACACTTCAGTTAAGCCTGGATGCACACTGGTTGCCTACTTACAGTTGTTTGGGGGGAAGGGAGGCTCCAGCCCTGACTACCACTTTTCAGCTTCTCTGTACACCACAGTGGCCCATGACCATCAGCCTCTGTCTGACGGTTCCACCCATTGGTCAGGACATGAAGGCAGGGATTCAACCCAGATGGGTTTTGTCATTGGCATTATCTCTAGACCTTGTCTTAGAGGCAGTCCAACGTCATCTTCTGTTGAGTCCAACTCATCCCCGGAGCGTTCTGGGCTGCCCCTCAAATCCTGGCCCTGAAAGCTCCCATAGCTCGCCACCTGAGCAGCAAGTTGCGCTCACTCAGGCTCAAATTGATGCTTCGTAGCCGTAGGTTTCGCAGGTATCCTGCACAGTCCAGGATCCCTTCTCCTGTTCCAGGGCTCTCTGGAAGGACCAAGGTTCCTGGTCATTCACCTCACCACCCTCCTTCACACCCTAGGTTCCACTGTAAGGCAGTTGTCTGATTTCGTCCTTGGCACCCCATTTTTTCAAGCAACTGCCAGCAATCCTCGGAAGTTAAGAAGAATAGGGAGGGGTTGAATTTTATCACTCGAAGTGTTGCCGGGTAGAGGAGTTTGTAGTAGAGGTATATCTGGCGGAGCTTTGCTTTTACCTGGATGAAGGAGTTCCGTTTTCTCTGGACAACGATCGTAAAATCTGGGAACAGATGATCCCTCTGGTCCTCCACCTCCCTCAGGCCATGCCAGTATGATGCCTGAAGGATGCAGTCCATGCCTCTGTAGTTCCTACAGTATAGCAACCATGGATCCAGGGGGGCCCTGGCGCAGGAGGACGCCCAGGGACACAAAGCCCGCTCTCCACCATAAAGAAGGCTGATGGGTTGCCGTTATAACTGTTTTGTATGAGCCATTGTTCTAAGAACAGCTCTGCGGTTTGAACCTCAATTTCTTCCAGAAATCCCTGGGAGGAGAGCCCCCCAGAGTCTCCCCCCAGGGAGAGCCTGCTCCTGTAGATGAGCCACCTCTACGCCCACCTCCTTGAGGTGCACTTTTATTTCTCTAATTTCTCTAATTTTGGGGCCAATCGAAGCCAATGTCGTTTCTGCGGTGGCCACTCGAGTCGCTCATTTTTTACGATACATCCTCAGGAGTCCGATATCAACAGCTACTCCGTCAATCTTCGCCTCAAGTGTCTCCTTTATGTCAGAGATTTCCCCAAGGGATTCACTTAAATTGCCCTGTTTGACAGTGGAGGGTTGCTTCCAGATGTCTGAGGGTGGGTTCAGTCAATGTGTGCTCCAGGCATAGCCTTTGCTACATCTCCTTGGCTCAGTCAACATTTAATTTTACCATATTTGCAGCTAGTCCCCCTCTGGCGCCTACTTTAATGTTCCAGCACGTCGCTATGGGTGTGTATGACTTGCCCTTAAAGGGTCCCTTCTCCTGTTCCAGGGCTCTCTGGCTTGAGCCCTAGTCACCCCAGGCCCACAGCTGTCTCATAAAGGACAGAGACCAGCTTGTGTTTTGCTGCCTCCACCCGCCAGGCAGTAGGGTGCCCGCAGGTTCATTGTCTTATGTTTCCCACTTTGTCCCGGGGTTAGACTGGCCCTCCTGATCCATGTGCAGTGCCCTCAGCATCAGACCCATCTCTACACAGGCCCTCTAGGGGTCACAGGCCAGCGTGGTTAGGCTGCATCAACTGCGCCTGGTCTCTTGGCCCCTCCACCTTTGGCTCCAGTCTGTGGCTGTGGCAGCCCTTCAGGTTGCGCCGCTTGTGTCTGGGCCTTTGATACTGCACAGCACCTCGATCATGTCCCAGGCATCCCAACCAGCAGATGAGTGGCCTCTCTGGTCCCCTGGTAGGCCATGCAATCTGTGGTGGGCAGCTTCCTGTTCAGTGCTGATCCATGGTCAGCTTTCCACTCCGGCCACCATTTTGGGGCTGCCAGGCCACGCCTGAGATTTTCTCCTTCCAGGTTCCCAAATGGTTGTTTTGCCCCCCTCGGGGTCTTTCCAATTTGCCAATGACCTCTTAGGGCCCCCACAGCAGGGCAGGGAGGGAGTTCAGTCATCAAGAATGATGCTACAGTCAAACAGGACTCTCTACAACACAGCACACAATATATGAAATGGGTGACAAAGCAGGCAAACTGTTGGCCTTGCTCGATAAACGGGAGAAAGCAGATAGATGGGTAGCAGAGCTTAAACTCCCCACGGAAGATACCACGCAGAACCCACAGGACGTGGTAGACCTCTTAGCACACCACAATGAAATGGTCTACACCTCCACACACACACGAGAACACAGGAGGAGTTGGAGGACTTCCTTCGTGATATCTGCCTCCCTAAACTCACAGAGTCTGAATCCCAACTTATGGAAGCAAAACTTTCAGCGGTTGAGCTAACCATGGCAATTAATGAAATTCAGTCGGGAAAAGCCCTCGACCCTGATGGGATCCTCATAGAATGGTTTAAATGCAGCGCCACAACGCTAACACTCCTTCTTGTGGCAATGATTGAGGCCAGTATGGAGGTGAGGGAACTGCCACAGGACAAGAGAATGGCAACCATAGTGGCCATTCACAAACCTGATAAACCACAGATGGAGTGTGCTTCCTATAGGCCCATCTCGCTAATAAATACAGAAGCTAAAATATTGGGAAAAACCCTGGCCAACATACTCACACCCTACCTCGCCAATTTAATACACCCATGTAAATCGGGCTTCATGCCCAGGAGCAATACGGCCCTACACCTGAGGCGCCTCATAGTGTCCTAAGGCGCAAACATACTATACAAGTGTAAGAAAGGGACTCTGTATATATTGGACCAAAGTAAAGCACAGTGTGTACAGATACCACAGTCCCCAGAGGTTTGGCAGAGGCTAAAGTTAGATATAGCCTTACTCTCTAAAGTGGTAGCTTGGTCGAGCAGTAAGGCAGTATTAGAGGACAGTGTAAAGCATTTGTTGTGCACACTCAGTCAGCAAATGGTCTCACATACTCAAGAACTGAGCCCTAGGCCAATTGTTTTGTATCAAAAGATATAGTTGTTTTATTTTAGAACTAACAAGGTATCAAAATATACTTTCTCAGAATGGATTACTTTAGTTAAATACTTTTCAAATAGGCAATAGACTCTTTGTATACAATAGTCACAGTTTGTTGCAATAGGCAACACAATTTCAAACACAATGCAACATTGAGCTCAATGGGAATTTCTTTAAATGCAATTAATTACTTTGTAGATTACTGTTCTAACCACAGGACTGAATCCTAGATTGGTTACAGTAGTGATTTTTAGGGAATATTATTGTATTTTAAAAGTTGACAGAAACGTTTCTGGATGAAATTACCAATGTTATCCTATGGAGGGAAATTCAATTTGCAGGTCAAGTATGTTTTCGTTACTTTTGTAATCCAGTGCTGGGCTCCTAGGTTCAGCACTTGGACATCTATCTAAAAAAGGCAAGTAATTACGTTTTTATCATTGGCACGATTTTTAAAGGATATTTGTAAGTTTAAAAAATTGACACTTAGAAACTTTTTCAGCAAAAAGCAGGCAATGATATCCTATTGAAGGAAATTCAAGTTACTGGTAAGTACGGTTAAAATTACTTTGCAGGGTCAGTACTGGGCTAAAAGATGCAGCACTGAGGTCTCTCCTGATAGCAGGTGAGTAAATCGGAATTTGTAGTTCGGCTGATTTTAGATGAATATTTTAAAGTTCCAAAACTCCACACGTAGAAGAATTTCCAAGCAAAACCAGTCAATGTTAGCCTATGGAAGAAAAGTGAGTTATCGGCTTTTAGGTAAGTACTCGACTGGTAGAGTTAAGGTTTTGGGCATAGACTCTGGGGTCTCCCAGGGTCAGGTAGGTACAGTTGGTACACCCTCACCGGCACAGGGGCAGCCGGGTGCAGAGGTAGTTAGGCCCAATGTTATCCAATGAGAGGCAGGGGGCCTTCGGTTGGTGGCGGCTGTGGGAGCTGGGCTCCTGGTCACTTGCTCAGGGCAAATGGGGAAGTAGATTAGGGCAAAGGGTGCACTGCCAGAGGCACTCAGACGGCTGGGTGCAGGGTGCTTTTAGCCATCGGGCACTCAATGTTATTCAATGGAGATCTTGAAAAGGGAACAAAGGCTGCAGACTCGGGGACGGAGATTCTTCAGGTGCGATGAACACTTCGAGGGGTAAGTTGGGACATTGGAGGGTAGGTAGGCACCACCGGCGTTGGGCACAGGAGGCCGGAGGGCGCCGGGTGCAGGGGTGTCTTTGGACGTCGGGAAATCTTACCCTCTGCTGGTCGCGGTTGGAGGGGTCCCTGGTTCTGAAGCTGCAGGCTTCGTCTGGGTCATCGAGGAGGGTCCTTGGGCACTAGATTCCAGGCCAGAATCACCAGGGGGATGTCCTCGGGGTCTTTGTCCACTCAGGCACAGGCCGGGCTCAGTGGGTGCAGATTGTGCTGGATTCGCTGTTACTGGCTGGCACCAGGGGTATTGCTGTTTGAGCAGAACCACTGCTCATGGGAGTACCAGTCTCTAAGAGGGTCAAGGCAGGCTGGTCCTCCGGGGTTCTCGAGGTTGCTTTCCGCAGGAGACGCTGGGATTTAGCAGGAGCAGGTTCAAGGATCAACAGGCCGGTAGGGCTGGGGCCAAGTCAGTTGGTGTCGTCCTTTTGTTAGCAGCTGCACGGCAGGTCTTCTTCTTCTTGGTCTTCTTTCTAGTTTCGAAATTGGGATCTGAGGAAGGAAGGTTCAAGGTGCCCCTAAATACAAAATTTAAGGGCGTTACAGATAGGGGAAGGGCAGGGACCAATAGGTCCCTGTTCTGGGGTGGGTACACCCCCTATCCTGCTCCTCTCCTGTGGGAGGGGGGCAGGAGCCTATCTCTGATTGGGCATGGCTCCCCATCCTCAATATGGCCGTGCCCGGAGTTTTGCTTCACCTCGCCTCTCCCACCTTAGGGGTGGAGTTGGCACAGGATGGCACACCCCCTTTCCTCACGTAGGGTTTCCCGCCAGTCTTCCTACCAGAGTGGTGGTCAGAACTGGTGGGGGCCAGTTGCTGAGTACAGCAAGTGACCTGGAGAACCTCACAAAGCGGCATGCCTTTGAAACTTCCCTCTGCCCATCCTGAGGGAGGAAACCTAGCACCTCGCCCAGGATGTGCATTGTTGCAGGCCCAGGAGAGCGGGGGGCTCTCCGCCCAGGGGTCCAGCAACATGTCTGCTGTGTGACAGCCTAGGCAGCCTCTCATACAGGATGTGGATTGTAGGTTAGGTTTCAGGGGGCATCTCTAAGATGCCCTCTGTAGTGCATTTTACATTAAATCCCACACTGGCATCAGTGTGGGTTTAATGTGCTGAGAAGTTTGATATCAAACTTGTCGGTCTTCAGTGTAGCCATTATGGTGCTGTGGCGTTCGTAATGACCACCTCCCAGCACCATATACTCTTAATGGCATCACTGCACTTACAGTTCCCAGGAATGGCCCTGGCTACTGTTAGGGCACAGGGCCCATGCACCTGTGCCCACACCACTGGCATAAGGCACCCAGCTAGAGGGGTGACTGATATATGCCAGGGCAGTGGGTTTGTGGGCATGGCACACAGGGATGTGTGCCATGTCGACTCTTTGTTTAGTTCTGCACCACGACACTCACTCTGCAAAGGCAGAGTGTGGGTGTCAGGGTGCAGGGCCCCTAAGGGTAGCACAATATGTCCAACAACCCTTAAGGGTCTTCTTCGGTCACAATGCCCTGGGTACCTGGGGTACCATTTACCAGGGGCTGACATGTGGCCGGAGATGCCAATTGGGTTTTAGCTTCAATACAGTATTTAGGGAAGGAACACAGGCCCTGGGCACCTGATTGGCAGGAGCCCAGGGCACACTCAGTCAAAGCACATCAACAATTCAGCAAAAAGTGTGTGTATACCATACAAGAAAGGAGGCACTTTCTCACAACTAGAAGACACCATCGTGCTTTCATTAGATGCAAGACTGGCCTTTGATACGGACAGGTGACCCTTCCTATTAGCTGTTCTAAAAAAACTGGGCTTTGGCCCAACGTTCTGCTCCTGGATACAACTACTTTACACTAACCCCCTAGCACATGTAGTAGCAAATGGGCACATCTCCAGGGAATTCCCATAACATCGAGGCACACAACAAGGCTGCCCGCTATCACCACTGCTCTTCGCCCTAATACTAGAACCCCTGGCAGCCTGGGTAAGACAGGACCCGGTCATTCGAGGGCTCCGCTGGACTGCCGACTGCGAGGATGATATATCTCTGTACGCAGACGATATCCTCTTATACCTGGCCTCTCCTAGACGGTCTTTGTCGTGTCTCCTGGATATTTATGAATCCTAGGGGAGATTCTCAGGTTACACAATAAACTGGGCGAAATCCATGCTATATGTTCTGCATGGCCCCGCGCAGTGACTACCGACTGAGTGCAACGTGACGATAGTGACAGATCACTTTAAATACTTAGGGATACACATCACGCATGACCCAGAGGTTTTCACAACCCTAAATCTCCAAGCCTCTCTGCAACGGCTCCAAAGAGACACGAAACACTGGCAGTGGCTACCACTGACGCTCCTGGGTAGGGCGTTGCTCTTTAAAATGATGTCGCTACCGCGCTTTCTATACGCCCTTCAAAATACACCTTTTCAGATTCCCCAGTCCTACTTTCGAGCCATGGAGGCAGAGGTCACCAAGCTCCTCTGGAACAGCAAACCAGACCGTATAGCGATGGTGAAACTGTACCGTACATGGTATGATGGCGGAATAGCTCTCCCAAGTGTCCAGACATACTACTGGGCATCCAAGCTTACTGTAATTAATCACTGGCTCCACGTCCCTCATACAGACCAAGCTTACAGGCTATACAAGGTGGAACTGGGAGATGGGGGTTCGTACCCTGCATTAACAATAACAAACCACAGACCCTGTTAGGCCCAACGCACCACACGTTCCAGAAATGGCGCACAGTGCAGAAGAAACTGGAATGGCACAACAAACTCACACAAGCGAGGCCACTTTGGGTCACAGATAGACTGGGCAGACTGGGCAAGAGTAAGGGCTCTCAACGCTGGGATGCTATAGGCATATCTAAAGTTGGGGATCTGTGGGTACGGGGGAAGATGCTTACATTTGCGCAACTCCAATCCCAATATGAGATGGCACTGACAGAACAATTCCGGTATTACCAAATAAAACATCTACTTTATGTTCCCGCTCGTGGCTATGGGTGTGTATGACTTGCCCTTCAAGGGTCCCTTCTCCTGTTCCAGGGCTCTCTTGCTTGAGCCCTAGTCACCCCAGGCCCACAGCCATCTCATAAAGTCCAGACACCAGCTTACATTTTGCTGCCTCCACTCGCCAGGCAGTAGTGAGCACGCAGGTCCACTGGCTCATGGTTCCCACTTTATCCCAGGGTTAGACTGGCCCTTCTGATCCATGTGCAGTGCCCTCAGCATCAGACCCATCTCTACACAGGCCCTGTAGGGGTCACAGGCCAGCGTAGTTAGGCTGCGTCAACTGCGCCTGGTCTCTATGCCCCTCCACCTTTGGCTCCAGTCTGTAGCTGTGGCAGCCCTTCATGTTGCGCCGTTTGTGTCAGGGCCTTCGATACTGCACAGCACCTCGATCACGTCCCAGGCATCCCCACCAGCAGATGAGTCAGGAGGGGAGTCGCCTCTCTAATATCCTGGTAGGCCATGAAATCTGTGGTGGGCAGCTTTCTGTTCAGTGCTGCTCCTTGGTCAGCTTTCCACTCCGGCCGCCATTTTGTGGCTGCCAGGCCATGCCTAAGATTTTATCCTTTTCAGGTTCCCAAATGGTTGCTTTGCCCCCCCTTGGGGTCTTCCCAGTACGCCAACGAGCTCTCAGGGCCCCCCAGCAGGGCAGGGGGGGGAGTTCAGTCATCAAGAATGATGCTGCAGTAAAACACGACTCTCTGCAACACAGAACACAATGTATGAAATGGGTGATACAACAGGCAAACTGTTGGCCTGGCTCGATAAACGGGAGAAAGCGGATAGATGGGTAGCAGAGCTTAAACTCCCCACGGGAGATACCACGCAGAACCCACAGGACGTGGTAGACCTCTTAGCACACCACAATGAAATGGTCTACACCTCCACACACACACGAGAACACAGGAGGAGTTGGAGGACTTCCTTCGTGATATCTGCCTCCCTAAACTCACAGAGTCTGAATCCCAACTTATGGAAGCAAAACTTTCAGCGGTTGAGCTAACCATGGCAATTAATGAAATTCAGTCGGGAAAAGCCCTCGACCCTGATGGGATCCTCATAGAATGGTTTAAATGCAGCGCCACAACGCTAACACTCCTTCTTGTGGCAATGATTGAGGCCAGTATGGAGGTGAGGGAACTGCCACAGGACAAGAGAATGGCAACCATAGTGGCCATTCACAAACCTGATAAACCACAGATGGAGTGTGCTTCCTATAGCCCATCTTGCTAATAAATACAGAAGCTAAAATATTGTCCAAAACCCTGGCCAACATACTCACACCCTACCTCGCCAAGTTAATACACCCATGTAAATCGGGCTTCATGCCCAGGAGCAATACGGCCCTACACCTGAGGCGCCTCATAGTGTCCTAAGGCGCAAACATACTATACAAGTGTAAGAAAGGGACTCTGTATATATTGGACCAAAGTAAAGCACAGTGTGTACAGATACCACAGTCCCCAGAGGTTTGGCAGAGGCTAAAGTTAGATATAGCCTTACTCTCTAAAGTGGTAGCTTGGTCGAGCAGTAAGGCAGTATTAGAGGACAGTGTAAAGCATTTGTTGTGCACACTCAGTCAGCAAATGGTCTCACATACTCAAGAACTGAGCCCTAGGCCAATTGTTTTGTATCAAAAGATATAGTTGTTTTATTTTAGAACTAACAAGGTATCAAAATATACTTTCTCAGAATGGATTACTTTAGTTAAATACTTTTCAAATAGGCAATAGACTCTTTGTATACAATAGTCACAGTTTGTTGCAATAGGCAACACAATTTCAAACACAATGCAACATTGAGCTCAATGGGAATTTCTTTAAATGCAATTAATTACTTTGTAGATTACTGTTCTAACCACAGGACTGAATCCTAGATTGGTTACAGTAGTGATTTTTAGGGAATATTATTGTATTTTAAAAGTTGACAGAAACGTTTCTGGATGAAATTACCAATGTTATCCTATGGAGGGAAATTCAATTTGCAGGTCAAGTATGTTTTCGTTACTTTTGTAATCGTGTGCTGGGCTCCTAGGTTCAGCACTGGGACATCTATCTAAAAAAGGCAAGTAATTACGTTTTTATCATTGGCACGATTTTTAAAGGATATTTGTAAGTTTAAAAAATTGACACTTAGAAACTTTTTCAGCAAAAAGCAGGCAATGATATCCTATTGAAGGAAATTCAAGTTACTGGTAAGTACGGTTAAAATTACTTTGCAGGGTCAGTACTGGGCTAAAAGATGCAGCACTGAGGTCTCTCCTGATAGCAGGTGAGTAAATCAGAATTTGTAGTTCGGCTGATTTTAGATGAATATTTTAAAGTTCCAAAACTCCACACGTAGAAGAATTTCCAAGCAAAACCAGTCAATGTTAGCCTATGGAAGAAAAGTGAGTTATCGGCTTTTAGGTAAGTACTCGACTGGTAGAGTTAAGGTTTTGGGCATAGACTCTGGGGTCTCCCAGGGTCAGGTAGGTACAGTTGGTACACCCTCACCGGCACAGGGGCAGCCGGGTGCAGAGGTAGTTAGGCCCAATGTTATCCAATGAGAGGCAGGGGGCCTTCGGTTGGTGGCGGCTGTGGGAGCTGGGCTCCTGGTCACTTGCTCAGGGCAAATGGGGAAGTAGATTAGGGCAAAGGGTGCACTGCCAGAGGCACTCAGACGGCTGGGTGCAGGGTGCTTTTAGCCGTCGGGCACTCAATGTTATTCAATGGAGATCTTGAAAAGGGAACAAAGGCTGCAGACTCGGGGACGGAGATTCTTCAGGAGCGATGAACACTTCGAGGGGTAAGTTGGGACATTGGAGGGTAGGTAGGCACCACCGGCGTTGGGCACAGGAGGCCGGAGGGCGCCGGGTGCAGGGGTGTCTTTGGACGTCGGGAAATCTTACCCTCTGCTGGTCGCGGTTGGAGGGGTCCCTGGTTCTGAAGCTGCAGGCTTCGTCTGGGTCATCGAGGAGGGTCCTTGGGCACTAGATTCCAGGCCAGAATCACCAGGGGGATGTCCTCGAGGTCTTTGTCCACTCAGGCACAGGCCGGGCTCAGTGGGTGCAGATTGTGCTGGATTCGCTGTTACTGGCTGGCACCAGGGGTATTGCTGTTTGAGCAGAACCACTGCTCATGGGAGTACCAGTCTCTAAGAGCGTCAAGGCAGGCTGGTCCTCCGGGGTTCTCGAGGTTGCTTTCCGCAGGAGACGCTGGGATTTAGCAGGAGCAGGTTCAAGGATCAACAGGCCGGTAGGGCTGGGGCCAAGTCAGTTGGTGTCGTCCTTTTGTTAGCAGCTGCACGGCAGGTCTTCTTCTTCTTGGTCTTCTTTCTAGTTTCGAAATTGGGATCTGAGGAAGGAAGGTTCAAGGTGCCCCTAAATACAAAATTTAAGGGCGTTACAGATAGGGGAAGGGCAGGGACCTAGGTCCCTGTTCTGGGGTGGGTACACCCCCTATCCTGCTCCTCTCCTGTGGGAGGGGGGCAGGAGCCTATCTCTGATTGGGCATGGCTCCCCATCCTCAATATGGCAGTGCCCGGAGTTTTGCTTCACCTCGCCTCTCCCACCTTAGGGGTGGAGTTGGTACAGGATGGCACACCCCCTTTCCTCACGTAGGGTTTCCCGCCAGTCTTCCTACCAGAGTGGTGGTCAGAACTGGTGGGGGCCAGTTGCTGAGTACAGCAAGTGACCTGGAGAACCTCACAAAGCGGCATGCCTTTGAAACTTCCCTCTGCCCATCCTGAGGGAGGAAACCTAGCACCTCGCCCAGGATGTGCATTGTTGCAGGCCCAGGAGAGCGGGGGGCTCTCCGCCCAGGGGTCCAGCAACATGTCTGCTGTGTGACAGCCTAGGCAGCCTCTCATACAGGATGTGGATTGTAGGTTAGGTTTCAGGGGGCATCTCTAAGATGCCCTCTGTAGTGCATTTTACATTAAATCCCACACTGGCATCAGTGTGGGTTTAATGTGCGGAGAAGTTTGATATCAAACTTGTCGGTCTTCAGTGTAGCCATTATGGTGCTGTGGCGTTCGTAATGACCACCTCCCAGCACCATATACTCTTAATGGCATCACTGCACTTACAGTTCCCAGGAATGGCCCTGGCTACTGTTAGGGCACAGGGCCCATGCACCTGTGCCCACACCACTGGCATAAGGCACCCAGCTAGAGGGGTGACTGATATATGCCAGGGCAGTGGGTTTGTGGGCATGGCACACAGGGATGTGTGCCATGTCGACTCTTTGTTTAGTTCTGCACCACGACACTCACTCTGCAAAGGCAGAGTGTGGGTGTCAGGGTGCAGGGCCCCTAAGGGTAGCACAATATGTCCAACAACCCTTAGGGGTCTTCTCTGGTCACAATGCCCTGGGTACCTGGGGTACCATTTACCAGGGGCTGACATGTGGCCGGAGATGCCAATTTCGTTTTAGCTTCAATACAGTATTTAGGGAAGGAACACAGGCCCTGGGCACCTGATTGGCAGGAGCCCAGGGCACACTCAGTCAAAGCACATCAACAATTCAGCAAAAAGTGTGTGTATACCATACAAGAAAGGAGGCACTTTCTCACAACTAGAAGACACCATCGTGCTTTCATTAGATGCAAGACTGGCCTTTGATACGGACAGGTGACCCTTCCTATTTGCGGTTCTAAAAAAACTGGGCTTTGGCCCAACGTTCTGCTCCTGGATACAACTACTTTACACTAACCCCCTAGCACATGTAGTAGCAAATGGGCACATCTCCAGGGAATTCCCATAACATCGAGGCACACAACAAGGCTGCCCGCTATCACCACTGCTCTTCGCCCTAATACTAGAACCCCTGGCAGCCTGGGTAAGACAGGACCCAGTCATTCGAGGGCTCCGCTGGACTGCCGACTGCGAGGATGATATATCTCTGTACGCAGACGATATCCTCTTATACCTGGCCTCTCCTAGACGGTCTTTGTCGTGTCTCCTGGATATTTATGAATCCTAGGGGAGATTCTCAGGTTACACAATAAACTGGGCGAAATCCATGCTATATGTTCTGCATGGCCCCGCGCAGTGACTACCGACTGAGTGCAACGTGACGATAGTGACAGATCACTTTAAATACTTAGGGATACACATCACGCATGACCCAGAGGTTTTCACAACCCTAAATCTCCAAGCCTCTCTGCAACGGCTCCAAAGAGACACGAAACACTGGCAGTGGCTACCACTGACGCTCCTGGGTAGGGCGTTGCTCTTTAAAATAATGTTGCTACCGCGCTTTCTATACGCCCTTCAAAATACACCTTTTCAGATTCCCCAGTCCTACTTTCGAGCCATGGAGGCAGAGGTCACCAAGCTCCTCTGGAACAGCAAACCAGACCGTATAGCGATGGTGAAACTGTACCGTACATGGTATGATGGCGGAATAGCTCTCCCAAGTGTCCAGACATACTACTGGGCATCCAAGCTTACTGTAATTAATCACTGGCTCCACGTCCCTCATACAGACCAAGCTTACAGGCTATACAAGGTGGAACTGGGAGATGGGGGTTCGTACCCTGCATTAACAATAACAAACCACAGACCCTGTTAGGCCCAACGCACCACACGTTCCAGAAATGGCGCACAGTGCAGAAGAAACTGGAATGGCACAACAAACTCACACAAGCGAGGCCACTTTGGGTCACAGATAGACTGGGCAGACTGGGCAAGAGTAAGGGCTCTCAACGCTGGGATGCTATAGGCATATCTAAAGTTGGGGATCTGTGGGTACGGGGGAAGATGCTTACATTTGCGCAACTCCAATCCCAATATGAGATGGCACTGACAGAACAATTCCGGTATTACCAAATAAAACATCTACTTTATGTTCCCGCTCGTGGCTATGGGTGTGTATGACTTGCCCTTCAAGGGTCCCTTCTCCTGTTCCAGGGCTCTCTTGCTTGAGCCCTAGTCACCCCAGGCCCACAGCCATCTCATAAAGGCCAGACACCAGCTTACATTTTGCTGCCTCCACTCGCCAGGCAGTAGGGAGCACGCAGGTCCACTGGCTCATGGTTCCCACTTTATCCCAGGGTTAGACTGGCCCTTCTGATCCATGTGCAGTGCCCTCAGCATCAGACCCATCTCTACACAGGCCCTGTAGGGGTCACAGGCCAGCGTGGTTAGGCTGCGTCAACTGCGCCTGGTCTCTATGCCCCTCCACCTTTGGCTCCAGTCTGTAGCTGTGGCAGCCCTTCATGTTGCGCCGTTTGTGTCAGGGCCTTCGATACTGCACAGCACCTCGATCACGTCCCAGGCATCCCCACCAGCAGATGAGTCAGGAGGGGAGTCGCCTCTCTAATATCCTGGTAGGCCATGAAATCTGTGGTGGGCAGCTTTCTGTTCAGTGCTGCTCCTTGGTCAGCTTTCCACTCCGGCCGCCATTTTGTGGCTGCCAGGCCATGCCTGAGATTTTCTCCTTTTCAGGTTCCCAAATGGTTGCTTTGCCCCCCCTTGGGGTCTTCCCAGTACGCCAACGAGCTCTCAGGGCCCCCCAGCAGGGCAGGGGGGGGAGTTCAGTCATCAAGAATGATGCTGCAGTAAAACACGACTCTCTGCAACACAGAACACAATGTATGAAATGGGTGATACAACAGGCAAACTGTTGGCCTGGCTCGATAAACGGGAGAAAGCGGATAGATGGGTAGCAGAGCTTAAACTCCCCACGGGAGATACCACGCAGAACCCACAGGACGTGGTAGACCTCTTAGCACACCACAATGAAATGGTCTACACCTCCACACACACACGAGAACACAGGAGGAGTTGGAGGACTTCCTTCGTGATATCTGCCTCCTTAAACTCACAGAGTCTGAATCCCAACTTATGGAAGCAAAACTTTCAGCGGTTGAGCTAACCATGGCAATTAATGAAATTCAGTCGGGAAAAGCTCTCGGCCCTAATGGGATCCCCATAGAATGGTTTAAATGCAGCGCCACAACGCTAACACTCCTTCTTGTGGCAATGATTGAGGCCAGTATGGAGGTGAGGGAACTGCCACAGGACAAGAGAATGGCAACCATAGTGACCATTCGCAAACCTGATAAACCACAGATGGAGTGCGCTTCCTATAGGCCCATCTCGCTAATAAATACAGAAGCTAAAATATTGTCCAAAACCCTGGCCAACATACTCACACCCTACCTCGCCAAGTTAATACACCCATGTAAATCGGGCTTCATGCCCAGGAGGAATATGGCCCTAAACCTGAGGCGCCTCCATAGTGTCCTAAGGCGCAAACATACTATACAAGTGTAAGAAAGGGACTCTGTATATATTGGACCAAAGTAAAGCATAGTGTGTACAGATACCACAGTCCCCAGAGGTTTGGCAGAGGCTAAAGTTAGATATAGCCTTACTCTCTAAAGTGGTAGCTTGGTCGAGCAGTAAGGCAGTATTAGAGGACAGTGTAAAGCATTTGTTGTGCACACTCAGTCAGCAAATGTTCTCACATACTCAAGAACTGAGCCCTAGGCCAATTGTTTTGTATCAAAAGATATAGTTGTTTTATTTTAGAACTAACAAGGTATCAAAATATACTTTCTCAGAATGGATTACTTTAGTTAAATACTTTTCAAATAGGCAATAGACTCTTTGTATACAATAGTCACAGTTTGTTGCAATAGGCAACACAATTTCAAACACAATGCAACATTGAGCTCAATGGGAATTTCTTTAAATGCAATTAATTACTTTGTAGATTACTGTTCTAACCACAGGACTGAATCCTAGATTGGTTACAGTAGTGATTTTTAGGGAATATTATTGTATTTTAAAAGTTGACAGAAACTTTTCAGGATGAAATTACCAATGTTATCCTATGGAGGGAAATTCAATTTGCAGGTCAAGTATGTTTTCGTTACTTTTGTAATCCAGTGCTGGGCTCCTAGGTTCAGCACTGGGACATCTATCTAAAAAAGGCAAGTAATTACGTTTTTATCATTGGCACGATTTTTAAAGGATATTTGTAAGTTTAAAAAATTGACACTTAGAATCTTTTTCAGCAAAAAGCAGGCAATGATATCCTATTGAAGGAAATTCAAGTTACTGGTAAGTACGGTTAAAATTACTTTGCAGGGTCAGTACTGGGCTAAAAGATGCAGCACTGAGGTATCTCCTGATAGCAGGTGAGTAAATCGGAATTTGTAGTTCGGCTGATTTTAGATGAATATTTTAAAGTTCCAAAACTCCACACGTAGAAGAATTTCCAAGCAAAACCAGTCAATGTTAGCCTATGGAAGAAAAGTGAGTTATCGGCTTTTAGGTAAGTACTCGACTGGTAGAGTTAAGGTTCTGGGCATAGACTCTGGGGCCTCCCAGGCTCAGGTAGGTACAGTTGGTACACCCTCAGCGGCACAGGGGCAGCCGGGTGCAGAGGCAGTTAGGCCCAATGTTATCCAATGAGAGGCAGGGGGCCTTCGGTTGGTGGCGGCTGTGGGAGCTGGGCTCCTGGTAACTTGCTCAGGGCAAATGGGGAAGTAGATTAGGGCAAAGGGTGCACTGCCAGAGGCACTCAGACGGGTGCAGGGTGTCTTTGGACGTCGGGAAATCTTACCCTCAGCTGGTCGCGGTTGGAGGGGTCCCTGGTTCTGAGGCTGCAGGCTTCATCTGGGTCATCAAGGAGGGTCCTTGGGCACTAGATTCCAGGCCAGAATCACCGGGGGGATGTCCTCGGGGTCTTTGTCCACTCAGGTACAGGCCGGACTCAGTGGGTGCAGATTGTGCTGGATTCGGGGTTACTGGCTGGCACCAGGGGTATTGCTGTTTGAGCAGAACCACTGCTCATGGGAGTACCAGTCTCTGAGAGGGTCAAGGCAGGCTGGTCCTTCGGGGTTCTCGAAGTTGCTTTCCGCAGGAGACGCTGGGATTTAGCAGGAGCAGGTTCAAGGATCAACAGGCCGGTAGGGCTGGGGCCAAGTCAGTTGGTGTCGTCATTTTGTTAGCAGCTGCACGGAAGGTCTTCTTCTTCTTGGTCTTCTTTCTTGTTTCGAAATTGGGATCTGAGGCAGGAAGGTTCAAGGTGCCCCTAAATACAAAATTTAAGGGTGTAACAGATAGGGGAAGGGCAGGGACCAATAGGTCCCTGTTCTGGGGTGGGTACACCCCCTATCCTGCTCCTCTCCTGTGGGAGGGGGGCAGGAGCCTATCTCTGATTGGGCATGGCTCCCAATCCTCAATATGGCCGGAGCCCGGAGTTTTGCTTCACCTCGCCTCTCCCACCTTAGGGGTGGAGTTGGCACAGGATGGCACACCCCCTTTCCTCATGTAGGGTTTCCCGCCAGTCTTCCCACCAGAGTGGTGGTCAGAACTGGTGGGGGCCAGTTGCTGAGTACAGCAAGTGACCTGGAGAACCTCACAAAGGCGGCATGCCTTTGAAACTTCCCTCTGCCCATCCTGGGGGAGGAAACCTAGCACCTCGCCCAGGATGTGCATTGTTGCAGGCCCAGGAGAGCGGGGGGCTCTCCACCCATGGGTCCAGCAACATGTCTGCTGTGTGACAGCCTAGGCAGCCTCTCATACAGGATGTGGATTGTAAGTTAGGTTTCAGGGGGCATCTCTAAGATGCCCTCTGTAGTGCATTTTACATTAAATCCCACACTGGCATCAGTGTGGGTTTAATGTGCTGAGAAGTTTGATATCAAACTTGTCGGTCTTCAGTGTAGCCATTATGGTGCTGTGGCGTTCGTAATGACAACCTCCCAGCACCATATACTCTTAATGGCATCACTGCACTTACAGTTCCCAGGAATGGCCCTGGCTACTGTAGGGGCACAGGGCCCATGCACCTGTGCCCATACCACTGGCATAAGGCACCCAGCTAGAGGGGTGACTGATATATGCCAGGGCAGTGGGTTTGTGGGCATGGCACACAGGGATGTGTGCCATGTCGACTCTTTGTTTAGTTCTGCACCAGGACACTCAGTCTGCAAAGGCAGAGTGTGGGTGTCAGGGTGCAGGGCCCCTAAGGCTAGCACAATATGTCCAACAGCCCTTAGGGGTCTCCTCTGGTCACAATGCCCTGGGTACCTAGGGTACCATTTACCAGGGGCTGACATGTGGCCGGAGATGCCAATTGGGTTTTAGCTTCAATACAGTTTTTAGGGAAGGAACACAGGCCCTGGGCACCTGATTGGCAGGAGCCCAGGGCACACTCAGTCAAAGCACCTCAACAATTCAGCAAAAAGTGTGTGTATACCATACAAGAAAGGAGGCACTTTCTCACAACAGGAAGACACCATCGTGCTCTTATTAGATGCAAGACTGGCCTTTGATACAGACAGGTGACCCTTCCTATTTGCGGGTCTAAAAAAAACTGGGCTTTGGCCCAATGTTCTGCTCCTGGATACAACTACTTTACACTAACCCCCTAGCACATGTAGTAGCAAATGGGCACATCTCCAGGGAATTCCCATAACATCGTGGCACACAACTAGGCTGCCCGCTATCACCACTGCTCTTCGCCCTAATACTAGAACCCCTGGCAGCCTGGGTAAGACAGGACCCGGTCATTCGAGGGCTCCGCTGGACTGCCGACTGCGAGGATCATATATCTCTGTACGTAGACGATATCCTCTTATACCTGGTCTCTCCTAGACGGTCTTTGTCGTGTCTCCTGGATATTTATGAATCCTAGGGGAGATTCTCAGGTTACACAATAAACTGGGCAAAATCCATGCTATATGTTCTGCATGGCCCCGCGCAGCGACTACCGACTGAGTGCAACGTGACGATAGTGACAGATCACTTTAAATACTTAGGGATACACATCACGCATGACCCAGAGGTTTTCACAACCCTAAATCTCCAAGCCCCTCTGCAACGGCTCCAAAGAGACACGAAACACTGGCAGTGGCTACCACTGACGCTCCTGGGTAGGGCGTTGCTCTTTAAAATGATGCCGCTACCGCGCTTTCTCTACGCCCTTCAAAATACACCTTTTCAGATTCCCCAGTCCTACTTTCGAGCCATAGAGGCAGAGGTCACCAAGCTCCTCCGTGTAGGAAGGTGGATATCTGACTATGGTTACCCCCAAACTTTTTGCCTAGTGTGTAGCTGGTTTTTGACTTAGTTGGCCTGGGATCCTGCTATTCAGGGCCCCAGGCTAAGTGCTCTCTCCTTAAAATGGGCTCCATGTACCTTAGGTACATACCCAATTGGAACTGGTTCACCTTATTGGCCCCTGTAACAGTGTACCCCAGGTACCCAGGGCATAGGTGCTTCCAAGGCCTACCAGGGGCTGCAGCACGTATTGTGCCACCCCTGGCCTGGCCTCCATATTTGACACAACTGGCTGATCACTCAGCTAGGGAAAGTCGGTGTAATCACCCCTTACTTAGGTATAGTATGCCTATATCTAACCCAAAATGGACACATATGTTCCTATCAGCCACTCCTATGGAAGGCCTCTTCAATCCTGGAGGCAGAGTGCTTGGAAATATGTGAGATGGTTCTCTGGCATGAGCTGAGCCTGTCTGCAGCTTTCGGAACCAATTCCTTTAGCTGTTCCATGACACTGCCATACCATATACTCTTAAGTGCATTATGAATCTCGCGGTTAAATGCTATCTTTGGTTTGGCTTTATCAAAACATGTCGAGTAAGGTGTCATATGAATTGAAATACTACCCCCTCGACAGTTCTGGCGACGGGGGTAGCATTCCACCCTTCTAGAGGGACACGACATGTACATAACCTGAAACCCGGGTAAAGTTAAACATGAGCCTCAGCATCACAAAATGGATGCTGCCACCACAGACACAAGTCTGACCTCCTGCTGCTGGGAGTCCTTCCAGCGAGGGAGGCTTGGACAAAGGGTTTCCTGCCTTGGGAGGTGCTAGCACCACCCCAGACAGGATTTTGTGTATTGGGTAGGACAGGGCTGAATAGAATCAGACATGCCTGGGGCACACAAGGTGTCCCTGTGCATATGCCAGTTCAAACCGGTGCTGGGGCTCTCCAGCCCCAGTCCTGGTGCGAAACTGGACAAAGGAAAGGGGGTGTAACCACCCCCCTTCCTGGTCCCACCCAGAGGAGGGACCTAGCAGGTAATCCGGCCCCTAGATTTGGAATAAGAGTAGGAGCTGTGTCCCAAGACTTCAGATCATCCTGAACTCGACTTGAAACTAAGAAGAAGACTGGACTTCGACATTCTGCTGCACAGAAGACTGAAGAGAATCTGACTTGTGGCCAAGGAGTGACCACCCTGTGAATACAGGCACCAACCAGCAACTCGACGTCTGTTTTGCCGCCGCCTCCCGCCGGAGCCCGAGCCCAGAGCCTGACAAGACCCAGACTCCCAGACATCTCAGAGCCCGATCCACAGTCCCTGAAAAGAAGAGACCCGTGGAGGCACCGAGAGACGTGGGACTGGACATCTTGGAAGACCCCCGAGAAGCTGACTGCGCAGCACCCGAGGCACCCTCGTTGCTGTGCTTTAGGGTTTGAGACGCCCCGACACCGAGCAGCATTTGCACTGAAGATCAGCCCCCAGCATCTCCACGATCTGCGTGGGGCCCTTTTGCACTTTGCCACACGAGACGCCATCCCGGTCACTTGCCACACGGCTAGTGGCCATCTTGGCGAAGAAAACTACAATTTGCACCACTGGTCTGGTTGCTTCAGACTGGCCCTTGCTCCCCTGAAAAGGAGCACCCGCTCTGACCTTGCTGGTCCGAGCGATAAGCTTTTTCCACTTCCTGCGTGGCTTGTATTAGCCAAGGCCTGTTTGCTCCAATCAAGTTGCCGACACCGCCATCAGCTAGAGCCTTTGTGGGACAGCTCGGGATCGACTCCTGCACATCCTTGACCTCTTCGTGTCCACGTGGCTGCGGAGACAAGCTGCATCTCTTCACCTGTTTGCGCCCGACATTGCCTGGTTCCATCCTGGTTCCACGGTAGTCACTGACTAGTGACTTTGAACATTGTCCCCTCTGCTTTCAGGTCTTCACCTCTTCAGATCCACCCTTGGATCCACCGGAACCCTCCTCGACGACCCGCCTGCAGCATCTTCAGCTCCAAGCACCATCGACCTGCGTGACGAAACCCGACACTACTTCGCACCTGTGCACCCGCTTCCTGTGGGTGAGGTAACTCAGCAACGCCGGTGTTCCCACACTGGTATACACCTCTAGTGCCTGTGTCTAAAGTTTTATCCTTGTAGGTCCATCGGAAGGTTCCTAAAACACTAACTTTGTAACTTTTACACACCATTGACTTAACATTGGTGCATGCGTGCACTTTGAGCACTGCACCCGAGTCCCGCGGGCCTTTCCCGACTTCATCACTGTTAGTCCCGAACAGCTCCAGCGATTCCCCAGGCCCTAGGCCTCTTTCCTTTCCCCATAGTGGTTCTTATACTACTATTTTAGTATATGAGTTAGGTGGCCCCTATGGCTCATCCATATTGTGCAACTTTTGTATATTTAAACTGTGTTTTGTTTTAACGCATTTGCTTCTGTGCTCATAAAGAGTATAGGGGATATTTGTAGAAATAAATCTATATATATTTTCAATATATATCTGTGTGGTGTCCTTTCATTTGGTATTCAAGGGGATTGTGTATGGTAAAACAGCTTGCTTCACATGCCTTTACAGAGTTTAGCCTAAGACTGCTTTGTCCACGCTACTAGGATAGCTGGTCTATTAAGGTTGACTTACAACCAATCATCATAAGGGTTGCTTGGCATGGTACAAGGTGATCACTAGAACTAGTGAGCATCATATACCAGGCCAACTTCTCACATTGGTGAGCAGCGGTTGGGATTTGAGCTTGCTTTTGTTTTACCATTACAATCTTTGGAGAGTATCATTTGAAAGATCATACAGGTACCTGATAGGTACACTAAAACAAGACTAGTATACTTAAGTTCTACTGAACTTAGTTGTTGTAGAGGATAGGGAGTAGCACACCCTGACTACAACTACTAGATAGGTTTCGTAGGTAAACACCAGTGTAGGTAGATTGCAACACATCCACCCACACTAGAGCAATGTCTGGAGCAGAGGGATCCACAGGACCTATCTCTGTTGAGAGTGACCCTCCAAGGGCACCATCCAAATTTGCTATCTTCACTTTTAAAGAACTGAGGCAGCTGTGTTTCTTAAGAGGAATCAAAACAGTTCCTACCCCTACAGCAGACCACCTCAGAGAGCTTTTAGACAGGTCTGAAGCTCTAAAGACCTCCAAACCAAGCCCCTCAGGGACTGGAGATGGAGGCTCTCCCACTGAAGATGACAGCACTGACACCCCTGCCCCTGTCATCCAGATAGATGAGGAAGACCAGGTCACTGGAGATACTCAGCCAGAGGATGAGGAAGAGGAGGAGGAAAGTGTGTCTGATGATGAGAGACATAGTCAGGTGATAGTCAGCAGGCTTAACCAGGCTAACTTAAGCTCATTTGGGACTGAAAGTGGGTCCAACCCATTCAGACCCCCAAGTGGACTTAACCAGGAGCAAAGGAGGAGAAGGAATCACTCAGGTGAGTCCAATGCCTCCCAAGCTTCTAGAGGTTCTCATGGACACTCCAGAAGGGAGTTGTCTAGCCCTCAGAGAAGGGAACATGAGGCCAAAATGAGAGAGGCTGAACTTACGATCCAGAAGCAAGAATTAGAAGTTGCCCTGGCCAAAGAGAAACTTGCTAGAGCAAGACAGCCTAGAGAGAGTGGATTAGGATCCACTGGTGGCAGCAATATCCAAAAGGATAAAGACAGGTCCTATGACAATAGAAACCTGAGTAAGATTGTGCCCCCTACAAAGCTGGGGATGATATCCACAAATGGATGACTGCACTTGAGAGAGCCTGCAGAGTACAGCAGATCCATCAGGAGCAGTGGGCAGCAATCTTGTGGCTCTCCTTTGAAGCTAGAGGCCGAGACAGACTCCTCACAGTTAGTGATGGGGATTCTAGAAACTACCTGGTCCTGAAGAGTGCTCTGATTGATGGGTTAGGCTTAACCACTGAACAGTACAGGTTAATGTTCAGAGACACCCAGAAGACACAGACTCAGGACTGGTCTGAATTTGTTGAATGTGCCACTAAGGCTCTGGAGGGCTGGTTGCTGGGAAGTAAGGTTACAGACTATACAGGATTGTATAATTTAATTATGAGAGAGCAAATCTTAAGTAATTGTCAAAATCAGCTTCTACATCAGCACCTGGTGGACTCTGATCTGACCTCTCCACAAGAATTGGGTAAGAGGGCAGACAAATGGGTCAGAACCAGGATCAGGCCTAAGAACCAGGGTGGTGACCAAAAGAAAGAGACTACCAAGCCTCAAGAGAAGGGTGGGGATAAATCAAAAGAGAAGACTTCCCCAGGGCCCCAAAACTCCAAGGATGGGGGTGGGTCCCAAGACACTTCCTCTACACAGAAAAAGCCTTACTGCCATGTCTGTAAACAGGTTGGCCATTGGAAAACAGACAGCTGTTGTCCAAAGAATGGTAATAAGGAAAATATACCTCCAGGTAAAGCTCCAACACCTCCTGTCACTGTTAGCAGTGGTCCCCCAGGTGGTGGAAGCACCCCCAAGAATTTGGGTGGGTTTACTTTTGGAACACAGGTGGATTCTGGCCTAACCAGGTCCCCTACCTCAGATACTCTTGTCTATGAAACTGGCATGGGGTTTGCCAACTTCACTGCTTGCCCAAACACTTTGAGCAAGTACAGACAGGAGCCCCTCATCAATGGTTTGAAAGTTGAGGCCTTTAGAGACACAGGGGCTAGCATCACCATGGTGGCTGAATGTCTAGTCCGCTCAAGGCAACGTTTACCTGATGCCAGATATCAGGTGACAAACATTGATGGAATAGAAACCAAACATCCCATGGCTGTAGTCAATCTTAGCTGGGGAGGTGTCACTGGCCCAAAGAGAGTGGCAGTGTCAGCAAACTTGCCTGTAGATTGCCTACTTTGGTAATGATTTGGAAATCTCAGCCTGGGCTGAGGTTGAACAGGAAACCCATTCTAGAATGGTAAATCTCCAAGGAAAGGTTAGTGGGGCTGTGCTGGCCACAGCCCCAATACAAGATGTCCTTCCTGAAAAGTTTGGTAGGGCTGAACAAACCTCATCCCCATCTTCAGTAGAAATTCTTCCTGAGAAAGTTAGCAGAGCTGTTATGGTAACAGCCCATACCCAAACTGAGTCCCTTCCTGAAAAGGTTGGTGGGGCTGTGATGGCCACAGCCCAAACTCAAACTGATTCATGTGTTGTGAAGCCTGAAACTATGGATCACTCCACACAAACAGAGAGCATAGAGGAGGAAGAGAAGTCTCCCTCCCACCAGACATTAGGAAAGGATCAGCCTCCTCAGGGAACTGATCTTACCCCTTGTGAAGAAACTGCCCCAGAGGTAGTCAGGCCTAGCCTGGCAGAGCCCCTAATGTCAGTGGAACCTTCCAAGGTGGGACCCAGTCTGGAGCAGGTAACCTGCCCCTCTCTACCTTGCCTCAGCCAGCCCAGGGCTGCAGAGGACGAGAAGGTCAGTGAGCCCCAAAGGGCCCCCTGTCAAATAAAGCACCCCCATCAGCAGATTAGGGGCACCAAAGCTAGCAGCCCTAGCAAGGTGAAAACTTTTAAAACTTCTGAGGGATCTTCCTTACGACTAGTTAGGGACCTCCCCCAAATGGACACTGTTGGGCACAGCCAAACCTGGGACCCCAAGGCCCCAAACCTGACCTGTCCCTCCAGTAAGCCAACAGAAGGGACCCAGCCTCCAGCTTTAGGCAGCCAGAGGTTGACCCTGAGAGCACAGTGCAACTCAGTCAAGGAAAGAAAGGCCTACATGGTGGAGAGTGATTGGAGGAAGCTGAGTCCTACAGAGGAATCTCACTTCAGTACTCCACCTCAACACCAGCCTTTAACTTTACCAAAACACACCACAGGTAGAGATTCCAATATAGGCTTACCTGGTCAAGGATAGCCTTATCTCCTTTCGTTTGGGGGGGGGGGTTGTGTAGGAAGGTGGATATCTGACTATGGTTACCCCCAAACTTTTTGCCTAGTGTTTATCTGGTTTTTGACTTAGTTGGCCTGGGATCCTGCTATTCAGGGCCCCAGGCTAATTGCTCTCTCCTTAAAATGGACTCCATGTACCTTAGGTACATACCCAATTGGAACTGGTTCACCTTATTGGCCCCTGTAACAGTGTACCCCAGGTACCCAGGGCATAGGTGCTTCCAATGCCTACCAGGGGCTGCAGCACGTATTGTGCCACCCCTGGCCTGGCCTCCATATTTGACACAACTGGCTGATCACTCAGCTGGGGTAAGTCGGTGTAATCACCCCTTACTTAGGTATAGTATGCCTATATCTAACCCAAAATGGACACATATGTTCCTATCAGCCACTCCTATGGAAGGCCTCTTCAATCCTGGAGGCAGAGTGCTTGGAAATATGTGAGATGGTGCTCTGGCATGAGCTGAGCCTGTCTGCAGCTTTCGGAACCAATTCCTTTAGCTGTTCCATGATACTGCCATACCATATACTCTTAAGTGCATTATGAACCTCGCGGTTAAATGCTATCTTTGGTTTGGCTTTATCAAAACATGTCGAGTAAGGTGTCATACGAATTGAAATACTACCCCCTCACCAGTTCTGGCGACGGGGGTAGCATTCCACCCTTCTAGAGGGACACGACATGTACATAACCTGAAACCCGGGTAAAGTTAAACATGAGCCTCAGCATCACAAAATGGATGCTGCCACCACAGACACAAGTCTGACCTCCTGCTGCTGGGAGTCCTTCCAGCGAGGGAGGCTTGGACAAAGGGTTTCCTGCCTTGGGAGGTGCTAGCACCACCCCAGACAGGATTTTGTGTATTGGGTAGGACAGGGCTGAATAGAATCAGACATGCCTGGGGCACACAAGGTGTCCCTGTGCATATGCCAGTTCAAACCGGTGCTGGGGCTCTCCAGCCCCAGTCCTGGCGCGAAACTGGACAAAGGAAAGGGGTTGTAACCACCCCCCTTCCTGGTCCCACCCAGAGGAGGGACCTAGCAGGTAATCCGGCCCCTAGATTTGGAATAAGAGTAGGAGCTGTGTCCCAAGACTTCAGATCATCCTGAACTCGACTTGAAACTAAGAAGAAGACTGGACTTCGACATTCTGCTGCACAGAAGACTGAAGAGAATCTGACTTGTGGCCAAGGAGTAACCACCCTGTGAATACAGGCACCAACCAGCAACTCGACATCTGCTTTGCCGCCGCCTCCCGCCGGAGCCCGAGCCCAGAGCCTGACAAGACCCAGACTCCCAGACATCTCAGAGGCCGATCCACAGTCCCTGAAAAGAAGAGACCCGTGGAGGCACCAAGAGACGTGGGACCGGACATCTGGAAGACCCCTGAGAAGCTGACTGCGCAGCACCCGAGGCTCCCTCGATGCTGTGCTTTGGGGTTTGAGAAGCCCCGACACCGAGCAGCATTTGCACCGAAGATCAGCCCTCCAGCATCTCCACGATCTGCGTGGGGCCCTTTTGCACTTTGCCACTCGAGACGCCATCCCGGTCACTTGCCACGCGGCTAGTGGCCATCTTGGCGACGAAAACTACGACTTGCACTGCTGGTCTGGTTGGTCCAGACTGGCCCTTGCTCCCCTGAAAAGGAGCACCCGCTCTGACCTTGCTGGTCCGAGCGATAAGCTTTTTCCACTTCCTGCGTGGCTTGTATTAGCCAAGTGTAGTAAGACAGTATTTTAAAAGACTTGACATTCACGGAATAAGATCTGGTTCGTTTTTTATAAAAGCAATGTTTTTCAGGTTGAATTTAACGACACTAATTATGACACATGTCGTTCATGCAAAGACGATTAAAAATTTCAGTGACAAATGCAATTGTGTAACAAAATGCAAAGATTTAAGAATGTTTTAATACTGCGCGTAGGTTAGCATGGTATTATGGGTAACGTAGTCTCAAGCAAAATGACCTGCACCACCACGTGAACACGAGAGCGAAAGACAGCGAGCGGCACGGGCCAATTAGGAAGAAGGTAGCATAGAGAATGAGTTTTAATTGAAGGGGTAACAACAGGAGGGTAACTTCACCGGATTGGAAACAAGACAGGATGGGTTTTAGCGTTCATTGCAGGTACGTTTAAGGAGTGAAAATGAAGCAGGGAGATGCAATGCGACTAATGGACAAATAGACTTGTGAATGAAGACATGAATACTTTGTTTAACATTAAAAACGTACTGAAAGAGATACTGAGATAATCATGTTAAAGAACACAGGGGCCTAAAACGTAGTTTCTGATAGTAAAGAGTGAACAGAAAATGTTATATCAACGGGGAGGGGAATAAGAGCCCACAGTCTCTATGCACAATAGCACCGGATACGAGCGGTAAAATGTGGCTGGATAGGCACTGTTTACAAAAATGAGTTTGCTAGCGTTGAGGCGATAGGTTACATAAGAAAATTCGCACAGTGATCATGATGTACAAGCATTTAATTATTTAAGATTAGATGATGTGTAAGATTAATTTTGAATTGATGTAAGTGAATACACGATGTTTACCTTTTGCTATTATTGTTGTTTATAGTGTTCCCTGACGAAGGGCAATGAAGTGCCCGAAATGCATTGGATTTTTTAAATAAATATTGCTTTGGACGAACCACTGCGTTGATCGTGTTTGATAATGAGGTCCGGAGGGCACGGTTCAAGCATTAGAAATCTGGAAAATGGCAGAACATAACCTGAATGTGAAGCGAAACGACAGAGTTACACAGAAAATGTGGCAAAACGTGGATTAATATGGTTAAAACTATGGAATATTAGCAAATGGAAAAACGTGGTTGGAATGTTGCCAAAAGGCGCAATGATGGCAGCTGCGACTGATTTTGGGGTGACATGTGTTACCCCACCCTTCTTCATTGTATTAGCCAAGGCCTGTTTGCTCCAATCAAGTTGCAGACACCGCCATCAGCTAGAGCCTTTGTGGGACAGCTCGGGATCGACTCCTGGACGTCCGTGACCTCTTCGTGTCCACGTGGCTGCGGAGACAAGCTGCACCTCTTCACCTGTTTGCGCCCGACATTGCCTGGTTCCATCCTGGTTCCACGGTAGTCAGTGACTAGTGACTTTGAACATTGTCCCCTCTGCTTTCAGGTCTTCACCTCTTCAGATCCACCCTTGGATCCACCGGAACCCTCCTCGACGACCCGCCTGCAGCATCTTCAGCTCCAAGCACCATCGACCTGCGTGACGAAACCCGACACTACTTCGCACCTGTGCACCCGCTTCCTGTGGGTGAGGTAACTCAGCAACGCCGGTGTTCCCACACTGGTATACACCTCTAGTGCCTGTGTCTAAATTTTTATCCTTGTAGGTCCATCGGAAGGTTCCTAAAACACTAACTTTGTAACTTTTACGCACCATTGACTTAACATTGGTTCATGCGTGCACTTTGAGCACTGCACCCGAGTCCCGCGGGCCTTTCCCGACTTCATCACTGTTAGTCCCGAACAGCTCCAGCGATTCCCCAGGCCAGAGGCCTCTTTCCTTTCCCCATAGTGGTTCTTATACCACTATTTTAGTATATGGGTTAGGTGGCCCCTAGGGCTCATCCATATTGTGCAACTTTTGTATATTTAAACTGTGTTTTGTTTTAACGCATTTGCTTCTGTGCTCATAAAGAGTATAGGGGATATTTGTAGAAATAAATCTATATATATTTTCAATATATATCTGTGTGGTGTCCTTTCATTTGGTATTCAAGGGGATTGTGTCTGGTAAAACAGCTTGCTTCACATGCCTTTACAGAGTTTAGCCTAAGACTGCTTTGTCCACGCTACTAGGATAGCTGGTCTATTAAGGTTGACTTACAACCAATCATCATAAGGGTTGCTTGGCATGGTACAAGGTGATCACTAGAACTAGTGAGCATCATATACCAGGCCAACTTCTCACATTGGTGAGCAGCGGTTGGGATTTGAGCTTGCTTTTGTTTTACCATTACAATCTTTGGAGAGTATCATTTGAAAGATCATACAGGTACCTGATAGGTACACTAAAACAAGACTAGTATACTTAAGTTCTACTGAACTTAGTTGTTGTAGAGGATAGGGAGTAGCACACCCTGACTACAACTACTAGATAGGTTTAGTAGGTAAACACCAGTGTAGGTAGATTGCAACACATCCACCCACACTAGAGCAATGTCTGGAGCAGAGGGATCCACAGGACCTATCTCTGTTGAGAGTGACCCTCCAAGGGCACCATCCAAATTTGGTATCTTTACTTTTAAAGAACTGAGGCAACTGTGTTTCTTAAGAGGAATCAAAACAGGTCCTACCCCTACAGCAGACCATCTCAGAGAGCTTTTAGACAGCTCTGAAGCTCTAAAGACCTCCAAACCAGGCCCCTCAGGGACTGGAGATGGAGGCTCTCCCACTGAAGATGACAACACTGACACCCCTGCCCCTGCCATCCAGATAGATGAGGAAGACCAGGTCACTGGAGATACTCAGCCAGAGGATGAGGAAGAGGAGGAAGAGGAGGAGGAAAGTGGGTCTGATGATGAGAGACATAGTCAGGTGCTAGTCAGCAGGCTTAACCAGGCTAACTTAAGCTCATTTGGGACTGAAAGTGGGTCCAACCCATTCAGACCCCCAAGTGGACTTAACCAGGAGCAAAGGAGGAGAAGGAATCACTCTGGTGAGTCCAATGCCTCCCAAGCTTCTAGAGGTTCTCATGGACACTCCAGAAGGGAGTTGTCTAGCCCTCAGAGAAGGGATCATGAGGCCAAAATGAGAGAGGCTGAACTTACGATCCAGAAGCAAGAATTAGAAGTTGCCCTGGTCAAAGAGAAACTTGCTAGAGCAAGACAGCCTAGAGAGAGTGGATTAGGATCCACTGGTGGCAGCAATATCCAAAAGGATAAAGACAGGTCCTATGACAATAGAAACCTGAGTAAGATTGTGCCCCCCTACAAAGCTGGGGATGATATCCACAAATGGATGACTGCACTTGAGAGAGCCTGCAGAGTACAGCAGATCCCTCAGGAGCAGTGGGCAGCAATCTTGTGGCTCTCCTTTGAAGCTAGAGGCCGAGACAGACTCCTCACAGTTAGTGATGGGGATTCTAGAAACTACCTGGTCCTGAAGAGTGCTCTGATTGATGGGTTAGGCTTAACCACTGAACAGTACAGGTTAATGTTCAGAGACACCCAGAAGACACAGACTCAGGACTGGTCTGAATTTGTTGAATGTGCCACTAAGGCTCTGGAGGGCTGGTTGCTGGGAAGTAAGGTTACAGACTATACAGGATTGTATAATTTAATTATGAGAGAGCAAATCTTAAGTAATTGTCAAAATCAGCTTCTACATCAGCACCTGGTGGACTCTGATCTGACCTCTCCACAAGAATTGGGTAAGAGGGCAGACAAATGGGTCAGAACCAGGATCAGGGCCGTTTCTACCATTAGGCAGGACTAGGCAGCCGCCTAGGGCGGCAAAAGGGGGAGGGCGGCAAAAACATGAGTTTGTGCTGACCCTATCCAACATTTCACAAGGCTGGTTCATTTGTAACCAATCACGCATGTAGCCTGTGCTCGGTAGAGAAAGTGCTTCAGAAAAACATAACACAGGCACCAAAACGCTGCAAGGTCGTTTGTGTGCCTTTTAAAAGAAGTTTTCTCTTTTATATGCAGAGAAGAACTGTACTAAAGGTCATGTGCTCATGAGCAAGAAAAGACACGAGGTTTAATAACTATTGAAAGTCCAATTTAGATGTACTTACTGATTTTCCGAGTAGTATGGTTATGTGGATATACTTGTTACTGTTTTTGTGTGTACAATGGCAAGTTTTGTCATGAGTTAAGAACTTTTGTACAGAGTTTACAGGTGGCGAGGTTTCGTATTCCAAGATAAGCCCTTTCTTTCGGAGCATGTAGGCCATCTATCGCAGCTGGGAGTCAAATTTGGGCTAGATTTCAGTCTAGGTCACACAGGGTTAGAACATGTGCTGCAGAGAGCATCACCTGATAACAGCGGGAGGTGACCGCCTGTCATTCTAGTTATGCTGCTTGCTGCACATCCTCAGAGAAATTCAGAGTTAAGTGAATGTACTTTTTTTTTGTTGCAGTTTATATACCGCAAACTCGACCAGAAGGTATCAGTGCACTTTACAGGAGCACCAGTTGCATTACAGAATTACAGACGGATGCATTCATTTTTGTTCTTTTCCAGACACGGGGAGATTAAGTGATTTGCCCAGAATCACAGGAAGATTGAGCCTCTTGCCAGACTCCAACCTGGTCCCCAGCTTAAAAGTCAGAAAAAATTCACCTAAAAACAAACACACATCTGTGCCCTGCACGAACACGCACCCACGTCATAGGCCCCTGTATTTGTAGTTCAATAATTGCCCATTCAATAAAATAAAGTGCATTCCAGTTATTGTGGGTGAATTCGGGACACTATATCTGGGCTGCGTCACCTGCTTATCAGCATGCATAGAACCGGAGTGATGTTCCTTGGCACCCACGAGCCTCACCTGTCAATTAATTCTTCTGGCCTGGATGACAGGGGGAGAGAGTGATGGTAGTAAAAGGGAGGGGGCGGCATTTTTCAATTCTTGCCTAGGGTGGCAAAACACCTAGAAATGGCCCTGACCAGGATCAGGCCTAAGAACCAGGGTGGTGACCAAAAGAAAGAGACTACCAAGCCTCAAGAGAAGGGTGGGGATAAATCAAAAGAGAAGACTTCCCCAGGGCCCCAAAACTCCAAGGATGGGGGTGGGTCCCAAGACACTTCCTCTACACGGAAAAAGCCTTACTGCCATGTCTGTAAACAGGTTGGCCATTGGAAAACAGACAGCTGTTGTCCAAAGAATGGTAATAAGGAAAATATACCTCTAGGTAAAGCTCCAACACCTCCTGTCACTGTTAGCAGTGGTCCCCCAGGTGGTGGAAGCACCCCCAAGAATTTGGGTGGGTTTACTTTTGGAACACAGGTGGATTCTGGCCTAACCAGGTCCCCTACCTCAGATACTCTTGTCTATGAAACTGGCATGGGGTTTGCCAACTTCACTGCTTGCCCAAACACTTTGAGCAAGTACAGACAGGAGCCCCTCATCAATGGTTTGAAAGTTGAGGCCTTTAGAGACACAGGGGCTAGCATCACCATGGTGGCTGAATGTCTAGTCCCCTCAAGGCAACTTTTACCTGATGCCAGATATCAGGTGACAAACATTGATGGAATAGAAACCAAACATCCCATGGCTGTAGTCAATCTTAGCTGGGGAGGTGTCACTGGCCCAAAGAGAGTGGCAGTGTCAGCAAACTTGCCTGTAGATTGCCTACTTTGGTAATGATTTGGAAATCTCAGCCTGGGCTGAGGTTGAACAGGAAACCCATTCTAGAATGGTAAATCCCAAGGAAAGGTTAGTGGGGCTGTGCTGGCCACAGCCCCAATACAAGATGTCCTTCCTGAAAAGGTTGGTAGGGCTGAACAAACCTCATCCCCATCTTCAGTAGAAATTCTTCCTGAGAAAGTTAGCAGAGCTGTTATGGTAACAGCCCATACCCAAACTGAGTCCCTTCCTGAAAAGGTTGGTGGGGCTGTGATGGCCACAGCCCAAACTCAAACTGATTCATGTGTTGTGAAGCCTGAAACTATGGATCACTCCACACAAACAGAGAGCATTGAGGAGGAAGAGAAGTCTCCCTCCCACCAGACATTAGGAAAGGATCAGCCTCCTCAGGGAACTGATCTTACCCCTTGTGAAGAAACTGCCCCAGAGGTAGTCAGGCCTAGCCTGGCAGAGCCCCTGATGTCAGAGGAACCTTCAAAGGTGGGACCCAGTCTGGAGCAGGTAACCAGCCCCTCTCTACCTTGCCTCAGCCAGCCCAGGGCTGCAGAGGACGAGAAGGTCAGTGAGCCCCAAAGGGCCCCCTGTCAAATAAAGCACCACCATCAGCAGATTAGGGGCACAAAAGCTAGCAGCCCTAGCAAGGTGAAAACTTTTAAAACTTCTGAGGGATCCCCCTTACAACTAGTTAGGGACCTCCCCCAAATGGACACTGTTGGGCAAAGCCAAACCCGGGACCCCAAGGCCCCAAACCTGACCTGTCCCTCCAGTAAGCCAACAGAAGGGACCCAGCCTCCAGCTTTAGGCAGCCAGACGTTGACCCTGAGAGCACAGTGCAACTCAGTCAAGGAAAGAAAGGCCTACATGGTGGAGAGTGATTGGAGGAAGCTGATTCCTACAGAGGAATCTCACTTCAGTACTCCACCTCAACACCAGCCTTTAACTTTGCCAAAACACACCACAGGTAGAGATTCCCTATGGTGGAGACCCACAGATACCCTTAGGGTGAGGGATTGCTTAGTGGACCATGAGACAGGGGGTAACCAAGCCAGAGCTGGTACTTCCTTATATGGCCACTTAGGCAATATAGGCTTACCTGGTCAAGGATAGCCTTATCTCCTTTCGTTTGGGGGGGGGGGGGGTTGTGTAGGAAGGTGGATATCTGACTATGATTACCCCCAAACATTTTGCCTAGTGTTTAGCTGATTTTTTACTTAGTTGGCCTGGGATCCTGCTATTCTGGGCCCCAGGCTAATTGCTCTCTCCTTAAAATGGACTCCATGTACCTTAGGTACACACCCAATTGGAACTGGTTCACCTTATTGGCCCCTGTAACAGTGTACCCCAGGTACCCAGGGCATAGGTGCTTCCAATGCCTACCAGGGGCTGCAGCACGTATTGTGCCACCCCTGGCCTGGCCTCCATATTTGACACAACTGGCTGATCACTCAGCTGGGGTAAGTCGGTGTAATCACCCCTTACTTAGGTATAGTATGCTATATCTAACCCAAAATGGACACATATGTTCCTATCAGCCACTCCTATGGAAGGCCTCTTCAATCCTGGAGGCAGAGTGCTTGGAAATATGTGAGATGGTGCTCTGGCATGAGCTGAGCCTGTCTGCAGCTTTCGGAACCAATTCCTTTAGCTGTTCCATGATACTGCCATACCATATACTCTTAAGTGCATTATGAACCTCGCGGTTAAATGCTATCTTTGGTTTGGCTTTATCAAAACATGTCGAGTAAGGTGTCATACGAATTGAAATACTACCCCCTCACCAGTTCTGGCGACGGGGGTAGCATTCCACCCTTCTAGAGGGACACGACATGTACATAACCTGAAACCCGGGTAAAGTTAAACATGAGCCTCAGCATCACAAAATGGATGCTGCCACCACAGACACAAGTCTGACCTCCTGCTGCTGGGAGTCCTTCCAGCGAGGGAGGCTTGGACAAAGGGTTTCCTGCCTTGGGAGGTGCTAGCACCACCCCAGACAGGATTTTGTGTATTGGGTAGGACAGGGCTGAATAGAATCAGACATGCCTGGGGCACACAAGGTGTCCCTGTGCATATGCCAGTTCAAACCGGTGCTGGGGCTCTCCAGCCCCAGTCCTGGCGCGAAACTGGACAAAGGAAAGGGGTTGTAACCACCCCCCTTCCTGGTCCCACCCAGAGGAGGGACCTAGCAGGTAATCCGGCCCCTAGATTTGGAATAAGAGTAGGAGCTGTGTCCCAAGACTTCAGATCATCCTGAACTCGACTTGAAACTAAGAAGAAGACTGGACTTCGACATTCTGCTGCACAGAAGACTGAAGAGAATCTGACTTGTGGCCAAGGAGTAACCACCCTGTGAATACAGGCACCAACCAGCAACTCGACATCTGCTTTGCCGCCGCCTCCCGCCGGAGCCCGAGCCCAGAGCCTGACAAGACCCAGACTCCCAGACATCTCAGAGGCCGATCCACAGTCCCTGAAAAGAAGAGACCCGTGGAGGCACCAAGAGACGTGGGACCGGACATCTGGAAGACCCCTGAGAAGCTGACTGCGCAGCACCCGAGGCTCCCTCGATGCTGTGCTTTGGGGTTTGAGAAGCCCCGACACCGAGCAGCATTTGCACCGAAGATCAGCCCTCCAGCATCTCCACGATCTGCGTGGGGCCCTTTTGCACTTTGCCACTCGAGACGCCATCCCGGTCACTTGCCACGCGGCTAGTGGCCATCTTGGCGATGAAAACTACGACTTGCACTGCTGGTCTGGTTGGTCCAGACTGGCCCTTGCTCCCCTGAAAAGGAGCACCCGCTCTGAGCTTGCTGGTCCGAGCGATAAGCTTTTTCCACTTCCTGCGTGGCTTGTATTAGCCAAGTGTAGTAAGACAGTATTTTAAAAGACTTGACATTCACGGAATAAGATCTGGTTCGTTTTTTATAAAAGCAATGTTTTTCAGGTTGAATTTAACGACACTAATTATGACACATGTCGTTCATGCAAAGACGATTAAAAATTTCAGTGACAAATGCAATTGTGTAACAAAATGCAAAGATTTAAGAATGTTTTAATACTGCGCGTAGGTTAGCATGGTATTATGGGTAACGTAGTCTCAAGCAAAATGACCTGCACCACCACGTGAACACGAGAGCGAAAGACAGCGAGCGGCACGGGCCAATTAGGAAGAAGGTAGCATAGAGAATGAGTTTTAATTGAAGGGGTAACAACAGGAGGGTAACTTCACCGGATTGGAAACAAGACAGGATGGGTTTTAGCGTTCATTGCAGGTACGTTTAAGGAGTGAAAATGAAGCAGGGAGATGCAATGCGACTAATGGACAAATAGACTTGTGAATGAAGACATGAATACTTTGTTTAACATTAAAAACGTACTGAAAGAGATACTGAGATAATCATGTTAAAGAACACAGGGGCCTAAAACGTAGTTTCTGATAGTAAAGAGTGAACAGAAAATGTTATATCAACGGGGAGGGGAATAAGAGCCCACAGTCTCTATGCACAATAGCACCGGATACGAGCGGTAAAATGTGGCTGGATAGGCACTGTTTACAAAAATGAGTTTGCTAGCGTTGAGGCGATAGGTTACATAAGAAAATTCGCACAGTGATCATGATGTACAAGCATTTAATTATTTAAGATTAGATGATGTGTAAGATTAATTTTGAATTGATGTAAGTGAATACACGATGTTTACCTTTTGCTATTATTGTTGTTTATAGTGTTCCCTGACGAAGGGCAATGAAGTGCCCGAAATGCATTGGATTTTTTAAATAAATATTGCTTTGGACGAACCACTGCGTTGATCGTGTTTGATAATGAGGTCCGGAGGGCACGGTTCAAGCATTAGAAATCTGGAAAATGGCAGAACATAACCTGAATGTGAAGCGAAACGACAGAGTTACACAGAAAATGTGGCAAAACGTGGATTAATATGGTTAAAACTATGGAATATTAGCAAATGGAAAAACGTGGTTGGAATGTTGCCAAAAGGCGCAATGATGGCAGCTGCGACTGATTTTGGGGTGACATGTGTTACCCCACCCTTCTTCATTGTATTAGCCAAGGCCTGTTTGCTCCAATCAAGTTGCAGACACCGCCATCAGCTAGAGCCTTTGTGGGACAGCTCGGGATCGACTCCTGGACGTCCGTGACCTCTTCGTGTCCACGTGGCTGCGGAGACAAGCTGCACCTCTTCACCTGTTTGCGCCCGACATTGCCTGGTTCCATCCTGGTTCCACGGTAGTCAGTGACTAGTGACTTTGAACATTGTCCCCTCTGCTTTCAGGTCTTCACCTCTTCAGATCCACCCTTGGATCCACCGGAACCCTCCTCGACGACCCGCCTGCAGCATCTTCAGCTCCAAGCACCATCGACCTGCGTGACGAAACCCGACACTACTTCGCACCTGTGCACCCGCTTCCTGTGGGTGAGGTAACTCAGCAACGCCGGTGTTCCCACACTGGTATACACCTCTAGTGCCTGTGTCTAAATTTTTATCCTTGTAGGTCCATCGGAAGGTTCCTAAAACACTAACTTTGTAACTTTTACGCACCATTGACTTAACATTGGTTCATGCGTGCACTTTGAGCACTGCACCCGAGTCCCGCGGGCCTTTCCCGACTTCATCACTGTTAGTCCCGAACAGCTCCAGCGATTCCCCAGGCCACAGGCCTCTTTCCTTTCCCCATAGTGGTTCTTATACCACTATTTTAGTATATGGGTTAGGTGGCCCCTAGGGCTCATCCATATTGTGCAACTTTTGTATATTTAAACTGTGTTTTGTTTTAACGCATTTGCTTCTGTGCTCATAAAGAGTATAGGGGATATTTGTAGAAATAAATCTATATATATTTTCAATATATATCTGTGTGGTGTCCTTTCATTTGGTATTCAAGGGGATTGTGTCTGGTAAAACAGCTTGCTTCACATGCCTTTACAGAGTTTAGCCTAAGACTGCTTTGTCCACGCTACTAGGATAGCTGGTCTATTAAGGTTGACTTACAACCAATCATCATAAGGGTTGCTTGGCATGGTACAAGGTGATCACTAGAACTAGTGAGCATCATATACCAGGCCAACTTCTCACATTGGTGAGCAGCGGTTGGGATTTGAGCTTGCTTTTGTTTTACCATTACAATCTTTGGAGAGTATCATTTGAAAGATCATACAGGTACCTGATAGGTACACTAAAACAAGACTAGTATACTTAAGTTCTACTGAACTTAGTTGTTGTAGAGGATAGGGAGTAGCACACCCTGACTACAACTACTAGATAGGTTTAGTAGGTAAACACCAGTGTAGGTAGATTGCAACACATCCACCCACACTAGAGCAATGTCTGGAGCAGAGGGATCCACAGGACCTATCTCTGTTGAGAGTGACCCTCCAAGGGCACCATCCAAATTTGGTATCTTTACTTTTAAAGAACTGAGGCAACTGTGTTTCTTAAGAGGAATCAAAACGGGTCCTACCCCTACAGCAGACCATCTCAGAGAGCTTTTAGACAGCTCTGAAGCTCTAAAGACCTCCAAACCAGGCCCCTCAGGGACTGGAGATGGAGGCTCTCCCACTGAAGATGACAACACTGACACCCCTGCCCCTGCCATCCAGATAGATGAGGAAGACCAGGTCACTGGAGATACTCAGCCAGAGGATGAGGAAGAGGAGGAAGAGGAGGAGGAAAGTGGGTCTGATGATGAGAGACATAGTCAGGTGCTAGTCAGCAGGCTTAACCAGGCTAACTTAAGCTCATTTGGGACTGAAAGTGGGTCCAACCCATTCAGACCCCCAAGTGGACTTAACCAGGAGCAAAGGAGGAGAAGGAATCACTCTGGTGAGTCCAATGCCTCCCAAGCTTCTAGAGGTTCTCATGGACACTCCAGAAGGGAGTTGTCTAGCCCTCAGAGAAGGGATCATGAGGCCAAAATGAGAGAGGCTGAACTTACGATCCAGAAGCAAGAATTAGAAGTTGCCCTGGTCAAAGAGAAACTTGCTAGAGCAAGACAGCCTAGAGAGAGTGGATTAGGATCCACTGGTGGCAGCAATATCCAAAAGGATAAAGACAGGTCCTATGACAATAGAAACCTGAGTAAGATTGTGCCCCCCTACAAAGCTGGGGATGATATCCACAAATGGATGACTGCACTTGAGAGAGCCTGCAGAGTACAGCAGATCCCTCAGGAGCAGTGGGCAGCAATCTTGTGGCTCTCCTTTGAAGCTAGAGGCCGAGACAGACTCCTCACAGTTAGTGATGGGGATTCTAGAAACTACCTGGTCCTGAAGAGTGCTCTGATTGATGGGTTAGGCTTAACCACTGAACAGTACAGGTTAATGTTCAGAGACACCCAGAAGACACAGACTCAGGACTGGTCTGAATTTGTTGAATGTGCCACTAAGGCTCTGGAGGGCTGGTTGCTGGGAAGTAAGGTTACAGACTATACAGGATTGTATAATTTAATTATGAGAGAGCAAATCTTAAGTAATTGTCAAAATCAGCTTCTACATCAGCACCTGGTGGACTCTGATCTGACCTCTCCACAAGAATTGGGTAAGAGGGCAGACAAATGGGTCAGAACCAGGATCAGGGCCGTTTCTACCATTAGGCAGGACTAGGCAGCCGCCTAGGGCGGCAAAAGGGGGAGGGCGGCAAAAACATGAGTTTGTGCTGACCCTATCCAACATTTCACAAGGCTGGTTCATTTGTAACCAATCACGCATGTAGCCTGTGCTCGGTAGAGAAAGTGCTTCAGAAAAACATAACACAGGCACCAAAACGCTGCAAGGTCGTTTGTGTGCCTTTTAAAAGAAGTTTTCTCTTTTATATGCAGAGAAGAACTGTACTAAAGGTCATGTGCTCATGAGCAAGAAAAGACACGAGGTTTAATAACTATTGAAAGTCCAATTTAGATGTACTTACTGATTTTCCGAGTAGTATGGTTATGTGGATATACTTGTTACTGTTTTTGTGTGTACAATGGCAAGTTTTGTCATGAGTTAAGAACTTTTGTACAGAGTTTACAGGTGGCGAGGTTTCGTATTCCAAGATAAGCCCTTTCTTTCGGAGCATGTAGGCCATCTATCGCAGCTGGGAGTCAAATTTGGGCTAGATTTCAGTCTAGGTCACACAGGGTTAGAACATGTGCTGCAGAGAGCATCACCTGATAACAGCGGGAGGTGACCGCCTGTCATTCTAGTTATGCTGCTTGCTGCACATCCTCAGAGAAATTCAGAGTTAAGTGAATGTACTTTTTTTTTGTTGCAGTTTATATACCGCAAACTCGACCAGAAGGTATCAGTGCACTTTACAGGAGCACCAGTTGCATTACAGAATTACAGACGGATGCATTCATTTTTGTTCTTTTCCAGACACGGGGAGATTAAGTGATTTGCCCAGAATCACAGGAAGATTGAGCCTCTTGCCAGACTCCAACCTGGTCCCCAGCTTAAAAGTCAGAAAAAATTCACCTAAAAACAAACACACATCTGTGCCCTGCACGAACACGCACCCACGTCATAGGCCCCTGTATTTGTAGTTCAATAATTGCCCATTCAATAAAATAAAGTGCATTCCAGTTATTGTGGGTGAATTCGGGACACTATATCTGGGCTGCGTCACCTGCTTATCAGCATGCATAGAACCGGAGTGATGTTCCTTGGCACCCACGAGCCTCACCTGTCAATTAATTCTTCTGGCCTGGATGACAGGGGGAGAGAGTGATGGTAGTAAAAGGGAGGGGGCGGCATTTTTCAATTCTTGCCTAGGGTGGCAAAACACCTAGAAATGGCCCTGACCAGGATCAGGCCTAAGAACCAGGGTGGTGACCGAAAGAAAGAGACTACCAAGCCTCAAGAGAAGGGTGGGGATAAATCAAAAGAGAAGACTTCCCCAGGGCCCCAAAACTCCAAGGATGGGGGTGGGTCCCAAGACACTTCCTCTACACGGAAAAAGCCTTACTGCCATGTCTGTAAACAGGTTGGCCATTGGAAAACAGACAGCTGTTGTCCAAAGAATGGTAATAAGGAAAATATACCTCTAGGTAAAGCTCCAACACCTCCTGTCACTGTTAGCAGTGGTCCCCCAGGTGGTGGAAGCACCCCCAAGAATTTGGGTGGGTTTACTTTTGGAACACAGGTGGATTCTGGCCTAACCAGGTCCCCTACCTCAGATACTCTTGTCTATGAAACTGGCATGGGGTTTGCCAACTTCACTGCTTGCCCAAACACTTTGAGCAAGTACAGACAGGAGCCCCACATCAATGGTTTGAAAGTTGAGGCCTTTAGAGACACAGGGGCTAGCATCACCATGGTGGCTGAATGTCTAGTCCCCTCAAGGCAACTTTTACCTGATGCCAGATATCAGGTGACAAACATTGATGGAATAGAAACCAAACATCCCATGGCTGTAGTCAATCTTAGCTGGGGAGGTGTCACTGGCCCAAAGAGAGTGGCAGTGTCAGCAAACTTGCCTGTAGATTGCCTACTTTGGTAATGATTTGGAAATCTCAGCCTGGGCTGAGGTTGAACAGGAAACCCATTCTAGAATGGTAAATCCCAAGGAAAGGTTAGTGGGGCTGTGCTGGCCACAGCCCCAATACAAGATGTCCTTCCTGAAAAGGTTGGTAGGGCTGAACAAACCTCATCCCCATCTTCAGTAGAAATTCTTCCTGAGAAAGTTAGCAGAGCTGTTATGGTAACAGCCCATACCCAAACTGAGTCCCTTCCTGAAAAGGTTGGTGGGGCTGTGATGGCCACAGCCCAAACTCAAACTGATTCATGTGTTGTGAAGCCTGAAACTATGGATCACTCCACACAAACAGAGAGCATTGAGGAGGAAGAGAAGTCTCCCTCCCACCAGACATTAGGAAAGGATCAGCCTCCTCAGGGAACTGATCTTACCCCTTGTGAAGAAACTGCCCCAGAGGTAGTCAGGCCTAGCCTGGCAGAGCCCCTGATGTCAGAGGAACCTTCAAAGGTGGGACCCAGTCTGGAGCAGGTAACCAGCCCCTCTCTACCTTGCCTCAGCCAGCCCAGGGCTGCAGAGGACGAGAAGGTCAGTGAGTCCCAAAGGGCCCCTGTCAAATAAAGCACCACCATCAGCAGATTAGGGGCACAAAAGCTAGCAGCCCTAGCAAGGTGAAAACTTTTAAAACTTCTGAGGGATCCCCCTTACAACTAGTTAGGGACCTCCCCCAAATGGACACTGTTGGGCACAGCCAAACCCGGGACCCCAAGGCCCCAAACCTGACCTGTCCCTCCAGTAAGCCAACAGAAGGGACCCAGCCTCCAGCTTTAGGCAGCCAGAGGTTGACCCTGAGAGCACAGTGCAACTCAGTCAAGGAAAGAAAGGCCTACATGGTGGAGAGTGATTGGAGGAAGCTGAGTCCTACAGAGGAATCTCACTTCAGTACTCCACCTCAACACCAGCCTTTAACTTTGCCAAAACACACCACAGGTAGAGATTCCCTATGGTGGAGACCCACAGATACCCTTAGGGTGAGGGATTGCTTAGTGGACCATAAGACAGGGGGTAACCAAGCCAGAGCTGGTACTTCCTTATATGGCCACTTAGGCAATATAGGCTTACCTGGTCAAGGATAGCCTTATCTCCTTTCGTTTGGGGGGGGGGGGGGGGTTGTGTAGGAAGGTGGATATCTGACTATGATTACCCCCAAACATTTTGCCTAGTGTTTAGCTGGTTTTTTACTTAGTTGGACTGGGATCCTGCTATTCTGGGCCCCAGGCTAATTGCTCTCTCCTTAAAATGGACTCCATGTACCTTAGGTACACACCCAATTGGAACTGGTTCACCTTATTGGCCCCTGTAACAGTGTACCCCAGGTACCCAGGGCATAGGTGCTTCCAATGCCTACCAGGGGCTGCAGCACGTATTGTGCCACCCCTGGCCTGGCCTCCATATTTGACACAACTGGCTGATCACTCAGCTGGGGTAAGTCGGTGTAATCACCCCTTACTTAGGTATAGTATGCTATATCTAACCCAAAATGGACACATATGTTCCTATCAGCCACTCCTATGGAAGGCCTCTTCAATCCTGGAGGCAGAGTGCTTGGAAATATGTGAGATGGTGCTCTGGCATGAGCTGAGCCTGTCTGCAGCTTTCGGAACCAATTCCTTTAGCTGTTCCATGAACTGCCATACCATATACTCTTAAGTGCATTATGAACCTCGCGGTTAAATGCTATCTTTGGTTTGGCTTTATCAAAACATGTCGAGTAAGGTGTCATACGAATTGAAATACTACCCCCTCGCCAGTTCTGGCGACGGGGGTAGCATTCCACCCTTCTAGAGGGACACGACATGTACATAACCTGACACCCGGGTAAAGTTAAACATGAGCCTCAGCATCAAAAAATGGATGCTGCCACCACAGACACAAGTCTGACCTCCTGCTGCTGGGAGTCCTTCCAGCGAGGGAGGCTTGGACAAAGGGTTTCCTGCCTTGGGAGGTGCTAGCACCACCCCAGACAGGATTTTGTGTATTGGGTAGGACAGGGCTGAATAGAATCAGACATGCCTGGGGCACACAAGGTGTCCCTGTGCATATGCCAGTTCAAACCGGTGCTGGGGCTCTCCAGCCCCAGTCCTGGCGCGAAACTGGACAAAGGAAAGGGGTTGTAACCACCCCCCTTCCTGGTCCCACCCAGAGGAAGGACCTAGCAGGTATACCGGCCCCTAGATTTGGAATAAGAGTAGGAGCTGTGTCCCAAGACTTCAGATCATCCTGAACTCGACTTGAAACTAAGAAGAAGACTGGACTTCGACATTCTGCTGCACAGAAGACTGAAGAGAATCTGACTTGTGGCCAAGGAGTAACCACCCTGTGAATACAGGCACCAACCAGCAACTCGACATCTGCTTTGCCGCCGCCTCCCGCCGGAGCCCGAGCCCAGAGCCTGACAAGACCCAGACTCCCAGACATCTCAGAGCCCGATCCACAGTCCCTGAAAAGAAGAGACCCGTGGAGGCACCAAGAGACGTGGGACCGGACATCTTGGAAGACCCCTGAGAAGCTGACTGCGCAGCACCCGAGGCACCCTCGATGCTGTGCTTTGGGGTTTGAGAAGCCCTGACACCGAGCAGTATTTGCACCGAAGATCAGCCCTCCAGCATCTCCACAATCTGCGTGGGACCCTTTTGCACTTTGCCACTCGAGACGCCATCCCGTTCACTTGCCACGCGGCTAGTGGCCATCTTGGCGACGAAAACTACGACTTGCACTGCTGGTCTGGTTGGTCCAGACTGGCCCTTGCTCCCCTGAAAAGGAGCACCCGCTCTGACCTTGCTGGTCCGAGCGATAAGCTTTTTCCACTTCCTGCGTGGCTTGTATTAGCCAAGGCCTGTTTGCTCCAATCAAGTTGCCGACACCGCCATCAGCTAGAGCGTTTGTGGGACAGCTCGGGATCGACTCCTGGACGTCCTTGACCTCTTCGTGTCCACGTGGCTGCGGAGACAAGCGGCACCTCTTCACCTGTTTGCGCCCGACATTGCCTGGTTCCATCCTGGTTCCACGGTAGTCACTGACTAGTGACTTTGAACATTGTCCCCTCTGCTTTCAGGTCTTCACCTCTTCAGATCCACCCTTGGATCCACCGGAACCCTCCTCGACGACCCGCCTGCAGCATCTTCAGCTCCAAGCACCATCGACCTGCGTGACGAAACCCGACACTACTTCGCACCTGTGCACCCGCTTCCTGTGGGTGAGGTAACTCAGCAACGCCGGTGTTCCCACACTGGTATACACCTCTAGTGCCTGTGTCTAAAGTTTTATCCTTGTAGGTCCATCGGAAGGTTCCTAAAACACTAACTTTGTAACTTTTACGCACCATTGACTTAACATTGGTGCATGCGTGCACTTTGAGCACTGCACCAGAGTCCCGCGGGCCTTTCCCGACTTCATCACTGTTAGTCCCGAACAGCTCCAGCGATTCCCCAGGCCAGAGGCCTCTTTCCTTTCCCCATAGTGGTTCTTATACCACTATTTTAGTATATGGGTTAGGTGGCCCCTAGGGCTCATCCATATTGTGCAACTTTTGTATATTTAAACTGTGTTTTGTTTTAACGCATTTGCTTCTGTGCTCATAAAGAGTATAGGGGATATTTGTAGAAATAAATCTATATATATTTTCAATATATATCTGTGTGGTGTCCTTTCATTTGGTATTCAAGGGGATTGTGTATGGTAAAACAGCTTGCTTCACATGCCTTTACAGAGTTTAGCCTAAGACTGCTTTGTCCACGCTACTAGGATAGCTGGTCTATTAAGGTTGACTTACAACCAATCATCATAAGGGTTGCTTGGCATGGTACAAGGTGATCACTAGAACTAGTGAGCATCATATACTAGGCCAACTTCTCACATTGGTGAGCAGCGGTTGGGATTTGAGCTTGCTTTTGTTTTACCATTACAATCTTTGGAGAGTATCATTTGAAAGATCATACAGGTACCTGATAGGTACACTAAAACAAGACTAGTATACTTAAGTTCTACTGAACTTAGTTGTTGTAGAGGATAGGGAGTAGCACACCCTGACTACAACTACTAGATAGGTTTAGTAGGTAAACACCAGTGTAGGTAGATTGCAACACATCCACCCACACTAGAGCAATGTCTGGAGCAGAGGGATCCACAGGACCTATCTCTGTTGAGAGTGACCCTCCAAGGGCACCATCCAAATTTGGTATCTTTACTTTTAAAGAACTGAGGCAGCTGTGTTTCTTAAGAGGAATCAAAACGGGTCCTACCCCTACAGCAGACCATCTCAGAGAGCTTTTAGACAGGTCTGAAGCTCTAAAGACCTCCAAACCAGGCCCCTCAGGGACTGGAGATGGAGGCTCTCCCACTGAAGATGACAACACTGACACCCCTACCCCTGTCATCCAGATAGATGAGGAAGACCAGGTCACTGGAGATACTCAGCCAGAGGATGAGGAAGAGGAGGAAGAGGAGGAGGAAAGTGGGTCTGATGATGAGAGACATAGTCAGGTGCTAGTCAGCAGGCTTAACCAGGCTAACTTAAGCTCATTTGGGACTGAAAGTGGGTCCAACCCATTCAGACCCCCAAGTGGACTTAACCAGGAGCAAAGGAGGAGAAGGAATCACTCAGGTGAGTCCAATGCCTCCCAAGCTTCTAGAGGTTCTCATGGACACTCCAGAAGGGAGTTGTCTAGCCCTCAGAGAAGGGATCATGAGGCCAAAATGAGAGAGGCTGAACTTACGATCCAGAAGCAAGAATTAGAAGTTGCCCTGGTCAAAGAGAAACTTGCTAGAGCAAGACAGCCTAGAGAGAGTGGATTAGGATCCACTGGTGGCAGCAATATCCAAAAGGATAAAGACAGGTCCTATGACAATAGAAACCTGAGTAAGATTGTGCCCCCCTACAAAGCTGGGGATGATATCCACAAATGGATGACTGCACTTGAGAGAGCCTGCAGAGTACAGCAGATCCCTCAGGAGCAGTGGGCAGCAATCTTGTGGCTCTCCTTTGAAGCTAGAGGCCGAGACAGACTCCTCACAGTTAGTGATGGGGATTCTAGAAACTACCTGGTCCTGAAGAGTGCTCTGATTGATGGGTTAGGCTTAACCACTGAACAGTACAGGTTAATGTTCAGAGACACCCAGAAGACACAGACTCAGGACTGGTCTGAATTTGTTGAATGTGCCACTAAGGCTCTGGAGGGCTGGTTGCTGGGAAGTAAGGTTACAGACTATACAGGATTGTATAATTTAATTATGAGAGAGCAAATCTTAAGTAATTGTCAAAATCAGCTTCTACATCAGCACCTGGTGGACTCTGATCTGACCTCTCCACAAGAATTGGGTAAGAGGGCAGACAAATGGGTCAGAACCAGGATCAGGGCCGTTTCTACCATTAGGCAGGACTAGGCAGCCGCCTAGGGCGGCAAAAGGGGGAGGGCGGCAAAAACATGAGTTTGTGTTGACCCTATCCAACATTTCACAAGGCTGGTTCATTTGTAACCAATCACGCATGTAGCCTGTGCTCGGTAGAGAAAGTGCTTCAGAAAAACATAACACAGGCACCAAAACGCTGCAAGGTCGTTTGTGTGCCTTTTAAAAGAAGTTTTCTCTTTTATATGCAGAGAAGAACTGTACTAAAGGTCATGTGCTCATGAGCGAGAAAAGACACGAGGTTTAATAACTATTGAAAGTCCAATTTAGATGTACTTACTGATTTTCCGAGTAGTATGGTTATGTGGATATACTTGTTACTGTTTTTGTGTGTACAATGGCAAGTTTTGTCATGAGTTAAGAACTTTTGTACAGAGTTTACAGGTGGCGAGGTTTCATATTCCAAGATAAGCCCTTTCTTTTGGAGCATGTAGGCCATCTATCGCAGCTGGGAGTCAAATTTGGGCTAGATTTCAGTCTAGGTCACACAGGGTTAGAACATGTGCTGCAGAGAGCATCACCTGATAATAGCGGGAGGTGACCGCCTGTCATTCTAGTTATGCTGCTTGCTGCACATCCTCAGAGAAATTCAGAGTTAAGTGAATGTACTTTTTTTTTGTTGCAGTTTATATACCGCAAACTCGACCAGAAGGTATCAGTGCACTTTACAGGAGCACCAGTTGCATTACAGAATTACAGACGGATGCATTCATTTTTGTTCTTTTCTAGACACGGGGAGATTAAGTGATTTGCCCAGAATCACAGGAAGATTGAGCCTCTTGCCAGACTCCAACCTGGTCCCCAGCTTAAAAGTCAGAAAAAATTCACCTAAAAACAAACACACATCTGTGCCCCGCACGAACACGCACCCGCGTCATAGGCCCCTGTATTTGTAGTTCAATAATTGCCCATTCAATAAAATAAAGTGCATTCCAGTTATTGTGGGTGAATTCGGGACACTATATCTGGGCTGCGTCACCTGCTTATCAGCATGCATAGAACCGGAGTGATGTTCCTTGGCACCCACGAGCCTCACCTGTCAATTAATTCTTCTGGCCTGGATGACAGGGGGAGAGAGTGATGGTAGTAAAAGGGAGGGGGCGGCATTTTTCAATTCTTGCTGAGGGTGGCAAAACACCTAGAAATGGCCCTGACCAGGATCAGGCCTAAGAACCAGGGTGGTGACCAAAAGAAAGAGACTACCAAGCCTCAAGAGAAGGGTGGGGATAAATCAAAAGAGAAGACTTCCCCAGGGCCCCAAAACTCCAAGGATGGGGGTGGGTCCCAAGACACTTCCTCTACACGGAAAAAGCCTTACTGCCATGTCTGTAAACAGGTTGGCCATTGGAAAACAGACAGCTGTTGTCCAAAGAATGGTAATAAGGAAAATATACCTCTAGGTAAAGCTCCAACACCTCCTGTCACTGTTAGCAGTGGTCCCCCAGGTGGTGGAAGCACCCCCAAGAATTTGGGTGGATTTACTTTTGGAACACAGGTGGATTCTGGCCTAACCAGGTCCCCTACCTCAGATACTCTTGTCTATGAAACTGGCATGGGGTTTGCCAACTTCACTGCTTGCCCAAACACTTTGAGCAAGTACAGACAGGAGCCCCTCATCAATGGTTTGAAAGTTGAGGCCTTTAGAGACACAGGGGCTAGCATCACCATGGTGGCTGAATGTCTAGTCCCCTCAAGGCAACTTTTACCTGATGCCAGATATCAGGTGACAAACATTGATGGAATAGAAACCAAACATCCCATGGCTGTAGTCAATCTTAGCTGGGGAGGTGTCACTGGCCCAAAGAGAGTGGCAGTGTCAGCAAACTTGCCTGTAGATTGCCTACTTTGGTAATGATTTGGAAATCTCAGCCTGGGTTGAACAGGAAACCCATTCTAGAATGGTAAATCTCCAAGGAAAGGTTAGTGGGGCTGTGCTGGCCACAGCCCCAATACAAGATGTCCTTCCTGAAAAGGTTGGTAGGGCTGAACAAACCTCATCCCCATCTTCAGTAGAAATTCTTCCTGAGAAAGTTAGCAGAGCTTTTATGGTAACAGCCCATACCCAAACTGAGTCCCTTCCTGAAAAGGTTGGTGGAGCTGTGATGGCCACAGCCCAAACTCAAACTGATTCATGTGTTGTGAAGCCTGAAACTATGGATCACTCCACACAAACAGAGAGCATTGAGGAGGAAGAGAAGTCTCCCTCCCACCAGACATTAGGAAAGGATCAGCCTCCTCAGGGAACTGATCTTACCCCTTGTGAAGAAACTGCCCCAGAGGTAGTCAGGCCTAGCCTGGCAGAGCCCCTGATGTCAGTGGAACCTTCCAAGGTGGGACCCAGTCTGGAGCAGGTAACCTGCCCCTCTCTACCTTGCCTCAGCCAGCCCAGGGCTGCAGAGGACGAGAAGGTCAGTGAGCCCCAAAGGGCCCCCTGTCAAATAAAGCACCCCCATCAGCAGATTAGGGGCACCAAAGCTAGCAGCCCTAGCAAGGTGAAAACTTTAAAAACGTCTGAGGGATCCCCTTACAACTAGTTAGGGACCTCCCCCAAATGGACACTGTTGGGCACAGCCAAACCTGGGACCCCAAGGCCCCAAACCTGACCTGTCCCTCCAGTAAGCCAACAGAAGGGACCCAGCCTCCAGCTTTAGGCAGCCAGAGGTTGACCCTGAGAGCACAGTGCAACTCAGTCAAGGAAAGAAAGGCCTACATGGTGGAGAGTGATTGGAGGAAGCTGAGTCCTACAGAGGAATCTCACTTCAGTACTCCACCTCAACACCAGCCTTTAACTTTGCCAAAACACACCACAGGTAGAGATTCCCTATGGTGGAGACCCACAGATACCCTTAGGGTGAGGGATTGCTTAGTGGACCATGAGACAGGGGGTAACCAAGCCAGAGCTGGTACTTCCTTATATGGCCACTTAGGCAATATAGGCTTACCTGGTCAAGGATAGCCTTATCTCCTTTCGTTTGGGGGGGGGGGGGGTTGTGTAGGAAGGTGGATATCTGACTATGGTTACCCCCAAACGTTTTGCCTAGTGTTTAGCTGGTTTTTGACTTAGTTGGCCTGGGATCCTGCTATTCAGGGCCCCAGGCTAATTGCTCTCTCCTTAAAATGGACTCCATGTACCTTAGGTACACACCCAATTGGAACTGGTTCACCTTATTGGCCCCTGTAACAGTGTACCCCAGGTACCCAGGGCATAGGTGCTTCCAATGCCTACCAGGGGCTGCAGCACGTATTGTGCCACCCCTGGCCTGGACTCCATATTTGACACAACTGGCTGATCACTCAGCTGGGGTAAGTCGGTGTAATCACCCCTTACTTAGGTATAGTATGCCTATATCTAACCCAAAATGGACACATATGTTCCTATCAGCCACTCCTATGGAAGGCCTCTTCAATCCTGGAGGCAGAGTGCTTGGAAATATGTGAGATGGTGCTCTGGCATGAGCTGAGCCTGTCTGCAGCTTTCGGAACCAATTCCTTTAGCTGTTCCATGAACTGCCATACCATATACTCTTAAGTGCATTATGAACCTCGCGGTTAAATGCTATCTTTGGTTTGGCTTTATCAAAACATGTCGAGTAAGGTGTCATACAAATTGAAATACTACCCCCTCGCCAGTTCTGGCGACGGGGGTAGCATTCCACCCTTCTAGAGGGACACGACATGTACATAACCTGAAACCCGGGTAAAGTTAAACATGAGCCTCAGCATCACAAAATGGATGCTGCCACCACAGACACAAGTCTGACCTCCTGCTGCTGGGAGTCCTTCCAGCGAGGGAGGCTTGGACAAAGGGTTTCCTGCCTTGGGAGGTGCTAGCACCACCCCAGACAGGATTTTGTGTATCGGGTAGGACAGGGCTGAATAGAATCAGACATGCCTGGGGCACACAAGGTGTCCCTGTGCATATGCCAGTTCAAACCGGTGCTGGGGCTCTCCAGCCCCAGTCCTGGCGCAAAACTGGACAAAGGAAAGGGGGTGTAATCACCCCCCTTACTGGTCCCACCCAGAGGAGGGACCTAGCAGGTAATCCGGCCCCTAGATTGGGAATAAGAGTAGGAGCTGTGTCCCAAGACTTCAGATCATCCTGAACTCGACTTGAAACTAAGAAGAAGACTGGACTTCGACATTCTGCTGCACAGAAGACTGAAGAGAATCTGACTTGTGGCCAAGGAGTGACCACCCTGTGAATACAGACACCAACCAGCAACTCGACGTCTGCTTTGCCGCCGCCTCCCGCTGGAGCCCGAGCCCAGAGCCTGACAAGACCCAGACTCCCAGACATCTCAGAGCCCGATCCACAGTCCCTGAAAAGAAGAGACCCGTGGAGGCACCAAGAGACGTGGGACCGGACATCTTGGAAGACCCCCAAGAAGCTGACTGCGCAGCACCCGAGGCACCCTCGATGCTGTGCTTTGGGGTTTGAGAAGCCCCGACACCGAGCAGCATTTGCACCGAAGATCAGCCCCCCAGCATCTCGACGATCTGCGTGGGGCCCTTTTGCACTTTGCCACTTGAGACGCCATCCCGGTCACTTGCCACGCGGCTAGTGGCCATCTTGGCGGCGAAAACTACGACTTGCACCGCTGGTCTGGTTGCTCCAGAATGGCCCTTGCTCCCCTGAAAAGGAGCACCCGCTCTGACCTTGCTGGTCCGAGCGTTAAGCTTTTTCCACTTCCTGCGTGGCTTGTATTAGCCAAGGCCTGTTTGCTCCAATCAAGTTGCCGACACTGCCATCAGCTAGAGCCTTTGTGGGACAGCTCGGGATCGACTCCTGGACGTCCTTGACCTCTTCGTGTCCACGTGGCTGCGGAGACAAGCTGCACCTCTTCACCTGTTTGCGCCCGACATTGCCTGGTTCCATCCTGGTTCCACGGTAGTCACTGACTAGTGACTTTGAACATTGTCCCCTCTGCTTTCAGGTCTTCACCTCTTCAGATCCACCCTTGGATCCACCAGAACCCTCTTCGACGACCCGCCTGCAGCATCTTCAGCTCCAAGCACCATCGACCTGCGTGACGAAACCCGACACTACTTCGTACTTGTGCACCCGCTTCCTGTGGGTGAGGTAACTCAGCAACACCGGTGTTCCCACACTGGTATACACCTCTAGTGCCTGTGTCTAAAGTTTTATCCTTGTAGGTCCATCGGAAGGTTCCTAAAACACTAACTTTGTAACTTTTACGCACCATTGACTTAACATTGGTGCATGCGTGCACTTTGAGCACTGCACCCGAGTCCCGCGGGCCTTTCCCGACTTCATCACTGTTAGTCCCGAACAGCTCCAGCGATTCCCCAGGCCCGAGGCCTCTTTCCTTTCCCTATAGTGGTTCTTATACCACTATTTTAGTATATGGGTTAGGTGGCCCCTAGGGCTCATCCATATTGTGCAACTTTTGTATATTTAAACTGTGTTTTGTTTTCACGCATTTGCTTCTGTGCTCATAAAGAGTATAGGGGATATTTGTAGAAATAAATCTATATATATTTTCAATATATATCTGTGTGGTGTCCTTTCATTTGGTATTCAAGGGGATTGTGTATGGTAAAACAGCTTGCTTCACATGCCTTTACAGAGTTTAGCCTAAGACTGCTTTGTCCACGCTACTAGGATAGCTGGTCTATTAAGGTTGACTTACAACCAATCATCATAAGGGTTGCTTGGCATGGTACAAGGTGATCACTAGAACTAGTGAGCATCATATACCAGGCCAACTTCTCACACTCTGGAACAGCAAACCAGACCGTATAGCGATGGTGAAACTGTACCGTACATGGTATGATGGCGGAATAGCTCTCCCAAGTGTCCAGACATACTACTGGGCATCCAAGCTAACTGTAATTAATCACTGGCTCCACGTCCCTCATACAGACCAAGCTTACAGGCTATACAAGGTGGAACTGGGAGACGGGGGTTCGTACCCTGCACTAACAATAATAAACCACAGACCCTGTTAGGCCCAACGCACCACACGCTCCAGAAATGGCGCACAGTGCACAGGAAACTGGAATGGCACAACAAACTCACACAAGCGAGGCCACTTTGGGTCACAGATAGACTGGGCAGACTGGGCAAGAGTAAGGGCTTTCAACGCTGGGATGCTAAAGGCATATCTAAAGTTGGGGATCTGTGGGTGCGGGGGAAGATGCTTACATTTGCGCAACTCCAATCCCAATATGAGATGGCACTGACAGAACAATTCCGGTATTACCAAATGAAACATCTAATTTATGTTCCCGCTCGTGTCTATGGGTGTGTATGACTTGCCCTTCAAGGGTCCCTTCTCCTGTTCCAGGGCTCTCTTGCTTGAGCCCTAGTCACCCCAGGCCCACAGCCATCTCATAAAGGCCAGACACCAGCTTGCATTTTGCTGCCTCCACCCGCCAGGCAGTAGGGAGCACGCAGGTCCACTGGCTCATGGTTCCCATTTTATCCCAGGGTTAGACTGGCCCTTCTGATCCATGTGCAGTGCCCTCAGCATCAAACCCATCTCTACACAGGCCCTGTAGGGGTCACAGGCCAGCGTGGTTAGGCTGCGTCAACTGCGCCTGGTCTCTATGCCCCTCCACCTTTGGCTCCAGTCTGTAGCTGTGGCAGCCCTTCATGTTGCGCCGTTTGTGTCAGGGCCTTCGATACTGCACAGCACCTCGATCACGTCCCAGGCATCCCCACCAGCAGATGAGTCAGGAGGGGAGTCGCCTCTCTGGTACCCTGGTAGGCCATGAAATCTGTGGTGGGCAGCTTTCTGTTCAGTGCTGCTCCTTGGTCAGCTTTCCACTCCGGCCGCCATTTTGTGGCTGCCAGGCCATGCCTGAGATTTTCTCCTTTTCAGGTTCCCAAATGGTTGCTTTGCCCCCCCTTGGGGTCTTCCCAGTACGCCAACGAGCTCTCAGGGCACCCCAGCAGGGCAGGGGGGAGTTCAGTCATCAACAATGATGCTGCAGTAAAACACGACTCTCTGCAACACAGAACACAATAAATGAAATGGGTGATACAGCAGGCAAACTGTTGGCCTGGCTCGATAAACGGGAGAAAGCGGATAGATGGGTAGCAGAGCTTAAACTCCCCACGGGAGATACCACACAGAACCCACAGGACGTGGTAGACCTCTTAGCACACCACAATGAAATGGTCTACAAATCCACACACACACAGGAGGAGTTGGAGGACTTCCTTCGTGATATCTGCCTCCCTAAACTCACAGAGTCTGAATCCCAACTTATGGAAGCAAAACTTTCAGCGCTTGAGCTAACCATGGCAATTAATGAAATTCAGTCGTGAAAAGCACTCAGCCCTAATGGGATCCCCTTAGAATGGCTTAAATGCAGCGCCACAACGCTAACACTCCTTCTTGTGGCAATGATTGAGGCCAGTATGGAGGTGAGGGAACTGCCACAGGACAAGAGAATGGCAACCATAGTGGCCATTTGCAAACCTGATAAACCACAGATGGAGTGCGCTTCCTATAGGCCCATCTCGCTAATAAATACAGAAGCTAAAATATTGGCCAAAACCCTGGCCAACATACTCACACCCTACCTCGCCAAGTTAATACACCCATGTAAATCGGGCTTCATGCCCAGGAGCAATACGGCCCTAAACCTGAGGCGCCTCCATAGTGTCCTAAGGCGCAAACATACTATACAAGTGTAAGAAAGGGACTCTGTATATATTGGACCAAAGTAAAGCACAGTGTGTACAGATACCACAGTCCCCAGAGGTTTGGCAGAGGCTAAAGTTAGATATAGCCTTACTCTCTAAAGTGGTAGCTTGGTCGAGCAGTAAGGCAGTATTAGAGGACAGTGTAAAGCATTTGTTGTGCACACCCAGTCAGCAAATGGTCTCACATACTCAAGAACTGAGCCCTAGGCCAATTGTTTTGTATCAAAAGATATAGGTGTTTTATTTTAGAACTAACAAGGTATCAAAATATACTTTCTCAGAATGGATTACTTTAGTTAAATACTTTTCAAATAGGTAATAGACTCTTTGTATACAATAGTCACAGTTTGTTGCAATAGGCAACACAATTTCAAACACAAAGCAACATTGAGCTCAATGGGAATTTCTTTAAATTCAATTAATTACTTTGTAGATTACTGTTCTAACCACAGGACTGAATCCTAGATTGGTTACAGTAGTGATTTTTAGGGAATATTATTGTATTTTAAAAGTTGACAGAAACTTTTCTGGATGAAATTACCAATGTTATCCTATGGAGGGAAATTCAATTTGCAGGTCAAGTATGTTTTCGTTACTTTTGTAATCCAGTGCTGGGCTCCTAGGTTCAGCACTGGGACATCTATCTTAAAAAAAGCAAGTAATTACGTTTTTATCATTAGCACAATTTTTAAAGGATATTTGTAAGTTTAAAAAATTGACACTTAGAAACTTTTTCAGCAAAAAGCAGGCAATGATATCCTGTTGAAGGAAATTCAAGTTACTGGTAAGTACGGTTAAAATTACTTTGCAGGGTCAGTACTGGGCTAAAAGATGCAGCACTGAGGTCTCTCCTGATAGCAGGTGAGTAAATCGGAATTTGTAGTTCGGCTGATTTTAGATGAATATTTGAAAGTTCCAAAACTCCACACGTAGAAGAATTCCCAAGCAAAACCAGTCAATGTTAGCCTATGGAAGAAAAGTGAGTTATCGGCTTTTAGGTAAGTACTCGACTGGTAGAGTTAAGGTTCTGAGCATAGACTCTGGGGCCTCCCAGGGTCAGGTAGGTACAGGTACACCCTCAGCGGCACAGGGGCAGCCGGGTGCAGAGGTAGTTAGGCCCAATGTTATCCAATGAGAGGCAGGGGGCCTTCGGTTGGTGGCGGCTGTGGGAGCTGGGCTCCTGGTCACTTGCTCAGGGCAAATGGGGAAGTAGATTAGGGCAAAGGGTGCACTGCCAGAGGCACTCAGACGGCTGGGTGCAGGGTGCTTTTAGCCGTCGGGCACTCAATGTTATTCAATGGAGATCTTGAAAAGGGAACAAAGGCTGCAGACTCGGGGACGGAGATTCTTCAGGAGCGATGAACACTTCGAGGGGTAAGTTGGGACATTGGAGGGTAGGTAGGCACCACCGGAGTTGGGCACAGGAGGCCGGGGGGGAGCCGGGTGCAGGGGTGTCTTTGGACGTCGGGAAATCTTACCCTCTGCTGGTCGCGGTTGGAGGGGTCCCTGGTTCTGAAGCTGCAGGCTTCGTCTGGGTCATCGAGGAGGGTCCTTGGGCACTAGATTCCAGGCCAGAATCACCGGGGGGATGTCCTCGGGGTCTTTGTCCACTCAGGCACAGGCCGGGCTCAGTGGGTGCAGATTGTGCTGGATTCGCAGTTACTGGCTGGCACCAGGGGTATTGCTGTTTGAGCAGAACCACTGCTCATGGGAGTACCAGTCTCTAAGAGGGTCAAGGCAGGCTGGTCCTCCGGGGTTCTCGAGGTTGCTTTCCGCAGGAGACGCTGGGATTTAGCAGGAGCAGGTTCAAGGATCAACAAGCAGGTAGGGCTGGGGCCAAGTCAGTTGGTGTCGTCCTTTTGTTAGCAGCTGCACGGCAGGTCTTCTTCTTCTTGGTCTTCTTTCTTGTTTCGAAATTGGGATCTGAGGAAAGAAGGTTCAAGGTGCCCCTAAATACAAAATTTAAGGGCGTTACAGATAGGGGAAGAGCAGGGACCATTAGGTCCCTGTTCTGGGGTGGGTACACCCCCTATCCTGCTCCTCTCCTGTGGGAGGGGGGCAGGAGCCTATCTCTGATTGGGCATGGCTCCCCATCCTCAATATGGCCGGAGCCCGGAGTTTTGCTTCACCTCGCCTCTCCCACCTTAGGGGTGGAGTTGGCACAGAATGGCACACCCCCTTTCCTCACGTAGGGTTTCCCACCAGTCTTCCCACCAGAGTGGTGGTCAGAACTGTTGGGGGCCAGTTGCTGAGTACAGCAAGTGACCTGGAGAACCTCACAAAGGCGGCATGCCTTTGAAACTTCCCTCTGCCCATCCTGGGGGAGGAAACCTAGCACCTCGCCCAGGATGTGCATTGTTGCAGGCCCATGAGAGCGGGGGCTCTCCACCCAGGGGTCCAGCAACATGTCTGCTGTGTGAAAGCCTAGGCAGCCTCTCATACAGGATGTGGATTGTAGGTTAGGTTTCAGGGGGCATCTCTAAGATGCCCTCTGTAGTGCATTTTACATTAAATCCCACACTGGCATCAGTGTGGGTTTAATGTGCTGAGAAGTTTGATATCAAACTTGTCGGTCTTCAGTGTAGCCATTATGGTGCTGTGGCGTTCGTAATGACAACCTCCCAGCACCATATACTCTTAATGGCATCACTGCACTTACAGTTCCCAGGAATGGCCCTGGCTACTGTAGGGGCACAGGGCCCATGCACCTCTGCCCACACCACTGGCATAAGGCACCCAGCTAGAGGGGTGACTGATATATGCCAGGGCAGTGGGTTTGTGGGCATGGCACACAGGGATGTGTGCCATGTCGACTCTTTGTTTATATCTGCACCAGGACACTCAGTCTGCAAAGGCAGAGTGTGGGTGTCAGGGTGCAGGGCCCCTAAGGGTAGCACAATATGTCCAACAGCCCTTAGGGGTCTTCCCTGGTCACAATGCCCTGGGTACCTAGGGTACCATTTACTAGGGGCTGACATGTGGCCGGCGATGCCAATTGGGTTTTAGCTTCAATACAGTTTTTAGGGAAGGAACACAGGCCCTGGGCACCTGATTGACAGGAGCCCAGGGCACACTCAGTCAAAGCACATCAACAATTCAGCAAAAAGTGTGTGTATACCATACAAGAAAGGAGGCACTTTCTCACAACAAGAAGACACCATCGTGCTTTCATTAGATGCAAGACTGGCCTTTGATACGGACAGGTGACCCTTCCTATTTGCGGTTCTAAAAAAACTGGGCTTTGGCCCAACGTTCTGCTCCTGGATACAACTACTTTACACTAACCCCCTAGCACATGTAGTAGCAAATGGGCACATCTCCAGGGAATTCCCATAACATCGAGGCACACAACAAGGCTGCCCGCTATCACCACTGCTCTTCGCCCTAATACTAGAACCCCTGGCAGCCTGGGTAAGACAGGACTCGGTCATTCGAGGGCTCCACTGGACTGCCGACTGCGAGGATCATATATCTCTGTACGCAGACGATATCCTCTTATACCTGGCCTCTCCTAGACGGTCTTTGTCGTGTCTCCTGGATATTTATGAATCCTAGGGGAGATTCTCAGGTTACACAAAAAACTGGGCGAAATCCATGCTAGATGTTCTGCATGGCCCCGCGCAGCGACTACTGCCTGACTGCAACGTGACGATAGTGACAGATCACTTTAAATACTTAGGGATACACACCACGCATGACCCAGAGGTTTTCACAACCCTAAATCTCCAAGCCCCTCTGCAACGGCTCCAAAGAGACACGAAACACTGGCAGTGGCTACCACTGACGCTCCTGGGTAGGGCGTTGCTCTTTAAAATGATGCCGCTACCGCGCTTTCTCTACGCCCTTCAAAATACACCTTTTCAGATTCCCCAGTCCTACTTTCGAGCCATAGAGGCAGAGGTCACCAAGCTCCTCTGGAACAGCAAACCAGCTCGTATAGCGAAGGTGAAACTGTACCGTACATGGTATGATGGCGGAATAGCTCTCCCAAGTGTCCAGACATACTACTGGGTATCCAAGCTAACTGTAATTAATCACTGGCTCCACGTCCCTCATACAGACCAAGCTTACAGGCTATACAAGGTGGAACTGGGAGACGGGGGTTCGTACCCTGCACTAACAATAACAAACCACAGACCCTGTTAGGCCCAACGCACCACACGCTCCAGAAATGGCGCACAGTGCACAGGAAACTGGAATGGCACAACAAACTCACACAAGCGAGGCCACTTTGGGTCACAGATAGACTGGGCAGACTGGGCAAGAGTAAGGGCTTTCAACGCTGGGATGGTATAGGCATATCTAAAGTTGGGGATCTGTGGGTACAGGGGAAGATGCTTACATTTGCGCAACTCCAATCCCAATATGAGATGGCACTGACAGAACAATTCCGGTATTACCAAATAAAACATCTACTTTATGTTCCCGCTCGTAGCTATGGGTGTGTATGACTTGCCCTTCAAGGGTCCCTTCTCCTGTTCCAGGGCTCTCTTGCTTGAGCCCTAGTCACCCCAGGCCCACAGCCATCTCATAAAGGCCAGACACCAGCTTGCATTTTGCTGCCTCCACCTGCCAGACAGTAGGGAGCACGCAGGTCCACTGGCTCATGGTTCCCACTTTATCCCAGGGTTAGACTGGCCCTTCTGATCCATGTGCAGTGCCCTCAGCATCAGACCCATCTCTACACAGGCCCTGTAGGGGTCACAGGCCAGCATGGTTAGGCTGCGCCAACTGCGCCTGGTCTCTATGCCCCTCCACCTTTGGCTCCAGTCTGTAGCTGTGGCAGCCCTTTATGTTGCGCCGTTTGTGTCAGGGCCTTCGATACTGCACAGCACCTCGATCACGTCCCAGGCATCCCCACCAGCAGATGAGTCAGGAGGGGAGTCGCCTCTCTGGTACCCTGGTAGGCCATGAAATCTGTGGTGGGCAGCTTTCTGTTCAGTGCTGCTCCTTGGTCAGCTTTCCACTCTGGCCGCCATTTTGTGGCTGCCAGGCCATGCCTGAGATTTTCTCCTTTTCAGGTTCCCAAATGGTTGCTTTGCCCCCCCTTGGGGTCTTCCCAGTACGCCAACGAGCTCTCAGGGACCCCCACCAGGGCAGGGGGGGAGTTCAGTCATCAAGAATGATGCTGCAGTAAAACACGACTCTCTGCAACACAGAACACAATATATGAAATGGGTGATACAGCAGGCAAACTGTTGGCCTGGCTCGATAAATGGGAGAAAGCGGATAGATGGGTAGCAGAGCTTAAACTCCCCACAGGAGATACCACGCAGAACCCACAGGACGTGGTAGACCTCTTAGCACACCACAATGAAATGGTCTACACCTCCACACACACACGAGAACACAGGAGGAGTTGGAGGACTTCCTTCGTGATATCTGCCTCCCTAAACTCACAGAGTCTGAATCCCAACTTATGGAAGCAAAACTTTCAGCAGTTGAGCTAACCATGGCAATTATTGAAATTCAGTCGGGAAAAGCCCTCGGCCCTAATGGGATCCCCATAGAATGGTTTAAATGCAGCGCCACAACGCTAACACTCCTTCTTGTGGCAATAATTGAGGACAGTATGGAGGTGAGGGAACTGCCACAGGACAAGAGAATGGCAACCATAGTGGCCATTCGCAAACCTGATAAACCACAGATGGAGTGCGCTTCCTACAGGCCCATCTCGCTAATAAATACAGAAGCTAAAATATTGGCCAAAACCCTGGCCAACATACTCACAATCTACCTCGCCAAGTTAATACACCCATGTAAATCGGGCTTCATGCCCAGGAGGAATACAGCCCTAAACCTGAGGCGCCTCCATGGTGTCCTAAGGCGCAAACATACTATACAAGTGTAAGAAAGGGACTCTGTATATATTGGACCAAAGTAAAGCATAGTGTGTACAGATACCACAGTCCCCAGAGGTTTGGCAGAGGCTAAAGTTAGATATAGCCTTTATTATATAGCATTACTACGCGCAGCGCTTGGCTTGTAGGCGCTTCTTGCAATTTTAAATACCCGTTTTATTTTAATTTATATTGTGTTACCAATTTATCCAGTTTTTAACTCACCGCCGCATTCTTGCACTTTAATCGTGCCCTGCACCGCTGCTTTGGCGGATTGACCAGCGAGGCTCCCTCGAGCTTGAGCGCCATCTTGGTGGGACTCAGGGACGCTGACGCCTTTCTTTGAGCGCTCTAGCAGTCAGGTTGACTGGCTAGAGGCAACTCGGCGCACTTATTTAAAGCCGGTAAGAGGCAGAGTCTGCCTGTAAGGCACCGCATTACTAAGTGCAGCGCTTGGCTTGTAGGTGCTTCTTGCAATTTTAAATACCCGTTTTATTTTAATTTATATTGTGTTACCAATTTATCCCCTGTTTTTAACTCACCGCCGCATTCTTGCACTTTAATCGTGCCCTGCACCGCTGCTTTGGCGGATTGACCAGCGAGGCTCCCTCGAGCTTGAGCGCCATCTTGATGGGACTCAGGGACGCTGACGCCTTTCTTTGAGCGCTCTAGCAGTCAGGTTGACTAGCTAGAGCCCTATAAATTATCAGCACTATGGCGCGCAGCGTGTGCGCGCGGCGTGGGTGCTGGAGCACCGCCGGAGTCACGCCAGAGTCCAGCCCGTCTGCACCCGTCCGCGCTGAGGACGGGCTGGACGGCTGGTCGGCTGTATATGCGGATCATGATTTCGCAGGCTTCAGGTATACTAAACAAGATCTGCTAAAGCTAAAGCCATCTGGCCTTCCATGCCATTACTGTTCTGTCCCCGAGGCTCTTTTAACATACCCCCGTTGTGGCTGCTTTAAGGAGGGCCATGGGGTCCCTGCTTTTACCTCGGCTCCCGGTCAGTTGGGACAGAGCCGAAACAGGGGAGGCAGTGTCTTGAGGGAGAATGGATTCCTCATTAATGCTCGCTCTTTAATCAAGCACAATGTGGCTTTTAAGGATCTTGTTCTGGACAGGAAACCCACTTGGGTGTTTGTCACAGAAACTTGGGCAAAAGACTCCTCGGGTCCATACCTAGTGGAAGCAGTTCCAGAAGGCTACTTCTTCGCTAGGCTGGATAGGGCTGGACGTACAGGAGGAGGTTTGGGTATCCTATATAGGGATAGTCTCCTATGCCACATTTCACCGTTATCTGACCCTCAGGATGATGTTCAAGCCTTACATTTCTCCTTGAAAGGCTCCTTTGAGTTTCCTTTCACTGGTGTCCTAATCTACCGCCCCCCTGGGTCTAGAACGGAGTTTGGACAAAATATGCTAAACATTCTTGAACCATATTTCGGCTGTGAGCATCTTACGGTTCTGGGAGATATGAACTATCATCTTGAGAATATGGAGTCTAGTGGCACCCTCTCCCTGATCGATGCTATGTCGGCCTGTGGGCTGAACCAACTTGTGAGGGGTGCTACCCATCAAGCGGGCCATACGCTTGATGGAATTTTTTCAAATGATGAAAGGTTGACAGTTAATGACCCCTTCCCCCTCTCATGGTCCGACCACTATGCTGTTCCAATAGAAATGTATTGTACTACTATGGATAGCAAGGATAGGGGCTCAAGTAAGATGGTATCCCGGCAAAACCTTAAGAACATCTCTAATAACATCCTTGCCCCTATGATCCCCAGTATGACAATTTCTCAGGAGGAAGACGTATGTCTTTCGGTCTCCCAGCTAGAAAAGGCTGTCACCATGGCTCTTGATGAATTTGCCCCCGTCCGCTTCCGTTACTCTGCCAGGAAAAAGCCGTCGGCCCCTTGGTTCTCTGAGTCATTAAGACTCCTTAGGCAGGGAGTTAGGAGGCAGGAACGTCTCTGGCTGGCTAGCTGGGACTTGAGGGAAAAAGAGGCCCATAAAATCTTATTGAGGGGCTATAAGGCGGAGGTAATAAGAGCTAAGCAACAATATTTTACTGCTTGTACCACCTCACTTTCCTCCCCGAAAGAGCTCTTCAAGATTGTTGATTCCCTAACTTCCCTTCAGATTCCTGATCCTGTTATCGGCTATCAGCTGCTGTGTAATAACATCGCCTCTTTCTTTCAGGCAAAGATTGCTGATCTGTATTCGGCCTTAGAGCTTCAGAACGTGCTTATAAACAATGGGTTGGACCCAATTAAGTCAAAAAGGACCTGGGTAACAGTAAGAATGAAAGAAAAAGGTCCTAAGACTTAGAACAACGAATTTTACAAATTCATTCCATTATATTAAATTAAATCAATTCAAAGAAGCAAAGCTATTCGATGCAAAAGAATTTAATTCAAAATTTGCATATATATCCTTTTCAATGGATTAGAACTTATGTGACAATAAACACATTTTCGAACATATTTGTGCCCACATTCACAACAGGGAGGGGTGAAGTGAAGGGAGTGTCGGGAAAAGGATAAACGTGATCTGAGTCATTCGGTGACAAATCTTATTCTTATTCAAAACAATACATATAGGTGGTCCCTTGAGATAAAGGCCACATTACAAGGCTCTTAGAGAGTCCGAATTTGGTCAAGTAGAAAGAACCTAACTCCCTTGAAGCGGTCAGTGTCTATATTGGGGCAGGAGTTGGTCGGTGATGTGTAGTCGTCTACGTTTCGACCCGAAAGGACAGTAGGAGTCTTTTCCTTACGATTGGGTCTTCATCAGGACAAAGAAGTTGTGGGCGGGCAACCTCCTAGGGAATAATTAAAAAAATTTAATTAGAAACCGACACATCCAGTTATATTTTCAATGGATGGTGGAAAAGATGACAATTAAAACCGTGTCGTCTATCAGTGTCTGAATAGCACACTGTTACGTCTAACACTACGTACACAACTAGTTCTCACCTAACGCCGAAGGCGAGGGAAGTAGGAACTACTTCAAGATGGATTATCTGATCCTAAATACAATCTTTTTTTCTTGTGACGTAGATAGTAAGTTTGTTTGTGCAGCGTACTTGATAATGTCTAAAGAAAAAGGAAATTCAGACTTAGTGAAACCAGTTCAATCGTATTTGGTCCTAGACCACAAAGAGACCTCAAAAACACTGAGAGCATTTACGCACACGTTAGAGAATAACACATTGTAATTTTACCTATTGGCCTCTAAAAAGTCAGCTTTAAGAGGATTTGTGATAAATTTTCTTTCTCAGTAAGTTAGGCAACCTACAAAATAAAGGGAGGTTGGTTATCATTTTCTAGGCGTGATTGGTATTCTACCACAATATATTTAGTATGTCCGTACCTCAAAGCGTGCTTCAAAAAAAAACATCCGGATTACTCTGGTAGTACTATTGGGTTCAGCATCGAGTTACTATTTCTTGTGAGCTCTATTTCAAAATCATAATCGCGTGAATGGTAGGCGAAACCTTAATCGTAAAATGACAAGTAAAATCATACATTGATTGTCTTAGTATGCGTGATCACTCAAAAAAAGAGAGGGTATAATATTGCTATTATGATCATACTTTGAAATTACCGCTTTCCCTTAGCGTGGCTTCTATCAGGTAGGAGAAGTAAGGAATAAAGCCTAAAAATGTAAGAGAAAGTCATTACAATTAATATTTAACAGATGTTCGCGATCTCAGAGGAATCACAAAGTCTTTAATTTATACCTTCAACAGATGATGACTGTCAACGGAGAAAGACTGGATCCTATAGGTTGTTCACAGCTATCTGTTGGACAATAAAGCAGACACCCACGTTTTAAAAAGGTGTCTCGTGTTTATAACGCGATTTTTAAATGAACACGGGGCTCGCAGTAAATACCTTAGGACGTCTTGAATTGGTCCGAAGGATCGTCGGGTATTCCTCAAATATATGATTGTTCACAGCTTTCTGTTGGACAATAAAGTAGACAACCACGTTTTTAAACGGTGTCTCGTGTTTATAGCGCGATTTTTTTAAATGAATGCGGGGCTCGCAGTAAATACCTTAGGAAGTCGTGAAATAGTCCAAAAGATCGTCGGGTATTCCTCAAATATATGATTGCTCTGAACGCCAAGCCGTTGCTACACTGACATCAACTCGCCGGTAACTCTCACTTAGAGCTGACGCCGAGGTAGCACCACTTCCTAGTTGCTTGAGGGGGGGCGGGACTACTGTTGTGGAGCTAGAAAAGAGACTATCCTTGGTTAGGGAATCGTAGTTCAAAAGACACTTGGGTTATTAGGACTACAAATCACTCAAAACTCATCGTGCCACTTTCAAAACATGGCCCCATATTCATATATATAGGTCAAGCGAAATCCTTCATTTATGGTCATGCCTGATGGTCATTTACTTTCATACCATTTTCACATGTGCTGAGCGCACTTAACGCGCAGGTTAGTGTAGACTCATCACTATAGTCAAAATCGCGGTTAAATTCTACACACATTCATATATACAAAAAAGCGATTTGAGTGCACTTGACTCGCAGGTTAGTGTAGACTCATCACTTCAGTGAACAATGCGATTAAATTCTACAAGATTTCTATATACAAAATGAAGAAAGGGGTTTCCCAGCAATTCGCTACGTATAATCACGTTATTGCACATCTATTCAGATGTTCAGTGTGGAATTGAAGCAAGCACAAACCACACAGAGCGGTACAAATTCAATGGATCACGTGATTACTGTAGTGGACATTAAATAAAACGGAATGGATTATTCACCATCATATCACATTACACTGTATTGTTCCCTATGGGAAATTACTAGTTGAAAGACAGGGAGAGTGCACTTATCTCATAGGATAGTGAAGACTCTACCGGTTTGTCATGTTAATACTGAAGCAGAGTTATACATTAAGGCTCACAGTTATCCGACTCGGGGAGAGTTCAACGTATTTACCTAGAGATTCACTAATTGTGCAAAGCTATTTTCGGATTCATTAAGACCTTCAGCCACAGAGTTAAAAATGTGCATCCACTTTAGCTCTCTAATATTCAGAATGTTGGACAAATCTCCGCCCCTTGGGCCAAGTGTGATGTGTTCCAAAATTACCCATTTCAGTGATTCAGGTGAATGATTATGTTTCGTGCAATGTTCAACTAGAGGTGCATCAGGTACCTTGCATCTGATTCTACTGCAATGTGAAAGGAAACGTGCCTTTACGCACTGTTGAGTCTGACCTACATATATGAGATCGCATGGACAAATTATTCCATAGATCACATTTTTAGTGTTACAGTTCGTGTGGTGTTTGTGAGTATGGCGATGGTTCTTAAAAACAAAGTCTTTCGATTGAATCGTTGAAGGGCAAGCCTTACATTTCCCACATCTATAGTGTCCCACTATCTGCGGGAGTTTCCAGCATGAGGCTATAGTAGGTTCAGGTGGGCACTCTAAAAACGATGAGACTACATAGTCTTTAACATTCCTGGCCTTTTTGAATGCATGCATCGGTACGTTTGCTACTCCAAGATCCTTAGCAACCATGCTCCAGTGTTTGTTGATGACCTTCTTAATGGAATTACTCTTCGTGGAAAAAGTAGTCACACAAATCATGCGTTCCTCTGATTGGTTATTACGTGTTGCAGGTTCCAGAAGTGTTTCGCGGTGACAAAACCAGGCTCTTTTCCTGGATCGTTTGGTGAGCCGTTTTGGATAGTCTCTCTCTATTAGGCGTTTCATCAGAATCTCCGATTGCAGCATATAGTCTTCTTTTTTACTGCAGTTCCTTCGGACACGAAGGAACTGCCCATAGGGCAAGTTATCTCGAAGGCTCCTAGGGTGGTGGCTAGAATACTGTAACAGGGAATTCCTTTCTGCAGGTTTTCTAAGCAGAGTAGTATGTAGTGTGCCATTTTCTGCCACTACCGTGATGTCTAGAAAATCAATCTTTTCATTGCTGGCTTGTATGGTGAACTGGATGTCAGGAGACCGTGAACTAAGCCATGTATGAAAAAGTGTAAGTTCATTGTTGTTGCCTTTCCAAAGTAACAGCACATCATCTATGTACCGAACCCAAAGTTGTATATGGTGTTGAAAGGGATTACGGTCACAGATGACAAATGTCTTTTCATAGAAGGCCATGAATAGGATGGCCAGGTCTGGGGCAAAGGCTGCCCCCATTGCCACGCCCTTTGTTTGCAGGTAAAATACATTTTGGAAAATGAAAAAGTTTCTCATCATTGCTATTTTCAGTAGGAGAATTATGAATGAGGTGGGCACTTGTACTGGGGCTTGACGACTGTCTAGGGCTTCAGTGACCACCATAAGGGCTTCGTCCTGCGGGATGCTCGTATACAGTGACACTATGTCACAGGTTACAAGTAGCTCTTCGTCCGGATTGAACGCTTTGCCATCAACTAAGGTGATGGTCTGTGTGGTGTCTCTCAAATAGGTGGAAGTAGCTTCTGCTAGTGGTTTTAAGAAGAAGTCTATATAGCGACTTAGAGGCTCAAGGATGGAACCACATCCGGAGACAATAGGTCGCCCCGGGGGATTGTGTAGATCTTTGTGCACCTTCGGCAAGGTGTATATCGTTGGTATACGTGGGTGACTCTGATTGAGATATTGGTATTCCTGATCAGTTAGGAAACCCTGTTGGACTCCTTCCTGGGTTACTCGTTGTATTTCAGTGGCCAGATCACGTGTGGGATCAGATGTTAGTCTTCTATAACTTGCACCATCGTTCAATTGGCGCAGGATCTCTTCTTTATATTTGGATACGTCTTGTATGATAATGGCCCCACCTTTATCGGCTGGCTTCACAACCACATTGGGATTGGATTTAAGAGTATCCAGTGCTGCCCTTTCCGTCTTCTTAATATTGTATTTGACATAGGTTTTTTCACTCAAAATTTCCTTGACCTCATCAGTGATGATGTTCTCATATGCCAGTATTCGATGGCTCATCGTATTCGAATGGGGTACAAATGTAGATGGTATCCTAAGTCCTGTTACCGAGATGTTCCTTGGTGGTGGTCTGTTTTTGAAAAAGAACCTCAGTCTTATTTTCCGAAAGAATTTGGAGAGTTCCATAATCGTGTTAAAGCAATTCGGTGGTGTTGTTGGGACAAAAGACAAGCCCTTACTTAGCACCCCGAGTTCGTCCTCGTTAAGTTCATGCGATGACAGGTTAATGATAGGTGTATCCGTGGTTCCTACCACCTGTAGTTCTTGCGTCTGGTGGAGCGTTCCCCGTGTTCCTCCGGTGGGAATCTGACCTGTTTCTGGCCTCGCCCTCTGCCACCGTCGTTGTCCCACTGCATCGGGGGACCTTGCTGTCCACGTCCTGTCCCTCGGTTCCAGTTGTTGCCTCGTCCGCGTGGTGGTCTCCATGTGCCTTGTTCTAAAAAAGAGTTCGACTGGTATTGAGGACGATAGTTGTCCTGGTAACTGTAGGAGTTGCTGTTACCTGCTTGCTCTGAATCCTCTCCAGAACTGTAAGAAGAGTCTGAGAATGTAGTAAATTGTCCTCTAGATCTACCGCCTCTAAAGCCCCGATTCGTGAAGCGTCCCTGTTGGTCCTGTCGATAGAAATCTTCAGATAGATATGGATAGGTTTTCTTCTTATCATAGAATTTGAGATCGCGAGCTAATTTGTCAAGCTTCTTTTTGATGGTTGATGTCTCAAAATCTTGAAGAGTCGCAACCAGTTTGGATAGTGCCTCTTTGGAATTTGTAAGCGTGCTGTCACCTGAAATGCTTGCCTTCAATTCGGCTATCTGCTTGGTAAGGGCCCCAACTTGTTCTGCTGCAGTTTCTATCCCCAGGACCATCCAATGTCTGGAACAATTATTTGCAACAAAGCTAAAGCCTTCACGAAACGTGGGGATGTCCACAAAGATTGCAGGCTCAACTCTAACTTGTAGCCCTACAGGTATGATATTATTCTGGAGGCATTGTGCGAGAAAGTGACCGTGTAGTTTTGTGCGAATCAACTTTTTTTCTAATCTTTCTAGCTGGGATATCTTGTCATTTAAGGTGATGTCAATAATAGGTGTGCCTACTGATAGAAAGTTATTCGCCGGATCGTGTAGTAATTGATCAATGTAGTCTTCTGTATAAGTGAGTATTTCCTTATCTACCATATTGGAAAGTCATGTAAACTTGGGAAGATGATTTTCAACACAAATTTCAGAACTGAGAGAAGACACGGGAGAGAACCTCCGGGAGGAGGTACTATAACCTCACAGGCCAGCGCCTGTACAGATCGTGCTTATAAACAATGGGTTGGACCCAATTAAGTCAAAAAGGACCTGGGTAACAGTAAGAATGAAAGAAAAAGGTCCTAAGACTTAGAACAACGAATTTTACAAATTAATTCCATTATATTAAATTAAATCAATTCAAAGAAGCAAAGCTATTCGATGCAAAAGAATTTAATTCAAAATTTGCATATATATCCTTTTCAATGGATTAGAACTTATGTGACAATAAACACATTTTCGAACATATTTGTGCCCACATTCACAACAGGGAGGGGTGAAGTGAAGGGAGTGTCGGGAAAAGGATAAACGTGATCTGAGTCATTCGGTGACAAATCTTATTCTTATTTAAAACAATACATATAGGTGGTCCCTTGAGATAAAGGCCACATTACAAGGCTCGTAGAGAGTCCGAATTTGGTCAAGTAGAAAGAACCTAACTCCCTTGAAGCGGTCAGTGTCTATATTGGGGCAGGAGTTGGTCGGTGATGTGTAGTCGTCTACGTTTCGACCCGAAAGGACAGTAGGAGTCTTTTCCTTACGATTGGGTCTTCATCAGGACAAAGAAGTTGTGGGCGGGCAACCTCCTAGGGAATAATTAAAAAAATTTAATTAGAAACCGACACATCCAGTTATATTTTCAATGGATGGTGGAAAAGATGACAATTAAAACCGTGTCGTCTATCAGTGTCTGAATAGCACACTGTTACGTCTAACACTACGTACACAACTAGTTCTCACCTAACGCCGAAGGCGAGGGAAGTAGGAACTACTTCAAGATGGATTATCTGATCCTAAATACAATCTTTTTTTCTTGTGACGTAGATAGTAAGTTTGTTTGTGCAGCGTACTTGATAATGTCTAAAGAAAAAGGAAATTCAGACTTAGTGAAACCAGTTCAATCGTATTTGGTCCTAGACCACAAAGAGACCTCAAAAACACTGAGAGCATTTACGCACACGTTAGAGAATAACTATTGGCCTCTAAAAAGTCAGCTTTAAGAGGATTTGTGATAAATTTTCTTTCTCAGTAAGTTAGGCAACCTACAAAATAAAGGGAGGTTGGTTATCATTTTCTAGGCGTGATTGGTATTCTACCACAATATATTTAGTATGTCCGTACCTCAAAGCGTGCTTCAAAAAAAAACCATCCTGGATTACTCTGGTAGTACTATTGGGTTCAGCATCGAGTTACTATTTCTTGTGAGCTCTATTTCAAAATCATAATCGCGTGAATGGTAGGCGAAACCTTAATCGTAAAATGACAAGTAAAATCATACATTGATTGTCTTAGTATGCGTGATCACTCAAAAAAAGAGAGGGTATAATATTGCTATTATGATCATACTTTGAAATTACCGCTTTCCCTTAGCGTGGCTTCTATCAGGTAGGAGAAGTAAGGAATAAAGCCTAAAAATGTAAGAGAAAGTCATTACAATTAATATTTAACAGATGTTTGCGATCTCAGAGGAATCACAAAGTCTTTAATTTATACCTTCAACAGATGATGACTGTCAACGGAGAAAGACTGGATCCTATAGGTTGTTCACAGCTATCTGTTGGACAATAAAGCAGACACCCACGTTTTAAAAAGGTGTCTCGTGTTTATAACGCGATTTTTAAATGAACACGGGGCTCGCAGTAAATACCTTAGGACGTCTTGAATTGGTCCGAAGGATCGTCGGGTATTCCTCAAATATATGATTGTTCACAGCTTTCTGTTGGACAATAAAGTAGACAACCACGTTTTTAAACGGTGTCTCGTGTTTATAGCGCGATTTTTTTAAATGAACGCGGGGCTCGCAGTAAATACCTTAGGAAGTCGTGAAATAGTCCAAAAGATCGTCGGGTATTCCTCAAATATATGATTGCTCTGAACGCCAAGCCGTTGCTACACTGACATCAACTCGCCGGTAACTCTCACTTAGAGCTGACGCCGAGGTAGCACCACTTCCTAGTTGCTTGAGGGGGGACGGGACTACTGTTGTGGAGCTAGAAAAGAGACTATCCTTGGTTAGGGAATCGTAGTTCAAAAGACACTTGGGTTATTAGGACTACAAATCACTCAAAACTCATCGTGCCACTTTCAAAACATGGCCCCATATTCATATATATAGGTCAAGCGAAATCCTTCATTTATGGTCATGCCTGATGGTCATTTACTTTCATACCATTTTCACATGTGCTGAGCGTGGATGCACATTTTTAACTCTGTGGCTGAAGGTCTTAATGAATCCGAAAATAGCTTTGCACAATTAGTGAATCTCTAGGTAAATACGTTGAACTCTCCCCGAGTCGGATAACTGTGAGCCTTAATGTATAACTCTGCTTCAGTATTAACATGACAAACCGGTAGAGTCTTCACTATCCTATGAGATAAGTGCACTCTCCATGTCTTTCAACTAGTAATTTCCCATAGGGAACAATACAGTGTAATGTGATATGATGGTGAATAATCCATTCCGTTTTATTTAATGTCCACTACAGTAATCACGTGATCCATTGAATTTGTACCGCTCTGTGTGGTTTGTGCTTGCTTCAATTCCACACTGAACATCTGAATAGATGTGCAATAACGTGATTATACGTAGCGAATTGCTGGGAAACCCCTTTCTTCATTTTGTATATAGAAATCTTGTAGAATTTAATCGCATTGTTCACTGAAGTGATGAGTCTACACTAACCTGCGAGTCAAGTGCACTCGAATCGCTTTTTTGTATATATGAATGTGTGTAGAATTTAACCGCGATTTTGACTATAGTGATGAGTCTACACTAACCTGCGCGTTAAGTGCGCTCAGCACATGTGAAAATGGTATGAAAGTAAATGACCATCAGGCATGACCATAAATGAAGGATTTCGCTTGACCTATATATATGAATATGGGGCCATGTTTTGAAAGTGGCACGATGAGTTTTGAGTGATTTGTAGTCCTAATAACCCAAGTGTCTTTTGAACTACGATTCCCTAACCAAGGATAGTCTCTTTTCTAGCTCCACAACAGTAGTCCCGCCCCCCCCTCAAGCAACTAGGAAGTGGTGCTACCTCGGCGTCAGCTCTAAGTGAGAGTTACCGGCGAGTTGATGTCAGTGTAGCAACGGCTTGGCGTTCAGAGCAATCATATATTTGAGGAATACCCGACGATCTTTTGGACTATTTCACGACTTCCTAAGGTATTTACTGCGAGCCCCGCGTTCATTTAAAAAAATCGCGCTATAAACACGAGACACCGTTTAAAAACGTGGTTGTCTACTTTATTGTCCAACAGAAAGCAGTGAACAATCATATATTTGAGGAATACCCGACGATCCTTCGGACCAATTCAAGACGTCCTAAGGTATTTACTGCGAGCCTCGTGTTCATTTAAAAATCGCGTTATAAACACGAGACACCTTTTTAAAACATGGGTGTCTGCTTTATTGTCCAACAGATAGCTGTGAACAACCTATAGGATCCAGTCTTTCTCCGTTGACAGTCATCATCTGTTGAAGGTATAAATTAAAGACTTTGTGATTCCTCTGAGATCGCGAACATCTGTTAAATATTAATTGTAATGACTTTCTCTTACATTTTTAGGCTTTATTCCTTACTTCTCCTACCTGATAGAAGCCACGCTAAGGGAAAGCGGTAATTTCAAAGTATGATCATAATAGCAATATTATACCCTCTCTTTTTTTGAGTGACCACGCATACTAAGACAATCAATGTATGATTTTACTTGTCATTTTACGATTAAGGTTTCGCCTACCATTCACGCGATTATGATTTTGAAATAGAGCTCACAAGAAATAGTAACTCGATGCTGAACCCAATAGTACTACCAGAGTAATCCGGATGTTTTTTTTTGAAGCACGCTTTGAGGTACGGACATACTAAATATATTGTGGTAGAATACCAATCACGCCTAGAAAATGATAACCAACCTCCCTTTATTTTGTAGGTTGCCTAACTTACTGAGAAAGAAAATTTATCACAAATCCTCTTAAAGCTGACTTTTTAGAGGCCAATAGGTAAAATTACAATGTGTTATTCTCTAACGTGTGCGTAAATGCTCTCAGTGTTTTTGAGGTCTCTTTGTGGTCTAGGACCAAATACGATTGAACTGGTTTCACTAAGTCTGAATTTCCTTTTTCTTTAGACATTATCAAGTACGCTGCACAAACAAACTTACTATCTACGTCACAAGAAAAAAAGATTGTATTTAGGATCAGATAATCCATCTTGAAGTAGTTCCTACTTCCCTCGCCTTCGGCGTTAGGTGAGAACTAGTTGTGTACGTAGTGTTAGACGTAACAGTGTGCTATTCAGACACTGATAGACGACACGGTTTTAATTGTCATCTTTTCCACCATCCATTGAAAATATAACTGGATGTGTCGGTTTCTAATTAAATGTTTTTAATTATTCCCTAGGAGGTTGCCCGCCCACAACTTCTTTGTCCTGATGAAGACCCAATCGTAAGGAAAAGACTCCTACTGTCCTTTCGGGTCGAAACGTAGACGACTACACATCACCGACCAACTCCTGCCCCAATATAGACACTGACCGCTTCAAGGGAGTTAGGTTCTTTCTACTTGACCAAATTCGGACTCTCTACGAGCCTTGTAATGTGGCCTTTATCTCAAGGGACCACCTATATGTATTGTTTTGAATAAGAATAAGATTTGTCACCGAATGACTCAGATCACGTTTATCCTTTTCCCGACACTCCCTTCACTTCACCCCTCCCTGTTGTGAATGTGGGCACAAATATGTTCGAAAATGTGTTTATTGTCACATAAGTTCTAATCCATTCAAAAGGATATATATGCAAATTTTGAATTAAATTCTTTTGCATCGAATAGCTTTGCTTCTTTGAATTGAATTAATTTAATATAATGGAATGAATTTGTAAAATTCGTTGTTCTAAGTCTTAGGACCTTTTTCTTTCATTCTTACTGTTACCCAGGTCCTTTTTGACTTAATTGGGTCCAACCCATTGTTTATAAGCACGATCTGTACAGGCGCTGGCCTGTGAGGTTATAGTACCTCCTCCCGGAGGTTCTCTCCCGTGTCTTCTCTCAGTTCTGAAATTTGTGTTGAAAATCATCTTCCCAAGTTTACATGACTTTCCAATATGGTAGATAAGGAAATACTCACTTATACAGAAGACTACATTGATCAATTACTACACGATCCGGCGAATAACTTTCTATCAGTAGGCACACCTGTTATTGACATCACCTTAAATGACAAGATATCCCAGCTAGAAAGATTAGAAAAAAAGTTGATTCGCACAAAACTACACGGTCACTTTCTCGCACAATGCCTCCAGAATAATATCATACCTGTAGGGCTACAAGTTAGAGTTGAGCCTGCAATCTTTGTGGACATCCCCAAATTTTGTGAAGGCTTTAGCTTTGTTGCAAATAATTGTTCCAGACATTGGATGGTCCTGGGGATAGAAACTGCAGCAGAACAAGTTGGGGCCCTTACCAAGCAGATAGCCGAATTGAAGGCAAGCATTTCAGGTGACAGCACGCTTACAAATTCCAAAGAGGCACTATCCAAACTGGTTGCGACTCTTCAAGATTTTGAGACATCAACCATCAAAAAGAAGCTTGACAAATTAGCTCGCGATCTCAAATTCTATGATAAGAAGAAAACCTATCCATATCTATCTGAAGATTTCTATCGACAGGACCAACAGGGACGCTTCACGAATCGGGGCTTTAGAGGCGGTAGATCTAGAGGACAATTTACTACATTCTCAGACTCTTCTTACAGTTCTGGAGAGGATTCAGAGCAAGCAGGTAACAGCAACTCCTACAGTTACCAGGACAACTATCGTCCTCAATACCAGTCGAACTCTTTTTTAGAACAAGGCACATGGAGAGCACCACGTGGACGAGGCAACAACTGGAACCGAGGGACAGGACGTGGACAGCAAGGTCCCCCGATGCAGTGGGTCAACGACGGTGGCAGAGGGCGAGGCCAGAAACAGGTCAGATTCCCACCGGAGGAACACGGGGAACGCTCCACCAGACGCAAGAACTACAGGTGGTAGGAACCATGGATACACCTATCATTAACCTGTCATCGCATGAACTTAACGAGGACGAACTCGGGGTGCTAAGTAAGGGCTTGTCTTTTGTCCCAACAACACCACCGAATTGCTTTAACACGATTATGGAACTCTCCAAATTCTTTCGGAAAATAAGACTGAGGTTCTTTTTCAAAAACAGACCACCACCAAGGAACATCTCGGTAACAGGACTTAGGATACCATCTACATTTGTACCCCATTCGAATACGATGAGCCATCGAATACTGGCATATGAGAACATCATCACTGATGAGGTCAAGGAAATTTTGAGTGAAAAAACCTATGTCAAATACAATATTAAGAAGACGGAAAGGGCAGCACTGGATACTCTTAAATCCAATCCCAATGTGGTTGTGAAGCCAGCCGATAAGGGTGGGGCCATTATCATACAAGACGTATCCAAATATAAAGAAGAGATCCTGCGCCAATTGAACGATGGTGTAAGTTATAGAAGACTAACATCTGATCCCACACGTGATCTGGCCACTGAAATACAACAAGTAACCCAGGAAGGAGTCCAACAGGGTTTCCTAACTGATCAGGAATACCAATATCTCAATCAGAGTCACCCACGTATACCAACGATATACACCTTGCCGAAGGTGCACAAAGATCTACACAATCCCCCGGGGCGACCTATTGTCTCCGGATGTGGTTCCATCCTTGAGCCTCTAAGTCGCTATATAGACTTCTTCTTAAAACCACTAGCAGAAGCTACTTCCACCTATTTGAGAGACACCACACAGACCATCACCTTAGTTGACGGCAAAGCGTTCAATCCGGACGAAGAGCTACTTGTAACCTGTGACATAGTGTCACTGTATACGAGCATCCCGCAGGACGAAGCCCTTATGGTGGTCACTGAAGCCCTAGACAGTCGTGAAGCCCCAGTACAAGTGCCCACCTCATTCATAATTCTCCTACTGAAAATAGCAATGATGAGAAACTTTTTCATTTTCCAAAATGTATTTTACCTGCAAACAAAGGGCGTGGCAATGGGGGCAGCCTTTGCCCCAGACCTGGCCATCCTATTCATGGCCTTCTATGAAAAGACATTTGTCATCTGTGACCGTAATCCCTTTCAACACCATATACAACTTTGGGTTCGGTACATAGATGATGTGCTGTTACTTTGGAAAGGCAACAACAATGAACTTACACTTTTTCATACATGGCTTAATTCACGGTCTCCTGACATCCAGTTCACCATACAAGCCAGCAATGAAAAGATTGATTTTCTAGACATCACGGTAGTGGCAGAAAATGGCACACTACATACTACTCTGTTTAGAAAACCTGCAGAAAGGAATTCCCTGTTACAGTATTCTAGCCACCACCCTAGGAGCCTTCGAGATAACTTGCCCTATGGGCAGTTCCTTCGTGTCCGAAGGAACTGCAGTCAAAAAGAAGACTATATGCTGCAATCGGAGATTCTGATGAAACGCCTAATAGAGAGAGACTATCCAAAACGGCTCACCAAACAATCCAGGAAAAGAGCCTGGTTTTGTCACCGCGAAACACTTCTGGAACCTGCAACACGTAATAACCAATCAGAGGAACGCATGATTTGTGTGACTACTTTTTCCACGAAGAGTAATTCCATTAAGAAGGTCATCAACAAACACTGGAGCATGGTTGCTAAGGATCTTGGAGTAGCAAACGTACCGATGCATGCATTCAAAAAGGCCAGGAATGTTAAAGACTATGTAGTCTCATCGTTTTTAGAGTGCCCACCTGAACCTACTATAGCCTCATGCTGGAAACTCCCGCAGATAGTGGGACACTATAGATGTGGGAAATGTAAGGCTTGCCCTTCAACGATTCAATCGAAAGACTTTGTTTTTAAGAACCATCGCCATACTCACAAACACCACACGAACTGTAACACTAAAAATGTGATCTATGGAATAATTTGTCCATGCGATCTCATATATGTAGGTCAGACTCAACAGTGCGTAAAGGCACGTTTCCTTTCACATTGCAGTAGAATCAGATGCAAGGTACCTGGTGCACCTCTAGTTGAACATTGCACGAAACATAATCATTCACCTGAATCACTGAAATGGGTAATTTTGGAACACATCACACTTGGCCCAAGGGGCGGAGATTTGTCCAACATTCTGAATATTAGAGAGCTAAAGTGGATGCACATTTTTAACTCTGTGGCTGAAGGTCTTAATGAATCCGAAAATAGCTTTGCACAATTAGTGAATCTCTAGGTAAATACGTTGAACTCTCCCCGAGTCGGATAACTGTGAGCCTTAATGTATAACTCTGCTTCAGTATTAACATGACAAACCGGTAGAGTCTTCACTATCCTATGAGATAAGTGCACTCTCCCTGTCTTTCAACTAGTAATTTCCCATAGGGAACAATACAGTGTAATGTGATATGATGGTGAATAATCCATTCCGTTTTATTTAATGTCCACTACAGTAATCACGTGATCCATTGAATTTGTACCGCTCTGTGTGGTTTGTGCTTGCTTCAATTCCACACTGAACATCTGAATAGATGTGCAATAACGTGATTATACGTAGCGAATTGCTGGGAAACCCCTTTCTTCATTTTGTATATAGAAATCTTGTAGAATTTAATCGCATTGTTCACTGAAGTGATGAGTCTACACTAACCTGCGAGTCAAGTGCACTCGAATCGCTTTTTTGTATATATGAATGTGTGTAGAATTTAACCGCGATTTTGACTATAGTGATGAGTCTACACTAACCTGCGCGTTAAGTGCGCTCAGCACATGTGAAAATGGTATGAAAGTAAATGACCATCAGGCATGACCATAAATGAAGGATTTCGCTTGACCTATATATATGAATATGGGGCCATGTTTTGAAAGTGGCACGATGAGTTTTGAGTGATTTGTAGTCCTAATAACCCAAGTGTCTTTTGAACTACGATTCCCTAACCAAGGATAGTCTCTTTTCTAGCTCCACAACAGTAGTCCCGCCCCCCCTCAAGCAACTAGGAAGTGGTGCTACCTCGGCGTCAGCTCTAAGTGAGAGTTACCGGCGAGTTGATGTCAGTGTAGCAACGGCTTGGCGTTCAGAGCAATCATATATTTGAGGAATACCCGACGATCTTTTGGACTATTTCACGACTTCCTAAGGTATTTACTGCGAGCCCCGCGTTCATTTAAAAAAATCGCGCTATAAACATGAGACACCGTTTAAAAACGTGGTTGTCTACTTTATTGTCCAACAGAAAGCTGTGAACAATCATATATTTGAGGAATACCCGACGATCCTTCGGACCAATTCAAGACGTCCTAAGGTATTTACTGCGAGCCCCGTGTTCATTTAAAAATCGTGTTATAAACACGAGACACCTTTTTAAAACGTGGGTGTCTGCTTTATTGTCCAACAGATAGCTGTGAACAACCTATAGGATCCAGTCTTTCTCCGTTGACAGTCATCATCTGTTGAAGGTATAAATTAAAGACTTTGTGATTCCTCTGAGATCGCGAACATCTGTTAAATATTAATTGTAATGACTTTCTCTTACATTTTTAGGCTTTATTCCTTACTTCTCCTACCTGATAGAAGCCACGCTAAGGGAAAGCGGTAATTTCAAAGTATGATCATAATAGCAATATTATACCCTCTCTTTTTTTGAGTGATCACGCATACTAAGACAATCAATGTATGATTTTACTTGTCATTTTACGATTAAGGTTTCGCCTACCATTCACGCGATTATGATTTTGAAATAGAGCTCACAAGAAATAGTAACTCGATGTAGAACCCAATAGTACTACCAGAGTAATCCGGATGTTTTTTTTTGAAGCACGCTTTGAGGTACGGACATACTAAATATATTGTGGTAGAATACCAATCACGCCTAGAAAATGATAACCAACCTCCCTTTATTTTGTAGGTTGCCTAACTTACTGAGAAAGAAAATTTATCACAAATCCTCTTAAAGCTGACTTTTTAGAGGCCAATAGGTAAAATTACAATGTGTTATTCTCTAACGTGTGCGTAAATGCTCTCAGTGTTTTTGAGGTCTCTTTGTGGTCTAGGACCAAATACGATTGAACTGGTTTCACGAAGTCTGAATTTCCTTTTTCTTTAGACATTATCAAGTACGCTGCACAAACAAACTTACTATCTACGTCACAAGAAAAAAAGATTGTATTTAGGATCAGATAATCCATCTTGAAGTAGTTCCTACTTCCCTCGCCTTCGGCGTTAGGTGAGAACTAGTTGTGTACGTAGTGTTAGACGTAACAGTGGGCTATTCAGACACTGATAGACGACACGGTTTTAATTGTCATCTTTTCCACCATCCATTGAAAATATAACTGGATGTGTCGGTTTCTAATTAACTTTTTTTAATTATTCCCTAGGAGGTTGCCCGCCCACAACTTCTTTGTCCTGATGAAGACCCAATCGTAAGGAAAAGACTCCTACTGTCCTTTCGGGTCAAAACGTAGATGACTACACATCACCGACCAACTCCTGCCCCAATATAGACACTGACCGCTTCAAGGGAGTTAGGTTCTTTCTTCTTGACCAAATTCGGACTCTCTACGAGCCTTGTAATATGGCCTTTATCTCAAGGGACCACCTATATGTATTGTTTTGAATAAGAATAAGATTTGTCACCGAATGACTCAGATCACGTTTATCCTTTTCCCGACACTCCCTTCACTTCACCCCTCCCTGTTGTGAATGTGGGCACAAATATGTTCGAAAATGTGTTTATTGTCACATAAGTTCTAATCCATTGAAAAGGATATATATGCAAATTTTGAATTAAATTCTTTTGCATCGAATAGCTTTGCTTCTTTGAATTAATTTAATTTAATATAATGGAATGAATTTGTAAAATTCGTTGTTCTAAGTCTTAGGACCTTTTTCTTTCATTCTTACTGTTACCCAGGTCCTTTTTGACTTAATTGGGTCCAACCCATTGTTTATAAGCACGATCTGTACAGGCGCTGGCCTGTGAGGTTATAGTACCTCCTCCCGGAGGTTCTCTCCCGTGTCTTCTCTCAGTTCTGAAATTTGTGTTGAAAATCATCTTCCCAAGTTTACATGACTTTCCAATATGGTAGATAAGGAAATACTCACTTATACAGAAGACTACATTGATCAATTACTACACGATCCGACGAATAACTTTCTATCAGTAGGCACACCTATTATTGACATCACCTTAAATGACAAGATATCCCAGCTAGAAAGATTAGAAAAAAAGTTGATTCGCACAAAACTACACGGTCACTTTCTCGCACAATGCCTCCAGAATAATATCATACCTGTAGGGCTACAAGTTAGAGTTGAGCCTGCAATCTTTGTGGACATCCCCAAATTTTGTGAAGGCTTTAGCTTTGTTGCAAATAATTGTTCCAGACATTGGATGGTCCTGGGGATAGAAACTGCAGCAGAACAAGTTGGGGCCCTTACCAAGCAGATAGCCGAATTGAAGGCAAGCATTTCAGGTGACAGCACGCTTACAAATTTCAAAGAGGCACTATCCAAACTGGTTGCGACTCTTCAAGATTTTGAGACATCAACCATCAAAAAGAAGCTTGACAAATTAGCTCGCGATCTCAAATTCTATGATAAAAAGAAAACCTATCCATATCTATCTGAAGATTTCTATCGACAGGACCAACAGGAACGCTTCACGAATCGGGGCTTTAGAGGCGGTAGATCTAGAGGACAATTTACTACATTCTCAGACTCTTCTTACAGTTCTGGAGAGGATTCAGAGCAAGCAGGTAACAGCAACTCCTACAGTTACCAGGACAACTATCGTCCTCAATACCAGTCGAACTCTTTTTTAGAACAAGGCACATGGAGACCACCACGCGGACGAGGCAACAACTGGAACCGAGGGACAGGACGTGGACAGCAAGGTCCTCCGATGCAGTGGGACAACGACGGTGGCAGAGGGCGAGGCCAGAAACAGGTCAGATTCCCACCGGAGGAACACGGGGAACGCTCCACCAGACGCAAGAACTACAGGTGGTAGGAACCACGGATACACCTATCATTAACCTGTCATCGCATGAACTTAACGAGGACGAACTCGGGGTGCTAAGTAAGGGCTTGTCTTTTGTCCCAACAACACCACCGAATTGCTTTAACACGATTATGGAACTCTCCAAATTCTTTCGGAAAATAAGACTGAGGTTCTTTTTCAAAAACAGACCACCACCAAGGAACATCTCGGTAACAGGACTTAGGATACCATCTACATTTGTACCCCATTCGAATACGATGAGCCATCGAATACTGGCATATGAGAACATCATCACTGATGAGGTCAAGGAAATTTTGAGTGAAAAAACCTATGTCAAATACAATATTAAGAAGACGGAAAGGGCAGCACTGGATACTCTTAAATCCAATCCCAATGTGGTTGTGAAGCCAGCCGATAAGGGTGGGGCCATTATCATACAAGACGTATCCAAATATAAAGAAGAGATCCTGCGCCAATTGAACAATGGTGTAAGTTATAGAAGACTAACATCTGATCCCACACGTGATCTGGCCACTGAAATACAACGAGTAACCCAGGAAGGAGTCCAACAGGGTTTCCTAACTGATCAGGAATACCAATATCTCAATCAGAGTCACCCACGTATACCAACGATATACACCTTGCCGAAGGTGCACAAAGATCTACACAATCCCCCGGGCGACCTATTGTCTCCGGATGTGGTTCCATCCTTGAGCCTCTAAGTCGCTATATAGATTTCTTCTTAAAACCACTAGCAGAAGCTACTTCCACCTATTTGAGAGACACCACACAGACCATCACCTTAGTTGACGGCAAAGCGTTCAATCCGGACGAAGAGCTACTTGTAACCTGTGACATAGTGTCACTGTATACGAGCATCCCGCAGGACGAAGCCCTTATGGTGGTCACTGAAGCCCTAGACAGTCGTGAAGCCCCTTTACAAGTGCCCACCTCATTCATAATTCTCCTACTGAAAATAGCAATGATGAGAAACTTTTTCATTTTCCAAAATGTATTTTACCTGCAAACAAAGGGCGTGGCAATGGGGGCAGCCTTTGCCCCAGACCTGGCCATCCTATTCATGGCCTTCTATGAAAAGACATTTGTCATCTGTGACCGTAATCCCTTTCAACACCATATACAACTTTGGGTTCGGTACATAGATGATGTGCTGTTACTTTGGAAAGGCAACAACAATGAACTTACACTTTTTCATACATGGCTTAATTCACGGTCTCCTGACATCCAGTTCACCATACAAGCCAGCAATGAAAAGATTGATTTTCTAGACATCACGGTAGTGGCAGAAAATGGCACACTACATACTACTCTGTTTAGAAAACCTGCAGAAAGGAATTCCCTGTTACAGTATTCTAGCCACCACCCTAGGAGCCTTCGAGATAACTTGCCCTATGGGCAGTTCCTTCGTGTCCGAAGGAACTGCAGTAAAAAAGAAGACTATATGCTGCAATCGGAGATTCTGATGAAACGCCTAATAGAGAGAGACTATCCAAAACGGCTCACCAAACGATCCAGGAAAAGAGCCTGGTTTTGTCACCGCGAAACACTTCTGGAACCTGCAACACGTAATAACCAATCAGAGGAACGCATGATTTGTGTGACTACTTTTTCCACGAAGAGTAATTCCATTAAGAAGGTCATCAACAAACACTGGAGCATGGTTGCTAAGGATCTTGGAGTAGCAAACGTACCGATGCATGCATTCAAAAAGGCCAGGAATGTTAAAGACTATGTAGTCTCATCGTTTTTAGAGTGCCCACCTGAACCTACTATAGCCTCATGCTGGAAACTCCCGCAGATAGTGGGACACTATAGATGTGGGAAATGTAAGGCTTGCCCTTCAACGATTCAATCGAAAGACTTTGTTTTTAAGAACCATCGCCATACTCACAAACACCACACGAACTGTAACACTAAAAATGTGATCTATGGAATAATTTGTCCATGCGATCTCATATATGTAGGTCAGACTCAACAGTGCGTAAAGGCACGTTTCCTTTCACATTGCAGTAGAATCAGATGCAAGGTACCTGGTGCACCTCTAGTTGAACATTGCACGAAACATAATCATTCACCTGAATCACTGAAATGGGTGATTTTGGAACACATCACACTTGGCCCAAGGGGCGGAGATTTGTCCAACATTCTGAATATTAGAGAGCTAAAGTGGATGCACATTTTTAACTCTGTGGCTGAAGGTCTTAATGAATCCGAAAATAGCTTTGCACAATTAGTGAATCTCTAGGTAAATACGTTGAACTCTCCCCGAGTCGGATAACTGTGAGCCTTAATGTATAACTCTGCTTCAGTATTAACATGACAAACCGGTAGAGTCTTCACTATCCTATGAGATAAGTGCACTCTCCCTGTCTTTCAACTAGTAATTTCCCATAGGGAACAATACAGTGTAATGTGATATGATGGTGAATAATCCATTCCGTTTTATTTAATGTCCACTACAGTAATCACGTGATCCATTGAATTTGTACCGCTCTGTGTGGTTTGTGCTTGCTTCAATTCCACACTGAACATCTGAATAGATGTGCAATAACGTGATTATACGTAGCGAATTGCTGGGAAACCCCTTTCTTCATTTTGTATATAGAAATCTTGTAGAATTTAATCGCATTGTTCACTGAAGTGATGAGTCTACACTAACCTGCAAGTCAAGTGCACTCGAATCGCTTTTTTGTATATATGAATGTGTGTAGAATTTAACCGCGATTTTGACTATAGTGATGAGTCTACACTAACCTGCGCGTTAAGTGCGCTCAGCACATGTGAAAATGGTATGAAAGTAAATGACCATCAGGCATGACCATAAATGAAGGATTTCGCTTGACCTATATATATGAATATGGGGCCATGTTTTGAAAGTGGCACGATGAGTTTTGAGTGATTTGTAGTCCTAATAACCCAAGTGTCTTTTGAACTACGATTCCCTAACCAAGGATAGTCTCTTTTCTAGCTCCACAACAGTAGTCCCGCCCCCCCTCAAGCAACTAGGAAGTGGTGCTACCTCGGCGTCAGCTCTAAGTGAGAGTTACCGGCGAGTTGATGTCAGTGTAGCAACGGCTTGGCGTTCAGAGCAATCATATATTTGAGGAATACCCGACGATCTTTTGGACTATTTCACGACTTCCTAAGGTATTTACTGCGAGCCCCGCGTTCATTTAAAAAAATCGCGCTATAAACACGAGACACGGTTTAAAAACGTGGTTGTCTACTTTATTGTCCAACAGAAAGCTGTGAACAATCATATATTTGAGGAATACCCGACGATCCTTCGGACCAATTCAAGACGTCCTAAGGTATTTACTGCGAGCCCCGTGTTCATTTAAAAATCGCGTTATAAACACGAGACACCTTTTTAAAACGTGGGTGTCTGCTTTATTGTCCAACAGATAGCTGTGAACAACCTATAGGATCCAGTCTTTCTCCGTTGACAGTCATCATCTGTTGAAGGTATAAATTAAAGACTTTGTGATTACTCTGAGATCGCGAACATCTGTTAAATATTAATTGTAATGACTTTCTCTTACATTTTTAGGCTTTATTCCTTACTTCTCCTACCTGATAGAAGCCACGCTAAGGGAAAGCGGTAATTTCAAAGTATGATCATAATAGCAATATTATACCCTCTCTTTTTTTGAGTGATCACGCATACTAAGACAATCAATGTATGATTTTACTTGTCATTTTACGATTAAGGTTTCGCCTACCATTCACGCGATTATGATTTTGAAATAGAGCTCACAAGAAATAGTAACTCGATGCGGAACCCAATAGTACTACCAGAGTAATCCGGATGGTTTTTTTTGAAGCACGCTTTGAGGTACGGACATACTAAATATATTGTGGTAGAATACCAATCACGCCTAGAAAATGATAACCAACCTCCCTTTATTTTGTAGGTTGCCTAACTTACTGAGAAAGAACATTTATCACAAATCCTCTTAAAGCTGACTTTTTAGAGGCCAATAGGTAAAATTACAATGTGTTATTCTCTAACGTGTGCGTAAATGCTCTCAGTGTTTTTGAGGTCTCTTTGTGGCCTAGGACCAAATACGATTGAACTGGTTTCACTAAGTCTGAATTTCCTTTTTCTTTAGACATTATCAAGTACGCTGCACAAACAAACTTACTATCTACGTCACAAGAAAAAAAGATTGTATTTAGGATCAGATAATCCATCTTGAAGTAGTTCCTACTTCCATCGCCTTTGGTGTTAGGTGAGAACTAGTTGTGTACGTAGTGTTAGACGTAACAGTGTGCTATTCAGACACTGATAGACGACACGGTTTTAATTGTCATCTTTTCCACCATCCATTGAAAATATAACTGGATGTGTCGGTTTCTAATTAAATTTTTTTAATTATTCCCCAGGAGGTTGCCCGCCCACAACTTCTTTGTCCTGATGAAGACCCAATCGTAAGGAAAAGACTCCTACTGTCCTTTCGGGTCGAAACGTAGACGACTACACACCACCGACCAACTCCTGCCCCAATATAGACACTGACCGCTTCAAGGGAGTTAGGTTCTTTCTACTTGACCAAATTCGGACTCTCTACGAGCCTTGTAATGTGGCCTTTATCTCAAGGAACCACCTATATGTATTGTTTTGAATAAGAATAAGATTTGTCACCGAATGACTCAGATCACGTTTATCCTTTTCCCGACACTCCCTTCACTTCACCCCTCCCTGTTGTGAATGTGGGCACAAATATGTTCGAAAATGTGTTTATTGTCACATAAGTTCTAATCCATTGAAAAGGATATATATGCAAATTTTGAATTAAATTCTTTTGCATCGAATAGCTTTGCTTCTTTGAATTGATTTAATTTAATATAATGGAATGAATTTGTAAAATTCGTTGTTCTAAGTCTTAGGACCTTTTTCTTTCATTCTTACTGTTACCCAGGTCCTTTTTGACTTAATTGGGTCCAACCCATTGTTTATAAGCACGATCTGTACAGGCGCTGGCCTGTGAGGTTATAGTACCTCCTCCCGGAGGTTCTCTCCCGTGTCTTCTCTCAGTTCTGAAATTTGTGTTGAAAATCATCTTCCCAAGTTTACATGACTTTAATACTCACTTATACAGAAGACTACATTGATCAATTACTACACGATCCGGCGAATAACTTTCTATCAGTAGGCACACCTATTATTGACATCACCTTAAATGACAAGATATCCCAGCTAGAAGATTAGAAAAAAAGTTGATTCGCACAAAACTACACGGTCACTTTCTCGCACAATGCCTCCAGAATAATATCATACCTGTAGGGCTACAAGTTAGAGTTGAGCCTGCAATCTTTGTGGACATCCCCAAATTTTGTGAAGGCTTTAGCTTTGTTGCAAATAATTGTTCCAGACATTGGATGGTCCTGGGGATAGAAACTGCAGCAGAACAAGTTGGGGCCCTTACCAAGCAGATAGCCGAATTGAAGGCAAGCATTTCAGGTGACAGCACGCTTACAAATTCCAAAGAGGCACTATCCAAACTGGTTGCGACTCTTCAAGATTTTGAGACATCAACCATCAAAAAGAAGCTTGACAAATTAGCTCGCGATCTCAAATTCTATGATAAGAAGAAAACCCATCCATATCTATCTGAAGATTTCTATCGACAGGACCAACAGGGACGCTTCACGAATCGGGGCTTTAGAGGCGGTAGATCTAGAGGACAATTTACTACATTCTCAGACTCTTCTTACAGTTCTGGAGAGGATTCAGAGCAAGCAGGTAACAGCAACTCCTACAGTTACCAGGACAACTATCGTCCTCAATACCAGTCGAACTCTTTTTTAGAACAAGGCACATGGAGACCACCACGCGGACGAGGCAACAACTGGAACCGAGGGACAGGACGTGGACAGCAAGGTCCCCCGATGCAGTGGGACAACGACGGTGGCAGAGGGCGAGGCCAGAAACAGGTCAGATTCCCACCGGAGGAACACGGGGAACGCTCCACCAGACGCAAGAACTACAGGTGGTAGGAACCACGGATACACCTATCATTAACCTGTCATCGCATGAACTTAACGAGGACGAACTCGGGGTGCTAAGTAAGGGCTTGTCTTTTGTCCCAACAACACCACCGAATTGCTTTTACACGATTATGGAACTCTCCAAATTCTTTCGGAAAATAAGACTGAGGTTCTTTTTCAAAAACAGACCACCACCAAGGAACATCTCGGTAACAGGACTTAGGATACCATCTACATTTGTACCCCATTCGAATACGATGAGCCATCGAATACTGGCATATGAGAACATCATCACTGATGAGGTCAAGGAAATTTTGAGTGAAAAAACCTATGTCAAATACAATATTAAGAAGACGGAAAGGGCAGCACTGGATACTCTTAAATCCAATCCCAATGTGGTTGTGAAGCCAGCCGATAAGGGTGGGGCCATTATCATACAAGACGTATCCAAATATAAAGAAGAGATCCTGCGCCAATTGAACGATGGTGTAAGTTATAGAAGACTAACATCTGATCCCACACGTGATCTGGCCACTGAAATACAACGAGTAACCCAGGAAGGAGTCCAACAGGGTTTCCTAACTGATCAGGAATACCAATATCTCAATCAGAGTCACCCACGTATACCAACGATATACACCTTGCCGAAGGTGCACAAAGATCTACACAATCCCCCGGGGCGACCTATTGTCTCCGGATGTGGTTCCATCCTTGAGCCTCTAAGTCGCTATATAGACTTCTTCTTAAAACCACTAGCAGAAGCTACTTCCACCTATTTGAGAGACACCACACAGACCATCACCTTAGTTGACGGCAAAGCGTTCAATCCGGACGAAGAGCTACTTGTAACCTGTGACATAGTGTCACTGTATACGAGCATCCCGCAGGACGAAGCCCTTATGGTGGTCACTGAAGCCCTAGACAGCCGTGAAGCCCCAGTACAAGTGCCCACCTCATTCATAATTCTCCTACTGAAAATAGCAATGATGAGAAACTTTTTCATTTTCCAAAATTTATTTTACCTGCAAACAAAGGGCGTGGCAATGGGGGCAGCCTTTGCCCCAGACCTGGCCATCCTATTCATGGCCTTCTATGAAACGACATTTGTCATCTGTGACCGTAATCCCTTTCAACACCATATACAACTTTGGGTTCGGTACATAGATGATGTGCTGTTACTTTGGAAAGGCAACAACAATGAACTTACACTTTTTCATACATGGCTTAATTCACGGTCTCCTGACATCCAGTTCACCATACAAGCCAGCAATGAAAAGATTGATTTTCTAGACATCACGGTAGTGGCAGAAAATGGCACACTACATACTACTCTGTTTAGAAAACCTGCAGAAAGGAATTCCCTGTTACAGTATTCTAGCCACCACCCTAGGAGCCTTCGAGATAACTTGCCCTATGGGCAGTTCCTTCGTGTCCGAAGGAACTGCAGTAAAAAAGAAGACTGTAAACTCCTGAGGCAAAATAGCCGGGAGTAGACGCTGTTGCACGCATTTTTCTGACCTGCTCATTTTTAAAATCTGTTTTTAACTTTGTATTGTGACTCATATTGCACCTTGGCACTTTGGGATCACGGAGCGGATCTAGCGCTCACGTGACCCTACACACCGGCGTCCTGCGCCGCTTGCCACGCCCACCGCTAGGCCACGCCCCCTCCCCGCCCTACATAAGAGCTGAGTTCACGAGCGCTCTGTTGGGTAAACTCCTGAGGCAAAATAGCCGGGAGTAGACCCTGTTGCACGCATTTTTCTGACCTGCTCATTTTTAAAATCTGTTTTTAACTTTGTATTGTGACTCATATTGCACCTTGGCACTTTGGGATCACGGAGCGGATCTAGCGCTCACGTGACCCTACACACCGGCGTCCTGCGCCGCTGGCCACGCCCACCGCTAGGCCACGCCCCCTCCCCGCCCTACATAAGAGCTGAGGTCACGAGCGCTCTGTTGGGTAAACTCCTGAGGCAAAATAGCCGGGAGTAGACGCTGTTGCACGCATTTTTCTGACCTGCTCATTTTTAAAATCTGTTTTTAACATTGTATTGTGACTCATATTGCACCTTGGCACTTTGGGATCACGGAGCGGATCTAGCGCTCACGTGACCCTACACACCGGCGTCCTGCGCCGCTGGCCACGCCCACCGCTAGGCCACGCCCCCTCCCCGCCCCACATAAGAGCTGAGTTCACGAGCGCTCTGTTGGGTAAACTCCTGAGGCAAAATAGCCGGGAGTAGACGCTGTTGCACGCATTTTTCTGACCTGCTCATTTTTAAAATCTGTTTTTAACTTTGTATTGTGACTCATATTGCAACTTGGCACTTTGGGATCACGGAGCGGATCTAGCGCTCACGTGACCCTACACACCGGCGTCCTGTGCCGCTGGCCACGCCCACCGCTAGGCCACGCCCCCTCCCCGCCCTACGGCCCCCTATATCAATGTGCATCTATAGAACGCGCAGCGGACGAGCGCAGCGGGAGCGCCGTTTGCGCGCCGAAGGCGCGCCTAAGGCAAGCCCGTCTGCGCCCGTCCGCGGCCGGACAGGGCTAGGGGCACGACTCCATGCCAATTTTATTTCTTACTCCTCGGAAGAACTTACTACCCTCCAAGGCCACTGGCCTCTCTCGAATCTCGTCCGGAGTCACATCCTTTCATTAGGGCTCGAACCCTCATCTGCCCCTACCTTGCCGTTCCTCCCATCCTCTCTCCCCCCTCAACGCCCTTTCCTACCCGACCCTATCCCTCCCATCCCTTCGCTATCTATTCTCTTACTGAACACCAGGTCAGCGGTCAAGCACCATCATGAGCTCTTTGTCTTGCTCGATTCTGAGAAGCCTGACTTATTGCTCCTGACCGAAACCTGGTTCTGCGACTCTTCCCTTCCCGTCCTCCTGGCTATCCTCCCCCCTTCCTACGTGGCTTTACGTGCCGATCGTTCGGCGGGTAGGGTTGGTGGTGGAGTGGCGATGATAGCTCGGTCGGAACTAAAGTTTCAAACCATTCCCTCTCCCCCCATCCCTTCCACCGAATTCCTTATAGTTCGTTCCCTCGCCTTTTCCCCCCCCATTACCTGCCTCCTAATGTACCGTCCTCCCCAGTCCCTGCCTCTGTTCTTGCCGGCTTTTCAAGATCTTTTGGCCAACATGGTGGTCAACTACTCATCGGTCCTGGTACTCGGGGATTTCAATTACTGGCCCTCAGACCCATCTGAGTGTACAGCCTCTAAAGAATTTACTGAGTCTCTCACATCTTTAAATTTTGAGTCACACATCTCTGTCCCCACTCACTCCCGGGGTCATATACTTGACCAGGTCTGGTCCCTTAATCTTTCAGTCTCCCCGGTATCGGTCTCCCCCTGCCCTTGGTCTGATCACGCACTTATTTCTTTTTCCATTTCTCTCTACCAGGTACCCAAAGCCCCCCGCGCCAAAAATACCTGGGCGCGGAATTGGAACAGAGTCGACTTTCCTACCTTGATGTCTCACCTACGGAACTTCTCCCCGTCCCTTTCCGGTCTTTCATCCGACTCCCAAGCCAACAGGATCAACACCTGGCTGGCTAGAGGGTGCGACTCAGTGGCTCCCCTGCGTTGCATTTCCGTTCGGCGTCCCAAGGAATCCAATAGGTGGTTTAATGACCACCTAAAAGAATTAAAAGTGGCCACCCGACAAGCTGAAAGGCGCTGGAGGAAAAATTACTGTCCTTTACTAAAAACTCTCTATCCGTCATCACTCACCGACTACAAGACCGCAATCCTTGCCGCCAAATCCTCTTACTTCTCAACAAAAATAATGTCTGCCGATAATAAACCTAGGGAGATCTTCAGCATAGTGCAGGGCTTGGCTTACTCTGATAGAGCCTCACCTCAGATCCCTCCATCCCAGTCCCTCTGCAACCAACTAAACACTTACTTCCTCGACAAAATCACCACTATTAAGACCAACATCCCCCCCCCCCTCGCCTGCCTTTATTGACCCTTCTCCTCCGGCCATTCGAAACCTCCTTACCTTTATCCCTCCCCTCACTGAAGAGGCATTTTTGGAGATTCTCCCCAGAGTGAAATCAGGGTCTCCGGCAGATACCTGTCCGGCACGAATCCTCCAACAAATTTACTCCTCTTGTCCTGAACCCCCGATTGCCTTCCTTAATAGCTCCCTAGCGCAGGGAGTAGTGACCCCTATGCTTAAATCAGCCACCATAGTGCCCATTCTAAAGAAGCCTGGCGCTGACCCATCCATCTCAGCCAACTACCGCCCCATTTCCCTGCTGCCCTTTCTGGGCAAGGTGCTGGAGCGCCATGTCACCGCAACTCTCAGCACCCATGTCGAGGTAAATGGGGGGCTGGCTTCCCGCCAGGCAGGCTTTCGACCGAGGCACTCGACAGAATCAGTCGTGGTATCTGTCCTGGACAACCTCAGGAAGGGTATGGATGATAGCAAACACCAGGTGCTGGTTCTCCTCGACCTTTCCGCCGCTTTTGACACGGTTGACCATACCATCCTACTGTCCCGTGTCAAGGCGGCTGGAATCGAGGGATCCGCCCTGGTATGGCTTTCCTCCTTCCTGAGGGACCGCACCCAGGCGGTCCGGCTAGGAGATTTCACAACCACTCCACTCCCCGTCACGTGTGGTGTCCCCCAGGGTTCCCCCTTGTCTCCCCTACTATTCAATCTTTACATCTCTCCTCTTATCTTCGCTCTTCAGCAGCTGGAGGTCACCGTGTATAATTACGCGGATGACCTCCAGCTCATCTTTGATCTATCTTCTTCCCCTCACTCTGTTTCCAGCTTTCAGCACACCATGACATTCATCAGGGACTGGATGAACCACAACCACCTCAAGCTGAACCCGGACAAGACCGAGTTGGTTCTTACCGGTGGTTCTTCCAGTCCCTGGAACCCCCTCTTCTGGCCCCAAACCCTTGGTCCTGCCCCCACTCCTTCAACCACGGTGAAAACACTGGGGGTTAAAATGAATAATCAGCTTACCCTTCACTCTCAAATCAGTTCTGTAGTTTCTTCTTGCTTCCTTACCCTCCGCACTATTCGCACTGTCTCCCGTTTCTTCACTCCCCAGGCACTCAAAATGATCATGGCCGCGCTTGTGATATCACGGCTGGACTATGCCAACGCCGTCTATAATGGCATACCAGCATATAGCCTAAGGAGGCTACAGTTGGTTCAAAACCAAGCTGCCCGGCTGGTTTTTGGTCTTCCACGCTTCCATCACTCCACACCCCTCCTCAGGGAGCTTCATTGGCTACCTGTTAAGGAACGTTCCCTGTTCAAGACCGCATGTATGGTTTTCCAGGCCCGTCAAGGCACTGCCCCTGCTTTCATTTCTTCACTCATAAAAGATAACGCTCCCCCTAGAGATCTTCGATCCTCCACCAAGTCCCTTCTTCAAATTCCACGCTTCAGGCGTAAAAAGTGGGGTGGGTCCAATTTTTCCACCTTAGCCCCCACTTTTTGGAACTCCCTCCCTGACCACCTTCGTGCTTCTACAGATTATGTATCCTTTCGCAAGGAACATAAAACGTTTCTTTTTAAACAGGCCTTCCCTGCGTAACCCTTTCTACTTCCCGGCTCTACTACCGGTTCCCACTTTGTCTCAGTAGTTAATACCCTCCTTCAGCGCCAAGAAACCGACAGGTGTACGCCGCGCTTTACAAATGTTTTAAATTAGAAATTAGAAATTATATGCTGCAATCGGAGATTCTGATGAAACGCCTAATAGAGAGAGGCTATCCAAAACGGCTCACCAAACGATCCAGGAAAAGAGCCTGGTTTTGTCACCGCGAAACACTTCTGGAACCTGCAACACGTAATAACCAATCAGAGGAACGCATGATTTGTGTGACTACTTTTTCCACGAAGAGTAATTCCATTAAGAAGGTCATCAACAAACACTGGAGCATGGTTGCTAAGGATCTTGGAGTAGCAAACGTACCGATGCATGCATTCAAAAAGGCCAGGAATGTTAAAGACTATGTAGTCTCATCGTTTTTAGAGTGCCCACCTGAACCTACTATAGCCTCATGCTGGAAACTCCCGCAGATAGTGGGACACTATAGATGTGGGAAATGTAAGGCTTGCCCTTCAACGATTCAATCGAAAGACTTTGTTTTTAAGAACCATCGCCATACTCACAAACACCACACGAACTGTAACACTAAAAATGTGATCTATGGAATAATTTGTCCATGCGATCTCATATATGTAGGTCAGACTCAACAGTGCGTAAAGGCACGTTTCCTTTCACATTGCAGTAGAATCAGATGCAAGGTACCTGGTGCACCTCTAGTTGAACATTGCACGAAACATAATCATTCACCTGAATCACTGAAATGGGTAATTTTGGAACACATCACACTTGGCCCAAGGGGCGGAGATTTGTCCAACATTCTGAATATTAGAGAGCTAAAGTGGATGCACATTTTTAACTCTGTGGCTGAAGGTCTTAATGAATCCGAAAATAGCTTTGCACAATTAGTGAATCTCTAGGTAAATACGTTGAACTCTCCCCGAGTCGGATAACTGTGAGCCTTAATGTATAACTCTGCTTCAGTATTAACATGACAAACCGGTAGAGTCTTCACTATCCTATGAGATAAGTGCACTCTCCCTGTCTTTCAACTAGTAATTTCCCATAGGGAACAATACAGTGTAATGTGATATGATGGTGAATAATCCATTCCGTTTTATTTAATGTCCACTACAGTAATCACGTGATCCATTGAATTTGTACCGCTCTGTGTGGTTTGTGCTTGCTTCAATTCCACACTGAACATCTGAATAGATGTGCAATAACGTGATTATACGTAGCGAATTGCTGGGAAACCCCTTTCTTCATTTTGTATATAGAAATCTTGTAGAATTTAATCGCATTGTTCACTGAAGTGATGAGTCTACACTAACCTGCGAGTCAAGTGCACTCGAATCGCTTTTTTGTATATATGAATGTGTGTAGAATTTAACCGCGATTTTGACAATAGTGATGAGTCTACACTAACCTGCGCGTTAAGTGCGCTCAGCACATGTGAAAATGGTATGAAAGTAAATGACCATCAGGCATGACCATAAATGAAGGATTTCGCTTGACCTATATATATGAATATGGGGCCATGTTTTGAAAGTGGCACGATGAGTTTTGAGTGATTTGTAGTCCTAATAACCCAAGTGTCTTTTGAACTACGATTCCCTAACCAAGGATAGTCTCTTTTCTAGCTCCACAACAGTAGTCCCGCCCCCCCTCAAGCAACTAGGAAGTGGTGCTACCTCGGCGTCAGCTCTAAGTGAGAGTTACCGGCGAGTTGATGTCAGTGTAGCAACGGCTTGGCGTTCAGAGCAATCATATATTTGAGGAATACCCGATGATCTTTTGGACTATTTCACGACTTCCTAAGGTATTTACTGCGAGCCCCGCATTCATTTAAAAAAATCGCGCTATAAACACGAGACACCGTTTAAAAACGTGGTTGTCTACTTTATTGTCCAACAGAAAGCTGTGAACAATCATATATTTGAGGAATACCCGACGATCCTTCGGACCAATTCAAGACGTCCTAAGGTATTTACTGCGAGCCCCGTGTTCATTTAAAAATCGCGTTATAAACACGAGACACCTTTTTAAAACGTGGGTGTCTGCTTTATTGTCCAACAGATAGCTGTGAACAACCTATAGGATCCAGTCTTTCTCCGTTGACAGTCATCATCTGTTGAAGGTATAAATTAAAGACTTTGTGATTCCTCTGAGATCGCGAACATCTGTTAAATATTAATTGTAATGACTTTCTCTTACATTTTTAGGCTTTATTCCTTACTTCTCCTACCTGATAGAAGCCACGCTAAGGGAAAGCGGTAATTTCAAAGTATGATCATAATAGCAATATTATACCCTCTCTTTTTTTGAGTGATCACGCATACTAAGACAATCAATGTATGATTTTACTTGTCATTTTACGATTAAGGTTTCGCCTACCATTCACGCGATTATGATTTTGAAATAGAGCTCACAAGAAATAGTAACTCGATGCGGAACCCAATAGTACTACCAGAGTAATCCGGATGGGTTTTTTTGAAGCACGCTTTGAGGTACGGACATACTAAATATATTGTGGTAGAATACCAATCACGCCTAGAAAATGATAACCAACCTCCCTTTATTTTGTAGGTTGCCTAACTTACTGAGAAAGAAAATTTATCACAAATCCTCTTAAAGCTGACTTTTTAGAGGCCAATAGGTAAAATTACAATGTGTTATTCTCTAACGTGTGCGTAAATGCTCTCAGTGTTTTTGAGGTCTCTTTGTGGTCTAGGACCAAATACGATTGAACTGGTTTCACTAAGTCTGAATTTCCTTTTTCTTTAGACATTATCAAGTACGCTGCACAAACAAACTTACTATCTACGTCACAAGAAAAAAAGATTGTATTTAGGATCAGATAATCCATCTTGAAGTAGTTCCTACTTCCCTCGCCTTCGGCGTTAGGTGAGAACTAGTTGTGTACGTAGTGTTAGACGTAACAGTGTGCTATTCAGACACTGATAGACGACACGGTTTTAATTGTCATCTTTTCCACCATCCATTGAAAATATAACTGGATGTGTCGGTTTCTAATTAATTTTTTTTAATTATTCCCTAGGAGGTTGCCCGCCCACAACTTCTTTGTCCTGATGAAGACCCAATTGTAAGGAAAAGACTCCTACTGTCCTTTCGGGTCGAAACGTAGACGACTACACATCACCGACCAACTCCTGCCCCAATATAGACACTGACCGCTTCAAGGGAGTTAGGTTCTTTCTACTTGACCAAATTCGGACTCTCTACGAGCCTTGTAATGTGGCCTTTATCTCAAGGGACCACCTATATGTATTGTTTTGAATAAGAATAAGATTTGTCACCGAATGACTCAGATCACGTTTATCCTTTTCCCGACACTCCCTTCACTTCACCCCTCCCTGTTGTGAATGTGGGCACAAATATGTTCGAAAATGTGTTTATTGTCACATAAGTTCTAATCCATTGAAAAGGATATATATGCAAATTTTGAATTAAATTCTTTTGCATCGAATAGCTTTGCTTCTTTGAATTGATTTAATTTAATATAATGGAATGAATTTGTAAAATTCGTTGTTCTAAGTCTTAGGACCTTTTTCTTTCATTCTTACTGTTACCCAGGTCCTTTTTGACTTAATTGGGTCCAACCCATTGTTTATAAGCACGATCTGTACAGGCGCTGGCCTGTGAGGTTATAGTACCTCCTCCCGGAGGTTCTCTCCCGTGTCTTCTCTCAGTTCTGAAATTTGTGTTGAAAATCATCTTCCCAAGTTTACATGACTTTCCAATATGGTAGATAAGGAAATACTCACTTATACAGAAGACTACATTGATCAATTACTACACGATCCGGCGAATAACTTTCTATCAGTAGGCACACCTATTATTGGCATCACCTTAAATGACAAGATATCCCAGCTAGAAAGATTAGAAAAAAAGTTGATTCGCACAAAACTACACGGTCACTTTCTCGCACAATGCCTCCAGAATAATATCATACCTGTAGGGCTACAAGTTAGAGTTGAGCCTGCAATCTTTGTGGACATCCCCAAATTTTGTGAAGGCTTTAGCTTTGTTGCAAATAATTGTTCCAGACATTGGATGGTCCTGGGGATAGAAACTGCAGCAGAACAAGTTGGGGCCCTTACCAAGCAGATAGCCGAATTGAAGGCAAGCATTTCAGGTGACAGCACGCTTACAAATTCCAAAGAGGCACTATCCAAACTGGTTGCGACTCTTCAAGATTTTGAGACATCAACCATCAAAAAGAAGCTTGACAAATTAGCTCGCGATCTCAAATTCTATGATAAGAAGAAAACCTATCCATATCTATCTGAAGATATCTATCGACAGGACCAACAGGGACGCTTCACGAATCGGGGCTTTAGAGGCGGTAGATCTAGAGGACAATTTACTACATTCTCAGACTCTTCTTACAGTTCTGGAGAGGATTCAGAGCAAGCAGGTAACAGCAACTCCTACAGTTACCAGGACAACTATCGTCCTCAATACCAGTCGAACTCTTTTTTAGAACAAGGCACATGGAGACCACCACGCGGACGAGGCAACAACTGGAACCGAGGGACAGGACGTGGACAGCAAGGTCCCCCGATGCAGTGGGACAACGACGGTGGCAGAGGGCGAGGCCAGAAACAGGTCAGATTCCCACCGGAGGAACACGGGGAACGCTCCACCAGACGCAAGAACTACAGGTGGTAGGAACCACGGATACACCTATCATTAACCTGTCATCGCATGAACTTAACGAGGACGAACTCGGGGTGCTAAGTAAGGGCTTGTCTTTTGTCCCAACAACACCACCGAATTGCTTTAACACGATTATAGAACTCTCCAAATTCTTTCGGAAAATAAGACTGAGGTTCTTTTTCAAAAACAGACCACCACCAAGGAACATCTCGGTAACAGGACTTAGGATACCATCTACATTTGTACCCCATTCGAATACGATGAGCCATCGAATACTGGCATATGAGAACATCATCACTGATGAGGTCAAGGAAATTTTGAGTGAAAAAACCTATGTCAAATACAATATTAAGAAGACGGAAAGGGCAGCACTGGATACTCTTAAATCCAATCCCAATGTGGTTGTGAAGCCAGCCGATAAGGGTGGGGCCATTATCATACAAGACGTATCCAAATATAAAGAAGAGATCCTGCGCCAATTGAACGATGGTGTAAGTTATAGAAGACTAACATCTGATCCCACACGTGATCTGGCCACTGAAATACAACGAGTAACCCAGGAAGGAGTCCAACAGGGTTTCCTAACTGATCAGGAATACCAATATCTCAATCAGAGTCACCCACGTATACCAACGATATACACCTTGCCGAAGGTGCACAAAGATCTACACAATCCCCCGGGGTGACCTATTGTCTCCGGATGTGGTTCCATCCTTGAGCCTCTAAGTCGCTATATAGACTTCTTCTTAAAACCACTAGCAGAAGCTACTTCCACCTATTTGAGAGACACCACACAGACCATCACCTTAGTTGACGGCAAAGCGTTCAATCCGGACGAAGAGCTACTTGTAACCTGTGACATAGTGTCACTGTATACGAGCATCCCGCAGGACGAAGCCCTTATGGTGGTCACTGAAGCCCTAGACAGTCGTGAAGCCCCAGTACAAGTGCCCACCTCATTCATAATTCTCCTACTGAAAATAGCAATGATGAGAAACTTTTTCATTTTCCAAAATGTATTTTACCTGCAAACAAAGGGCGTGGCAATGGGGGCAGCCTTTGCCCCAGACCTGGCCATCCTATTCATGGCCTTCTATGAAAAGACATTTGTCATCTGTGACCGTAATCCCTTTCAACACCATATACAACTTTGGGTTCGGTACATAGATGATGTGCTGTTACTTTGGAAAGGCAACAACAATGAACTTACACTTTTTCATACATGGCTTAATTCACGGTCTCCTGACATCCAGTTCACCATACAAGCCAGCAATGAAAAGATTGATTTTCTAGACATCACGGTAGTGGCAGAAAATGGCACACTACATACTACTCTGTTTAGAAAACCTTCAGAAAGGAATTCCCTGTTACAGTATTCTAGCCACCACCCTAGGAGCCTTCGAGATAACTTGCCCTATGGGCAGTTCCTTCGTGTCCGAAGGAACTGCAGTAAAAAAGAAGACTATATGCTGCAATCGGAGATTCTGATGAAACGCCTAATAGAGAGAGACTATCCAAAACGGCTCACCAAACGATCCAGGAAAAGAGCCTGGTTTTGTCACCGCGAAACACTTCTGGAACCTGCAACACGTAATAACCAATCAGAGGAACGCATGATTTGTGTGACTACTTTTTCCACGAAGAGTAATTCCATTACGAAGGTCATCAACAAACACTGGAGCATGGTTGCTAAGGATCTTGGAGTAGCAAACGTACCGATGCATGCATTCAAAAAGGCCAGGAATGTTAAAGACTATGTAGTCTCATCGTTTTTAGAGTGCCCACCTGAACCTACTATAGCCTCATGCTGGAAACTCCCGCAGATAGTGGGACACTATAGATGTGGGAAATGTAAGGCTTGCCCTTCAACGATTCAATCGAAAGACTTTGTTTTTAAGAACCATCGCCATACTCACAAACACCACACGAACTGTAACACTAAAAATGTGATCTATGGAATAATTTGTCCATGCGATCTCCTATATGTAGGTCAGACTCAACAGTGCGTAAAGGCACGTTTCCTTTCACATTGCAGTAGAATCAGATGCAAGGTACCTGGTGCACCTCTAGTTGAACATTGCACGAAACATAATCATTCACCTGAATCACTGAAATGGGTAATTTTGGAACACATCACACTTGGCCCAAGGGGCGGAGATTTGTCCAACATTCTGAATATTAGAGAGCTAAAGTGGATGCACATTTTTAACTCTGTGGCTGAAGGTCTTAATGAATCCGAAAATAGCTTTGCACAATTAGTGAATCTCTAGGTAAATACGTTGAACTCTCCCCGAGTCGGATAACTGTGAGCCTTAATGTATAACTCTGCTTCAGTATTAACATGACAAACCGGTAGAGTCTTCACTATCCTATGAGATAAGTGCACTCTCCCTGTCTTTCAACTAGTAATTTCCCATAGGGAACAATACAGTGTAATGTGATATGATGGTGAATAATCCATTCCGTTTTATTTAATGTCCACTACAGTAATCACGTGATCCATTGAATTTGTACCGCTCTGTGTGGTTTGTGCTTGCTTCAATTCCACACTGAACATCTGAATAACGTGATTATACGTAGCGAATTGCTGGGAAACCCCTTTCTTCATTTTGTATATAGAAATCTTGTAGAATTTAATCGCATTGTTCACTGAAGTGATGAGTCTACACTAACCTGCGAGTCAAGTGCACTCGAATCGCTTTTTTGTATATATGAATGTGTGTAGAATTTAACCGCGATTTTGACTATAGTGATGAGTCTACACTAACCTGCGCGTTAAGTGCGCTCAGCACATGTGAAAATGGTATGAAAGTAAATGACCATCAGGCATGACCATAAATGAAGGATTTCGCTTGACCTATATATATGAATATGGGGCCAAGTTTTGAAAGTGGCACGATGAGTTTTGAGTGATTTGTAGTCCTAATAACCCAAGTGTCTTTTGAACTACGATTCCCTAACCAAGGATAGTCTCTTTTCTAGCTCCACAACAGTAGTCCCGCCCCCCCTCAAGCAACTAGGAAGTGGTGCTACCTTGGCGTCAGCTCTAAGTTAGAGTTACCGGCGAGTTGATGTCAGTGTAGCAACGGCTTGGCGTTCAGAGCAATCATATATTTGAGGAATACCCGACGATCTTTTGGACTATTTCACGACTTCCTAAGGTATTTACTGCGAGCCCCGCGTTCATTTAAAAAAATCGCGCTATAAACACGAGACACCGTTTAAAAACGTGGTTGTCTACTTTATTGTCCAACAGAAAGCTGTGAACAATCATATATTTGAGGAATACCCGACGATCCTTCGGACCAATTCAAGACGTCCTAAGGTATTTACTGCGAGCCCCGTGTTCATTTAAAAATCGCGTTATAAACACGAGACACCTTTTTAAAACGTGGGTGTCTGCTTTATTGTCCAACAGATAGCTGTGAACAACCTATAGGATCCAGTCTTTCTCCGTTGACAGTCATCATCTGTTGAAGGTATAAATTAAAGACTTTGTGATTCCTCTGAGATCGCGAACATCTGTTAAATATTAATTGTAATGACTTTCTCTTACATTTTTAGGCTTTATTCCTTACTTCTCCTACCTGATAGAAGCCACGCTAAGGGAAAGCGGTAATTTCAAAGTATGATCATAATAGCAATATTATACCCTCTCTTTTTTTGAGTGATCACGCACACTAAGACAATCAATGTATGATTTTACTTGTCATTTTACGATTAAGGTTTCGCCTACCATTCACGCGATTATGATTTTGAAATAGAGCTCACAAGAAATAGTAACTCGATGCTGAACCCAATAGTACTACCAGAGTAATCCGGATGGTTTTTTTTGAAGCACGCTTTGAGGTACGGACATACTAAATATATTGTGGTAGAATACCAATCACGCCTAGAAAATGATAACCAACCTCCCTTTATTTTGTAGGTTGCCTAACTTACTGAGAAAGAAAATTTATCACAAATCCTCTTAAAGCTGACTTTTTAGAGGCCAATAGGTAAAATTACAATGTGTTATTCTCTAACGTGTGCGTAAATGCTCTCAGTGTTTTTGAGGTCTCTTTGTGGTCTAGGACCAAATACGATTGAACTGGTTTCACTAAGTCTGAATTTCCTTTTTCTTTAGACATTATCAAGTACGCTGCACAAACAAACTTACTATCTACGTCACAAGAAAAAAAGATTGTATTTAGGATCAGATAATCCATCTTGAAGTAGTTCCTACTTCCCTCGCCTTCGGCGTTAGGTGAGAACTAGTTGTGTACGTAGTGTTAGATGTAACAGTGTGCTATTCAGACACTGATAGACGACACGGTTTTAATTGTCATCTTTTCCACCATCCATTGAAAATATAACTGGATGTGTCGGTTTCTAATTAAATTTTTTTAATTATTCCCTAGGAGGTTGCCCGCCCACAACTTCTTTGTCCTGATGAAGACCCAATCGTAAGGAAAAGACTCCTACTGTCCTTTCGGGTCGAAACATAGACGACTACACATCACCGACCAACTCCTGCCCCAATATAAACAATGACCGCTTCAAGGGAGTTAGGTTCTTTCTACTTGACCAAATTCGGACTCTCTACGAGCCTTGTAATGTGGCCTTTATCTCAAGGGACCACCTATATGTATTGTTTTGAATAAGAATAAGATTTGTCACCGAATTACTCAGATCACGTTTATCCTTTTCCCGACACTCCCTTCACTTCACCCCTCCCTGTTGTGAATGTGGGCACAAATATGTTCGAAAATGTGTTTATTGTCACATAAGTTCTAATCCATTGAAAAGGATATATATGCAAATTTTGAATTAAATTCTTTTGCATCGAATAGCTTTGCTTCTTTGAATTGATTTAATTTAATATAATGGAATGAATTTGTAAAATTCGTTGTTCTAAGTCTTAGGACCTTTTTCTTTCATTCTTAGAGCTTCAGAAGGCTTTAATCGCTGACTCCTCTGGTTCCTCTGAGTTTCTTTTAACTTTGGCGGAGGTTACTCCTTCGTGACGCCTGGCATCCTTCCCTCCCCTTGCATTTCAGGAACTAGAGAACCTTCTTACTAGGACCAGATCAGGCTCCCCTCTAGATCCCTGTCCTCTTAAGCTCCTCAAGCAGTGTAAGGAGACCCTTTTGCCTCCTCTTTTAGAGGTCATGAATGGGGCAATGAGGTTTGGTACTTTTCCTCAGCAATGGAAGAGGGCAGTGGTAAAGCCACTACTTAAGAAGCCAACACTGGACCCTGGGGTACTTAAAAACTTCCGCCCCATTTCGTTGCTCCCTGCCGCTGCGAAGATGCTGTAAACACATCTTAATGAGCATCTCGCGGCCTTTCTGGAGAACTCTAGTCATTTAGATCATTCGCAGCACGGATTCAGGAGGGAACATAGCACCGAGTTGGCCCTTATCATAGTGCTAGATAACATCCGCACCCGAGTGGATAAGGGCCAGACCACCCTCCTCATTCTGTTAGATCTTACGGCTGCGTTTGATACCCTTTCTCCCACAGTGTTAACATCTCGCCTGAGGGAGATTGGGGTGGAGGGGTCCGCTCTTAGTTTGCTGGCTTCCTTCCTTGACCAGAGGGAACAGAGAGTGATGCTGGGGGAGTTTCTATCTCCATCCCTGTCCGTGCAATGTGGGGTCCCCCAGGGGTCGGCATTAAGTCCGACCCTTTTCAACATCTATGTGACCCCACTTGCCAGACTGATAAGATCTTTCGGGATGGAGGTAGTCTCCTACGCCGACGATACCCAGATCCTAGTCTCCCTCTCCCAGTCTATCAACGAGGCTGCCTCCAATTTTAGATCCTGTTTAGAGGCAGTCGCGCAATGGATGACTCACAATTCATTAAAACTCAATGGTGAGAAGTCCGAGATCCTGGTGTTTGGAGGAAAGGAGGATATTTGGTCGGCAAATTGGTGGCCTGCCTCATTGGGAGCCTGTCCGGTACCAGCCGCCCTGGCTAAAAACCTAGGAGTTTTGATCGACCCTACCCTCAATATGCATCAGCAGGTGAATAGAACAGTCTCCACCTGTTGGGGCATAATCCACATCTTGAGGAAGATTAAACATTACTTATCCCAGCAGGCCAGAAAGCAAGTCGTGGTTGCACTCATAGGCTCCCGACTTGACTATTGTAATGCGCTGTATGCAGGACTCAACAGGGGGTTGCTGCAGCGCCTACAAATGGTCCAAAACGCGGCGGCCAAGTTTTGTGTTGGATCTACCCAAACGTGCGTCAGCCACTTCCGCAAGGAAAGTGTTACATTGGCTCCCCATTGAGGACAGGATTTCTTTTAAAATCTTGTGCCTGACCTTTGGCGCTTTAGCGAGAAATAGGTCGGTAGGTATTGGGGCTCTTTTGGCCCCCTACAGCCCTTCTAGGAATCTGCGCTCTGCAAACACATCTCTGCTATCTGTACCACGCATTCGCAGAGCTAAATGGGGTGGCAGAGCTTTTTCCACCATAGCACCAAAAATGTGGAATGCTCTTCCTGTGGAAACTAAGGCCCTTTCCACTCTGCAGTCCTTTAGAAAAGCCCTGAAGACACGGCTATTTGCCAAAGCATACCTGTAGTTTTGCTTCTGCCTCTTGTGATTCATTTTGATAGGCACCTTGATGTCTTCGGGTTTTAGCCGCGCAATATAAATTTTCTTTCATTTCATTCATTCATTTCATTTCTCTAAAGTGGTAGCTTGGTCGAGCAGTAAGGCAGTATTAGAGGACAGTGTAAAGCATTTGGTGTGCACACTCAGTCAGCAAATGGTCGCAACTGAGCCCTAGGCCAATTGATATAGCCTTACTCTCTAAAGTGGTAGCTTGGTCGAGTAGTAAGGCAGTATTAGAGGACAGTGTAAAGCATTTGTTGTGCACACCCAGTCAGCAAATGGTCTCACATACTCAAGAACTGAGCCCTAGGCCAATTGTTTTGTATCAAAAGATATAGTTGTTTTATTTTAGAACTAACAAGGTATCAAAATATACTTTCTCAGAATGGATTACTTTAGTTAAATACTTTTCAAATAGGTAATAGACTCTTTGTATACAATAGTCACAGTTTGTTGCAATAGGCAACACAATTTCAAACACAATGCAACATTGAGCTCAATGGGAATTTCTTTAAATGCAATTAATTACTTTGTAGATTACTGTTCTAACCACAGGACTGAATCCTAGATTGGTTACAGTAGTGATTTTTAGGGAATATTATTGTATTTTAAAAGTTGACAGAAACTTTTCTGGATGAAATTACCAATGTTATCCTATGGAGGGAAATTCAATTTGCAGGTCAAGTATGTTTTCGTTACTTTTGTAATCCAGTGCTGGGCTCCTAGGTTCAGCACTGGGACATCTATCTAAAAAAGGCAAGTAATTACGTTTTTATCATTGGCACGATTTTTAAAGGATATTTGTAAGTTTAAAAAATTGACACTTAGAAACTTTTTTCAGCAAAAAGCAGGCAATGATATCCTATTGAAGGAAATTCAAGTTACTGGTAAGTACGGTTAAAATTACTTTGCAGGGTCAGTACTGGGCTAAAAGATGCAGCACTGAGGTCTCTCTTGATAGCAGGTGAGTAAATCGGAATTTGTAGTTCGGCTGATTTTAGATGAATATTTTAAAGTTCCAAAACTCCACACGTAGAAGAATTTCCAAGCAAAACCAGTCAATGTTAGCCTATGGAAGAAAAGTGAGTTATCGACTTTTAGGTAAGTACTCGACTGGTAGAGTTAAGGTTCTGGGCATAGACTCTGGGGCCTCCCAGGGTCAGGTAGGTACAGTTGGTACACCCTCAGCGGCACAGGGGCAGCCGGGTGCAGAGGTAGTTAGGCCCAATGTTATCCAATGAGAGGCAGGGGGCCTTCGGTTGGTGGCGGCTGTGGGAGCTGGGCTCCTGGTCACTTGCTCAGGGCAAATGGGGAAGTAGAGTAGGGCAAAGGGTGCACTGCCAGAGGCACTCAGACGGCTGGGTGCAGGGTGCTTTTAGCCGTCGGGCAATCAATGTTATTCAATGGAGATCTTGAAAAGGGAACAAAGGCTGCAGACTCGGGGACGGAGATTCTTCAGGAGCGATGAACACTTCGAGGGGTAAGTTGGGACATTGGAGGGTAGGTAGGCACCACCGGAGTTGGGCACAGGAGGCCAGGGGGCGCCAGGTGCAGGGGTGTCTTTGGACATCGGGAAATCTTACCCTCTGCTGGTCGCGGTTGGAGGGGTCCCTGGTTCTGAGGCTGCAGGCTTCGTCTGGGTCATCGAGGAGGGTCCTTGGGCACTAGATTCCAGGCCAGAATCACCGGGGGGATGTCCTTGGGGTCTTTGTCCACTCAGGCACAGGCCGGGCTCAGTGGGTGCAGATTGTGCTGGATTCGCGGTTACTGGCTGGCACCAGGGGTATTGCTGTTTGAGCAGAACCACTGCTCATGGGAGTACCAGTCTCTAAGAGGGTCAAGGCAGGCTGGTCCTCCGGGGTTGTCGAGGTTGCTTTCCGCAGGAGACGCTGGGATTTAGCAGGAGCAGGTTCAAGGATAAACAGGCCGGTAGGGCTGGGGCCAAGTCAGTTGGTGTCGTCCTTTTGTTAGGAGCTGCACGGCAGGTCTTCTTCTTCTTGGTCTTCTTTCTTGTTTCGAAATTGGGATCTGAGGAAGGAAGGTTCAAGGTGCCCCTAAATACAAAATTTAAGGGCGTTACAGATAGGGGAAGGGCAGGGACCAATAGGTCCCTGTTCTGGGGTGGGTACACCACCTATCCTGCTCCTCTCCTGTGGGAGGGGGGCAGGAGCCTATCTCTGATTGGGCATGGCTCCCCATCCTCAATATGGCCGGAGCCCGGAGTTTTGCTTCACCTCGCCTCTCCCACCTTAGGTGTGGAGTTGGCACAGGATGGCACACCCCCTTTCCTCACGTAGGGTTTCCAGTCAGTCTTCCCACCAGAGTGGTGGTCAGAACTGGTGGGGGCCAGTTGCTGAGTACAGCAAGTGACCTGGAGAACCTCACAAAGGCGGCATGCCTTTGAAACTTTCCCCTGCCCATCCTGGGGGAGGAAACCTAGCACCTCGCCCAGGATGTGCATTGTTGCAGGCCCAGGAGAGCGGGGGGCTCTCCACCCAGGGGTCCAGCAACATGTCTGCTGTGTGACAGCCTAGGCAGCCTCTCATACAGGATGTGGATTGTAGGTTAGGTTTCAGGGGGCATCTCTAAGATGCCCTCTGTAGTGCATTTTACATTAAATCCCACACTGGCATCAGTGTGGCTTTAATGTGCTGAGAAGTTTGATATCAAACTTGTCGGTCTTCAGTGTAGCCATTATGGTGCTGTGGCGTTCGTAATGACAACCTCCCAGCACCATATACTCTTAATGGCATCACTGCACTTACAGTTCCCAGGAATGGCTCTGGCTACTGTAGGGGCACAGGGCCCATGCACCTGTGCCCACACCACTGGCATAAGGCACCCAGCTAGAGGGGTGACTGATATATGCCAGGGTAGTGGGTTTGTGGGCATGGCACACAGGGATGTGTGCCATGTCGACTCTTTGTTTTGTTCTTCACCAGGACACTCAGTCTGCAAAGGCAGAGTGTGGGTGTCCGGGTGCAGGGCCCCTAAGGGTAGCACAATATGTCCAACAGCCCTTAGGGGTCTTCTCTGGTCACAATGCCCTGGGTACCTAGGGTACCATTTACCAGGGGCTGACATGTGGCCGGAGATGCCAATTGGGTTTTAGCTTCAATACAGTGTTTAGGGAAGGAACACAGGCCCTGGGCACCTGATTGGCAGGAGCCCTGGGCACACTCAGTCAAAGCACATCAACAATTCAGCAAAAAGTGTGTGTATACCATACAAGAAAGGAGGCACTTTTTCACAACAAGAAGACACCATCATGCTTTCATTAGATGCAAGACTGGCCTTTGATACGGACAGGTGGCCCTTCCTATTTGCGGTTCTAAAAAAACTGGGCTTTGGCCCAACGTTCTGCTCCTGGATACAACTACTTTACACTAACCCCCTAGCACATGTAGTAGCAAATGGGCACATATCCAGGGAATTCCCATAACATCGAGGCACACGACAAGGCTGCCCGCTATCACCACTGCTCTTCGCCCTAATACTAGAACCCCTGGCAGCCTGGGTAAGACAGGACTCGGTCATTCGAGGGCTCCACTGGACTGCCGACTGCGAGGATCATATATCTCTGTACGCAGACGATATCCTCTTATACCTGGCCTCTCCTAGACGGTCTTTGTCGTATCTCCTGGATATTTATGAATCCTAGGGGAGATTCTCAGGTTACACAATAAACTGGGCGAAATCCATGCTATATGTTCTGCATGGCCCCCCGCAGCGACTACCGACTGAGTGCAACGTGACGATAGTGACAGATCACTTTAAATACTTAGGGATACACATCACGCATGACCCAGAGGTTTTCACAACCCTAAATTTCCAAGCCCCTCTGCAACGGTTCCAAAGAGACACAAAACACTGGCAGTGGCTACCACTGACGCTCCTGGGTAGGGCGTTGCGCTTTAAAATGATGCCGCTACCGCACTTTCTCTACGCCCTTCAAAATACACCTTTTCAGATTCCCCAGTCCTACTTTCGAGCCATAGAGGCAGAGGTCACCAAGCTCCTCTGGAACAGCAAACCAGCTCGTAAAGCGATGGTGAAACTGTACCGTACATGGTATGATGGCGGAATAGCTCTCCCAAGTGTCCAGACATACTACTGGGCATCCAAGCTAACTGTAATTAATCACTGGCTCCACGTCCCTCATACAGACCAAACTTACAGGCTATACAAGGTGGAACTGGGAGACGGGGGTTCGTACCCTGCACTAAAAATAACAAACCGCAGAACCTGTTAGGCACAACGCACCACACACTCCAGATATGGTGCACAGTGCTCAGGAAACTGGATGGCACAACAAACTCACACAAGCGAGGCCGCTTTGGGTCACAGATAGACTGGGCAGACTGGGCAAGAATTAGGGCTTTCAATGCTATAGGTATATCCAAAGTAGGGGATCTGTGGGTACGGGGGAAGATGCTTACATTTGCGCAACTCCAATCCCAATATGACATGGCACTGACAGAACAATTCCGGTATTACCAAATAAAACACGCCTTAGAGGCAGCAATCCCTCCTGACACCAACGTGCCTGAGGCCTCACCACTAGAAGACAGACTGCTCACGGAACACATGGATAAGAAGGCAATCTCCATGACGTATCGAAAAATTATTAATAACACGCCTGACCCCATGCAAAAGCTCCACGACAAATGGAGCGAGGAGCTGGGAGAACTAGACGACACTGACTGGCAGGACACACTAGCTTCACCTAGGGAGGTGGCAATCCCATCCAGACTCCACCTGATACAGCTTAAAATCCTGCATAGAGTTTATTACACAAGACCAACACTTTAGAAAATTGGGCAAACGGATAATCAACTTTGTTTGAGAGGATGTGGGGCGACGGATGTATGACGTTACAACGCATACTTTTACAACGCATACCGTTACAACGAATTTTTTACAACGCAAAAACTTTTACAACGCATACCATTACAACGCATGTTTTTACAACGCAAGTACTTTTACAACGCATGCCATTACAACGTAAGTATTGGTAAGTACATAATATTTTTTTTATTTTAAATTAATTGTAATTAATATAATTTAATTTAATTTAATTTAATTAATTTAAATTTTTTTTACCCTGTACCCCTGTACCCCAAAAAACCCAAATTAACCCAGAACCCTAAAAATACCCCTGTACCCCAAAAACCCAAAACAGTCCCTGAACCCTAAAAATACCCCTGTACCCCAAAAACCCAAAACTGTCCCTGAACCCTAAAAATACCCCTGTACCCCAAAAACCCAAAACTGACCCTGAACCCTAAAAATACCCCTTTACCCAAAAACTGAAAACTGACCCTGAACCCTAAAAATACCCCTTTACCCAAAAACTGAAAACTGACCCTGAACCCTAAAAATACCCCTTTACCCAAAAACTGAAAACTGACCCTGAACCTTAAAAATACCCCTTTACCCAAAAACTGAAAACTGACCCTGAACCCTAAAAATACCCCTTTACCCAAAAACTGAAAACTGACCCTGAACCCTAAAAATACCCCTTTACCCAAAAACTGAAAACTGACCCTGAACCCTAAAAATACCCCTTTACCCAAAAACTGAAAACTTAAAAAAAAAAACCATATAAAATATAAAATATAATTATATACTTACCAATATTTACGTTGTAATGGCATGCGTTGTAAAAGTACTTGCGTTGTAAAAACATGCGTTGTAATGGTATGCGTTGTAAAAGTTTTTGCGTTGTAAAAGTTTCGTTGTAATAGTAGTGCGTTGTAAAAGTTGCGTTGTAAAGGTTGTTTCCCGGGGCGACTAGCACTTTTTTCCAAACTATCTGGGATTGCCCCGTAATAACAATGTGCTGGAAATCAGTAATGGACACGCTCGCAAAGCTGAGTGGAAGCCCAGTCATGCCGGAGCCCAAACGCTGCTTACTAAACATAGGGGAAGCCACATACCTCAACTCCACAAAGCGAACATGGGCAACCCTAGGAATGATGTTGGCTAAAAACAATGGGCCTCATTTATGAAAAGTGACGCATCGCTGCGTGAAAACAGCGATGCGTCTCTTTTCACTGCGCTCTCCCTGCGACATGATTGATGCGTCATATTTATAATATGACGCATCATGTCGCAAGGAGTTACAGATACGTCAGTATTTCTGACGTATCTGTAGGCGCAAAAGTGACGCATTGCTGGAGTGTGTCACAAAAGTGACGCAACTCCAGCAATGCTTCCTTTCACATGGGGAAAGCCCCATGTGAAAGGGCTTGCGTCAGTCTTACGCCTGCTGTGAGGCAGGCGCAAGATTTTGACGCAACAGCGTCCTAAAAGTGACGCAGTGAAATCTCACAGATTTCACTGCGTCACTATTAAGAGGCTTTTTGCGGGTGAACGCCCCCTCTGCATACATTATACCTGACGCAGGTATAATGTAGCGCAGGGGTTTACAAAGTGACGCATCTGCTTAGATGCGTCACTTTGTAAATAGTGTGCATCAGGAGGCATGTTTTACGCCGCCGATGCGTCACAAAAAGTGACGCATCGGAAGCGCAAAACTCACGCAAGGCCTCATAAATGAGGCCCAATATCGCTAGGCATTGGGGAGCTACCACCGCCCCCACACTCACAGAGTGATGTAAAGATAAGGATGGGGCTATGCTGGTGGAAAAAACTGTGTATGTACGCAGAGGCTGCCCGAAAAAGTGGGTAAGGATATGGGGAGGGGGGGGTGAAACACTTATAGAGGAGAACTATGTACCTTGCCAACACTACCTCAAGATCAAAGAGTATTGTAATGAGATGGTCAATGCCGTTGTAATGTGATAAACACACACTGTTTTACTACATAACTACTGCACGAATACAAATAGAACTCTTTAATTGTAGCTCTAATAAATCAGATAAATGTAATGATGCCTACATTTTACCAATGTGCCTTTCTTTGCAGGAAAGAAAAAAAAATTAAAGACTCGTGCTGCAGTCAGGGCTGTACTGCTGGTTTGAAGACGAGCGGGTCTAAATTCATTGCAGTCCAAATTAAAATCACTTATAGGACTAAATTGCAATCCAATCAGATGCTTTTACATTAAGTGTATGAATGGAATACTTTTCTCTGCTAAGCAATATTACTGATTGAATTAATTCATTGTTCATTGTATATGTTGTACGCCCAGGTTCCCACTGGACAGCTCTTGTGTTTTATAGTTCTATAGAGGGAACGACATTCAGCTTGTCACTTCACAGATGATTTGTTTTTCAAAAATGGCAAATTCACTCGATGCAAAGATTCCCAAAATGTTTTCAAAGACAAAAATAGGACAAATGAAGCCCCTCTCTGCATAGGAACTTCCCCGCTGTCGCAGAAGGTGAGCACCAGCGCAGACACCTTCCTTGCTTTGAACGGTGCCCTGCTTCTTTTCTGTTCCCTGATCCAAGAAGTCACCTTGTGATCAGAAAGTCCCCCTGGGGAACTTCCAAAGTCCAATGGGATCAAGGAAAGGTGTTCATTGTGTGTCCACAATTAACACCTGGAGATACTGTCCAGTCCCTGTTGTACGCGACATCAGGGTTCAAGGAGCGGTGATTTTAGCTGTTCTGGGAGAGGACAAGTCACGGAATGGGGTAAACTCCTAGAACTTTGCGTTTCTACATGGGTGTAATTGAAAGATCGCCTGGGCCTAATTTAAGGATCTTAAAAAACCGAGTGGGACCTGTGTAAAATGTTCATAAAGGACTGCAAACCATTTAAAGTCCTTAAATTGGCACCATCTGAATATTGTAAGGCCTTTGCCCTAGGACTTGCAATTATATACAGGAATAGTGCATGCAGCAGATGTTTGGACTTCATGACTGGCAAAAGTAAAGTAAACAATGATAAAAAAAGGCCAATCCTCCGGCTCTGGATCTGTGTTTGCGTGGGATGTGTGCCAGTAGGAGTCCTGCAGAGAGGAAGTGTATGGGTGGTTGGTGGAAGGAGATGCAACTGTTCAGGTAGGAGGGGCCTGAGTAGTGTAGTGTCCTGAAGGTGGGTGTGAGGAGATTGAGCATATTTGTGTATCCTGAGCCAGTGTAGGTCCCTGAGGTGTGGTGTGATTTGAGTTTTGTGTGGGAGATTGAATATAAGTCTTGCTGCCAAGTTCTGCATGATTTGCAATCTTCTAGTGAGTTGCTTAGTGATCATAGAGTAGAGGGTGTTCCCGTAGTCCAACTTGCTGGTGATGACAGCATGAGTGACAGTTTTTCTAGTGTTGCTTAGGAGTCATTTGAAGATGATCCTCTGCAACTTCAGTATCTGAAAGCAGGATTCGGTGATGGCGTTGACTTGTGCAGTCGATCATTATTCCAGGTTGGCATGCATGCTGGGTGTGGGCTGAGTTCCTCCAGCCATGAGTAGGAGTCCCATGATGAGGTGTTCTGGCCAAATATCACTACTTCTGTCTTGTCTGTGTTGAGCTTGAGACAGTTGGCTTTCACCAGTTGGCGACTTCAATCATTGAGGCTGTGAATCTTTTTTTCATGTGTTATGGGTCTTGTCCGAGAGGGACAGTATGAGTTGTGTGTCGTCTGCATAGAAGAGGATGTTAATGTCATGGGCGTAGATTACTTTGGCAAGAGTCATCATGTATGCTTTGAAGGTGGGGCTGAGCGATGAGCCTTGAGGCTCTCTGCAGATGAGTCTGCGGGCACCTGAGGAGTAACGTGCCAGGCTGAAAGCTTGGGTTCTATCCATTAAGATGGAGCAGATCCAGTGGAGAACGAACCCTTGAGTGCCAATCTCATTCAGGCACTTGATGAGGATGGGGTGCGACACTGTGTCAAATGCACGGCTGATAGGTTTAGAAACTGTATGAAGCAGGTTAGCCTGTGGATGGAAAGAAATAGTCTAAAACTCAACGGAGAAAAAAGTGAAGTCATGATATTGGGGAGCAACACTGAAATTTGGTCTCCAAATTGGTGGCCTTCCAACCTCAGCAATTGCCCTTCGCCGGTAGTGAAAGTCAAAACTCTGGGAATGCTGATAGATAATAAACTTACATTCGAAGCCCAAGTCAATAAATTATCATCAACCTTGTGGTACACACTGAAAATGATCAGGAAACTAATACCTTAAATCCCATTGGATTCAAGGAAAACAGTGGTCACCACATTAGCCCTATCGAGACTTGACTATGGGAATGCTCTGTTTGCTGGTATGCAGACCCAGCATTTGGTGAAACTTCAACGCCTGCAAAATTCAGCAGCTAGGCTGCTACTAAATATCCCTAGATCAGAACGCATCTCTCATCATCTGAAGACCTTACACTGGCTTCCCATAGCGAAAAGGATTACATTTAAATCATTGTGTTTAACATATAAGGCACTGCAGGGCTCGGGATAATTTTTTCTCAGAACGCACCTGAAACCGTATGTTCCAAAAAGAGAATTGCGCTCCTCCCAAGCCAAACTAATTCAGGTTCCCCGCTTCAAACAAGTTAGGTGGGGCGGCAGAAACTTCCTACTGAATGCTGTTAAGGACTGGAACCGACTTCCCCAGGACATTAAAAATTGTACCTCCCTGTTGTCTTTTAGAAAATTGACAAAAACCTGGCTTTTTAATGCACAATAACCATGCTACTCCTTTAGTACTGCTCACACGTCCTCTGTCTAGCGCTAAGACGCCCATGGGCATATGCGCGCTTTATAAAACTACAAATCAAACTCAAAATCAAAATCAAATGCTGCAGACAGGTTCAGGAGAATGAGGGGTGCCCTGTCTTCTCTGTCAAGGATCAGGTGGATGCTGACTGTGGTGAGTGCTATTTCTATACTGTAGTTAGGCCTGAATCCGGACTGCATGGCATCGAGGAGCTAGTGGTTCCTGAGGTGGTCGGTAAGGCTTAGGGTGATTAGTTTCTCTAAGACCTTTCTTGGTGTGGTAGGTGAGAGATGGGTTTGTAGTTGGAAAGTGTGGCAGGGTCAGCGGATCATTTTTTGAGCAGGGGCACAACAGTAGTATGTTTCCAAGTGTCCAGGAATATGGCTGAATCAATGGAGATGTTGAGGATGGGTGTTAGTGCTTCACTGATGGGTAGGAGTCCTTTGATGAAGGCGCGTTGGAGGCAAGGGTTCGATGGAGCCCCTAAGTGGATGGTCTTCATGGTAGCAGAAATTTTGACACTGGTCATGGCAGGCTACTGCGTTAGGGTTTGTTCATCTGCCATGATGGGAAGTTGTGACAGTGAGGTCCAGTTGAGGGTTGAAGTTGCTATACATAGAGCTACTTTTGTTACAGAAGAATTCCATAAGCTTGTTGCAAAGATTTTGTAAGGGGGTGATGTTGATTAGGTGGCTAGAGGTGCTATGAAATATTTGATGATGTTGAAGATTTCCTTGTTGCTGTTAGTCCTGGCGTCATTGCGATCTGCAAGAGCAGTGCTCTTGGTGTTCCGTATCTGGCTAATTTGAAGATGTCTTTATCTGCAGTGTCTTGAATTGTTTTCCATTTATGCACCAGTTGCCAGCTTTTATGCCACTCAATTCAAGCTAGCGTGGCTGATGAGGGGTGATGCCCTGAAACCGGTCGCATGATGCTTGTTTCCCCACCAGGTAGGTCCTGGCTTGGCAGTTCGGGCTGGACTGTTCCCATGAGGAACATGGTCAAGACTGATTTCCATATGGCTTGGTCCAAACTGGGGTGCCATGGGTGAGAAAAGAATGATGGATTAAACCCAGATCTTTGTGACTGGGGATGAATGTTTGCATTGTTCAGCATTCCGCCCATCATTTGTTCCTTTTGCTTTTGTCGCCCTAAGTGGGAATGGTATTCCCAGATATGGGTCCCGTGCTCACTGCACCAATAGATTCAAGCTAGCCTGGCTGATGAGGGGTGATGCCCCAAAACCGGTCCCAGTATGCTTGTTTCTGGTCCAGGGAGGACCTGGCTTGGCAATTAGAGCTGGACTGTTCCCATGAGGAACAGGATCAAAACTGATTTGCATATGGTTGGATCCAAACTGGGGTGGTGTGGTGACCAAAAGACCGATGGATTAAACCCAGATCTTTGTGACTGGGGTTGAATGATTGCATTTTTCAGCATTCCGTCAATCTATGTACCAGATGGCCTATGGTTGGGTTCTTGCTGTTGAGTTTTGCTGGTGTGCTCGGGCCGGTGCTGGGAGAGGAAGGAAGCCCACTCCTTCTGAGATGCTTCTCCAGGTGCGTCGGGCAGTTCAAGTAGTGGTAGGTCTCTGATCGTGCAGAGTGGGTATCCTGAAACTGACGAGGGTGTGATCTATCCAGGTCATACTTGCTGGCTTGTCGACTGTGATGTTGCTGATTAAGCAGAAAATCTGGTCCAGTAGGTGTCTGTCATGCAGCTCGTTGGGGGTGTCTGTGTAGATGGTACATCTGATGGTATCTTTGGATATGATTGTAACTCTACCTCTGGCCTTGTGCTGGCAGTGTTGCCTAATGATCTTGTCGCTAGCAGCGATGGCTGTAGTGCTGTCCAGTGCCGTGGTTGAGTTTAGTCATCTTTCTGTGAGAAAGTGCATGTATGGGGCATGGTCATGCTGTAGGGCTCATATCGCCGTTGCTTGTTTTGTGAGCTAGAGGGTGTTGTGGAGCATGAATGTGAGTGTGACATGTTGTTTGGATGGTGTTTAGTCTATGTGAGCATGAGTGGATGGCTGGTATGTGTGAGCGAATGAGGTGCTTTGTGCTGTTGGTGTGGAAGTGATGGTTATAGGGTCTGGGAGAGCCCATGAGAACTTGCAGGAAGGTGCATGTCAATGCTTCTTCTGTGTTGTGTAGTGGGTTGTTGCAGCATTGCACCAAGTGGCAGCAAGGATTAAGAAATTGAGGAGCAAGGCAAGGTATCTGTGGGTAGGGGAAGATCCAGGGTTCCTGGTGCTGGGCATAGTGTAGGTATGTATGGGCTCAGACAGTGCAGCCACCTTTAAATAGGTCCTGGGAGGAGAGAGAAGCAGAGGGTACTGTGGTTGGAAAACCAATGATGTTACTTCCTGCGCAGATGGGCAATGGGAAATGAAGTCCTCTTCCTTGGCTGCTTCTTTTAAGAATGGTTTTGGCAGGAAAACAGTGATGCAACTTCCGGCACAATTGGATGATGGGAAATCCAGTGATGTCACTTCCTGTGCAGATGGATGATGGAAAATCCAGTGATGTCACTTTCTGTGCAGATGGGTGATAGGAAATCCAGTGATGTCACTTCCTGTGCAGATGGGCAATGGGAAATAAAGTCCTCTTGCTTGGTTTCTTCTTTTAAAGACGGTTTTAGCAGGAAACCAGTGATGTCAATTCCTGTGCAGCTGGATGATGGAAAATCCAGTGATTTCACTTTCTGTGCAGAGGGATGATGATAGATCCAGTGATGTCACTTCCTATGCATTGTGGTGCAGTATGTTTGAAAGAGGTGCATTTTATGATTGCACTGGAGCATGTTTTATTGCCCATGGCACTGGTGTATGAATATTGGTGACCCGTATATGGTCACTGAAGGTGTTAAACATGACCCTTCACAGGGCAACACAAAAGGATTGTGGGCTGGTTGAGGCATCTCTCTTTTTTAATAGGTTTTTATTGTGTTACAAAACAGAATTCACAGCATCACAATACATATGTCATAGAATATCAAGCATATACGCATTTCGACTACAAGGACCAATATAATGCAGCTGGAGAGTCTGGGCACTTCCTGAGGCATTCTCAGATGTGCCTAGGGTTAGGGAAGAGGAGGCAGGTTCAGTTGTTTGTTGTCGGTAGAAGGGTAATGAATCCCAAATGTCTTTAGGTCTAGCAGTAAGATGTCTATCTGCCACATGGGCAGCTCTTTAAACATATATACAATAGGCAGGGCTACTGGAATTCTGCAATTCTACAGCAGAAGCATTTTCTGCATGATTATAGATTTGTCACATTTCCCACATAATCCATCTGTTTTGTACTTTTCAGATTTAAAAAATATATATTTCTACTTCAAACCGATCAAAAGTTACTAAAAAAGTGCAGAAATGGTTCGCCGGGGGTTAATGACCTTTCACTTCCTTATTGCTGTATTCAAATATTAAGCAAGTCCCGATGAAGTGCAACTTTGCACAGACAGTATTATTTAGGGTAGAAATAATACTGTCACAGATTGCTCCCCATTCTGACACATTATTTGCCGTTGCTTACCGCATAATGTTGCCAATCCTGCTCTATAATATGGCCCTCCAATTCCACATAATTTCAGGGCCCTCACAATAGGCTGTGAATGAACCCTGGTGGAGGGACGCTGGAATCAGAGACAAGATCCAATGTGGTGGATCAGCAGCCTGCTAACTTTCTACAGGCACCACAGATTTTCCTCGGTTCGAATGTCAGCAGGGCTCTGTGCTGACCGGTAACAGTTAAAGGCCTCATACGTGATGTTGATAATGTGTGTCCACTATAACTACTCATATGGTACTTTATGAAGTTAGAGGACAGAACAGGGTAATGTATTATTTTCAGAAACATCATAATTTGATGCTGCAGATTAAGTGTTGTGCAGCAAGTTTAAGGGCTCTTGTGTAGTGATGATTTACTGGGTAATATCTGGGGCTGGTGCTATTGTGTAGCTTTTGTGTACTGGGCTCTGGTCCTATTGTAATAAGTTAATAAGTATGTATGCCCTATATATTCCTATGTCTTCAAAGCTGAGGCATGCTCTAGGAGCTGGCAGTTTTGGAATTCAAACTCTTATGATTCCCAATCACGCATCATTAAATGAATGTACAGTCAGAGGTACGTCTTAAAGAAAGGAACTGACCAGAAAACCACACTTTGGGGTCCATTACGATGTCGGACGGATTTCCTCCGCCAGGCTGGCCGTGGCCACCGCCAGCCTGGCAGAGGAAATCCGCCCGACATCCACTGCATAATTCCCCCTCGCCATATTTGGATGGCGGGGGGACCGCGGCGGTGTCAAACACCGCCCGCCTGTTTTCCGACCCCGGTCGCCTTGCTGCCCGTGCAGAAAATGAGTAACATGGTGGCGGTGTCTGTTAGACACCGCCCGCCATATTACTATGGGCATTTACAAATGCTTTTCCGTGGCGGCAATGCCGCCATGGAAAGGCATGCGGAGACTCCCTGTGGGCCCCCTGGGAGTCCGGGGCTTGGGGGGGGCACATGGGGGGTACCTATGATACCCCCCCCGCATTTCAAAGTGCAACATGGCAGGCACCGCGCGTGCCTGTCATGTTGTGCCTTGAAATGCACAACGTGCATTTTTACAGTTGCGGCGGGCGGAGATTTCAGCTCCGCCCCCCCGCAATGGTAAATATACAGGATGCGCCCGCTTGTGTGGCGGGCGCATCCTATTGCCAAAATCTGGACCCCCGCCCTGTAGGCGGGTGGTCCACATTACCGAAAGAGTGTCGGGCGGCCATCCTAATAAACCCCTTTGTGTTGTAGAAAATTGAACTTTCGCTCGGGTAGCATTCCAACCCATTGTTCTTTTCCCCACCATGCTACCTCAGTTGGGACTAAGCCATATGCAAATCAGTATTGGTCCTGCCCCAATAGCAGCAATCCAGCTCGAACTTCCAGGCCAGGTCCTTCCTGAACCAAAACACAAGGAACCCTAGACTGGTTTCACTCCGATTGGGGCTCATCAGTCGGGTGTAGCTTGGTTCCAGTGGAACAGAGAGCACAAGACCCACATCTGGGCATACACTTGCCACTTATGGCAGTACATCAAACACACAAAATGTGATGAGAGGAATGCTTGCAATAGGTTTAACCTTTGGCAACCTTCAGCGATCGCTCAGGGTAGCAGTACAACCAATCGTTCTTTTGCCCACCATGCCACCTTAGCTTGGACCCAGCCGTAGGAAAATCAGTCTTGACCCTGCTCCTCATGGGAACAGTCCAGCCTGCACTGCCAAGCCAGCTGTAGAAGAAAACACCCTTAGGCAACACATGGTCAAACTTATAACAAGACCTACTCCAACACAAAGATGATATTATGAGCTCAGTGTACATTAGATTTCATGAAAACTTCATTTTATTAGTATAATTTCATTAAAAAATAGCTAAATAATTCCACAGACATTACAACATAATTCCTACAGTAAAACAACATAGATAGGTACAATAGACCAGGCCCGGACTGGCACCGGGCCGGGTTTGGACCACTGGGGGCCGTTTTTGCAGCGTTGCTGCAAAAAACGGCCCTGTAACAAAATCGGCCGAAAACCGGCCCTGGCAAAGAGCGCGGTCGCACCCCCAACCCCCCCTGGGGAGTGGGGGGCCGGCCAAGCACTTTGCCAGGGCCAGTTTTGGTTCCCAATCCGGCCCTGCAATAGACATTCATACATAAAGTACGGAATGAACAGATGCTTAGATATAATTATAATTTGACAACAAACATGAACGCTTAAATGCACCAGGGTTTAAATAAGTGGCTAAATGATGCATTTTATTGCCAGCTCCTCCCTAAACTAGAACACAAGGAGCTCAAGACCAGTTTATCCCTGATTGGGGCCCAAAAGTCAGATGTAGCTTGCTTCCAGTGGCGCAGTGAGCACGCGATACACATTTGGGCATAGCCTTGCCACTTAGGGTGGTACATTAAACAAACAAAAGGTGATGCAAGGAATGCTTGCAATAAGTTTAACTAATGGTAATCACTCTGGGTAGCATTCCAACCCATTGCTCTCTTGCGCACTATGGCCGCTCAGTTTACACCCAGCAGTATGCAAATCAGTTTTGAAAACACAAAAATGGGGATCAAAGCATCACTGGCTGCACCAGTCCTACCATCCCTAACAGTAATGTAAAATGAAAAAAAGGTGCAAATGGGCTTAGGATACAATCCCATATGTCCTAAATAGAGAAACAAAAAGAATTGACCCCTCGATCGCTCTAGAACAACATAAACACAACAGCTCTGCACTCTTTAACAAATTCAAGTATATACATATAACATTTATTTGACCATATCCATATTATACAAGATCTACAGTGAGCAGTTGTTTCCCCAAACTGAACATGGTTGATCAGGACTTTTGATGTTAGAAATTATTCTTAATTCATTTTCTTTTTTTAAAATTCACAACCGCCAACGCGTTTCCTCCTGAACCAGATGACCGCATGATGACGAGCGGGAATATTCGCTGATATACTTTCCTTGATTCCTGAGCTATTGAGCTGATATCATACAGCCGTTTGAATACATATAATTTTCAAACTTATTGGGTTCTAACAACTGGAAACACATAAATGAATCAACCCAATTTACTATTTAAGCCCTGAAGAAGTTCGATTGAGGATGAAACGCGTTGGCGGTTTTGAATTTAAAAAAAAGAAAATGATTAAAGAATAATTTCTAACTACAAAAGACCTGATCGACTACCTTCATTTTGGGGAAACAACTGCTCACTGTAGATCTTTTATAATATGGATATGGTCAAATAAATGTTGTATGTATATACTTGAATTTGTTAAAGAGTGCAGGGCTGTTGTGTTTATGCAAATCAGTTTTGACCCTGCACCAATAGAAAAAGTCTAGTCTGAAGTGGCAGCCAATTTCCACTCAGAAGTGGAACTCAAGCTACCCAAGACTGGTTTCGCCCTGACTGGGGCTCATCAGCTTGGATCCAGTGGCACAGAGCCCACAGGACCCACGTCTGGGCATACTATTTACACATAGGGTGGTACATTAAACACACTAAAGGAGATAGTTGAAATGCTTGCAATAACCCTAACCACTAGCAATCGCTTGGGCTGGCATTCCAATCCATCATTCTTTTGCTCACCATGCCACCTCAGTTAGGACCCAGCCATATGGAGAATAGTTGACGCTGCACCAATAGGAACAGTCCAGCCCAAAGTGCCAGGCCAGGTCCTCCCTGAACCGTAACACAAGCGACCCAGCACCGGTTTTGCTCTGATTGGGGCTCATCGATCTGATGTGCATATGGCCTGGTCCAAACTGATGTGGCATGGTGGGCAAAAGAAGAATGGAATGGAATGCTACCGGAGTGATTGCCAGAGGTCAGACTTATTACAAGCATTCTCCCATCACATTTTATGCGTTTGAAAATCGGTCTTTGCCGAGAGCCAGCTGAAGCTGTCGGTCAGAACTAAAATTAAAATTAGTCTTTCCCAATTATAATTATGGGTGTGCAAGTTTGTAATCATATGAGTGAAGTCTGTCATAGAATACGATTGTTGCAGGGCTTCCTACTATTTCTACATTTACACCCTTGAGTACCTTTTCCCCCTGCACACTGACATCATTTCTTCCCATGTACTAGTTGGCTCTCACAAGGGATATGCTGTTTTCTTTCAAGTTAACTTTAAAACCACCATTTGGTGGCGACATTGAAACTCAATGAATACTGGCAATCTTTTTTTTTTCAAACAGTTTTTACAGGCATCTGTAGGACTCGATTTTACCATGAATACTCCTTTAATAGCGTACTATTTATTCGTGATAATTAATTATATGGTGTTCACGAGAGTTCGTCTTTGCAGTTTCCACTCCCATACTTGTAATGGTCATGAGACACAACGCCCTCACCCGGAAGGACCGATCCGCTTCTGAGATAGGACTCCAAACAACATTCTGCTGCCTAGAACATGTGACCAATGGCGCGGGGTTTAACATAAAACACACTTTATCAGACTATACAAAGATCGCGATCTTTTAGCAATATTGCTGTCTGTCCTAGGGTGACCTCCAGTCTCCCTACCAGGCACGTCACTTAGGCCTCAATGAGTCAATCTATCTAAGATATTATCTGAGGCATTTTTACTGTATCTGTTGTTCATCGTGAAATGTTAACGAGACGAATCGCTTTAAAACGCCTCTTCTTGGTCCATTAATCTGATGCTGAAGGTTCGTAGGAACGCTTTATAAATACTGTGAAACCAGCTGAATTCAGAAAGGAACAAAGTGGAAATGGACTATAGGCTATTATAAGGAAGACTATTAGAAATAGGTGGTTTCTGTTTTTTATTGCGACATGTTATTGTGCAATGCTTTTTGGACTTATTTGACCTTGGTAAGCCTTATCACAATTTAGGATGCTGGTGAATGCCCCATACCGGAACATGTCTGAGTTAGAGGAAGATAACTCTGTAGGATTGGGGTCATGGGGCTCCTCAACAATGCCTATAGATGCTCACATCTGTCAGAGTGACCTCCTCAAGAAGTCAGTGACCTGGAGCACACCCTTATCTTCTATACATAAAGTTCCTTTAGTTTTCATCAATTTCGGCGTGCATCACTCGATTAATGCCCCGTTCCATGGCACTTTGCATGATTCATCCGATAATGTGACTCGCTATTTGCGGGTCAAACGAGTTGCACAGCCACATGTGACTCCCTCTCCACAATGTCTATAGATGCTCACATCTGTCAAAGTGCCCCCCTCTCCACAATGTATATAGATGCTCACATCTGTCAAAGTGGCCCCACTCTGTCTGCAATATCTATAGAAGTCCACATCTGTGAAAGTGAGCCCACCCTGCAATATCTATAGATGGTCACAACTGTCAAAGAGACTGTCTCTGCAATATCTATAGATGCTCATATCTGTCAAAGTGAGCCCACCATTCCGCAATATCTATAGATGGTCACATCTGTCAAAGTGACCCCCTCTACACCGTTTCTATAGATGCTCACATGTGTCAAAGGGATCACCTCTCCGCAATGTCTATAATTCTCAAATCTGTCGAAGTGAAACCTCTCCGCAATATCTATAGATGCTCACATCTGTCAAAGTGACCCCACTACGCAATATCTATAGATGGTCTCATCTGTCAAAGTGACCCCCACTCCACCATTTCTATAGATGCTCACATGTGTCAAAGTGACCCCCTCTACACCGTTTCTATAGATGCTCACATGTGTCAAAGTGATCCCCTCTCCGCAATGTCTATAATTCTCAAATCTGTCAAAGTGAACCCTCTCCGCAATATCTATAGATGCTCACATCTGCCAAGATGACCCCTCTCCGCAATATCTATAAATGTCAAATCTGTCAAAGTGACCCCACTCCACAATGTCTATAAGTGCTCACATCTGCAAAGGTGACCCCTCTCCGCAATATCTATAGATGTCCATATCTGTCAACGTGACCACTCCGCAATATATTTAGATGCTCACATCTGTCAAAGTTACCCCACTCCGCAATATCTACAGATGGTCACATCTGTCAAAGTGACCCCATCTCCACCGTTTCTATAGATGCTCACATGCTTTTTAGGGTTCCCCACTAAGCAATGTCTATAGATGCTCACATATGTCAAGGGGACCCCACTCCACAATGTCTATAGATGCTCACACCTGTCAAAGTGACCCCCAAGCCGCAATATCTACAGATGTGCACATCTGTGAAAGTGACCCCTCTCCGCAATATCTATAGATCCTCATATCTGTCAAAGTGAGCCCATTCCGCAATATCTATAAATGGTCACATCTGTCAAAGAGACCCTCTCTGCAATATCTATAGATGCTCATATCTGTCAAAGTGAGCCCACCACTCCGCAATATCTATAGATGGTCACATCTGTCAAAGTGACCCCCTCTACACGGTTTCTATAGATGCTCACATGTGTCAAAGGGATCCCCTCTCCGCAATGTCTATAATTCTCAAATCTGTCAAAGTGAACCCTCTCCGCAATATCTATAGATGCTCACATCTGTCAAAGTGACCCCACTCAGCAATATCTATAGATGCTCACATCTGTCAAAGGGACCCCACTCTGCAATATCTATAGATGGTCACATCTGTCAAAGGGACCCCACTCTGCAATATCTATAGATGGTCTCATCTGTCAAAGTGACCCCCACTCCACCATTTCTATAGATGCTCACATGTGTCAAAGGGATCCCCTCTCCGCAATGTCTATAATTCTCAAATCTGTCAAAGTGAACCCTCTCCGCAATATCTATAGATGCTCACATCTGCCAAGATGACCCCACTCCATAATGTCTATAAATGTTCAAAGCTGTCAAAGCGACCCCACTCCACAATGTCTGTAGGTGCTCACATCTGCAAAGGTGACCCCTCTCCTCAATATCTATAGATGTCCACATCTGTCAACGTGACCACTCCGCAATATATTTAGATGCTCACATCTGTCAAAGTGACCGCACTCCGCAATATCTACAGATGGTCACATCTGTCAAAGTGACCCCCTCTCCACCATTTCTATAGATGCTCACATGTGTCAAAGGGATCCCCACTTGCAATGTCTATAGAGGCTCACATCTGTCAAAGTGACTCCACTCCATGATATCTATAGATGTTCACATGTGTCAAAGTGACCCTACTCTTTATATCATAGATGCTCACACTTGTCATAGTGGCCCTCACTCTGCAGTGTCTATAGATGCTCACATCTGTCAAAGCGAACCCACTCAGCAATGTCTATAGGGATGTATGACGTTACAACGCATACTTTTACAACGCATACCATTACAACAAATTTTTTACAACGCATGTATTTACAACGCATGTTTTTACAACGCAGGTACCTTTACAACGCATACCATTACAACGTAAGTATTGGTAAGTATATATTAATTTTTTTATTTTAAATTATTTGAAATTAATATAATTTAATTTAATTTAATTGAATTTAATTTAATTTAAGTCAATTTAATTTAATTAAATTTAATTAATTTAATTTAAATGTAATTTAAATAATTTAATTTAAATTTAATTTTATTTTATTTTTACCCTGTACCCCTGTACCCCAAAACCCCAAAACTGACCCTTAACCCTAAAAATACCCCTGTACCCCAAAAACCCATTTAAATAAATGTAATTTAAATAATTTAATTTAAATTTAAATTTAATTTTATTTTATTTTTACCCTGTACCCCTGTACCCCAAAAACCCAAAACTGACGTTGAACCCTAAAAATACCCTTTTACCCAAAAACCCCAAACTGACCCTAAACCCTAAAAATACCCCTTTACCCAAAAACCCAAAACTGACCCTAAACCCTAAAAATACCCCTTTACCCAAAAACTGAAAACTGACCCTGAACCCTAAAAATACCCCTTTACCCAAAAACTGAAAACTGACCCTGAACCTTAAAAATACCCCTTTACCCAAATACTGAAAACTGACCCTGAACCCTAAAAATACCCCTTTACCCAAAAACTGAAAACTGACCCTGAACCCTAAAAATACCCCTTTACCCAAAAACTGAAAACTGACCCTGAACCCTAAAAATACCCCTTTACCCAAAAACCCAAAACTGACCCTGAACCCTAAAAATACCCCTTTACCCAAAAACTGAAAACTGACCCTGAACCCTAAAAATACCCCTTTACCCAAAAACTGAAAACTGACCCTGAACCCTAAAAATACCCCTTTACCCAAAAACTGAAAACTGACCCTGAACCCTAAAAATACCCCTTAAAAAAACCCAAAAATATAACATTTTAAATATAATTATATACTTACCAATACTTACGTTGTAATGGTATGCGTTGTAAAGGTACCTGCGTTGTAAAAACATGCATTGTAAATGCATGCGTTGTAATAGTTTTTGCGTTGTAAAAGTTTCGTTGTAATGGTAATGCGTTGTAAAAGTTGCGTTGTAAAGGTTGTTTCCCGTCTATAGATGCTCACATCTGCCAAAGCGACCCCACTCCGCAATATCTATAGATGCTCACATCTGTCAAATTGACCCCACTTAGCAATGTCTATAGATGCTCACATCTGTCAAAGTGACCCCACTCAGCAATGTCTATAGATGCTCACATCTGTCAAAGTGACCCCACTCAGCAATATCTATAGATGCTCACATCTGTCAAAGTTACCCCACTCAGCAATATATATTGATGCTCACACTTCTCAAAGGGGACACCACTTCATAATGTCTGTAGATGCTCATATCTGTCACAGTGGCCCCCACTCCACAATATCTATAAATGCTCACATCCCATGCTTGACCCCACTCAGCAATGTCTACAGATGCTCACATTTGTCAAAGTGACCCCACTCAGCAAAATCTATAGATGCTCACATCTGTCAAAGTGACCCTCTCTCCACAATTTCTATGAATGCTCACATCTGTCAAATTGACACCCTCTTCACAATTTTTATAGATGCTCACATCTGTCCAAGGGACCTCCCTCTGCAATATCTATAAATGCTCACATCTGTGAGTAACCCCCTCCAAAATGTCTATAGATGCTCACATTCATCAAAGTGACCCCATTCCGCAATGTCTATTAATGCTCAAATCTGTCAAAGCGACCCCACTCCGCAATGTCTATAGATGCTCAAATCTGTCAAAGTGACCCCACTCCACAATGTCTATAGATGCTCACATCTGCCAAGGTGACCCCTCTCCGCAATATCTATAGATACTCAAATATGTCAACGTGACCCCACTCCGCAATATCTTTAGATGCTCACATCTATCAAAGTGACCCCACTCCGCAATATCTACAGATGGTCACATCTGTCAAAGTGACCCCCTCGCCACCATTTCTATAGATGCACACATTTTTTTTAGGGTTCCCCACTCCGCAATGTCTATAGATGCTCACATATGTCAAGGGGACCCCACTCCACAATGTCTATAGATGCTCAAATCTGTCAAAGTGACCCCTCTTCACAATATCTATAGATACTCACACCTATCAAAGTGACTCCACTCCACAATATCTATAGATGCTCACATCTGGCAAAGTGACCCCACTCTGCAATATCTATAGATGCTCACATCTTGCAAAGTGACCCCACCACTCAGCAATGTTTATAGATGCTCAGATCTGTTACAGTGACCCTGCTCCATATATATATAGATGCTTACACATGTCAAAGTGACCCCACTCTGCAATATCTATAGATGCTCACATCTGTCAAAGTGACCCCACTCAGCAATGTCCATAGATGCTCAGATCTGTCAAAGTGACCCTGCTCCGTATATATATATAGATGCTCACACTTGTTAAAGTGACCCCACTCCACAATGTCTTTAGATGCTCAGATATGTCAAAGTGGCCCTCATGCCACAATATCTATAGATGCTCACATCTGTCAATTTGCCCCACTCAGCAATGTCAATAGATGCTCACATCTGTCAAAGTGACCCTCTCTCCACCGTTTCTATAGATGCTCACATGTATCAATGGGGCTTTGCGGGGTAGCGGCCGACCAGCGGGTGGCCTGCTATCCCCGGGGGTTTTTGGGGGCCTCGGGAATGGGGGGGGGGGAGTGGAGCCAGCACCCTAAATGGGCTGGTTCGTTTTGGGCTGCTGGTAGGGCCTGGGCTAGGATTGGGCTGGATTGGGCTGCATTTGGGCTAGGTGTCCCTTATAATCGGACATTTTGTTAGGAAGTCACCATTTTGTGGTTTGGTGACACGGCAGCCGGGGGGCATAGAAGACCAAGCGTTGTTTTTCTTTTCCCTGGTCTGGCGTGTGTCGCGGGTGGGTGGGGGCTTGGAAATCAGGTGGCGGGCAGAGCGTTCTTCGACAGCGGTGTCTGCGGGAAGGGAGGCGCGGTGAGTGGCGATGCCGGAGCTGCGGTAGAGTGCGGCCTTACCGGTGGTTGTGCAGCTGGTAGTGGAGGCAGTGTCCGGAGTCTTGGCTGTGTCCTGCGGCTTGCATAGGAGTGGACCCAGTATGGCGGCGCTTGCAGGAGTGGAGGACCCGCGCGTTCGCGAGGCCCTCCGTTTGCTGGGGGAAGCGGGCCGCACTGACCTGTTGCGGCCGGAGGTGCAGGTAAGGCTGCCGCGGCGCGCTGCTAGTGGCGCCGCGGCGGCAGTGCTGGCTTGCGATCCGCCCCGCGCTCGGCCGAGGAAGGAGCAGGGAGGGGGGCGGGGAGAGAGGGTTGCGGGAGGTAGCGCGAAGCAGGGCAGGGCCACGTTGCTGCCGGGAGCGAAGAGGAGGGCGGGGGGTAGCGGGGAGGGGGGAAGAGGCCTACGCTGAGTTTCGTGGAAGGTGTGGAGGGTAGGGGGGGTGGCACGCAACACAAGTGCGGTGGGGGGTGTGAGGGAGATGGGGGGAGGCCCCATTCAGGTGCTGTGCAGATGGGGGGAGGGCAGGAGCAGGCTGGTGTTCGGGGTGAGGAGGCCGGACCGGGTCAGGGAGGGGGGCTGGGGGGAGTGATACCAGGACCCTCAGGGCGTGGGCAAGGGGGGGTTCAGGGAGATGAAGTCCGGGGGTGGGGGGCGGGGGGAGCGGAGTCACCCTTGCTAATTGAGGAAACAGATGTGGAGGGGAGGAGGGCAGGGGGGAAGGGAGCGAGCTGGACTGGGGGGTCGTCAGGGGGGAGGGGAGTGGGGTGGGGCCGAGCAGGTCGCCATCGCCGCCAGGAAGGCGCGGAGTCGGGAGAGGGGGGAGAGAGAGGGGTGGGTGGTCCGGCGTGGGAGGGGGGGGGGTGGGTGGTCCGGCGTGGGAGGGGGGGAGGTGGGGGGATGGGCTGGGGAGGGGGCTCGTGGCGGAGGGTTGATGGGGAGGAGGGTGAGGAGCAGCACGGGGGGGTGGGGGGTGGGAGCCGGAGTGGGGGGTGAGGGGCAGCATGGGGGAGTGGTGGCAGGAGGGGGGGAGCGACCAGCACGGAGAGGGGGACATTCCACGGGGCAAGGCAGGGGCGTGTGGAGGGGGTGGGGGGGGAACGGCGGCGGGGTGGGCGCGGTGTGGTACCCCCAGCATGCTGGACCCAACTTTTCTTGGCAGGCACAACTGGCTTGGGGCTCGGGAGAGCAGCATGCGGCTCCACTCCACCGAGAGGATGGGCCGGCTCAGCCTTGTACGGGCGGTCGTGCTCCAGCGAGGGACCGCTCACGTGAACTCAGCGGACGGCGGGGTGGTAGGTCCCCGCCAGCCCCACCCCGAAGGGTCGAGACGGCCGCCGGGGGACGGGGATGGCTTTCAGATGATGTGGCAGATACAGCGGATTGCGATGAGGAGGATGGACGTAGGGGGAGTGTGGAGTTGGGGGATCTGATGAGGTATTGCAGGGAAAAGGCGGGGCTTAGCCGGCTGGAGTCCCTAGGGGGCGGCCGAGATAGGCGGTGGGGTACACGAGCAGAGGGGGGTGAGCAGGAAGAGGACTCAATGGAGATTCGGGGGGAGGAGGGGAGATGAGTAATGCTGTTGGAAGTTATTTTCAGATACGCCCCCGGCAGGCGGTGCCTCGAGTGAAGGCCCCCCCAGTTCCACTGGTTAGGCGGCGGGATCCAGTGCGGACGCCAGCCTTGACGCCAGATAACGATGGTAAAAGAGCGGGGAGTAGTTTGGGCAGGCCACAGAGGTTGTGGGTGTCGGTGGGCACGGATGCTTGGGGGGAGGACACGGAGAGGTTGGTGAAGGGTAGGTACATGATGGACCCAGGGGTGGGCACGGACACGGCGGACAAAGGGACGGTAGGCGGCGTCGGGGAGAGCAGCGGCGGGGGCACGGCGGCAGACAAGGCGCAGGACTGCGGGGAGAAGGCGGGGGTACCGGGACAAAGGAGAGTTGTGACATGCCGGTGCGGAAGCTCCCGTACATGGGGGTGACGAAACCGCTGGGAGCCCATCTTTCTTTGGCAACCAAAGAAAAGATTTGGAAGGGGGAGTACGTGGAGCTCTTGAAGCTCCTTCACAGGGAGCTGTCGGCGAAGGAGAGGTCGAAGGAGGAAGAGCAGGAGTTGGCTCGACGCCCGAAGGTGCCGCTCACTATTGAGAACTGGTCGGCGGCGTTCCTTATATACGCTAGCGTTTACTGCGACAAGTACCCGGACAGGTCCGTGGCATTGTTCAAATACATGGACGTCGTGCGGCAGGCATAGGTTACCTACGGAGGATACGCATGGTCCTATTATGATGAGGAATTCCGGGTGCTGATGGCGGGGGATACGGACACGAAGTGGGGCGAGCTGGATTCGGACTTGTACCAGCAGACGATGGGGGGCGCGAAATTCGGTCGCACGATTTACACGGCCAGTGGTCTGCCACTTGCGCCGACCCCCTTTTCCGCCCGTTCCACCTGTGGAGGGGTGGGGCAGGGGGAGCACACCAAACAGAACACTGTTGGGGCCTGCTGGGACTTTAAGAAAGGCGCGTGCGGCAGGCAGGTGTATCGGTTCAGACATGAATGCTCAAAGTGCGGGTGAAGACACCCAGTGGTCCGATGCTGGGGGGTCACGGGAGGTCCTCCGCAGGACCAGCAGAGCGCGGCGTCAGGGGGGGCACAGGGGGGGAGAGGTGGAGGGAGTGGAGGGACTGGGGTTATCGGCAAAGGCTCATACACCGGTTCGGTTGGACCGGATGGAGCCGTTGTTGGAGGCTTATCCGCGGGTGGAGGATGCGGCCGGGTTCCGGGAGGGCTTCCATTTGGGGTATGAAGGGCCGCGGATCGCGAGGTGGGCGGACAACCTAAAATCCATCAACACGCACAAAGGGTTCGTGCGGGAAAAATTATTCAAGGAGGTGAGGGAGGGCCGGATGGTGGGCCCTTTGTGGAGCCGCCGCTGCCGGATTTGATCATTTCCCCGATCGGGGTGGTGCCTAAAAAGGAGCCGGGGTAGTTCCGCTTGATACAACATCTGTCATGGCCGGAAGGGGAGCCGGTGAATGACTACATCGCCGCGGGGCTGACGTCGGTGTCGTACTCATCGGAGGACGTGACGAGGAAAATTGTGGCCACAGTGGGACAGGGGGCCCTAATGGCGAAGTGTGACATCAAGTCGGCGTTTCGGCTGCTGCCGGTGCATCCGGAGGACTACCATTTGTTGGGGATCCAGTTTGACCGGGGCATTTTTGTGGACAAAGCACTCCCCATGGGATGCTCGATATCTTGCGCCCTGTTTGAGAGGTTCAGTTCTTTCCTGCAGTGGGCTTTTTCCTGGCGCACAGGCTCAGAGACGGTGACGCATTATCTGGACGACTTCTTTCTGGTGGGCCGGCTGGGTTTGACGGACTGCCAGCGGCAGCTGGACAGTTTTACGGACCTTATGGGGCACTTGGGGGTCCCTCTGGCGCCAGAGAAGACGCACGGTCCCAGTACGGTGCTGTCATTTCTTGGTATTGAGCTCGACTCAGCGGCCATGGAAGTGCACCTACCGGAAGACAAGCGACATCGATGTTGCCGTTGGTTGGCTCCATGTTGGAGCAACGAAAGGTGACGGTGGGTGAGGTACAGGTCTTGTTGGGGCACTTAAACTTTGCGTGCCGGGTGGTGCGAGCGGGGCACACGTTTTGCCATCGGCTGGGTTTGGCGCTGTCCGGTTTGACGCTACCGCATCATCGTCTGCGGTTGTCGGCGGGGACGAAGGAAGACTTACGCATGTGGCAGGCGTTTCTGGGGCGCTTTAATGGCGTGCCCGGGGCTCCGCCGGAAGAGTGGGAATGGGACGTCTCGGTGTCGTCGGATGCGGCGGGGGTTGGCGGTTTCGGGCTGTACTGGGCGGGGAGGTGGTGCACGGAGCAGTGGCCGCCGCAGTGGCAGGCCGGTGGTAGGAGCATCGCCTTCCTTGAAATGTTCCCGCTGGTAGTGGCCATTACGGTATGGGCGCAGGAGCTGGCCCATAAGTGGGTCTTGTTCCAGGTGGACAATATGGCGGTGGTGCAGGTGGTCAACAGGCAGTCGGCCAGGGACCCGCAGGTGTTAAAACTGTTGCGCGTTTTCGTGCTGCGTTGTTTGGAACATGGCATACTGTTTCAAGCCAGACACGTGCCGGGGGTGGACAATGACATCGGGGATGCTTTGTCTCGTTCACAGTGGCAGAGGTTCCATGGGCTAGCCACGGAGATGGAAGAGCAAAGGACGCCGGTGCCAGCGGAGATGTGGTCAGTAGGCAAAGCAGGGTCATTCAGCTGGTAAGGGCGTCGGTGGAGGCATCTACCTGGAAGGCGTACGAACAGGCATGGCAGGAATTTTGGCGTTTTGGAGCGGTAATGCACGGGGACCAGTGGCGGAGGGAGGAGCAGGTGGTGCAGTACATGCTGGGCCTGATGGACAGGGGGTTGTCGAGGGTGACGGTTGCAGGCAAGTTGTCGGCGGTGGTGTTCATGGGGAAGTTGTGGTGGGGTTACTCGCCATCGGCCAGCGAGTTGGGGGCGCATCTACTGGAAGGTTGGGCACGGGAAAAGGGGGCGCGGGTGAGCCAGCGGAGGCCGATCACGGAAGGGATGCTGGGGGCAATAGTGCGGACGCTACCTTCGATATGTCGGGACTGGGGAGAGACTACTTTGTTTTCCACACTGATGTCGTGGATATTTTTTGGAGCTTTCAGGGTTTCGGAGTTGGTGGGTTTGAAGGGGAGCCCAGGGGTGTTGTGGGAGGAGGTGGACGTCTGGGATCATGAAGTGGCAGTGCGGCTGCGGCGTTTGAAGACGGATCAGCGAGGTGAGGGTACATTGGTGGTCCTGGGACCAGGGGGGTCCGAGGCAGTGTGCCCGGCGGTGTGGGGGAGGCGTTTGGCAGCTGGACGGACATGTGAGACAGGGGATGTTTTTGGACGAGGGGGGGCGGACAGAGTGACGGCGGCTCAGGTGCTGTGGGTCCTGCAGCACACCCTATGGTGGATGGGTGAGGATGTCAGGATGAGGGGGGTAGGGGCGGAGTGTTGATGTGACAGTGTTGCTTGCCGCTGACATGTGTGTCTTTTCATGTGCAGTGGCGGGGCCGGCTGCGGAGGCGTTGGACATTTACATAGTGGGACATTCGTTTGTAAAGAGAGCGGAGAGGGCGGAATGGGACAATCATCGCAGCCTAAATTTGGAGTTAGATGAGCAGTTATTTCATTGTCATTGGCTGGGAAAAGGGAGTATGCGCTGGCATGAGTTGGTGCCGGCGTTGAACAAGGTTGTGCGAGGGGGGGTGTTCGGATGTAGTAGTTATACATTTAGGGGAGAATGACTTGGTACAGTGTAAGGGATTGGCATTGATCAAGCAAATGAAGAGGGACTTGTTGGAGGTCAAGAGTAAGTGGGCGGGGTGCTTTGTGATTTGGTCGGAGTTTGAGGTGTTGGAGAGAAGCGGAAAGGCCGGCGGCCATTGATAAGACATAGAGCAAGATTAACAGGGAGATGAGGGGTTTTTGTGAAAAGGAGGGCTTTGGCAGGATGGAGCACCCGGGTTGAGATATGGGGCAGTTTACTTTTTCAGGGAAGATGGTGTTCATCTGTCTAGGTATGGGATCGAGCTGTATATAGTTCAATTGAAGGAGGCGATAGATCAGGCGATTGGGGTGAGTAGATACCCGAAGTGCAGGGGTCCTATGGGGGGGTCGAAAGTCGCTAGGGCGGCTTACGAGTGGAGTTTTTTCCTAGTAGATGGGGGGACATGGTAGGAGGACTGTGATGTAGTTTAACAGGGGGGGGGGAAGAGTGGCTATAACAAGTTATGTAGTCAGGTAGGCTGGCATGGTGCAGTTGGGCAGTTGTGTTTACGTTGTTATTTGGGGAACCATTTAGGGGAGGGTGTGGGGGGCTGTTAGGTAGTTCATATTTAGTGAGGATTCGTTTTGTACGGCACAGGCCGAGGGAATGTTGGTTTTGTTAAGGTGCACCTGCTTCCAATAAAGCGGCCTTTGTCACACCTCATTACGTGTCTGTGGTCGGTGCTGTCTACCCCCACCTCTCCCGATGGGCCCCAATGGAGCTTTGCGGGGGAGCGGCCAACCAGCGGGAGGCCTGCTATCCCCGGGGGGTTTTGGGGGCTTCGGGAGTGGGGTGGGGGTAGTGGAGCCAGCACCCTAAATGGGCTGGTTCGTTTTGGGCTGTTGGTAGGGCCTGGGCTAGGATTGGGCTGGATCGGGCTGCATTTGGGCTAGGTGTCCCTTATAACCAGACATTTTGTTAGGAAGTCACCATTTTGTGGTTTGGTGACACGGAAACTGGGGGGGCATAGAGGACCAAGCGTTGTTTTTTCCCTCCCGCCCTCCCTAGGTGCTAGGCAGTAGATCGGGGAGGGTTTCTGTTGGGCAGTATGGGGGGTGGGGGGGTGTCTGGAGAGGTTTTCTTGGGATCCGGTGCATCTGGGTTTTTTTTCTGGTTGTGAAGGTTATCATGTCGCTGGAACAGGTGCTGGTGTGATGATCGTCTGGGTGGCGTTTTTTCCTAGTAGATGGGGGGGCGTGGTAGGAGGACTGTGATGTAGTTTAACAGGGGGGGAAGAGTGGCTATAACAAGTTATGTAGTCAGGTAGGCTGGCATGGTGCAGTTGGGCAGTTGTGTTTACGTTGTTATTTGGGGAACCATTTAGGGGAGGGGGTGGGGAGCTGTTAGGTAGTTCATATTTAGTGAGGATTAGTTTTGTACCGCACAGGCCAAGGGAATGTTGGTTTTGTTAAGGTGCACCTGCTTCCAATAAAGCGGCCTTTGTCACACCTCATTACGTGTCTGTGGTCGGTGCTGTCTCCCCCCACCTCTCCCGATGGGCCCCAAAGGGATCCCCTCTCCGCAATGTCTTTAACCCTTTCGCTGCTTGGCCTTCCCCCCGCCCCCCTCCGTGCTAAGCCTTTTTTTGGCTATTTGGGGGAGTTTGCGCTTAGGCCCCTGTAACCTTTTGACCACATAAGGTATCCATGCCAAATTTGCGTCCTTTTCTTCCAACATCATGGGGATTCTAAAGGTGCCCAGGGTTTGTGGATTCCCCTGGAGGGGACCCAGAAATTATCCAAACTACAGCTACATTTTGGATTTTTGGGGAAAAAAGTGCTGCAAATAAAAGTGTCTGGGTTTTCCCCTATAAATGGTATCAAAAAGGGGTTTGTGGGGCTGAAATCACAATTTTCCCAGCTTTTAGGAAGTGACAGACTTTTGTCAGAAAACCAAAACCAAACATTTTTACACAGTTTTGGCATTTTTCTGGGACATAACCTATTTTTGCTATTTTTTTTGCTTTCAACCTCCGTCCAGTTAATGGTAGACATGGGTATGAAATCAATAATGGATCCTGGAAAGCTATACATCTCCGAAAAGTTCTGAATTCAGCCCGGGGTCATTTGTGTAGATCCTTCAAGGTTTCTTTATAGAAACTAACAGTTAAATATAGGAAAAATTGAAAATTTGTTGAACAAAAATAGCCTTTTGTGTCAACGTTTTCACCTGTAACTTCTTCTAAATATAATAGCTCTTTGAAAGCAATATACCGTTACATCCGCTAGACCTCACTGCTTGTGGGGCTATATAGGACTTGTAGGTTCACCAAGAACCCGACAAACTCAGAGCCAAAAACTGAGCAGCGACATGCAATGGTTTTTTATCATGTATCGGATATATACCAATTATTCTGGGAAAATGTATACATGGAAAGACACCTATGTATTTCTGAAATGGGAACAAAACATAGAGTTTAGAAACAGTAGATATTTGCCTATTTCCAAAATTGGGAATACTCATACTAGCATGAGAATTATCAATCATTTTTCAAAATTACTTCTTTTTTACACATTGTCTTTCATTTGGAAGGCAGAAATGAATCGACAGTTGCTTTACAAATCTGAATTACCCAAAGTCTCCCAATAAAAATGATACTTCACTTGTGTGGGTAGGCATAGTGCCCATTACAGGAAACGGCTCCAAACACAACATGACCACACCACATTTTCACAATGAAAAATAACCCTTTTTTTTGCAAATTGCCTAGCTGTAGTTTTTGAACCCTAGCTCTGCAGGCACCTAGGGAAACCTAGCAACCTATACATTTTTTAAAACTAGACACCCAGGCAAATATAGGATGGGGTGACTTGACTGCCTCTAACCAGGTTCTGTTACCCAGAATCCCTTGCAAACCTAAACAATTGTCAAAAAACGACATTTTGCTCACATTTCTGTGGTAGAAAGTTCTGAAATCTGCAGGGATCCACAAATTTCCACCCACCCCACGTTCCCCAAAGTCTTCCAAGAAAAATTGTACCTCACTTGTGTGGGTAGGCCTAGTGCCCGCAACAGGAAATGGCGGAAAACGCAACGTGGACACACCACAATTTCATAGTGAAAATGATCCTTTTTTGGCAAAGTGCCTAGCTGTGGTTTTTTAACCCTAGCTCTGCCGGTACCTAGAGAAACCTAGCAAACCTATATATTTTTGAAAACTAGACAGCCAGGGAAATCCTAGATGGGTTGACTTGTCTGCCTCTCACCAGGTTCTGTTACCCAGAATCCCTTGCAAACCTAGAAAATTGTTTAAAAAAACAAATTTTCCTCACATTTCTGTGGTGGAAAGTTCTGGAATCTGCGTGTATCCACAAATTCCCACCCACCCCACGTTCCCCAAAGTCTTCCGAGAAAAATGGTATCCCACTTGTGAGGGTAGGCCTAGTGCCCGCAACAGGAAACGGTGCAAAATTTAAAGTGGACACACCACAATTTGCCAGTGAAAAATGACCAGTTTTTGGCAAATTGCCTAGCTGTAGTTTTTTAACCCTAGTTCTGCCGGCACCAAGGGAAAGCTAGCAAACCTATACATATTTGAAAAGTAGACACCCAGTGTAATCCAGGATAGGGTGATTTGACTGCCTCTCACCAGGTTCTGTTACCCAGAATCCCTAGCAAACCTAAACAATTGTCAAAAAACGACATTTTGCTCACATTTCTGTGGTAGAAAGTTCTGAAATCTGCGTGGATCCACAAATTTACACCCACCCCGCGTTCCCCAAAGTCTTCCAAGAAAAATTGTAACTCACTTGTGTTGGTAGGCCTAATGCCTGCACCAGGCAATGGCGCAAAACGCAACGTGGACACACCACAATTTCACAGTGAAAATGACCCGTTTTTGGCAAAGTGCCTAGCTGTGGTTTTTTAACCCTAGCTCTGCCGGTACCTAGAGAAACCTAGCAAACCTATACATTTTTGAAAACTAGTCACCCAGGGAAATCCTGGATGGGTTGACGTGTCTGCCTCTCACCAGGTTCTGTTACCCAGAATCCCTTGCAAACCTAAAAAATTGTTTAAAAAAACAAATTTTCCTCACATTTCTGTGGTGGAAAGTTCTGGAATCTGCGTGTATGCACAAATTCCCACCCCCCCCACGTTCCCCAAAGTCTCCCGAGAAAAATGGTACCTCACTTGTGAGGGTAGGCCTAGTGCCCGCAACAGGAAACGGTGAAATATTTAAAGTGGACACACCACAATTTGCCAGTGAAAAATGACCCGTTTTTGGCAAAGTGCCTAGCTGTAGTTTTTTAACCCTAGTTCTGCCGGCACCAAGGGAAAGCTAGCAAACCTATACATATTTGAAAAGTAGACACCCAGTGTAATCCAGGATAGGGTGATTTGACTGCCTCTCACCAGGTTCTGTTACCCAGAATCCCTAGCAAACCTAAACAATTGTCAAAAACCGACATTTTGCTCACATTTCTGTGGTAGAAAGTTCTGAAATCTGCGTGGATCCACAAATTTACACCCACCCCGCGTTCCCCAAAGTCTTCCAAGAAAAATTGTAACTCACTTGTGTTGGTAGGCCTAATGCCTGCACCAGGCAATGGCGCAAAACGCAACGTGGACACACCACAATTTCACAGTGAAAATGACCCGTTTTTGGCAAAGTGCCTAGCTGTGGTTTTTTAACCCTAGCTCTGCCGGTACCTAGAGAAACCTAGCAAACCTATACATTTTTGAAAACTAGTCACCCAGGGAAATCCTGGATGGGTTGACGTGTCTGCCTCTCACCAGGTTCTGTTACCCAGAATCCCTTGCAAACCTAAAAAATTGTTTAAAAAAACAAATTTTCCTCACATTTCTGTGGTGGAAAGTTCTGGAATCTGCGTGTATGCACAAATTCCCACCCACCCCACGTTCCCCAAAGTCTCCCGAGAAAAATGGTACCTCACTTGTGAGGGTAGGCCTAGTGCCCGCAACAGGAAACGGTGAAATATTTAAAGTGGACACACCACAATTTGCCAGTGAAAAATGACCCGTTTTTGGCAAAGTGCCTAGCTGTAGTTTTTTAACCCTAGTTCTGCCGGCACCAAGGGAAAGCTAGCAAACCTATACATATTTGAAAAGTAGACACCCAGTGTAATCCAGGATAGGGTGATTTGACTGCCTCTCACCAGGTTCTGTTACCCAGAATCCCTTGCAAACCTAAACAATTGTCAAACGAAGTACATTTTACTCACATTTCTGTAACAGAAAGTTCTGGAATCTGCGTGGATCCACAAATTTCCACCCACCCCACGTTATCCAAAGTCTCCCGAGAAAAATGGTACCTCACTTGTGTTGGTAGGCCTAATGCCTGCACCAGGCAATGGCGCAAAACGCAACATGGACACACCACAATTTCACAGTGAAAAATGAGACTTTTTTGCCAAAGTGCCTAGGTCCTCTGAGTTTTTGGCTCCGGGCTCGGCAGCCGTCTAGGGGAACCTACCAAACCCACACATTTCTGAAAACTAAACTCCCCGGGGAGTCCAGCAAGGTATGGCTTGCGTGTGTTCCCTAAAGTTTTCCTACCCAGAATCCACTGCAACCTCAAATTTAGCTGGAAACCCCCCCACTTTTTTCTCAAATTTCTGTGTGGGAAAGTTCTGGAATCTGCGTGGATCCACAAATTTCCCCCAGGTCCCCCGATAAAAATGATACCTCACTTGTGTGGGTGGGTCAAGTACCCATGACAGGCAAGGGCCCAAAACCTATTAAGGCGACATCAAAATGCCCGATCACCAAACAACCTGCTTTTGCAAGGGGGGTCACCTGGGTTTTTGTCCCCGGGCTCGGTGGCCATCTTGGGAAGCTGCCAAACAGTTCTGAAAACTAGACACCCGGGGGAGTCCAGCGAGGTATGGCTTGCGTGGGTCCCCTAACGTTTTCCTACCCAGAATACCATGCAAACCTCAAATTTATCTGAACAAATCACTTTTTTCTCAAATTTCTGTTTGGGAAAGTTTGGAATCTACGTGGCTCCACAAATTTCCTCACACCCAGCGTTCCCCCAGGTCTCCCAATACAAATGATACCTCACTCGCGTGGGTGGGTCAAGTACCCGTGACAGACAAGGGCCCAAATACCTATTGAGGAGACATCAAAATTACCTATCACAAAACAACCTGGTTTTGCAAGGGGGGTCACCTGGGTTTTTGTCACCCAGGCTTGGCGGCCATCTTGGGAAACTCCTAAACCCAAACATTTCTGAAAAATAGACACCCTGGGGAGTCCAACAAGCTATGGCTTGCGTGGACCCCCATAACGTTTTCCTACCCAGAATCCCCTGCAAACAGCAAATTTATCTGAAAAAATCACTTTTTTCTCAAATTTCTGTGTGGGAAAGTTCTGGAATCTACGTGCATTCACAAATTTCCTCGCACCCAGCGTTCCCCAAGTGAACACAGAAATTTTAGAAGAAAGTGATTTTTTCAGCTAAATTTGAGGTTTGCAGGGGATTCTGGGTAAGAAAATTTTGGGAGACCCTTGCAAGCCATAAATCACTGGACTCTCCCGGGTGTCTAGTTTTCAGAAATATGTGGGTTTGGTAGGTTTCCCTAGATGGCCGCCGAGCCCGGGGCCAAAAACAGATGGGACCCCTGTAAAATGATGAAAGCTCCAAAAGGTGTGTAAAACTTGAAGTTTAATCGATAGAGGCACAGTACTTGTTAAAATCAAGAAAGACTACAGCAACTGACAAATTGGAGCTCTGGAACATGGAACTAGAATTGTACATGCAGGTAGGTACATGGTTCCATATTCTAGGAAGGGAAAACATGGGGAAAAAAAGGGACAGGACAAAAGGATGTAACACATCTCATTCCTAACAAAACAAAAGAAGGAAGGAAGGCAAGGGAAAAAAACAAATAAAGAGGGTAAATATATAGCAACAAAATAATTAAGACAAATATCTGGCAAGTAACAACCTGGGTCTGCAATTATCTTTGACTCTGGACGCTACAGAATGGGCTGGATGCGAGGAGTTGCAATTGGGAGAGTCAGACAAAGGTAAATTAACATCTTTGTCTGTGCTAAACTTACACTTGGGAACTCTCCTCATATTCCACACTCTCCCATCCTGGGTAATGACAATGTTTTTGCAAATCTTAACAATCTTGATGGGATGACCAAACTTGGAAATCCCTTTTACAAAGAAACTAGGATTTTTAATCCTAACCCACTCTCCCACAGTAAAATCAGGTACATTCACATTCATTTTAGAGTCAAACAAAACTTTCATCTTGTTTTGCTTCTCTCCCACGTGTTTAGCAATAAGATTAATATCAATGCTGTCATCAACCTTGTTAACTTTCTTAATTCATCAAGGGCAAATATCAGAGGTAGGTTCTCTGCCCTTCAAAAGTCTGAAAGGGCTCACACTCGTCACAGAGTGGGGAGTGATACGGTACATCCACAACGTCTTCCTTACCACATCCCTCCAAGGTTCACTAGACATGCTAGCAGAAAGAATACCATCCTTAAGAACACGGTTAAACCAATCCACTTGGCCGTTCTCTCTTGGTTCGTACAAGGAAGTGGTCACATGCTTGATACTACACATAAAGAGGAAACTCTCCATCTCCTGAGACGTAAGTTGCACCCTGTTGTCAGTCACTAGGACTTCGGGGAAACCCTCACGAGTAAAAACCTCTCTAAAAAACGTAATAATGACCTGAGTGGAGGCGCTAGCCACAAACTTTATCTCAGGCCACTTAGAATGATAGTCTATCATGACAAGAGCGAAACGGGCATTAGAAGGCAGATGTCTAAAAGGACCTGAAACATCAAATACAACCTTTTGCCAGGGACACTCAGGCCAAGAAACAGGTTTTAGAGGGGCAGAAGAAACCTGGAGCATCTTGTCACTACTGATGCAGTCAGGACATTCTCTTACTGCTCTAGCAACCATTTTGTCAAGGCCAGGCCACCAAAAGTTGGCCCGGATAAGGCGCTTCATGGAAGACATGTGTGGTGTCCCTGATGTGCAAGTGATAAAATCTTCTTTTGCATGGAAACTGGAGGAATAATCTTACCTCCTATGAAGAGCAATCCACCTTCTTCTTCAATTTCACTTGAGTCATGACAAAAAGGAGCAATTTCACAGATAGCAGATGTTTCTCTGGGCCAACCCTTCTTCAAACATTCAAAAACCTGTTGACACACAACATCATTACTCACTTCTGTTACCCACTCAGATTCTGACAAACCCAAAAATTCTTGAGAAATAAAATCATTGATGGTTGCAACTATGTCCACCTCTTGTTCATCAATAGATACTCCAAAGTCAGAGCAAGGTAATCTGGATATTAAATCAGCAGTAACATTGTTCTTGCCGGGGACATAAACAACTTCAAACTCATATTCCTGTAATCTGGAAGTGAGACGAGCAAAACGAGCAATAGACTTACAACCCCCCACGAGATAAGATACCAACCAGGGGCTTGTGATCAGTCCTAAGTGTAAATCTGTTTCCCCACACATATTTGCGGAAATGTTCAATGGCCCAGATACATGCTAACAATTCTCTCTCAATGACCCCATATCTTCTCTCACTAGCAGAAAGAATCCTAGAAACAAAAGCTACACACCACTCTTCTTTCCCTGAGTGCTGGCTGAGTACTCCACCTAATCCGTAAAGACTAGCACCAACAGTAATGGCACATTTTTTGTTGAGACAAAAGGACTTAAGAGTGGGAGCATTGACAATTTCATTTTTGATCTGTTTGAAAGCTGTCTCTTGTCTCTCAGACCAGATAAACTCAGTAGACTTCCTGGTCAACTCTCTGAGGGGCTCCATCTTAGTGGCAAAATTGTGTATGAATTTGCTATAATATTCACACAAACCCGCGAAGGAAAGAAGTTTCTCTCTATTGTCAGGAGAGGTAGCATTGATGATGGCATTTACCGAAGACTTTTTTGGCACTACACCATCTCCTGAGAGAGTATGATCAAGATATTCCACTGATTTGCAGAAAAACTTACATTTTGCAGCCTTAAGTGTCAAACCACACCTTCTCAATCTTAGGCAAATATCTTCTACATGTTGGGCATGATCATCTTCATTTTTAGAAAAAATGAGTATATTGTCCTGGAAACATTTAACAACACTTCCGACATCCTTAAAAATATGATACATGGCCCTCTGAAATACAGATGCAGCTGATGCCAAGCCAAATGGCTTCCTCTAAAACTGAAACAGTCCATGAGGTGTGATAAAGACGGTGTAATGTTTGGTGAGTTCAATTTGGTGGTACGCAGACCTAAGGTCAAGTGTGGAAAAAATACAAGCACCATCCAGCATGCACACCATTTCATTTATGTTGGGAGAGGGTGGCAGTCGGCCACTAAATTTGCATTCAATGCCCTGATATCGACACACAACCTAATACTCTTGTCGGGTGTTTGGGCTAAAACAATTAGAGAAACCCATTCGGATGACTCAATTCTCTCAATGATGCCAGCTCTAATGCTGATGGGTACCCACCTTAGCTTCTGCTTAACAGGTATAGATCCCTCTTTAACTTTGATCCTGTGGCTGAATACGATAAGTTTTCCTAGATTTTCAGAGAACACATCAGGTAATAATTGAATAAAATCAGGACTAGCATAGATAAGTGATAGGACAGACACAGGCTCCCTATCCCTGGGGTTCAAAATAATACCTAGCCTTGCTTGGTCCCGCCACCCTAAAACATTAATACCTTTGGCCGCTACATAAAGTTTGATCATAGCCATGTTCTCTTTAAATTCAATAAGTACTTCTTTGAACCCTATGAAAACAATGGCAGAGCCATCAAAATTATATGCCACAATATCAGGATTACATAAAGAGTTTAGCTCAAACAGATCCCCAAAGGATTCTAAACAATAATCCTTAGTGATGATGGTCCAAGGTGACCCAGAGTCTGCCATCAACTCCAGTTCCCTCCACAGAGCATGTACAAAACCTTTGGGGGAACACATCTTATCAATATCAGAGAAGTCAAAAGAATCTTGAATGGAAACTACAATTCCAGACTCTAAATATCCCTAGGCATGGTCACAACTTGAAGTATCACAAGATACCCAAGACATTTTCCCTTTGGAAGAAGATGGAAAACCCTTTCTTGTATCTGGAACACCTTTCCTAGTATCTTTGCATATCTTAGAGAAATGGCCTAAACGTCCACATTTACTACATTCCTTGCCTATAGCAGGACAACGTGGGAAAGATGTCAAGTGACCAGGATTACCACACCTGTAACAGTAGAATTTTTGTTGGTTAAGGTTACTCTTGTTGATGGATAAGTGTTTTGAAGAGGTGGTATTGACACTGTTAACTTCACTGGAAGTGAGGTTCTTAGTTTCTTTGTTATGTGACTTCATCCACTTCTAAGATTGTTCCAAAGCCTTGGCCGTACTGATGGCTGCCTCTCAATTGGGGTCTCCCATTATCCAAAAGTTGTTCCTGTAATTTTTCGTTTCTCACATGGACAATGATTTGGTCTAGGATCCTCTTGTCAGTTATTAAACCAAGGTTGCAGTGCAAAGACAGGGCACGGAGAGTGGTTAAGAACTCGTCAAAAGTCTCTCCCTCTTCCTGGATTCTAGTGTTAAAATTTAAATCTGTTTAGGGCAACACTAGTGGTTGGTTTAAACCTATTCTCCGTCCGTAAAATAGCCTCATTGTATACATTGTAATCGTCACCAGATCTAACAGGAGGTAAGGTTCTATTGACTAACTGTCCCTCAGATCCTAAACAGTGGAGGAAAATGTTCTTTTTGCAGACATGCGTTCACCATTGATAGCTTTTACGTAGGTGATAAATTCTTCTTTCCATCTTGTCCATGGAATAGGTGGTTCTCCCTTGTTTTGTAGATACTTTGAGGGAGGATCAAATTGCATTGAAATAAATGGAGGTAATCAATAGCAAAGTATAAAAGACACTAACACTTGTTTAAAACAGTGAAAATGAGACTTTGTAAACAAAAATAATGATGACTAAAAGCAAATCCAAAGTCTAGCATTCAATAAATGAATTTAAAATATGAAGGAAAATATATAAGTGCACACAACGCAACTAAAGAATAGTTAGTAAAATACTACAAAGTGATTAGCAGATGGTGTGCCTGTCACCGCAGAAAAGCATATATGTATAGTGTGCTTGTCACTGGACCAGTAAAGTTGCAAGACTAAGAAAAATAGTAGATGGTGTGCCTGTCACCGCAAGCATATATGTGTATAGTGCGCTTGTCACTGGACCAGTAAAGTTGCAAGACTATGAAAATAAAGGTGTGCCTGTCACCGATAAAGAACAGGCTATCCTACCTGTTTAAACAAGAACATTAAAGGAGAAAACAGGGTGGGTGGACTTTTGTAGATCCACGCAAATTCCAGAACTTTCCACCACAGAAATGTGATGAAAATGTGGTTTTTCTGACAATTTTTTAGGTTTGCAAGGGATTCTGGGTAACAGAACCTGGTGAGAGCCAGTCAAGTCACCCCATCCTGGATTCCCCTGGGAATCTAGTTTTCCAAAATATACAGGTTTGCTAGGTTTCCATATGTGCCAGCTGCCCTATGGTTGAAAATCTACAGCTAGGCACTTTGCAAAAAAAGGGTCAATTTTCACTGTGAAAATGTGGTGTGTCCAAGTTGCGTTTTGGCCCATTTCCTGCTGCGGGCACTAGGCCTACCCACACAAGTGAGGTACCATTTTTTACGGAAGACTTTCGGGAATGCGGGTGGGTGGTATTTTGTGGATCCATGCAGATTCCTGCACTTTCCACCAGATAAATGTGAGGAAAATATGTTGTTTCTTTTTACAAAGTTTGAGGTTTGCGAGGTATTCTGGGTAACAGAACCTGGTGAGAGCCCGACAAGTCACCCCATCCTAAATTCCTCTTGGTGTCTAGTTCTCAAAAATGTACAGGTTTGGTAGGTTTCCCTATGTGCCAGCTGTGCTAGGGCCCAAAATCCACAGGTAGGCACAAGGCTAACAAAAAAGTCGGAGCCTAGTGGTCTTTCTGACGCCCTGGGGGGGAAATGGGGGAGGGGGTTTCACCCCGATATGCCCCCAAGGGGGGCAGAATGACTGTGGATATTTTTGTGGGGGTAGGAGGCATTGGTATGACCATTTTGGCCAGCCCCCACCCCCACGCATAAAAAAGCCTGCGTAATCGCTGGCGCCTAGTGGGCTTTCTGCCCCCCAGGGAGCAGATCAGGGGTCACTGCCCCCATCTGCCCTCATGGGGGGCAGAAATACTGGAATTTCTCTGGGGGTGGGGTGGGGGTATTGTCATGACGATTTTGGGCAGCCCCTACCCCTACACGAATAAAACAAAAAAATCCCTGGCATTCAGTGGGATTGGGGGCTACTGCCCCCACCTGCCTCCTGGGGTGGGGCAGAATGCTTGTAATGGTGGTGGGGGTGGGGGCATTGGCGTGCCCGTTTCGGGCAGCCCCCACCCTAACAACAAATGCGCAAAAAAAATTCCTGGCATCAAGTGGGCTTTCTGCCCCCGGAGGGGCAGATTGGGGGCTACTGCCCCATCTGCCCCCCATAGGGGGGCAGAAAGGCTGTAATGGTGCCGGGGGTGGGGGCATTGGCGTGCCCATTTCGGGCAGCCCACACCCTAAAAAAATGTGCAACAAAAATCCCTGGCGTTTAGTGGGCTTTCTGCCCCCCGGGGGGCAGATTGGGGGCTACTGCCCCATCTGTCCCCAGGAGGCAGAAAGACTGAATTATGCCGGTAATTGTATGGGGGAGCAAAGGCCCTTGCCCAAGGGGCTGCTCCCCCCTCCCTGGTGTCTAATGGGTGGATCCCTGCTTGGGGATCACCCTCACTTGTCAAAGTGGCCCCTACTCCACAATGTCTACCACAATGTCTATAGATGCTCACATCTGTCAAAATGGCCCCCACTCCACAATATCTATAGATGCTTACATCTGTCAATTTGACCCCACTCAGCAATGTCTATAGATGCTCACATCTGTCAAAGTGACCCTCACTCCATAATTTCTATGAATGCTCACATCTGTCAAATTAACCCCCTCTCCTCAATTTCTATAAATGCTCACATCTGTCAAATTAACCCCCTATCCACAATTTCTATAGATGCTCACATCTGTCAAAGTGACCTCACTCTTTAATATCTATAAATGCTTACATCTGTCAGTAACCCCCCTCCGAAATGTCTATAGATGCTCACATCTGTCAGTGACCCTATTCCGCAATGTCTGTAGATGCTCACATCTCCCAAGGTGACCCCACTCCACAATGTCTATAAATGCTCACATCGGACCTGTGTTAACATATTGTTTTCATTTTCCGTTGGCAAGTGTTTATTTATTTATCAAATGCCAGTTGGAAATTAAAATGGGGTGATTGCCAAATTAGTGAAGTGCGTTAAAGGCCTAGTGCCATGAAGCAGTCAGGGAATTTCCTGCGCTCTATTTCATTGTCTCCAGTTTCGTGGTGAATCAGTTGCCTTTCAAATGAACAACCTATCAAGTTATAGCTGCCAATAAGTCCTTCATCGTGGTGTGTGGCACCTTCTGCCAGCTCAAAGGAGAAGGCGTCCCGAGCCACGGGCAAGTGGTATTTTGGCATTTCTGCCTTGCACTACAGAAAAGTAGGCGCATCACAGCGTTGACTGCATCTGCTCAGGAGGCGATGATGTGCAGAAGCCAGAGCTGCTGACTTTAGAAACGGGGAACCAGGTTCGAGTCTCGGCGTGGGCTCAACATCCTGTGGTTCTGGGCAAATCATCTAAAATAAGAAAAACGGAATCTAAGCTCATGTAATGTTTTGCTCATGCAAAGCACTCCAGTGCTCTTGGGCCAAGTTCACCTACATAAAAACACAAAAAGAAACTCTACTGAGCCCAGGAGTGCCAGCATCGAGGTGCTGCCATCTGACAAGAAGGGAGCAAAAAATGAGACCCCAAGGAGCCAGAGCAGGGGGCTTCCAACTGGGGGGTGGGCGCCCCTAGGGGGTGACTTAACTAATCCTCGGGGGATACCAGACTTTGGCTTAAAGAAGCATGATGCTGATAACAGTGCTTTGTTTTAAGTTGAAAGCAAATGATCAGCAGTAAACCACTCTGTGATAGGCCATTACTAACATCTTTTGTCAGCTGTACCAGGCTGGGAGTATGAGTCCAGAGGAAGGGAGTCCACATATTCTCACGCCTCCCTGCCTCCATTTTGGATAATCACACAGTGTTACATTTACACATTAGTAAGGCCTAGCTAACCAGAATAGTATGTTTGGCAATCATGTATTTGATTAATTGTGACAAATTGTGATATTCAGATCAGGGTCATCTAAGTGGAACAGTAACAGCTGGCCTCAATCCTTAGGATGCTGTCCTGCCCCGAGCAAGAAGGCTAAGAACCTTGGAGTTCTGATGGATATTGAACTCAATTTTAATATCCAAATTAACCATACCATCTCGACATGCTCCTGGCTCATAAGAATGTTTATAAAAATATTCCCTCTTATCCAACGACCAGCTCGAATCCAGGTAGCACTGGCATTGGTAATGTCAAGACTGGACAGCTGAAACGCATTATATCTGGTCGCCAATAAGAGTATGCAGAATAAACTCCAGGTGCTACAGAATGTACTGGCAAGACTCGTTCTGGACATTCCCAGGAAACAATATGCCAGGAGGGGACAAGAATCCCTGCACTGGCTCCCTATTGAAAAACGCATTTGTTTCAAATCGCTGTGTATGGTTCATAAATCACTGCATTCTCCCTACCCATCAAGATTAAAGACTATGTTCAATTGGCATTCCCCTAGTAAACCCTTGCGTTCTTCGCTCCAAATGCAATTGGTCGTAACAAGAACCAAAAAGAGGAAGTAGGGGGACAGAGCATTCTCCGTGGCAGCGAGCAAACTTTGGAACTCCCTCCCCCTTGCCCTTAGGTCTATCCCTCTTCTGCTCCCTTTCAGAAAGGCTCTTAAGACCTGTCTTTTCTCGGTCCAGCATTTATTTGGATTTTCTTTTCCCTTTTCATCCTGCTTCTGGATGGCTGGTCTCTAGTGCCTTGATGCCTTACGGTGATTGTTGCGCTCTACAAATTATAAATCAAATCAAATAAAAATCTTTAATAGCGTTCTATTGATTCGTGAGAATTTATATAGTGTTCATGATAGAAAGTCTTTGCAGTTTTCACTCCCATACTTGTAATGATCATGAGACACAACGCCCCCACTCGGATGGACTGATCCGCTTCTGAGATAGGACTACAGACAACATTCTGCTGCCTAGAACATGTGACCAAGGGCTTAGAGTTTAACACGAAACACACTTTATCAGACTATACAAAGATCGTGCTCTTTTAGCAATACTGCAGTCTGTCCTGGGGTGACCTCCAGTCTCCCTACCAGGCACGTCACTTAGGCCTCAATGAACAGAGTCAATCTATCTAGGACAGTATCTGAGGCCTTTTTACAGCCTCTGTTATTCATCATGAAATTTTAACGAGACGAATCGCTTTAAAGCGCCTCTTATTGGTGCATTAATCTGATGCTGAAGGTTCGTTGAAACGCTTTATAAATACTGTGAAACCAGCTGAATTCAAAAAGGAGCAAAGTGGAAATGGACTATCAGCTGTTATAAGGAAGACTATTAGAAATACGTGGTTTCTGGTTTTTTATTGCGACATGTTATGGTGCGATGCTTTTTGGACTTATTTGACCTTGATAAACCTAATCACAATTTAGAATACTGGTGAATGTCCCATACTGCTACATGTCTGAGTTAGAGGAAGCTAGCTCAGTAGGATTGGGGTCGTGGGGCTCCTCAACAATGCCTATAGATGCTCACATTTGTCAAAGTGACCCCCTCTCCGCAATGTCTGTGGATGTTCACATCTGTCAAAGTGACCCCACTCTGCAATATCTATAGATGCTCACATCTGTCAAAGTGACCCCACTCTGCAATATCTATAGATGCTCACATCTGTCAAAGTGACTCCCTCTCCACAATGTCTCTGGATGCTCACATCTGTCAAAGTGACCCTCTCTCCACAATGCCTATAGATACTCACATCTGTCAAAGTGACCCTCTTACCGCAATGTCTCTGGATGCTCACATCTGTCAAAGTGACCCTCTCTCCACAATGCCTATAGATACTCACATCTGTCAAAGTGACCCTCTTACCGCAATGTCTCTGGATGCTCACATCTGTCAAAGTGACCCTCTCTCCACAATGCCTATAGATACTCACATCTGTCAAAGTGACCCTCTTACCGCAATGTCTCTGGATGCTCACATCTGTCAAAGTGACCCTCTCTCCACAATGCCTATAGATACTCACATCTGTCAAAGTGACCCTCTCACCGCAATGTCTCTGGATGCTCACATCTGTCAAAGTGACCCTCTCTCCACAATGCCTATAGATGCTTCCATCTGTCAAAGTGACCCTCTCTCCACCGTTTCTATGAATACTCACATCTGTCAAAGTGACCCTCTCACCGCAATGTCTCTGGATGCTCACATCTGTCAAAGTGACCCTCTCTACACAATGCCTATAGATGCTTCCATCTGTCAAAGTGACCCTCTCTCCACCGTTTCTATGAATACTCACATCTGTCAAAGTGAACCCAATCCGCAATATCTATAGATGCTCACATGTGTCAAAGTGACCCATCATGTTTTTGATTGCATTTTTGAAAGGTTTCACAGAACTAAAGTTTAAATAAGTCTAGACATATTTAAACATTGCATATGTAATAGAACAATTGCGACAAATTCCGAGAGGGGGGTTGGAAAAGATTTTTATTATACTGGGTGGGGCGCTGCATTAAAACGTTTGAAGACCTGTGCTCCAGAGCAAGGAGAGAGAAGTAGCTGCAAGACACAAACACCCAAGGTGCTCAGGGAAGGAGAGATCTCCTGACAGCACTGGAGGAGTGAAGGCCACAGATCATTAAGACTGATCTCTGCAGATGGAGGACGAGCGACTCAGCTTCCTGGCTCGGGAGCTATGGCAACAGGATTGAGTTGAGCAAACAGTGGTGCAAGAGAGTCTCTCAGAGCTCCTGTTCTGTGACTCTGGCACTAGAAGTCCCATCACTGTAGGCTAGCCTTTGCCTCGAAGGAGCAAGGCTTCTTCGGTGTGGTTCCCAATATCACTTCACTGGACACTTGGCGAGTGTGGAGACGCATTTCACATCCTGAGGAGCTTTGCTTACGAATCAGAAGACATTTGTGGAGGAGCCAGGGAATTATGAGTCATGTAGCACTTCTTGTAGGGTTCATTCTAAATAACCCTACTCTATATTGGGCCATCTTAAAATCTATAACTCGGCCGGAGATTGAGCTGACAAGTGTGATTACGAGTTATGCTGTAACATCTAATGCCTTTACCACCTCCTGGAGTAGGCCTTGACTGCTCATTATTGTAAATCTGAGAGACACGTTTAGTAAATCAACAACTCTGGTATCCAAATGGTATGAAGTACTGTTAAAATTTGAAACGTCAATTATAAATACCAGCATCCACTACACATGCTGCCCACTAACTAACTATTACAACAGGATCCACAGAAATGTGCTATTAAATCTTGACAAGTCCCCATACAAGGTGGACAGCCAACAGAATTGGATGTGAATTGGATGTAGCTCAATGGGTACATTTTAGCCATGGAACTCCATGGTACCAGGACACTTGACAGCAAATCTCAGCATCACCACTTTACTTAAAGATGCTGGAAAGAAACACTGTATTCTGAAGCCTGTCAGAGCCCACACCACAGTCACATTGTCCTAGAAAGGGCAGCCTCCTGCCCTTGCCATCAGAATCACTGCCACCTCAGTTGTGATCTAGTAAAGTAGTTGGAAACTGTAGAGCCATGGCATATGATTTTTCCCAGTAAGCCAGTGGTGTGCTCTTGGGAAAATCCATTTTTGAATACACCCCTCAACTTCCTTTTGGTAGGACGGGGAGTATGCAATAATGGATTGGCTGCTACCCAGGGTAGGGGGCAAGTGCTCAGACTTCATGATGTAGTCACCGAAATGCAACATGGTGGTAAATGGGTAGCCTTGGAAGCAATTAGCAGTGTACTGCAGTCTCAGATCTACTACTGTTTAATCTGGGGCAAATCATACTCTCCCCATGGCTTTGTTCCTGGAACTACACGACATGTGCAATCTGAAATAGGTTTAATGGAAGAAATAAATGTCACGGGCATACTCCCAGGACAGTTCTACAGCATGGATTTCATTCACACATTGAGGGTAGTTTAAGGTCAGGTGCCCACTTACTGTATTTATGTCTCTGTAGCTAAACCTGCTCCTGGAACTTCATGGAGCAGGACCTTTTCTCTACTAAGCTCCTCCCTCCCAAGGGCCTCTTTTGCAGCTTGTAAAGGGTTGCAAGAGTGAAAGTTGCTTGTCTTGTGAGAGGGATAAATTGTCACGGACCAAAATGCGGAACACTTGGGGGCTGATTACGAGTTTGACGGTGCGGCGGTGGGACTGCCCCGTCGCTGCACCACCAAACCTGAATGAGATCTGCTCGCCAAATAATAATTTTTTTTGTCATTAGCGGGCAATGCCTTTGGCGTTCCCACAGTGGTGCCTATAAAATAGGCACCTTAATGGAAACATCAAAAAAGGTCCAGAACGGCATGGACTGAAAAGTCCATGCCGTGCTGGAACTTCTGTGCCTGCACTCAGTGAGGCACATGTTATGCCCCCCAGTGTGCATCAACAGGGCATGAGCCACAGGGGGGCCGGTTTCCTCTCTGCCAGGGTTTTCATGGAGGAGAAACTGCAAAGAAAATCCTGGCAGAGAAGAAACTCGTAATATGCATGGCGGGACCATGGAGGTCCCGCCAAGCATATGGATGTCACTGGAATGCCGCACCACTTCCAGGGAATGGCGGTTTCCCGGCATCATCGGCGGTCCCAGGGTGGCACGACAACTAGAGTCGTAATGTGGCAGTCATAAGGCCGCCTCAGCCACCCCCGCCACAAGTCTGGGGGTCCGAGAACCGCCATACTATTGATTAGCAAAACGCACACAAAAATGCCCCCCTCTCACGCTACTTCCAATATGACTTTAACAGCGACCAAATAAACAATTTCATTAGATCTCGTCTGGTACATTTATTTATACCTATTATTCATATATTCTCAGTGGAACCTAGTATACTCCAGAAAAAAAATATTTAAAGGCAGTAAATAGAATACACATATCAAAGCACTTACAATCTTATTCAGTCAACAAACTACATTCCAAATTGACATGAAACATTACAAAAACACCTAAGGAAATTACATCAAAAAAATCAAAACAAACATCCAACGAATATTTACAAAATCCGATTCAAGAATTTGAAATATGCTAAATCATTTCATTAATCGCAATCCTAAAAAAGACATAGTTCATAACAAGAGCAACAAGATTTGTATCACTTAATCAAAAACATTAAATGTAATAATTAGCTCTTGATGGATTTGCCGACGCGTTTCAGGTTCGGGTCATTGATCCCCAAACCCTCATCAGGGCTCTGTTAATCATCTGTTTAGGATGCAAGTAAACATGAAGTTTTAATGACAACCTATTTTCCTCTTCTCTAGTTATCACAGCGTTTGGACAAAGTATATTTGTACCTGTATCTTCCTTTGCAGGTGACCATTGGTCATTTATGTCGATAGATACACTCTTTTCTTCAGATCTTAGATGGCACACTTTAAAATCTGGAAATTAACCACATATTACCTCTATGTATGAGTCATTTACTTTTAAATCAGTCGAAAAACTGGATAGAGTTAATAATAAAATCCGTACCTCCGTCTACGCGGACTGGCGCTGTGGGAGGGGCGGAGGAATTTCTGTATCTGTTTGCTTTTGTCCTATTTAACAAAGAAACATATGATGCCTATAGCAGCATTGCTAATATCAATTGGCATTTTCGTTACCTTTAAAGCTAATACAAGCCTGCCATACCTTATTTATAATCCGCTGTCGTGTTACAGTTGGGCTGCGCCACCTTTTCTCAAGTAGCTGTGACTTTCACCTATTAGAACAATAACGTTCAATCAGGACCTACACATAGTGTACGACTCTTTTTAGACCTTTATATTGCATAGTAAACTACTGCCCTACCTGTTTTTTTAAAAGATAAAACGAGGTGTCTCCTCTCGCCCCCGTCTGCTGCCCCGTCCGGGGCTCGGCGTCTCTTAAGCTCGCCTCTGCTTCTGCACGTAAGTTTAGACTCGCTCCAAAAGGAATCAATCCATCTGTGTAAAAGGAGGCGCGATAATATATCAGTCGCGTTCTCTCCGTCTTTGCCGGAATACGCGAACATCCGCTACGCGTATGCTTAACCAATACCTGAAAATGCGGTCTGCTCAGCTTCAAAGAAGTCAATGTTCCTGCGTCCCTCACTCGCCGTATCTAAAGCCGGCAGCCATTTTAAGATGCCTTAAATGTCCAGTCTTTTATTATAATGCATCCTGGGGGTTGTAGTTTTCGAAAGAAATTATTTGTATGAACGTGGGCCACCCGAAGGTATTCAGATAGTTCAAGTTCAAATAAGTACCACATTTATTAAAGACAGGATTATTTAAAGCGTAAAACGTTGTGTAGCCAAATTGAAACAATCTTTCTTCATTCCAATCACAGGTGGTGGCTTGTAGACATTAACACTTCTAATAGGTCTCGTTATTCTTGCGAGACCATGCCATTTAAATGGAGCATTTTGCTGTATCCGCAGCGCCTTCAAGCCAACAGCGAGGAGCCAAAACTCAAATTCTTGACAATTCTGACATACTGTTCAACCCAGTCGTTATACAATTAAATTTCAAAATCAAGTATGCTTCTTTTTCAAGAAGCATCTTGTCAATGTCAACAGGGCGCTGCGCGTTATTTATTGTGAAAAGGACTGACCATTTGAAATCATTTTCATTATGGGACATCTCCACATAATGTTCAACCATGGGCGCAGTCAATATTCTCTTTTTTATTCTTGACCTGTGCTGCCCTATGCGAAGGTTAACCTGCTGGTTTGTTTTGCCAATGTAAATCCTGCGACAAGGGCAAATTATCACGTAAACTACGTTACATGTCCTGCAGTTCGAAAACCCAAGATGTTTCCATTTTATTCCCTAATGTTGAAACTCGATTCCTTCAATAGTACTACCACATGAAACACAGTTACCACATTTATGGTGGCCTTCTATTGGTTTCATGTCCCATAAGGCGAGGAGATCATGCTTGGGTTGAGGCTTAGGAAGATCAGCTCTCACAATTTGTTGTCCCAAGCTCCAGTTCTTCTTGTATTCAAAAATAGGGCACGGGAAAGGACACTCCAGGTCCTCCAAAAGGTGCCAATTTTTGAGCACAGCTTGTCTAAGCTTGTGCGTGTCCGGCCCAAAGGTGGTCACGCATACCATTCGATCTTACTCCTTCTTTTCTTTCGTTTGCAATAAAGCTTCTCGAGGGGTAAATCGAGCTCTTTTGTAGGAATGCTTCAAGAGCTTCCTTGGGTATCCTCTGTGGATCATTTCATTGCAGAACAACTGGGCATGATGGTCGTAGTCCCCTATCTCTGAGCAATTCCTCCGAATGCGCAGCATTTGGCCATAAGGCAAATTTGCCTTTAAGCTTCTGGGATGATAGTTTTTGTGGTGCAGGATAGTGTTCTTATCAGTTGATTTCTTGTATAGGGATGTTTTCAATAATCCATCAACACAGGTCAACTCCACGTCAAGAAAAGTAATTTTAGTGGTAATACTCTCCATGGAGAACTTGATATCCCCATGTCTGGTATTGATCCATTCGTGGAACGCCAACAGCTCGGCATGGCTCCCCTGCCACAGGAGCCAGACATCGTCTATATAGCGCCATCACTGTATGATGTTTATAATGTATGGATTGTTATTCTCCACAAACATGGTCTCATACTGTGCCATGTAGAGCACTGCCATCTCTGGGGCATAAGGACACCCCAATGGATCAAATGCATCAAAGCAAATAATGGTGACTATGGACGTCACGTCCCTTTATACACAAATTCCCCAAGAGGAAGCTCTGGAGGTAATTGAGCTGTATTTGGACAAAAGGGACAAGCCACACAGGGTGCCTACTTCATTTATCTTGAAACTTGCAGAGATAGCACATAAAAATAACTACTTTTTATTTAATGATCGGTTCTACATGCAAGTCAAGGGCACTGCCTTCTTTCTTTCTTAAATTTATAGTTTGTTTTATTTTTTATTGTGCTTAATTATGTAAATGTATTGATCTGTTGATGAGATCAGCATCAAATTTTAAATAAACCCTGAACTGAACTGTACTAGAGTCTATTCATACTTATTACGTCTGGCTTTAGCCAAGACCAAGACCTTTTATTTTTATTACAAATGATATGTATCCTATATTTACTTTTTGGGCGTTGATCCACTGATCGGTTATTGTGTCATTCACATCTTCTGCCCACTACAGCACAGAGTATGGGACAGTGGTTCAGCCAATTCAGACATTGGTTAACTTCACTATAAAGGCCAGCTTCCTGTATTTTTCCAAGAAGTTTGTATACACACATAGTAGTTCCCTTCACTGTCAGGAACTACTACAGCCATCTGTGCTTTTTGAGAGCAAAAATATTTTTACTTTTAGCCACTTTTTTTTTTTTTTTTTTTTAGATTGATGAGGGGCTTAAAGCTTTCACAAAATTACATTTTAAATCCTAATAAAACAAAGCAAGCTTTGATAAACTCATAAGGCTGGCAATGCCAGATTCATTGTCTTTTCCAATGTTTTCTTTTTAGGTTTGACGCTGGACAGAACTTTTTGATTTTATTAAACTGATATAAAATATACGTTCCAATAGGGGCTTTGAGCTAATCTTGTTTAGCTTTCTGTCTGTTGCTGTGTCATTCACCATTTACGTCCACCCAATACAGAATACAGCATAGACAAATGGGTTAGTACACTTCAACCAATGACTAAGTTCACTGTGAGAGACAGCATTCTACTCTTTCACTGGGAGCTCATTCACCCATAAAGTAGTTTCCTTCAGCACCAATGACTACTATTGCTATTTGTGTCATTTAGGACCAAAAAATATTTTTGCTTTTAGCTGATGTTTCATTTTTATTTTGGTAAGCTCCCTCAACCATAACAAAACAAGCACTCACACAATCAAAAGGATGGCATCCAACGCCAGACCCATTGGTTTTGCCAATGCCTCTTTAGATTATATTTTAAGTAAGCATTTGCTTATGATGCTGAATTTGTTGCTTGTGGGGGTCGGGGGAAGCCTTCTTGTCAATCAATCGATCAATCAGTGCCTATTAAGCGCGACTACTCACCTGTGAAGGTCTCAAGGTGCTGGAATTCTTGCCACGGTGGGTTCTGCCTTCACCAATGACTCGCTGTGACAGGTAGAAAGCAACGAAGCTGATGCATTGTGATAGAATCACTGCCTTGGAGGCGCAATAATACTGCAAAGAACTGACTTGTAAGAGGTGAATGACAAATATTCCTCTGGACTAGTCCAATATGTGATTGACAAAGCATCAAAGCAAAGGATGGAAGGGGCTGACCTAAACAAGCCAATGGCTGGAGATGGCTGACCCACTCCCCACTCTCTACACATTGTAAACAATAAGTCTGGGTGCCTTAAAGAACAGGATGGCTCAGAGAGAGGGCTTGCTTCGTTCCCCACAGCACAAGGACAGTGCCTTTGGTTCCAAGTAGTTACTTCTTGTATTTCTTTCACATTACAATACTGACCGGCGTGTTGCCGGTATAATGTCGTCAGATATACTCTGGTTAACTAAAATTGCAGCAGAGTTATACATATTTTTCCTTTTTTTATGCTGTAATACTAGAACTGGCTGGACGCCATTTCCAGCCTTCAATATTGCATTATTTACCAAAGTAGTTTGAAGATTATCTTTAAGTTTTCCTTTTTTAAATTCCGTGGCACGCGAGCATTTCAGTTCTGCATTTCAGCATCTCTATTCCCTCACTTTAACTGACAGAGAAGGCTTTAAGGGTGAAATAAAATCAAACACGACCCGCTGCTGCTTGGGGTTGAAGGCCATTGCATTTCGCCACAAGTGGAAAACAGAAGTACGGCGTGCTGGAAATAATTGATGTGCAAAGCGAAGTTCGCATAATTTCTTGTACGAAATTATGCAACATGTTTGAAAAGCTGATAAAAATGACCTCAAAAGCAAGCATGGCATTCACCACTGCGTGAATTTTGCGCGCACACACCTCCAGCGAATAAAATAAATAGAGCAAAAAGCAGTAATGTGTGAACCTATTATTTACCAGGTGAGCAGTTTGTGCTCAAGATTATGTCCAAGTTGGAAGGCATGGCTTTGAAGCACTAAATAAGAGGGAAAAAGAATGGAAGTTCACCCAAGGATCTAAAACACCCCCGGGTCGTGTGGATCTGAAACTTGTTTATTCCCAATAAAGGATGTTAGAAAGGCAAGCATGGAATTCATGCCAATTTGGATTGATATGGATAAGTGGATTATCACTAAAGCTACAAAATGTATCGGCATTATCTGAGAATTAGACAATACGACTTTTCAATGTATACTCACTTTCTGATCTTAAATGTTAAGCAGATAATCAAAAAGAAATTGGAGAAAGTGACTGTTCACGGCAAGAAACCAACAGTGGCGACCAGTCCTTATGGGCAGGGCGGTAAAACCCCACAAAAATTCTCCACTGTCACTCCGGGGGTCTCGAATTGCACGGGACATCCAGCTCGCAAGAGGCTGGAGGTACGACCATACCTTGACGGGGATCAGCGCACAACCACATCAACTAACACAAATAACTCTCATATTGTGATTACTTTTTAATGTTTACATTTTTTCACACAATTTATTTGAAGTCTGGAATGCATCTTAAAATAGGATAGGTGGATTAAGTATGACTGTCTGATAAGTTGTTTTTTTCAGAATTATGGCTTTTTTAGATGCACAAAAAGTATTTCTACAAATATTTTATTACATAAAAATACAATGTTCACACCAAAGTAACATGAGGTTTATAAATAGTGTGTGAGGGATTACACATCCAAGGGCCTTATTTATAAAGGCCTTGCGCTACCGGTGCGTCACCTTTTCCCATTGTAAAAGTGACGCACCGGCGGCGCAAGGCCTTCATAAATAAGGCCCCAAGTGTATAGAGTTTATAAACAGTCACAAAACACATATTGAATACATTGGTTATCGAATACACTTAGTGATGCATATATAAATGCATTGTAGCTTGTTTAAAAAATGTGTTTCTATTGAACAAGAGACAAGCATGTTAAAGTGGAAGTACCCAAAATAAAAACGAAAGTTTTTCCACTATGGCAATTAAATTATGCAACTACAAAACCCCTCTTACCTCTCATGGGTGGCCTTCTTGTTTTCTGTCTTCTTGAAGATGATGTCTTAGGTAAGTTTAATCAATGTATGTTAAATTGCTTTACTTACGTCGGCTTGGTGTGGCGCTTGGTGACGTTCTCCATGCCCGGTGTAAACCTGGGAATGCATTAAAAGCAGTAGCTAAATGCGATGCACCGCGCGCAACTAAATTTGTTTTATTTATTTATTTGTTTACTTTCCTCTGTTCGCCGTATTCCATAGTTTACTCCCCCCACCCTGCTCCACCATCCGCCCCGCCCGCAGCACTCCCTCCACCGGCCGCTACTGGTTAAAAGCCTACACCTCCCCAGGAAAGGTGCAACGAGGACAAATATCTTTATTTCTCCACATTTTTCCTCTTTCTATGCGTGCTGCATTTTACAACACACATATATGGAGGAAAACGCCTCCATTGATTGTCTTTGTGGAGTAAGGGGTCCCTTCCGGCACAAAAACAATCATTCCTACAACGGAGATGCCTTTGCACCATGGTGCAAGGTTCCTGCATTGGTGTTAGATAGTGAATTGTGCGCCAGCGAAAATAAATAAAACGAATTTCGTTGCACACACTGCATCACCAAATTAGTTTTATTTATTTTTATGTTTACTTACCTTTTAAAGTCCGTAATCCATACATTACTACCCCCCACCTGCCCCTCCCCCTCCTCACGTCACCGCCCAGCCGGTACTCCTACTACCGGCCGCGGCTGTGCAAGGTGCATTGAAGGCACTTAGCATCCTCCCTTCCTCTATAAGAAATGAAGAGCCGGAGGTGGACTCACCCAGCTATTAACCCTTAGAAGGGCAGCGGGCACTCAAAGAAGCGGTGCATGTTAAATTGTTGTGAGTGCCTAATCACACACGGAAAGTTTACACCAACTCTCTAATAGAGCACTATGCACCCACACCTCAGAGGCTCTCTTAGCATTCGCCAGTACCCACCCTCACACTCATGGTGTGACTGAAGGCATGGGGCGATGAAAAGGGCAAGGCAAAGGGACTGCAACATGCCCAATCACAATGCAACATAGCGTGCTGTGTAGGGACTCTGTTAAAGGCTATGCACTGTCAGGCAAAGTGTATGTGTGTGAATATATGAGAGAATCTTGTGTGATGTCCCAGTTTTGGCAGAGGATGGCCCTTTTTGTACTCAATGGCAGTGGCGTGACATTAGCCCCTACAGCCCCCGCAGTATGAGGGGCCCGAGCTCCATACATACAATGGCAACTTCTGTCCTGGTGGACACATGTGACATATAGTGCCTCTTCCTACTATATATAGTGCCCTTCTCTTCCGAAGAGGGCACTAAGTGGCACATCGTGCCCACTTCTGGCATTTGCTGAGCATTTTCGGGGTGAGTATCACAGGCTCGATGGGGCTCCCACAGCTAATGGAGACCATCACAGGCATAAGAAGGGCATTTCTGGTCCAAGAGAGCCATCATTCGCATATGGAGGGTATCCTTGAAATCTGGTGCTCCCTGACAAGCTTGGACTCCTCTGATTTCTAGAGGGTATCCCTGGCTTCTGGCAGGCATCCCTGATATAGAGGGAACACCCATGGATTGAGGCTGGCATTCAAGGGCCATTCCTGTTGAATCACTTGCCTCTGATGTTTCCCCTTGGAATATGATGGCCTTTCATGGGATATGGCAGTACACCTGGAACCTGGTGGCCTTACCTGACACCAATAAGCTCTCACTGGCATACTGCAGCCCTCCTTCAACATATGTTGGACCTCCTTGGTATACAGTGACCCTGATGCCACAATGTGGCCACCTCTAGCATTTCTTGGTCATGTATTAATATTTCAGGCTGCCATAATGGTGCCAATCCATAGAAATGGGTACAGATTTCTGACTGTCTCCTATAGCATAAGGTATTCATTCCTGGCATGAGTTGGGGATGATTCTTCACACCTGGAAGCCTCCTCAAGCATAAGGTGAGATATTTAACATCTGGTGACCATCAATGGCGTAATGTGGAAATCCCTTAATCCAGTGGTCACCCTTAGCATAAAGTGGTAATCTCTGACATTTGGTGAGCATTCCTGGTACCTGGTTGCTATCTGTAGCACAATATGGGTGTCCCTGTACACAGAAGATCTCATTGACACCTGATGTACCCTTACATAATGGTCTAAACCTGGCTTAATGTGACCATGCCCCACAGATAGAATCTGGTGGACATTCCTGGTATCTGCTGGGCATCCTTGGCAGTTCCTGGCCATCCCAGGTTTCTAGTAGCCAACATTGGCATTTTATAGCTGTAAGAAAGTAGGCATACCTGGTGTCTGATGGCCCCACTGACAGCCAATGGCCACCTCTGGCGGACCTTATTAATATTTTGTGAACATGTTTGTCATATGAGGCTAGTGCACATCCATGCAGGCCCATATCTGTCCAGTATTGTGGTATTAAACATGATTGCTTGATGAAAATGCTAATTTGAGCCTTAAAAACAAATTATAGTCTCACTGGCTTTGCACTACAATACATCTCTCTATACCAAATCTTTTTGCCTCTAGTCTAAGGAAAATTAGTTTGGAGGAAGCTGTCTGCCACAAAAGAACTGAAAAGAAAGCTAAAAAAGGACAATAACATTGCTTAGAATATGGACGAACAGCATTCTATGAACCTGTAAAGGGTTTATCAATTTTCTTGAAAGCCAAGTCATGTTTTTTATTGAGTACCCTTGACTCTATTACAAAAGGAATTTTATGAAATGGTTCTTCCAAAGCAGTGATTCTTAACCTTTTGCCTTCTGTGGACCCCCACTTAATCCTTACTGGAACCCAGGGACCCCCACTGAATCATTAATGGAATCCGGGGACCCACACTGAGTCACTACTAGAAGCCGGGGACTGATTAAATGATTATTAATTAGCAAACAAATATATATATGTATGCATATATATATATACATATATATATGTATATATATTTATATATATATATACATATATTACCTACTGGCGATAGCCAGTAGGTATATATAGTTAGGATTGTTTTCCATAGGGAAATCGCAACATTCTATTGGGAATAACTTTGGCGCCGGTTGAGGAATCTTCCTGAAATTTTCCTTAACTTTGCCTCGCGGCACTCCGCTCCTTCCCTTGGAGTTTGGGGGGGATTCGTCAAGCGTGGGCCGAGATAAAAGGGGGGTCCCAAAACGTGTTTTCCCCATGTTAACTTCCATAGGGCGGTTGGACTCACTTTTAGCCCGAACGGCTGAATGGTTTTCCACCAAACTTGGCAAAATTGTAGGGACTGGTAGCCCGATGTGCCTTTGCTATGTCTCAAGATATGTGCTCCAGTGGTTTTTACGAAAATTAACTTTGAAAAAATATATGTTGGGCTACATTGGGCTATATATATGTTAGAGCCCAAATGTAGCGCAATGTAGCCCAATGTAGCCCAATGTAGCCCAAAGATGGCCACCATAGACAAAAAAAACAAATGTAGCCCAAATATCAGCCAGATGTAGCCCAACTATAGCCCAATGACAGAATGTCCCAGAGTGTTCTAAAGAACAACTAGAGCGCTAACAGTCATACTTATGACAAAAGTATGGCACACCTGAAGTCATCTTGATTGGAATAAAGTGTTAACACTTAAAACATTTAATTTGCAAAGGAACAAAATGAGGGGGTTCATTTTGCCATAGAAATTATGATTAGTGCTGAAGAAAGAAAAATTAGGGCACATTTTGAGTGACTTCTCAAATCCTCTTATATTTCATTAAAAAAAGTCTGATATGCAGTCTCCCAAGATGGCCACCAGAGACAAAAGAGCCCAAATGTAGCTCAAATATCAGCCAGATGTAGCCCAACTATAGCCCAATGACAGAATGTCCCAGAGTGTTCTAAAGAACAACTAGAACGCTAACAGTCTTACTTATGACAAAAGTATGGCACACCTGAAGTCATCTTGATTGGAATAAAGTGGTAACACTTAATACATTTAATTTGAAAAGGAACAAAATGAGGGGTTTCATTTTGCCATAGAAATTTTATATATATATATATATACTCACTGAAAAAACCATAGGTTACACACCAGTTATAGTTAGGAATTAGCATTTAAAAAACCTTTGAAATTCACTGAAAAAACCATAGGTTTCACACCAGTTATAGTTAGCTGGAAATTTTACTCGCATAAAACCATTGAAATTCCCACGTTATAGTTAGTTGGACTCACTATAACTTGCACGTCTGCAATGCACTGCTGATGACGTCACATATTACATCACTCATGCATATATTTAAATATTTAAACATTACTCGCTAATATATGTATTCACTAAGATACACTTAATAAGCCAGTTAACCAATCCATTTTTTTTTTAAAACACTGAAAAAACCATAGGTTTCATGCCTTATATAGTTAGGAATTAGCATTTAAAAAACCTTTGAAATTCACTGAAAAAACCATAGATTTCAGGCCTTATATAGTTAGGAATTAGCATTTAAAAAACCTTTGAAATTCACTGAAAAAACCATAGGTTTCAGGCCTTATATAGTTAGGAATCAGCATTTAAAAAACCTTTGAAATTCACTGAAAAAACCATAGGTTTCAGGCCTTATATAGTTAGGAATTAGCATTTAAAAAAACCTTTGAAATTCACTGAAAAAACCATAGGTTTCAGGAGTTATATAGTTAGGAATTAGTTTTTAAAAAACCTTTGAAATTCACTAAAAAAACTATAAGTTTTAGTGGTGTTATAGTTAGCTGGACATTTTACTCATACAAAACCAATGAAATTGCTCCTATATAGTTAGTTGTACTAACTATATTTCGCGCACCCGCAATCCACTGCTGATGATGTCACATATTAGATCATTCATGACATGGTCAGTGACATCACTGATGACATCTCAAATGACATCACTGATAACATCACTGATGACATCATCCACGTGACAATCACATACACCTTTTCATACACTATTACAATTTTTCAACACTCTTTGTAAAATACAGAGTATCATATTTAAATCCATTGTCACAGCAATACAAGTATCTAAAAATCCACTCAGTGATTCATAGATGTATACACACATCTAATCACTTACCTATGGATTCACTCATACATGCTGTCAATGAACAATAGAACACTATCAAAAATACTTATACATCTATATCGACATTAAACAACAGCACGCATCCTATTCACATATGAAGTCATCCTATTCACTTATGCAAACAATGGATCATACTTACATATTTACTTAGCAAAACACTTATACAAACACAACTTCTTCTATTCATTTAGATAGTAAGTCATACTTAGTGAATTATAAAATCATTATTACAAGTATACAGTTATCCATACAGTCACTCACACAATCATTGTGTCTTATGTATACTTATTTATATACAACAACTGACACATAAACTGCCTTTTATTTTTCTAGTTTGTTGGACCTGTACTTTTGAGAAATATATTTGCTCATCACCACACCCATAAAGAAATTCCCTCACCCAAACTGTTAGAACATGTAGTTTTAACTTCATATATCTACTGAATCAACTATTCACACATCTTTGGACAGTCACACACCCCCCACCGAACCACACACACTTTCACACTCCCATACAAATACTCAGTTAACTAATCAATAACTAATATAGACTTTCACATAGCTAGTAACCAACTGTGGAATCAGTTTACACAACAACTGACAAAGTGATACAGATATTCACACAGTTTACTCACTATCCACTACATTTAGTGAGACATTATAAATTGGTCAAAGTAAACAGTCAATTACACTGCTACTAAATCCTCCATCCAAATATTTATTTATATATATCCACTCATTCTTCAATGCAAATTGCTATATATATAATGCATATTTAAATAACGAAGCAAGCCACATTCACTGGATGATGTCATCAGTGATGTAATCAGTGATGTCATTTGAGATGTCATCAGTGATGTCACTGACCATGTCATGAATGATCTAATATGTGACATCATCAGCAGTGGATTGCGGGTGCGCGAAATATAGTTAGTACAACTAACTATATAGGAGCAATTTCATTGGGTTTGTATGAGTAAAATGTCCAGCTAACTATAACACCACTAAAACTTATAGTTTTTTGAGTGAATTTCAAAGGTTTTTTAAAAACTAATTCCTAACTATATAACTCCTGAAACCTATGTTTTTTTCAGTGAATTTCAAAGGTTTTTTTAAATGCTAATTCCTAACTATATAAGGCCTGAAACCTATGGTTTTTCAGTGAATTTTATATATATATATATATATCAGTAGGTAGTTGTAGTTAGGACCTATTATGCACAGGAAATGCTCAACATTCTATTCCCAATAACTTTGGCGCCGATTGATGAATCTACGCGAAGATTTCCAAACTTTTGGCCAGCTCTAGTCCGCTCCTATCCTGAAAGTTTCGGGGTGATTTGTCAAGTGGGGGCCGAGAAAAAAAGGGGTCCCAAAACGTGTTTTCCCCATGCAATTTCCCATAGGACCATTAGCCAAAGCTACAGCACGAACGGCTGAACGGAATTATGCCAAATTTGGCAAAGAGGTAGTCCTCAGTTCAGACTTGTGCCTTTTGCTTATATGGTGGCAATCTGTTCAGTAGTTTCAGAGAAAATTACAGTTAAAGTCATTTATATATCTATGGGCGCGGTGGATCCGAGGAGTGTGCGAGATTTGTCATCGTACCATAAGCGCACCCTTCCGATCACGCGCTGAATGCTAATTGACTGTCAAGTGGTTGTCTACATTCGAAACCAGGAACTGTTGGCAGCCATTTTGTGCTTCGGTAGAAGCGAGGCTGAGGAAGTCAGTGGAATATGTGTGCAAAACAGAGAAAGGGGGCAGGGTAGAAATAATTGTACACTCTAGACCTGCTTAGGGGGTCCCAGAAGGACCCACAGGGCCCACAATGTTTTTTTTTTTTAAACCCAGCAGTTGCGTGTAGGGTACGCGGACTGTGCCGTAAAATAAATAAAATAAAACAGAGTTTTTTGTATAATTAGTCCCCAGGGGGTTAAATACCGGGGGCAAAATTATTAAATTTTATGTGGGGCCCAGAGGGGCCCCGCAGTCTCGGGGATCGTCACCCCCCAGGGCTAAAAAGGAAAAAATGGTGGGAGGAGGGGTCGAAGGTCCGCAAAGTCACGGGGGCCACCACCCCCGGGGCTTTATGTATTGTGGGAGGGGGACTGCATTCCCCCCTCCTGGAGCACTCGAGGGCCCCGTTACCCCCCGGGGCTACGAAAAAAACATAAGTTTTGTAATGTCGACAATCTTGTCTCCCATTTAAATAGGCACAAAGTATTTTTTGAAGTGCATTGTGAATCGTGAAGCAATACTGTCTAATTGTGATCGATAAAGAAATGAAAGAGTTGTGTACTTCTTTTGCTCGTAATGTACATATGGGTAGATTTACAACTTCATTGCGTTACTGTTGCATCATTTTTAACCACTTGGATGCTAAGGTGTTTTATGGCTTCCCATGTAATTTCCATTGAAGTCAATGGAAACTCCATGACGAGCTGGGCTCGTCATGAGCGTCGAAGGGGTTAAGATGGGAAAAGTGACGCTCAAGTGGCTCAAGTGGGCTTGTAAATCTGCTACACAGGGTTCTGTCTTACTTTGCTTTCCTTTCTGTCATGTAGAGGATCTTGGGTAAATATAACTGTTTCTGTACAGCCAGTACCTCTCAACCCTACCCCCAAACTGCTTACTGCCTGTTACCATAGTAACAGTTCATGGAACGCTTAAGTGAGCACAGAAGTTAGAAGTTCACCACACTATGTTGCTAATCGCAACAATTACTGTGCTAGAGTTTTAAAAGTTTTCCATCGGAAACGTTAGTCATAGAAGAAGTCAGTGGAAAATATAATAAAAATTATAGCGGGGTTCGCTGGGGCCCCCACAGTCCCGGGGCTTCACTCATGTTGGGAGGGGGGTGCAGTAGGCTGTGTAAATTATATCGGGGAAACAACAATGCGGCTTATTGCAGCTTTTCTTTGATATAATGTGGAATAGTATGTATTTATTAGGCAGTATTCACTTTTGTTACGGATAGAGCCACTTTGTTACAGGAAATGTATTAATATGTAGGACGGCGTGTTCTGTATGTGTTCGTGGAACAAATTTAACGTTTAATTGGCTAAGGTGTTCCAACAACAAGCTTAATGTTCATTGGGTGCGAACCATTGAAAGTAGAAGTGTTTTCTGCATTTCACTTCTGCTCCGGAGAGTAGCAAGGACATCTAATTGGCTTACATGTTGTAAGGAGGACTTTCCTGAGCTTTATGTTGGTTTGTTACGAACTATTGAAAGTAGAAGCGTTGCCAGCAATTCACTTCTGCTCTGCGGAGTAGGAGGGACATCTGATTTGCGACGTGCTCCAAGGAGGACTTTCCCAAGCTTAATGTTGATTGGCTGTAAACTGTTGAAAGTAGAAGTGTTGTCAGCGATTTCTTCCCTCTTCGCGGAGTATTGGGGACATTTCATTGGGTAACTTGTTCCAAGCGGGACCTTACGAAGCTTAATGTTCATTGGCTATGAAGCATTAAAAGTAGAAGTTTTGGCAGTCATTCCTTCCTCCTCTGCGGATCAAAATAGACATTTTATTGGCTAAAGTGTTTCGAGCACAAGTTTACTCCTTATTGGGTGGGAACGGTTCACTGTTGTCAGTGATTTTGTGACGCACTTCCAAAGGAGTATGGGAAAAGAAAGTAGTATAGGGGAGGTTAGGAACACTATTAACTCTGTACAGTGGTAACAAGGTGGTGGACAGGGATTATGAAGGTAAAAATTGTTTTTATATGCTCTAAGGGCCATTTATATAATTGCTGTGTGCTGTACAAATCACGGCGGAAAAATGACAGTGTCTTTCGGTGTTTTTTTCATCAAGTTTGCGGGTGGCAGGAGCATTATTTACTTATAATGTGGTGTTTACTTTTCTGATGGGAAGGTGTGGTTGCGCAGCAAAAATGTCAGTCTAGGTTTGAAACAGTTTTATTTAGCAAATACAAATAAACTTTCTTCAGAAACTGACGCTGCATATATATGAAAGGGGTGACAATTAAAAATGCAATTTCAGAAAATATCAGTTAAGCGTGGCCATACCCTCCTTTTTTCTGCTATAGTTGGTAAAAGTGTTGCCCCATATTCTTAATAATGTAAGAGGGCATCAGTTACTTTTAGATAAAGTAGAATAGAAGTGCTACAACAAACACTCCCGCACTACATTATCTGAGGTCAGGAGAACAAGTAAAAAACAGTTAAAAACAAGTGACTTCATATTACATAGAAATGTATGCATTATTCTTTTTCAAATTTGTATTCTGTAGAATTCAGGAACATTCTGTCGTAGTGCTTAGAGGTCACACAGTGTTTCCCTAACAAATCACATACTCACTTAAGAATATATAGGATGGTACTATTATAATATACAGTATTGGTCCTATATATTCTTTAGGGAGAAAGTGAATAGGAACCGCAAATGAGAAGAATAGAAATTAGAAAATAACATTCAGAAATGTAGGGTTTATCGAATATTTAAAGTAACAAAGTATATATGAAAGCAATATTTGAAATTCTGCAATTTCATAAAATATACTCCCTGAAAAAAATTCTGATCAAGTACGTTCTAATGTTTTCTAATCTGTATTACAGATGGCGCCGAACAATCTCCTATTCCTCTTCTGTAACAATAGGACAATCTATTACAATATAAAGATTGATACCATTGTTACAGTAAAAAGAAAAGGAAAATAAAGTTATCTATTTAACAGAACATCCATAACGAAATACATTCGAGCGGTAAATTTTCTGAGCTTCTTTTCTTTGGGAGCTCAAACAAGTTGATCTTCGTGGCGATGGGTCATAAACCTCTCTGAGATCATGACTGTGAAAATTATAATATATATATTCACAGTATATGATCAAAAGGGAGGAACAGACTAAAAACTAGAAGCTGGTGATGTAGCTTATATATCTTTACTCTTTGTGACGTCGGGTCATGAACTCCACTGAGATTAGCATAACTGTTAATATTATAATATACATATTAACAGTATATAATCCCGTAGGGAAAACGCACTAGCAACTGGAAGGTGGTAACGTTAATTGTAAATGTTTAGGGTCTGCGCCGACGGGTCACCAACACCTCTGAAGCGAAGTACAGTGTCAATATTATAATATAGAAAGTCACAATATATAGGCTGAAAGGAGCCAGAAAAGGAGCAATGTTTGTTGTAATCTATCTGTTTCTGAAAACATGCGGCTGACGTTACAGATAAAAAGGGAAAAACATGCAATAACACTTTTTTCTAGATATAAATGTTTAAATATTGACAAATAGCCACAAATTATAACTATCAACTATGCTATAATGAAACAACTTACAACTCCGGAATATGTTTGTTGATGCAAAACAAGAATGCGATGCTAGAAAAGGGAACCTGCATCACAGATTGGCGACGCAGAAATAACTCGCGAAAACGAAACTAATCGCACAATAGGAGTGGTTTATATCGTTTTTGGTTGTTTAGTAGCCTATGGAAGGAAGATTTGGCTCCGCCTATGTAGATGTCACGTTTTACAGTTTACACGTGCTCACGTTTAACTGTTTTACTTGTGGACGTGTTGGGATAAGTTACGAACTGTGAAGCTGTAAAGGCTTCGATTTCCATAGTAACATGTATAAGGTCCTTATTATCTACATACGTTGGAGAGTTTAAAAAGTGTTACCCGGTAAACTGTGTCCTTTGCATTATCATGATTAAAAACATCTAAATATAAGATATTAAAAAAAATACCGCTTACAATAGAAGAAAAAAAAGAACGTATTAATATTTGTTATCACTATACTTTTTAATAAAAAAAATGCAGCATTTGTAAAGCGTAAAGCTACCCCCGGAATGGTGTGCCGGCGTTTGGGCGTTGGGAAGATTAAGCAAGATGTTACCTACAGTGAGATAGTGGTGGGCTAAGATGGTGATGGACTTTGCAATCGAACTGTGAAAGCTGTTCTTGAAAGTCAGGTATTATAGGTGCTGCGTCATACTTTTACCACACTTATATGTTAATTACTGCTAATTAAGTTGAAAATATTCTTAAATTATAAGTAGGGCTCCTTGATATATATTTTTAATGATTTTTACAGATAAATACAGACAGAAAAGTATTTTCCTTGCTGTATTTATTTTAACACTTTGGCTGCTGGAGCTATTCCCCTGCTGTGCTGGGCCATAATAAAAACGGGTGTGGTCATGACGAGCTCAGCTCGTCATGAGCACCTGAGAGATATATGCCATGACGAGCTGAGCTCGTCATGAGCACCGAAGGGGTTAAAGTGTGGATAAATACAGAAATTACGTTATTTTTTTAGCGTGCTGTCAATGATGAGTAGTAGGTTAAAACAATAAAAGACTTTTAGTAAAGAGCCTTAAAGAGCAATATATATCCTCGTATAAGAAAACTTACACATTTTAATATGAAGATGGTGTATAGTTTATCATCTAAGAGTCTTTACATGAGTGAAATTGTCAGTCTTTCAGCCATGAGTGCATATTTATCTGTAAAATAAATGTGGTGACCGCTGAAGCTCTAGACCGTCCCTTCACCCTGGAGGAAATCCAGGACGCCATCTCGCTTTTACACCCCGGTAGAACGCCCGGTCCCGATGGATACCCTCAGGAGTACTACGCGGCCTTTCGGGACGTCCTGGCCCCCCACTTGCTGGACCTCTTCCGTCATGTGGAGGAGACAGGCACATTCCCACCTGAATCGGACGTGGCCACGATAGTGGTTATTCCGAAGACACAACCGCCCTCCTTGGGTTGTGCAGACTACCGTCTGATCTCACTGATCAACACGGAGATTAAGCTCTTCGCCACTGTCTTGGCTCAGAGTCTCCGACCCCTCCTGCATGACCTGGTCCACCCTGACCAGTGTGGGTTCATTCCTGCTAGATGCACTCGCCACTGCATCCGCCGTCTTCACCTGGCTCTGGCCCACCGCGATCGGCTAACTCCGTACCTAACGCTGCTTTTTATAGACTTCAAGAAGGCCTTCGACACGGTGAACTGGGATTATCTGCAGGATGTGCTGGACAGGATGGGTTTTGGTCCCTCGTTCCGCCATCTGATCAAAGTCCTCTACACTAATCCCAGAGCCCGCGTGCTCATTAATGGAGAGCTTTCTGAGGCCTTCCCCATCTGGAGGGGCACGCGTCAGGGGTCTCCCCTTTCACACCTCTTGTTCGCGTTAGCGATGGAACCCCTGGCAGCGACCATCCAGCAGGATCCGCTCATCAGGGGTTGGGCCTGGGACTCGAGCCAGGTGGATAAGATAGCCCTACATGCAGACGACGTTCTGCTATACCTGGCGGACCCGGATAGTTCTGGCCCCTGGTGTCTGGAGGTTCCCTCCGCTTTTGAGCGGGTCTCTGGGCTCCACCTCAATGCGGTGAAGTCCACTCTGGTCCCACTGCATCCCTCCCGGCAATGCTACGACTGGCAGTTGGATATCCCCCTTAGAAGACATTCGGTCAAGTACCTTGGCGTCTGGGTAGCTCTTCTACCGGAGCTCGAGTGGGCCTTGAATATTACACCCTTGGCTGTCAGGATGAAAGTGGACCTCAAGAGGTGGCAGGCCCTCCCCCAAACCCCCTGGGCAGAAGCGCGCTCTTCAAAATGATGGTCCGCCCCCGTTTCCTTTACATACTGCAGAACACTACTATCCATCTCCCGGGTAGTTGGTTTCGCGAGCTCGATGGCGTCCTCACCCGGTTTCTCTGGCGAGGAGGGAGATCGCGCTTATCCCTGGCACAATGTTGTATCCCCCCCTTCGATGGGGGTGACCAATCTTCGCCTCTACTACCTGGCCACGAAGCTCATCGTCATCCACGACTGGTACGCGAGCGGCTGGTCCGACCCTGTGGAACTCAGTATGTTGGATTTCGCGTGGGTCCAGGCGTTTTTGTATGGTAGCCCAGTGCCACAGGCTATGGCCCCGGTCACCAGGACGATGTTCCTGGCCTGACGTACGGCCCTACGTCACGTGGGGTGGGACCGGAAGCTCACTCAGAAGATGCCACTTTGGCATGGGTCCTGGGTGCCGGAGGTTTCGTCCCTGCAGGGGTTCCGGCGATGGGACCTCATCGGGGTCTCGGTGCTCGGCGATGTTTTGGTGCGGGACCACATCCGCTCCTTCGCTGACCTGCAGCAGCGCCACGCCCTTCCTCCCTCCCAGCTCTACAGATACCTGCAACTCAGACACGCCCATTACATGCATGTCTCACCTCCTGTCTCCCTTCCAGAGTTCAGCCCACTGGAGGCCCAGGTGATGATGGGGAACCTAGGGCGGGGGGAGTGTGCCGCATATACCGATCCCTGGTAAACAATGGCCCGCTTCTTTGGATCAGCTTCGGGCTCGAGGGGAGGGTTGGCAGGGCCCCCTAGAAGAGGCAGATTGGAGGGATGCCCTCATGGCGCCTAGAACCCTGACCATGTCCTCCAAGTTACGCCTGGTCCAACTGTACTACCTCCACGTAGCTTACCTCACCCCGGCACGTCTCTTTCGGGCCCGGTTGAGGCCCTCTCCGGCGTGCCCGCGATGTGCCTTCACCCCCGCCGATTTCTATCAAATGGTATGGTGCTGTCCGGCGCTGGCGCCGTTTTGGAGGGGGGTGGAGCGTGAGCTTACGCAGGCCCTGGGATAGGAGGTTCCCTATGATCCCATACGTATGTTATTGGGGTTGTTTGATGGCTTGGATGGGTCTAGGGTGGATAAGCGCATTTTGGGGACAGCTGTGGCGGTGGCCAAGAGACACATAGTAGCGCACTGGTCCAGGCCAAGGCGCCTACGGTGCGGAGATGGAGGAGGGGAGTGGACTGGTGTGGGATCCAGGAGGAGGCCGTGTTCGAGGCCCGGGGATGTCCTGACTTATTCAGCAAAGTGTGGGGTAAATGGTTTAATATGATGCCACCATGATGATCTGCCGTTCCTTTTATTCCAGGTACCACTGTAATTAATACATGGACTGCCATGCTAAACCCTGATGGACTGCCCCTCTCCCTGTCAGCATACAGCCCCATCATGATCTCTCCAATGATTATTGACCTGCGACCCATGAATTTTCCTTGCTGTTGTAAATCTAATAAAGTTGATTATCAACAAAAAAAAAATGTGGAAATATACTAATTTCAGATTCATTTTTTTACAAAATTCGAAATATATATTGGTAAATACACATACAATTATTAAGTTATACTAAGGAATTATCTTTTAAAAAACCTTTGAAATTCACTGAAAAAACCATAAGTTTCAGGCAGGTTATAGTTAGGAATTATCATTTAAAAAACCTTAGAAATTCACTGAAAAAACCATAGGTTGTTAGGGGTGTTATAGTTAGCTGGACATTTCACTTATACCAAACCATTGAAATTCCGCCGTTATAATTTGTTGTACTAAGTATAACTCGCGCGCCCGCAATCCAGTGCTTCCCGGAGTTATGGAAGCACGCCTCAGTCATCCCCCTCCTGAAAAAAGCTGGGACGGACGTCCTTAACCCCGAAAACTACCGCCCCATCTCCCAGCTCCCCTACCTCTCCAAGGTTTTGGAGAAATTGGTTAACGGCCAGCTGACTAAGTATCTGGAAACAAATCACCTTCTTGATCCCTCCCAGACAGGCTTTAGAGCCAATAACAGTACGGAAGCAACGCTGCTGGCAGTGTCGGACAGTATCAGATCCCGCACCGACCAAGGTGGGGCGGTGGCCCTGATACTGTTGGACCTGTCAGCGGCATTCGACACGGTCTCCCACAACTGCCTGCTGAACATTCTCTATGAAAAAGGTGTTCACTCCACTGCCTTAAGCTGGCTACAGTAATTCCTGAGCAATCGCACACAAGCAGTGCATATGGGCCAATTCCATTCCAAGCCGAGCCACATAGGTTGCGGTGTCCCCCAAGGGGCCTCCTTAAGCCCGACCCTTTTTAATGCCTATATGTCAGCCCTAGCTAAAATCGGTGGGGCCAGTGCCCTACACCCACTGCCTTGGCCAGAAACTTAGGAGTCATGATTGATCCTATTTTGGGGATGAGTCACCAAGTGAACAGGACCATCTCTACCTGCTGGGGCATAATAAACATCCTGCGGAAGATAAAATATTATCTATCCCCTCAAGCCAGGAAACAAGTGGTAGTTGCTTTAATAGGCTCAAGATTAGACTATTGCAATGCCCTACTTCTTGGCATTAACAAGGGCCTCATAAGGAGACTTCAAATGGTACAGAATGCCGCAGCAAAATTTGTACTAGATCTTCCTAAGCGGGCCTCCGCCACGGCTGCAAGAAAAAGTTTGCACTGGCTTCCGATAGAGTCCAGGATCGCTTTTAAGTCCCTATGTCTGATCTATGGGGCTTTGGCTGCAAATGGGTCTAGAGGTCTGAGGGAACTGCTGGTTCCCTATACCCCTGGCAGAGCTCTGCGCTCAGCTAATAAGTCCCTGCTGGCTATTCCCCGTGTCCGCAGAGCCAAATGGGGTGGCAGAGCCTTTTCAACCTTGGCTCCTAAGCTATGGAATGCTCTGCCAACTGAGATTAAATCCCTCCCCACTAAGCAAGCCTTCAGGAAGATGCTCAAAACGTGGCTATTTGCCAAAGCCTACCCCTAGCTCTGGATTTGCCTTATTTGATTTTTTTGGTTAGGCGCCTTGATGCCTTCGGGCTTAGTTGCGCGTTTATAAATCCCATTTCATTTCATTTCATTTCATTTCATGGGAAGTGGGGCATTGGCATTTGCTCCTACGCGGACGACACGCAACTGATGGTGGCCCTGGATGAGAAACCAGACACTACCAAATCTAAACTGCACAATTGTCTTTCTGAAATGGCCCAGTGGATGCACACTCATTGTTTGAAGTTGAACGCCGGCAAATCTGAAATCTTATTGTTCGGCGTTGCTAAAGTAGTGTGGGACGCCTTCTGGTGGCCGTCCACCTTAGGCAAGGCCCCCGTCCCAAAACAACATGCCAAAAACCTGGGTATCATCATGGACGGCGCCTTGTCTATGAAGGAGCAGGTGCGTTCCCTCTGTGGCAAGGGCTTCACCATTCTAAAGCCCCTAGCCAGACTGTTCCCTTGGATACCACTGGACTGCAGACGCTCGGTTACTCAAGCTCTGCTGGTCAGTCTCATGGACTATGGCAATGCCCTGTTTGTAGGCATGAATGAGCATTTATTCACACGCCTACAAGTACTGCAGAATGCAGCAGCAAAACTTGTGTGTAATAAGGGAAAGTTTGATTCCACCTCAGAATGTCTGAGGAAATTGCACTGGTTGCCAATGTGCCAGAGAGCAGTTTTTAAACTGCTCAGTCATACTCATAGAGCTCTCTATAAAACAGGCCCGAAATTACTTTAGGAGAAGATCGAATTCTATGTACCCACGAGAAACTTGCGATCGCTCCAATCAGCTCTTGCTAGAACAAGACGCATTAACAAAGTAAGGACAGGCGGTCGCTCCTTTTCCTATCTAGCAGCTAAGAAGTGGAACGAGCTTCCTCAGGACCTAAGACTTATCACCAACTACCTTCAGTTCCGAAAAAAACTGAAAACACATCTATTCCTTAAATCTTAAGCATCTGTGTGCTAGTGTCAGTCTGCAGATTTATCAGTACTGGTTTCAGCGCCTTGATATCCCCTGGGATGAGTGTTGCGCTCTACAAATAACATAAAATAAATGTCACATATTACATAATTCATGATATGGTCAGTGACATCACTGATGACATCTCAAATGAAATCACTGATGACATCACTGATGACATCACTGATGACATCTTCCACGTGACAATCAGATACACCTCATCATACACTAGTATAACCTTTCATCATTCACTGTAAAAAACAGAGTACCATATTTGAATCCATTGACACCCCAATACAATTTTCTAAAAACCCACTCAGCGATTCCTAGATCTACACACACGTCTAAACACTTGCCTATAGATTCACTCATACATGCTAACAAATATCAATTGAACACTAATAAATATACTTATACACCTACATCGACATGTATTGAGTGAGATTATGGCCCTGATCTTCTATTCTTTGATGTGAGGCAATGCAGAAACAAAGTTACTGCACTGCCTTGCGACAAATGGAGAGAAAAAATGCACCACAGCTAATAAGAAATGGCATTTTTTTTTCCTTTTCCAATGCGGCAGCCATTCACCAATGCACACACTCTTGGGCCACAGTGCAAGTGTGTGTGTCCTCTGAAGCCTCTGAAGCCTAGGTTTTATATTGGATGGAGTCCCTCCCAGTAAAAAAAACATTGAAGGTGCAATTGGTCTCGCCTTTGATTGGGTTAAAGCCATTTGCTTTGCTAATGGTATTGTATGGCAAAGCAAATGGCTTTAACTTGGTAGGGGGTGAGAGCTATTGCATTTTTAATGCTCGTTTCTAATTTGTGCTACCCTGTGCCGCAACACACTGACGTCACACACAGACAGACCTATGTTGTTGACTTCAGTGGCTCCTCTGCTCACACATCCTGTTGGGGCTTGGGCGGTTTCTGAGAGACCTGCCACATGAGAGAGGCCCAGACATGATTTTTGCTTGCGAGAAAGTGTCACTCCTAGTCGTTGAAATGTCACTCATAATTTCACTCACATTTTTAAAATGTCACACATGGCAATCTGAAACCTTGGCAGCTATGGGTTGGGCAAGTTTTTTGTACTAATCAGCAGGGAAATATTAGAGGGGTTTCAATAATAGTGAAGAAACAAGCAGATATATATAGGTGACACAAACGAAAGCAGATAAAGGGGGAGGGTGGATTATAGCTAAAGTTAAAGTGGATGATAGGCAATTAATGCTTGTAGGCTTCTATGGTCCAAACCACGATGATTGCGAACCTTTAACAAATCTGTTTGCAAATGTTTTGGATTTCACTGACCCAATAATTATGGAAGGGGACTTCAATGTTGTTTTAGGTCCCAATTTAGATAAATCAAGTAAAACGAGAACTATTCCGACACCCAACTCTCACGAAGCAGCAGGCAAGCAACCTGTTAGCACTATCTGGAGAGCTGTAGTCTTCTTAAGAAACATTAATCTGAAGTCATTTAACAAAGAGACACAACTACTGGAGCTAAAATAGAATCTTTTCAAAGAAACATTTGGAAGAGGTATCTTCATACATGTAAAGGTTTTTATCTGCACTAACCCCCTCTCTCCCATGTTGGCCTGCTGATCAGGGTACACAAATGCCCGATAGCTCCAGTTTGGTCTATGGAAGAGCAGCAGTTCTGCTTGCACACAACCATTGACGTGCCTTGTGAGACTGTGATGCACACACATTCATTCAACCACATATGCACCCACTCCATGCATCACAGACTAGAATTGGTTCTAGTCTGCTTGTTGACAGGATGTCTCAGCTTTAGGCTGCAGCTCAAAGCAGCCTCTGAAGGTGGTGGTGCTCAGTTACCAGCCTCATTGTACAGCGAGTGAGTGCAGGGCATCACAGTGCAAGCTTGGCCCTACAATGGGGGTTGAGGGGGGGGTTTGCGGGGGCTTGAGAACGTCTCTATCCTTGTTGTTTTGAGTGCTGGTTGTTGTTCCTGTAAATGATTGTTGTGTGTGCTCCCCTTGTCTCTCTGTGCTCCATCGCGTGGCCCGTTCCTACTCGTGCACTCAGGTTATATTGAGCTGTTATGTTTGTATTAGTTGATTCAAGGCCCATTAGATTCCCCATGTTAGACTAATGTTCTGATTTGTTACCTTTGCCTCAAATTGTAAAGCGCTCTGATATCCTTCGGGATCAAGTTCACGCTATATAAAACTTTATAAATAAATGAAATGTACACATCTTCAGACAGTTACACCCCTTTCCGTCCAACTACACACACATTCACTCTCTCATACAAATACGGTCTTAACTAATTAAAATCTAATATAGAGTTTCACATACCTAGTAACCTACTTCTGCAGTAGTTTACACAAGAAGACACAGAGTGAAACAAATATTCACTCAGTTAAATCACTATCCCATATATTTAGTGAGACCCTTTAAATTACTCACTTACACAATCAATCACAGTAGTAGTAAATCCTCCACCCAGATACTTCTACATCCACTCAGTCTTCAATGCAGATTCCTATATATATAATAATTATATAAATTAAGAAGCAAACCACATTCACTGGATGATGTCATCAGTGATGTCATCAGTGATGTCATCAGTGTTGTCACTGACCATGTCATGAATGATGTAATATGTGACATCATCAGCAGTGGATTGCGGGCGCGCGAGTTATTTTTAGTACAACTAACTATAACGGAGGAATTTCAATGGTTTTGTATGAGTGAAATGTTCAGCTAACTATAACACCCCTGAAACCTATAGTTTTTTCAGTGAATATATATAAATAAACATTTAAAGAGGGAGGTTTGAGCTTTTCCAAATTTAATTGATGCCACTCATCGTCCATACTATATTATGTTTGATGCACTTGCTCTGCTCTCACCAATCAATCCAAATATACTAATTTAATTTGTAAACTCCAATGTCAAATTCCTTTACAGAACGTTTTAAAAATTTCAATTCCTTTATTTATACACACTTAATTATTCTTTTAATAATATTTAATTTTGTAAGCAGCCAAGGGTCCCCAGACCACAGGTTAAGAACCACTGCCCTAAAGCAAAGATGGTATGATAATCTTGATTTAGCAATTAAGCTTCATACTGGAATGACTGAAGAGGCTGGTGGATCATCCATCCAGGCGTATCTTTCTGGCTGAGGAGTCAGCTCAAAAGTCACTATTCTGTTGTTTCCAGAGTGGACACACTACATTTTTTTCTTAAGTTTGCTTCCTTTTTCTAGTGAAGTGTAAGAGCATGTTCAAACCTGCAGATGTGGGGAGCCCTTAATCAACATCCACCCCCCCAACATCAATGTGGAAAGATTTATTTGAAGTGGGTGGTCCAGAACGGGAGGAATTTTTCAATTGAAATGTAATGTTGAATTTTAAGTTCATGTGTTGGAATGTGGCAAGCACCGGCTAGTTATGGAGGAACTCTGAGAGTTTAAGCCTCATATTCTTGGGCTTGCAGAAACACATCTTGCTTATAAAGATAGAGCCTTGTTAAAGCAGATGGGCTATGATATCCTCGTATGTACTTCGCAAACAATGTCTGTACGGGCGTTTGCAATCTTGAAGTCTAAAAGCTGTAAGGCTGTCGTTACACGAGTGTCTGCTGACTCAAAAGGGAGGTGGGCTATTGCCCAATTGGTTTGTGGTCACAAGATTACAGTAAGTATGGTCTAGGACCCTAACACTGACTGCCCGGATGTTATTTATAATCTGAGCTCGGAATTATTGGAGTGGGGTGGCAAAATGGTTGTGATGGGAGACTTTAATTGCATTATGGATAGGAAAATAGACACTACTAACTCATCAGCCCAAGCTAGAATGGGTAGGAATAGGGCTGCTATCTTAGAGTTACTACACTTACATCAGCTGGAGGACTCTAGGAGGAGTTTATATCGGAATTTGCTGGGTTTTACTTTTTTCCTTTTGCACAGTCATTACTCAAGGATTTATATGATATTTGTGAGTAGTGCTCTGTTGACTAATGCTTGTGTGGAGGTTTGTCCAAAAATCATTTCTGATCACAACCCGTTGATGTTGATAATGCAACTTCAATTTGGGGCTATAAAGCCAGTTAGGGAATTCTCCTTTCCTAGACATCTTCTTAACAACCCAGAGTACGTTGAATTTATGCGCGCAGCCCTAGGAGAGTACATGGACCAAAACTTGGGCATTGCCTCCCTAGCAACGGTCTGGGACTGTATGAAGGCCTTTGTAAGGGGGCAGACTTTGCAGTATGTTATAAAGCAGAACCGGCAGGGTATTGGTCAGCATGAACAGGATCATCGGCTCTACTTGGAATTAGAGCGCAAACATGCTAGGGCTATTGTGCAGAAGGATGGAGGGGAATAACGGATTTATCAACAGATTATTGAGGTAAGAGCCAAACTCAAGAGGAGGCTCAGGGATAAAGTCACGAATTGTTATCATAAATCGAAATTTAAAAAATATGAATTCCGGGAGAGGGTTGGTCGTTTGTTGGCCAATCAGATTGCTGACCAAAGGGCTAGATCACATGTTAAATTAATCAAAGGGGTAGACAGCTTGATATATACTCAATCTTCGGATATTGTCAAGCAATTCAGGTTATTTTATGCAGATCTATATGGTAATGCAGGGTGCACCTGTCAACAAACTACTGCGGAGTATATGCAAGAGAGTGGTATTCCAGTTTTAGATCCACTGTTTTCTGATACTCTGCAAAGGGATGTTGATATAAGGGAGATCGAGGATGCGATTTGTGCCCTCCCAGTGGGAAAGGCGGTTGGTGAGGGTAAGATCCCATTAGAATTTTAGAAAATCTTTAAAGACTTATTGAGTCCAGTATTTCTGGAGTTATGTAACGGAATTATTCTGGGTGGGGAGGCTCCAGTATTCTGGAACACTGCTAATATTGTGTTTTTCCGAAAAAAGGGAAGCCCTTTGATGATATGAACTCCTATTGGCCCATATCATTGATAAACGCTGACGCCAAACTTTTTTCTAAAATGTTTGCTTCCAGACTGGCTCCGATTATCCATCTCCTAGTCTCGGAGCAACAGCATGGTTTCGTCCCTGTTCGGGATAAGGCTTCACATATAAATACAGCAATTGCTGCTTTTGATGTATCAGGGGAGCTAAATCAGGAGAAGGCCTTTGACCGGGTCGCCTGGGGGACCTTATGGGCAGCAATGTCATCAGCTGGGCTCGGTCAACGGTTTATCTCGGCTGTTCAGAAGCTGTATGTTGGTTCCAGAGTGTCTGTTAAGCTCAACGGCCTCTCTTTATCATATTTTCTAGTTCAGAGGGGCACGCGGCAGGGTTGCCCATTGTCTCCCCTGTTGTTTGCCCTTTATATAGAGCCTATTATTAGCGATTTGTTGCATAATACAGCAATTGTTCAGGTTTCCCCTAATGGGATAGATTTAAAGCTTACCGCTTATGCGGACAATATAGCTGTATTTTCTACTAACCCTGTAGTAGCTCTAGCTCAAATTACTCAGGGGGCTCTTCGGTTTGGCTCCTTTTTGGGGTATAAACTCAATTTGAACAAAACCCAGACGATCTTGAATTTTCAGTTGGCGACATCACCAGTTTCGCTCGGGGTTACAATTTTCTAAAAACCCACTCAGCGATTCCTAGATCTACACACACATCTAAACACTTGCCTATAGATTCACTCATACATGCTAACAAATATCAATTGAACACTAATAAATATACTTATACACCTACATCGACATGTATTGAGTGAGATTATGGCCCTGATCTTCTATTCTTTGATGTGAGGCAATGCAGAAACAAAGTTACTGCACTGCCTTGCGACAAATGGAGAGAAAAAATGCACCACAGCTAATAAGAAATGGCATTTTTTTTTCCTTTTCCAATGCGGCAGCCATTCACCAATGCACACACTCTTGGGCCACAGTGCAAGTGTGTGTGTCCTCTGAAGCCTCTGAAGCCTAGGTTTTATATTGGATGGAGTCCCTCCCAGTCAAAAAAACATTGAAGGTGCAATTGGTCTCGCCTTTGATTGGGTTAAAGCCATTTGCTTTGCTAATGGTATTGTATGGCAAAGCAAATGGCTTTAACTTGGTAGGGGGTGAGAGCTATTGCATTTTTAATGCTCGTTTCTAATTTGTGCTACCCTGTGCCGCAACACACTGACGTCACACACAGACAGACCTATGTTGTTGACTTCAGTGGCTCCTCTGCTCACACATCCTGTTGGGGCTTGGGCGGTTTCTGAGAGACCTGCCACATGAGAGAGGCCCAGACATGATTTTTGCTTGCGAGAAAGTGTCACTCCTAGTCGTTGAAATGTCACTCATAATTTCACTCACATTTTTAAAATGTCACACATGGCAATCTGAAACCTTGGCAGCTATGGGTTGGGCAAGTTTTTGGTACTAATCAGCGGGGAAATATTAGAGGGGTTTCAATAATAGTGAAGAAACAAGCAGATATATATAGGTGACACAAACGAAAGCAGATAAAGGGGGAGGGTGGATTATAGCTAAAGTTAAAGTGGATGATAGGCAATTAATGCTTGTAGGCTTCTATGGTCAAACCACGATGATTGCGAACCTTTAACAAATCTGTTTGCGAATGTTTTGGATTTCACTGACCCAATAATTATGGAAGGGGACTTCAATGTTGTTTTAGGTCCCAATTTAGATGAATCAAGTAAAACGAGAACTATTCCGACACCCAACTCTCGCGAAGCAGCAGGCAAGCAACCTGTTAGCACTATCTGGAGAGCTGTAGTCTTCTTAAGAAACATTAATCTGAAGTCATTTAACAAAGAGACACAACTACTGGAGCTAAAATAGAATCTTTTCAAAGAAACATTTGGAAGAGGTACCTTCATACATGTAAAGGTTTTTATCTGCACTAACCCCCTCTCTCCCATGTTGGCCTGATGATCAGGGTACACAAATGCCCCATAGCTCCAGTGTGGTCTATGGAAGAGCAGCAGTTCTGCTTGCACACAACCATTGACGTGCCTTGTGAGACTGTGATGCACACACATTCATTCAACCACATATGCACCCACTCCATGCATCACAGACTAGAATTGGTTCTAGTCTGCTTGTTGACAGGATGTCTCAGCTTTAGGCTGCAGCTCAAAGCAGCCTCTGAAGGTGGTGGTGCTCAGTTACCAGCCTCATTGTACAGCGAGTGAGTGCAGGGCATCACAGTGCAAGCTTGGCCCTACAATGGGGGTTGAGGGGGGGTTTGCGGGGGCTTGAGAACGTCTCTATCCTTGTTGTTTTGAGTGCTGGTTGTTGTTCCTGTAAATGATTGTTGTGTGTGCTCCCCTTGTCACTCTGTGCTCCATCGCGAGGCCCGTTCCTACTCGTGCACTCAGGTTATATTGAGCTGTTATGTTTGTATTAGTTGATTCAAGGCCCATTAGATTCCCCATGTTAGACTAATGTTCTGATTTGTTACCTTTGCCTCAAATTGTAAAGCGCTCTGATATCCTTCGGGATCAAGTTCACGCTATATAAAACTTTATAAATAAATGAAATGTACACATCTTCAGACAGTTACACCCCTTTCCGTCCAACTACACACACATTCACTCTCTCATACAAATACGGTCTTAACTAATTAAAATCTAATATAGAGTTTCACATACCTAGTAACCTACTTCTGCAGTAGTTTACACAAGAAGACACAGAGTGAAACAAATATTCACTCAGTTAAATCACTATCCCATATATTTAGTGAGACCCTTTAAATTACTCACTTACACAATCAATCACAGTAGTAGTAAATCCTCCACCCAGATACTTCTACATCCACTCAGTCTTCAATGCAGATTCCTATATATATAATAATTATATAAATTAAGAAGCAAACCACATTCACTGGATGATGTCATCAGTGATGTCATCAGTGTTGTCACTGACCATGTCATGAATGATGTAATATGTGACATCATCAGCAGTGGATTGCGGGCGCGCGAGTTATTCTTAGTACAACTAACTATAACGGAGGAATTTCAATGGTTTTGTATGAGTGAAATGTTCAGCTAACTATAACACCCCTGAAACCTATAGTTTTTTCAGTGAATATATATAAATAAACATTTAAAGAGGGAGGTTTGAGCTTTTCCAAATTTAATTGATGCCACTCATCGTCCATACTATATTATGTTTGATGCACTTGCTCTGCTCTCACCAATCAATCCAAATATACTAATTTAATTTGTAAACTCCAATGTCAAATTCCTTTACAGAACGTTTTAAAAATTTCAATTCCTTTATTTATACACACTTAATTATTCTTTTAATAATATTTAATTTTGTAAGCAGCCAAGGGTCCCCAGACCACAGGTTAAGAACCACTGCCCTAAAGCAAAGATGGTATGATAATCTTGATTTAGCAATTAAGCTTCATACTGGAATGACTGAAGAGGCTGGTGGATCATCCATCCAGGCGTATCTTTCTGGCTGAGGAGTCAGCTCAAAAGTCACTATTCTGTTGTTTCCAGAGTGGACACACTACATTTTTTTCTTAAGTTTGCTTCCTTTTTCTAGTGAAGTGTAAGAGCATGTTCAAACCTGCAGATGTGGGGAGCCCTTAATCAACATCCACCCCCCCCAACATCAATGTGGAAAGATTTATTTGAAGTGGGTGGTCCAGAACGGGAGGAATTTTTCAATTGAAATGTAATGTTGAATTTTAAGTTCATGTGTTGGAATGTGGCAAGCACCGGCTAGTTATGGAGGAACTCAGAGAGTTTAAGCCTCATATTCTTGGGCTTGCAGAAACACATCTTGCTTATAAAGATAGAGCCTTGTTAAAGCAGATGGGCTATGATATCCTCGTATGTACTTCGCAAAGAATGTCTGTACGGGCGTTTGCAATCTTGAAGTCTAAAAGCTGTAAGGCTGTCGTTACACGAGTGTCTGCTGACTCAAAAGGGAGGTGGGCTATTGCCCAATTGATGGTTTGTGGTCACACGATTACAGTAAGTATGGTCTAGGACCCTAACACTCACTGCCCGGATGTTATTTATAATCTGAGCTCGGAATTATTGGAGTGGGGTGGCAAAATGGTTGTGATGGGAGACTTTAATTGCATTATGGATAGGAAAATAGACACTACTAACTCATCAGCCCAAGCTAGAATGGGTAGGAATAGGGCTGCTATCTTAGAGTTACTACACTTACATCAGCTGGAGGACTCTAGGAGGAGTTTATATCGGAATTTGCTGGGTTTTACTTTTTTTCCTTTTGCACAGTCATTACTCAAGGATTTATATGATATTTGTGAGTAGTGCTCTGTTGACTAATGCTTGTGTGGAGGTTAGTCCAAAAATCATTTCTGATCACAACCCGTTGATGTTGATAACGCAACTTCAATTTGGGGCTATAAAGCCAGTTAGGGAATTCTCCTTTCCTAGACATCTTCTTAACAACCCAGAGTACGTTGAATTTATGCGCGCAGCCCTAGGAGAGTACATGGACCAAAACTTGGGCATTGCCTCCCTAGCAACGGTCTGGGACTGTATGAAGGCCTTTGTAAGGGGGCAGACTTTGCAGTATGTTATAAAGCAGAACCGGCAGGGTATTGGTCAGCATGAACAGGATCATCGGCTCTACTTGGAATTAGAGCGCAAACATGCTAGGGCTATTGTGCAGAAGGATGGAGGGGAATAACGGATTTATCAACAGATTATTGAGGTAAGAGCCAAACTCAAGAGGAGGCTCAGGGATAAAGTCACGAATTGTTATCATAAATCGAAATTTAAAAAATATGAATTCCGGGAGAGGGTTGGTCGTTTGTTGGCCAATCAGATTGCTGACCAAAGGGCTAGATCACATGTTAAATTAATCAAAGGGGTAGACGGCTTGATATATACTCAATCTTCGGATATTGTCAAGCAATTCAGGTTATTTTATGCAGATCTATATGGTAATGCAGGGTGCACCTGTCAACAAACTACTGCGGAGTATATGCAAGAGAGTGGTATTCCAGTTTTAGATCCACTGTTTTCTGATACTCTGCAAAGGGATGTTGATATAAGGGAGATCGAGGATGCGATTTGTGCCCTCCCAGTGGGAAAGGCGGTTGGTGAGGATAAGATCCCATTAGAATTTTAGAAAATCTTTAAAGACTTATTGAGTCCAGTATTTCTGGAGTTATGTAACGGAATTATTCTGGGTGGGGAGGCTCCAGTATCCTGGAACACTGCTAATATTGTGTTTTTCCGAAAAAAGGGAAGCCCTTTGATGATATGAACTCCTATTGGCCCATATCATTGATAAACGCTGACGCCAAACTTTTTTCTAAAATGTTTGCTTCCAGACTGGCTCCGATTATCCATCTCCTAGTCTCGGAGCAACAGCATGGTTTCGTCCCTGTTCGGGATAAGGCTTCACATATAAATACAGCAATTGCTGCTTTTGATGTATCAGGGGAGCTAAATCAGGAGAAGGCCTTTGACCGGGTCGCCTGGGGGACCTTATGGGCAGCAATGTCATCAGCTGGGCTCGGTCAACGGTTTATCTCGGCTGTTCAGAAGCTGTATGTTGGTTCCAGAGTGTCTGTTAAGCTCAACGGCCTCTCTTTATCATATTTTCTGGTTCAGAGGGGCACGCGGCAGGGTTGCCCATTGTCTCCCCTGTTGTTTGCCCTTTATATAGAGCCTATTATTAGCGATTTGTTGCATAATACAGCAATTGTTCAGGTTTCCCCTAATGGGATAGATTTAAAGCTTACCGCTTATGCGGACAATATAGCTGTATTTTCTACTAACCCTGTAGTAGCTCTAGCTCAAATTACTCAGGGGGCTCTTCGGTTTGGCTCCTTTTTGGGGTATAAACTCAATTTGAACAAAACCCAGACGATCTTGAATTTTCAGTTGGCGACATCACCAGTTTCGCTCGGGGTTACAAGAACAGCTGTCTATCTAGGTGTCTGTATAAGTAGCCAAGTCTCTGAGGTCTTGGCACTCAACTATGAACCATTGTTGAAGAAGGTGACTGCTAAAATGTGGTCTTGGCTTCCTCTAAGCATATATGGGAGGTGTAATGTTGTTGAGTTGAGTTGAGTTGAGTTGGGTTCTTTTATAGCGCAGCTATCACCACACGGGTATCTAGGCGCTTCTAATGAAAGTTCTCCTGAAGTTTCTGTATCTATTCCGTACCATCCTTGTTAAAGTGCCGCAGCTATTTTTTTTAAAGTTAGATGGTGCTGTCGGTAGTTTTATATGGGGATATAGGCACGCAAGGAGAGCTATTCTGCATATTAAATGATCTTATAAGCAAGGAGGCTTTATACTCCCTGATTTCCAATTTTATTTTTGGGCGGCGTTTGCTAACGAATTCAGAGCTTGCTTAGGGGGCCAGCCATTAGTAATAGTTGGCCTTCATATCAGTTGACCTGTGGAGTAAAGACTGGGTTCTTACTATATAAGGCGCTTGACCCAAACTACATTAAGCGGGTTCGCTTTAAGGTAGTTAAGGATATCTTCCGGATCTGGCGGAATATTTGCAAAGAATTATCTATTCCTATATTGCATAAATATTCTGTAATTTGGGGCAGCCCCATGTTGCAAACTCATTGTTTTCAAATCTTACAAGTGAGGTATTTTTTAATTCGTCGTCGGGGTCTGCTAAAGCTGCCCGACGCATCGGAGGTACTCTCTGTTTTTTTGTTTTGTTACTGACACAGGAACTATAGGTAAGGCGTATCACAAATTTATATCTACGGCCAGTGAGGACGGCTTGTTGATAGCTGAGAAGTTGAGCCGGATGTTTAATTGCGAAATTACCAAAGATGAGGTGCAGGAGTCCCTGGAAAATATAGAGTCGGTAGTCACTTCAGTTAATTTAAAAGTTCAACAGTTTAGAACAATTTTTATGCTTTACTACTCTCCAGAGCGAATCTCGAAGTGGGCAAATAATCAGCTGACTGTCAAGACATATTGTCAAAAGTGCCAGGCGTATGCTGCAGATTTGCGGCATGTGTTTGTCACATGTCCAATGCTGACCACTTTTTGGAATAATAACTTGGCGCTTGTAACATTTGCCGGTCAAGAACTTCAGATTACAGAAAAGGAAATTGCACTAGCGGCCTCTTTGGGGCCGGGCTGTATTACGAACCCACTTATGTCAATTATTTTAGTAAGTACCCGCCTATATATTGCACGGTTTTGGACACAGAAACTGAGCCCCAATATGTATGAATTCTGGTCTTTACTAAGGGAGATTTATGAAATGGAACTGGAACATGCCAAGGCTAGAGCCCTGAGATCCTGGCTCAAGTTCAAGAAGGTCTGGTCTGGGCTCCAGTGGGATTAATTATTAATGGTTTTATTTCCCGCTCTATGGATTTATTTTTGGTTATTCATTTGTACAACTTTGTTCCACCTATGCTTCCTGTATTTTGACTATGTTTCAATCTTGGTATTTGTTTTTTTGTTATTGTAATGCATTTGTGTAAGTGGCATAATTAAAAATAAAAAAAAAAAAAAAAAAAAGTTCACTTCCTTTTTCTAGTGAAGTGTAAGAGCTTGTTCAAACCTGCAGATGTGGGGAGCTCTTGATCAACATCCACCCCCCACCCAACATCAAGTAGATGTTCAGGGTAGATGTTCATTATTTTCTTTCATCGAATTTCTTATTATAATGGAGCATTTTTGCCCTTGGCGTCGGTACAGGCCAATAGCGCTGCAGCGAACCTTTGTGGCGCTATGGCTGGATGTGATGAGTACAAGGCTCTTTATGAAATCTGACTGCCTGTCAGTAGCCTCAGGGCAGGACTTCCGGCAGCAGAGAAAGGAGATGACGTGGCAGCTGTTGTGTTTGCACACTGCCACTCAGACACAGTGGGAAAACACACGTCCCTGCACATCAGAGAATGTCGCGATAGTTAAGTCAAACTATGGCGGTCTCTCGTTAATTCGGGGAACTTTGGGGCATATTATCAAGGGGGTTTATCTCCGCTTTTTTGGCTTTAAAAGCCAAGAAAGCGGAGAAAAAAAAATGATCTCCCTATTACCTAGCTGTCGCTAACACCAGTTAGCGACAGCTAGTAGGAGATAGCGACCATCTTGGGCCCCGCTTTGCATGTCAGTGAAATTTATCGCTAATGACATGCAAAGTGGGCGTGCCAAGATGTTAGTGACTGGAAACAGTCGCTAACATCGCTATCTCCTATTACCAACTTTTGGAGATATTCGCGCTAAGCGCGAATATCTCCAAAAGCTAACACCTGCCCCTGAGCAGTTCTTAGTTATCCAATGGTAGGTGGATAACATGGCTAAGAGCATTAGCTCGGTAATGCATGAATATCGCTGACTTTTCAGCGATATCCATGCATTTCGGCCGATTTTTATCGCTTAGGAGATAAACCTTGATAATAGCAAGGTTCCTAAGCGATAAAAATCGCCGCAGCATGGCGATAAACAAATTTCCGCTAAGCCAACATAGCGATCATTATCGCTAGTGGTTGGTAATATGCCCCTTTGAACTTTTTAAACAAAGTGCCAAGCTTCCTGAATTTGCAAGGTGTTGTTAAACTTTTCCCTACTACTTTTAAGCCTGGCTGGATTGGGTCCATCAGCCAATCCATCCCTGGAGAAGCCCCCAAAGACCCCTCATGCAGGGATGTCGGCAGTCCAACCCTGACAGATAGTGCCAGGTGTATGGAGAACGAGTGAGAAATGAAAGTGAACTGTGAAACCTATCCGGCCTCTATAATAAATCAACCTTGTGTTAACCTGCAAGTGTGTCTGTATGGTTCTGCCTGCACCCCAAGTACCATTCTCAGAGCAACCCCTCTTTAAAGCAGAGGACAGGCGCAGAGTGTAAGTAATGCACGACATGAAGGTCATGTGAGATGTTCTGAAAGGCAGTGCACGCCTGTCCCTGGCCCCCAGTGCATCCCACACATGGCCAGTAATTGATGCGGGTCGTGATTGGACAGAGTGGGCCAAGCAAGAACAGCATGGAAGTAGCAGTCCTGCAAGTGCTGTATTTTCTAACAAGACCGAAGGCTCTATTATGTGTTCTTTTCTGCTACATATTCAAGAAGAATATTGTTTAAAGGAAAAAAACTACATTTCCCATAATTCCCACTATATTTAAAACAGGAGGCAGGCACATCATTGGCATTTTCTAGTCCATAAGAGGCGGCCAGTCCCCAGTTCTGGCCTCTTTTCTTAATGTTCATAGTGACCACCAGAAAGTCCACTTGATGATTTTAAGGATCTTCTCTTAGAGAATTTAACGGTAAGGAAACATATGAAGGATGCATAGCTTTCAATTCTTGTCTTTCATCCTCTCAGAAAATGTCCTAAAATTCCTGTGGTCAGATCAGGTGTATCGTTTCACTTCCTTTCTTTTTGGTATGCCCTCTGCCTTTTTGTGCTTCACCAAGCCTATGAAACCCTGCTTATTTGCAGTACTATGAGCGCAGGGTCTTCGGATGTTACTATATGTGGTAGATTTGCTCATTGTAGCAGAAGATCCAGAAACATTAACAACTCGCATTTACACAGCTATCCAAATAAATCAAAGTCTAGGTTTCGTAGTAAACTGGGAAACATCCGCCGTACTTCGTTCACAGAAGATAGAATTCCTGGAGTTATTAGTAGATTCCAAGACGGAAACCATGCAGCTTCCATTATCCAAACTGACTGCGAGCAAGAAGAAACTGAGACAGATTTAAGATCGGTCTCTCATTTCCTTCAACCAATCAGGTTGGTTGGCCTGTTAGCCTTCTCTTTAGAAGCGATATTCCCAGGGCTTCTTCATTAGCTTCAGGGTCTAAAGATAGAACATCTAAAGACTGGACTTTCATATTGAGTGTGCTTCCTTGGCCCTTGAGGCATGAGAAGAGATAGATTGATGCCTTTACCATTTAGAGGATTGGAAGTGTCGCCCCATCTTTCCTATGTTTTATATCTTTTCTTAGAATTATACCCTTTGGGCATGGGGGATCGCTGTGGCCAATTTAGACTGGTGGAAAACAGTCAAAAAGGGAATTATCAATACACATAAATTGTTTAGAGCTTCCTACGGGCTCCTTTGCAATCCGCTGTTCAGCAAAGGGCTGAACAAGATGCTCTGCCCAATTTCACGACTATACGACACATAAGTCAGTGACGGGGAGAACAAATCAACATTATTTGAGAAACACAGGCGAAGGCACTTTGGGGCTTTTGTCTGAGTCAGCGATTCTCACTTATTGCAGAATATCTTGAGGGTCCTCACAACACAATGGCAGATAGGTTTTCTCTAACCTTATGCACTGCAGTGCCTGGCAATTATATGCCCAGGTGCTCCAAAGTCTAGACATTCTGTTGGGTCCATTCTCAATAGATGTGTTTGCTTCCTAGTTGACATCTCAGCTAGACCAGTTCATCAGCCGGAGACCAGATCTGTGTGCCCTGGCATGCATGCATTTTTCCAACATTGATATTTAGGGCATCTTTATGCTTTTCCTACGTTTGTGATGATTTCCGAAGTATGTGGCTCAGATTCACAGACTGGTGTCCTGATCACACCTTTTTGGAAAACTCAGCTTTGGTTCCCACTCTCTCCTGGAGTTGTCCATAGAGATCTCAATTCTCCTTCCATTTCATCCTCAACTCTTGCTGGATCCCTGGGGGCACAAATACAGGACGCCTTCGGATGATGGTCTGGAACCTTCCAGGGCAGTGGGAGCTCTCCAAGGACTTTCAACTTCAGCAGCTCGCCTCAGCCAATCAAGTCATCTTGGGTCCAAGGTACTTCCAAAGCCAAAATAGCTCATTCTTTTTGTAAGCCTTTTGCTCCAGTTTCTTCCTTTACTGTAACCAGATGGGTTAAATGGATAATGTCCTCAGCAGGGATGAATACAAAATAATTGTGGGTGTATCCAAGGAATTTTTGGATGGAGCAAGATTGCAAGAAATGTTTAGGTCTTCCGACTGGTCCAGGGTTTCAACATTCAAGACATTACCTTGCAAAGCTCCTGATTTTATTCAAGACATCAAGGTTATTCTTGTCCCTCCTCTATCCCTCAAACTTTGTCAAGCTTTCTCATTTTTTTTATCTCCTTTCTCTTTGGTTCCAGTAACAATAGCAATAAACATTTCTTCGGAAAACGGCAAACCTGCCTCAGGACAACCCTGATTATAGGAATTTTTTATTAGTTGTGGAGAATCCACCGGCGACCATGAAGGCAAAGTTGTCTTATTTCTGTTGGAATTTTATTTGATGTGCAAAGTCTTTTGTTTCTTCCATGGACTATGAACTATAACACACCAAGAAAAGGGGCCTGAAAAGGGGAAGGACCTCCTCTTATGAACTAGAGAATGATAGAGTAATGTTTCGTATGCTGTTTTTGATATAGTGGAATTATGGGAAATTGATTTTTTGTTCTTTAAACCTCTGTGGCTAAAGTAAGTAAATCAGTAGCAGAAAAGAACAGGCAATATTCGCATCTGTCTTTATTAAAATCAGGAATTTCCATCATTACTAATTAGGTTGGGCACCCTGCATTCCCAGCACAGATGCCTCAAGCCCAATCAAGACAGAGCCGTGTTTTGGAATGAGGGAGATTTTAAGAAGCAGATGCTAAAAAAAGGGGAGGGATATTATCAATTTTGTCCTAAACGTAGCGAGTCTCACTCCTAAGTGCTGAGGGTTGTCAGACATGATGTAGTGCTGTAACTCAATTATCCATCCCAGAACAGGTAGGGGGTGCACCTTTCTCAGAAAAAAATGACAATTTGCTTACATTTTGTTATTTAGGGAGAGCCAACAACTGGAAGGTGAATAAGAATGTAAGTAAGTGTCAGTATTTGTTTGTTACATGGCAATGATACCCCTGTTGCTGTCAATAATTATCAGCAAATCATTTAAATAGCTTAAAATACTCTTATGTGATCTCTTCACATGTTTGCTTTTTTAACCTTACATTTTGAAACTGATTTCATTGTGTTTCCCATCTTTTCTTTGGTAAGAGCATATGAATATTGGTAAGGCCTCAAACTATAGACCAGAGAGTGGTAGCCCTAGCCTTAGGTATGGTGGCCAGGTGTCTTGGATACACTGGGGCAGATGAAAATGTGCGTGTACCCTCAGGACTTAAAAATCAATGTCGTAAGGTGAGAACGTAAGATACTAGGGAAAGAAATTCCTCGAGACCAGGATCACCAGTACCTGGAGGGGAATATGATGGATTCTAAAGGAAAGTGTACCTGCAATCTAGGCACAAAATGCGATATTTTGCACATACTACTAGATTTATTTTAAAGGTTTTATATAGCGCTGGCTAGACCCGGAGGTATCAGAGCGCTTTACATGAGTATCAAATCATAGTTGCAGGTTACATCGTTACAAAGGTTACACAATTATTAGAGCATGGCAACATAGTTACATGTAAGGTTAAGATAAACAATAAGCATATATACGTAAGGGAAAAAGCAGGCAAGGGGAGAGATTCAGGAGAGGGGGGTAGGAGCAGGAGAAGTAGACAAAGAATGAAGGAGGGAAAGAGGAGGGGAGGGTGAGAGACACAGCATGGAAAGAGGAGGGGGAGGGCGACGGGGACACAAACCGGTAGACGAGTCAAAGCTGCGTCCACAGTCCAGTAAGCTGTGATCCCAGGTGAAGTGGTACCATTTCCCTATTCCGTTGCGAGAGACTCCCTTTACGCAGTGTATCCTCTCAGAGGGGTTTCTAAGACTCCAAGGCCTACATACTGGATCCTTCCCCAGAATGGGGAGAGGAAGTGCTTTGGCAAGGGGTGCCATACCATACCTCAGCAGTGAGTGGCTCCCTTGGCACTGTGGACTCTCTCAGTGGGTTCGCTGAGACTCCAGAGTAGAAATATTGGATCTTTCTCCAACAAGGGGAGAAGGAGTGCTTAGTCAAATACAAGTACAATAAACACTGGAAAAATAATATACACTTGAGGTGGCTCATATTTACTATTTTATCTCCAGTTCCTCAACCATTAGCAAACATACATATATCTGGAGGGCGTGGGGCATATTTATTATTCTAACTCCATTACCACAAAAATTTGGGGAGGTGCATATATTTGGTAGGAGGGGTGGTCAAATTAAATATCCAGCCCAACAAATATTGAAAAAGTCATACATTTTTTTTGGGGGGGAGAGGGGGGTCATATTTACTTTTCTGCCAATTTCCCAAAATCATTTGTGCGTATTCATATTTATTAGCTTAACTCGAGTCCAACAAGAGGTAATGTGGAAAGTATCGAGAAGCACACAAAAAGTAATAAAATGAAAACACAACATAAGATAAATCCCACGCCAATTTAGAAAGATAGAGTAAATTCTAATAAATTACTTGACACCAAAATGATTACAAAAATCTAATCAGTAGAACCAGAGATGTTCAATTTTAAAGGTTTCGAAGAAATGAAGAGCTAAGAAGCAACAAGCTCCAAGTGTGGTTAGCTGGTTGCAGTGGACTGGATCCAAGTCACAAGTTCAAGCTGACCGAGATGGAGCATGGGCCAGATACAGGATTGAGCTCAGTCTGCTGAAAAAATAACTTTGTGTCCTGGTGCGTTGTGATGCGAAGTCCTTGCGTCAACTTGCGTGGGCGGCATCAAGGAGTTGCCGACTTGACCTGGCGATGAAAGGTCCTGCATCAATGATGCATCATGTTGCGTCAAGTTCGATGAAGCCTAAGGAGGTTTCTTGAACTTGTATTGAGGAAGCGTTGCATTGTGTCGAGTTGGGCCAGTTATCAGCGTTGAGATGCTGCGCACTGGGTCGGTGTTTGCAAGACTGCCGATCAGAAGCTGATATGAGTGGTCTTACGTCAGACTGTGTGGAATTGTGTTGCACTGGGTCGGTTGTCACATCAAGATGGGTCACACCGGGGTAACCTATGTGTATTAAAAAGGAAGGTTTTAGACGCGGGCAAAGGTTTACTTTGCCAGGTCAAAATGTCAATGTTCCACTGCACATACAGGCTGCAATCAATGGTAGGCCTGAAATATGTTTAAAGGGCTACTTTAGTGGGTGGCATAACGAGTGCTGCAGGTCGACTAGTAGCATTAAATTTAGAGGCTCTGGGTAGATGTAGTACAACTTTACTAGGGACTTACAAATATATTAATTGTGCCAATTAGGTGTAAGCCAATGTTACCGTGTTTAAAGGAGAGCGAGAGAGCACAAGCACTCTAGCACTGGTTAGCAGTGGTAAAGTGTGCAGAGTTCTAAGGCCAATGAAAACAAATTCAGCACAAATAGGAAGAGTAAGGCAAAAATGTGTGAGGGAAGACCCTCCTGAGGTTGACAGGTCTAACAACCATTGGGAATAAATATAGTGGAAGAAAGACTCTATCCCAAAGAAGAAAGCTCCCATGCTCCGAATCAACAACTAGTTGCCAACTAGGCTTCAACATGCAGTTTCAGAAATCACTGCTGTTTCATAAGAATCTCAATGCATCATACCATTGACAAAAATATTTGGACATTTTTGTGTCATTGGGTGACACTTAAGTAGAAATTGATAAAAACCAGACGATAAGGAAACTATTGTGTACTCTGGGCAGCAAAACAGCGACTATATAATATGAATAACTTGTGGTAAAAGCATGCGTCTTTGTGAACAGATTATTTTGGGCTCAAGCCTCGCGTGATCCAGACAGGCGCAGCCACCCTATGACCAACTGTGAAAGCAGAACTTGGCAGCTCCAATTCTGCAGTCATGAACGCTCCAAACAGAGGCTCGTGATGGTTGTTTATTCACTGTGCCTTAGGTTTCTTCCTTGCACACAGGGCCGGACTGGGGGGTTTGTGGGTGCCACCAAGCTCTTTGCCGGGCCGGTTTTCAGCCGATTTTGGTACAGGACCGATTTAAAAACGGCCCTGTAACAAAAACGGCCCCCAGTGGTCCAAAACAGGCCCCCACATGTGCGGCGCACCGGGGGATTGCCCGTGCCCGCCATGGCCAGTCCGGCCCTGCTTGCACAGTTGTTCTTCAAGCTACAAGATCATTGTCTCTGCTTACTGAGATAGTGTTAACTCTACTCGAACGAAGAGAAGCTAGAACATGTATTTTTCTTTTCTGTGCTTGATTTTGTTTTCTACGTTTCTATTGTCACTTTTCTACGTAAAATGTCACGGAGCGGAAATATTGAAGTACATCTTATTATAGGGGAATCATTTTGTTAGTACTAAAAAGCTATATATGTGAAATAAATTACTACAAAAGACGCGATTTAAAAAAATAAATATTTTTATTGGTTTTTACACTTACAGCATATGACATATAACATATAATCGTCATCGCTTTGTCAATACAGGGGTGGCAGCCCTCGTGGCTTAGTTGTTCCTAGTAAAGTTTACCCGTAAATCAAATATGCTTGCTTTACTTCTTTAACACTTATAACATATAACATATAATCTTCGGCGCTTTGTGATGGGGGTATCAGTCAGACTGGTCGGGTTACGTCTTTTTAGGTGTATGTGGCGAATGGAAAATTCCCACATTTCGCAGGTTGGCAGATTGTTCCTAGACTTTTATAAAATATGCAATTTTTGTATCTCTTCTGTTCAGTAGTTGGACACCAATCCTCAAGTAAGGATAATGTATCTTCTTCATCTCCGGTTGGGTGATAAAAGATATTCATAATTGGCGCGGATACAGATAGGTTTACAAAGAGCTGTAACAAAATGTTCGACCTTTATGATGGAAAGAGGCCTGAAAATAAACAAAAGTAAAACCTTTACTATGTGCTGTGGGATGAAAAAAGGAAACACATATAACATTTTTTTGATAAGACAAAAATAGACACCACAGACAGATTTTCCTTTTTAGGTATTAATTTCGATAAACGGGTTCGTGGAGATCAGCTGCAAATGCAAGAAAACTATGTTTCTCTAGAGTAATAGGTGCAGTACGGAATTTTCACAATAAATTGGGTGGCCGACCAGTCCAGGTGTTGGTAGATATTTATAAGTCCAAATGCGTATCTACCGCGACATACGGGGCGGGGCTCTGGGGAATAGTTGATGACCAAAAAATGCAGTATTTCGAGAAATAATTTTTGCGCTACCTTCTTGCTGTCCCAGGCTCCACTGCCAAAAATGCATACCATAGGGAACTGGGTCTCCCCTATGTTTCAGATATTATTAAAGTTAATCCCCTTCTTTTGTGGCACAAAGTGTGGTCCACCGTTGAGCCAAGTTTTAATAGAGATGTGATCAAAGACTGTCTCAAACTCGAAGGGGTGTCCAGGATTTCATGGATTAAATACGTAAAAGAATTGTTCTATGATATCGGACATCCAGAGTATTTTGATTCTCCAAGTTGTTTAGAAACTATTACTAGGAAGACCTTGAAACTAATATGTTTAAATTATTTAGAAAATTAGCACTTGCTTTCTGAAAAAGTAAAACCCTCAGTTATGCAGAATTATTTGATGCTGCAGTGTAACGGTATCTAGCCTTATTTGATACATGTTCAAGGATGTTACCCACGCATGTTGTTGACTCGTTTTCGTGGTGGGTCTTTTTTTAGAATGATTACATTTCCAGAGGTAAATTCATGGTCTAAAAACCTTCTACCTTGTCCATGCGATGATGTTTCCACTCAATCTATGTTACACTGTATACTCTTCTGTAAATGTTATGATTTACCCAGGAAAAGATTTTTAATACCCATTTTAAAGAAGTGGGAACTTAGACAATGTTGAACGGCATTTTTGAGGTTACAAATGTCGGGGGCGTGGCTTGGATGGCAAGGAGGCAGCAGACCTAAGTCCGGAGCTCCCGACCCCCAAGTCAAACGAACGGCAAGCAAGAAAGGAGAAACGCTAGTAAAGAGACAACGGTCACACGGAGAGGTGCATGAACACCAGGGGCACCAGCCGGAAGTCTTCTAGCCCCGCTTAACCCGCTGCAGAGGCTGTGAGAGGAGAAAAAATATCGGGCTGGGAAAGAGAGGTGAAAGCGTAAGATGGCGGACAGACTCTAGAGAGAGAGAGGGAGAGAGCGGAACACGAGACGCAAGATCTTCAACGCCTCCAAGTAAGAGCGCCAAAAGTCAACAACGCGAAACCGAGAGGCCCTAAGCAAGAGAACCCTCCCGGCGACACCCCTGAGGCGCTACACTGAAGGAACCCTCCACCGAAGCTAGACGGAGAAAGGAAGCACACGGAGGGCAGCCATCTTGGGAGAGGAGCAGAAGCCAGGGGTAGCCAGGGGCGGCCATCTTGGGAAAGCAAGCAACGCCACCAAGTAAGAGCACCCAAAGGACGCCAACGCGAAGTCCGAGGCCCTAAGCAAGAAAGCCTCCCAACCCCACCTGCGATACTCCTGATGTGAGGCGCCGAGGGGCCCTAATCCAAGAGACGATACGAAGCGAGGAGAAAGAAACACACGGAGGGCGGCCATCTTGGGAGAGAGTTGCAGAAGCCAGGGGCGGCCATCTTGGAAAAGCAAAACAACAAAGAGGGCTCTCTCAGGAACGAGTGAAACACCGAACCGCTCAACATACGCCAAAGCTTCCAAGCACAATAACGGCCACAACAGATGCTGAGAGGAAGCGCAAGAGGCCATAGAGAACGCAGCCCCCGAGACAAAAAGGAACCACGCGCCACCCAAGTAAGTGCGCACCCAGCGAATAACAGCAGATAAGAGCAAATAAGATCCCCTGCAGGCAGTAGACAACTCCAACCTAACATCAACATAACTCTAAGACGAACAAACGATCAAACAAACACACGGAATCCATCTTGGAAGAGGCGCAGAAGTAGGGGGGCGGCCATCTTAGGGAAGTAACGGTACGCAGAACAGAGCGAGTGCAGCGCAAAACCCGCTCAGCGCGAAACAGCTCGTCAACTCAGGGCAAACGGAGCGCACCCCTGAAGTGAGAGAAGTGAAAGGAGCGGTGAACTGTTCTCAAACGCTTCCGTCTGCGAGAAGGCAGCCACTCCAAACAGCGTAAAGCGGCAAGCAGCTTCTTGCCGAGACAAACAACAAAGAACGAAGTAAGGCCCAAACAAACAAGACGCAGGTGAACACGGGGAACACTAACCAGGAAGGATAAGACAGCTAGAGGATCGCGCTAATGTGACAGACAAGGACCTAGGTTTGGTGATAAAGAGAACCACAGCACTACAGAGAACCATGGCGGAGCAAGAAGACAGAAGCCGTAAAGGAAATATAAGACTGTTGGGAGTGCCCGAAGATGAGGAGGACACACCAGGGGCATGTGCACTAATGCTGGAAACCATAATCCCCAAACTTACCGGTCTCAGTTTCGACAAACCACTTGAAATCGTCAAAGCCTACCGCATTCCAGCGAAGAAACAGGTGAACAGCAACACCCCAGACCAATAATATGCAGACCGCTAAGAGACAATCACACAGATGCAATCTTCGCCGTAGCCAGGAAACGTCGCCCAATGTTGATAAACGGGAAGAAGGTAACAATCACCCAAGACTTCTCCAGGCTCACAGTGGAAGTGAGGAAAGGCTTCCTAGCCCAAAGAGAGCAACTGCGCAAAAAAAACATTACCTTCACTTTTGCAGGCCCTTCCAATATGAGAATAACGGATAGGCAAGGAAGTAGAATCTTTGATGACCCTAACGACCTACACAGATACCTACAAGGCCCGGCTCCAGAAGAAATGGAGCTACTAAGCCCGGGCGCAAAGCGAAGAGCGTCCTCAGACGAAGTTGATGGAGAGGAGGAATGATGACACCAACGGAACTCGAATTCAAACGAACTTATCTACCTCAAACAAACGCACACCAACGGAACTCGAACTCAAACGAACTTATCTACCTCAAAAAAACGCACACACTCAGTCAACCGCATCTACCTCAACTGCGAAGCCGACAACTACGGGAAGGAAGGAAAGGGGGAACTATAGCAGTCGTATCCTTTTTCTTATTTCATTGCACTTCACTTTTCCCTCCTCTCTAGGTGGTTCCACGTATGTACCAACTCATCAATACAACTATGCAAAAAATCAAAAGAGCCCAAGAGACAAGACTTGGGGGGGGAAGTGTGAGGACCCTTGCTGTCGCACACCCGATTTTCTACAGGCGGGGGAGGGTGGGAGGAGGGGAGGGGGGCGGACAGGGGGAGGGGCGGGAGAGATGGACAGAATGGCAGACGAGACAGTAGGCATTTGTGTAACTAGAATTTCCCTTTTTCCTTCTTGCTATATCTTTTCTTCACCTAGCATCCCACACCGTACTTTCCACCCCTCGGGGGGGGGGGGCCACATGGTGCGCAACGGAAAATGGACATACAAGCCAGCACTAAAACACAAGGAAAACAAAGACACCAGCGATAGAACTAAACCACCATGAACGACTCAACAATGGCTAGCCTAACCACGAACCTAAAGGTGGTGTCCATGAACGTTAAAGGCCTGAACCACCCGGTCAAACGTAGGAAAATACTAGAGCACCTGGCCAAACTAAAAGGCGTCATATACACGTTGCAAGAGACTAAACTCTCAGAGGAAGAAGCCAAGTTACTCAAAGCAAGGTGGATAGGGGACGTACTCTGCTCGCCAGCGAAAGGGAAGAAAAGTGGAGTTATAACCATTTTGAGCAAGAGGGCCATCTTACCATACAAACGACAAACACAGACGACGACGGACGCATACTAATAACAAGCGTACAGAAAGGGAACGACCGAATACATGTAGCCAACATCTACGGACCAAACTCTGAAGATAAAAAGTTCTGGCACGAAGTGGATATCAAACTATCCAACAAACCGCAGGAAGACCTTCTGCTAGTAGCAGGAGACATGAACAAGACGATGGATCAAGCCACAGACAGGCATCCAAACAGACCAAGCCACGACTCTCATAACAACAATACCCTGAAAGACCTGTGCATCAAACATCATCTAGCGGACCCATGGAGGCTACAACACCCGTCGGCGCGCGGGTACACTTTCTACTCGCACCCACACAACTCCTACAGTAGGATTGACTACATACTGATGTCTAACACCCACACGCACCTAATAGAAGAAACGGAGATAGCTCCAATAACCATCTCAGACCACGCGCACATATCACTCGCTCTGAGCGGCAAACACAACAAAACCCCAACGAGAAGATGGAGATTAAATGACGACATCCTGCAAAACAAAGAGAACGTGAAAGAAATCGAGGAAGCACTGAAGGACTACCTCAAACACAATGACAATGGCGAAGTAGGGAAGAGCACCATTTGGGATGCCCTCAAAGCAACTCTAAGAGGTAAATTGATCAACATCAAAGCAAGGATGAACAGAAGTAGGAACAAGAAAATCTCCGAATTAGAGGAGGAGATAAAAGCACTGGAGAGAGGGCACTGTGCAAATATAACAGACAAGAACACACTCACCACGCTCACAAAGAAGAAATATGAGCTGAACAAAATTTTGAGCGAAAGAGCAGGCTCATGGCTGACAAAATTCAAATCAGTGAACCTGTGCGCTGCCAACAAAGCAGGGAAACAGCTGGCATCCTACCTAAAAGCAAAACAAAGGCAACACACAATCGCAGCAATCACAGACAAAACCAACAAGTCCCAAACAACAAACAAAGGAATACTAGAAGTTTTCAGACAATTTTACCAAGAATTATACTCCGAAGACAAGAACCTGAGCAAAGACGGAGGACTCACCCTTCTCAATGACACCAATCTGCCAGAACTCAAAGAGGATGAGAAGGACTCGCTGGAAGCGGACATAACAGAAGAGGAAATTGAAGCAGCAATCAGCCAGCTAAAACAGAACAAAGCGCCAGGTCCAGATGGATACACCACCATGTTCTATAAAACCTTTAGCCACCAAATAAAAACGCTACTGGCAGAAACATACTCGGCCTGCATACAGAACGGCAAGATGATGGAATTCATGAGCTCCTGCTCCTGGGAATATCCCGCTGCCCGCTGCTTCTTGGAATTTCCCGCCGCTGCCTCCCTGCGGCCCCGCCCCCCTGTGATTCCATTCGCCGCCCCGCTCCCGCCACCCAGCTGCTCCTCCCTCCCGGCTCCTTACTTATGACGCCCCCAGAGCGACCGGGCAGCGGACGCGCGCAGCAGGAGCGCCGATTGAGCGCCGAAGGTGCGCCAAAGGTAAGCCCGTCTGCGCCCGTCCGCGTCTGGCCCGCGCCCAGCGCCAGGACCCCTGGCCCTCCCCGCCGAGGCAAGATGACCCGACTGACCTACGACGCCGCCACTCTCAACGCACTCAATGCCTACCGGACCCACGCCTGCTGCAGAGCCACCCCGAGACGCACCCACGGACCCTTCACCTGCTGCACCTGCAAGTTCACCTGCCTCCGAACCTGCCCCGCACCCGCCAAGACAAACACCAGCAGCAACCACCTCAAGTGCATCCTGATCAACACCCGCTCCGTCCACAGACACGCTGTGGAACTCTGGAACCTCCTCGACGCTACATCACCGGACGTCGCCTTCCTCACGGAAACCTGGATGAACGCCTCCTCTGCACCCGACATCGCAATCGCCATCCCGGACGGGTACAAGATCATCAGGAGGGACCGCATCAACCAGACCGGAGGTGGCATCGCCATCGTCCACAGGAACACCATCCGCATCACGACCGACGCCAACGACTCCTTTGCCGCAGCCGAACATCTCCACTTCCAGATTCACACCGACCCTAAGACGACCCTCAGAGGCACCCTCATCTACAGACCCCCGGGACCACGCACACAATTCAGCGAAGACATCACAGACTTCATCAGCCCGCAAGCCCTCCCCTCCACTGACTACATCCTCCTCGGGGACCTCAACTTCCACCTGGAGAACAACAAGGACCGCAACACCACCGCCCTGCTGGAAAACCTCGCCAACCTCGGACTCAAGCAACTGGTCAACACCCCCACCCACTACGCCGGCCACACGCTTGATCCCGTCTTCTCTTACAGCAAGTACATCACCTTCAGCCACGCCACCGGACTCCACTGGACCGACCACAGCTGCGTCCACTTCAGCTTCAAAAGATCCACGACCCACCACCACCCGCAACAGGTACCTCACAGGAATTGGAGCAAGATCACCGCAGACCAGCTCACCACCTCCCTCAGCCAGAGCCCACCCGCCAACACAACGGACCCCAACGAAGCAGCCCGCAACTTCACACAGTGGCTGACCGCCTGCGCCGACGACCTCGCACCACTAAAGAACCCTCCCAGCAGACCCAGAAGCAAGAAGGCATCCTGGTTCACCGAAGACCTCAAGGACTCCAAGAAGACCTGCCGCACCCTCGAGAAAGCCTGGCTCCTCGACCGGTCCACCGACAACATGACTGCCCTCAAACACGCTACCCGCAAGCACCACCAGCTCATCCGCACCACCAAGAAGAAATCCCTGAAGGAACGACTAGACAACAACGCCCACGACAGCAAAGAGCTCTTCACTATCGTCAAGGAGTTCTCCAACCCCAGCACCGGCACCAACGACATCACTCCGTCACAAGACCTCTGCGACTCCCTCGCCTCGTTCTTCCACCGCAAGATCGCCGACATCCACAAAAGCTTCGGCGCCCCACCCACGCACCCAACCGTCGAACCAACGCCCCCCCACCGCCACCCTTCGCACCTGGACCACGGTGACCACCGAAGACACAGCCCGCACGATGAACACCATCCACTCCGGATCACCGACCGACCCCTGCCCACACCACGTCTTCAACAAGGCCGACTCCACCATCGCACCCCAACTCCGGAACATCATCAACGCCTCCTTCAACACCGCCACCTTCCCGGAGAGCTGGAAGCACGCCGAGATCAGCGCCCTCCTGAAGAAACCTACAGCGGACCCCACCGATCCCAAAAACTTCCGCCCCATCTCGCTCCTCCCTTTTCCTGCTAAAGTCATCGAGAAGATCATCAACAGACAGCTGACCACCTTCCTCGAGACGAACGGATCCCTCGACCCCTCGCAGTCCAGCTTCAGAGCCAACCACAGCACCGAGACCGCCCTTATCGCAGCCACCGACGACATCCGGACCCTGCTCGACAAGGGGGAAACAGTGGACCTCATCCTCCTGGACCTCTCCGCTGCGTTCGACACGGTCTGCCACCGCACCCTAGTCCAGCGCCTCAGCAACATCGGTATCCAAGAGAAGGCACTGGAGTGGATCATCTCGTTCCTCGCCGGAAGAACACAAAGAGTCCGCCTCCCCCCGTTTCGCTCCGAGGCCACCGAAGTCATCTGCGGCGTCCCGCAAGGATCTTCACTCAGCCCCACCCTCTTCAACATCTACATGAAACCTCTCGCAGCCATCGCACGCCAGCACAACCTCAACATCATCTCTTACGCCGACGACACCCAGCTGATCCTCTCCCTCACCAGAGACCCCGACACCGCCAGAACCTGCCTACACGAAGGGATGAAAGACGTCGCCGAGTGGATGAAGGACAGCCGCCTGAAACTGAACTCGGACAAGACGGAAGTCCTCATCCTGGGATCTTCGCCCTCCACCTGGGATGACTCCTGGTGGCCCCCAGCCCTGGGCACCGCACCCAAGCCAACCGACCACGCACGCAACCTGGGCTTCATCGTGGACCCCTCCCTCTCGATGACCAGACAAGTCAACGCCGTCTCCTCATCGTGCTTCAACACCCTGCGCATGCTTCGCAAGATCTTCCGCTGGATCCCGACCGAGACCAGGAAGACTGTCACCCAGGCACTCGTCACCAGCCGACTAGACTACGGAAACACCCTCTACGCCGGAACCACAGCCCAGCTACAGAAAAGACTCCAGCGCATCCAGAAGGCCTCTGCCCGACTCATCCTGGATGTCCCCCGACGCAGCCACATCTCCCGCCACCTGAGGAACCTGCACTGGCTCCCCGTCGACAAGAGGATCACATTCCGGCTCCTCACCCATGCACACAAGTCTCTCCACGACCTGGGCCCCAAGTACCTCAACGACCGCCTGACCTTCTACACACCCACCCGCCAGCTACGGTCCACCAGCCTCGCCCTCGCAGCCGTACCACGCATCCGAAGAGCCACCGCCGGAGGAAGATCCTTCTCTTACCTGGCTGCCAAGACTTGGAACTCCCTCCCCATCCACCTTCGGCTGACCCAGGACCATCTCGCCTTCAGGAAACAACTCAAGACCTGGCTGTTCGAGCAGTAGCATACCCCTCCCCCCAAGCGCCTTGAGACCCTCCCGGGTGAGTAGTGCGCTATACAAATGGCATGATTGATTGATTGATTGATTGATGAGCGAAGCTAACATCACAATTATCCCGAAGGAGGGGAAAGACCCACAATACCCGCAGAACTACAGACCCATCTCGCTAATAAATGTCGACTGTAAACTCTACGCAAAGATACTGGCCAATAGACTAAACAAAGTCCTACCAGACATCATCCACAGCTCACAGGTGGGGTACATCAAGAGCAGGCTATCACAAGATAACACAAGGCTATTATGCCACCTAATCAACCACACAACACGGAGCAGCGAACAGGCAGTCATGATAGCGCTAGACGCTGAGAAAGCTTTCGATAGAGTCTCGTGGCCGTTCCTAAAGAACTGCATGAAAAGATTCGGCCTGGGGGAGAAATACATAGCAATGGTGATGGCCCTCTACAAAGGACCAAAAGCAAAAATTGTGGTGAACGGCAATACATCCGAAACGCTTACACTAGGAAGAGGCACCAGGCAAGGATGTCCCCTCTCACCGGGCCTCTTTCTGCTGGCTCTGGAACCCCTACTAGCCAGAATTAGAGACAACACAGGAATAACAGGCGTTAAAGTCAAGGAGAGGACAGTAAAACTGGCCGCATATGCGGATGACATCCTCATCACAACCACGAACCCATCCACGTCAATAACAGCTCTCATGGACACAATAGGAGAATACGCCCAAGCCTCAGGGTATAAACTCAACAAAGACAAATCGGAGTGTAAACCAATGAACGTCCACACCACAAGAGAAGTCCTCGGGGACTCTGGCCTGGCATGGCAGCCAAAACCACTCAAATACCTAGGACTGCAATTTGGGAGAGACCTAACGTCCACGCTACAACATAACGAGGACTCAACACTAAAAAAAATAAAAGAAAGACTAGAACTATGGTCTCCAAAACACATAAGCTGGTGGGGAAGGATAGAAACGATTAAGATGATGATAACACCGGCAATCAACTACACGCTAAGCATGCTGCCACTCCCGATGACAGAAGCCTTCCACAAGAAATTAGACAAACTAATCAATATCTTCCTGTGGAGAAACAAGAGAAACAAGAAACCCAGAATCAGCCTACATAAACTTAGACTCACCAAAAGAGCTCGGAGGCCTTAACCTTGCAAACTTCAAAACCTACCAAACAGCTTGCCTGGCAAGGCAAGGAATCACCTGGTTAGACGACACCCAAACCTACAAACCAGTCTGGCTAGAAGTAGAGAAGGACATCCTAGGAGGCCTCAACCCAATTGCCCTTCTAACGGCAAACAGACACCCCCATAGATCCAACCCAATACTCAAACATACCAGGGAAGCTCTGATGAAAATAGACAGACGCATGATGCGGAAATTGAAAGGCACAGCATGGGAATCCATCTGGTTCAACACAAAAGTAACGTACCAGTGGGGAACAATGCAGAATGATACATGGATCGAGAAAGGAATCAGCCTTCCCAAACAGATGGAAACTAAGCAAAGGCCACTGACCTTTCAAAACCTGCAGCAACTACACGGTCTCTCTAACCAAGAACTCTACAACTTCCTCAAGATCAAGACTGCCATAACCAAAGCAAACCTACAAAGAGAAGAGCCAAGCATCATCAAATATATGCAAACCCTCAACTCAGCAGGACACCAAACTGCAAAGATTTATAAGCTCCTGAGCCCCTCCACGCTGTCACAGAACAAGAAAATAACAAAAACATGGGAAACACTCCTAGGCAGGCAGCTAAATGAAAAGGAAAGGGCAAAAATGTGGGGCTCAGCAACAACAAACAAAGTCACCCCACAACTAGCATAAACTAAATTTTGGCTCCTCCACAGGGCCTACTGGACCCCATCCAGGCTCCACAAGGTCGGCATTGCGGACTCTGGCAACTGCTGGAATTGCCGAAAGGAGGAAGGCACCCTCGAGCACCTCATCTTCAAATGCGTGAAAGTCAAGAAGTTCTGGACACAGGTCAACACCTTCCTAAACGACATACTCAAAGCGGACCTAACAATCAGCTTTGTAAGCCTAGCAACAGAACACGTGACTGCAAGCCTGAACAGCAGGGAAGAGAGAGACCTACTAGACCTGCTCCTCACTGCGGCCCTAAAAATAATCCTGACGAACTGGAAGAACACTGCCAAAGCAAACTTTAAAACATGGACTAATTGGGTCACCTTCCTAAGAGGAGCAGACAATATCACAGGTAAATTTTCAAAGGAGCACAACCCAAAAGCCCGCATGTGGGAACCACTCGACGAGCAGCTGAAGAAGGTTTTTTAACCAACAACCCCCCCCCCTCTCTCTTCTTCTCCCTTTTTCTTTCGCCCCTCTCACTTGGGGAAAAACCAGAGATAAGCACACATTCACAAATGGTCTGTATATAAGAACTGCCAAATGTATACTCCACTTATATATATATATTTTTTTTGTTTTTTGTATCAATAAAAATGTATTAAATCAAAAAGAAAGCCAGGCATAGCCGAACGCCCTCGCCGCTTGCTTTAAGATGATTAAAGCTGGCCGGCTGACAAATATTTAGGAGACACGACTGTGCTGCCTTCTAGCAGGTGACTTACCCACGCTCTCCATCAGCAGTTTCACAAATGGATGTCACTCTATTTCTGTCCCTTCTGGTTTCCTGGTGTCGCCCAGTAGCTGGCGGGCCCTCGCGCGCCCTGCCTGTCATCTCTCCTGATTGGCCAGTAATCTCCCATCATGGCTTCCTCCAGAGGTCAGCGGTCCTCGCGGGGGCAGGTCACTGCACGCTGTCTTCTATTGGCTCCAGGTGGGACACCTGCATCCGGGCGAGTCTTTCGTCTCTGACGTGTTTCCTGGATTCCGCCATGGGCAGCCTGCCCTGCAATCATGTTCCCTCGGCCAGCGAAGCCAGGGTGAAACCCAAGGTAACTGTGACTCTGAGACCGTATTCCCACACCCAGCGCTCTCCTGCACGGACCTTATTTCACAAAAGGCAAAATGGAGCGGAAGGGGCATCACACACTCTTTGACATCCAATGACGTCACAAAGTTCCATGTCCCAGCCTTAGCCCCCCAATAAACTATTTGCTGTAGAGAGACAGGACGTGGAAAAGAGCTCTGTTTAAGTTCTCACCCTGCCACAGACTACAGGCTATGACCTCTGTGACGAGGCCTTGCCAACAAATTAACAGGGAGAGCAGAGCCAAGGGGGGTTGGTCGGATCTTAGAGCCTGTACACGAGCCGAGCCCTGAAAATATTTGCTATGTAAATCATACAAAAAAACATCACGTAAAATTATATAAAGTCTCTTAAAAATGTAAAAAAGTGTATTACTTTAGCTAGCATGTGGAAGCTTTGACATTAATAGGGCACATTGTAGGACTGCACTGAAAAGTACTTATTAAAAGTGATGGTTCAGTACAATTGGTGGTGTGAGCTCATATATTTGAAAGAGTTTTCCTATGCTGTAACGCAGAAAAAAAGAGTTTTGGTGCAATAAAATATTTGCCTCCTATCACACATTTTGAGCAACGAAGCTGTGATTTATTCATGTTTTCGGTTTTCACTTTGTGCACCTCAGCCTGTAAACAAGTATCTATTTGCCTTCCATTATGTTAAATGTTTTTTTTTTTTATTCCAAGATTTTATTAAGAACATTTTTATACAGTACAAAAATAAAGTGTTGCAAGGGAAAAAAAAATGTTAGAGAATGAACTGATTATGTTTTAAAAACTATTATCAGATATAGGAATACAATGCTTTAATTCTCTTACTAAATGAGTTCACCATTCCTGTAAAAATAACTTACCTAGCTTTTTATTTTTAACAATGAATTTGGCTTAAGAAGGATTTTGTAGTATACTGATCATATGAATATGTATATTTTACTCTATTTATTGTGCTTTTATGGTTTTTATGAAACAAAATCGAATAAAGCTATTTTTGATTTGATTTGATTTGAGTGACGTGAGCCCCTCCCACCCCTGCAACTGCACCTGATGCACTAATGACAGCTCTGTCTCTGGTGCAGGCAAGTGACACACTGCATGGAAAAATTAACGATTTCGTTCAATTTCCGTTTCAAATTTAGAAGTTTATTCTAGTTAGGTGTATGTATATTTATTCTAAATTGTCTTTTTAACATTAACAAACATACATTCCAGTGGTGGCCATTTCACTACTTCCCGAAATTAGAAAATTACACTGCATGAGCCATTCATCGGCAATACTTATTACTACATCCTTCTTTAGATGTTTTTATTATCCGGTGGAGCAAAAAAAGAACAGTGTATTGGTGTACTATACACATTTAAAACTCTGCTTCATGTAAGAAAGAATGGACAATAATTACCATTAAACTTCACAAAAGTTATTGCCTGCGTGCCAGCTATAGAGTGGTATAAAAGTCCCCAGACAAGATGTGGAATATACTGGCTGTATCCATTGTACTCAATTTATTCTTTATTTTCTTCTTGGCAAACTGCTAAATATGACTAATGCTGCATGGTAAAGATTTTAAAGCTTTTGAGCATACCGCCATTCTGACCAGCAAATTGTAAGTGAGGGCTAGTTGGTGTCCTAGGAAAAACTCTTGCCCTGGACTCTCTGTTGTACCACTCTTCCCTAACAGGGCCGGATAAGCCATTAATTGCCTGCCAGAGCAGCCGGGAGGATAGAGCATAAGGCATGTGGGAACGGTTCTAAGTGGTTTCTGGATAGCGTATTGTAGCATCAGATCCCTTGCTTATGGGACAACCAATAATTTCTGGCCCGAAATGCTTGGTTGATTTTCACAGTCCATCTCAGTGGTTAGGAACCAGGGGCCAGATTGTGGTCGCAAAAACACTCGCAAATTACCACCCTATTCAAGAGGGTTTTAAAGCACTCGCAAAAGGGAAGGGGTCCTCAGGGGACCCCTTCCCTTTGCAAATGCAGGGGAAAATATTTTAATAGGGCAGGCAGTGGTCCAGGGACCACTACCTGCCCTTAAATAATACATTTCATTCTGATTTTTTTTTAATGCATCTCATTTTCCTCTAACCTCTTGAATGCTCATGACGAGCTTAGCTCGTCATGAGGCACAGTGTCGCTGTGCTCATGACGAGCTGAGCTCGCCATGACCGCCGCGGAACGCCCACGCGGGGGTAATTCCCCTGCTGTGCTGGGCGTTCCATTGAAACGGGCGTGTCATGAGCACAGCGCCACCTTGCAGCATGACGAGCTGAGCTCGTCACGAGCACTGCAGCGCCGTGCGCGGCCCATCTCCCCCCAGCACCACGGGGGAATTAGCCCTGTGGTGAAGGTGTTAAGGAAAACGGGCTGCATTTAAAAAAAACTGCTTTATTTAAAAGCAGTACCAGACATGGTGGTCTGCTGAGCCCAGCAGGCCACCATCCCTGGGAGGGCTGGTATTCACAATAGGGTCGCAAATTGCGATAGGCTCATTAATATTCATTCTCAATTTGCGACCCCTTTGGGAATAGCAAACAGTGTGATACATACTGTTGGAGATCCAAAATAGAGCCTCGCAAATTGCGAGTCGCAAAAAAAATCGCAATTTTGCAAGCCACTATTTTGCAAGTCGTACATCTAGCCCCAGGACATTTTGATCACTGAAAAACTGTCCTTTATTTGTAAATTTGAAGCAGTGACGAGGAGGTATCATTTCAAACTAGAGTGTAAGCAGGGACCTGTTTTTTGTGGTCAGAGCAATGATCCTTTCCAGGCAAAAAGTTACTAAGATGCTTCCAGCATCTTCAGAATGTGTCCACAAATATATAAATATGAACTGACTGGAACTTTCAGTCCCAGTCCTGGCACAGTGTCACTGCTTACCTGTTCATTAAGACTTCATACTGCACCAGTCAGGGGCCCGGCACTACTTAAACAGCAGCAGCCCGCTCTCCCAGCTGAATCGAGAGTAAGGAGACACGCGCGCAGCGCTTTGATTGAATTTTTGTGACCTTGCAGTGTGGCATCTGTGTTTTTAAAACTTTATGTTTCACTCGCCGATCTTTTAATCTCACTCACCGTCGCTTCCCCGTTCCACCGCTGACCTAGTCAGTTTGTTGTGGAGGGAAGTTGAGCACAGGAACACACCGGAAGTGACTAGACTTCCGCTGTGCATCCTGCACCAGTCAGATGGGCCCTCTCATTCAAATATGATGTCCATCCGAGCGCGCAGCGGGCACGCGCAGCGGGCACGCCATTGGCGCGCCGAAGATGCGCCCAGGACAAGCCCGTTTGCGCCCGTCCGCGCCAGTACGTCGCCTCTCGCCAGAAATCCTGGTTGGGAGGAGAAGGGTGGACATACCTATACCAGGGAGGCTGTTCTAGATCTTAATACCCAGGCAGCCTTATGTACTAGGACATCACCACAACATCTGAGGGGCAGCATAAAATGCACTTGTGGGTACACTTTTTCTAAACCCACTACACTTTTGCCTCTCACTACCGCCTGCCCCCAACAACAAATTCTGGTAGCGCAGCTTAACATAAGATCCCTGGCAAGACATTACATGGAAATCCATGATCTAGTTAGGGATCGCTCTCTTAACATCCTGTTTCTTACAGAGACCTGGGTGCAAGAGGACATGAACTCAGTTGTTAACCTGGCTACTCCTACAGGATACTCTACCCACCTGCTGAATAGACAATCTAGCGGCGGAGGTATTGCGGTGATGGTAAGATCCCAATACTCATGCCAGTTTACCAACCTGGATATTGAGGGAAGTGAATGTGCTCGATACAGTATCAGGATAACCCCCCACCTAACTCTGTTGGGCATTTTGATTTATAGACCCCCTGGGCAGGATAGTAGCTTCTCTAAAGCTCTATTAGAGACAGTCTGCTCCTTAGTAATAGGCACCGCCAATTTTAACATCTTTGGAGATCTTAATATCCATTTCAATATGACTACGGACAAAAAGATCAGAGGCTTGTTAGCCGACCTAGCTGCATTCCAACTCTGCCAGCTAGTAAAGGGTCCTACTCACAAGGGGGGACATCTCTTAGACCCTATTTTTACTAACTTAGAGGAAGCTACAGTAGAAGCGCCAATTCCCATGACCTGGACCGACCATATGTTGGTGATTATGTCCTTAACTATGCATGAGACCCCTATTATGAATCTGACCCAGGGGCCCTGAAGCGCCCTTGGAGGAAGCTACGACTAGAAGACTTTTACACTCTACTTAAAGCTAACCCTCCCAAGGGCAGTAACAACACTGAACAGGGCTATGAAAATTTCTGTAGCTGGCTAACCCAAGCCCTGGATGTATTGATCCCGGCAGACTGGATCAGGGCGCGCACCCAGGAGTCCAGGCCTTGGTTCAATGAGGCGCTTAGGAAAGAATGTAAAGCGGCGGAGCGTAAATGGAGGAAATCCTATGACCCAGTGCTAAAGACCCAATACGTGCTGATACAAAAAAACTATCACAGAAAAATCTGTAGGACGCGAGCCGCATACTACGCCACCGAGATTAGCATGAGTCAGAACCCCTCTAAAATCATCTTCAAGATCCTCAAGGATCTTAGCGCCAAAAAAGCGGTCGAGGAGACAATAGCCTCCCACACTCATTATGAGAAATTGGCCTCTTTTTTCATTGACAAAGTTCGGAAGATATATAACTCATTCCCTGCCACATCAAGCCTCACCCCTTCTAAAGACGAGCCAACTCACAGACTTATAGTATACCTGACATGAGTCAAGGGGAGTTTCTTAGACTCTGTGGGAAAATTAAATCGGGTTCTCCGGCAGATCTCCTAAAACCCGCGCATTTCAGAGAAGCAGACGCACTGGTCCTTAAACCCCTCCGAGAGATTATTTATTCTTCATTTTCCACAGCCATAATACCCACTAGATGGAGGCAGGCATGGGTGTCCCCCATTATTAAAAAACCTACACTGGACCCCACCAGGCCAGAGAATTTTAGACCTATTTCATTGCTACCTTGGCCTGCCAAGGTGGCCGAGTCTCACGTCAATACCATCTTGACGAAATTTCTTTGTGCCAATAATACCCTAGATGCCTCCCAACCAGGCTTTCATGCGGGCCATAGCACCGAAACCGCACTCTTGAGTGTGACGGAACACCTCTGGACCATTTTGGACTCCGGCCAGATGGCAGCACTGATTTTATTAGATCTCAGTGCTGCCTTCGATACGGTCTCACACGAGGTCCTGATATATCGACTGAAGGAGGCAGGGATTATGGGACAGGCTCTTGAATGGTTTAGGGCATTCCTGACTGGAACATCCTTCCGGGTCTCTACCCCTCCGTTCCTCTCTAACGAACAGGTTATCGAGCAGGGCGTCCCTCAGGGATCGGCGCTCAGTCCGACGCTTTTTAATCTCTACGTCCAACCACTGGCTGAGGTTGCCAAATGGTGGGAGCTATCGATAGTGTCATACGCGGACGACACTCAGCGGGTGGTGATGCTGAGTGACGAGTCCGGGCTGAGCGCGCACAACTTCAAACAGGGCCTCACAGCTGTAACCAACTGGATGACAGAAAACTACCTACAGCTGAATGCCGAGAAAACTGAGGTCCTGCTAGTGGGAAAGGAGGGATCGGTATGGGGAGACAAATGGTGGCCGGACATTCTTGGCAGCCCCCCCGAATCTAAAAGCGAGGTAAAAAACCTTGGAGTCTGGATTGACTCCTCGCTGAATTTTGTCCATCACACTAAGAAAGTTGCCGCTACATGCTTTGGGATCTTGCGAAATCTCAAGCCTATTCTAAAATTCTTTGACCCCCACCCGCCAGCTTGTGGTGCAGTCTGCCATTCTTTCGCGACTGGACTACGCGAGCTCCCTATTTTGGGGGTCAACCAAGCGGAGATGGGTAGACTGCAGCGAGTGCAAAATGCAGCAGCCAGAGCCCTGAGAGGACTCCCCCGCTTCCAGTCAGCTGCCAGTACCATTACTAAACTGCCACTGGCTTCCTGTGTAGAAGAGGATTCATTTCAAGACTTTATGCCTTGCATTCAAAATCCTGAAAACAGCTTCTCCTCCTATGCTATGTCCCCTTCTGACTAAGTACACCCCTCGGCGAACCCTACGATCAGAAGGCCATAATCTGGCAGTGATTCCCCGAATAAAGCGAGCCCGGATGAGAGGGCGCTCCTTCCGATTTATCGCAACCAAAACTTTGGAATGCCCTGCCACCCCATATACGTGGTCTGAATTACCTCTTGACTTTCAGAAAGGCCGTTAAAACCCATCTTTTCTGCTAGACTGCTTTGTTATGCTTTTTCTTCACTATAATATCTGCTGTGCTTGACTTTCCGGTCTCTCTGGACGCCCCCTAGCTGGGGCAGCTGCGCGCTATACAAGTAAATATAACATAAAATAACAAGTGTGCATGAGTGGTTACCAGCTGAAATTGAGCAGGGACAACTCCATTGTACTCTGGAAATAAGATGGTTACCAGTCTGTCAACGTGTGACTATGCCACTTCAACACTTGTCTCTTTGCTCTGTCATCTATGCTTCTATGAATCTAGGTTTTCAGGTTCTTACCCCCTTGCATGCTATGCACATTTTTGCGCTATGTGGGCGATTTAATTAGTGGGCGGGATTCAGATAGCCCCCAGCCGTCCTCTGCACACGCCCACTGTGACGTCTGACGGCCGGGGGCCGTCTAAAGCATGCAAGGGGTTAAAATATGGCGGGCTAATATTGTAGGAGAGTGTTTCTTGGTTGTGGTTGCCACTCAATGGATTCTCATACCACCTACAGTTAACCTAGAGTTCAATTTATTCAAATTTCTTTAAGTATTTAAATCCTGGCTGAATCCTCTTTAGTAGTGCTTGTTTTATAGCATCATATTTGCAAAATTTTGGCACACTATTATGGTCAAACGATATTCTGGAGTCGAAACTCAGGGTCCATATCAACTGAAAGACTTCAGTGGGACATGAAATCTATCATCATGGTGCCCTCAGGTGGATAAGTGCTTTATAAAAATAAATACAAATATCTGTAGAGCATTCACACGATCCTCACCATCACAGGTGAGCTTGCTGGCGTCCCTAGAAACCAGGGCAATGGTTAAAGTGTGATTTCAGTCCTCCTTGGCTGTGAAGGAAGCGTCCGATGATCAGTTCAGGCTTAGCTTAAACGACGTGATGTGAAGTTTAAGTCAAGGTACGGTACAACACAGTTGACTTGGGAATGTCCAGCATGGGTAGTGAGGGTTTGTAAACACACACAGCCTTAATAATATCTCAACTCTTACAAATACATGTACAGAAAAAAATAAGGTCAAACATTAAAAAGCATACAAATTTAATATGCAGTAAACGGTATCACAGTGAAAAAACATTGGTAAATCAATACACCTGTTTATAGACACCATACACAATGCAGTGCTCAAAGTCACAAAATGTGTGCAATATCTGTGATAGATGCAACAAGCCAGAGAATTCCAGAAATGAAGAGTGGCAGAAAGAAATTATCTGCTGTAATATAAATGTTTCCTGTGGTTGGAACTCTGTACGCAAACACGGATTTGCTACAGGCTATCCTAGAACCACCACCATAGTTTTACCATTTAAAATAGATATCAGGCCTTCTGCAATTCAAAATTAACAATGCAGGCTTTTTGCTCACTGAGCTGCTTTTGCTCAGTAGCTGCTTATAACAGTACTAGCAGCCCGCCCCAGCGTTGCCTGGGGCAGAAGGGGGCTGGGGGCAGCATTTCCGGATTGCGGCAGCGTTGCCCGGTGCAGAAAGGGGCTGGGGGCAACATTTCAGGCTTGGGTGCACTTCCGCCCCGGCCCCTGCCTGACCCGACATTGCCCAGACCGCCTCCCGCCTCCCTCCTGCCTCCCGCCTCCCTCCCGCCTCCCGCCTCGCCTTTGCCTTTACCTGAGCCGCCGCTCTTCCCCGCGATCCGGACTTCACCGCCACTCCTCGCTGCTCGTCACCGCTCCTCCCCGCCTGTTGTCATCACGCACGTTGCGGACATCGCTAGGTCACGGTCAGCGCTACGTCGCGGCCGGCGCTACTTTTAGGGGACTACTTTGTTTTTAAAGTTAAATTTTTTAATTTACGTTTTATTTTTATTTTATGCAGCCTATGTCCTTCTACACACCCTGAGGATTACAACAATGTATTGGGTGTGTGGATTGGCGCTGTGGTTCCCGAGTTTACCTTGCCAAAAGGTTTCTGTTCTCTCTTTATAATAGTAGTATAGATGACACATTCCACCCTACACGGCTTTAAGCTGTGTGTTGGAAATTGAGTTACTGGTTGAGGGGGGTGAAGCCCTACTCAAGCAGCAACCACTATCCTTGTCAGGGTGAAGCACAAGCAAACTCCTAACTAACCTGTGCTTAACCCTCTGGTAGTTTGGCACAAAAGCAGTCAATGCGAGACAATGTGTAAAGTATTTATGCAGTATTTCAAACAGTAAAAAAGTGAAAACATGACACAAGAAAAATCCCATACCAATTTTGAAATAATAGAGTAAAATATAATAAATTATTTGACACCAAAATGACAAAAATTCAGTCAGTAAAACCGGAGATATGCAATTTTAACGATTTAAGTAAAAATTGTGAAAAAAAGCACAAAGCTGCCATTAGTAGCCCATACGAGTCATCAGCTTTTTTCAGGGCCAGGTGAAAGAGGTTACGCTTCAACTCAGAGCAGCCTAGATAAGTAATTAACTTGCATGTATGTGATTCAGGTGGTAACACAAAAAGGCCCAATTTGCGGCAAACATTTGGGGTAGAGAGAGAGGCGGAGAACTGCTCCTGACATTGGCACAAAAATGTGCACGGACATGACGGTCCTCTATACCCTGTGAGGCTTTGCCTCCAACATAACAAGGCTACTTGATTGTTGTTCAGGTGGTAACACAAAAAGGCCCAAACATGTAAGTTATTTACTTCCCTAGACTGCTCTGAGTTTAAGAGTAACCTTTTTCACCTGCTCCTGATGAAAGCCGCTGACTTGTCTAGGCTACTAACAGCTGAAAAATGTTAACCTAATGGACTAGATGTGTAGGATTACTAACTATAACTATAATAATAATTATGACATTGCCCTCTTTTTAAGCTCATCCCTCTCCCCTTTTTACCTTCAGTAAATACACCTTTTGGGACTATATATCATTTTAATTAACTCACAAATCAGATGGTTTACATCCAGGAAGGGGAGTTTTCCACCTGTAGAATGCGACACACAGGTGGAATAGAACCCTGTGATGATGCTACCCACAAAATCACCCTAGCGGAGAATATGTATTTCGCTTCTGAGATTGAATATGTGGATGAGGGTCTTCAACTGATTCCTCCACAAATTTTCCAGCCCCTATACCCATTCTTTTAATCTGAGGTTCACTTTCTTTGATTATTCACCCTTACATTGGAGATGAAGTGAGCTCTTAATCCTTATCTCTGTCTCTCCTATTGATTAATGTGAAAAAGCACAAAGCGCCAACTGTGGTTATCCGGTCGTGCCGGACTGGGACAAAGTCACAAGTTCAGGCCAACAGTAAGTTAGGGCAGCTGAACAAACTACCTGAAATCTTGGAGCGTAGTCTGTGCAGGGTTGCTTTGCTAGACTTTGGGTCGTCTGGTGTCTGTCTCGATGAAGCTGTGGGGTGAGGCTTTGCAGGGCTTTGCGTTGCTTTGCATTGGTTCTAGTGAGCTCTGCGGCAAAACTTGCCGGTGCTTTGCGTCTCTTTACATCAGTTCCGATGTATCTGACAGCTGTGCAGCAAGGCTTTACCGGGCTTTGAGTCGCTTCGGTCCATTCCAATGAGGCTGGCAGCTGTGCAGTGAGGCTTTGTCTAGGTTCCAGTAGGGACAATAGCTGGGCTGGCTGAGCACCTCTGGGTCCACTTCCAAGGGTCCAATACTGGGGTGGCACCAGTTGGGGAACAAGACTCACAGTAGACTGAGTACAGGTGTTGTGATCATAATGGTTGACGCCTGGTCTGTCCCTGAGGCTTCTGAGCAGGAGGCCAGGTAACTGGGGCTTGGAGTCATTCTGGTGGTCCTGGGGTCAATATGCAGATCCAGTCCTTCAGTCAGGCATTAGGGCAGGAGACAGCAGGGCAACAGAGCAGCAAGCACTCTAGCAGAGAAGCACAGCAATCCTTCTGCGTCTTCTGCAGGAACAGATGTGTACCGAAGAGCTGGGTCTACGGGTCCAATATTTATACCTGGTGCCCACTTTGTAGTAGGAGATGGTTCTGGTGGGTTCCATCCCCAGAGGAGTGTCGCCTTTCCTGGCTTCCTGCCCTGGCCCCAGATTGTCAGGGTCACAATAGACTAATTGTAGGAGAGTAGGGTCTGCTTCCTATGGTCACCCCCACTTTTTGCTGTGATTCTCTGGTTTTTCGACTTTAATGTGGCTTTGGGCCTGCTAAGCAGACCCACAGCCCAGCTGTTCTCTCTCTAAATCGATACCATGTACTTTAGGTACATACCATATTGGGTATTGGGTCACCTCTGTGAGTCCCTGTATAGTGTACCATAGGTACCCAGGGCACAGGTGCATCCAAGGCTTACCAGGGGCTCCAGCATGTATTATGCCACCCCTGGCTGGCCCTCCAAACTGACACCACAGGCTGATCACTCAGCTTGGGTAAGGTGGTGTCATCACCCCTTACTTAGATATAGTATACCTATATCTACCTTTATATATAGACACATATACACCTATAAGTCACTCCTATGGTAGGCCTTGACAATCCTGGAGGCAGAGTGCTTGGTTTTATGTGAGAGGGTGCCCTAGCATGAGCTGAGCCCCTCTGCAGCTTTCGGAACCATGTCCTTATAGCTGTTCTATGATATAGCCAAGCCATATACTCTTAAGTGCATTATAATCCTCGCGGTTAATGCTAACTTTGGTTTGGCTTTATCAAAACATGTCGTGTAAGGTGTCAAACACTTTGGAATACTACCACCCCGCAAATTCTGGTGGCAGGGGTAACATTCCACCCTTCTAGAGGGAAAAGACATGTATGTTACTGCTTTACCCAGTTAAAGTTAAACAGAGCCTCAGCATCACAAAATGGATGCTGCTGCCACAGACACGAGTCTGACCTCCTGTTGCTGGGGGAAACTCCAGCAAGGGCGGCCTGGACAATAGGTTTCCTGTCCAGGGAGGTGACAGCACCTCCCCAGACTGAGGTTCTGTGTATTGGGGCAGAGAGGGCTGCATTCAGTGAATGCATCTAGACATTGCCTGGGGAACACAAGGTGCTCCGTGCATAGCCCGGTTCAAACCAGTTGCTGGGGCACTCCAGCCCCAGCTCTGGAGCGAAACTGGACAAAGGGAAAGGGGTGTAACCACCCACTTCTCAGGTCCACCCATAGGAGGGACCTAGGCAGGTAATCCATCCCCTTAGCTTAGTATAAGTATAGGAGCTGTGTCCCCAGGACTTTAGATTATACTGGAAAGAAACTTTGATACAGAACTCTTGGACCTTCGACATTCTATCCTGAATAGAAGAGGGAAGACATCTCACTTGTGGTCAAGGAGTGACCACAATGTGCATACAGGCACCACCAGTAACTTGCCAGTCTGCTTTGTTGATACTCCCGCCAGAACCCAAAGACTCAGCGATACAAGAACTGGAATCTCAGACTTCTCCAACTTCGACCCACATCCACAGCAAAGCTGAGACCCGTGGCGGACACGAGAGACGTGGGACTGGACACCCTGGACATCCTGCATGTTGCTAATTGCTCAACGACTGAGGTACCCTCGCAGTTGTGCATTAGGTTACGAGAAGACCCAGACCGGAGCGCCATTTGCACCGAAGCTCAGCCCTCCACATTCCACAAGTGCCGCGTGGGTCCTGCTCTTGCATTTCAGCTCAACGCGTCTTCCCGGTTCCTTGCCCGTTGGCTGGTGAGCCCCATGAAGACTTTAATTTTGAACTAAACTGCTTTTCTGGTTGCTCCAGGCTTGCTCCAGCTTCCCTTCAATGGAGAAGCGCCACAGACCTTGCTGGTCTGCAATATAGCCAATCTTGTCATCCTACATGGGTTGCGGTTGCCAAGGCTTATTGGGTTCAATCCGGATACCCACTCCACAGTCAACTAGATCCTTTGCGGGATAGCTCATATCCAGCTCCTGGTCATCGTTGATGCCTCCTGGACCTCGTGGCTGAAGAGACAAGTTCACCTTCTTCACCTTCAAGCACTCAACATCGCGTGGTTCCTTCCTGGTTCCTTCCTGGTCACTGGCTAGTGACCCAGACTCTGTCCCCTCTGATTTCAGGTTCTTCACTTCACCGATCCACCCTTGGATCCACCCAGACACTTTTCCTCTGGTCGCCTGCAGCACTTCTTTGCAGATCTGCATAGAAAACGACGACGAAACCCGACACCAAAAGGCACCTATGCACCCGGCTTCCCTGGGTGAGGTAACATGAGTACTCCGGTGCTCCCGTAGGTCTTGACTCTCAAAGTGTCCTAGCCTATGGGGGTTTAACGTAGTCCATCCGGAAGTGTCCTTAAACAGTAACTTTGTAACTTCTTCGTTTCCCATTATAAGTCAATGGTAACTCGCGACTGTGTTTAGACACTGCACGCGTCTCTCGTGGGTCTCCTACTTCCTAACCTTTGGTTATTTAGTGTAGCCCCAGCGATTCTACAGGCCCTAGGTCTGCTGTCTAACTCTCACGTGGTTCTTATACCACTTCTTTAGTATATGGTTTGTGATGCCCATAGGGCATAACTGTATTTGTGCAACTTATCGTATGCTAATTGAGTAACTTGTGATGTACTTCAATCTCTGACCTCATAAAGAGTGCAGAGGGGTTGTGTTAGAAATAAATACATATATATTTGATATATACCTTGTGTGGTGTCCTTTCATTTGGTATTCAAGGGATTATAATTGGTAAAACAGCTTGGTTCACATGCTCTCTGAAGTCTTAGCCTAAGACTGCTGGTCCATGCTACCACTAGGATAGCTTGCCTATAAGGTTGACTTTACAACCACCATCAATAAGGGTTGATTAGACTGGTGCAAGGTGCCCACTAGAATAGTAGACATCATATGCCAGGCTAACTTCTCACACTAATGTCAAATCCATTGTGGATGTGCTCAAGCAGAACCTTTGTGATGTGCAAGTGTGGTAGGTGACAACTCCTCCCTCCCTCTCATCAAGTCAGAGATGGCTCATCCAGCCAACACTTAATTGCCATTTGTTTCACTGTTTGGGAGTAAAACACAAATACCAACTGCCAGCTACACCTAGTCATGTGAACCAGTAAACAGGCTGCAGGCACCAAATGGTTAGAACAAGAAAATGCCATCTTTCCAAAAGTGGCATTTTCAGAATTGTTTGTAAGAAGAGAGAAGGGCTGTTTGAGGAAAGTCAGAAAAATGGTCAGGCGATTTAGTCGATGTTTCTTAAGTAATTTTGCCCGGCGTTAAACGCCTCTAATACCATACGAAGTTTATCAAATAAAGAGGCAGGCGCTGGAGACAGGAAGACAGGAAACAAGTTTTATTCCGACGGAGCAGAACACATCAGATCGGACAACAAGGTATCGTCTCGAGGTGCTCTCTCGCAGCCTCTCTGAGGCCTGGCCTTTTATACACTGGTTTACGACATGTGACCGCTCTTTATTACAACAAGGACATTGTGAAGTAATGAAAAATGACATCCCCGGTAACCCCCCAGTTCCGGCTCATTCCAACACGTGCCTACAGTAGAGGTCCTCACCCCCCATACAATAGGAGGAGGCTATCACGCAGCTGAGTGTTCCGCCGATTCCTTTGGAATGTGTGCGCCTGATCGAATCTCAGGGGGTGGGGAGGTCATGATCAATAGTAGCTCCTTTGAAGAGGGGCGAGTGCATACAGTAGTGGGCAATAAACTGTATCCTCAGGCCAAGGGATGACCAGCGGTCCGTGCAGACAATCGGGCTCAGAGGAAGGGGCCATCAAAGGAGAGATATTCATGAAAGAAAGGAGCGGTGTGGACAATCGAGCATAGAGGAAGGGTTTATCAAAAGAGGGGTATTCATGGAAGGAAAGGAGGTGTCGGTCAGGCGCGGGGTGTGATACCCAGAGACAGAGTCATGCGGAAGAGGAAGGTTCATGACTTGTGCATGTGAGCGCGGGGGCAGCCAGGGTGCATGGGGGATGCTTGCAGGGTCAGGGAAGTGCGCTGATGATCGATCGTGAACAGGGAGACCATGGTACCTAAAATGGCTGTCGTGTATGTTCATACGTGAGTCTGAGGAATGGGCAAGATGGCGCAGATGATGTTCAGTTCATGAACTAAAATTCCACAGTCCTCCCTTTTAACATGTCTCGCCAACTTGTCAATTCGGATCTATCCCCATAAGACCACGTATTTCTATCTCATAGAGGGGACTCATGTGCTCAGTTCTAAAGTCCAAAGTCTTAGGGCACATACAGTTAGAAATGAGTGAACACAAAGGTGGCAAACATTGAATACCTAAGCAACACCCACACAGTACCACGACTGGTATCAGTATAAATGTAAACAACCTCCATCCCCAGTCCTTCAAAGTGTCCCAAAACCAGCTTCCAAGCGACCATCCTTCTTGTTCCTGGTGAACCTCTGAGGATAGTCTGTGGAGGTGTTCGATTGCTTTGTAGACTGAAGGCGAGTTATCTGGCACGTAGGTGCAACAGCTGGAGCCGATGATGCGGTATGCTCCTCTACGGTCGGCCAGAACCACATCTAGAACAAGGCGGTTTTGAAGAGCCACCAGGCGGACTGCCTGAAGCTCAGCCGTGTTGTTAGCGAGGATGCCAGCCGTGATGTTAATGGTTGTTTCTACTGCCTGAGTCAGGTGTCGGATAGCGCGGCTATTTGCCATTGGGCCCCACAGAGGAACAAGTCCCTTCACCGCATCCAGGAACTGTGCTCCGGTGGAGTCGGCTTGTCCAATGTCTCCGGCGCGCTTTTGCCGGTGATGGTAGGCTGGGGCCACATACGTGGGGGGAAGAATGAAGGCAACGTAGCACGTACCCCTCCAACCTTTCGAAAGCCAAGTGTAAGCTTTGATGCCACAAACAAAGTACATATTCGGAGAAGCAACAAAGGAGGGGGGATCAACTGAGACCAATGTTCTGGTGATGTGGCAGGAACTGTGACCCACCAGCTGTGTTCCCTGGCCTTCGAGGCACACGTGACCTGTGACATTGATGACAGACAGGGCCACAGTCAGAGTGGCAGCCGTTCGCTTCCGCAGGTAGGAGAAGGTGGGTCTAGCTGGATTGTGGAGCACTTGCATTTCAACTCGTTCTTTGGCAGGGATGTTCATATGGAAGGCGGAACCTGAGGTCACAGGACAAAAGGGGGCAGACGCCTTTCCTGTTTTGTTCAGCCAGAACCCATAGTAGAAGTGTGACACTGTTTGACCAGAAGCGGCGTTGTCCTTGTGGCTTTCCTGCAAGAGGATCAACCAGGCGTGGCAGGAGCCGTGAACTGAGAAAGGAGAAGGGATGAAGGGGATGGAGTGTCCAGTGGCATGCGGGAGCAACCCGCAGACCCAGCAGTTCGTGGCATTTGCAGCAAGGTTGTGCTGGTGCAATAGTTGCACGAAGGAATTGTTCCAGAACTCCTTACGCCTTTCTCGGAGCTGAGGCGAAAGGGAGATCAGGTGATGCTCTTTCATGGTGGTTGGCTGTGCAGTGGTCAGCAATATCTGATGAGCGGGTGTGCTTTCCTCCAAGATCCAGAAGGAAGTCATGAGGAGGAGGCACAGGAGGAAGAGAATGAAGAAGGCGATTGTCTTTGATTTGTGCAAATTGTCAGTCTTTGGGTTCCTGTAATGGGTATTTCCGGTTGCGTCCATCATCTTCTTGTCTGGCGCTTCCATCATCTTCTTATCTGGCGCTTCCATCATCTTCAAGGTGCTCGGTAGTGGGCAGAACCACAGACTTTGTTTAGCTTCTCTCCGGGTAACCCTTGGTTGTTTTAGGCCACCGTTCTGAGATTTTAACTTAGTCCGTGGTCTACTTAGCCGAAGCTCCCTCCTTTTCGACGCAGGAAATACCCTTCCCGGGATGGCACAGTGGGATCAGAGAATTTTGCAAGTTCAAGTGCCTCGGTATCAGGATAGCAGTTCAGTGATGGTCGGTCTTTGTTCAGGAGCTCTTCTTGGGTGTCGACGTTTTCTGTAGTGGCCAGGGTCGAGGAGACCTTCTTGCAGTGGTGTGCGTGCAGCCAGTGCCTTTTTCCCTCTACTCGAAGAGCCGTCCGAGTGGTGATCAGTACTTGCCAGGGGCCCGTCCACCGGGGTTCCAGACTCTTTGCCCGTTGAAAATTCCGGACTAAAACATAATCTCCCGGTTGGATATCATGACCGGGACCCCTGGAAGCATCGGGGATGGCCTGCTGCACCTGTTGATGAATGACAGACAACGTTTTTGTTAACTTGTATAAATAATCTGACAGCAGGACGTCGGGGACGTCGTGAATGGATGTTGGTTTGGGGGCAGTCCAGAGGTTCATTGGTCGCCCAAACACAACCTCATAGGGGGTCAAGTGGTGCTTAGTGGGAGTGGAGCGCATCGATAGCAATGCCAGTGGGAGGGCATCTGGCCACTTAAGTCCTGTGGTGGCCACTATTTTTGACAGTTTCAGTTTCAGTGTAGCATTGTGTCGCTCAACTAGGCCAGCGGATTGGGGGTGGAAGACCGCATGGAACCTCTGCTTTACCCCCAGCCCCTTCAAGATTAGTTGGATAACTTCAGCTATGAAGTGGGGGCCATTGTCGCTCCATAAAATTTCGACAAAGGCCGTAGCGAGGGAAAAACTCTTTCAGTAGTACTTTGGCAGAAGTCATGGCAGTGTTATCACAGGTAGGATAGGCTTCCACCCATTTGCTGAAGGCGCATACAATGACTAATACGTACTTCAAGCCTTGGCATCTCTCCAGCTGGATGTAATCCATCTGGAGGACCTCAAAGGGGTGGTCGGGGATCCCAAACCCTCCCCGGGGTACCACAGTTCCTTTCCCGGGGTTGTGTTGTAAGCAGATAAGGCACTGCTGGACCAGGCGTTTGGCTGAGTCGGGGATTTTGTTGTTGTGCCAGACTTTGGAAATTAGTTCAATCATGGGGGCAGAACCTATGTGTGCAGGGGAGTGTGCCATAGTCAGTATGGGAATCAAGTATGAGTCAGGCAGCAACCATTTGTTTGTGTCTTTTGTCCGCCAGCAGCCTTCATCGTCCTTCAGACCCACCCGTGCCCATTCAGTCAGTTCGTGAGGTGTGCTGGCCGACTGGATGTCCCTAATCGTTTCCCTAGCGTCTGTCCATTTTTCTGCTTGTGACCTGGTCACATATATGCGTGTCGTCGTCCTATTCTCAGCTGTGGTTCGGGCAGTGTTGTCGGCCAGTGCGTTTCCCTGTCCAACTAAGTCCGTCACCTTCTTGTGTGCCTGGCATTTGATCACTGCTAATTGTTTGGGGAGGAGAACTGCTTCAATCAGGGCGGAGACTAGATCTCCGTGAAGGATGGGCGTGCCGTGGGACGTCAGGAATCCCCTTTCCCTCCACAAGAGCCCAAAATGATGAACCACCCCGAAGGCATACTGGCTGTCCGTGTAAATGTTAGCCGTGGTTCCTGCTGCTATGATACATGCTCGTGTGAGGGCAATTAGCTCTGCCGCCTGTGCGGATCGTTGCGTGATGCGGGCTGTTTCAACTACTGTTCGGGCTGTCGTCACCGCATAGGCAGCTGAAGTGGTGCCGTCTGGGAGTTTGATACAAGAGCCGTCTACCCATAGTTCTCCATCAGGGTCTGTAAAAGCAATGTCTCGGAGGTCAATTCTACTCCTGGTCTGTTCGTCCGTGAGGGTCACACAGTCGTGTATAGGGGGCACATCGGGGTCATTTTCAGGCAAGGGCAACAGTGTAGCAGGATTCAAAGTTGTGCATCTCTTCAGAGTGATGTGGGGTGCAAGTAGAGTCAATTCGTACCCCGTCAGTCGTGCACTAGTCAGGTGTTGGGTCTTGGTCTGGTTCAAAAGGGTGTCAACTGCGTGGGGTACTAACACCGTGAGAGAGTTCGAAAGTACTATTCCCTCACTCTGACGGATAGAGACAGCAGCGGCGGCTACTGCTCGAATGCAGGCAGGTAAAGCTCTGGCGACTGGGTCAAGAGTGGCAGAGAAGTAGGCACAAGGGCGTTGTTTGGAGCCGATGGGCTGAGTTAGAACAGACAATGCGCATCCCTCCCTTTCGTGAGTGAAGAGGGAGAAGGGCTTGGAGTAATCTGGTGTTCCTAGGACGGGTGCTGAGCAAAGGGCATCCCGCAACTCCTTAAAGGACGCTTGGCATTCGGGGGTCCAAGGGAGTGGGAAGGGAACATCTTTGGCCAACAGGGAAAGTAGGGGTTTTATAATGAGACTGAAATTTGGTAACCATTGTCGGCAAAAAGAGGTAAGGCCCACCAATGAACGGACTTGCTTCTGTGTTTTTGGGATGGGGGTGTCTATGATGGTTTGGATTCGGTCGGGCGTAAGTTTCCTCCCTTCTTTGGACAGGAGATGGCCTAGGTATGTCACTTGAGGCTGGCAGAATTGTAGTTTCTTTTTGGAGACTTTGTGGCCATTCTCCGCAAGGAAGTGCAAGAGTTGGATAGTGGCCGTGATTGCAAGTGGAGTGGTGTCGGCCGCCAAAAGGATATCATCGACATATTGGATCAACACCACTCCATCTGGCAGCTGGACGGCGTCCAGCTGTCCTTTGAGGGCCTGGCTGTAAATGCTGGGACTTTCAGTGTAGCCCTGGGGAGCTCTACAAAATCGGTACGAACGGTTTTTTAAGGTAAAGCCGAAGAGATAACGGCTGTATGGATGGATGGGGATAGAGAAAAATGCATTCTTGAGATCAATAACGGTGAAGGTGGTGGCAGTGGACGGGATGAGGGTCAGAATGGTGGTGATGTCTGAGACTACGGGGTACTGTGGCACCACCACTTAGTTGACTTCTCACAGGTCGATGATGAAGCGGTACGCTTTCTCATCTCCCTCACCTTGCTTCTTAACAATGGGTAAGATAGGGCTGTTGCAGACATTACTAACCACTTCCTCTACCAATCCTGCATCTACCAGGGACTGAATAATCGCTACCAATGCCTTCTCGCCTTCGGGCGATATCCGGTACTGTGGGAGTTTCGGGAGTATTGCGTTTGGTCGAACAGTTATGTGCACAGGGTCGATCATCATTCGTCCTACATCTGAGTCGGTTCTGGCCCATAGGTACAGGGGTAGGGTGTCGAGCAATGTTAGGTCAGCATCAGTCATAGAGTACATATGTCGTGCGGGGCGGGATCTGGACATGCTCGGGTTGTCGTACAGGATGACTCGGACTCCATCTGGGGAACACCTAATAGTAGCTCGGAAATGTTTTAGTAAATCGATACCCATAATGGCGTCAGGAGAGTTGGAGGAGAGAAGAAATGTTGTGTCAGTGGAGTTGTTTCCTAGGTCAAAGGAGATAGGTACAGACAGGGGATTTGTGGAGGGCGTTCCATCGAAACCTATCGATGTAATGTGTGAGCCAGACAAGGGTGCCCTTGGAATCAGTCGCTTTGATAATACACTACGTGTCGCTCCAGTGTCTACCAAGAATGGAGACTTTGTACCCAGGACCTTAGCGGTGACGTAAGGACCTTGCTGGTCAACACAGAGCTCGACTGGATCCCTCCCTTGCCCCTGGCAGTCCTATGCGAAGTCGGGAGTGTTCTCACTGTCAGATAGTTGGTAATGGTTCTGTCGGGGACGGTCAAATGTGTTCGATCTTCCTGGTCTGTCGCTGTTGGTGTCGTTTGTGTACCCCCGTCCCTGTCCTCTAGTCCTGGGGCCATTCGTCATGTCCCTCGTTTCTTTATTTTTAATTAGTTCCAGAAGAGCCGGACATTGAGACTTCCAATGCCCGAATCCTCTGCAAAATGCACACTGATTATCTTCTATATCCCTACGTCCAGAGTAGGGAGTGGGCGTGCGGTCCTTTGGGGGTGGATTTCTAGGGGTGATTGATTGGTAGCTCCCCCTGTGTAATTCTTTCCCAACTGCCACCCCTTGTATCTGGGCTATCATCACCCTTTCTTTCAAATCTTTCTTCTTTCTCTCGGTTGCCCTATCATTCTCATTCTTTTGGTGTTCGTAGTACTGAGCCATTTGGAGGATAGCGGCGGGTTTGGAGGCCCCCCAACTACTCTCGCTCGTTTGTAACTTTTCGGAAACCTCTCGTGACAGACCCTTTACGTAGTTTTGTACAAATAGGTGTTGTCCGGTTGCGGTGGTCATGTCTTGGCCACTGTAGTCAGAGAACACCGTTTCAAATCGGGAGAAGTATTCTGATACGTCTTCCTGGGGTTTCTGACGGCAAGCCGTGACTATTGACCAATCTACCTTCTTCTCTGGGATCAAGGTTTTCAGCTTCTGAACTATTTTGTCCGGAAGTTCCAGTATGTCTTTTATCGGTTTCCTTCCGGGCTCTCGTCGTCTATCTAGCTCACTGAGTTGATTCCAGGTATGTCCGAACAGATCTGTGTGTTCGGCTTTCCGGATTTGCTTCCACACGTCAGCCGGCAGACATAACCCGAAAAACAAATCAATGTCTGCTAGAATCATTATCGTTGAGCCCAAGGCTGTACCTAATTCGGTGTAAAATGCTGTCGGGTTCTTCCTTAGATCAGGCAGGGTTTGCCTAAAGGCTAAAATATCTTGTCGATCCCATGGTTGGTAAACCCAATTGTACACAACCCTCCCTTTTGCATCTGCGTGGTTGATATCGTCGTTTGTTCCCTGACCTCTTGGGGGAACCCAGTAGGGGGCGGCTTCTCTGATAGGCATCATAGTGTTGGTTACTTCTAATGGGGACTCAGCCGTTTCAGGGACTGTGATCTTAACCTCTGGTTTCTGTTCCGTGAGGTGGCGGAAGACTTCAAGCGTTTGCATGAAGAGGTCCGTCACATCGCGTTCAGTCCCATCTCCAACATCGACCTTTCTATATAGAGCCGTCAGCTTAGCAGGACCCTTATTTTGATACCTATCCTCATATGCGTTCAGGGTGTGGTAGCTGAACCGCAAAATGAAATGCCGTCTGTGGCTACCGGCATGTGAATTGTGCATATCCATCGTATATTCTTCGCTCTCTTTCCGTTCTACCAGTGTCTTTGCTATCTTGTCAATCCCATCCCGCTCGTCTTTGCTCAACCTATTTGGTCTGGCTGTTGGCTGCTTGCTAGTCTCGAGTTCATCTGATGTTGTTACCAATGTGGCCGGTGCGAAGGCCGTAAGAGCCGGGGCACTAGCGCTAGAGTCACCCTCGCCCGCACTCAGAACTGGTAGGTGCTGTGCCAGAGCCTGACAGGGGGCATAAGGAGGGGGCATGTAGATAATCGGAGGACCTAGCAGTAACTCGTCGTTTGCCCGTTGTTTGGAGGGCATCTCCGGGTAGAGCGTAGAGGGGGTCCTAACAGGGCATTGGCCTGCCGACCCTGATTCTTGCGTTTGTCTAACTTCCTCTCTCCTTCTTATTTCTTCATCTAGTTCCTTAGCGGCCAGGTGGGCTGCCTTTTGTAACTCTTTCCCTATTCTTGCTTCTTCTCGTTTCCTTCGTTGCTCTGCTTCTTTGCGCCACATGCCGATACTATCGAGCATGGTGGGCGTTGCCTTATTTGTTCTAACAGCTGCTTCTAACGTTTTTATTTTATGATCATCAAAGGAACCTATCAGTGGCCACTGACTTTCGGGATCCTTTTTTGTATATTTATGCCATAACTTACTATAATCTATGGCGACTAGTCCTTGTTTAGTGAACATGTCCTTATTAGGGGTGCCTTCCAATGGAGCTGGATGGTTCATCTCTAATAAGCGGTCCGGGTTGTACCAACTACCAATCAGTGGGGAGATGACAGGCATGACAGATTACAACGGGGGACAAAGGTCCGCACTACCTATCTTTCACTATTTGCAAAGACTAGACAGAATATTGCTATTCTACGTTATTTGCAAGCAGAGAACCTCAAAAGAACTATACTCCAAACAATCTATGTTCGGACAATCAATCAGTGGGGAGAAAAATAGGCACGGCAGATTACAATGGGGGACAAAAGTCCGCGTTACCTACCCTTCACTATCCGCAAAGGGAGATAGAATATTCCTATTCCTCCCCGTTTGCAGGCAGCGAATATCTCAAAGAGCGACAATGCAAATACTAGTATTTCAATCAATCAAACAATCAATCAATTCGCAATTCGTCGTGTGTCACGACCTTACCCGGACCGCATGGACAGTTTCTTGTCTTCCGCTTCCAGCGCCCGATCGTCCTCTACTCTCTGCTGCTACCGCGGCACTCCTGATGGTTCCCAGTCAGGACCGTAGATCACTCGGGAGAGGTCTGCTTGGAACCAGTGAAGTTCGGATGATCGGCTGTCAGACAAGGGTCTATTGGACAGGAGCTCTCCCGATCGTTGCAGTCGTTCACTCTGTCGTCGGGACCTCTCCCACTGGATCCACGTGTCGCTGATGGGCCCCACACTTGGGACGCCAATTGAGGAAAGTCAGAAAAATGGTCAGGCGATTTAGTCGATGTTTCTTAAGTAATTTTGCCCGGCGTTAAACGCCTCTAATACCATACGAAGTTTATCAAATAAAGAGGCAGGCGCTGGAGACAGGAAGACAGGAAACAAGTTTTATTCCGACGGAGCAGAACACATCAGATCGGACAACAAGGTATCGTCTCGAGGTGCTCTCTCGCAGCCTCTCTGAGGCCTGGCCTTTTATACACTGGTTTACGACATGTGACCGCTCTTTATTACAATAAGGACATTGTGAAGTAATGAAAAATGACATCCCCGGTAACCCCCCAGTTCCGGCTCATTCCAACACGTGGCTACAGTAGAGGTCCTCACCCCCCATACAATAGGAGGGGGCTATCACGCAGCTGAGTGTTCCGCCGATTCCTTTGGAATGTGTGCGCCTGATCGAATCTCAGGGGGTGGGGAGGTCATGATCAATAGTAGCTCCTTTGAAGAGGGGCGAGTGAATACAGTAGTGGGCAATAAACTGTATCCTCAGGCCAAGGCATGACCAGCGGTCCGTGCAGACAATCGGGCTCAGAGGAAGGGGCCATCAAAGGAGAGATATTCATGAAAGAAAGGAGCGGTGTGGACAATCGAGCATAGAGGAAGGGTTTATCAAAAGAGGGGTATTCATGGAAGGAAAGGAGGTGTCGGTCAGGCGCGGGGTGTGATTCCCAGAGACAGAGTCATGCGGAAGAGGAGGGTTCATGACTTGTGCATGTGAGCGCGGGGGCAGCCAGGGTGCATGGGGGATGCTTGCAGGGTCAGGGAAGTGCGCTGATGATCGATCGTGAACAGGGAGACCATGGTACCTAAAATGGCTGTCGTGTATGTTCATACGTGAGTCTGAGGAATGGGCAAGATGGCGCAGATGATGTTCAGTTCATGAACTAAAATTCCACATGTTCTCTGCAGTTTTTTTAATTGTCCATGAATACATGGTCTGATAACAAGATGGCTCAACATGTGGCTCAATAGTGAAACAATGCGCCCAGAGGACATCGCCAAATGAGTAAGGCTGAATGGTGTTGGCTCTTTTGTCCAATTGTTTTCTCCCCTTTTCCATGAATACATGGTGTCATGAAAAGGCTGCTACATCAACACGGCTACTTATTAGTCTAATCAAGAGCTAATATGAGGGGGTCGAATGGCGGTAGCTCCTCATTCTAACTAAAGTATAGACTTGTGGCACCTAGGTGGGGCATGAGCTAAACGAGGCACTATCCTTCATGGAGTGAGCATGGCTGATAAAACCCTAAGTGCCCTATCCTTACTAGGTTAGTAAAAAACAGCTACTTGTATAATTGTTTACTTTCATTTTATTTTTAGGCAAGAAGCTCTCATATATGTCATTCTCAATAATTCCAGTGGTCTCAAAGACCCTCGGTTTACTTCTACCTAGAGGTAAAATGCATGAGAAGTTTAACCTTTGACTATTAGACGCCCTATAAAATAGATGGTAGATATTTTGATAAAGTTATACATATTTCATCTTTAGATCCACTAGATGTTAGATTTAACATTTTTACCATTCAAGGAGGATTACTTTCCTTTGGCTTAGAATCCAATCAGGATACCATTCCATGAGGGTTTGAACTTGTCTAACCAAAAGTGAATCAAACACAAGAGGTACGATAGTGAGTAAAGGTTGCTGTATGTAATCTTGTGGGGTAGCAGATGGTTGACAGTGTAGGTGTGTATTACTATATTCATTGACGACCCATCAGCTTATCTTAACTTTTCTCTTGCCCTATAGAGATCCTTCTACTTGTGGCTCTATATTTACGCCTCCTGACTAACAATAAATACCATTTAGTCTTTGTGGGACTCCAATATTTTTGTATGGGTCCCTTTCAGGAACTCTTTACCACATCAGCTGGTGAGTGTGATATACTTATGTTTTGAATGGATACATTTGGCCATCGTAACATTTGGATACGGATGCCTATGAGGCAGGTTCCTTGGTCTTTTAGTGGTGATGAAACCTGTGATAGTGGAATCAGTGTAAACATTTCCCAGCAACTTTTATTTTATTCTCACTCATACGTTTATCTTATAGACCTTTATATATGACTCAGAGGATAACGTTGAACATATATTTATTTGATGTATGCAGCTCAGTGTGGATTTATATAATGTTTACAGGTTCCTTTATACAGAGTGTGGCCTTGAATATGTGGCATTCCTGAGGAAGGCGTTTGTCGCCAAAACGCACGTAGAAGACACTAAGTCACAGCCGGAGTATTGTCTTATGAGAATATAGAGAATGCAAGAGAAGATGCAGAGATGCGTGGAAAAGAAAGGATCACTGAATTGAAAAAATGTTGCACCGGAATTTAATAGACCATCAGTAACAACATGAACTAATGATACAAAGATTCAAGACCCAAGCGGTTATGGATTTTAGAAACTAAAGAGGGGTTTAAGTCTTTGCGTGTATGGATGCATAGTCGGGTATGAATGAAGAAGAATGAGGATGATGAATGCATATTGGTGTGAGTGAGTGATTACATGTATGTAGTTTTTTGGAAACCTGTATGCATTCAACCCAGGATGGAGCACCCGAGGTTTCAAGATTGTTGTAAATGTTCTGGACAACGGTACTTGAATTTGTAAAATAAGATAACAATAGTTTTACTATTGCTACAAAAAGATTCATGTAATTTTTGTAGTAAGAGGATGAATATATTTTCTATTTTTTTTAATTTTTATTTATTTAATGCAATTTTATATAGCGCGAACTTTACCTGAAGGTGTCAGAGCGCTTTACATAAGAACCAGTTGCAAAACATAAGGACTAAGGATTACATGCGTTACATAAAAGATACAAACAGAAAAAATTGCAAATGTACAAGATGTAAAGTCACACAAAGAAGAGACTGGTGATTAGAGTTATCTCTATATACATAGGGAAGGGCTACGGATGGATATACTCTAAGAGTCACATAGGAATGGTAGAGAGTACAAAGGTCTACTGCATATACTAGTGATTCGAGTTATCTCTATATACATAGGAAAGGGATACGGATGGATATACTATCCTGTGTGTCGTACATAAAGGTCTGTAGTGTAAAAGTATGAATGAGAGTAAAATAAAGGTTGCCAGAAAATGTGTATACTGATTCTAGTTTGTGTCCTGCCATAGGAACTTTATTTAGAGCAGGGGATCCTTTACTCTACAAATTGAAACCTGTGATAGTGGCCAGAATATGTGGGCGGATGGCTTGAATATAGATGTTGTCCTAAAATATGACTGGACTGTAGATGGGATTGAATGACGAGGTTGTATTGATTCTCCACTTTACCACTGGAGTTCTAGGTGTGCTGAGATTTGATGAAATGTTCTTGAAATCCTATTTGGTATAGAGATCATCGTAATAATTACTGTTATATATTCTTCATACAGGTTTTTAATGATTTCTATTCTGAACAATTGTTGTTTTGTCCCGAAGAAGGTGGCAACTATCTTCATATCTCACCGAAATGTGGTGACATACTCTCTGTATTAAATCTGTTCAACATTGTGATACAATAGGTAACATTATTCTAAAATATCATGTATCTTGCTTAATGATCAACTGATTAGTATCATGTGAATAGACATGCCTGTGTTGTCTTACTTGAAGCATTTAGTTTACATGCCCTGGGTACAAGGATTACCACTTTACTAGGGACTTACAAGTAAATTAAATACGCCAATTGGGTGTGCACCATGTTTAAAGGAGAGAGCACAAGCACTTTAGCACAGGTTAGCAGTGGTAAGTAGCACATAACCCTAACATCAGCAAAAATAAAGTCAGGAAAAAATGGAGGCTGGAAGGCAAAAAGTTGGTGGAAACCACACCAAGGATAGATATCATGTCCAACATGGGCCTCTGTCCTGAGGGGAGTATTTTTTCTGGCTGGGGTGCAAGGTGCAGAGATAAGATCATCTCTTCTATCCCTGCTTTGTCCCATTACAAGATGGAGGTTTGGTGCAAAGATTAAAACAACACTTCCATGCCGACTCCCTCCAATTCAAAATGGAGGACGTGGTGGCAGTTTTCTGTTTTTTTGTAACTTCCTTTCTTTCAACATCTTTCAGAAACTGGTTTGCATGTAAATATAGTACACAGATGTGCATTAACAGGCCTCATTTTCATGTTTACTGCTTATTGAAAACATGGTAAGGAGTATGAAAATAGACTCGCCCAAACGGTGGATGACTGGAGTTAGAATAGTAAATCATCTCCTTCTCTAGTAGGTCGGGGCATTTCTATGCCTTCCTTCTGATTTTCAGGGGTAACAAACACATACCAGTGTTTCTGGGACACGAGGCAGAAGGGCGTGATACCCTATCTGTCCAAATAGTTCAGCGCACACAGCACCCACAAATTCCAATCTAGAATCGAGAACCAGTCAGGGCCTCATTATGAGCTGTCCATGATTTTGGGAGGAATGCCCCACCTGATACTGTTGGGTGTGGTGTTTACCAGGTGCATTGCTACCTCCCTTTTGCCAGTTCTGCATTCAGTACAACTGCATGCTTCCTGCCGCAGTATCTTCCCTCCACAAATTCTATTACGTTTTTACCTGGATAATTTTGTAAATGTCTGGTATTACGGCTCTTCCTGTGTCATCAGGGGCAGGAGCAAACATCTGTCTGTGCTCAAATCGGGATGAGCGCTGCACTCCCAACCAGGGCCTCGGTATTCTTCAGCTGCTTAATGAAATTATGCATTAAGGTACAGAAAATAATGCTGCCCACCTTTTCCAGCTTATTGGTTTTTATTGGATTCAAAGCTGCCTTGCTCTGAGGTGAAAACTAGCTTGCTTTCAGGAGTAAAAATGTACACCGACAAATATGAAGGTAAACCAGGAATCTCCAAGTTTAGGTAGGAAACACTGGAAACTTGTGGAAAGGGAGGGAGGGGGGAAGGAAGGAAGGGAGGAAGGAAGGAAGGAAGGAAGGAAGGGAGGGAGGGAGGGAGGGAGGGAGGAAGGAAGGAAGGAAGGAAGGAAGGAAGGAAGGAAGGAAGGAAGGAAGGAAGGAAGGAAGGAAGGAAAGAAGGAAGGAAGGAAGGGAGGGAGGGAGGGAGGGAGGGAGGGAGGGAGGGAAGGAGGACAAACTTCATTCGTTATAGGTTCACGGTTGCATTTGTAATAATCAAGTCGCACGTCTCAGTGGAAGCGCTGTTTTTGTTTGCGCTTGGTAATTGCAGAATGTTATGCCTACAATATCTACTGCACATGAGATGAACATTTTCCATCTGAAGAGTGTTTTTGGAGCTGTGCTGCATAATCACACATTGACCAATCAGGTGAGGCTGGAGGCGGGGCTGGCATTTCCCTGGGAGTTCAGCCCGGGTCACGCCAGGGGGCACCCTCAGCGTGGGAGACCCTGCAGGCGAGTGACAGGGACACCTGATCTGTGAAGGTGGAAGTGGTAACTGTGAGACAGGACCCCCGGGATGGGACGGGCCCTAAGGAGCGCGCTGACGCCTCAAAGAAAGGGCACCGGCTTTATTTCTGGCCTGGACGTGTTCCTATATCCATTTCCATCCTGGTCTGACGCCTGACCCTGTGTGGCCCCCGGGGGTGCCTGATGCCAGCGAGAGTCAGCATTAAGAGTTACCCCAGGGACATAATCCACCACTCTGCACTTCCGTGACAAGCGCGTGACCTCCCTGGTGTCTGAGGGTCAACACAGGGGCAGGACATAAGAGTGCAGAACTGCAGCCTGTGATTATAAAGAGAGTTCTTTTCAATTAAAACAGCATATACAATGTGGGAGAAACGAAGCCGCAGCAGGTGTGTTAGAGGAGGCACGAACAATTCACTTCTCAAAAGCCAACTTGACGATAAGCATCCATCCATCCATCCATCCACCCGTCCATCCACTCATTCACCCATCCACCCACCCACCCATCCATCCATCCATCCATCCATCCATCCATCCATCCATCCATCCATCCATCCGCCTGTCTTTCTATCTACCTGCCTATCTTTTTAATCTGTTTCTCTGTCTGCCTATAATTCTCTCTGTCTGTTTATCTACTTACATACCTCCCGAGACCCTCTGCACAGCGTCTACTGAGTCTGGGACCCAGGTGCATAGATTGTCAGGGCACTGATGCAGTGTCGCACTTACATGCATTTGTACCCGTACAAATGATTTTTCAATGCATTTTCTAAGAACTCCCAACACCATCTGTCTGTCACCTTCGAATTGTCTTCATGCTGAAAAACCAGCTCTGCTTCCAAGCTCCTCATCTTCGTGAAACCTCATACTCCATATTGATTCCTCAGATGATGCTCTGATTCGACCCATGTTTCTCCTCCTCTGTTCTCCCAATCAATCCCTTGCAGCGTTATATCATCCCAACATTGGCACTTGTACCTTTTGACCCAAACACCTCTGATATCCAGAAGGCACTAAAGAACAATACTGTGAAGATTGCCCTAAATGATACCCTTTCCAAGGCGGAAGCACACACAAATCTTGCCCGGGCAAAAATAACTCTCAAAATGTCTACTTTGATATGCTTCTACATATACCTTCTCCAACTCTTTTCCCTAGATCATTCTTCCAAGATATTCTTTCCCAGTTTGCGCTACCTGGCTCTTATCCTCTGAAACATTCCCCATAAAATGCAATCTTGGACAGTTTGTCCCCGGTGGTCACCGCTACTAACACTTTCGGTAAGGGTGCATCAAAAAAGTATTCAGGTCACTCCTATCGTCCAGTCCCCGCATATTTTTCTCTCTCCTCCTCACCTAAGAAGTCAACAAACTCTGCCACAAGCCAGCCTGCAGGTTCTGCTTCTCCACTCTGTCATAGATTTGGCGACCAGCTGCAGAGCTCCTAGAGTCTGATCTTTTATATGTCCGCTTTGAGGCCAAACCATGGAATCTCATCCCCTATGTATTAGATATTGTGTCAGTGTTGGACCTGGTATCCTTGGAAAGATTTCCCCTCAACTTTATGTCTTCCAGTCTCCTGTTATCGCTGAAATCGTTTTTGTTGGCCATATTATTCCGCACACTTTACCACTGCTAACCAGTGCTGAACTGCTTGCGATCTCTCCTTTAAACATAGTGAAATTAGCTTATACCCAATTGGTATATTTAATTTGCTCACAAGTCCCTATTAAAGTTGTACTATGTGCAATCAGGGCATGTAAAGTAAATGCTACCAGTGGACCTGCAGCACTTATTATACCACCCACTTAATTAGCCTTTTGAACCTGTCTCAGGCCTGCCATTGCAGAATGTATGTGCAATTTTAAACTGTCATTTCAACCTTGCAAGATTAATTGTTAACAGGCCCAAATCCCCTATTTAGATGCATATAAGTCACGCCTAGGGAAAGACCGACCCAGCCTAGAGGGCAGGCAGAAATGTATTAAAAAAGTTGGACACTTTTAAGTTCTACGTGTCCTGGTAGTGAAAACCTCCTAAATTCGTTTTTCGCTACTGTGAGGCTTATCTCTCCCAAAGGATAACATTGGGTGACCTTATTACATTTAATAAGTGATAACTTTCAATTGGGGGTAGGTCGACAGATCGAGTTTGGTGTCTATGGAATTGTGATTAGCAGCCTTTTTTAAAGCTAAAGTCGGATTTAAAGTCACAATTCGGAAAATGCCACTTTTAGAAATTTGGTATTTTCTTGGCCTAATGATTTGATGCCTGCAGCCTGTTTACTGGTCTACGTGACTAGGTATAGCAGGAAATTGGTCTTTGTGTATTGCTCCCAGACAGTGAGACAGAGTGAAGCTAGGTGTTTGCAGGATGGGCCACTCTGAGTTAACAAGGGGTAAGAGCTATCACATACCACACTTGCACATCAAACGGCTTTGCCTGAGTACTCTCACAAAGGAGTTTTACACTATTCTACTGTGATGCCAGACAATCTAAGGCCAAGGCAGGGAGTCAGGAAATTCCAGGCACCTCTGAAGTGGAAACCTTTAGAAGCTATTCCAACTTCAAAGTGGGCAGCAGGTATAAACATTGGACTTCAGACCCCAACTCTTCAGTACACATCTGGACATATGGAAAAGTCAGAAGAAGGACTGCTGTACTGGTCTGGAAGAAGGACTGCGACTGTGTTGCCCTGCTGCCCAGCTGCCCTGATGACTGCTGCCCTGTTGCTGAGTCAAGGACTCGACCTGAATCTTGAACCCAGAACCACCAAAGCGACCCCAAAAGCTAGTTGGCTGGCCTCCTGACCAGAGCAGCAAGGCAGAAAGCTCCAACCACCTTGCATCCAGCACTTGGACTAAGACAGTTCTGAATCCTGCCCTCCAATGTGGTGCCACCTCCGGCCTGAACCCTTGGAAGTGGGCCTGAAGGAGCACCTGCCCAACTGCGGTCCCAGCAGAACTGATGCATCAGAGACACTGCACAACACATCCCCTCCCCAAAACTCTGCATTGGGACCGCTGCATGGGCCTTCTCAAGCGCAGAATTTTGCATTCGCAACCCCTAGCCTTCGAGGGTCTGCGGCTAAACGAAGCATCCTCGATGCAGGCCTTCACATCGATAGCCCCTCGTTGATGGCATTCTCAACAATGACGCAGGACTTTGTATCGCAAGTCCCCTGTTGACGGTACCCTTGATGACGATGCAGGACCTCACGTTGCAGCTTCACATCTCCTAGGAATCACCACTGCACGACACATCCTTTGATGTCGGACTCCGCAATTAGGATATAAGGTACTCTTGCTCCGCTGGCCTAATTTGGTCCCTGTAGCTGGCCTGCGCTCCATCCCCGTTGGCTTGAAATTGTGACTTTGTCCCGTTCCAGCATGACCAGATATCTACAGTTGACAGTTCATGCTGTTTGGTGCTATTTTCACTGAAATACTTAAAATTGCATATCTCCGGTTCTACGTATTGAATTTTTGTTATTTTGGTTTTAAATTCTTTATTAACTTTTACTCTACTTTTCTAAATTGGTGTGGGATTTTTCTTGTGTTGTGTTGACACTTTATTACTGTTTGAAGTGCTGCATATATCCTTTACACATCGCCTCTAAGTTAAGCCTGACTGTTTTTGCGGCAAGCTATCAGAGGGTTAAGCACAGGTTAATGTAAGGTTTGCTTGTGACTTCACCCTGACAAGGATTGTGGTTCCTGCTTGAGTAGGGTTTCAAGCCCCTCTACCAGTAACCCAATTTCATACAATCAGCCTCAACTGAGCAGCCCTTCGACATTGCTTCGGGAGTACTGACCTTGAAATTAAATCTAGGTAACATTGTCGCTCTTATCATAACTGGTGTAGCTACCCTTCCCCACAACTCCTTTCCCCTCAGCTTTAGCCTCCACCATTCAGCCACCTAAGTATTGCAAGACAGGGTATTTGCACCCACACATGGAACAGTTGTGCCTGAAGCTGCATGAGTACCTATGGCATCCTTCCCTGTACAAATTCCAGCATTCCCCATTCTGACCTGATATGGCTTCCCGCCCAATCCACCTGCAGTTGGACACCTCTTAAAAGAGAAGTACAGTCATTGTAAACCGCTCATCCTGTGGCCATTTAGCAGTGGCCTTGTGGGAGTCACGCACTAAAGCCACAGTACATTGTTAAAGTCACTCCACGATTTAATTGTCGTCATGCTCCTCCTTGATCTGAACTCTTCATCATAACGAAGCTATTCTAGGCCCCAAAGCTTATACCAGCCACTACTCCCCAGGGAAATCAGTACTACAGCAATCACAACCCTTCTGTGAGGCCCCAGCCTTCACTGCATGTGCGTTTTGCGCATGTCTCTGCAGACTTTTTGTGTCCCCCAGGGTGTCATGTCCCCCACTGGTCCTCTCTGTACCCTTTACACTCTGCACTCACTCTGTGGGCCCCTGTTTGTCTTGCAGTGCCTCCATCTTCTCTGTGTGCTGCCCTGCTTCGCCCTCTGCCAATCTTGTTTGCCCCTACTCCCCTTTAAACCTTTCTACGTGCCAAACCCTCTATAGCCACACTGTGTGCCCCTGTGTCCTCTCTATCTGTCTCAGGGTCCCTGCAGCGCCTTTGTTTGTCCCACCCCCTGCAGCCCCTCTATAAGTCCCACCCCATGTAGCCCTTCTATGCACCCCACACTTTCCCCGTCCTCAAGGCCCACTGCAGCTACTCTGTGTACTCTCACCACATGTACTCCCTCTGTGCGCTGCCCTGCCCCTGCAGCTCCTTTGTGTTCCTCTCCACTATTGCTATACCCACGGTTCGAAGTGGGCGCTATGCCCCTACGATCCATAGGGGTATGGCGTGCCCATATTTTTTTGATTTATGAAAAACCTTCTGATATTTTTAATGTTTCCGCTGAAGTCAAGCCTTCCTGCCAGGGTGCCTGCCTGCCTTCCTGAAAGAAATACCAATGTGCAGTACAAGTTGGGGAGAGGATACAATCAGGGGCGGCCTTCGGCATGTGCAAACTGCCAAACCCCAGGGGCCGCCACGCCAATATATATATCCTTAATATAATAATCCTCTGAGGATGGATACATATTTGCGTGGCGGCCCCTGGCAGGGATTTGGTGGCCTCCGGCTCTAATCCACTTCCAAACACCCTGACCCCCCCTCTTCACTGGCCTCCGCGCCTGCGGTCCTCCTGGTTCCTGATTGGCTTCTTTTTTTCCCTACCTACTGCTGGCCTGCTGGTACAGGAGTATATAACATTGCAAGCAACATGAAGAGAATTCGAGTACATAAATCTGGTTATTCGAAATGAAAGAGAAAGGCGGCTCAGCAGGCTTTCATAGCGTCACAGGAAGGAGCAATCCGGCTCCTCCTCCTATCGTTCTGAGACGAATTCGGAAGGTAGGAGCAGCCACAGGTACTGGTCATCTAACGCCTTTTCTGGACGTTTTATTAAAACACCTTCCTGAGCTCCAGGGGGCTCTGCCCCGCCCGGACCCCCTCTTACGGGGCCCCCCTCCCTGCCCTGGGCTGCCATGAGCCTAGAGCCACCCCTGATACGATGTAGTGGCTAGAGCTGCCGACTCAGGAGCTGGAGATCCAGGGTTGAGATTTTTGCCTTGTCACAACATCCTGTGATTGTGGGTAAACCACATAATCTCCCGTGCCCATGGACAGTACTTGGATACCCTCACGGGTGATAAGCCACGCTATATACATCTACAAACTAACTAAACTATGAGTTAATCTGCAAATGTAAAGGATGCTTGGGAGCCTGTACTGGCTTTAATTGATCGAATCACTCGAAGCTTTGTGTTGACAAAGATTTATTCTTTTTGAGTGGTAGTGCTAAGAGTTAACAACTGAGCTGTGAAGTGCATGTTTTTAATTGTAATTGTATTTATATAGCGCTTATTACCCCTGGAGGTGTTGAAGGGACAGAAATGTAAAAAAATGGCATTACATGCAGTCTGGGTATTACTAAGATTTATATATTGGAAGCATAATTTTATCTTAAACCTTTTTGCGAAAGCAGTCTTTCTTATACTGTGTGTAATGCAAGTTAAAAATAATGAATTTCATATTCACAGGCTGTGACCTCATAGCAAAAAAATACACAAGTCACTATTCTCTGCTGCACCAACTTAGATGTAATTCTGTGGCTCTCTGGTTACACACAGACCTCTGCAGTGCCGTAACTAAAAGAGGTTTCATAATGTACTATAGTGCATTTCTCACTGAGTAACAACTTTAAAATTTATTTTTCACTTAAGCTGCACCTTATTTTATATGTAGCTACCTAACAGTAAAAGATCAAAAACATTTACAGAATATTTTGTATTTTTTAGCCACACCTTTGACCCTGCCCCAAGGCTCACTAACCCCGCCCCTATTGCCTGCAGAATCACAGTTTCCATAATTTGTTTAATGTACTTCGATCACTGGCTGTAGCCATTCTCTTCCCCATCCCCCTACAGTCCCTCTGTTGCCACCAACCTCCCCTCTATGTGCCACTGACACCCTACAGCCCTTACTAATACCCTCTCCCCATGTAGTCCCTGTGTGCTGACTTTAACTCCCAGAACAGCCATTCTTTGAGCCCCCTGCCTACTCCCTATGTGCTACCAGCTACCGCCCTGCAGTTCTAGTCTTTCTAATTGCAAATTAGCATGTGCCAGCCTGTGAGCACCTGTGGCAGGGGGTTGTGGAAGGGCAACCACTTTGAAGCACAAGGAGACTTGAGGAAGCGGCTGAAAATAAGGAAACTTCTGCACCTCAACAACAAAGAAAACAGGGTCACGATAGGTGGGACTGCTCTGCCCCTGACTCCTTTCTTGTGCAGTGGAAACCCATGGTAGCTTCCAGTTACCTCCTGTCGCTGGATATGAAAACCAAGTTAAACATCCTACCAATGACCCTTTGACCTTATCTCAGGACTTGCATGGTCTCCAGCTGTGTCTTTGCCTGTCCTTCCCCAGCACCACCCCCATAGGTTTCCGCTGCATGTATAAACTCTGGACTGTGACCAACTGATTCAAAGGTACCGCCAGCACCCCTGTTTGTGTCATCTTTGGGAATCAGGGTGTACTGGATCCTTGGCACCACCAGAGCGGTGATCTCTCCAATGGAGGGGAGACACTTCTGTTTCCTCAGGTAGCAGGACAGTCGGCAAACTGGGAACATTTGAATCCATATCAAGTGCTGCAGCCAAATCACTCCAATACGAGTATTGATACTGTTACTCTGGCTTTCAAGAGTAACCCTGTGTAACACGGTCTGTGTATTGCAATGATTACTGTTTTACAGCCCTTAGAGTCTAGGTGCTATAACACTGTTTGTGGTTAGAACTCTGGCCCAGACTGAATATCTTAGTTGTATGTGGTAGTATGTTTTATTCCTGTTTTTTAAATACTTTTCTTATATAAATCAATCAATCAATCAATGACACTTATAGAGCGCGCTACATACCCGTAGGGTCTCAAGGCGCTAAGGGGAGGGGGGGGGGGTGCCGCTACTGCTCGAACAGCCAGGTCTTCAGCTTCTTCCTGAAGGAGAGGTGGTCTTGGGTCAGGCGCAGGTCGGTCGGGAGGGAGTTCCAGGTCTTGGCGGCCAGGTAGGAGAAGGACCTTCCTCCTGTAGTTGCTCTTCGGATGCGGGGGACGGCGGCGAGGGCGTGGTTAGCTGAACGGAGGTGGCGTTTGGGAGCGTAGAAGTTGATCCGGCTGTTGAGGTAGCTCGGGCCTTGGTCGTGTAGGGCTTTGTGTGCGTGGGTGAGGAGGCGGAAGGTGATTCTTTTGTTGACGGGGAGCCAGTGAAGATCTCTCAGATGTCCGGAGATGTGGCTGTGTCGTGGGATGTCGAGGATGAGTCTGGCTGAGGCGTTCTGGATCCGCTGGAGTCTCTTCTGGAGCTTGGCGGTGGTACCGGCGTAGAGGGCGTTGCCGTAGTCCAGTCGGCTAGTGACGAGGGCCTGGGTGACGGTCTTCCTGGTCTCGGTGGGGATCCACCAGAAGATCTTCCGTAGCATGCGTAGGATGTTGAAGCACGCCGAGGAGACGTTGTTGACTTGCCTGGTCATGGAGAGGGAGGAGTCCAGGATGAAGCCCAGGTTGCGTGCATGGTCTGTCGGTTTGGGTGCGGAGCCCAGGGCGGGAGGCCACCAGGAGTCGTCCCAGGCGGAGGGTGAAGAGCCCAGGATGAGGACTTCCGTCTTGTCCGAGTTCAGTTTCAGGCGGCTGGTCGTCATCCACTCGGCTACCTCTTTCATCCCTTCATGTAGGTTGGCTCTGGCGGTGGCGGGGTCGTTGGTCAGGGAGAGGATCAGCTGGGTGTCGTCGGCGTAGGAGATTATGCTGAGGTTGTGTTGGCGTGCGATGGCCGCGAGGGGGCTCATGTAGACGTTGAAGAGGGTGGGGCTCAGAGAGGATCCTTGAGGGACGCCGCAGATGACTTCGGAGGCCTCTGACTTGTACGGTGGTAGGCGGACTCTCTGTGTTCTTCCGTCGAGGAAGGAGATGATCCATTCCAGCGCCTTGTCCTGGATTCCGACGTTGCTGAGGCGCTGTACTAGGGTGCGGTGGCAGACAGTGTTGAATGCCGCGGAGAGGTCTAGGAGGATGAGGGCCGCTGTTTCTCCGTTGTCCATCAGGGCTCGGATGTCATCGGTGGCGGCGATGAGGGCGGTCTCGGTGCTGTGATTGGCTCGGAAGCCGGACTGTGAGGGGTCGAGGGATCCATTCGTCTCGAGGAAGGCGGCCATCTGCTTGTTGACGGTCTTCTCGATGACTTTGGCTGGAAACGGGAGGAGCGAGATGGGGCGGTAGTTCTTGAGTTCGGTGGGGTCCGCTGTTGGTTTCTTGAGTAGAGCGCTGAGTTCGGCGTGCTTCCAGCTCTCAGGGAAGGTGGCGGTGTCGAAGGATGTGTTGATGATGTCTCGCAGGTGGGGTGCGATGACAGCGTCGGCCTTGTTGAAGACGTGGTGAGGGCAGGGGTCGGTCGGTGATCCGGAGTGGAGTAGAGCACTGACTGGACATTTATCTTACTAGCGGGTATTATGGTGTAACTGTATTCTGAATGTGTGACTCATCTCACCTTCTTGAGTAAGACTGGGATTGCTCAGTCTCGCCACAGAGAGTCAACTGGTGTAGAGGAGTACTTGGTTGGCCAGTTTGGGGTCCACTAGTATTGTGCCCCCCACAGCGATAGTGCGGAACTACTCCAATAGATACAATTGGACCCACTAGCCCATGACTGTCCTGGTGCCTCTAGAAACCGGTCATCAAAAGAACTCATATGCCCCCCTCCGGTGTAAGGATTTGGGTTTCTAGGGAGCCAGTATACTCCGAATGTATGGGGTTAAAAATGGAAGCAGTTCAGGCTGCACTGCTCCCATGAGGAACAGGGTTAAGACTGATATTCATATGGATGGGCCTGAACGTGGGTGAAGAAGTGAGCTACAGAACGATGATGGAATCAAACCAAGTCTGTGACTGGGGGCGAGTGTCTGAAAAGTTTCAGAACTCCATTCATCATCTCCTTGCATTTGCTTTAAACATTGAAGATTGACAGCACTTTCTTAGTTTGTTTATAGGGGCTGTCAACCCTTTTAGCAGCTGCACTGGGTCTTTTAGAATCTCAACCCTCCTGATCATTCTGCTGCCCCCCTCCCAAGGCTGATGCAGGGAGACCAGCAGGGGCCTGAGACTCACAGCAAATACCACTGACCAGGCAGAGGGACAGGGACGCCGAAGCGACACACTAAGTTATGTAGATGAAGTATGGTGTAAAATGCATGACATGATCCAAACTATACACTATTGAACCTTACAGAAATAGGAGGCTACATTACCTAACAGGATACTACCAAGACTGATGTGCATGAATTACCAGATGAGATTTGCACCTGACTGATCAGTCTTATGAAATTACCCATCCTTGGCTGGCCACTGTCAGACTTTAGAATTTGCCTTTGGGCAGCCATGGGAAAATGTTGACCCCCATGGACATTCTTTCATGTTAGCAATCCGCCCACCATTTTCCATTCCTGTTTAGGAGAATATGATTCGGGTTGCTTTCTTAGGTTCAGTTGATCCAAGCTACTACAAGAGAGTGAAGTTTAAGGTAGTACACACACCACTCTTACAATATGGAGAACATTGCTTAAAATGTGTCTCTGTGGGGAGAATTCTCACTACACAAAATATACCTGGGATCAGTTTTGTATTATCTGGGCCTCTAGAGTGGCTAGCTCAGTCGGCTGCTTATAGAGGGACGGTGTTATTCAACCAGTGAGTAATTTGCAGACATAATATGACCTTCCAACAATCCGTTATTTTTTTTAACAATTTACAAATCAGACACTTTTTTGATAATACTGATCCTGGAAATATCAACATAGATAAAGCCATTAATGGAAATTCTGATGGATGGCCTTGAGGCAGCCACCATTCGTGCTCTGAATCTGTTGTTTCTGATAATAGAAGATGGTTTGGAATCTTTGATTGAAAGATAGATGAGGACCGATGGACCAAGACCCTAAGTACACAGGTTTTGAAGGAGACACTTTTGTATTCTGGATGCTCAGCAACATTCTTAGCCTACTCCCAGAGAACTCAAGAAGGTCAGTTGTACAATCCTTGGTGGTCTCGATACTCGATTACGGAAACTAGCTATACCTTGGGTCACCTAAATGCGTCACTGATAGGTTACAGATTGTACAAAATGAGGCAGCTAGACAGCTTCTTAAGATACCCATGAATCAGTCAGCTAGAGCGTCATTGAAAGAGTTACACTGGCTCCCCATTCAGACCAGGATTAAATTTAAGTTCCTTTACCTGGCACACAGAGCCATGTATGGTAGAGGCCCAGCCATGCTTCGAATTTTGATCTCCCCTATTCGCCCCACCATTGTCTTAGATCAGGGTCGAATTTTCTGATGAACACTAACAGAATTAAGAGGTCAAGGTGGGGTGGAAGGTCATTCTCACACCTGGTCCCCAAACTCTGGAACTGCACGGACCCAGAGTTGCGACTGATCGGAAATGAACAGTCTTTTAAAAAGAAACTTGAAACTTGGCTGTTCCCCTAACTCTCACTCCAGATAGCTGCCCTTACCTGTTATAACACTGGGATGCCCTTGGGTAGCCATGCGCTTTTATAAATCCCTAATCCTAAACCTATTCAATTATGAATGAATGAAAGAAAAATACTTATAAAGCGCACTGTAACTCAATTACCTGATGTCCTTGTACTAGGTTGTCTAAGGCACTAAGACACTGGAAAAGAAAGTTCTGCTACTCAACACTGAAGAGGCAGGCGTTCTCCAGCTTTCTGAATCATGCAAGGGCAGTTGCACTTCTCATGAAGTTTGGCAAAGAATTGTTCCACTGCTTTGTAAAGAGCGAGGAGAAAAAACGCCCATCCGAACAGGAGCATCTAATGCTTTAGACAAGAAAAAGTTGAGAGGAGGCTGATTATAGACCAAGACAGGCTCTATGTGCTATGCAAAGAGCTGTAAATATGCATGAGGCATTAGATGAAAAAGAAGCCCTTGCCAGTGGTAAGGCACCCGAGGAAGACTTCCTACAGACGGAACGCTTTCACCACATTTGTCACTGGTTTGACTCCGACACTCCACTGGCATTTGGCTAGAATTCTGCTAAAGAAATACTATATAAATACATATATCCATGCATGCATACATACATACCTACATGATTTTTATTTTTCATAAACAATTGAAACCTAAGGAGATTAAAAAGTCATACTGCCCCCTCCCCCTTTAACTCACGTAGATGTCAAGGTATATTAAAAGGTTTTGTCAATGTGCCATGGGAAAGTTATTGCAAAGATCATCTCACAACAACAGCATGGCATTGTGCCTGCCTGAAATGCAACCAACTCTGTGAATATTGCTATATATTCATTTGAAAAATCTTGCAGAAGGATATTAGCATGATTCTTTTGGATACAGAGAAGGCATTTGACAAGGTGTCCTGGCAGTTCCTCTGGGTGGTTATTACACTGTGTGTGGGGTTTGGCAAATATGTATTTAATGGATACATGCATTATATGAAGATCTTTGTGCAAGAATTGTAATAGCTGATAGAGTCTCAGAACCAGTTAAAATGTCCAGAGGTACGCACCCTGTCACTCCCCTTTTATTTGCCATTAATCCATACATTATGGAAAATGTTGCTATACAACCTATTGAACTCAATGGGCATAAGATCAATTTGTGAGCTTGAAAGGGTGATGTTGTGATCTGCACTTATTTTCCTAAACAATATAGAGGAAAATAAGATATAGACCTAAATGGGTACTATATATGTCCTGTGTCCGGCCGGACAAGGAGGGTTAATAAGACAATGTATTTAGAGGTGGCAAGTAATATACAAAAGAACAGAGCAACGGGACGCAATCCTGCACCCGATACAAAGGACAGGGAGCAAACGAAACAAACAATGAAAGGTTAAACATAACAAGTTGCAGGCAAAAAGCTGGAGCTGTGGAAGCTTGTAATAATCATATAATACAACAAGCTAAACCAAATAGTGACCACAATAAATATACACTTTGGACCATGTGGTACTATTTTGCATTGTTGACGACGTTTCGATCCCAAGCTCATTAGTTAAAGGGATCATCATCAGGACTAATTAATTAAGATTGCCTGGTATATACTGAAATGCCTTTATATTTGTACTTCAAGGCGGTGTATGGGTTAAAAACGATAGAGCCGAGCTCTTACTCATTAACAGCCGGCTCGGGAAGTTTAGGCCTCGGAGATCCAGGAGGTGTTGACAACGGGCGTGTGCTTCAATGAAGCAGGCAACTGTGTGCCGTAGGTTCCGCAGCGCGGTCTGCACAACATCACTCAAGGAGGCCGTGTCTGCAATTGAGCATGAATCTATGTTATTTGGCAAACTATCAGGTTATCATTTAAATCCCTCTCTTGAGGGGTTAACACTATCAGCTTTTTATACAAAGGTGTTATTCAGTCATTTAAAGATTTGCAGACAGAACATGACCTTCCAAGAACCAGTTTTTTGAAGTAATTACAAATCAGAAGCTTTTTAGTTAATGCTGATCCTAAAAAGATCAACTCACAAAAAAAAACATTAATGGACATCATGATGGATGGCTCTGAGACGGCAACCATTCGAGATCTGAATCAGTTGTTTTTGATACTGCAAGAAGGTTTGGAATCCTATACAGGAAGATGGACCTGGGGACATAACATAGCATGTGTAGTTTGTAAAGCGCACGGTCACCCATAGGTATCTTGGCGCGGATGTATGACGTTTCAACGCATGCTTTTACAATGCATGCCATTATGACGCAGGTTTTACAACAACTTGCGTTGGGGGCGCTGGGTAGTGAATAGTTTAATTTACTATTCCAACTCCAGTCCCCGTGGATAGTAGGGAAGGTGTTAGATAGTAATTAAACTATTCCCTATCCTAGAGCGCCCCCCAGCGCAATGCGTTGTAATAACTTGCATTGTAAAAGTTGCGTCGTAATGGTAGTGCATTGTAAAAGTTGCGTTGTAAAGGATGTTCCCCTCTTGGCGCTGAATAACAGATGTTTATTGTTACCCAACTCAATGGTACTCATTTTATCGACCTCAGATGGACGAAATGCTGTTGAATTTAATTATGAATGGATGAATAAAAAAAACATATAAAGTGCGCTATTACCCACAAACTGGGCATCCTGGTTCTAAGATGTTAAAGGCATCAAGGTACTTGAAAGTAAAGAGGTGCCGCTCAGCACAGAGGAACCAGGTTTTCAAAGTATTTCTGAATAAAGCAAGGGAGTTTACACTTCTCATGAAGTTTAGCAAAGAGCTCCTCTGTTCTGTAATGGTGGGGGGTGGTAAAACGGGAAACCAAACGGGAGCGTCTAATGTGTGGCCCTTAAAAGAGATGAGAGGAGGCTGGTCGCAGAAGAAAATTGGTGAGGGAAAAGCCTTTTCCTCAAGAAGTGTGGTTGTATTGTAAGAGGCTCTAAGAGCTATCCAAAGAGCTTTAAATGTGCAATGTTCCCAAATATGGAGCCAATACAGTAGCTTGAGATGTTCACACACTGACTTCTGTACCAGTACATTCAAAACAACTCTTTTTGCAGCATTCTGTACCACATCTAGTCTATTCATAAGATATTATGACAGACCTAGATAAACAGAATTTCCACAATCTAGGTGAGAGATTATCATGGCCTTGATTACTGTTTTTCATTATGAGAATAGAATGAATGGAAATATTCTGTGAAGAGTTCTTATTATTGCAAAGGAGATGGATGCTACTTTCAAGATCTGCTGTGCGAAAGACAACTGGTCATCAAAATGTTCCCCTACATTTCTGCTACATGAAGGAGTAAGGGGTCTCTCCTAAATCTGTTGGCCAATAGGCGGAAGCCCAGATTGATGGTTTTGTGCCAGAAGGTAGTTTAAGGCTGATGTTGGTCTTCCATCTGTCCGTCGCTGACATACAATCCTGTGTGTGGCTAATGAAATCGATGCCACTATCATCATATCTTCCACATAGGACAAGATGTGGATACAAACAATAATCACAGAAAGTGGAGCGATGAAATTATAATGAGGGGCTGTGGGATGAACCCTGAGGAACTCTGGGCAAAAAGCTGCAGCAAGATCTAAGAAGACCAGTGCAACCGTGCCTTTTTGATCTTAACTATATCTCAGATCATCTCCCATGGCTAAGAGCACAGTCTCTGTACTAAAATGGACACTACATTTTGATTGTGTGTCATCCAACGAGTTGTTGCTTTTCAGATAACTTGTGAGTTGGGTGTTAAAGTTGTGTTCCTTAAATTTGATTAGGAATGACAAGAGGGATATGCATCCATAATTGGATAATACGTCTGGATTGGCTAAAGGCTTTTGAAGAAGTAGTGTGATAGAGGCTAGCTTCCAACAAGAGGATACTGTGCTTGTAGCAAACAACATATTGCCAAACTGAGTGAAGTTAGTCAGCAATAAAATAGAAACTATGATGGAGGGTGGACACAGGTCAGAAGGAGAACCCATTGGACTGATACAAGAAGATCTTTCACATTGTCGATAGATATTTAGTTAAATTTACATAGACTTCGTTTGAGAGCCTCCATCTCAAAGAAAGTATGGTTATGGAATTGTTGCTTAGTAGTAAGAGAAAAAAGGGCCTGATTTTTTGCATCTTTTCCTGAAAAAAGGCTAATCTAGCTTTAATTATAGAAAAAAGCTCTTCGGTTGGGTTTTTGACTGTCTCAGTTCTTGTGGTAAAACAGGATGCTCTGCTTAAGCGAACTGCTTGTTGGTATTGTTTAATGACCTTCCTATAGTTTTTTTTAGCAATCAGGCAATAACAAGATCCCAAAACTTGTTCTGGTTTCTTATACCTACATTTAGTAGCGTAACATTCCTCTAAATACCAAAGGGGCAGTGTGGGATCTCTTATGCAAAGTAAAGCTCTTAATGGTAGCAAAGCCATCTAATAACTATGGTGGATGTGTGAGGACTCTTGCATGCATTTCCCATGCATGCCTTTACTCCACTTCCAAAATCGATTTTATCCACACTATGTGTGGGAGGGTACACTCAGACGTGAGTCCCTTGCTCATTGCACCATCAGGATTCAAGCAAGCCGGGCCGACGAAGGCTGTGATGCCAGAAACCGGTCCCCGGAAGCTTGTCTCCTTCCCAGTATAGGAATTGGCTTGATAGTTTGGTTTGCCCTGTTCCCATCATGCACTGGGACAGGAACAGACTAATTTGCATATAGCCAGGTTCTGAGCTGGGATGGTGCAATGAGCTAAAAAACAGGTGATGGATTAAAACCATGATCTCTTGACTTGGTAAGAGTATTCTGCATCATTCAGAAACTCTGTCCATCACCACCCCCCTTTTTCCAAAATCGATTTTATCCACACTATGTGTGGGAGGGTATACTCAGACGTTAGTCCCTTGCTCATTGCACCATGAGGATTCAAGCAAGCCGGGCCGACGAAGGCTGTGATGCCAGAAACCGGTCCCCGGAAGCTTGTCTCCTTCCCAGTATAAGAATTGGCTTGGTAGTTTCGTTTGCCCTGTTCCCATCATGCACTGGGACAGGAACAGACTAATATGCATATAGCCAGGTTCTGAGCTGGGATGGTGCAATGAGCTAAAAAACAGGTGATGGATTAAAACCATGATCTCTTGACTTGGTAAGAGTATTCTGCATCATTCAGAAACTCTGTCCATCACCACCCCCCTTTTTCCAAAATCGATTTTATCCACACTATGTGTGGGAGGGTATACTCAGACGTGAGTCCCTTGCTCATTGCACCATCAGGATTCAAGCAAGCCGGGCCGACGAAGGCTGTGATGCCAGAAACCGGTCCCCGGAAGCTTGTCTCCTTCCCAGTATAAGAATTGGCTTGGTAGTTTGGTTTGCCCTGTTCCCATCATGCACTGGGACAGGAACAGACTAATTTGCATATAGCCAGGTTCTGAGCTGGGATGGTGCAATGAGCTAAAAAAACAGGTGATGGATTAAAACCATGATCTCTTGACTTGGTAAGAGTATTCTGCATCATTCAGAAACTCTGTCCATCACCACCCCCCTTTTTCCAAATTCGATTTTATTTACACTATGTGTGGGAGGGTATACTCAGACGTGAGTCCCTTGCTCATTGCACCATCAGGATTCAAGCAAGCCGGGCCGACGAAGGCTGTGATGCAAGAAACCGGCCCCCGGAAGCTTGTCTCCTTCCCAGTATAAGAATTGGCTTGGTAGTTTGGTTTGCCCTGTTCCCATCATGCACTGGGACAGGAACAGACTAATTTGCATATAGCCAGGTTCTGAGCTGGGATGGTGCAATGAGCTAAAAAACAGGTGATGGATTAAAACCATGATCTCTTGACTTGGTAAGAGTATTCTGCATCATTCAGAAACTCTGTCCATCACCACCCCCCTTTTTCCAAAATCGATTTTATCCACACTATGTGTGGGAGGGTATACTCAGACGTGAGTCCCTTGCTCATTGCACCATCAGGATTCAAGCAAGCCGGGCCGACGAAGGCTGTGATGCCAGAAACCGGTCCCCGGAAGCTTGTCTCCTTCCCAGTATAAGAATTGGCTTGGTAGTTTGGTTTGCCCTGTTCCCATCATGCACTGGGACAGGAACAGACTAATTTGCATATAGCCAGGTTCTGAGCTGGGATGGTGCAATGAGCTAAAAAACTGGTGATGGATTAAAACCATGATCTCTTGACTTGGTAAGAGTATTCTGCATCATTCAGAAACTCTGTCCATCACCACCCCCCTTTTTCCAAAATCGATTTTATCCACACTATGGGGCTCATTAGGATGGCGGACGGAAGAGCCACCGCGGCCCTGTAGTAGGCGGAAAAAGCCTTTTCCGTGTCCGCCTGCCGCGGATACTCCGTCCGCCATATCAGGATAGGAAAACGTGTCAAATTCCCGTCCGCGACGGGAAAGCACGCTCCGCCGCCGAACTACACACGAGAGCGTGGCGGACGGAACACATCCGGAGGCCACGCCGTACGGACTGACGTCGAAGACCGTCCTCCAAATCAAGATGGCGGAAAATACACATAAAACCGCAGCGGAAAAACAACCTGTCTGAACACGGCGGAATCCCCACTGCGAAGACAGGTGACATAGCAGAGATACCCACCGCAAGCTGACCAACAATATGGACCCAGCGCTACACGCTTTCCCGATGCTCTTCGCGATCCACCACGTCCTAGTCATGGCCCACCACGGACGACGACGCAGGTAAGGCACAAACCATTGGCTGTCTGCAGGGGAATACCAGTAAGGGACGTGACGTAGGGAGGGGGAGTGTCATGTTACCGAAACCACTGATGAGAAGCATATACAAATACACATTAGTAGTACGCAAGCAGGAATGACAACGACAGACCACGAGACCTGATAGACTACCTTTATTGTACAAAATAGGGGTAAAATCACAGTGTATGCGTGAGCATGGGCAAAGTGGGCACCACAGCAGCTACATCATTGGCAGTCAACGAGAGGGCAGAATGCAGTATCAGAGCATCAACAGGGCATTGTGCAGTACAGAGCAGGTACATCATTGGCAGTCAACGAGAGGGCAGAATGCAGTATCAGAGCATCAACAGGGCATTGTGCAGTACAGAGCAGCTACATCAGAGGCAGTAAACGAGAGGGCAGAATACAGTATCAGAGCATCAACAGGGCATTGTGCAGTACAGAGCAGGTACATCATTGGCAGTCAACGAGAGGGCAGAATGCAGTATCAGAGCATCAACAGGGCATTGTGCAGTACAGAGCAGCTACATCAGAGGCAGTCAACGAGAGGGCAGAATGCAGTATCAGAGCATCAACAGGGCATTGTGCAGTACAGAGCAGCTACATCAGAGGCAGTCAACGAGAGGGCATAATGCAGTATCAGAGCATCAACAGGGCATTGTGCTGTACAGAGCAGGTACATCATTGGCAGTCAACGAGAGGGCAGAATGCAGTATCAGAGCATCAACAGGGCATTGTGCAGTACAGAGCAGCTACATCAGAGGCAGTCAACGAGAGGGCAGAATGCAGTATCAGAGCATCAACAGGGCATTGTGCAGTACAGAGCAGCTACATCAGAGGCAGTCAACGAGAGGGCATAATGCAGTATCAGAGCATCAACAGGGCATTGTGCTGTACAGAGCAGGTACATCATTGGCAGTCAACGAGAGGGCAGAATGCAGTATCAGAGCATCAACAGGGCATTGTGCAGTACAGAGCAGCTACATCAGAGGCAGTCAACGAGAGGGCAGAATGCAGTATCAGAGCATCAACAGGGCATTGTGCAGTACAGAGCAGCTACATCAGAGGCAGTCAACGAGAGGGCAGAATGCAGTATCAGAGCATCAACAGGGCATTGTGCTGTACAGAGCAGGTACATCATTGGCAGCACATGAGAGGGGCTAAGTGCATCAACAGTCCATTGCACAGAACAGGTCCATCACAGGCAGCACATGAGAGGGGCTACGTGCATCAACAGTCCATTGCACAGAACAGGTCCATCACAGGCAGCACATGAGAGGGGCTAAGTGCATCAACAGTCCATTGCACAGAACAGGTCCATCATTGGCAGCACATGAGAGGGGCAGAATGCAGTATCAGAGCATCAACAGGGCAATGTGCAGTACAGAACAGGTACATCAGAGGCAGTAAACGAGAGGGCAGAATGCAGTATCAGAGCATCAACAGGGCAATGTGCAGTACAGAACAGGTACATCAGAGGCAGTAAACGAGAGGGCAGAATGCAGTATCAGAGCATCAACAGGGCAATGTGCAGTACAGAACATGTACATCAGAGGCAGTAAACGAGAGGGCAGAATGCAGTATCAGAGCATCAACAGGGCAATGTGCAGTACAGAACAGGTACATCAGAGGCAGCACAACTACGTGTCCCTACCAAACCGTCACAGGGACCACAAGAGTGCCACGCAGTTCTCAATGGACACACCATGTGAACTAACATTTGAGTGAAGTGTACAGCACCTCACATCACAGAATCAGGGGGACTGCGTGAACTACCTGCCTCGGACACACTGGCAGCACCAGCAACAGGAGTGTGAGACACAGACACAGCCCGAGTGACACACACATGGGCCACGGACCCAGACACACTGGCAGCACCAGCAACAGGAGTGTGAGACACAGCCACAGCCCGAGTGACACACACATGGGCCACGGACCCAGACACACTGGCAGCACCAGCAACAGGAGTGTGAGACACAGCCACAGCCCGAGTGACACACACATGGGCCACGGACCCAGACACACTGGCAGCACCAGCAACAGGAGTGTGAGACACAGCCACAGCCCGAGTGACACACACATGGGCCACGGACCCAGACACACTGGCAGCACCAGCAACAGGAGTGTGAGACACAGCCACAGATGTAGTCACTGACACGTGAGCCACTGACCCAGACAGACTGCCAGCACCAGAAACAGGAGTGTGCAACACAGCCACAGATCTCCTAACTGACACGTGAGCCATAGACCCACATACCCTGCCAGGATCTGCAACAGGAGAGGGCACAACTGACACTGTGCCACCATCTGATACACGAGAGTCAACTGCACCAGCGCCACTGGGACAACTGAAATGATGAGCCACAGGGCTGTATGGGCCAGGAGGCAGGGTGGGCCTGGGAGCTGGGGATAGCTCACCTAGAGCCAAATCGGGGTTGGCAGGTGTCAATGGTGTGTGTCTGCGTTTCTTAGGGTGGTGTGAGTGCACCCTGGACAGGACAGGACTGCCAAGTGGTGGGGACTCCAAAGAATCACCACCCAGCATAGGTGGAGCAACTGCTGCGGGGGATCTGGTTTCGGGGGACGTGCTGGAGCCTGCTTGTCGTTTGCTCTGTGCCTGCCGCCTGGACTCGGAATGATGTGTAATGGGGGATGCAACAACAGGGGACACCCTCCTCTGCTTCTGACTGGCCTGGATGGGAGTGGAGGTATGGGGGGACTCCGCCGCGGAGACATCAGTGTTACGTTTAGTAGAAAACATCAGCCTCAGTGCAGCCAGGGGTGAAGTATGCCTGTCCTTGATAGCGCCATTGTCCATGCCAGATGCCTTGTCCGTAGGATGTGCCTTATCCTTAGGTGGAGTGTTGTCTCTGGATGTAGCCTGTGCCCTGCTCGCCGCCCTGTTCCTGCCAGCAGACTTGTCGTCTGTGGTGCACCTGTCTCCAGCAGACACCTGCTGTCTGTGTGTGTCCCTGTCCTTGGGAGAGTCCCTTACCTCTGCTGTGGGCCTGCTCTTGGGAGTCTCCCTGCTCTTAGTAGGTGCCTTAGTCTTCTCACTGTCCTTGGGAGAGTCCCTTACCTCTGCTGTGGGCCTGCTCTTGGGAGTCTCCCTGCTCTTAGTAGGTGCCTTAGTCTTCTCACTGTCCTTGGGAGAGTCCCTTACCTCTGCTGTGGGCCTGCTCTTGGGAGTCTCCCTGCTCTTAGTAGGTGCCTTAGTCTTCTCACTGTCCTTGGGAGTGTCCCTTACCTCTGCTGTGGGCCTGCTCTTGGGAGTCTCCCTGCTCTTAGTAGGTGCCTTAGTCTTCTCACTGTCCTTGGGAGTGTCCCTTACCTCTGCTGTGGGCCTGCTCTTGGGAGTCTCCCTGCTCTTAGTAGGTGCCTTAGTCTTCTCACTGTCCTTGGGAGTGTCCCTTACCTCTGCTGTGGGCCTGCTCTTGGGAGTCTCCCTGCTCTTAGTAGGTGCCTTAGTCTTCTCACTGTCCTTGGGAGTGTCCCTTACCTCTGCTATGGGCCTGCTCTTGGGAGTCTCCCTGCTCTTAGTAGGTGCCTTAGTCTTCTGACTGGCCTTGTCCAAGGAACAGTCCATGGACATGTGACTATCCCTTGCCTTGGGAGTACCTTTCGTGTTGAATGGCTGTGTAGCTCCGGAAGGCATGTCCCCCAACAACACTTGTGGATCCTGTGTGTGTACTCCAGTGCATCTGACGTCGTCTACGTGAACAGATTTAGCTGATCTAGGGGATGGGGTCTGTGCCCTGCGTGCCCTGACGTGCTGTCTGACGCTGCTTCTAGTGCAATAAGCTGTATTTGAGTCCTGCTCAGAATAATCACTACCCCCTGAGACATCCAGCGGTGTAGATGGTGAAACACAAGTAGCACCCTGTTCGTTCGACTGTACTATTGCAGACGACACACTGCTTGCCAATGACTGCACTGTCCTGTGTAGACCTGCAAGATCGCCATGCATCCCTTCCATGAATGCCACCACCTGCCCCAACTTCCGATCATGGTCCTGGAAAGCATTTGTCATATTGGTCTGCCCCACACACAGCTGTCTGAGCAGATCAACGGCCTCAGCACACAGTGCATTTTGGCTCACCGTGGCAGGGGCAGCGGTGCCTGCACCGAACGCCACTCTGCTCCCCCTACTCCTCCGGCCACTAACAGTACATGGTGCAGTTGGCGGAAGTGTGGGCCCTGTGTGCTGTCTTACGACAGAAGGTGGTGAGTGCCCACTCCCAGTCTGTGACAACAGTGCAGGCTCACCCAGAGTGTCCGACGAGGAGGACGATGGCGTCTCCACATGCGAGTCCTCAGGGACGGTCCTGTCCCCCTCTCCGGCGCTGGCCTCCTCCGTGTCAGTCTGCGTGTGTGCGAAGTCTGAGCCGGACTCATTTCCTCGGCTACTCTCCACCGTCTGTGGCTGAGTGTCCTCTGTCAAAGCTGAAATGCACAGAAAAGATGTGTGAGTCATGGGCACACTCACGTACAGAAGGAACAGGATAGCCAAATCACATAGCAGACAAAGGTTTAGGAGCCCTCATCCTGCACATGGCCCACCCCTACCAGTCATCCTCACATTTTCTGCCATGGGGCCATGGACCACTAGGGGATGTGCTTTTACACTCAACTACTAAGCAAGTGGCGTGTCAACATGGCGGACCTGGATGTCAAATGAGTACCACCCAATGGGACCAAAAAGGCATCACAGGCATACATACGCAACACGGAACTCAATAGTGTGTCTGTGCACCAATACATGCATAGCACTCACAGGTTTCCTACACAGACAGTATGCTCACCGCTAGTTTGCTGTCGATCGGCACTCAGACGTTCGGCCAGTTCAGGATGCGTCACTGCAATGATACGTTGCATGAGAGGGGTCATGGAGCGTCGGGCCAGACGGGGCGTCCTTGGAATCAGGCCCAGTGTTACTTCCGCTACATTCTTGCTCAGCCTGGAAATGTCGTCCCAGCGTTTGTGGCAGTGTGTATGTCGTCTGTTGCACACCCCCAATGCCCGTACTTCCCTTGCTATGCTCCTCCACAGGTCCTTGCGAAGGTGCAGCTTGACCTACCATGATGGGAGACAAAAGGGTGTAAGTCAGTGGACAGGTGGCCTGTCACACACATAGGGGCAAGACGTTACTGTCAGCAGCCATGCACAATCAGGAACATATGTCTAGCCCACACTACACAGCTAAGATAGAAATAGGCCTGATCATTTGGCCCCCTCATGCACACCAACATGTCCCACACTGCACTTACCACCCGTCCCGGTGCGCCGTAGAGGCGTCCATAGTTGCGGAGTACACCGTCCACGAGGACATCAAGCTCCGCGGCGGTGAAGGGTCGAGACCGGATCTCTTTGCCTGACGACATGGCAAGATCACGGAGTATGGCACTAGAGCAGCAGTCGGTGGTCAGCTCAGCAGCAGCAGCAGGTCGAGGTGATGGTCACAGGCAGCAGTCGGTGGTCAGCTCAGCAGCAGCAGCAGGTCGAGGTGATGGTCACAGGCAGCAGTCGGTGGTCAGCTCAGCAGCAGCAGCAGGTCGAGGTGATGGTCACAGGCAGCAGTCGGTGGTCAGCTCAGCAGCAGCAGCAGGTCGAGGTGATGGTCACAGGCAGCAATGGTCCCCAGGGTAGAAAGTTTCATTTTGGCCAACACACATATATAGGGCCCTCAGCACGTGTCAGTGGCATACGTCGCCAGCAATTGGTCAGCCCTGGAAGCGTGATCGTGAAATGGCCCAATGACTGGCCCTGTTGTTGCGGTGCACAGCTTCCTCTACTTGCGATTGGCCGTATGCGGCCAGCGTCCCTCTTCCCATTGGCTGCATGTGCAGGGACCGTCACGGGCACACATCGGCAACCGCACGTGCAAGCCTCACGGAAGGAAGCTTCAGTTGCAACAATGTTGTATCACTGGCGCCTCCATGGCGGTGCACGTACACAGCGGGGGAGGTGCAGGCCTATACACCCTGTAGATGTACTCAATGGACATGCCAGTTCATGACCCCCCTTACAGTCACCTTGCATCATCCACCGTACACCGGCCGGAGCGGCCGGCCCATGAACAACCGCCGTGCCAGGCCCTGCCCAGGACCGCCGTGCCGGCCATGGCAACAACCGCCATTGCACGGCCCTTCCACTACCGCCGTGCCAGGCCCTGCCCAGGACCGCCGTGCCGGCCATGGCAACAACCGCCATTGCACGGCCCTTCCACTACCGCCGTGCCAGGCCCTGCCCAGGACCGCCGTGCCGGCCATGGCAACAACCGCCATTGCACGGCCCTTCCACTACCGCCGTTCCCTGGCGGTCCGTGCAATGGCGGTTGTTGCCATGGCCGGCAGGGCGGTCCTGGGCAGGGCCTGGCACGGCGGTTGTTCATGGGCCGGCCGCTCCGGCCGGTGTACGGTGGATGATGCAAGGTGACTGTAAGGGGGGTCATGAACTGGCATGTCCATTGAGTACATCTACAGGGTGTATAGGCCTGCACCTCCCCCGCTGTGTACGTGCACCGCCATGGAGGCGCCAGTGATACAACATTGTTGCAAATCGACCATCCGTCCCGGAACCTTACACATGCACTTGCCGGTGTGTGGGCGTGACGGTCTGTGCACGTGCAGACAGTGTGAATGTCGAAGGCGGCCCGCGTATGCCCAGACGTAAACAGCGGATGCAGTGCACCGCCATGGCGTGATCAATGTTAGCATCTTAGCCGATGATGCACCTTGTACCATTGTCTGCAGCTGCCTGCTCACGGTTGTGTGCGTGATTGCGTGGCTACACATGTCATGCTCCATCCCATGTGTGTCCATACCATGGCCATCGGTGAGCCACAAGTGTCCATCACGTGTGCATGTCCACATCGGGTAGTACCCTACACAATTCAGTCGTACCTCACATGTACACAGTAGATCCCGTATGAATGGGCACCTGTGAATCAGTTGTCAGTGAGTGGTATGTGTCAGATGATGACTATGGTGGGGGTTCTGTTGTGTACTGTACATGTGTGTTGCCTATTGTGTCCCCATGCATGTGATGTCCGTATGCCCACCATTCCTGGTGTTGCCATTGGGGCATCATGATATGGGGGGGTGGGGGGGTGTTTAATTTAGTATGTGTGCATGTACTTGCATGTGTGCATGTGATGTTGGGCCTACACATGTGGGTCATGTCACATGTCTGGTTGGCAGTGATGTTGAGGTGAGACACTGTGCATTGCACATGTTGCTAAACATCATGTTGCTAGTGGATGCACATTGTAGCTACGTCGGTCCATGTTGTCCTGACAATCAGAGGAGTCACACATATGACAAGCATACACTGGATACTACATGTTGGTAGAGGGCGTTGACATGTGATTGAGGTGCACACACGTGCGTTGTATGTTAATTGACTTCCATTCCATCTACTCCCACACAGGAGGGCTCCAAATGTCCTTCGCCCATACACTGTGCTGGAGGATATGGTGGACGAGGAGGTGATCCGGAAATTCAGGCTGGGTCGCCGTCGATTGTTGCAACTTGTGACCCTATTGTCTCCTCATCTGCAGCCGCGAAGAACCTATCCAGGTTCCATGACACCCACGCAAAAGGTGATGGCGGCACTCCATTTCTTCGCAACAGGCACATTCCAGTACACAGTTGGAGATGCCGGGGGAATGTCACAGGCCATGTTCAGCACGGTACTCCGGGATGTACTGACAGCCATGATGCTGTACAAGCATGACTATATACATTTCCCTCAGGCGGCGGACTTGCCAGCGGTCAAAGCTGGCTTCTATGCCCTGGGTCGTATACCACACGTTGTGGGTTCCATTGATGGCACGCATATCGCGATCATTGCACCACGGGCACGTGAGCAGGTGTATAGGAATCGGAAACACTTCCATTCCCTGAACGTGCAGGTGGTGTGCCAGGCCGACAACATCATCTCACATGTGTGTGCAAGATTCCCTGGCTCTGCACATGACGCCCACATCATGCGGAGCAGCATGGTCCCCCAACTGATGGCTAATCTTCGTCCAGCACAAGCGTGGCTTGTTGGTGAGTATGCTGTGGTGACAGGAGTGATATCTGTGTGGCATGGTGTGCCCCACAATGCAGGTTGTGATGTTTCTCTCTCTCTCTCTTCCACCAACACAGGCGACTCGGCTTACCCAAACAGGCCTTGGCTGCTCAGTCCCTTACGCAATCCCACTACACCAGGAGAAATGAGATACAATGATGCCCATGGTAGGACACGTCGAGTGGTAGAACGGACATTTGGCCTGCTCAAGTCAAGGTTTCGGTGCCTGGATAAGACTGGAGGGGCCCTGCCTTACTCACCAGGCAAAGTATGCAAGATCGTGATAGCGTGCTGCATGCTTCACAACCTGGCTGTGCGCTATAACATTGAACTGCTCTTGGACCCTGATGAACTGCAAGTTCCTCGCCCTCCCGACCCAGCCATGTCAACTGATGAGGATAGTGGTGAGGAGGAAGGTGTGGACCAGAGGCGCCAGATCATTGATCGCTACTTCCCTTGATTGTGAGTGTGCTCCTCTAGTGCTGCTTGGGTATGCCCTGTGAATGTGTGCTGGTGTTGTGGCATAGTGGTGTGCTTCATCTCTGTGTTCTGCTATGTGATGCATGCATGTGTGTGTGTGTGCTAAATTGTGGCCAATGCACGTCTCCATGATGTGTGTCGTCTCATCCATTACTGTTGTGATGCGTGTGGGTAGTTAAATGTTGCACTGCAGTGTGTTCTGATGTGTGTGATCTTGTTTCCTGACGTGTCTTTGCGGTTTCTATTTTCCCTAGGTCACTCCCGCAGCGCCATGATTCTGTACCAGTTGGATACCTGTACCTAGTAACATCTGTTTCTGATGCATTCATGTGAATAAACATGGAGACAACACATGATTGAGTGAGTAAGTGGCTTTTATTTACAAAATGTGCATGGGTGTAGGTGCATATTTACAAATGAGTGAAGGGGTGGGGGAGTGAGAGTTGAAGGTTATGGCAGATGAAATGTCCGTGCGGACACCACATAGGGTGGTGTCTGCCTAGTACAGCAGGCCTGTGGCAGGTGGGACCGGATAGTTGGCAGGGTGAATGGCATGCGCAGGTACTGGGACAGTCATTTTCTGTTCCTCTTGGAGCGTGTGGCAGGTGCTTCCACACTGCTGTCGCCCACTTCCAGCCTCGGTCGGCCCCTCCGTCTTACTGCCGGTACGGTGTCAGCTGGTTGCGCAGGGGCATCGGGTACCACATCCGCCGCAGGTGGCGGTGGCGGTGGCGGTGGCGGTGTTTGTGGCCTGATTGTCCTGGTGAAGATGTCCACTAGTTGGCCAAGCCGCCTCTCAATGGCCCCCAACATTGCAGTGTTATCTACAAAGTCCTGGTGGGCCCGGTCTGCCTGTGCCTGACCACGTTGGTAGCTCACCTCCACCCTGCCCAGTGCCTCCAATGACTGTTGCACTGGATTGGGTGTGTTGGTATCCTCCCGTGTTCTTTGACGTAAGCTCCTGCCTGCCGGATCTGGCCTTGCATCTCTGCCTTGCCTCACACTCTCCCTGCGTGGCTGGGATGGCGCTGGCACGGCGTTGGCCGTTGGGTTGGGCAGGGTGGCAGGAGTGGTGGTAGCAGTGGTGGTGGTGGTGGAGGTGGTGCTGGTGGTGGCTGTGCAGGTCACAGTGGCCGGTGTTGTCACAATGGCAGAGGCCGTAGTTGTTGGTGCAGGGGTGACCTGGGAGCCAGATGGCCCTGGCTGGCTGCTTGTGCCGGGATCATCCTCTGCCCCGGAGGTGGCTGGCCAATCGTCCCCTGAGACGTCTGTGATTGGCGAGTCTGGAGGGCGGGTGTTGCTTCCAGCTGTCAGATGAGGATGACCTGCAAAACCAAAATGTGATGATGAGTAATGTGGACTTGACAGGTTGTTTTCACTTTTTTGGCCGATTCTGTCTGCACTGGTACTCACCCCACCCACCACCCACCACCACCGCCACCGCCATCCCTATGGACATGGGGGCCTGTTGGGAGTTGTGGTTCCATCCCCTCACACCCACCACCACCGCCACCGCCATCCCTATGGACATGGGGGCCTGTTGGGAGTTGTGGTTCCATCCCCTCACACCCACCACCACCCACCACCACCGCCACCGCCATCCCTATGGACATGGGGGCCTGTTGGGAGTTGTAGTTCCATCCCCTCACACCCACCACCACCCACCACCACCGCCACCGCCATCCCTATGGACATGGGGGCCTGTTGGGAGTTGTGGTTCCATCCCCTCACACCCACCACCACCGCCACCGCCATCCCTATGGACATGGGGGCCTGTTGGGAGTTGTGGTTCCATCCCCTCACACCCACCACCACCCACCACCACCGCCACCGCCATCCCTATGGACATGGGGGCCTGTTGGGAGTTGTAGTTCCATCCCCTCACACCCACCACCACCCACCACCACCGCCACCGCCATCCCTATGGACATGGGGGCCTGTTGGGAGTTGTGGTTCCATCCCCTCACACCCACCACCACCGCCACCGCCATCCCTATGGACATGGGGGCCTGTTGGGAGTTGTAGTTCCATCCCCTCACACCCACCACCACCCACCACCACCGCCACCGCCATCCCTATGGACATGGGGGCCTGTTGGGAGTTGTGGTTCCATCCCCTCACACCCACCACCACCGCCACCGCCATCCCTATGGACATGGGGGCCTGTTGGGAGTTGTAGTTCCATCCCCTCACACCCACCACCACCCACCACCACCGCCACCGCCATCCCTATGGACATGGGGGCCTGTTGGGAGTTGTGGTTCCATCCCCTCACACCCACCACCACCGCCACCGCCATCCCTATGGACATGGGGGCCTGTTGGGAGTTGTGGTTCCATCCCCTCACACCCACCACCACCGCCACCGCCACCCCTATGGACATGGGGGCCTGTTGGGAGTTGTGGTTCCATCCCCTCACACCCACCACCACCCACCACCACCGCCACCGCCATCCCTATGGACATGGGGGCCTGTTGGGAGTTGTAGTTCCATCCCCTCACACCCACCGCCACCGCCACCGCCATCCCTATGGACATGGGGGCCTGTTGGAGTGATTTCGACGTTGGTGAGTATGTGGACTGCATGCATGGGTTGGGCTCTGGGAGATGTGTCTTCACAGTTGTGTGAGGCACACCATGTAGTAGTGCTCGTGGTGCTTGGTTTGTACTTACCAGCCTCTTCTCCCTCAGGAAGTCCATCAAGGCTCTCAGGGTGGATGATGGTCATCACCTTCTCCTCCCACTCGGTGTAGGGTAAGGGCTCCGGAGGGGTTCCACCGCCTGTATGATTAGCCCGGAGATAGTTCTTGGCTCGTATGGCTTTGACTCGGGTCTTTAGATCGTGCCACCGCCTCTGGATGTCCTGCTTCGTCCTCGGGACGCTCCCGGAGGCATTCACCCTGGTGACTATCCGGTCCCACATGCTGTTTCTCCTGGCTATGCTGGTCTGCTGCACTAGGGCCCCGAATAAGTGGGGTTCCACACGGATGATCTCATCGACCATAACCTTCAACTCGGTGTCAGTGAATTTGGGGGTTTTTTTTGGTGCCATGGTGTGTGGTGCTCGGGGTGTGGGTTTGCGTGGATGGGGTGGTGCAGGTGTGTGGTTTGTAAGAATGGTGTGGTGGGTGTTTGTGTGGTGGGTGTGTTTGGGTGTGGGTTGTGTGAATGCTATTTCTCTTTGGGCTCAGTTCAGTGGTGTGTCCTGCTAGCAGCTATGCTGTGATGCAGAGGAGTTGTGGAGTGGGTGGGAGTTCTTTTATGGTGTGTGTCTAGACCGTGTCTGAATGGTTATTGGCAGTCAGGTGCTAGGTGGGAGTGTTGGCAGGTGTGGATTGTGTGGTGCTTGGCGGTGGATCATTGTGTGTTGTGATTGGTTTGGATATTTTCGGTGGGTGGGCGTTTTTTTTCGTGTGTTTGGTGATAAACTTCCGTGCCAATGTATGGCATTGGTTTGACAGTAGGGATGTTGTTTGTGTTGTCGTTCCGCTGTGGTGCACGGATTCTCGGTGCATTGGTTCCGCTGCGGACGTGGATGGCGGTGACTACCGGGGTACTTGCGGAGTTATCCTAATTGCGGACACGGACATTGCGCAGGTATAGCGGGGGTGGTGGATGTATTCGCGGTCATGTGCGTACGCGGCGGTCGGTGTTTTTACTGTTCCGTCCGCCTGCCGCGGACTCAGGTGTACTCCGACCGCCGCGGACGGGGATTGGAGTGCTCCGTACGCCGCGGTCGGCGTTTTTTGTATGTTTTATCCTAATTGCTGTTGCGGATTTTCCGCGGACAGGTCCGGAGTAGCTTGCCACCTTCCGCGGCGGACGGTACACGTTTCCGTCCGCCATCCTAATCGACCCCTATGTGTGGGAGGGTATACTCAGACGTGAGTCCCTTGCTCATTGCACCATCAGGATTCAAGCAAGCCGGGCCGACGAAGGCTGTGATGCCAGAAACCGGTCCCCGGAAGCTTGTCTCCTTCCCAGTATAAGAATTGGCTTGGTAGTTTGGTTTGCCCTGTTCCCATCATGCATTGGGACAGGAACAGACTAATTTGCATATAGACAGGTTCTGAGCTGGGATGGTGCAATGAGCTAAAAAAAACAGGTGATGGATTAAAACCATGATCTCTTGACTTGGTAAGAGTATTCTGCATCATTCAGAAACTCTGTCCATCACCACCCCCCTTTTTCCAAATTCGATTTTATTTACACTATGTGTGGGAGGGTATACTCAGACGTGAGTCCCTTGCTCATTGCACCATCAGGATTCAAGCAAGCCGGGCCGACGAAGGCTGTGATGCAAGAAACCGGCCCCCGGAAGCTTGTCTCCTTCCCAGTATTAGAATTGGCTAGGTAGTTTGGTTTGCCCTGTTCCCATCATGCACTGGGACAGGAACAGACTAATTTGCATATAGCCAGGTTCTGAGCTGGGATGGTACAATGAGCTAAAAAACAGGTGATGGATTAAAACCATGATCTCTTGACTTGGTAAGAGTATTCTGCATCATTCAGAAACTCTGTCCATCACCACCCCCCTTTTTCCAAAATCGATTTTATCCACACTATGTGTGGGAGGGTGTACTCAGACGTGAGTCCCTTGCTCATTGCACCATCAGGATTCAAGCAAGCCGGGCCGACGAAGGCAGTGATGCAAGAAACCGGCCCCCGGAAGCTTGTCTCCTTCCCAGTATAAGAATTGGCTTGGTAGTTTGGTTTGCCCTGTTCCCATCATGCACTGGGACAGGAACAGACTAATTTGCATATAGCCAGGTTCTGAGCTGGGATGGTGCAATGAGCTAAAAAACAGGTGATGGATTAAAACCATGATCTCTTGACTTGATAAGAGTATTCTGCATCATTCAGAAACTCTGTCCATCACCACCCCCCTTTTTCCAAAATTGCCTTTACTCCACATTCACTAGCCCAACTGTGACATTACCATGCATTCCTTTACCATGTAAGTCGTTACAATGACTTGCCTTGGGGGGAAGGGATGCTGGACTTTGGAATAGTATAAATTACTATTCCAACTCCATTCAGTGTATCAGTAGGGAAGGTGTTGGACTCAAAATTCAACACCAGTCCAACAAAGCGTCCCCTAAAGCTATTTGTTGTAAAGGAACGCGTCGTAGCATCGCAGTCGTGGTAGTGACTGTGGAGTTAAAGCAGGTCGTGGTTCTGCCTGCCCCGTAAAGGATGTTTCAGAACTAGGTTTGCATGCTCCCTCTATGTATGTATGCATGTCTGTATATGTGCTACTTCTATAGTGCAAAACTAGCCAAAAGGCTGCGGAGCACTGTACAGGGTCAAAGACAAGCATAGTGTCCTCAAGTCCTAGGAAAGGTAGCTAGTTTGTGGACTGTTTAAGGATTATGATGTAGTTTTCTTTAAAGAGGTGCGTCTTCAATTCTTTCCTAAATTGGAGTCTTTCCATATGAACAAACTGGTGTTGGGTGGAAAGTTGGTGGGGTAACAAATAAAGGCCATTGCTGATGAATCCCATTTGATTCGTCAGGATGTGTATGAGAGTGGGATGGTTGATTGTGTCGAAGGCAGTTGTGAGGGCCAGCAATATCATTAGGCAGGGACCATCTTTATCTGTAGTTAAGAGGCATTGTCTACAATGTTAAGGTAGCAAACTCCGCCCTGCAACGTGATCTGAAGCTAGACTGGCAGCCGTGTAAGAAATGGTTATCATTCCTGTGATTTTAGAGGTGAACGTACATTGATTAATCAGTGATTTTGCAGATGAAGGCAGGTGGTTGATAGGCCAGTAGATGATGAGATCTTCAGAGTTTAGTGTATGTTTCTTCAGGGGCTGGGAGCACCTTTCTTGAGAGCTTCTGGAAAAATGCCTTGAGTGAGTGAGGCATTGGCAGTGGCTTGCACGGGTAGGAGTGTGTCCCCAGATAGGGCTTTGATGAGGGTCGAGCAGAGAGATTAGTAGGGGATCATTGTATGGTCTTAATAAGGTCCCCCTGCTTGATTGAGATGCGCATCTATTGAGATTTAAGGAAGTTGAGATTTCTGTAATGGCCGGATGCAGCTATAATGTAATCTGTGATGGAACAGAGAAATGGGAAATTGATTTCCAAGTTCCTCATTGGACCAGTTTATCTGAACTGACAGGCAAGGCCCTTTCCAGAAGGAATGCAAACAACCCAAGACATATTTTGGCCAATGTGTACCTCTTCAGTAGAATGCAGCTTGTGTCGGGCTTGAGCAGCTCAAGATGGACCGTTCCCATGATGTGCAGGGTCAGTACTGATTTGCATCAGAAGGGCCAGTATCTATAGTTGCACTGTGAACGAAAATTATAGTTCGGAATTCAGCTGACGTGATTGCCTGTGACTGAGATTAACTCAAGCATTCCATCCATCACTGTGTTATTTGTTGCAGTTGACACTCCACGTTTGATGGGTATGCCCAGATTTGAGTTTGGTGCTCATTGTGCCATAGGATCATGCTACACACTACTAAAAAGGTCCACATAGACTAAAACAGGTTTGAGGTTGCATGGTCTTTCCCTCTGGAGGGGCCCACCTGGCAATTTGGGTTGGAGTGTTTCTCAGGGCAGGGTCAATAATGATTTGCATAAGACAGATCTTTTCCTAAAGTAGCATAATTGGTGAAAACGTATTATTTATTTATTTATTTTATTGTTTAATAGAGCGTGAACTTGATCCGAAGGGATCCAGAGCGCTTTACAGGGTAACATAGCAGTGTACAATAGGCAAGGAATCACAATAGGGTAGCAGACACGTATGAACAGTTTACATATAAGTAACTCCAGATAAGGCCCCAGATTTCTTGAAGAGGTAGGTCAGTATTCCGAAGGAAGGTGCTAGTCCGTATTTGATCAAGATCTGTGCATTGGTCAAGGTTTGTGTATTGGTAGGAGGCAGTATTTAGGGGAGAAATTTACCTATAAAGAAGGTTTTGGCCTCCTTTTTGAAACGTGCCAGAGAAGGGATTCTTCTGATGGCGGGCGGGAGAGAGTTCCATATTCTTGGAGCGGATCCAGAGAAAGTCCAGTTATACATTTTGTTTTTTTCAGAACCGTGCAGGTTAGAGTAAAAGCTTTCTGGCGGAACTGGAGTTTCTGCTTCCGCCAGATACCACAAGTATCTGTGCAAGGTAAGCAGGAGAGTTTGAGTATAAAGCTTTGTGTGTGAGGCAAGCCAGTTTGAGTTGTATTCTGGCCTCGAAGGGAAGCCAGTTCAAAGCTTTCAGGTGTGGAGAGATATGGTCAAATTTTTTTGAACTTGTAAGAAGTCTGGCGGCAACATTAAGGCAGGCTTTTAGGGGTGCCGGGGAGATCTTGGATAAGCCTGAGAGAGTGGAACAGCCATATTCCAGTCTAGAGATTACTAGCGCTTGGACTGCGCTTTTTAGGTCGGTAGTGTCAAGGAAGGGTTTCAGTTTCCAGAGGTACTTCAGGTGGAATCTGGCTGATTTGGCCATCGAGTTGATGTGTTCTCGCATGTTCAAATTGCAGTCAAGGGTTATTCCCAGAGATTTTGCTGAGTCCACGATGGTCGGTGGGCAATCTAAGGCTGTGATAGCCTCGATCCATATCTGCATCTCGAGAATGGTTTTTGGTGGGGAAATTAGGAGAAATTCTGTTTTCTTGGGATTAAGTTTAAGTTGATTGGAGGGAAGTCAATGGACGGTTGATTTCAGGGCCTCGTTCAGGGAGAGAATATCCTCGAGAGAGGAGGCTTTGATGTAGAGCTGGGTGTTGTCAGCATACATATGGTAGGAGATATTCGCTGTGTGTAGTACTTCGGCAAGTGGTTCAAGGTAAATGTTGAAAAGGGTAGAGGACAGGGTTGATCCTTGAGGGGCTCCGGCCTTGACCGAAGAGGGAGCAGATAGCATGCCGTTGATTAGGAATGGAAGGTGGCTCTGAGTGATCACCAGTGGCTTAGCTTAATAAAAGCATCCCATCCGTTACCCTCTTCTGTGTTGCAGTTGACATTCTAAGTACAACCAGTATTGCCTGATGTGGTCCTGTGATCACTGTGCAATAAGACTCACGCTGCTCCCGTTCAAGAGGCCCAAATAGGTTGATCTGAATCCGGGGTTGCTTGTGGTTGCTTGTGGAGGGGGTATGGCCTGGAATTTCAGGGTGAACTATTTACACGAGGAGCAGGATCAGGACTGATTTGCATAAAATGGTCCTTTGTCTAGAGTGACATGGTGGATGAAAAACAATGGCCTACAATGTGGTCACGAGCAATCGGTATTAGCTGGGATTAATTCAATCATTCCATCCATCGCCTTATTGTGTATTCAAAAAACCTTTTTATTGCCTCTGTCTGCAAAAGCATCATGCTTTCAGGTACTTCCTGAGTCTAATTATTAGAATTGAAAAGTTTACATGCCCACAGTAGCGGCCGCCACAAAACTCAAGTGGGGGGATGTGGTGGGGGGATGGATGGGGAGGGAATTAGAGAAATAATAATACTTAATAAAAAAACATACCTAGCCTGCCGCCGATGCTGCTGGCTGCCTCGGTGCTCCTCCTTTCTCCTGCTCCTGATGGTGTCCCAGCAGTCCCTGGGACACCAGCACCCAACCATGCGCTGCTCTCATACTGTACCTAGAATGAGAGCAGTGCCAGGATTGGTCTGAGCGGCTGGGTTTGCCGCTCAGGCAGTGCCTGGGAGTCAGTGCTGTTTCTCCAGCCCAGCTGTACAACACATCTGGGTTGGAGAAACCTAAGTGTAGCATGCCAAACAGACATGCGTAATTGCTGTGCACCTACCACTCCTCATCCCTGCCATGGCCCTACCGCGCCTCCCTGGCTAAAAATTATAAGCTAAAAATTATAATATTCTTTTATCATCATTCTATTTTTCGCTTATTAACTCAGTGGAGCGACACTCCTCCGCCATTATAGAGGAGCCGTCCCTGCATGCCCGGCAGGAAACCTGTCCAACTATCATGAAAAACGTGTAAAAAACGCTCACCTGAAACCTTGAATTCAAAACATTGTTTTCTGAGGTAGCACTTGATGGAGTGGGGGTTAAAAGGGCCAGGGATTCTGACGCTTGGCGCTATCCAGGGGCAGAACATTGGTGTGCCTTCTGCTGCATGGATCGTGAAATCTTCAGATCTGCAAATCTGAAATTATTCCATTTCCAAGAATTCAATAAATTGTACTATAAATAGAATCATAGAAATAATTCGAAGTTGCCTAGATTTGAGCTAGACGAAGCTGGTGATGTTCATATGCTTGGCAACTGTAATGTGGTGCAAGGAATTTGGGATAGAGTGGGTGAGATGCTGAGGGCTATCACTGCCTTGAGATAATCCTGGTGAGACATCCTGGACCACACAAAGGATGTCTGTCTAATTGCTAGCACTACTGCTCGTTTGTGTATTGGTAGACAATGGCTCAATCATGAGTCACCCAACACAGAGCAATGGTGGAGGCCATCTTGGATTACTTGTGAGACCACAATCTATGAGGAAAAAGGTACAAAATGATATTAACGTTTCACACCCATAGGGGGAATAGTTGTGAATTGTTTCAATGTTATTCTGAGAGGGTGTAAACTTTTGCATCAAATGGGTTTTCAACTTGAGAGACATTTTACAAGGTTAGTCAATGTTTCTAAACTCTGTCTGATGTAAATCTGATTAACCACAGGAATAATATTATGATGATGAAATAACGTTCCTAAGATACATTCTGTATTTACATTTACAATATGAAAAAGTCTGACACGATGACCTTGGCTTCTAATTTCATATTTTCTCAATTAAATAAATATTTATATAGAGACTCCCCACCCCAAATGCTAGTCCCTTCTTTTCCAAGTCAGTTGCAGTATTTTCCATATTAGGTAATATCGGTGGTAAACATTTCTAATGTGAACCGCTGTACCATGGGAATAGAGTGGTTACTCAACACAATGTGGCCCAAGGGGGAGAAGCTTGCAACCCATTTATAGAGGTGCAATTATTGCGCTTCTGTTGAAAGTAAAATACATGGTGTCTACTGTGCATACAGCTAGGAGGGTTCTGGCATTAACTCCTATTTCCCATCTGGCGTCCAAGCTATAATTTGGGTAAATTGTGCAACTTTGCACAATTGATTCATGCTCGAACAGTAGCTGTTATATTTGTTTCACGAGCCTCATTTACTTCTCCGAAGCCTATTTTCTTTCTATTGCTCATGTACAGCTCATCCAGGAGCTAATGCATGTAATAATAATAAATTACATAACGCTGTGTCGCGAGGATAAACAGTGAGTAAGCGCCTACTGGTTGGCGGATGATAACAGAGCACACAGACAAATTGTAGGCCTCAAGGCAGATTTGCAAACTTCAATAACAGCAAAATCCCAAACCTACCCCACAAATGAGTCGGTCTCTAAAGGAACTAGTCTCACCACTTTTCAAAGCTTGTCAGGAAATCCGAATCTCACAATTGAAACGCAAGATTTCTCCAAAGTACTATGTTTACTATACTTCATTATATTCATTTAGTCGCACCTGTCCTGCCGAAAAGGGCTCAGTCTGGGTTCAACAATTCTCTCAGAGAAGAGGCTGAAAAATGAATTGGTTTGAGTGTAGTAAATAACCTTCACTGATGTCAGACCAGTATGGTACTGTTCTTGGATATGAAGCACATGTCACCAAATTCAGTCAAATATAATATTCATCTTGAATTGAATCGCGCTTTTGCTAACTAAATTAACAACGACAAAGTCAAAGAACTTCCATTCGCATGTAGCACTTGATTAGTAGCTCCGTGTTGGATAGGTTACTTTATATCTCATTACATTTCTTATAAAAAGGTTTATGCCTCACAGGTATATAGTAGTTCACTTATTTGTCGATACATGTTCATCTTTTTTTGGACTTTCTTGTGCGTACTCGAGCTTTCTCAAAGCTAAATAGAATGTGTTATTACAGTATTGTAATAAAATGCATACTCAAATTGTGCTCTCATTTGTAGAGCACACACTTTGCACTGAAAACCACAACCAACACACAAATCCATGTTGTATCCATATTGAGTGTGTGACACTACTAGTAAGTATCACTTGAAGACACCACTTTGGAAATGAAGGGGCATATTAACAAGGGCGGTATCGCTGCTTTAGCGGCACTTTTTGCCGCTAAAGCAGCAATATTTTAATCGCCTTATTTACAAGGAGGTGCTAACATGCATGATCGCATGTTAGCACCCGTTTTCCCGACGCCTCGCTTTGCATCTCTAATGAGATGCAAAGTGGGCGTCACTGGGCAGTACTCCTTGTAAATTATCGCTGATGTGCACTTCGCGATATTTGCAAGGAGGCTCAGACATTTTTGCAGACGTTAGTTTTTGGCAAAAAACGCAGTTTTCGCCAAAATTGCTGACTTACCTATACTTTATATTTTAGCTGGATTATGCTCATACATCCTCAGGGTCGTATCAGCAAGGTTATCACCGTTTTCCGTGGAACATCGATGAAAAACCTGCGATTTTCAATGGAAAACAGGCTGAAATAATTATTGCCATTGTGCTATGCGTTGTTAATACAGCACTAGCATGGCGATAATTTCCAGCGATAGCCGGCGTTAACAATTCTCACGCTAAGAGCGGCCAGCGATAATTATCGCTGGCCGTTGATAATATGCCACTAAGTCTTACGGGTCATAGGTAATCACTGAAAAAAATCTGCTCGAATTACTTACTTGAAGGCTAATCCACCCTGACAGCCATTTAGAACTCTAAGGATGATATGACACAACATGAGCCGATTCTAAAAGAAGGATTCTGTTGCTGATTTAGTACATAATAACTGACATACCTTTGCCTTGAGAAAGTTGATCAGAGGGGTGTGGGGGGAGCATTACACCTATGTGAATGGTAACTCTCTGCTGAGGCTCCATGGGGGATTGTGAGGTCCAAGACATTCCTCGCTTCCCCGGCACACTTCAACACTTCATAGCCCTACACCATAAGGCGTTTATGGGGGAAGCAGGTGGAGTCTACAGCTCTAATTTTCAGCACGATTGACCATCTCGCTGTGGCACAGGCGTGCTGGGAATTTTCCCCTGGATTGCCGGCAGACAACCCACACGCTTATCTGAGGACCTGCCCAATACAGTCAAATGCGCTGAAGAAAGCGCGCGCCTCCCTCACTGTTGGCTCCAGAACTGCTTTGGACTCCGATTGAGTTCCTAAATCAGCCAACAGGTTTGCCATATGTGCTTTTTGGCTGCACTCTGCTATATGACCCAGCCACTGCGTGGTCTGCCGTATGTGATACTTTCATGAGGCCTGACTTGGGGACTCAATTTACTTGCAAGGCGTGAGAGAAGGTGGGATTCCTGGCACACATAAGTTTCTGGCCCCTCCTTTAAAATTATAAAAAAGGAATAAGTAAAGAAAAGACAGGGGAAGGAAAGAAAAGAGGGAAAGGACAAAAAGTAGTACAGGGAAATACAGTCAGCTGAGGTGCCTACTGCCTGGAAATTGTTGTTTTGCTTTCTTTTCTCTGTCCTACTATTAGCAGCCATTTTGAGTTGGGAATAACCTATAAGCAAATTCTACCTCTTGCAACTACTATCTTGGTCTGGGCTCACATTAAAAAGCATAAAATAGACTCATATCTCAAGGAGAAGAAATACTTCCCCCTCCCTATTTCTTGGGCCTCCATGTTGAAGTTTAAGCATGTTAGGCACTAATCGTATTCTGAAGCTTTACTGACAGACTCACCTGCCAAAGATCCATCACCTGTCATGGCAAATTTGCAGGATATTCCTTCATCAGCAATGGATACTTTACTCAAAGACCTGTTAGACATTAAAAGCTCGATCACTTCAGTAAATAATGCCGAAACCACCATTACCCTGGAGGTGTAATCTTTAAGGGGGGAAGTCAACCAATTTCAAACACACATGCAAACAATGGACTGTCGTCTCACTGACGTTGAAACACGACTGGACAAACTCCCCGAACATAGTCATGATATCTGGTACCGCCAACAAAAAAGAATCAATTTTAGAAGATCGCAGAAAAAGGGATAACATCAGAATTATTGGACTTCCAGAGCAATTGGAGAAGGATGATATCCTTTACTTCCTCACTAATCTAATTCCTACTCTCAAGAAACTTACTTTTGCTCCCCAACTCGAATTTTAGCATGCCCACCGAGTACGCTCAAGAAACTCCACTCATACTTCATAACCTCATCACATCTTGGCTTGTTGCTTAATCCACCAACAGGTGTAACAAATCATCACAGAAGCAAAGAAACATGCCTCATACCTTCACGACAAGGTCCAGATTATTATTACTGGAGACTTTTCCTTTCCCACTATCCTCAAGAGGAAGCAATTTTTAGGTCACAAACCTAGGTTATAGAAAAGGGAAATTAAATATGTGCTCTTGGAACCGACAACAATGATCATAGCACACCAAGGAAAAACCAAGGAATATCTAGACCCTCATGACCTGGATGACACCGACTCAGCGATGGAATTCAAGGATTTATCTCCACCAACTATACGTGTAACCGAATAGTGACATTACACAAGACTTAGACCAGGGTGGCAGATGGAAAACTGTGACTCGTAATCGGTCCCATGGCCAACACCGAGGGATAAATCAAGATTGACACTAAAAACATGAATATGGACAAATCATAGAATCACAATATCATATTACTAAGATCTGTAATGTATTACTTATGTTACATCTCTTTTCTATCAATTTTTGCATTACATTGGTGAGTCTTATTATGCTGTATTCTTGTAAATGCTGTGATATAGGCCCTCACCTTTTCCATATTTTTTTCTGTGACTTGCATTATCAATATATTTTTCGCCATGTTTTTATTTTTCCAATTTTATTTCTGATATCCAATATTCAATTTCAAATATGGGCCATTGTTTTTTTAAATCTTCCTAGGGCTGTTAGTCTTGCTTCCCCTCAATCCCACGTTGTCTTATAGGCACCCGTTCAGCTAAAGTTAAAAGTAGATTGTACACTCTCGTCTAAACACCTTTGTATTCAACATGCCACTAAATACTGTTCTTATATCTTTTTTTCTCATGACGACTAGACTATCCACTTCGTGAAGTACCTGTGATTAAATATTTTGTATTTAGAGTCTGCCATCTAACATCACTAATATAATCAACACTATAATTAAGATTCTTTTTGAAAAACCAATAAAAAATTTATAAACTGATCAAATCTGCAAAACGTGTCAGATGTTACGATATAACTCTGGAGCACATTCTTTTTTGTTGAATTATACATTACAGAATGTTTTAATCAGAGCAAAGACAATAAACCATCTATGAAAAGAAGAATGTTGAACTCATATTATATTTTGCCCAGTGCTATATGTACATGATGTAAAATTAGATCCCATTCTTGTGGCTCTCTACCTCCTATTCCCTTCCCCTTGTCACCCATTTGGGTGATCCTAGACCAACATGTCCACCACTCTTAAAACAGGTACATGAATAAGGTTTAGCTGCAGCTTAAGGGTGCCCTGCAATTCAAATGTGCTATCAGTTCACTTTTTTGCCTCAGTTCTTACTCTTGGTGGTGTAGTGGGCAATAATTCAGTTCAATATCGTGTGGGTTCGGCTAGCACGACTTCTGTGGCTTGGCTTCATCACATGTGGAGGCCTGTGATACACACGTGTATTCACTTGTAGGCCCTGAAGACTCTGCACATAAAGAGATAGTCCTCTCCTATCTTTTTAGGTGCGGAGTTCTCCACTCCAACTGGAGACACTCCACAGTCGTAAACGTACTATTAAATTGCAGTTTTGTGAATACTGAAGAAGAGCAAACTTACACAAACGTAACGTTTACCTTTATGAATCAGGCCCAATATGTCTATGCGGGACATGGCCACCTGGATGGATCTGGTGCTGTTAGGAAGTCTATGTGTCCATCTGGGCACTGGTTCAGCAGTTGCACTCCCGTCCGATCGCAGATGCATACCCAGACCCAGACCCAAATGGACAGATACAGGTACCATGGTCATTGCTGTCCATACATGGCATGTATTAGCAAAGAAGAGTTGGCTCTAATCAGTTAGGCTGAGCACCTATAACTATATAACAAAGACAAATGTCAGAACTGATACAACAAATTAAACATAAATTTCACTCAGAGGCCTCTGTACAAAGTGTTGCTCTTACTAAAGTCGAATGCTGATAAATGCTATGTCTTATTCTTTTGGACGTATTGCGTTTGACTAAATCTAATCGATTGTGATTAAATTCCAAGTGTACATATGTATATTATACCATACCACACATGCTGAAATTCCTGAGCAACCTTTGTGTTCATTCCCCCTCCCTTCACTAATTTTCCCCCCTCTGGCTTTTCCGTAAAGTCTGGCTTTGTCAGATTTATGTATGAATGGATGTTTGATTTTGAAGTGTGAATGATTCTTGTTACATGTAATAATGGTGTAGTGTTTGTATATAAAATGTAAAAATTTTCGTAAAAATAATCACTAAAAATTGAATGAATAAATCGCTATTGATTAGCAATATCTCGGGCTGAAATAAGATTTCTTCCTTTTTGAGTGAAATTTATGTTTAATTTGTTGTATCAGTTCTGGCATTTGTCTTTGTTATATAGTCCATACATGGCAGGCAAATCGCACTTCAGTTATATCCCGGGGTCAAAGCAAACCTCATAGCAGTTGTACTCTTGACTCTACTCATCAGGCTGCTGTGAAACTCACTGCAGGTATAGCCCTGAATGGACTGCTGTGAACCACACAGCAGTTGTAGCCCCAATTGGGCTGCTGCAATCCTCAAAGCAGTTTTACACCGATTGGGCTTCTATCATCCTTATGCCAGCTGGAGCACCTACTGGGTCACCGCGTTCCTCACTGCAATTATAAGTGACCACGAACAGACCCCTTCATCACTGCTCCCGCCAGTCTTCATTTTCCAACCTTCTAACTTCTCAGTTAATCCATCCAACCAGAACCACTCTGGGCTTCTTCCTTGTGCAGTTCCTGCTCCTGCAGCGACAGGCAGTCTCCTTCCCTCTCTCAGTCGGCAGGCAGGGTAGTAGGCACCAGTGAGACTCTCAGGGGCATATTACCAACAACTAGCGATAATTATCGCTATGTTGGTTTAGCGGCGATGTTTTTATCGCCGAGCAGCGGCGATTTTTATCGCTTAGGAGCCTTGATATTATCAAGGTTTATCTCCTAAGTGATAAAAACCGGCCGAAATGCATGAATATCGCTGAAAAGTCAGCGATATTCATGCATTAGCGAGCTAATGCTCCTAGCCATGTTATCCACCTACCATTGGATAACATGGCTAAGAACTGCTCAGGGGCAGGTGTTAGCTTTTGGAGATATTCGCGCTTAGCGCGAATATCTCCAAAAGTTTGTAATAGGAGATAGCGATGTTAGCGACTGTTTCCAGTCGCTAACATCTTGGCACGCCCACTTTGCATGTCATTAGTGATAAATATCACTGACATGCAAAGCGGGGCCCAAGATGGTCGCTATCTCCTTCTGGCTGTCGCTAACTGGTGTTAGCGACAGCTAGGTAATAGGGAGATAATTTTATCTCCGCTTTCTTGGCTTTTAAAGCCAGAAAAATGGAGATAAACCCCCTTGATAATATGCCCCTCAGTTCTTTCAAAAGAAAGCGCAGATTCAGGTGATATCACTCTTGGGAGACTGGCTGTCAGAAAAACACCCACTTTAGTCACACAGCAGTCCTCTTATTACTCTGTGTGATACTCTCTTCCTTGGTCATGTAGGATTTGGAACTGGAGAAAATGGTAGTTTAAGTCCCGCTCTTAAAAATGTACACTTTCTAGAGAAGGGATGCCGATCTACTGTCTCAAACTGCAGAACCTGTTTGAAGTGATTTTCTTTCAAGTCGTTGTCACAGGCTGCTCTCCAGACATGGCCTTTGTGTAAAGCAATGCTTCTCACAGCAGGTAGCACTGGGGCTGTCTCCAAACTAGAGCCCCCACATCATAAGCATAATGACGTGAAAGGTTTCTCCCATTGCACAAAAGTAGGGCATGGAAGGGGCATCAATAGCTGCCGAAAGCCCACGCAGAACCGGATACCGGTCCAGTGTTTCCTGGCCTGGAGTTGCCAGGTCTGGAATTTGTGTAGCTGAAAATTGGGCCATAAAACACCGGGCATACTGGTAATGAGATACAGTATCTATCACTAGATCTCCATTAGGGGTGTGAGGTAGCACAAAAAAATCCTTGTCACTCAAGGTTAAATAAAAATTTATAAAAATATATATAAAGGAAAAAATGTTTCCTATGCCTAGGCATTGGGTGGTAGTCACCAACACCTGTAAAAGGTTATCAGCATGTTCAGAAAACAAACAACGTAAAGTAGAGTTGCTGACACAAGTGTATCAACTCATGCCATTAGAAATAGCAACCCCATGACCAGCACTTAAGGGCAGTAGCCCTTATTAACATGTATCAGGGGGGAATTTAAGGTACGGGTGATGCCTAAACAGTGATGACTGCATCTGGACCGGAGTGCAAATGTTTACAGAGTAAGCCTTGAGGAAGACCTAGGGAAAGTAGATCCATTGGACAAAACACATTTGCTGATGTTAAGAGCACATTATGAATAACATCCAATGTTAAATGTCATGGGAATTATGAAGAAAATTCTATTAAAACATATTCTGTTCGTCTAAATAAAAGATCATACGTTGATAAAACAGCTACTGAATGAGTATGCAACCAGTTGTTGGGTTGTTTTATAATGCTCACTTTTTCAGTATTATCAGGCTAGCACCCCATGCAAATTGTTAAGTATTCTTTTATATTTTAAAAGTGAATACCTTAAAATATGTGCTCATATGAATCCCTTTGCTTTCTACGAGGCAGTATATATCATCTGGAGGTCTGTTCCTTGCAAGCCTACAACCTTCATTTGAGGCTTTGATCCTATGGTAATGTAAAGGTGGGGATTTTCTGTTCCTGGCACTCCTCTACCCTTCATTGAGGCTTTGATATTTCCTATGGTAATGCAGAGACGGAGGTCTTCTGTTCCTTGCAAGCCTCCACCATCATTCGAGGCTTTGATCCTACGGTAATGCAAAGGTGGAGCGCTTCTGTTCCTTGCAGGCCTCTACACTTCATTTGAGGCTTCAATATGGCCTATGGTAATGCTGAGATTGAGGGTTCCTGTTCCTTGCAAGCCTCCACCCTTAGTTGAGGTTTGATGTGACCCATGGTTATGCAGAGATGGAGGTCATCTGTTTCTTGCAGGCCTCCAACCTTCATTTGAGGCTTTTAGTTGGCCTGTGGTAATGTAAAAATTGAGGTTTTCTATTCCTTGAGATTGTGGGAAATCTCAGGAAAGTTTCCAAAGGGCCTCAAAGACCTAACACCCCAAATTAAAGATATTCAGGCACATGCATCAACAATTTTTAAGAGTGCAAACAGTGTGATTCGCAAAAATTGGCTGTTTGAGCCCGCAAAAAGGGCAATTTCAAGGGAGTAAGGTTCAAGGCACTCGCAATTTGAGAATTCGCAAATAATTGCGATTTCTCAAATTGCGATTGCACTTAAGGAATCTCAATTTGCGATTCCTTAAATGCAATGCAAGAACCACTTTATAATAGCGATTTCGCTATTAGGGGGCGCAAATTACCATGAAGTTGAATTTGATGGTAATTTGCAAAAACTTTGAAAAATGCACTAAAGTGCATTTTTCAATGTTGTGGGTTACACACACACATGCCCTTGGGGCATGTGTCTGTGCAACATGTGTGCACAGAGCAATTTCAGGGGTGCAACAGGGTGTCATTTGGACACCCTTGCACCCTTGAAATTGCAAGTGCAATTTGTGAGTACCTATTGGTCCTAGCAAATTGTGCATGCAATCTCCCATTCTTTCCTATGGGTCTGTAGGCCCATAAGAACGAATGGAAAGGTGTTCCTTAATTGCGACTCACAATTTGTGAGTCACAATTAAGGAATGTTTGGGAATCGCTATTTTAATAGCGAATCCTACATGCATAGGCTTTTGAGAGTTCTGAATTGCGATTCCTTCATAATCGCAATTAAGGGTTAGCAAAAGCTTTTCTTGATGCATGTACCTAATTGTCCCTTGGAAATCCTTGGTGAAGTTTTTGAAACCTTTATTTATCTTAAAGGATCATCATTTTTATTGAGATGAGTTCAGTTTACATAAATATTAAATAAATAAAGATTTATTAGTGACAGGAATTATTCAATACAAAGTGATCCATAAAGTAAAATTGTCACTAAACTAGCTAAGAGCCTGATCTACCCTAGAATAGAACAGAGGTCTTCTCTTCTTGAAGGCCTCCACCGTACATTCGAGGCTTTGATGTGGTCTATGGTAATGCCCAGATGGAGGTCTTCTCTTCTTGAAGGCCTCCACCGTACATTCGAGGCTTTGATGTGGTCTATGGTAATGCCCAGATGGAGGTCTTCTCTTCTTGAAGGCCTCCACCGTACATTTGAGGCTTTGATGTGGCCTATGGGAATGTACAGATGGAGGTCTTCTGTTCTTGAAGACTCCACTGTACATTTGAGGCTTTGATGTGGCCTATGTTAATGCAAAGATGGAGGTCTTCTTTTCTTGAAGGCCTCCACCGTACATTCGAGGCTCTGATCTGGCCTATGGGAATGCAAAGATGGAGGTATTCTCTTCTTGAAGGCCTCCATTGTACATTCGAGGCTTTGATTTGGCCTATGGGAATGTACAGATGGAGGTCTTCTCTTCTTGAAGGCCTCCACCGTACATTCGAGGCTTTGATGTGGCCTATGGTAATGCAAAGATGGAGGTCTTCTCTTCTTGAAGGCCTCCACCGTACATTCGAGGCTTTGATGTGGGCTATGGTAATGCAAAGATGGAGGTCTTCTCTTCTTGAAGGCCTCCACCGTACATTCAAGGCTTTGATGTGGCCTATGGTAATGCCCAGATGGAGGTCTTCTCTTCTTGAAGGCCTCCACCGTACATTCGAGGCTTTGATGTGGCCTATGGTAATGCAAAGATGGAGGTCTTCTCTTCTTGAAGGCCTCCACCGTACATTCGAGGCTTTGATGTGGCCTATGGTAATGCAAAGATGGAGGTCTTCTCTTCTTGAAGGCCTCCACCGTACATTCGAGGCTTTGATGTGGCCTATGGTAATGCAAAGATGGAGGTCTTCTCTTCTTGAAGCCTCCACCGTATATTCAAGGCTTTGATGTGGCCTATGGTAATGCTCAGTTGGAGGTCTTCTCTTCTTGAAGGCCTCCACCGTACATTCGAGGCTTTGATGTGGCCTATGGTAATGCAAAGATGGAGGTCTTCTCTTCTTGAAGGCCTCCACTGTACATTCGAGGCTTTGATGTGGCCTATGGTAATGCAAAGATGGAGGTCTTCTCTTCTTGAACGCCTCCACCGTACATTCGAGGTTTTGATGTGGCCTATGGTAATGCCCAGATGGAGGTCTTCTCTTCTTGAAGGCCTCCACCGTACATTTGAGGCTTTGATGTGGCCTATGTTAATGCAAAGATGGAGGTCTTCTCTTCTTGAAGGCCTCCACCGTACATTCGAGGCTTTGATGTGGCCTATGTTAATGCAAAGATGGAGGTCTTCTCTTCTTGAAGGCCTCCACCATACATTTGAGGCTTTGATGTGGCCTATGGTAATGCAAAGATGGAGGTCTTCTCTTCTTGAAGGCTTTCACCGTACATTCGAAGCTTTGATGTGGCCTATGGTAATGCCCAGATGGAGGTCTTCTCTTCTTGAAGGCCTCCACCGTACATTCGAGGCTTTGATGTGGCCTATGGTAATGCAAAGATGGAGGTCTTCTCTTCTTGAAGGCCTCCACCGTACATTCGAGGCTTTGATGTGGCCTATGGTAATGCAAAGAAGGAGGTCTTCTCTTCTTGAAGGCCTCCACCGTATATTCGAGGTTTTGATGTAGCCTATGGGAATGTACAGATGGAGGTCTTCTCTTCTTGAAGGCCTCCACCGTACATTCGAGGCTTTGATGTGGCCTATGGTAATGCAAAGATGGAGGTCTTCTCTTCTTGAAGGCCTCCACCGTACATTCGAGGCTTTGATGTGGCCTATGGTAATGCAAAGATGGAGGTCTTCTCTTCTTGAAGGCCTCCACCGTACATTTGAGGCTTTGATGTGGCCTATGGGAATGTACAGATGGAGGTCTTCTCTTCTTGAAGGCCTCCACCGTATATTCGAGGCTTTGATGTGGCCTATGGTAATGCAAAGATGGAGGTCTTCTCTTCTTGAAGGCCTCCACCGTACATTCGAAGCTTTGATGTGGCCTATGGTAATGCCCAGATGGAGGTCTTCTCTTCTTGAAGGCCTCCACCGTACATTCGAGGCTTTGATGTGGCCTATGGTAATGCAAAGATGGAGGTCTTCTCTTCTTGAAGGCCTCCACCGTACATTCGAGGCTTTGATGTGGCCTATGGTAATGCACAGAAGGAGGTCTTCTCTTCTTGAAGGCCTCCACCGTATATTCGAGGTTTTGATGTAGCCTATGGGAATGTACAGATGGAGGTCTTCTCTTCTTGAAGGCCTCCACCGTACATTCGAGGCTTTGATGTGGCCTATGGTAATGCAAAGATGGAGGTCTTCTCTTCTTGAAGGCCTCCACCGTACATTCGAGGCTTTGATGTGGCCTATGGTAATGCAAAGATGGAGGTCTTCTCTTCTTGAAGCCTCCACCGTATATTCAAGGCTTTGATGTGGCCTATGGTAATGCTCAGTTGGAGGTCTTCTCTTCTTGAAGGCCTCCACCGTACATTCGAGGCTTTGATGTGGCCTATGGTAATGCAAAGATGGAGGTCTTCTCTTCTTGAAGGCCTCCACTGTACATTCGAGGCTTTGATGTGGCCTATGGTAATGCAAAGATGGAGGTCTTCTCTTCTTGAACGCCTCCACCGTACATTCGAGGCTTTGATGTGGCCTATGGTAATGCAAAGATGGAGGTCTTCTCTTCTTGAAGCCTCCACCGTATATTCAAGGCTTTGATGTGGCCTATGGTAATGCTCAGTTGGAGGTCTTCTCTTCTTGAAGGCCTCCACCGTACATTCGAGGCTTTGATGTGGCCTATGGTAATGCAAAGATGGAGGTCTTCTCTTCTTGAAGGCCTCCACTGTACATTCGAGGCTTTGATGTGGCCTATGGTAATGCAAAGATGGAGGTCTTCTCTTCTTGAACGCCTCCACCGTACATTCGAGGTTTTGATGTGGCCTATGGTAATGCCCAGATGGAGGTCTTCTCTTCTTGAAGGCCTCCACCGTACATTTGAGGCTTTGATGTGGCCTATGTTAATGCAAAGATGGAGGTCTTCTCTTCTTGAAGGCCTCCACCGTACATTCGAGGCTTTGATGTGGCCTATGTTAATGCAAAGATGGAGGTCTTCTCTTCTTGAAGGCCTCCACCATACATTTGAGGCTTTGATGTGGCCTATGGTAATGCAAAGATGGAGGTCTTCTCTTCTTGAAGGCTTTCACCGTACATTCGAAGCTTTGATGTGGCCTATGGTAATGCCCAGATGGAGGTCTTCTCTTCTTGAAGGCCTCCACCGTACATTCGAGGCTTTGATGTGGCCTATGGTAATGCAAAGATGGAGGTCTTCTCTTCTTGAAGGCCCCCACCGTACATTCGAGGCTTTGATGTGGCCTATGGTAATGCAAAGATGGAGGTCTTCTCTTCTTGAAGGCCTCCACCGTACATTCGAGGCTTTGATGTGGCCTATGGTAATGCACAGAAGGAGGTCTTCTCTTCTTGAAGGCCTCCACCGTATATTCGAGGTTTTGATGTAGCCTATGGGAATGTACAGATGGAGGTCTTCTCTTCTTGAAGGCCTCCACCGTACATTCGAGGCTTTGATGTGGCCTATGGTAATGCAAAGATGGAGGTCTTCTCTTCTTGAAGGCCTCCACCGTACATTCGAGGCTTTGATGTGGCCTATGGTAATGCAAAGATGGAGGTCTTCTCTTCTTGAAGCCTCCACCGTATATTCAAGGCTTTGATGTGGCCTATGGTAATGCTCAGTTGGAGGTCTTCTCTTCTTGAAGGCCTCCACCGTACATTCGAGGCTTTGATGTGGCCTATGGTAATGCAAAGATGGAGGTCTTCTCTTCTTGAAGGCCTCCACTGTACATTCGAGGCTTTGATGTGGCCTATGGTAATGCAAAGATGGAGGTCTTCTCTTCTTGAACGCCTCCACCGTACATTCGAGGCATTGATGTGGCCTATGGTAATGCAAAGATGGAGGTCTTCTCTTCTTGAAGCCTCCACCGTATATTCAAGGCTTTGATGTGGCCTATGGTAATGCTCAGTTGGAGGTCTTCTCTTCTTGAAGGCCTCCACCGTACATTCGAGGCTTTGATGTGGCCTATGGTAATGCAAAGATGGAGGTCTTCTCTTCTTGAAGGCCTCCACTGTACATTCGAGGCTTTGATGTGGCCTATGGTAATGCAAAGATGGAGGTCTTCTCTTCTTGAACGCCTCCACCGTACATTCGAGGTTTTGATGTGGCCTATGGTAATGCCCAGATGGAGGTCTTCTCTTCTTGAAGGCCTCCACCGTACATTTGAGGCTTTGATGTGGCCTATGTTAATGCAAAGATGGAGGTCTTCTCTTCTTGAAGGCCTCCACCGTACATTCGAGGCTTTGATGTGGCCTATGTTAATGCAAAGATGGAGGTCTTCTCTTCTTGAAGGCCTCCACCATACATTTGAGGCTTTGATGTGGCCTATGGTAATGCAAAGATGGAGGTCTTCTCTTCTTGAAGGCTTTCACCGTACATTCGAAGCTTTGATGTGGCCTATGGTAATGCCCAGATGGAGGTCTTCTCTTCTTGAAGGCCTCCACCGTACATTCGAGGCTTTGATGTGGCCTATGGTAATGCAAAGATGGAGGTCTTCTCTTCTTGAAGGCCTCCACCGTACATTCGAGGCTTTGATGTGGCCTATGGTAATGCACAGAAGGAGGTCTTCTCTTCTTGAAGGCCTCCACCGTATATTCGAGGTTTTGATGTAGCCTATGGGAATGTACAGATGGAGGTCTTCTCTTCTTGAAGGCCTCCACCGTATATTCGAGGCTTTGATGTGGCCTATGGTAATGCAAAGATGGAGGTCTTCTCTTCTTGAAGGCCTCCACCGTACATTCGAGGCTTTGATGTGGCCTATGGTAATGCAAAGATGGAGGTCTTCTCTTCTTGAAGGCCTCCACCGTACATTTGAGGCTTAGATGTGGCCTATGGGAATGTACAGATGGAGGTCTTCTGTTCTTGAAGACTCCACTGTACATTTGAGGCTTTGATGTGGCCTATGTTAATGCAAAGATGGAGGTCTTCTTTTCTTGAAGGCCTCCACCGTACATTCGAGGCTCTGATCTGGCCTATGGGAATGCAAAGATGGAGGTATTCTCTTCTTGAAGGCCTCCATTGTACATTCGAGGCTTTGATTTGGCCTATGGGAATGTACAGATGGAGGTCTTCTCTTCTTGAAGGCCTCCACCGTACATTCGAGGCTTTGATGTGGCCTATGGTAATGCAAAGATGGAGGTCTTCTCTTCTTGAAGGCCTCCACCGTACATTCGAGGCTTTGATGTGGGCTATGGTAATGCAAAGATGGAGGTCTTCTATTCTTGAAGGCCTCCACCGTACATTCAAGGCTTTGATGTGGCCTATGGTAATGCCCAGATGGAGGTCTTCTCTTCTTGAAGGCCTCCACCGTACATTTGAGGCTTTGATGTGGCCTATGGTAATGCAAAGATGGAGGTCTTCTCTTCTTGAAGGCCTCCACCGTACATTCGAGGCTTTGATGTGGGCTATGGTAATGCAAAGATGGAGGTCTTCTCTTCTTGAAGGCCTCCACCGTACATTCAAGGCTTTGATGTGGTCTATGCTAATGCATGGATGGAGGTCTTCTGTTCTTGAAGCCTCCACCTTACATTCGAGGCTTTGATTTGGCCTATGGGAATGTACAGATGGAGGTCTTTGTTGTATATTACCTTCTTTTATTTCTATGCTGTACCACCATTCTTACCTGTGTTCTAAATTCCAGAATGTAGTTGGCTCTGTTCCCTCCTAGCGTTCTAGGTAGTGACAGTTTGTGCCTGGCCAGCTTGTGTCGTGGTTGCTTCTTGCTGTTCTTCTACAATAAACCAACTGAACATCAACGTGGTATCTAGCTTCATTTACCACAATTTTTGGCGACGTCTTGAGCGCTGGCCAGCAAGCTTCAACAGAGATTTTCGTTTTCCAGTTGTTGGTACTGATAATATTGAAGACATCGTTCCTGTTGACACAGCGGAACACAGCGGAACATCCACGACGAGAAACGAACCTGCTGCGTGTGGACCCGTCTATCTCCAGGAGGTGCCCCTCAAATCCGGCCAAAGATACTCCTGTGGTGTACCTGTAAGTACTCTTAAGCTCGAGCGCAAAGCTAACCCCAGTAACGGCAGTGGACCTGACGTCACCGTCTCCCTGCTATTGGAGCTTGTCGCCTAGGAGACACCACATCGGCAAGCTCCGTCAAGGCTAGAGCGTGCGTTTCAGGACTTGATAGGCGGATCCCAAGCCTCGTTTTCGCTAGCGGCAGCCATCTTGGCTTCGGAAAAAACTAAAGCTTACAATTCAAGAATTGATAAGCGGACTCCAAGCCTCGTTTTCACTAGCGGCGGCCATCTTAGCTCCTTTTGTTTGCCTGCCAAGCCTCACTATCGATAAATAAGGGTGACGGACATTTTAACTAATTTGAACGCGATAATTCATTGCAGAAACCCTTTCTTTATCATTTCTGTCACAACTCAGCGCAAAGACATCGACTTGCAGAGTTTTACCAGTCTCCATGCAACAGAGGTATGCTTAAAACTTAATCACATATATAACCTGATTGTGCTTAATTAATCGTTTATCTTATTTTTGACTTTAATACACCATCTAAATGGCACAACAGTTCGTAGTTACATTACCTCCTCAGTTTTTACCCGAACCTGGTGTTCCTGAGATACCATGGGAAGACTGGTATATAATGTTCGATAATTATCTTGAAGCGCTAGACGGACAGGAATTTTCACCAAAAAGGAAAAAGGCTATCCTTTTAAGCACTCTTGGCAAGGAAGGGCAGAGAATCTTCAGATTCTTACCCATCACACTAGGAGCTAATCCACAAGACATTGATGAATTTAAGGAAGCGGTTGATCGTCTCGAAATCAGATTTGCAAAAGAAGAGAACCTGATAATGAACCGCTACAAATTCTACACACAACGCCAAAAAGACTCAGAGACAATAGATGACTTTGTAGCTAGACTTAGAGAGTTGTCTATTAAGTGCAAGTTCGGCGCTATGAACGATGAACTTATTAGAGATCAACTGGTAGTACAGTGCTCAAGCAGAAAGATACAGGAGAGGTTATGGGCTGCTAAGAACCCGACCTTGAAAGATGCAATTGACTTGGCTAAAGTAATTGAAGAATCCAGCAAATGCATGAAAGTACTAGACTCACATAAGTCTTCTCCTCATCAAGAGGTCTCTGTTGTTTCCGACAAAGGTAATATGGCGGAGTGTGAACATTGCTGCGGAGACAATGTTGCTGTAGTAAAAAACAGACCCAAACCTCCTGCGAAGAAACAACCAGCAAGTAGATTTTGCAATAGGTGTGGCAGTAATAGCCATTCTTCTGAAGCTAGGTTTTGTTTTGCCGCAAATAAAGAATGTTTGAAGTGCGGAAAGGTTGGACATTTCTCCAAAATGTGCAAGACAAAAGCTAGGCAGAGGGTTGCCATCGTTGATGATTACGCCGATGACTCTGTAACTGAACCTGATAGACTCCTGATTATTGATGATGTTGATGTAATCTGTGATGATCCAAGACAAAACAGACCCAAAGCCATTTTTAAGATCGATTCCCATGAAGTGCTGTTGATGGTTGACACTGGTTCTCGCCATACCATCATACCAAAGTCCACCTTTGACACTTTTTGGGAAAGGGTAGAATTGCATGACAGTGACATCTCACCTAAAGGGTTCAATGGTCAGAAGATTGAAATTCTTGGGTTCTTCGAGACTGAGATAGTTTTTGAGAAAAGGTCTATTTTTGGGAAAGTTTATGTTTCAGTCGACGGGCCCCCCATCCTGGGTTGGGTACATCAGTATGACCTATACATAGTAATCAACCCAAGAGCAAAGAATCAAATTATGGTTGTTGATGATGACTCCGTCGAATTTATCCTCTCTGAATTTGGGTCTGTGTTCAAGGAGGAATTAGGAGAGCTTCGGGGATATGCCCATCTTATTAAACTAAAGAAGGGTAGTTTACCTGTGCAGCATCGTGTACGGAGGATTCCCATTTCTATCCGTGAAGAGGTCAGACTCCTGATTGAAGAGATGCTTCAATCCGGTGTGATTGAGCCTACAGAAGCATCAGAATGGGTTTCGCCCGTCGTGATTTCCAAGAAATCAGACGGAAAATTGAGATTTTGTGTGGACCTCAGGTCCCTGAACAAGTGTGTCGTTGCAGACACATTCCCATTGCCCAACATTGCAGAGATGGTGTCCACTCTTCAGGGAGCCAGATATTTTTCCAAGCTCGACCTGAAGAGTGCCTACCATCAGGTTAAACTCCATGAGTCTTCGAAACGCCTCACTGCCTTCATCACCCCTGATGGGATCTTCCAATTTACTCGTCTTCCCTTTGGGTTGATATCGGCAGCGAGTGTGTTCCAGAGACTGGTCAGTGAAGTATTCAAGGGGCTAAACAACGTGGTATTCTTTCAAGATGATATCTTGGTTTTTGGAAACACTGTAGCGGACCACAACCTTGTGCTAAGAAATGTTTTGCACAGAATCTGGGACACTGGCCTTACTTTACGTAAGGAGAAGTGCTCGTTTCTCGTCCAGAACATTGAGTACTTGGGACATGAGATCTCAGTCAACGGAGTAAAACCTAAAAAGAATCTTCTTGATGCAATACGCTTGGCCCCTTGCCCATCTGACAAGGACCAGTTACGGTCATTCATGGGTTTAATCGAATACTACTCCAAATTTGTGGAGAGATTCTCAGAGAAGACCTTACCTCTGAGGGCTTTAATGAAGAAAGGTTGCAAATTTACTTGGGGCCCAGAATTAGAAAAGTGTTTCAAACAGATCAAAGAAGCTATATGCAGTGCGAAGGTGCTGGCACCCTTCGATACCTCAAAGGTTTCAACTCTCTTGGTGGATGCCAGTGCTCACGGCCTAGGCGCTGTTTTGTTGCAGTCTCATAAAGATGGTGACAAGCCTGTTGCGTTTGCTTCACGCACTCTTTCCAAATGTGAACAGAATTATTCTGTCATAGAGAAAGAGGCTCTCGCTGCTGCCTGGGGTGTTCACCATTTTCGACCCTATTTATGGGGCATTCGGTTCAACCTCAAAACGGATCATAAACCCCTTATCCGCATCCTTTCCCCTGGCGGGGGGGCTTTTGGTTCTCCAAGGTTGGCGAGGTTGGCTTCTAGACTCCAGGAGTACCACTTTGACATTTCCCACATCTCTGGTTGGAGGAACTTCCAGGCTGATTGTCTGTCTAGGTTGGCTGTTCCTTCTGGTACCGATGTTGGCTTTAGTCTGGAGAGTCTTGATGAGAATGTTGCATGGATTGATGATATTCTTCTAATAACTGAAAGCTCTTTCTCTCGTTCTGAGTGGGTGGATGCCATGTCTCAGGATAATGTCTTACAGGAAGTCATCCAACTGATAAAACTTGGTTCCCGCAGGGAGAGCTGTGTCCATGTTTCGGTTCGGCCCTTCCTAAAAGTCATTGATGACTTGTCTGTATGCAGTGACAATGTTGTGATGCGAGGTGATAAGTTCGTGCCTCCTGTTGATTTGAGACCCAAACTCATTTCTTTAGCACATGAGGGTCACCTTGGCCAAACCCTGACACAACAACGTCTCAAATTAAATTTCTGGTGGCCCGGTATGGACTCTATGGTGTCTTCTTGGGTTGAGGACTGTCATATCTGTAAGGATGGTGAAAAGAGACTAAAAGTCGCTGTAGGGTCCCAGATGGGTGCGTTGCAGTTTCCTGAAATCCCGTGGCATACCATCTGTTTGGATTTCATAGGTCCTATGGCCGAGTTACCTCTTTCACAGAGGTTTGCCGCAGTCATTGTGGATTGCCATTCAAAATGGTTATCCGTAGAGTTCATGAAGGATATTACCACGGAAAATACCATCAAACACCTGAAGTCCCTATTCTTTGTAGAGGGTTTTCCAAGTGTCATTATAACTGACAATGGTACTCAGTTGGTCTCACATACCATGCAAGCTTTTTTAGCCGATTGCGGTATATCTCACCATAGAACTTCCCTCTACAATCCCCAAGCCAATGGCCTTTGTGAGCGCCTTAATAGATTGGTGAAGGGCACCATTCAGATGGCTCTCTCCAGCAGTTCTTCTGTCTCTTCCCTTGTTCGTGAGATGGTGTATGCGTATTGTACCACTCTTCATACCTCTCAGTCCAAGTCCCCTTTTGAAATGATGAGGGGTAGAGTCCCCAATACCAAGCTAATTCCTTCTTGGCTCAAGGACATGATTTGTCAATCAGCCTTAGATAAGCTGCCAAGTGTACCACATCCTGGTCTGCCTACCAAGTATTCTCCTGGTGGAAGTTCTGTGAATCTATCTACTATTAAAGGAGTTTCTGTTGGTCGTGGTATACGGGCCCAAGGTGTTCCTAAGTCCTCTGGTGGGAATTCAGTGTGTTTGCCTTCTGGTAAGGATTCTGGCAAGCTTGCTAAAGGTGATCTAGTCAAGATAAAGTCCGGTCGTCTTTCGGGTGGTTTGTCTAAATTCCGTGGTCCCTTTCTTGTCAAGATGGTCTATCCTCAATATGTAGTCCTCTCTAATGGTGAAAAATGGAATTTAAGGAGAGTTGCTCTCTACCAGAAAGCTAGCACTGGTCCTGTGTCTGTCTCACCTTCCTCCTCTGTTCCTACCCAGGATTCTACATCTTCAGGGTTTTTGTTCATTCCCTCTCAGGTTTCAGCTCCGGCTGTGTCTGCTCCTCCCGATGTTTTGGTGCGGGGTGATGGGGGTGGGGATGCACCTGATCCTGTCCTCTCTTCTCTCAACCCTGTTCCAGATTCCAACCCTCCTGTGTCTGCCTCCAGACCTCAGAGGTGCCGTAGGCCCCCTGCACACCTTAATGATTTCTGTTGTGATTAAAATTTTTTTTTTTTTTTTTTTAGAGGGGTGACGTGTGTCCATTTCAATGCTTAGTTTCACTGGTGACTCTTAATTGGTTCATTGCTTAAACTACTTTGCTGACATTGCTAGTTTTCTTTAGTTCAGCTAGCTCTTTAGTTTTGGCTAAGTTTCCTTTTCATGACTGTTTCCTAAATGCGTTAAGTTTCCTTTATTGTGACATATTTTCTTTTATATTCTACGGAAGGAGATGTGTTGTATATTACCTTCTTTTATTTCTATGCTGTACCACCATTCTTACCTGTGTTCTAAATTCCAGAATGTAGTTGGCTCTGTTCCCTCCTAGCGTTCTAGGTAGTGACAGTTTGTGCCTGGCCAGCTTGTGTCGTGGTTGCTTCTTGCTGTTCTTCTACAATAAACCAACTGAACATCAACGTGGTATCTAGCTTCATTTACCACAGTCTTCTCTTCTTGAAGGCCTCCACCGTACATTCGAGGCTTTGATGTGGCCTATGGGAATGTACAGATGGAGGTCTTCTGTTCCTTGAGAAGGAGCTGTTCTGTTCTTTACAGTTCGCCACCCTTCATCCGAGGATTTGGACACGAGGGTGCACTGTTGAATTCCACTCACATAATATTACCCACGTGGAACAAATGCTTTTCATTACGCACAACCTTTTCAGCCTTTCCCTGTTAAGCATATTGGACGGCAACATATGCACATTTATTGCAATCCTGCGCTGTGCGCATATACATATGAACGCTTCCCTGTGCATGGACCTGCTGCAATCTGCCTACACATAGTTGAGTAGTCCACGCATGATTTAAAAGAACGCAAACTCCATACGTGACGATGGGCGCCTTTTTCATTTTTACTTCTTTTTATTTTAGAAATTAGGTTATACAACGCAGTGTCCAACAAATACCACCCCACAGAGCTACGCATGCCCACGAGTGCAATTCACAAGAAAGGGTAAAGATATCCTCATCATTAAACTGCAAGTCCTTTGCCTTACTGACCTAAGGATGAGATGACACCCATGTCGCTTTGTGCATCACTAACACAACACTTGCAGTGTAACTGCTCTGCCTGAGAATGAGAAGGTGCTTCTGTAACTAAAGATGCGCTTTCCTTTGCTTCTTATTCAAGGGTTTTTCAAAATGTTTTCAAAAATGGAAGGTGGATTTCCCTCTGACCTGCCTGCCACGCCTCAGAAATTGAAATATGTACACAAATATGTTGTTAGTCGATTACAGCTCTGTGCGCCTCCTCACATTCAATGTGTGGCGTTAACAGACAGATGAGGAAAAGGTTACACAGAGGTAACAGGTGGAAGAGGGCGGGGCAGCTGGAACTGTTGTAACTTCAAGGACCGCCCCCAACCACAGACGTAAATAATGACATCACGGGATCTGATGAATGAGGATTTCCTAGAAATAAAGGCCCTAGTCTGGGAGAGCGAGAATGAGCGTTTATCTTAATCTGCAGGACAGGAAACATCCTCTGAGGACACACAGAAGCCGCGCACACTGCAGACAACAGAGGGTGTTGTTGAATGCATGCCTGTGTTTTAGCTGCGGTTGAATGACTGAGAAAAAGCAGCCTGCTTGCTGTTCAGATGAACTGTCACGCGTGATTACAGGCAGTGCTTTTAAATACATTTTACTAGGAAGGTTAAATCCCTTTCTTTCAAAACAAAACAATAGGAGACATTTTAAATTGAATTTCAAATCCAAAGGCAACATGTGGGAGAGATCAGAGGCAGATTACACAACTATCTCGGGGCCGTGTAAGGGCACACTGTTCCTCTTTGGTGTGCTCCTCAGCTTCAACTAGGTGCCCCTGGTGCATGCTGGGACAGTGGGTCCTGTTACTGACCATGCATTGCCTTCAGGGCAGACGCGAACTCACACTGCCCCGGGGCAGGGCATTAGTAGAAAAGGTCTGGTCTGCCCGTCACAGTGCATGTGGCATCCGGCATGCATTTACAAGGGGGACAGAGAGGCCCATGCAGAGTGAAGAGGTGTGGCGCCGCGGCCAGGGCGACTGACGCTGGAATCTGGGGATCACGGTTCGATCCCAGCTCCGGTGGCAGATTAGCCCAGCACCATGAGACTCTGGGCAATAGCTTGCTTAATCTTCCCGATGGCCCCCAGCGCCTAGAGACCCTTACGGGTGATTGTGCGCTTTACAAATGTGGATTATTATTATTATTATTATTATGCAGAGGTGTACAATGAGTGACTGTGCCTGCCTTCAGGGGGATGTCTGGTGGGGTCCACCAGACTCCCTTGAACCTCTTTTAATGGGCGTCCTCTGGGGCACACTGACTGTGTGCCAACCTCTTTGTGTCGCACAGTAAGTGGGTGTTAGAAATGTGGGTCTCTGGTTGGCAAGAGTTTGCACCTTTGACCAACTAGGGACCCTTGCTTCCACTCAGGATCAGGAAGTTACACTCTTAAAATAACCCTTGCTCACCTCCTTGGTAGCTTGGCAGGAGCAGTGAGATTATTTTAGAGGCAGTGTATAAAGCATTTGCACATAACCAAAAGTAATCTAGTGAAGACACTATAAAATGACACCACACCAGTTTAGAAAAATATCCAATATTTTTATATATCCAAAACAAGACAAACAAGCATTAACAATGCAACGGTCTCGGCATTGCAAAAGTTAGAGCTATTAGCATTGTAAATGAACGCGAGTTTAAGGTCTTGACATTGTAAATGACAAGGTCTTTTATTTATGTTTTAAAAACCAAAACATAAATAAAAGTCATTGTCATTTACAATGCCAATAGCTCAAAGTCGCCTAATGTGTTTGGCAAACTACAGTAGCCTCCTGACGAGTGCCCTTTCACTTAATTTTTTACAAATGAAAGCCCTGGCACTTTTTTTTTTACAAATTAAGCACGGGTGGTGTCCGTGTGTGCATGGCAGTGGTGGTGTCCGTGTGTGCATGGCAGTGGTGGTGTCCGTGTGTGCACGGCAGTGGTGGTGTCCGTGTGTGTACGGCAGTGGTGGTGTCTGTGTGTGCATGGCAGTGGTGGTATCCAGTTGTGTTTGGCAGTGGTGATATCCGTGTGTGTATGGCAGTGGTGGTGTCCGTGTGTGCATGGCAGTGGTGGTATCCGTGTGTGCATGGGAGTGGTTGTGTCTGTGTGTGCATGCCAATGGTGGTGTCTGTGTGTGCATGGCAGTGGTGGTGTCTGTGTGTGCATGGCAGTGGTGGTGTCTGTGTGTGCATGGCAGTGGTGGTGTCTGTGTGTGCATGGCAGTGGTGGTGTCCGTGTGTTCATGGCAGTGGTGGTGTCTGTGTGTGCATGGCAGTGGTGGTGTCTGTGTGTGCATGGCAGTGATGGTGTCTGTGTGTGCATGGCAGTGGTGGTGTCCGTGTGTGCATGGCAGTGGTGGTGTCTGTGTGTGCATGGGAGTGGTGGTGTCGAAATGGACTTCAAGTTGCACTTTTCCGAACTGAGTTTTTTTTAATCGAAGACCTTGTCCCTATAGTTCGGCGATGTTACTCAGCCATCGTCAACCTGGAGCCTCTGGCCGCTAACTGGAAGGAGGCAGTACACAAACCATGCTATACGGCCAGCAGCGGTCTAGTGCCAAGAAAAGGGTGCAGGCACCTATATATCAAAGTTTATATATGTGTGCTCAGCGAGTTAAACGTGTCAGATCACATCTGCGCGAGCTGAAAGTGACAAACTGGATTCCTGGCAGGGTCAGTGTGGCTTTTCAATTCTTCCAAATTGTTTTGCTGTTGCCTTCAGTTAAAAAAGGTCCGGTGCAAAAAGTGCTGCTTAAACTACATTTTACAGGATGCCTTTGTCCGACTTGTAAACAATTCCAGAAAATGCATATATGTGTCTGTAACAACTGTAGACGCTTTGCTGTTTTTTTCCAAAACTCAATAAATACAATATAAAAAAATAAAAAATAAAAAGTAACAGCCACGCTAAAGCACCAGCGTGTCCTGGTCTGCTGTCAATATTTATGTAAAATTCCCAGAGAGAGTCCCAAAAAGCTCGTTTCGGACCCGCCTTCTAAATATCTAATCACCATAACACATGCCGGACACATGGCTGCAGGCTGTGCCTCTGTCTGCGAAACAGGCGCGTGTTATTCACAGCAGCCCCAAAACTGCCTGTCAGATGGCCATCACGAATGAAGACTTGTAAATTAAGCAGCCCCTGCGGTCTGTGGTGAGCACGGTACATGAAGAGATCTGTCAGTTGCATCCCAGACCGAGACCCTATAGGATCGCGGGACGTGTTTTTTAGCGCGAGGGTCGTGCACCTTGGTTTGACCGTCGTGTCTTCGTTGCGCAGCTGTTTGTTATTGTGCCACTGCTAAATCCGACGGTTTCTGAGGCCTATGATTAGTAATGGCAGATCCTGCCAGCACAGGGGGCCCCGGTGGGATTCCACGGGGTCTGTGCATTAAGTATATTTAACTTTGTGGTGTGCTGAAAGGCAGCGCGCTGTAGACAGAGGGCTGCAGCTCTGTGAAGAATGTGGTGTACTGTACGTGCCTCGTGCCCTTCTGTGGTTCACAAGAAGCTGCTGTTCTCTGTCAGTTTTAAGATGATTAAAAGTACTGCTCTTTCCGTAACGTTGTGTTAGTTCAGACAAGAATAGCGTGCGTCTATGGGTTGCACAATTCACCGTGTGTCTAGTGCCGACATTACTAACATGCAGACGGACGACAAAAAAAAAAAACCTGCCTGTTTATCAGCGCCGCGCGCTGGTATGCAGACTCCCCCTGCATTCCACAGAGGCGCGCGACGCGATCCGGCCTGCCATGCATGCCGTGGAGACAAGACCTGGCCGCGCACACAACGTTATCCTATGGAAAAACGCTGCGCGCGGCCTGGTCTTGTCTCACTTCGGCATCTCAGACTGCTGAGACGCCGACAATAGTTCTCTGGCGAGAACGCGCTTTCAACGCGTTGTAGCCGAGACCTAAAAAACGATAAAAATCCACCATACAGTTCTCAGAAATCTTCAGTAATAAAAATAGATTTCAAATACAGTTCCTTGATGTCGATAGCCCCAGACGAAGCTATCACGGCGTCATAAACAACAAATCCAAACAGTTCTGGCTGACAGCGGCATCACGGGCCAGCGACAGTGTCAGGAAGACCAGCAAAACAGTACCTTTAGAGTCGACATAGCAGTCCTAGTCTTCCCACAGACACTGCAGTGGCAGGTTTGAGTTACCTTTACAGGGCTACATCAGTGGGTGGCACAATCAGTGCTGCAGGCCCACTTGTAACAAAGAAACAATTACAGGAGTAGGACCCATTAACCCAGGGGAGACCGGGTAAAGTATGCAAAAACAACAATGTCTCAACTGGTAGTCATTAAAACAGGAAAGTAAAAAACAGTGATATCAATCACAATGGAGGTCGACGGCATTTTAATCTGATTGATTCAATCAGGTTGAAATGCTGTCGACTACCCAGCATAGAACTTGAGCGCTGTTGTGGTCAATGTATTTATCCTGAATCCTAAACATCAACATTGTATATATTTTTGTATTTTTTACCACTTTCTCCTTATCCCGCATCGCCGTTCACGCTGTTCTCTTCACCCTTGTGTAACTGCGCCCAGTTCCCACTTTGTGTGTTATGGTCATTGTATACTTAATTGTACCATAGTGCTGTTTAAATTACTTACAAATAATAACCCTTTTCAGTCTACCCTTTTCGTTGAGGTCTCCCTTCCTTTGTTCCCCGCCCCCATTGTGATTGATAGCACTGTTTTTTACTGTCCTGTTTTAACCACATCGCTGCTCGACTGTTTCCCCTGCTGTGCTGAACAGCAACGAAAACGGGTGTGGTCATGACGAGCTCAGCTCGTCATGAGCACCTGAGAGGTATATGCCATGACGAGCTGAGCTCGTCATGAGCATGGAAGGGGTTAAAGACTACCAGTTAAAACATTGTTGTTTGTTGCAGGCCCACTTGTAGCATTTGATTTACAGGCCCTGGCACCCTCAGTGCACTTTACTAGGGACTTACCAGTAAATCAAATAAGCCAATCATGGATACACCAATCCATAATACCATTTTCACAGAGAGCATATGCACTTTAGCACTGAATAGCAGGGGTAAAGTGCCCAGAGTCCTAAAACCAACAACAGCAGGTCAGGTAAAAAAGGAGGAGGAAGCAAAACGTTTGGGGATACCCTGCAAAAAGGGCCATTTCCAACAGTGGGTCTCCTGACAGTCTTCTAGCCTCAATGGCCACATCATAATATGGCATGGGTTGCAGGGGCAAAGTGTCTCACTCATTCGTGTGGGGATATGTCCCCGAGTAGACACCTCCTTAAAATAGCACTGGTGCTATGTGTGCGCATCCGCTATCTGCATTAGAGAAGGGGCCGCACAAGAGTCTGGGGTTCCTTCCGTAATAATACAGTGTCCTACTGGCGGAACACTATATGTAATATGGCCCCAGGTGGTTTAATTTGCCTCAAGAGTATGTAAACAGTTGTCTGTTAAAATTTTGAGGTCACAAATATTGACTAACAAAAATATGGGCTGCAGGATATGAACTACCACTTTATCTTCAATGTCAGTATACATAGATAAGTATAGATGTATTATGCTTAACTCCACATCTACGTATGTTGATGATAAATTACCTACTGGCGGTCGCCAGTAGGTATATATAGTTAGGATTTTTTCCCTATGGGATTTTTGAAAATTCTATGTCTAATAACTTTGGCGTTTGTGGACGGAATTGGCTGAAATTTTCTGGAAAATGGAACATTTTGTTTCTGAGCAGCCCTTGGAAATTTGGGGGGGTTTTGTCAAGGGGGGGCCGAGAAAAAAGGGGGGTCCCAAAACGTGTTTTTAACATTGAGTTTTCCATAGGGCGGTTGGCTTCACTTTTAGCCCGAACGGCTGAATGGATTTCCATGAAACTTGGCAAAATTGTAGGGACTGGTAGCCCGATGTGCCTTTTCTAGGTCTCAATATATGTGCTCCAGTGGATTTTGAGAAATTAACGTTTAAAAAAAGATATATATCTGTAAGCGCGCTCCGGGCAGCGCTCCGGTCCGCGGACCTTAAGCGTACCGGAACTTCGCGTAGCTAAGCTGATTGGCTCTCCGGTGTCTGTCAACATTCTAAACAGTCCAGAGCGGCCGCCATCTTGTCTCTCGGTAGGATTGAGAGACAAGAGGAGGCCAAAACAAAGGCGAAAATGACCATAAGGGGGCATACTAGATCCTCCCTGACCCCCTAGGTTTAATGTGGAGGTTTTAAAAGGGCCCCGCGGGGCAAAAAAAACAAAAACTTTTTTTGTTTTTTTTGCGTGGGTAGCGCCCGGTCCGCGAACCGGGAAGCGTTCTGGGCAGCGTACTGCAATGAAAAATGAATGATAGACTTTTCAAATGCTGTATGTTAATTGATTGTTGTTTTTGTTGATTATTTTTTATTTTCTTTATTTTTTAAGCATTTTTTTTTAATGTGATTGTGTTTCATAATTTATTAAACTTTCTAACATTTCATTGTCAGAAATTTCATAATTATCATGGAATATACATTGTAGTCTCTGAGGGTGTAAAATGTCCTCATTTGCAAGGAGGTTATCTACTGCTTGTACACATTGCAGTAGTTCATTGTCCCAAGTTTCATCGAAAAATTCAATGTCAATTTGATCAATTGTATCAATCAATTCTTGGCTGCTCTCTTGCAGGTCCATTTCAAAAGAAACTTGGTTTTCGCCTTCCATTTTGCCTGAAATTTGGATTAAAAAAATATATATTAGTAGAGATAGGGCAATGTTGGGAATAATTTTAGATAGGCATTTTTTATCAGTGAATTTATCTTTGGGCAGTGTATAGTATCAGAGTGGAAGTAGGAATATAAAAAAGTGTATGTGATTTAACGTAAGTAAATTCATAATTATACAAGAGAAGCCTAACTCCATCCATAACTATAACAGAGAAGTCTCTCTAAATGTATAACTACTACAGAGGGATAGTATATATCTATCAGAAAAAGTTTACCATATTAACTTATAGTGCACAATATACTTCAGTTTTAAAAATAAAAACTTACCTTTAGAAAGAAGTTGAAGGAATTAGTGAAAATACTATTGAAATGTACAGCAAGAAGTAGTAGTCAAAATGGCTGTGTTTTCTTCTCTTCCTTTATATATATTCAGGTATATAACCAATGAAATGTCAGGTAAAAAAAATAGAAAATGAAAGTAACATTTTCATTGGTTGTCAATTCCAACACTTCAGATGTGTTTTGTGAAGTAATTTACCTCAGGGTATTTAGAGAGGTCTACAGGCTAAATGACTAAATGGAATTCCAATCAAATTTGTGAAAATGGTAGGGATTGGTATGTAGTATGAGCTAATCTATATTTGGTGAAATTGTCTCCAGTGGCTTTTCTGTGAACTACTTTCCCACCTTTTTTGATGGTGCGCTTCCCAGGGAGCGACCCGGTACGCGAACCGTTGAGCGCCCCGGTTCGCGAACCTTAAGCGTTCCGGGAGTCCACCATTTTGTGTTTCGTCGAATTAAGATACAAGATGGAGGGCAAATAATGTTCAGAATGGGTAGAAGGGGGCACGGTAGAGTTATCTTGACCCCCTAGGTTTTCTGAGGGTGGCTGAGGAGGCTTATATGTGCGAGAAAAAAAAATTTTTTTTTAAAAATCGCGAGGTTAGCTCCCGGTTCGCGTACCGGGTAGCGCCCCAGGGAGCGTACTTTGTTGAAAATTAGTGAAAAATGTTAGAGTAAAATAATAATTGTGAGTGATCAGATGTAGGGTAGCTCTGAGAAGAGCTTTTGGGTTTATGGTACACTTAGGTACTTATAAGTAGGTACCAATGCACATTCTTAAATTCAGAGTGAAAACTCTGTTGCCCTCATCTGAGAAGTGAACTCCATCTCCTCTGTAGATATCTTGAATATAGTAACGCAAGTTATTGTTGTACAGGGAGCCCATTCCATGGTCTCTCATGTAAGCTGAAACAGATTTGTTTACATGCTTCCTCGACTTCTCAATTTGTGGACAAAATTGGTTTGACCACCTCCATTTCTGTCTTTGGTATATATTTGAATATACCAAGGCAGTCTGAGGAAAAAGTGCCATTAATTGCTCAAAGGTGTCCTTTAAAAGCATTTCCAGACCTACACCAGTCAAAGTGCCCAAGTCATTACCTCCACAGTGCACAATTAACAGGTCAGGTTTAGGCAAATGCATAAAGGTTTTCACCAATGGTATCAATTGGTGACATTTTAATCCTCTGTGGCCAAACCACTTAATTTCCACATCTTGTAAATTGAGGTTAGGTAATTTCCTGTTTTCAACGTACCTTTGAGCCCAGTGAATATAACTATGTCCAACAATCCAGACAGAAAACATGGTGAGAGAAGGTTCTCCTGCAGTCAGATGAAGTGTGGCAATGAAATGGCAGTTGAAAAAATGAGAGTTTAAAATGAAAAAAACTGTGGAGTTTCTGTGTTCATGAAGCAGTAACAGTGATTGGTGGATTTTGATTGCTGAAAACAGAAAGTTAGGGTGCACGGATGTGTTCTTTGAAAGATGTATTTTGAATGGTCAATAAAAAATCATTAAATGAAAGAATGCACTGGATATGCAGGTGCACTGAGAGTTCAGAGTTCAATTGCAACAAAGTTGTGTGAACTTGCAAACACCAGAAGTCTTCCAAGAGGTGGTTGCCATGCAGAAAAGACAGAAAGGGCAGAGGGGGGAAGGGTTTTCATTTGAAAAAAAGTGAGGGAAGAGTTTTGATTGGGTGACATGAGAAATATGTGTGAAGAATTACAGCATTTCTGTGCTTTTGATAGCTGCAGACTCTGGAGTGCATACCTTTTGCTCTGCTGAAGACAAATTGGTGTGTTTCTGAGACTGTTTTCAAGCTCAAAGTATTTGCTAAGGTGAGAAAATATTTCTTTAATTTAGATAGAGAATAGTGTGCTTTAAGGAGAAAATTATGATTTATGTGGCGCAAATTGCTTGTAAATATGCTTCCACATGTGCATGGAAAATTTTGATTTTGAATGTTTGTGTTACATAGCCATGTTAAAAGTGACCTAACCATGCTGGAAAGGCAATCAAAAAACGCTTTCATGTGTTTTAATGACATTTTAAGTCATTTTCTCATGTGCAGTGTTTTGAAATTATGATTTGAAAATCGTTTTTGGGGAAAAGGAATTGTTTTTAAATTCATGACAAGGACATAATGGTGTATGGTTCTTTATAAGGCAATTGACTGTCCCTGATGTTATTTTTCTCATTTTAGTGTAAGACATTTCTCTGTGGCGCAAATTGCTTGTAAATATGCTCCCACATGTGCATGGAAAATTTAGATTTTGAATGTTTGTGTTACATAGCCATGTTAAAAGTGACCCTACCATGCAGGAAAGCCAATCAAAAAACGCTTTTATGTGTCTTAAGGACATTTTAAGTAATTTTCCCATGTGTAGTGTTTTGAAGTTATGATTTGAAAATCGTTGTTGAGGTAAAGGAATGTTGTTAAAATTTATGTGCGCCATATGCCCCCAAATTTCTTTTTTAGGGGTGCAGCAGGGTGTTCTTGAGACACCCCTGCACCTTTGGAATAAATTCCTAATTTGTGATGAGCAAATTGTTAATCGCAAATTGCACCTTCATTTATATGAGCCTCCTAGCCCATGGAAATGAATGGGTAAAATAGCAATTAGCAATTTTCTCATCGCAAATTTGGAATGGTAAAGAATCGCTATTTATTCTTTAAAATTCGTTTTTTTGGAAATGCAAAATAGTTATATGATACATATGGCGGTTGATGTCTAACAAGATAAGAAGCTTATGGATTCATTTATGCTGACTGGCGCAATGAAGTAGACATCACTTACTTCATTGGTAGAGCTTTACATGTATTATCTCCTCTGTATTCTTCATCAAGCGTAACTTTAATCTGCAATCCTGAGTAGGCCTCACTTTAAACAAACCTCTGGATAGGCTACATCTTATTGTTATCCTGTATTAATCATTTAAAATGCTAGGGACAGATTTATGATAGGTGTATGCCTCTTTTGCACCACTTAGAAAACATTGTCCATGGGGAAATGACTTAAAATGTCCTTAAGACACATGAATGTGTTATTTTAAAACGTTTGCAATTTTTTTGGGTCACTTTTAACATGGCTATGTGACTCAAACAGTCAAAATCTAAATTCGCAATGCACAGGTGGGAGCATATTTACAAGGAATGTGCTCCATGGGGAAAGGTCTTATAATGTAATATGGGAAAAATGACATCAGAGACACTGAAATGCCTTATAGAGAAGCATACACCATTATGTCCTTGTCATAAATTTGCAAACCATTACTTTTCCCCAAAAACGATTTTCAAATCATATTTTGAAAACACTGCACATGTGGAAATGACTTAAAATGTCAATAATTCAAAATTTGCGATTCCTTAAATGCAATGTATCAAACAAAAAATATGTAAAAAATGATATTAAGGATTTGGAAACTACCACCAACTTCTAGTTTGTGGTAATTTGCGAATTCTTTTCAAAAAGCATTTTTTTCTAAAAAACAAAAGGTCCCATATGACGCCCATACATGCCCTTAGGGCATGTAGGTGTGCCATATGCTCCCAAATTTCTTTTTCAGGGGTGCAGCAGGGTGTTCTTGAGATACCCCTGCACGCTTGAAAAAAATCCTATTTTGTGATGAGCTAATTGCTAATCACAAATTGCAACCTTCATTCCTATGAGCCTCCTAGCCCATGGAAATGAATGGGTAATTTGCAATTAGCAATTTGCTCATCGCAAATTAGGAATGGTAAAGAATCGCTATTTATTCCTTAAAATTCGCTATTTAGAAAATGTAAAATATTTTGATGATACATATGGCAGTTCATCTGTAACAAGATAAGAAGCTTAGGGATAGATTTATGATGACTGGCGCATCACCAGGGATGTGACAGTCATCCTGCGCCACTGTTCCGCCACCCATGGTGTGCTGCATTTACAATGCGGCGCAGCATGGGGCAAAAACGGCACAGATGCGTGACGCATCTGTGCCGTAAAGGTGGCGCATTGCTGGAGTTGTATCGCAAGTGCGATGCAGCTCCAGCAAGGCTCATGGGTGCCCCATCTCCACAATGCTGCGTCAAGACCTATGCCAGCTTCAAGCAGGCGCAGGGTTTTGACGCAGCTTTCTCCTATCTGATTGTAAATGCGGCACACCATGGGTGGCAGAGCAGTGGTGCACGTTAACTGGTGCATGCCTGGGGATGTGCCATTTAACATAAATCTGCCCCTTTACATTTAAGTATGTGCAGGGGACACAGAGTCGGTGAGGCTTATCCAAGGTTAAGAAGAGATGAGTCCTGTTCAGTGAAAAATTAGACATAGGCTTCACCTGCTCAGCATTGCTGGACATGGCTAAATAATAGCTGCAAAATGTTAATCTTGTTAAACAATTTTACTATTATAATCTCTGAGATTTGTCTCTTACTCTGCAACATCTCATTGTTGTTATCTTTCTTTAAAGATAAAGACAACCTCAACATGAGCGACAATCTGCAATCAGTTGATTTTGACCTCATCATTGAACTTGTAATTGAAACATCAGTGGATGTTGATCCTTTGGATGATTTAAATCCTGAGGATGAAGAAGAGCGTGATGAGGATGCAGATTTGTCCGAATTATATGATATAGGATGGGAAGCTGACCTGCTTGAGCCTTTGGAAATATAAACATTTATTTTTAAAATTTATAATTAATAAAAAGTAAAAAGGTAAACCGTTTAATTTAAAAATAAAGACACCTTCAAAAACAGGTTATGTGTAGTGTCTTCAATAAAATATTAAAATATGCTCATAAAATTAGATCAGATTCACATATAAAATAGCATAGGTAACATAAATATAAATGTCATTTCTTTTCTGGTATTTCTGTATTGTAAAATTGCCAACGACTAAAAAATCTTCAAATTAAAATGTCAAGTAGTGTGTTAAGTTTTTGATCACTGTTACTGATTTACTGTTTGGTAATAATGTTTAATAACATTTTTTATTATATTTTTCCACAGATTCAACTGCAGATCATTTCAAGATTTCACCATGCCTACAATAGAAAGACAGATAAAGGCTGCAAAACGTCAAAGACAGCAGGTGAAAAAAAAAACGCAGCAGTCCTCTAACAAAAAGATTTCTCAAGCCACGAAGAAAGCACCGGGTAAGAGCTCTAAATATTTCATAAGAAATATTTGTAGTAAAAAAAATATTACTACAGAAAATGTTTCAGTCCATAAAACGAGAAGGAAATCAAATGGAAAGGAAAGGACAATGAAAAATGTTACTGCTAGAGCAAGAGATAAATCTGTGCATGATAGTAGAAGGAAACAACAGTTTAGGGAGATTCGTAAACGAATGTTCCGGAACAGGATAATTGGCAATTTGTTAAAAAATATTAAGAAAGGTCAACAGAAACTAGTTTTTTATAAGAGAAAAAAAAAAGTTGAGAAAGTTATTGATCAGGCATTTGAAATTAAACGTAAGTTATTTATTTTGATAATCAATAGAATTAGGAAGCTAAACAAGGCAATTTTTGATTTCAAAAGAAATAGTAGATGGAAGAGAATAGTTAATCGTAGTAATTTTTGTGAAGTTTTTTCTGGAGAATGGATGCATAGTTCAAGCTGTGAGGCATTTTTTAATGAGGAGAGTTATTTCCAGGATAATGATTTGGTGCATGCAGTTGACACCAGTGGTCGTGCTTATGAAGTGAAAGATGGTTGTCCAGTTGAAAAAGAAAAACTTGTGACAAGAGAGGCAGAAGAGGTGTTAGGTAATGAGGTTTTAGGAAGACGTGCTAAGGGTCCTGTGTACACCTGGAAGTGTAGTAGTATTTGCAGTGTGCGACAGGATTCCATCAATTTGCTTTGTGATTTTGTACGGTCATTTAATAAAAAAAGTTTGAAGCAGAAAATGATGTTGTTGCAAGAATTAGATCCTTGCAGAGTAAGAGAAGTGACAGGTTTGCATGGTCATTCACTGGCTTGTCTTTCCAGGAGAGTATGCCAGAGTGTTTTTCATCATTTCAGGATGCTAGCAGTGCATCATAACAAAGTGAGGAAATTAGTTAGAATGTTGTATTATGCTAAGAGTCCAGCAATTATGCTGAAACAATTATGCGCTGCTCTTTTGCATGGTTCTGAAATAGATGTGAAGAATATATGTGAAGAAATTGAGTTTTGTTACTTTGGAAGTAAAGAGGAGAATGTTGAAATTGAGCAAGAAGAAGAGGGTCATGTGGAAGATAGTGTACAGGTTTCCAGTACAGATAATTTCCAGAGGGAAATTGCGACGTTTGAGGTGAAATCAAGTGAGAGGCCTAATTTCACTTGTGTGTGTTGTCGACGCACTTATTATAAGAATCAGACTAAGTTAGTGGATTTATATGCAAAAAGTGAAAGGGAAAATAATAGTGAATGGAAGGATTTTGCAACATACTTGATGGTAGAAAATTGTTTTGATTTGGGATTGGATCAACGTGTGTGTACTTATTGTTGTAACAAATTAAAACAAAACCAGATGCCTGCTAGAGCAGTTCATAATAATCTGGAATTGGTTGAGATTCCTTCTGAATTGAAGGACTTAAATACTTATGAATCTATTTTGATTCAAAGTATCCATCCCTTTCAGGCTATTGTAAGAATGGAGCCAAAGACAGGGAAATTGCCTCCATCAGATTTACAGAGAGGATTAAAGGGAAGAGTTGTTTATTTGCCTCTAGATTTCAAGAAAAACATTAACACAATTGGAGTAGAAAAAGTGGAAGAGGAACCTCTGGTTATCTTAGTTAATGGGGTTCCGACAAAGAATAAGAAAATATGGCAAGATTTAGTAGATGTTAGGAAAGTTAAAAAGGCAACATTGTATTTGAAAAAAAATAATAAATACTATAAGAATGTATATGTTGCAGAAGAGGAAGTAAGTGAGGAAGAGGATAGCGATTTGTGTGCTGGTCAAATTGAGAAAGTAGAACCCTCTACTAGTGAAGAAATATATGAACATTATAGTGTTCATCCTTTGCATTCCAAGGAAGTCATGGGGAATGCTATTGAGTTGTTTCAAATGAAACAAGCCAAAGGGAGTCCCATTAGTGTTTGGGAGGAAAGTTTGGAAGCTCGGTGTTTCCCACAGCTTTTTCCAACAGGTCAGGGAGGAAGATATGATGAGCGACCTCATCAAATTCCTGCTTCTGAATACCGGACTTTGCGATTGTATGCAGGAGATGCTAGGTTTCGACAATGCATTCCTTATTTGTTTCATCTCCTGTTTGAAAGCGATCTGTCTGGACTGTCATATGCAGTGAACCACATCTTGAAAAGTGGTATACACATGCAAAACATCTCGGCAAGTGACTTTATGGATAAAGTCAATGTCCAAGATAGTATTTTGGATTCTCACCTGATTAATCTCATGGCGTGTCAGCGTGGTACTAATGAGTACTGGTACCGTCGTCATGGTGATTTAAAATGTATGCTGAGGAACTTAGGTACTCCCACATGGTTCCTCACTCTGAGCTGTGCCGAGTATGGCTGGGAAGACTTACTTGAATTTCTACGAGAGGCAAATGCTAACGTAGATAACATCGAATTCAAGACACCTGGAGAACTGTGCTCTTTGGATCCAGTCAATGTATGTAGGTACTTCAATCATAGATTTGAAGCTATGATGTCTTTCATCATGAATAAGAAGAATCCACCTCTTGGAGAGGTGTTGGATTTCTTCTGGAGAAAGGAGTACCAAGCAAGAGGTGCTCCTCATATACATATGTTGCTGTGGATCAAGGATGCACCTAAATTTGGAACGGATCCAGAAGACTCAGTGATGAGTTTCATCCAACAGTATTCTACGTGTGCTGTTCCAAACGCAAAGGAGAAGAAAAGCCTAAGAGAAAAAGTTCTGCGTTTCCAAAGCCATCGATGTGGAAAGTACTGCCGTCGTAAATTCCGAAACAAAGACAAGTTCTACACTAAATGTCGTTTCGGCTTTCCACGACCGGTGATTTCTAAAGGAAGAGTAAACAGTTTGATGTCTTCGTTGCGACACAATGTCATGAAGAAATCACCTAAAAACACTTACAATTTGAAGAGGAACGAAGAGTCCAAGTACATCAACGACTACAACCCGGTGATTTTGTCCATGTGGAATGCTAACATGGATATACAGTTTGTGGCTGATAACTGTATGGCTGTGGCTCGGTATGTGACGTCTTACATCACCAAAAAAGAGAAGACAGAATTGAAGGATATGTGGGAGGACATTTCCCATGAAAAGAGCCTCAGCAAGAAGTTGTACAGTTTCAGTCTGAAGATGTTGCCCCTCGAGAAATCCGAGCGTACGAATGTTCTGACCGGTTGTCTTCAGCAAGTCTCTATGCCAAGTCCAGGAGTATCGTTTGGGCGAGTCTTGGTCTTGCTGCAACGCGTAATCGAGTTCTCAAACCTGTGCGGGAAATTGAGTATTTGGCGGAAAAGGAGCCAAACAGTACCGACATTTTGAAGACAAACATGTTGGATACATATTATCCAAATCGAAGCAGTCACCTCGAGAATGTTTGTCTGTATGAGGTTCTGCAAAATTACATATTCAAGAGGAACATCAAAGAAGATACTGAGAAAGGAGTGTATGCTGTAATAGGAAGTGAGGGATGTCTGGTCAAGCAAAGAAAATGCCACTTGGTAAACCATCGAAAATTGAGTGGCGAATCTCCTGAAAAAAAGGAGTTTTTCTATTTAGCACTTTTGCAACTTTTCAAGCCTTGGCGTGCAGAAGAGGAACTGCTTGGAGATTTTCTCTGTTACGAAGACTCTTTCAATGCCGCCAAGGAGACCATAGAATGTCCTGCTTTTCCCAAATATGTAGAAATGTTGAATGCGGAAATTGAGCAGGAAGCAACGATTGCAGCCGAGATTGCCAGAGACAGTTCTCAGGACAGTCAGAGTTCTGCTTCATTGAGTCAGGATCCACTAGGAGGACCTGTTATCGAAAATGAAGCTGCCACTGCTATGAATGAAGTGGAAAGAGCCATGGCACATGCTCAAGAGGATGCGGTTAACTTAGAAGAGTTGGAAAGACAACTCAACGTTGAGCAGAGGAAAATATATGACGAAGTTACCATGCAAATTGATCATGGATTAAGTCATGATAAGAAAGAGTGCTCATGTACGTCGTTGAAGCCTGTCCGACTGTACGTGAGTGGAGAAGCGGGAACTGGAAAAAGTTTCCTCATTAAAGCAATTTCATGCTATTTGCAGGAAAGGACAGAGTCATCGCTGTCTTGTGTTGTCACTGCTCCAACTGGACTGGCAGCACATAATATTAAAGGGATTACTTTACATCGTTTACTGATGCTGCCAGTGGAGCATGACAACAAATTAGAATATCACAAGCTATCTGGAGATGCTTGTTTTGAAGTTTCAAGAATCTTGAGGAAAATGAAACTTCTTATCATTGACGAAGTAAGCATGGTTTCCAATGTCATGCTTGCCTTTGTGCATTTGAGGATGCAAGAAGTTCTCAAAACAGAGTATGATGTGTTATTTGGTGGCAAACACATCATTGTTTTCGGAGATCTTCTGCAGCTGACACCAGTGAAAGGGCAACCTGTGTTCAAAATGCTCACGCATGAAGATACCAGGAAGTGCCTAGGCAGCATTGGCAACGTCAATATATGGTTAAACTTCAATTATGCTGAACTGCATGAAAATATGCGTCAGGCGAAGGATGAAGTTTACAAGACTATTCTACAAGATGTTAGAATTGGAAAAGTGACCGAGCATGGGAAAGAAGTTTTACATGCACGATTACTGTCAAATTTATATCCAGAACAAGATGTTGTGCCTGAGAATATTTTTCAGAAAATTACTGAGAAGAAATCTGGAATATGTTTGATGCCAACTCTTGCAGAATGTGCCAAATTTAACAACAAAATGTTGCATTTAGAAAAGCAAGAGATTGTGAAACTGGAAGCTATTGATAGAGTAGAGCATATGGGATCAACAATTATTTTGTCTGAGAATCTGAAAACAAAATTGGATTCATTAGAGAAGAGTATATCTAAAACTGCAGGTTTTGAAAAGACTCTGAATGTGTGCTTGAACTGCCGTATAATTTTAAGAAGGAATTTACATGTTGAAAGAGGTCTGGTAAATGGATCAATGGGTAATGTTGTTGATTTTGTGAAATACAGAAATAGAGATGGAATTGAATTTTTAAAAATTAAATTTGATGGCATTGAGGAAGTACAGCTAATTGCTCGTTGTTCTGCTAGATTTTTGCTTGTAAAAGACTTATATGTTCGCCGTAAGCAGTTTCCTGTTTGCTTGGCATATGCGGTGACAATCCATAAATCGCAAGGTTTAAGTGTAGACAGTGCATTGGTGAATATTGGCAGTTCTGTGTTCAAGGAGGGTATGGCATATGTGGCATTGTCACGAGTTAGAACTTTATCGGGATTGTACTTGATTGAGTGTGATGTCACAAACATTTGTGCAGATCTAGATTGTGTTAAGGAATACAATAGGTTAAGAAGAGAGTATGCGCCACATTTGCCTCAGTTTCCTTTGTTTGAGAAACGTGTGGTAGGCCGGAAACGAAGAAATGAGAACAATACTGGGGAGGTTGTAGCAAAAAGACAAAAAGTCAATGAACCTAAAATTACAAGCAGAAACAAAAAGGATTCTGTTGAAGATGTTGTTGGTTTTCAGTTTGAAAACAGTTCTGGTGTCAACTGCTATGCTAATGTAGTGATTAATGTTTTGTTTTCTCTAAAAAATGTAAAAGAAGAGATTGTGGTCAATTCTGATCAAAGATTTTGCAGTTTGTTAAATTCTGTGTTAGAGAAATGTACCACTGATAGAAGAAACATAGAAAGTGTGTCTGAAATTCGAAATCTGTTAGACAGATGTTCAGGCCAAACACAATTCTCTCAAAATATTCAGCAAGATTGTCAGGAGTTTTTAATGTATATGCTTGATGTATTACATGCTGAAGGTGTAGATGTAGATCAGCTGTTTGGGCTTTCTTATCAATGGCAGCATGACTGCGAGAACTGTATGGTATCAAGTACTACTAGTGTAGACTCAGAAAGATTTATATATTTAACTTTGCCAGACAGTAAATCAGTCTCCTTTAATAAGCTAGTAAAAGCAGCTAATCACAACATGGAGTGTAGCCAATGTAAATCTGAAATGATGTCCACATTATTTATACGAACATATGGCCAGTACGTCATTTTAATGTTCCAACGATGTAGGCCTGATGGAACAAAATTGACAACTTTAATAAAAAAATTTGTAGCTTCGCAGTTGTCAATATCAGGAAGGACTTTTGTAACTACAGCAATTATATATCATGACGGCCCTTCAATAACATCAGGACATTACACAGCTTATTTAAAGTCTAGAAATGGCTGGTCATTCTGCAATGATTCTGTTTTAATTTTCCAAAAAAAATTGCCGTATGACCTTAAAAACTCTTACCTGGTGTTTTTAAAACCAAAATTTTAGGGAAATAATCTCGGGATGTGCTCTGTGGAATTTCAAGAAGTTCTAATGGCTCCTACACAATTTGGCCTTGAGGATAAGTGTAGTTCAGAGACATAACTTCTAACCATAGGACTGGACATCATGGAGATATATGTGCACTTTGAATGAGTTCAGAAAAACTGTTTCTTTTTATAAGCTAATTGAAGCAGCCAATCAAAACATGGAGTAGAGGGAATGTAAGTCTGCAATGCTGTCTACTGTTTTACATTGCTTTGTGATTAAAAGTGATGTAGAGAATTAAATAATTGTAGTAGTCATAGAGGTAGTGTAAGTCTGCTTCATAGTAAGCAGTATCAGTGTCATAGGAAATGTAGAACATGACTGAGCAAGAAGGGGAAGATATTACTATTCCAGGATTGTGAAAATGATCTTCAACATTTTAATTCTGAAAGTTGCGGAAATGCCAAATGACGGGATTGGCTTACAAGAAATCCAAGAGTTATAAATGGCTCTGACTAGATTTGGCCTTGTGGAAAATTGTGGTAGAGAGCAAGAAGTCATTTATTGCATGTAACGTGTTTTTAAAAACGATGGAGGTTTTCTTTCAGAAAGTGGCGGGCTGAAAGTAATAACAGCACAAAAGAGTGTAAGCTGTTCATAGGACATCCTTGGACGTCATGGAAAGTAAGTTAACTTTAAGGAGTTCTGAATTTTGATTTCTGATGTTGTATGGGTTTTTTAAACACAATCATTTTGATTGTGTTTTTTTTTCCCCGCTGTTACATGATGAATACCTTCAAGTCACTGTTTTTAGTGAATTTTGATACATTCTGAGAACAGCAAAAATAAACCATTTAACATGTATAATTAATTCTGTACTGTTTGCATTTATGATGTATATGTAGAACTGTGTAGGAGGCATGGAGAAGGTGAGGCTTCTGTAAGTGTCAAAGTTGTTGCATGCAGTGCTGCACTTCTGCGTATTCTTTCATATGCTAGACTACATCTGCACAATGAGATACCTAAGCAAAGGAAACGCAAGTGATGTGATTGAGAAATGAGCAAAATAAATTGCACGTATTTCAATTAGATCACCTGTGTTTCCTATCATTACGAATCACATTGTGCAGATCAAGTTTAGGTCTGTCCAGGGAAACATAGGAGGTTTCTACTTTGTTGAAGAGTGCAGTGGACATGACTCACTTCATTGGTAGACTTTCACATATATTATCTCCTCTGTACACTTCAACAAGTGTAAATCTCATCTTGAACTCTGAGTAGGCCTCACCTCAAACAAACCTCTGGATAGGAGACATGTTATTGGCATCCTGAAGCGACACTTTTCTGAAACAAGAGCAATGCAAAAGATGCACCATGTTTTAAGATAGGCCTCACTTCATCTGCATCAAGATACTGTTAGTTTAAAATGTATATCTTTAGGACTGTGTAGGGGACCTGGAGAAGCAGAAGCTTCTGTCAGTGTCAAAGTTGTTGAAAAACTATTTGTCCTTCAATCTTTTCCCTTGTCTTTTGTAATTTTTAAATACATGTTTTAATATTTTTCAAATGTTGGTTCTCTCTTTCACAGATTGAAAGTATAAAAATAAAAAGTGATTAATTTAACGGCAATTATAAGGTAAATAGTTGTACTCTTTTCGTTACATTTCTATCACATTCACCTACTATTAGATCCACTGCTTCACTTCTTTAACCCTCAGTTTCCTGCCTTTGCTACTTTCCTCATTCCTTTCTCTATTACCTACTTACTCAACTCCTTCCACTCTTTTTCTCAGTCCCTCTGTTCTCATAGTTCCTCAGTCTTGTTCACTCACTCCGTCTCTATTACTCTTAGTGTCTGTGAATTACTTTCCCACCTTTTTTTTTGGACCGCTTCCCGGGAAGTGGCCCGGTTCGCAAACCAGCAGCGTTACGGGAGTCCACCATTTTGTGTTTCGGTCGAATCAAGATACAAGATGGAGGGCAAATAATGTTCAGAATGGGTAGAAGGGGGCACGGTAGATGTATCTTGACCCCCTTGGTTTTCTGAGGGTGGCTGAGGAGGACCATAGTTCTTCACTCTTGTTCACTCTCTCTGTTTCTATTAATGTCACTGTTTATGACTGATCAAAAAAATTTTTAAAAAAAAAGAACAGTAACTATAAGGGAAGGAAACAGACAGTTATGTTAAAAGAAAGACAGCTATAGGGAGTAAACTAAGGATACTGTTACCCGCAATCCACTGCTGATGATGTTACTGACCATGTCATGAATGATGTAATATGTGACATCATCAGCAGTGGATTGTAGGTAACAGTATCTCTTGTTTACTCCCTAGAGCTGTCTTTCTTTTCACATAACTGTCTGTTTGCTTACCTTATACTTACTGTTCTTTTTTTAAAAAAATATTTTTTTTGGTTAGCTTCCGGTACGCGTACCGGGTAGCGCTCCGGGGAGCGAACTAAGAGAAATAGAGGTTGGCAGAGTTCCAAATATTCTACCAATTTTTTTATAACGGGGAGGTAGTTCTGAAAAGAACTTTTTTTTTATGTTTTTGTTGTTTTATATTTTTTTTTAGTATTTTTTAAACATTTTTTTACTTTTTTTGTATTTTCTGAACGTTTTTATATTTTTTTTTGGTTTTTTTGGGGGGGGGGGAAACAAAAACGATCCATTGTAAAGGGCTCAACAGGAGCAACAAAAAAAAAAGAATTTATTTTTTGGGGCGTTTCGGACAAACATTAACATGATTCTGAATAGCTCTCATGATCAAAATGATGCTACTTTCCCTGTAGCAGATGAAATCGCCGCAGTGCACGCACACTTGCTTCACGTGCCCAAACAACATTTGAATGTTTGGGATCATCTCCCTCGCCTCTGGTCCCGACACCTCTGGAACAACCGATCTTCTTGCCATTGGGAGGGGATTTTGTTGCTCATCACGTAGCTGGGCAGCACTATAATTATTTGGGTGCCACCTACTCATATGCCGATGCATAGTGTGATTGCCGTAACTGTATTTTTTTTCAGTTCCCCTTGACAATCTATCACCGCATATACGGCAAAACACGTAGCGTGCATTCACTTTTTTTTGCCCCTCAGGAATTCTATAGAATTGCCAAATGTAATTCTCTTTTCGATTGTACCTCCTGGGCTCCTCTGGCAAAAACCTTGGCTCTTCCTCCTCTTCCTCCTCTTCCTGTTCTTCCTCTTCTTGCAAAATTACTTCAGCAGGTGGTCCTCTCTTGTTTGGATTTGGTGGAGGTGGTGGGTTAGAACCAGCTGAAGCTACTAATGAAGCCATGTCAAAGTGTAAATAAAGGGTCTTTCTCTCACCAAGATGAAAGTCAGAGTGAGGAAAGAAGGAGGGGTTTTCATCATTTGGGAAAAGCAAAAGTTCTAAACCAATGAAAAGTGTTCATTTTAGATCACATGACCTAGTATTACATCATTAGGAAACCAAAAGTGAAATGAACCAATGAAAAGTGTTATTACCGAGTCACATGACCTGCTGTGTTTACGTTACGCGGTCGGCGCCGCGCCGCGGATCGCTTCCGGTTCGCGTACCGCTGCGCTTCCGGGTACGCTAACGTAGCACGTAATATGACGTATTACGCGAGAACGCGAAACGTCATGCTGACGCGACGCGTCACGATGTTGTTTTCTAACGCGAGAGGTGCGCAAACGGAACGTTTACCGGTTCGCGGACCGGGTCGCGGCTCCGAATTGAGCTAACGGGAAGCTAACCGGTTCGCGTACCGGGAACGAAACAATAAAAATAATTTAAAAAAAATTGTATTAAAAACATGTAAAAAATATTTTTCGATTTAAAGAAGAATACATTGTAAAGGTTTTGATATTTGCTATTAAAAAACCATTGAAATTCACTGAAAAAACCATAGGTTATAGACCATATATAGTTAGGAATTAGCATTTACAAAACCTTGAAAATTCACTGAAAAAACCATAGGTTATAGACCATATATAGTTAGGGATTAGCATTTACAAAACCTTATTTTACTCACACAAAACCATTGAAATTCCATATATAGTTAGTTGTACTAACTATATATCGCGCACCCGCAATCCACTGCTGATCATGTCACATATTACATCATTCATGACATGGTCAGTGACATCACTGATGACATCACTGATGACATCTCAAATGACATCACTGATGACATCACTGATGACATCTCAATGACATGACTGATGACATCACTGATGACATCTCAAATGACATCACTGATGACATCACTGATGACATCTCATTTGACATTACTGATGACATCACTGATGACATCATTCATGTGATAATACGATGAACTTCTTCAGACTCTAAAATAACCTTAGATACACTCAGTGTAAACAGACACTCACAGACTGTCACTCATCCATGGAGTTACTCACACACCTACTCAGTCATGCAAAGAATCAATTACACCTCCATTTCCTCAACTATACAGTTATACATACCTTACTTATTCAAACATATACTAACACATATTTACTCTCTTTTACAATCCCTGATACAAGTTCACAATGATCAATACAGCCACTCACACATTCACGGACTCTTATGCACAGTTATTTATATATGTCAACTCTCACATGTACTGTGTTTTACATATGTTCTTACTTTGACATGTAGCACTCAGATATCCATTCACTCACCAATGCACTCAGTCAACCGCCCATACACCTGTTTCCACATGCACTTTTGAATCCATATATCTAGTGAATCACCTGCTTACACATCTATGCACAGAGTCATACACCTCCCAGCCACCCATACACACACTCAGTCTCCCATACAAATACTTGGGCAACTAATCAATAACCCATATACTTACTCATATAGCTACTGATCAACACATGAAGCAGTTTACAGAACAACAGACATAATGATGCACAAATTAAGACAGTTTACTGACTAACCCATGCACTCAGTGACACACATTTAATCACTCACTCATACAGTCAGTCACACACCTACTAAATCCTTCATCCAGACACTTATACATCCACTCATTCTTCAATATGCAAGACATTTGAGATGTCATCAGTGATGTCATCAGTGATGTCATTTGAGATGTCATCAGTGATGTCATCAGTGATGTCACTGACCATGTCATGAATGATGTAATATGTGACATGATCAGCAGTGGATTGCGGGTGCGCGATATATAGTTAGTACAACTAACTATATATGGAATTTCAATGGTTTTGTGTGAGTAAAATAAGGTTTTGTAAATGCTAATCCCTAACTATATATGGTCTATAACCTATGGTTTTTTCAGTGAATATATATATATATATATCTGCAATTATGTAGATGGGGAGTTAGGAATAGTAAAATAGTACAGATATTCTTACTTTTATATCCTGTCCTTGATGATGTACTAATCGCTGATATCCTGAAGCTGATATTTTTGCAAGTTGATTTGAAAAGCTCTATATTACGTTAGTATATACTATTACGCTGCTGGGAGGAACTAGCTAGCGAGTGTCCTCTTTAAACCATTTCCTCCCATCCTGCCTCACACCTTCACCACACTCAGCAGTCTTGACCCCCGTCTCCATTCAAATGGAAGCAGATCAAGTATCCCAAGTTTACGTGTAAAAGTGGAGGCCATGTGAGTGGATGGGGCAGGCAAGAGCCCCATATGAACGTTGAATAAACTATGTCAAAGCGATGATCTTAGAGAAATCCACACAACACTCCTTTGTTCATAGGTAAATGGAGGGAGTGGATACAGACAGGGCATTTAAAGCACTGAAAGACTGAGCCATTGTACATCAAAGTGTAAAGGGAAAATGAACCATGATGGGTTTGTAATGTAAGAAGCTAAGCTGCAGCAAATAACTTTAATTGGAGGAGATGATGAGGGACCAGTGGAAGGTCCAGATGAATAGTAACAAGATTTTGGAATGTCTCACTATAAAAGGTGACGCACACATAGATGAGCTTGATTCTACGGCCAAGGCAAATGAGCAGTCAGTCAGATGGGTAAGCACTGCCAATGAAGAACAGAGCGACAGGAGACTAGAGAAGTGTGTAGCATTGTGCATTAAGTTCACAAATCCTATGGTATCAATGAGAAATACATTGACATACAAAATCTTGTGTTACAGGTATGTGGTGGTTTTATTGTGTCATCTTTTATAGGAAATGAGTGTACGTTTTGCAGACACAAAGGTCACTTTGTTAAAATAAATAAAGTTAGTAAAAAAATCGAACAATTGGAAAAGATAAGTGAGAAAAGTTGTTGAAGAAGGTCCACAAAAGTCCACATTTTGTAAAGCGCACAATCACCCGTAAGGGTCTCTAGGCGCTGGGGGCCGTCGGGAAGATTAAGCAAGCTATTGCCCAGAGTCACATGGTGCTGGGCTAACCTGCCGCCGGAGCCGGGGATCGAACCGTGGTACCCAGATTCCAGCGTCAGTCGCCCTGGCCGCGGCGCCACACCTCTTGTGATACAGATAATGTGTTCTCAATTGTGCACCATTAAGGTATTAGTTGAGAATTGGTACATTGGAGGCAATGGTAGACTAGGAACATCCTATTGCATGACTACAAAATAGTTTTTTGAAGGTGTAATAAGTTACACAGTGAAATACGTATACTTGCATGATGTGAGTGCAATAGACCTTACTGGTTCTTTGATTCTTTTTATGCCACTTTTCAAGTCAGATCGAAATTTTGAAGGGAGGTATGCATGCACTAAAAAATATGTAGCTTGTAAGGGAGGGAGGTATGAATGGATGGATGGATAGATCGATGGATGAATGGGCGAAAGGACGGATGGTTGGTGAGACGGACAGATGGATAGATGGACAGATGGATGGATGGATGGGTCGATGGATCAGAGATGGTTGGGAATCATTCTGATTCCTGTTCTGTTGAGAAAGCATTACAAGTCTCAGAACAGGATCTGTGTTTTCCATAATTAAGGGTTTTCTCAAAATATTCTCCAAAATTTGTGTATGATGGAATTCTATGTTCCTAAGACTCGTCTTAAAAAAGTTTCAAAATCTATGAGACAAAAATAACGTGAAGTCCCTATCAGTGTGAGAAAGGATTTACAGAGGATGATGATGAGCAGTAATTTATGATGCGACACAGATACTCCATAGAGTGTCGCGACTCTACAACTCACGGCAAGAAATTAGACCTGAACAAAAAGCCATGTTTTACATTTTTTCTTAAATATCTGTTCGGTACCTGCAAGACAATGGTCAAGAGGAAGTTCATTCCATGCAGAAGGTCCCAGAAATTAAAAAGAGCGGCGCTTCTCCTGGACCGATTGATCCATAGCACCACTGCCAAGGCAAGGATGGAGGAGCGGAGGACTCTAGTGGGAGAGTAAAAATGAATTCCTGATACGAGATACTGATGGCCTATATGATGTAAGGCTTTAAAAGTCAGTACAAGCGTCTTGAACAGAATCAGTGTATTGACTGATAGCCAGTCAAGGGAATGGAGATGCGGGGAGACCCTAATTCTCAGAGGAAGTTTCAGTACAAGCTGCACCGCTGCATTTTGTACAACTTGAAGCATTTTTATTAGATGATCTGGCATGCACAGGAATAAAGCATTGGCATAATCCAGCCTCAAAATGATTAAGGTCTGAATCACTATCTTTCTGGCCAGTAAGGAAAGGAAAAGCGAAAAAAAATTTAATATGCGAAGAAGCCCAAAACAAGTCCCCACCAGTGCGGAGACTTGAAGTTGTAAAGAGAGCTGATTATCGTACGTAACCCCTAAATTCCTAACCACTTCGAATTGAGGGAGGACAGGGGAGAACTCTCGGGCCAACATAAGGACCAATGAAAAGGAGAGTAAAGACCAGAGAGAAGAACCTCTGTCTTACTTGCATTACGCATCAGCTGGTTCTCATGCATCAAGGTGGAAATTGCAGCTGGGCACAGTTTAATGAGGTCTGGATCAATTCCTTCGCCTTTATTAAAGGAATACAGCAGCTGCGTATCATCAACGTAAGAAGTCATCTTTCCTCTAAAGAATACAGAGTAGACTAGAGGACACTAGAGAAAATGGTAGTCCGTGATTTAACTGAAGAGTCTGAATCCTCTGAATGACAAGTTACTAAAGATATCTCTTGGCATTTAAATATCCTCTACATCCAGCAGACCTCCCTGACCAGCCGAATTGAAGAGCCCGAGTGCCTGAGTCCAGCATCTCTGCTTTAACCCTTTCCCATTCCTCTTTCCCCAGATCCACCAGTGCCCATCATGTCCCTGTGTATGTGGTTATCGTGGACGCAGCGAGAGATAGAAGACTGCACTGCTCTCACCGGACTCCAGGCCCAAGGTTAGTGCTTCCTGATAGATATGTATACATGAGTGCACGTAGAAGCGGTATTTAGCAAGTGATAGATAATGGTGTAATAGGAATGGCTAAATATTGATAACTGATCATTATTTTTAAGTTGCACAATGACAAGCTCGAAAGTAAGTCTATCATAATCAGAGAGTGAATATTTAGAGGCATAAGGTAGTTGCCTAGACGTTGGGTCAACATATATCTAGTTACATCATTCTTGTTATGTTAGTTTCAGGCATATCAGCTTCATTCTGAGTTGGTAAAATAGAGATACTTTTAGGGTATACCATTTCCGCTATTATGGTCACATGCAGCGCTTAAATGATAGATTGTTAGGATATCTCATCTTGCGTTTAGATGTCCATTTCAATCTGCAGACGGCAGTTCCCAGCAGATGATGAGTCGAGCTGGTGATTATCAGTGTCTCTGTTTTCTCTCTTCTTCCATCCTCCTTTTAATATTTCCACTATTCAATAAAAATTTACTTATCGCGTGTGGTTATATTGTGTGTGGTTAATGGTGGAGATGTTAGGAGTGAGGAGTGCATCACTCCAGGAGCTGTATTATAGAAGTGCCCTGGGGGCGCAACAGGTGTTTGCGTCTGCATTACCTGCACCGGGGGTGCTTTGGTATTACAGAAGGGGCTGCAGACGTTTGCGCGACACCTTCTGTAATTCTGATAGCGCTGACGCACATAAAGCACCAGTGCTATCATCAGAGGGTGTTCCCTCATTGGCATGGGTACGTGGCCCTATGCAAATGAGGGAATCCCTTTGCGTCTGCGCCCGTGCCATATTATAGACGTGGGCGCAGAGGCAAAGAAGCTGTCAGGAGGCGCACTGACAGTGTCCCACCTAAAAGGTGCACTGTCTGTGTGCCCCATGAGGGCAGCTCTCTGTAGGAGGGAAAGGGGGTCCCATGGACCCCCCCAGACATGCCCTTGCAGGCGGGTCCAGTCACTCACTGCACCCGCATGCAAGGGGATCTCTAATCCCCCTTCAATGTGCCGGTGGGTTCCTGCCTGCACTGTGAAACACGAAGAGGCTGCTTTGAAGTATGCGCTGTCCTCAGGGCTGCGTGAGTTCACGGCTGCCCTGGGTGCAGCACTTTCATCCCAATACAGCACATTTCCTTGTTTGTGCTGGGTGCACCTTTTAAAAGGAACAAGGGAAACGTGCTGAGTCTGTGACACGGCCCATGGTGCTCCAGACTTCAAGGTTAGAAGCTTCTGACATTTACACTCTATCAAGCAGAGTTTTTATTAGCTGAATCTTTGTCTTTAGCATCACTCGTTAACACATATGATCTGTTTTGTTACCGAGGGATTTGGTTCCAACTTGCCTAGTAAGCGTCTATTTTCCGAACAGTCATGTTACATACATGTTAGATTATGGAAAGCATGGTAAAGTTTTTTACCAGGATGATATTTTAGTTTTCACCAAGGATATTCAAAGCATTTTTAGGTTCTCAAGGTAGTTTGTTGTCTTTTCAAGAAGGTGGTTGTTCTACATTCAGACAAATTTGTTTTGATTATCTTTCAAGTAGATTGTTCGGTGCATACAATAATTGCTAAGTGGGAGATTGTGTTCAAGGAATCTCTGACTGAATCCATCAATGAAACTCCTGCTCCTGGCTCAGAGGGCACACCAGCAGCTTGTTGGTTTCCTGTCACCAGTTGGCAATTTGTCATCTACAGCACATATTGCTAGACTGAGTTCTAATTTCCAAGAATATTGTTTTGAACGGTTTTAGATTTGACCCAGGTAACAATAATTGTTGTGCAGATTGTCTGACTCACTCTCATTGTTTAATACAAAAGTCTGATGATACTGTGTGTTAGGAAAGGATGTGGTTGTAGATGTAAAGAAAGGATTACATGTGTGGTAGCCTAACAGAAAAGGCTTGAATGAGAATAGGGCAGATTTTGAGGGCTGAGTATTGAAGGATATATTTGTTGGATTCCAGTACTAAATCCTGAGACTCCACCCTGGGACAACGACATGGCAGAACAGGTGTACGGTTGAAGAAACAGAAACAATGGAGTAGACATTATTGCTAGAAAGTAACGCATAGCCTCCACTCCCAGTTCTAATCAGGTCTAACCAGGTTCTCAGTATGGAGTTACAGCTGGTTACAGACCAAAGAGTACCGGTAACCCTCCAACTACCCAGAGAGTCTGGGGACAGGGAAGAAGATTAAGAGAGGTGTCCCAACTATGGAGCCAGCAGGATGTTGAGTGAGGAGGCTTGAGTTGAATATGCCAGCCAGGCAGCCTCAGACTGCAGGGAGGTAAGCTAGACATCAAACAAAGGAGCAGGAAGACAAACCAGGTAGAAAGGACTGCAGGAGGAAGAAAACAATGAAGGGAAAGTGAAAAACAACACAAGGGCAGACAGGAGCAAATAGTGGGCAAAACAATGAAGTGGAAAGCTACACAACTATGTTAGTATTAAAAGCTCTTAAATTGGCACTCTGTTAGTGATTCTGACCTTGAAGGGTCACCTAATACCCTCCTGCCCCAGGTGCCATTGATCAGACTTCCAAATTGTTCAATTCTACCTCTTCCTGATATTTCCCTGCCACGTCTGTTTCTTAATCTTGTTGTCCTGTTACCTCTGATCCTGACACGAATATTGTAGTAAACCAAGCTAAAGGTTTCTTGTCTGGCAAATTCCCTGCTAGGTAGAAAAAAGGTGGACAATTCTTTGCATTCTTTTTTATTTTCTGTGATGTCTCTAGAAGAGATTTTTAGGTGATCAAACTGGTGGAGTCGCCTACAAAGAGCAACTGTAAAGAATGTGAGTGTATATATATATATATATATATATATATATATATTCCATTACGCTGCCACAGTTGGAGGTGCACGTAATGACAGACGAACTCAGCCACCACAGTTAAGTCCTTTATTGAGGCAAAACGGGACACAGCGCTGGATATTTCATTAAGCCCCAACGCGTTTCGGAGCTCCTTATGCTCCTTGCTCACGTGGCGGGCATGCAGCGGCAGACGTTGGAAGAGAACAAGTCCCTGGTTCTTCCTGTTTCATAGCATTTATTGCTGACGTCATCTTTGGACTTCTGGGATTCGTAGTCCTCCAACCACCATATGACCCATGTTGGGCTCTGCCTCCTGCAAGATAAAATCAAACCCTTAGTCGGGCCTCCAAATCTGTGTCCGTTGAAAGTTAAATGCACAAGATCTGTCATTTTGCAATACTGTTTCTCAATTTTTCGAATCCTGCAGCTCACAAACAACTTTGTGATGTTGCTACCTCCCCGACCCGGCTCGGCCGGTAAATATGTTCCATTACGCTGCCACAGTTGGAGGTGCACGCAATGACAGATGAACTCAGCCACCACAGTTAAGTCCTTTATTTGGAGGCCCGACTAAGGGTTTGATTTTATCTTGCAGGAGGCAGAGCTCAACATGGGTCATATGGTGGTTGGAGGACTACGAATCCCAGAAGTCCAAAGATGACGTCAGCAATAAATGCTATGAAACAGGACGAACCAGGAACTTGTTCTCTTCCGACGTCTGTCGCTGCATGCCCGCCCCGTGAGCAAGGAGCATAAGGAGCTCCGAAACGCGTTGGGGCTTAATGAAATATCCAGCGCTGTGTCCCGTTGTGCCTCAATAAAGGACTTAACTGTGGTGGCTGAGTTCGTCTGTCATTGCGTGCACCTCCAACTGTGGCAGCGTAATGGAACATAATTACCGGCCGAGCCAGGTCGGGGAGGTAGCAACATAACGAAGTTGTTTGTGAGCTGCAGGAGTCGAAAAATTGAGAAACCGTATTGCAGAATGACAGATCTTGTGCATTTAACTTTCAACGGACACAGATTTGGAGGCCCGACTAAGGGTTTGATTTTATCTTGCAGGAGGCAGATCCCAACATGGGTCATATGGTGGTTGGAGGACTACGAATCCCAGAAGTCCAAAAATGACGTCAGCAATAAATGCTACGAAACAGGACGAACCAGGGACTTGTTCTCTTCCGACGTCTGTCGCTGCATGCCCGCCCCGTGAGCAAGGAGCATAAGGAGCTCTGAAACGCGCTGGGGCTTAATGAAATATCCAGCGCTGTGTCCCGTTGTGGTGGACCCCCGACTCCCTCCACAAATTGAAGAGATGTGGCTGCCCCGGGTGGGAACCAGGGCACTCCCAAAACAAAAGGGAGTCATCAGGTGCCGCGAGGCCCTGGGGCTACCCCTACGGCCCCCCAAAAATTGAAAAGATGTAGGTGCCTCAGGTGGGCACTGGGGTACTTAAAAAAAACAAAAAGTATCTGACTTTCACCAGCACCCACAGTGGGTCATTGGAGAGAGCCCTGCGAGGATCAAAGTGGCCCGGGCGCACTCCCCATGGCCTCCAACAACAACAAAAACTTTGATGTCCCTGGCTGACAAAAAATAATAATGAACCCCCCCCCAACCCAAAAAAAAGAATAATAAATGAGCAGCTGGGGTTATTTTGTGGGCTCATTTAAATATATATGGCTCCATAGTGGTGTCCCAATCTGGGCAGGGACACCACCAGCATGCATTTTTAAGTGTTAAGGGGCTGCAGTGAGTGCATCAGCCCAGCAGAAATACATAAGAAAATATATTTTATGTTTCATGAGGTTATAGATCATTCCCAGAGCTAGAGCTTGTTCTTCTGCTTGGGAATGCAGGGCATGCAGTGGTTCGTCTTATAGTTGTATTATGTGGCTTATAGAGTGTAAAATAAAGACACTTGACACTTGTTTAATGTTGCTTTCACTATAAATGTTTTATGTAAATGTTAATTGATGGATATTGCAATGATCCCTTGACAGAATCAATAGGTCTGGTTTGTATATATTGACAGTGACTCACATTAAAGGCATGCTACAAATGCACTGAAAAACTAAAGGGTAAAGTTATAGTTAAGTATTCAAAAAAACATTACCAAAACCACTGAATAAAAAGGAAGGTTGAAGGAACGTCATAGCTATGTGAAAATACCAGTTAAAATATACCATTTCCATTGAAGAAAATGACTGACATTCACCAGTTATATTTATCTCAAGTAACAATAACTTGTGCCCTAAAGTAACTATAACTCAATCGCCATGCACTGCTAAGCGCCTCACAGATTACATAATTTATGACATGTTGTTTGAGAACATTGATACCATTACTGAAACATCTGAAATTACATCATTGATGACAACACTGTGCCTGTCTGGGGTGCGAGTTATACTTAAGGGCAAGCTTTAATAACATAGAAAGATGATACCAAGTGATTGTTGTGTTGGGTTCAAAATCAGGGGCTTTCAGTAACCCGCTGAAAGGCCCAGTGGTCCCTTAGGCCTTGTCCTGATGAAAAGAGTGGTAAGTATTACCAGACACAGCAATTCAGGTAGAAACAGGGATAAGGAGTAAGAGAGAAATCCAGGACTGGAGCTCACCCATCGAGACTTAGTCTGTTTCAAGGGACGGCACCACGGCCTTGACAGTATGAATCTTGTATATATCTCAAGGAGTGGTTAATCGCAAAGAAAAAAGTAGTTTCCTAACAGTGAGCAATGGAAGATTAGAAGCCAGTCTGAGAGAAGGTAAAGAAGCATTGCTCCAGGTTAGGGACAAACACAAAATGGACAAGCTGGGACAAGGAAAGCCATTGGATAAGAAGCAAATAAATGAGAGGGACAATAGAGCCGGCCAAGGTGGGGAGGTGGCTGAACGCCCCTATACTTCTTTGGTAAACCAACAATCGTATTTTTTTCCCAACCCGACCGCTTACACTGTCTGCTAGACTTAAACTAAAAAATAGTTCACTGAACGTGAGCAGTAAATGGATACAAGTCATCCAATCAAAAGGATGGTAAAGAACCTGAACTTCATAGAAAGAGCAAGAAAGCTACTGTATAGTAAGGAAGTAAAGACAAGTAAGCCAAGCAATAGTAAGCCATGTACCTGGCCATAGTTCACTATAACTATTTGTATTTTCCACAATAAATCTTTGTCAACACACAAATCACTGATTTGTTCTTAATTAGAATTTTTAAAGTGTTTTCTCTCAGCTCCTTGAGTTAATTTTGTCTCTAGTATTGCAATGCTCGCATCAAGCCCCTTAAACTCACAGACTTCCCCTTTTCAAAGAAAGCTTATCTTTTTGTTTACATACAACTCCCCATCCCAATGCACAGAGGAGCTTATCGTAGCCAAAGCTGTGTATTTAGGTCTCGCCTACGCAGGGCGCATTTGTTGCATAGGAAACCTTTAGCTGTTGTTCAGCTCTTTTTCGAAGCACATACTCGTGCTTGTGGCGGCATGCACCTTGCGGGAGCGCACAGGGGCGCGCCACAAGCACAAGTATGTGCTTCGAAAAAGAGCAGACTGCGCGCTCCCGCACACACGCACGCACCACTCTCAAGTCCTTGCCCTGCACAACGAGCTCTGTCCACTCTTGCTGGAAGCCTCCCGTAGGTCTTGGTCTAATGCTGCCTCTGTTACCATATTAAACAAACCTACTGCCACTGCTTGTCGTCAGAGGTGCCATCTGTGTAGGTAAAATAAGTTTTCTTTAAAATAGGCATTATGGGCAGATCTTTGATTTGATGATTTTTACTGGGTTTTTGGGAACTACAGTGACAGCATTCACCCCTGGCACAGTTATGGTTTTTGCCACGATCAGTTGCATGCCTTTTAATCACAAGCCTGCTTGTTTGTATCATACACCCGCTAACCTAAGTAGGGCCTGCTGGAACCAGTTAACACAGATGCAAAGAAAAAGTACAATCTACATAGGAAGATTCGATTTCTGAATGTCTCTTGTGAGTCTCGCCCCCCTCACCCCTCGAAATCCAGGACCTCCCGTGTTGATTTAAAAGCAGCACTTTCAACCTTCAAAGTGTACCGTTGCAATGGGAATGACACAGCGCCACAGGAGTCTGCAGCTGTCGCGGGCATTCTCGCCCATCACATCCACTCCTTTAAAGGCAGGATAACTTCTCTGGAACCGTCACAACTAGAGCTTTCAAGCCGCTCGCATGGCCAGTGCAGCAGGACAAACATGCATTCACTGTCCTTGTTCCGCTGTCCCTCCCACTTGCACTGCCTTACGCTTCCCTGGCATCGATCCCATCTGCAAAACTGCTCTGAACTCAAACCCCCCCTTAACAGTATAATTTGCCTCATCTAATTCCCTTTGTCACATGTTGTGCCAATAAAGAACCTGGCAGGCGCTCTAACACTCATCGAAACCAACTTAAAGAGACAGGATTTGCAGACCACATAGAAACATGCAGAACATTCAAATGTAAGAAAAAATACAAGTTCGAAAAATACACTCTGCTTTCAAGGAGGACTGATATATGCCAGAAAACTACTACCGCGGCACGTGTGCCCAAAAATTAGCCATCGCCCAATAAAGGCTCCCAGGGCAGCATGCACGCTACAGGAAATAGAAATATAAAGCCACTCGAATTAAAAGAAGTAAATGCATACCAGCAATCTAAAACTCTAGCTTTTCTGGCATGTCCGGTATTTCTGAGAGACAGTGAAGTGAATGGTTACAAGAAATCAGTGACCAACCCTTAAATTGGTCCGTGCTCAAGGAGGCAGTGCTTAGTGAAACCATCAATGACAACCGCAGATGCCCTATTAGCTTCCATGGCCTCTTTAACACTTGCATATCACTTACTCTCTATTCGCAAAGCCAACAATATCTAGGGCCAGATGTAGGTAGCCCAATACCGGTCAGAAACGGCCGAAAATACCGATTTTCGGCCGTTTCCGACCGGTATTGAGCATTTGGGATGTAGGGGACAGAAAATCGTCTGAATCGGTAAATTTACCGAATCGGTAAAGTTACCGAATCGGTAAACATTCCGAATCGGAAAGTGTACCGAATCGGTAATTTTACGAAATCGCAACGGTTTGCGAATCGGTAAATTTACCGAATCGGTAAATTTACCGAATCGGTAAATATACCGATTCGGTTAATAAGAAGTGATAAAATTGAATATTGAGATGTAGGTAAGCTCTTAAATACCGAATTTGCTTGAAATTCGGTATTTAAGAGTCTGGATTGAAATCAGGTGGTAACCAGGTGCAGCCTATAAAAAAGGACCCAAAATGCAATACTTTTTTCACAATGGCGGCATTCTATGTCATTGCGAGACGGCTACAGCTACAGGAGGAAGGAGAGAGAGAATGGCAGAGACAAGAGCAGGCCTACAGACAGAGGATCACCTTGTTCATGCTCGCAGAGATACTCCATAGCTACGGGTTGGACCCAGACACCATCTTGGACCTCATCCGGGACCTCCAACCACTGTTGGAACACACTACCCCAAGGGCACACGCTATTCCACCCCACGTGCAGGTGCTATGCAGCCTACACCTGCTTGCGTCTGGGAGTTACCAGAGTGTGGTTGCTGCGGTAGGTGGGGTGACCCAGAGCAGCCTGTCACACTTTTTCAGAAAATTTCTGGACGCCATGTTGCAGAGAATGCATTTATACATCAGCTTCCCTGCAACGCACGCTGAACTGGTCAGGACCAAGACTGACTTTTATCAGATGGCGCATTTTCCAAATGTCATTGGCTGCATTGATGGTACCCACATCCCAATATGCCCACCTGCTGCCACAGAGTACATTTATAGAAACAGGAAATCCACACACACCATAAATGTACAGGTAATCTGTGATTCCAAATTTATCATCATGGACATAGTTGCCAAGTTTCCCGGGAGTACCCACGACTCCTACATATTTCAGAACAGTGGCATCTACTCACGGCTGATAGCGGGGGAATTTGGCGAAGGCTACTTGCTAGGTAATACACTGTGTGAATCTCCCTTGATACATATTGCAGCTGTATGTGGATATGTGCATGTGAGTAATGTATTTCTATTCTTACAAATAGGAGACAGTGCATATGCCCTTCGGTCCTTCATCCTCACCCCCTACCTCAACCCTTCAACACCCAGCCAGAGGAGGTACAACAGGGCACACAAATTGACCCGGAACATTGTGGAGCGAACCTTTGGACTGTGGAAGAGCAGGTTTCTGTGCCTGCACAAGAGTGGAGGGGCACGCCAGTACACACCAGTGACCTGCTCCAAAATTATTGCAGCCTGTGCAATGTTGCACAACCTTGCAGTTAAGAAGGGCACTGAAGTGGAATTATCAGATTTTGAGGATCATGATGATGACCAAGCACTGCCTGAGCCACACACAGCTGGACATGCAACACCAACAGATGGCAGACACAGACGGGAAGAGATCACACACAACTTTTTTTAAGTAAGTAAAGAGACACAGACAGGTGGAGTATGCACCCAAAGTAGTTTAATGTTGTCACTAAACAGGTATCCAAGGCACAAATGTACAACACAAACTTTGAACTTTCAAAAGTGTATGTCCAGGGTCACTACCCCATAATATTAACTGTTCATTTGCGTCCACGCTTAGCACTGTCAGATGTATGTGGCTCACTGTGTTCGCTGGGCATTTGGCCTCATTGCTATTTTGCGTCAACACCTCCTGACTGTTTATGCTTCGCGTGCATAGCAGGGAAGTGGCTGTGGCCAGGCGGTGAATTGCTTTGTTGTGTTGCTGTGCACGCTGCTTCTCCCTGCGCCTTGATGCTATTTCTGTGTCCAATTTGGTGCACAGCAGCTGCACCGATTGTGTCATTTCATGTATCCCTGTAGCCATGTTCTTGTTCACTTCCACCAGTTCCCTGATGCCCTTTCCAATTTCTTCCATATTGCTATTCAGGTTGCGCATTTGGCGTTGACAGGACATGATGCCCTTTCCCTGCATCCTCTGGATCTTTACCATGCTCCCCTCCAGGCCTTGGAACACACTGGACCCCTCCCCACGTGCACCTACACTCCTTCCTTGGACTCTGCGGCGTCTTGTGCTACTACGGACAACCTCTGCGCTGGACTGCAGTGTGGCAGATATATCATCTCCAGGCAAGATGTGTGTGTCTTCCACCTCCATTTCACTGGCAGCTGTCTCCATTTCTATCAGTGGGGGAACGACATGCCTCCTGCTTGGTTGTGCTGCAGGTATTTCAACATCCAGTGATGCTGGCATATCTGGTGAAGACATTAACAGAGAGGACTGTGAACGTCGTGGGGATGCCTGCAAATCTTGAGTGATTTCAGGGTCTTGGGAAGGCGGCTGGCTACTCGGTACACCTGTGTCCTGTGATGCACTGGGACTTGGCTCCTGACTTTCATCCCTCTCGGGTGCCGTGCCTTCAGTCTCCTGTGACTGCCTTCTGGATGTGTGACCTGTGGACATATGAGCGTATATCAGCTAAGCACAAATGTCTCACAGCCACTACAATTAAATCTTTTCAAATTGAACAATGTACATGTTGCCTGCCCTTCATTATGTCTGCAATCATTTGCCTAACTTGGTGGTTGCTGTGCTGTATGACATGGTCTTTCATTAACTGACTACATGTACCATAATGCATTGCTACTGTTTGGTGCTGGCACACCGGGACTGGGGTCTCTTAGCTTCAAGGGGTGAGGGAAGGATGAGGGTGTGAGGGGGATTGATGTGCATGCATCTTACCTTTTCTACTTGCAGCTTTGGCTGAGCTGTCCACTTCTCCCAGTGCGCAGACGCTTTCTGGCTCTAAGGTTGAGGCCACCATCTCCTCCAGGTCAGTGAGGGGGGGTGCTTTGTTCTTTCCTCCACCAGTTTGCGATGCCTGCTTGTGGTGGTCTGCCATTTTTTTTGTGAGGCTCCTCAGGTCATAGAACCTCTTTTTCAAATCCTCTGTGACTCTGGTGGTCACTCCCAGAGCATTCACTTTATCCAGTATATCTAGCCAAATCTTCCTTTTGGCAGATTCAGCCACGGTGAGGAACTGCCTGCCAAACAGTTTGTGGTGCACCTTCACCACCTCCTCCACAAGGACCTGTGGCTCCATGCTGCTGAATTTCAGCTTTCTCTTCCTCTCTGTCTGCTCTGTGTCTTTGCTGGTTGATATTTTACAGGTTTTAAACTGCACAAACTCTTTCTGCTGCAGCTCCCAATCTCTCTGCTCCAACTGCCACTCCAGAAGCTTCTAATTAGTTGCAGCTGCCTGTGTAGCCACTTCCTGGTAGGGAGGGGGAGGGTGGTAGCACCTGATTGGCTGTTTTCTTAAGCTTCACTTTTGCTTGCTTTCCGATTCGGAATTTACCGTATCGGTATTTACCATTCATTCCTATGGGCCAAAGGGGAAATGGGAAATACAGATTCGGTAAATACCGAATCGGTAAATTCCGAAAGTCCGATTCAGAATTTTATCGATTTGGTAATAAATACCGAATTTTTTCCTACATCTCATTTACCGATTCATGAATACCGAATCGGTAAAATTCGGTATTTAAGAATCGGTAAATGTGATTTACCTACATCTGGCCCCTAGTGTACTATATGAAGTGCTATATTATAGACAAGAATGCCACATACTTGCACATATTCTTCACTGCTACTTGCTTGGCATAGCCAATAGGTCTCGCTTTTGGGACCTTATAAGTATTTAGTTATGCAGCACAATATCCTTGGTGCAACAACATCAACTGTTGCATGGCTAAACACTTATAAGGTCCCAAAGATAAGACCTTTTGGCTATGCCAATGCTTATTGAAAACGAGCCTCTTGTTTGAAAAACAGATGTGGATGCAGGGTAAAATTAAATGAATAATTTGTCTGATGGAAAATGGCTGCCCTGAGAACTACGCTGTCCCGATGCAATCTTAAACTGTTTACATATGAATAAACCACTGGGATTAAAGAAGCACTTCAGATGCACAGTAGACATTAGTATGTGAAGTGATGATGCAAGACATTCTATTTTTCTAGTTGAGAATACAATGGCCACCATTGCAAACACAATCCTGGCCAAGTACGTGAATTATTACAGAAATGCACCTCGTCAGGAACTTCATGACATGCTTTCTGTTCTCTTGATCAATATTGACTGTTTCTGGGGGTGGGGACAACTACTCAGATAGCAATATTATGTCAAGAAAAAACAAGCATTGGCAAATCCAATTAATCTCGCCTATGTCTTAAAAAACATAGACAGCCAAACAGTGGAGCTATTTGTCTTTGTTAATGGTTTTTTCAGATGGTTGAAAGTAAAAAAAACACTATGATGCAGCCAGCTTTACTGCATTATAGAGCTTTCTTCTTTACTTTCTGCCATGCACAGCAGCTACGCAGCTGTACAACATGGCTAAAAAACATTGACAAAGCCAATGTATTTCAAATAGGCAAGACCAATTGACTTTGGCAATGCTTGTTAGAAAGAGCTGGTATTGCACACATGGGGACATTGGTGTTATCACTGTTTTGAATCATGAGCTTTTGTGAAACATTTATTCTATCTGCGTTCTGTTGACTAAACTCACACTGGCTTCTAAAGGAGCGTGCATGGTTGCACGCCATTTCCTGAAAGCATTACATTAAATTCAGTTCTAGATGATTTCCTTGATAAAAATGTCAGCAGAAGTGGCCGATCATTTGCCTATCTTTCCTGCTCCCCACTTGCCTGTAACCACATTTTGCATCGAAGTACAATTTCATAACCGTCACGAATCCGCTGTTGCTGGCGGGAAGCCTTTTCGTTAGTTTAGTCAAGCACAGACCTGAGGTTTGTTCGTGAATCTGGTTTTCTAAGGCCTCTGAGTCATAATTTAATCTTTGTCTTCAGGGCACCTCTTGCATCATGCAGCAGCAGCAAAAAACATCTCACCCAAGATCATACTGAGTTTGCCACAGATCATGGCCAAGATCATACCGTGTCCGCAAGAAGCTGGTGGGTGTTAGAGTTTTACCTGCGTAAGCATTAGAGGGAAGCTGGTGGGTAGTGGGTAATCTGTCCAAGCTCTTATCGGCTCCAAGTCGGCAGTGGGACAATGAGCGACTGTAGTACAATATTTTCCCAGCTGCAAGAGAGGTGCTGGGACTCCCACAGCGAGATGGGGGAGCCCTAGATGGCTCCATTTGCCACATAGGCAATGGGACTCCAGCGGAGAGCTGAGGCTAGGAGCGCTGCCTTATATTGCACCATCTACCAGGGAGGTGCCAGGTTTCAGTCTAGTTGTTGTCTTGGAGTCTGTGATGAGGGAAAGGTGCAGGGGGGTGGAGGAAGCAATGACAGGGGAATAAGGGCAGGGGGCAACATGAAGCAAGAACACGGGAGGGGGGAGAGAGACGGGGCAACAAACGACAATAGGGTAACAACACTGGAGAGGGGCTGGGCCAGTAACGGCAGAGTTGGGGGAAGAGGGAGGAGGAAGACCAGTCAAGCAACAAAGCATGAGGTGGACAGTGCAAGCAGCGACACACGAAGGCAAATAGCTACAGAGATATTTAAATTGCGCAGGAACAGTAAATCTGACCAAAGAAAGGAGGACTTGCGAACTAAACATGAGCAACGAAAAAATAATAAGCCTGGAGTGCCTGCAGGATGGGAGAGCGCTATCAAGGCTGGATGCCAAACATGCGTTCCATTTTGACAAGAGTGTCTGTGTTATCATTCTGAAGCTGAAAATGAGTCAAACCACAAAAACAATAGTACGCTGACAAACACATACATTAAGAATAGAGTAAGCGTGCATGTAACAGGGGCAGTCTGCATAGGAGGAAACCAAGCAACAAAAGGAGGGACAAATACAACTAAGTGACCAGTAAAAAATATGCATTTACAAGAGGCACTACAAAGAACCAATGGCAGCAATGGACGTGCACCTGGCTGTGCACTTACCCCAGAGAGTAGATACAGCTGTCTCGAAGAGACAGTGCATGCGCTGCCTATGCGAGACCTAAAAAGGAGCGCTGGTCTAGCCACAAGCAAGAGGGACTCTCTAGGATGCAGGACTGTGAGCAGTGACTGAGGCAGCAGGCGGCCTTTCTCTCTCTGAGCAAATTTAAGTGGCAGAGGAGCACTACACCGGTGTCCTGAGGCTAATACTTCTGTCAGGTCTCTTATCCTCCTATAAATTCAGCACTGCCAGAGGCCGCCATGCCTGCATTGACTCAGCATAGCTTGGTGTAAAGTGGACCTGCAATATATCAATAAAGACCTACTCTGGACTCGGACCAATCATCTTTCCAAGGACCCTCGGGCAAGGTAGTAAACTCTCCTCCCAAAGCATAGCTTCTAAAGAATGCTACTCGTAACCGGGCCTCGGTGTCCAAATTTAAATGTTTGTCAATCACCCCGCTTATATCCCCATATGTAAATGCACAGGAAATAATGTGTGAGAGGTCCGAAAGTACCTCACGTAAGCACCACCAAGGGAGCTGCTGGTAGGTTCTCACCAGTCTGCTCTCGTTTCATCATCATTGGTGACTTTCAAGACCAGAAAATGAAATCAGTGACAACTGAAAAAAGACAAAAAGAAAAAACTAGTGATGTGTAAAAGGATGCACAACAAATGCTTTGCATGTGCTATCTCACTACAACCCTGTAGTGAGAAAAAAGGGGAACTCGCTTCTCCAAACTAAAAGGAGATATCGCTGTCCCGCAACAATGCCAACTTTATTATATGCCGTGAGCCCACTCAGATTAAAAACGGAACACACAATGTTGCAAACCACTTCAATCAGGGAAGGCCAACATGTTTTATTGCCAAAATACCTTACGGCAGTTTCATCAGGGCTCGGGGTCAGTCTTCGCCTCACTAGTGTTTCATTCTGAGCCTGGGGCAATAGACAAACAAACAAGACAAATACAATGCCACCCAGTCAGGATATCAAACATTTAAAATCTTAACACGCATATCAGCTTAACGTGTAACAAAAACAGGTGGTTGGCCCCAGCATTCATACCGGCTACCCACCTCGTGGGGGGGGGGGGTGTTCTCCAAACGTTGATCACACCACCCCTGTGTGTACGCATGGTTGCTGCCCGTCATCCTGTGGATATATGCGCTATATTAATTCAAGGTCCCGAGACTCACTTCAACATGAATTGCCTCTTCTCTCAACCTAGTTGGCAACACACACTGCAGACCCAGGGACACTCTTGAATAACCTCAAGCTATATGTACTCTCCTATATTCCTTTTGTCTAAACATTTTGAAGGAGGATTGTGGCATTCTTTTGTTTTATCCTGTTTTCCTCTACCCACCCTCCGAAATACCCCCTTCGACCGACTTCCTTCCCCAACCACCAATCTTTCTCCTCCACTTTCCAATCCCACTGGCCAGTGGTCGTAGGTGGGTGTATGTGTTATAACGATAAGCAATAAACAGATTTGAACTATAAACAGTAGTGTAGCTAGCCCTTTAGCTGCCCGTGGCGGTCCCTGTGTTTGTCGCCCGCGACATATTGAAGAGCAGGGGTGGGAGGGACTGTCAAGATTCCACTGATTGCCGCCCGTGACAGCAACATTATAGAGAGGGGGTGCTGGCGATTGCTGCCTCAAGATGGCAGGTAAGAGTGGGAGGAGGCTTTCGCCCCCAAAACTCGTGCCTCCTGGGACGCCATTGATCATACAGCAACAGTGCGGTGTCCTGCATCTGCCAAGTTGTCTTTCACCTGTGTTCCTGCATAGTATCCTTTAGAAGTCCAAAAGGAGTACAAAGAGCTGGCTTCAGAACTCCAGTGCATATATGACACTGGGGGTGCCGACATGAAGCCCGGGCCAAAGTGCAAGGTGCACCACCTTTGACCTCAAGGTATAGATCACCCAAAATAAGAAAAAATTCATGCTAATCTTCCTTGGCCCAAATGAGGGAGGAACAGCAAATGGTTAAGGAGATGATAATTGGGAGGTCACATACTGGTTCTACCAAATTTGTTAAACATGTTGCTGGTCAGATCACTCCTTGGCTTTGTTGGAGCCCACATTTTGTTATTTTCGTTTGTATGGGTGCATTATAATCATGGGTATGTTGCACCTGCATATAATCCTTATTCTGATAACATTAGGAGGTCTCACAGATCCAAAACCTCTCTTGTGTCCTTCTTCTCAGCTTTCTCTTCCTTTCACTTTCTTTCCTTCTTTCTTTCTCTCACTAAGCCACGTCCGGTGGGGTTAGCCAAGCACATGTGTTGGAGCCATTGTAAACACTGTCATACAAGCCACGTATGGCTACCCCTGTAATCGAAATGCTAATGTCTTGGAATATAAGTTCAATAAAATACTTTGAAAAAAAAAAAGAACTTGAACTCTCTATCACCACCTCAATATAATTTGTCCATCTCATACAGTAGCTACGCGCGGAGATACCCCTTCGGGGCTGATTCAGGCGCGCTATAAGATTATAAATAAATAAATAAATAAAAAAAATAATAACATGAAAATCGATGTAAATATGAAGAAATTAACGGTGCAACTATGTGTGTTTAGATGAAATCACTAACATGCAGTACTCGTACACGATGCTGATAATTATTCACGTATTTGATGTGCTTATGTAAATGTTAATTTAGAAATGCATCGTAAATGATGTTTATTTCACATGTATGATTTTACAAGGCCTTTTTTGCCACTTCTTATGTTGACCAATTTCTGTAGGCATTAATTGTATTTTCCCCTGGAAACTCTCGCATTAGACTCGCTAGTGAATTTCATGTGCATGCTGGATTTGGCATGCCTGGATGGTGTGAAGCTGCACTGTATCCTGGAATACAACCTGCAGGGAAGTTTCTGAGTTAGGGACAGAGTCTGGGGGACTTCTGCCTTGCCTTGAGAGAGACAGTATCTTAGAAAAAACTCTGTAGCTTTATGCTACTTGACCTATCCAACGTGAGTGGGCTTCTTAGGAAGCCTCCACGTGCTGCCACCTTCCCGTATCTTGCCTTGGGAAATGCTAAGTAGGGATGTCACGTTAGTGGTAGTGTAGGAACAGACTAATGCTTTACACCTACGAACCTCCAATGAGGAATCTCGGTGTTAGTGGCATCATTTTCTGTATCCTGATTCTTGAACTGATTATTCTGTGCATGCTGCACCGTCTTAATTTCACCCGTAGGTTTGGCTTTGTATGAGTTCTAATCTATCTCTACACCCTCATTATGAGGTGACTGTATGTCCAGCTGTTTTTGGCTTTGTAATAAACTAATAAAATCATATTCGGGAGTCTGTGATTCTTCAGAGTCATAGTTCATTAGGAATGTAATGATTGATTGGCTAACGATTCTTTCCTCCTACCCACACTTTCATGCTGACAAAAAGAGACATCAGCCAGTCGTTTCAGAGTAGATCTAGAACATGGAACCCGGCCCCTTCAGATTGACTCAGGTGCTAGTTTTACTTTGGTGCTGTTGTAGGAATTATCTCTGAATTCAGTGTTTAATGTAGCCCAGAACTATATTTCTTTCATTTACCCTCCAAATAAATGTGATCTTCAAAACTGCATTACGCCATTTATAGCTACTCAAAATGGTCCTGCCGCTGCTCTACAGTTCTTCTAGTAAAAGAAAATGTGTCCTTTAAACCACTCTGCCTCATACACAAGGTGCTCCATGGTAATTTACCAAAATGTATGCCACCAAACCAAAAAGCTTAGATCCGCTAACTTGTGAAAACTGCTCACTCTCTCGCTACGCAGCCTAGTTTCTGGATAACTCCACAGGTGATTAGCCGCGCTCTACAAATCCAGACTGATAGAATGATCCATTGATTGATCCATGCCTCCTCTTGGTGGAACTTCCTACCTCTTCACTTGAGAATGGATAAAGACTACCTCAAATTCAGAACACCCTTAAAGACTCTCCTCTTTATTTTGATAATCATCAGTCCCCTCAAAGTTTTCAAGCGTCTAGCCCAGTTAGACTCCTATTCACCCAGGCTATTAGGACTCTGCCTCTCTCAAGCCTTTACCATCCAGTTGAGGATGTTTGATGGTGGACTTTTTCCAAGTCTTCTCCACTACCAGATCTAGCAAATTTATAATGCATACTGCCACTCCCTGGAATAGTAACCCTTTACGAAAACCACAGTTAAAATAAAATATGAATGAAACTACTGAGAGAACTCCGATACGTAGGAGCAAGGTGCTGCTCCAGGGTGAGGTAAGCCATAATGGACTAAGCCCAAGTGCAACAAGCCACCGTCTGGCGATACACGTACTGGTGCTCAAAACGGACCCATTCACACAACACTGAGGGCCGGATTCACAAAGGGCCTCCGCACTCGTGGAGAAGGCCAGGCAGTCGTTGGGGGAGTCTCCACACTCGGGCGGAATTACCGCAATGAGAACTCTCATTTAGTAGAGTCACAATACATACAGTTAGAGAGATGTGAAATACTCCAGTTATGGGCAGCTGGATACATTTTAACAAGAGGATCATTAGGCATCACAGCAAGGGACAGGTAAACAAATCAAAGGCCTGTACCGCTGCATACCAAATCACCTCTCAGTAACCATTACTCGTCTCATAATATGGTGAGGAGACAATGAGAAGGATCAACAATGGGTGGAAATACACTTTTTGGTTTAGCCACATTCCAGCAGAACTATGGTCTGATGATGAAGAAAAGAAAAACAGATTGAACTTTCTCTATTGACCTCGGAATTAAAAGGTGGATAGAAGAAACAAGCATTGGCAAAGCCAATGTGTCTGATTTATGTGCACTAAGACGAAGGAGAAAGGTAACTGCTGGAGAGGGAGAAAGTGGCCTGTCAGGACAGTAGGCAAATGTGTGTGCTACTTGTCAAGAGAGCCCCCAGGTAAAAAAAAAAAAAAAAACTCTGGGATCTGTGAAGATGTAGAAACTATCCCGGCAGAGGAGAAAGGAAATCACCTGCTGTGTGCAAATATAGCAGCTGGAGTAGTAGCACTGAGCCCTCTGAAGAGTGAAAACATGCCCGGCAGAGGATCAGAGAAAAAATACTGAACACATGTGACAAAAGTGGTTGACTGAGGAAAGTGGTTGACTGAGGAAAACGGAAAACACTGGGTGCTCTGAAAGAGCCTACTGCAAATGAAGAGAGTAGGGCCACCAGGGTGGGAAGGGGTGTGCACAGGCAGAATGATACAGCAACCATCCAATAAACAACTGCACTATCAAGTCAGACCTAAAAAACAAAGGATGTGCCAGAAAAGTCGAACAAGGTCGCAGAGGCACGGATGTGACCCTGCCCGTTCCTTTGTTTCTCCCTGTCTTATCAACATCACCTTTACAAAAAAAATAATAAAAGAGACGCCACAGCATTAATATAATTATTCAAGTAAATCAAGTACTTCTTCTTCATTGAAACCGAGAAGGTGTTTTTTTTAGGAGTGTTCTTTTGGGGAGTGGGTGGAGGAGTTATAAAATATATTTTAATTATTTTGGATTACTATCGTATTTATTCAAAAAAGCACGCTTGTGTACTTTACAGAAGGTAGTAGACAATTGGATCTTTAATACCATTGTGTGGAAGATTCTGAAAGCACAATTGGGTAATCAATCACTATATAAAAGTCACACATAAAGGGGAATTAGTCTGGAATGTCTTCTTGAAGAAGATAATCTGGTCTGTAGTTTCTGCCTTTCATGTGAAACTCCTTAAGGCTAGTTTGACTTGTTCATACAAGGGGTAACAGTCAAACAATCTAAAGATGCCAGAAAGAGCGGCCCAGCTCAAATTGAAAGTGAAACTGAAAGCAAATAACCTACAGAAAGTATCACTAGAACTGCATTAATCTTTGACTGAATCTGTTGACAAGTTCCAGCAGGGAACTGGAATATTTGACATCACCGCGTCCACAGCTCTTCAAGGCATGTCAGGACACAAACTCGTTCTGTAGTGCATTCCCTATTTTCATTATTGCCTGGAAAAATATACGTTGACTAACTAGACGGCAGAAACGTGAATCTCCCCTCTCTGTCCTGCTTCCCCAGAGGGTCAGCCACTGCCAAATATGAATTCTACAATATGTGGTACCAGACTATGCCTGTCAGATTATTGACTATGGCCCAGATGTAGGTAAATCTGATTTACCGACTCTAAAATACCGAATTTTACCGATTCCGTATTCTAGATTCGGTAAATCAGATGTAGGTAAAAATTCGGTAATTTTTACCGAATCTGTATGATTCAATAATTACCGAATCGGTATTTACCGATTCGGTAATTGCCATTGATTCCTATGGGCCTACAGGTATTATTACCGATTTTGCAAGGGGAACAGGGTGTCACTTTGACACCCTGTTGCACCCCTGATTTTGGCTTGTGCACATACATGCCCCTTATGGCATGTATGTGTGCCACATGGCACAGGTGTACATGCACAGATGTGCATGTACACAGGAATTCGTTATTTACCATGCAATTGTATTACATGGTAAATAACGAATCGGTAATGGCCTGTGGCACTGTTTGAAGTGATACCTACATCTGGCTTTACCGATTCGGTAAATTTGAAGGCCCCTACATCTCCATTTGCAAATACCGGTCGGTAACGGCTGAAATCGGCCGTTACCGACCGGTAATTGCCGACCTACATCTGGACCTATGTGTTCTACAGTGTGGGACCAGACTATCGCTATCAGATAGTTCACTATGGATTCATCAGTGTGGTACCAGACTATCGCGATCAGGTCATTTACTATGCATTCCACAGTGTGGTACCAGACTACCATTGTCAGATTATTGACTATGCATTCTACAGTGTGGTGACAGACTATCATGGTCAGATTATCGACTATGCATTCTACAGTGTGGTAACAATCTACTGGTGTCGGATCATTGACTACGCATCCTATAGTGTGGTACCAGACTATTGTTGTCAGATTATTGGCTATGGATCCTACAGTGTGGTACCAGACTACCCTAGTCAGATTCTTGACTATGGATTCTACAGTCTGGTACCAGACTATTGTTGTCAGATTATTGACTATGGATTCTACAGTGTGGTACCAGACTGCCCTAGTCAGATTATGGACTATGGATTCTACAGTCTGGTACCAGACTATTGCTGTCACATTATTGACTATGCATTCTACAGTGTGATAACAATCTACCGGTGTTGGATCATTGACAATGCATCCTATAGTAGGGTATCAGATTATAGTTGTCAGATTATTGACCAGGGATTCTACAGTGTGGTACCAGACTATAGTTGTCAGATTATTGACTATGGATTCTACAGTGTGGTACCAGACTATAGTTGTCAGATTATTGACTATGCGTTCTACAGTGTGGTAACAAACTACCGTAGTCAGATATTTACTATGCATTCTCCAGTATGGTACTATTGTTGTCAGAATATTTAGCATGTTTACCTTTTACGGGACAAAGCCCGTGTTCAGAAATTTATTGCGCATATCTCTTTTTTTACTCCTCAGAACCCTTGTTTGTCACTCAATTTTCAGGTACTTTTCCTTACTGCGCCCAACCACCTTTTACTAGTCAACTCTGATTCACGCTTCCGTTTCTCCTACTTTTCTCTGGAGCCTCTCTCAAGAGCTTTTCAAATTTCTGCTACTATTGTGCTTATTATTATCTAATTTTTGTATCGATTGTGATAAGAATGTACCATTATGAGAGTCTACGTGTCAATGTACAACTACTATTCATCACATTAATCCAGACCGTTCTCAAAATACTGGGGTACGCTAGCAAAACGTTTTTGTAAACTAGCGAATGTAGCATCGTTTATTACTACTCAGACTGAGCATTTCACATATGTTTAGCCTCTTGTTTCCCCGCTACTATGAGGAGAGTTTTTGGTCCGGGCTCAGGGAACAGTATATTCTACAGTCCGGTTGGTTAACAAATTATTTTTTGGAGACGTTTCGATAGACCTGATCCTGTTGCATTTAGTTTTGACGGGATCCGCTTACTTCAAATGTTGCCTTTCTTAAATCTTCATTTTTACACATGTACCAGTTCCATCGATATTAATTTTGTGTCCGACTGTTTCATTTAATGATATTTGACTCCACTCACGCGTCACCTCACAATCCGCCTTGTCCGTTTGATTCTTGTAGTGTACGTCCTTTTGAACAAACAGTTAAACATTTCAGCTTTTAGCATACTACCAAGATCTCAATTACTGACCCTTTCTCAGTTTTGCAAGTCATACGTGCAATATCTGTCACTATGGTTTCTTTCTCTTATACTCTGTGTGATGTTACGATTATCATGTTTTTTAGTTTCCTTTCCACATCATAGTGTTCGCACTCACGTGAGGTGTTCTTCCTGCGCATAATCACTTTAGTACGATTCATTATCATGTGTATTTTTCCATACCATACCATGTTTTCCACATTTCTTTCACCCCAAGCCCTGAGGAGTCACGGGTACAGCACCCGCATGACGAAACACGTGTCGGCTGGTTGTTTGCCTTGATGTTACCATTCCTTCCTACCAGGATGGTCTTAATATACTTCATTTGAAATCTACTCCTCAGACTTGTCCAACTTGTCTCATTAACTGCTTCTGTTTATTTACTATGAATATGATTACAATACTGTATACCTAGCGTGTGCATAGGACTTGTGTGTTGGTACCAGACTATAGTTGTCAGATTATTGACTATGGATTCTACAGTGTGGTACCAGACTATAGTTGTCAGATTATTGACTATGCGTTCTACAGTGTGGTAACAAACTACCGTAGACAGATTATTTACTATGCATTCTCCAGTATGGTACCAGACTATTGTTGTCAGAATATTGACTATGCATTCTACAGTGTGGTAACAATCTACTGGTGTTGGATTATTGACTACGCATCCCATAGTGTGGTATCAGACTATAGTTGTCAGATAATTGACTAGGGCTTCTACAGTGTGGTACCAGACTATCGCTGTCAGATTATTGACTATGGATTCTACAGTGTGGTAACAGACTATAGTTGTCAGATTATTGACTATGCGTTTTACAGTATGGTAACAATCTACCAATGTCGAATCATTGACTACGCATTTTATAGTGTGGTACCAGACTATTGTTGTCAGATTACTGACTATGTATTCTATAGTGTGGTACCAGACTATTGAAGTCAGATTATTGACTATGCATTCTACAGTGTGGTAGCAGACTACTATTGTCAGATTTCTGACTATCACTAGCAGGTCATTGACTATGCATTGTACAATGGGGACAGATCGTTCACCATGGTAACGGCTAGATTGTGGAACTCCCTGCCTGCCAACATGCTCTTGATTCAAACTAAAATGGAGTTCAGAAAGACTTCTAAGACTTGTTTATTTGGCCAAATTTAGTCTCCTGGAAACCTGTCTCTACTGCTTGTCCGCCACAGCTCCGGGACAACTCTGTTTGAGGTAGCTGTTGCGCTCTATAAAGCAGATATTATTATTATATTATAGTGCGGTACCAGAATATCACTGTCAGATCACTTAACTAAGCATTCTACTATCGTTGTCAGGTAATTCACTATGCCTTCTAGAGTGTGGTACCAGACTATCCCTGTCTGATCATTGACAATGGATTCCACAGTGTGGTACCAGACTCCCGTTGTCAGATCATTGACTATTCATTTGATAGTGTTGTACCGGACTGTCGTTGTTAAATTATTGACTATGCATTCTACAGCGGGGTGCCAGGCTATTACTGTTAGATCATTGACTATGCATTCTACTATCGCTGTCAGATCATTGATTATGGCGTCTACAGTGTGGTACCAGACTATAGTTGTCAGATTATTGACTATCATTCCACTGTGTGGCACCACACTATCGTTGTCAGATTATTGACTATACGTTTTACCTTATGATACCAGACTATAGTTGTCAGATTATTAACTATGCTTTCTACCGTGTGGTAACAATCTACCGGTGACGGATCATTGACTGTGCATTCTATAGTGTGGTACAGACTATCGCTGTCAAATCATTGACTATGCATTCTACTGTGTAGTACCAGTCTACCATTGTCGGATCATTGACTATGCATTCTACAGTGTGGTACCAGACTATCACAGGTAGACCATTAACTATGCATGATACATTGTAGTAACAGACTACTGTTGTCAGATAATTGACTATGCATTGCACAGTGTGGTACCAGACCATTGTTGTCAAATTACTGACTATGCATTCATCAGAATGGTTAATCAATGGGTAACGGGTGATGCACAGCAGTATTAGAAACAGTTTTTAATTAAGTTGAAAAAAAATTCTTGGGTGCTCGCGTGGGTAGTGTCTCCGTCCGAAACACAAATGAGAACTCTCAAAAGTAGTGTATGCATATGCAATGCTGATACATCCCCACATGCGGCACACCGGATAAAGAATGCTTCAATGATTAGTCGTTCAGTATATCGTGTTTATTGAGGCTAAGTTCATCCTCAAAACAAGGTTGATATTATATTCATATCAAACATATGTTCATATTTGTTTCCAAGATGAGGAACAATCAAGATAGGCAACTCCGATGCATTTCGGGCAGTGCCCTTTCTCAAGGAGTGCTGAAAAGAAGACAGGCAGGGGTCAGGATCGGGTATTGAAAAAACAAAAGTGAAAAACGCGTAAATTAACCGCGTGATTTAACAAAGACTAAACGAAAAACACAAGAAAGTTAAAGTGCCGATCAAGTAGTGAGTCCGTGTAAATTACGACAACAACTGAAGGCAAGTGAAGGGTCGTGTGTAATAGTGCGCTAGAAGCAAAGTGTGCTCATAATGAATACGGGCGTGGAGGGTAGGTTCACAAGTGCGAGGTGAATGAATTAACTTACTTGAGGTTCGATATAACGCAGCGCGTTACTAGCGGGTTCTGAAGCATGCCAGGAACGCTACAGGGAAGTTTCGGAAGTGACGACAGATGAGCTCGAGGGTGAAAAAATAAAATTAAAAAACGGACTGTGCACGGAGATAAAGAAGGGTGTATTAGCAGCGCGCCATGTTGGAATAATAAGAATGTGAAAACGATAAAGGTGGGAGAGTGAGGGAAACGTAATAACAGGTTGAGAAAAACCGGTGAAAGGATAAACAAAATTAGAAACACCGCAGCCAGAGACCTTCACCACACTGAGATCCTTTCGCCTCGGGCCTAGCCGCCCACCATCTTGCCAGTCTCTCGCCTCCTCCCTGTCTGGCTTGAGCGGTGCGCTTCAGGCTCTGGTGCGTCGTGGCTCCTGCGGAGTGATGCCTCAAGCCCCACTGCATCAAAACCTCATCGCCGGAGGCCTGTCCAGGCTCGGTGTGCTATTAAATTTCAGCTCTGTTAACCTCTAATTCTCTTAGGTCCATTGGCTGCACCATCTCCCTTATGTTTGGATACTACAGATATGCAATTGCTAGATTTGCTGTTATCAATTGCTGATCATATTAACAGAGTGGAAATCCTTTAAGTCAATATCATGTCATACGTGGTGGGCATGGGTATCGTTTCTCCGAGGGGCTAATACTTCTGTGGAGGAGAAACGTTATACGCCTTCTATTTCTAGAGTTGATTGGAGGTCTCTCGATAAATATATGAACTTGGCTTCACAAGGCTTGGTGGCTCAATATCCTTTTGTGTCTTCCTCTTAATTTATCTCCCTCATTGAAGCAGGTGTCCCGATCTCTTGCTTATCTTTTTTTTCTTCTCTCTTCTTCTTTTCTTCCTCCTCACTACTTTCTTCTCTCTTTCTTTCTTTTTTCTTTATTTCCTTTATTTTGTTAATTGACTTATTCAAGCAATACAACTCATATTTTCCCATTGTTTCTCTGCCTTTTAACATATTTTGATTGATACATAGATGTTATTTATGGCACTGATTTTATTTATGATGATGATTGCTTATTTATTTATTGTTCAAAATTGTAAGCTGTATTGCATAATATGGTATTTTAATTATTTTTACTCCTTTTCTTAAAATAATAAAGATCTTAGAACAAAAAAAATAAAAAATTGAAATATTTAAAAAAAACTTGCATGTACTGTACCTGATCGTGTCTGCTCACTATACTTTAGCTATGGAAACTCTGCTAATCCCTGGTCAACCTCAGCTTTTGCATGCAGCTTGTGTGGAGGGACGCAGCTCGTCCCCCTGCCCTCGATACTTCCGGGTGGGACACACAGTATTTAAATCACATGCATGCCCGGCCGCGCAGAGACAGATCGAAGCACGCTGGGAGGAAATCAACCTCTTGATTTTAAACATGTGAATTCTGTGTTTAAGGAAACTCGTTTTAAAACTTGCATGTACTGTACCTAATCGTGTCTGCACACTGAACTTTAGCTTTGGAAACTCTGCTAATCCCTGGTCCACCTCGGCTTTTGCGTGCCGCTTTTGTGGAGGGACGTAGCTCCTCCCCCTGCCCTCGATACTTCCGGGTGGGGCCACAGTATTTAAATCACATGACTGCCTGGCCGTGCAGTGGACACTCGCAGCGGGTGAGCCAAAGAAGCGCCAAAGGCAAGCCCGTTTGCGCCCATCCGCGTCCGGCCCGCGACCAGCGCCAGCCATGCTGCCTGTTTTCAGCCAGATACAAGAATAATAATGACCAGGGACCAAATCCTTCAGCTTAAGCCCAAAGGATGTCCTAATCCAAAACGCATGAACCCCTGCACACTGGATGATTAGGTACTTGGCCAGAGGCCCATTGCAAATACTGTACCTTGGAATTAAAGGAAAAATACCCAAGTAAGAGGTGTAAATCCTCTGATAAGGTCACACCTTCAGGCCTAATGACCGCCAGTAAAAGATCAAACGTCAATATTAAAGCCTGCTTGATAAACAGCAGGTTTCTTCCCAAGCACGCGGATGATATCTAGCTATTATTAGAAGCAAGAGCTTGGGATATTATATTCCTCACAGAAACATGGCTAAGAGAAAGCACCACCCCGGATTTCAGTCTGGCCATCCCGGAGGGCTAAAAAATGGTCACAGAAAATTGAACTGCCAACAGACTAGGTGGTGAACTAGCTATAATAATAAAAAAGGAATGGGAGATCTCACATTAAAGGATCGAATCCACTGACCTACTGTAAGCAATGTTCTTTAATGTTACAATTTCCCCCATTTTCTCCATTGCAGGAATGTTGGTCTATAGACCTCTGGGGTCCAAACCCACTGAGCTATGGAATATCTGCAACCTGATCGCAGACCTCTCATTGAAATATGCAAACTTTTTATTCCTGGGAGATTTTAACGTCCACATTGACAATACGCAATGTCCTTTGGCCTCTCAATTAGATGACACATTTAAAGGACTAAACCTCGACCAATTGGTCTCTATGTCTACACATGTGACAGGCCACATATTGGATCTTATTTTTACTAATATTTCAACCTTACTGACAGAGAACACGATCCCTCTTGCATGGTCGGATCACAGTCTGATACCTTTCAACTTAACCTCCACCACATACCATAGCCATAGGGAAATCAAACAGGAAGTCAAAAAAAATTGGAGGAAAGTCCCCTTCAAAACCATGGGCCCGGCACTACTTAACACCCCCTTATTACTTACAGGGGAACCTAACAGTGATGCGGCAACTTTCAATCACTGGGTCACCTCTGCCATAGACAAAATAGCTCCCATGAAAGCTATGAAATTAGCCCGGAATAAACCCTCAGCCCCTTGGTTCACGCCAGAATTACAAGCAGGAAAAAGCCGTTGTTTAAAGCTTGAGCGGAATTGGTGCAAAACCTACAACATTGAGATGAAAAACACCTATAGGAAAGCAGTAAAACAATTTCATAAACTAAAACACACCTCCATAAAGGATTATATTGCCAACCAAATCAGACAATTCGACTAAAGAAGTCTTCAAATTGTCCAAGATTTCCTGAAACCAGAGACGATGAAAAGCAATATAACCCCGCCCGATACTCTCTGTGAGAATCTTTCGATCTTTTTTCAAGAAAAAAGTCAAGACATTTACGGCTCATTTACTGAAACAGATACCCCTAATACACCTTCCTCCCCCCCACACACACCTGGTCGGAATTCAGCCCTTTTAACCCCGATACCTCTCACAGGCATTTGGTAAAAATTAAATCTGGATCCGTCATGGAATCCTGCCATGCTAGGTTTTTTAAACTACTTGCCCCACTGATTAACCCTCCACTGAATCTGCTTTGGAACGCATTACTAAAATCAGGCACTTACCCGCCATCTGGAAAACTGCACTTGTCCAACCTATCCTTAAGAAAGAGGATGCAGTTCCAGCTATTCTAAAACATTTGAGACCCATCTCCCTTTTGCCAGCACCAGGCAAGATCCTTGAGAAAGAAGTACAGAAAAAGCTATCCAATTTCCTAGAAACCAACAAACTTATACACGACTCTCAGTACGGATTTAGAGCTGGCTACAGCACTGAGACAGCTCTGCTGGGGGTAGCTAAAACAATTTGGGAAACCTTAGATAAGGGCAGCTGTGCAATGCTGGTGCTGCTAGACCTGTCAGCAGCGTTTGACACTGTGTCACACAAGAACCTCCTTGACAGGCTCAGGCAACTGGGAGTAAATGGGACCACTTTGGCCTGGTTCAGTTCCTTTCTTGAGGGGCGGTCCCAGAGAAAAAGGCTGCATCTCATTTCTCATCACCTCGCCCCGTGATTTGAGGAGTGCCACAAAGCTCGGCTCTTAGTCCTTCCCTTCTTAACATTTATCTTGCCACCCTAGACCCACTCGTAGAGCAACATGGCGTAAGTTTAATCTCATACGCTGATGACACCAAGCTGGTGTTCTCCTTCAAAGATCATTCGGAGACTGCATTCACAAACTTCAAGCAGTGTCTGATAGATATATCAGCCTGGATGACTTAGTACTGCCTTCGGCTGAACGCCGATAAAATGGAGGTAATGTTTTTTGATTAGCCTTCCCATCCCCATTCTGATCTGTGCTGGCCTTTACAGCTCAATCCTCCTCCACTTCCTGTGTCCTCGGCCGGAAATCTGGGTTTCAAATTTGACAACACCCTCTCATACAGAACCCAGATAGGACATGTGTCCTTGTCCTGCTTCTAGAAAATGAAGGCATTGCGAAGTTTTCTCCACCTCCTACCAATGGACTGTAGGAAAACAATTGTCCACGCACTTATAACATCACAACTAGACTACGCTAATAGTCTATATCTGGGCATACCAGCCTATCTGTTCAGGAAACTGCAGATAATACAGAATGCAGCCTCAAGGCTTACCAGAAATGTCCCGCTAAGGCATCACATATGTCCCCATCTGCGTAGTCTACATTGACTGCCCGTAAAAAAACAAACAGAATTTAAAGAGCTCACTCTTGATTACAGGTCAATAAACGGTGTTGGCCCCCACTATCTACGGAAAAGAATCCTTAAATCCCATCAAACAAGAAACCTAAGATCTAATCATCTTCAACTCCTTGCCACCCCTCGCTTTGCCAACGCTACAATAGGTGGGAGGTCCTTCCCCGTCAGAACCACGACTCTATGGAACTCCTTACCCGAACATATCAGAAAGGCCAACTCGGAGTGTAGCTTTCTGAAATCCCTGAAGACGGTGCTCTTTAGTCGTCCCTAACACCTTGCGGAATCCACATACTCACCCCACCTCTTTATATCTGCTGCCAGCGCGGGACACTCCTGTTGGGAGTAGCCGCGGGCTCTATAAGCTGCATAATAATAAAATAATATTAACATACTGTTTCTGTTTTGTGGAGAGCTCATGAAAAACCTGCTGAATGGCCTTTTTCATGTGACTCTGACTTTTGACCAAGCACATTTCATATGTTTAGCTATTCAAAGATAGTTTCTATAATGTTATACATATTATAAAAAATTGGATAATTTATCAGATATTACATTATACATTTTTTTGTACTTATGATGAAATGTCACTGAAAGTGTCACAAGTAAGGCATTCTAACGTCACACATATGGACACTGAATGCATGGAAGTGTCACACATGAGGAGGCTGAAAATTTGGCAACTATGCCTCTTCCTAATCGAAGTTTTAACAGCAACACTGGACAGGTGGGCAACTAGAGCCAAATTTCGGGGGGGGGGGGGCTGAAAATATTTCGGGAAGGGGCTAATTCTTCCAACCACAGACAAAGTGGCTGTGAGAAGGGATGACCACACAACAAAAGCCTCATTTACAATTAAATGGTCTTTTAAAGACCTGTTTAGTACTCGGGTGCAGCTGCAATTACATGCTCGCCAGCCCGCGAACACGACAGGGGGGGGGGGGCTGAAGCCCCGTGAGCCCAATGGGTGTTGCGCGCCTGACACTGGAAAAGAAACAACCTCTGTTTGACTAGATGTGAAAATCTTGTGTAGAATTCCTGTTGCTAGAGTTTGAAGAACTCCCCTGCTCCACTTACCTGTCAGTCCCGAGACTCACTTCAACATGACTTGCCTCTTCTCTCAACCTTGTTGGCAACACACACTGCAGACCCAGGGACAGTCTTGAATAAACTCAAGCTATATGTACTCTCCTGTATTCCTTTTGCCTAAACCTTTTGATGGAGGATTGTGGCATTCTTTTGTTTTATCCCGTTTTCCTCTACCCACCCTCCGAATGACCCCCTTTGACTGACTTCTCTCCCCAACCACCAATCTTTCTCCTCCACTTTCCATCCCCACTGGCCAGTGGTTGTAGGTGGGTGTATGTGTTATAATGATAAGCAAAAAACAGTTTGAACTATAAACATTGGCATAGCTAGCCTTAAGCTGCCTGTGTCCCTGCGTTTGCCGCCCGCAACGTGTTGAAGAGCCGGGGGCTGTCAAGATTCTGCCGATTGCCGCTCCATGACAGCAACATTATAGAGCAGGGGGGTGCTGGCGATTGCTGCCCCAAAACGGCAGGTAAGAGCAGGAGGTGGCCGCCGCCCCCAAAACTCGTCCCTCCTGGGACGCCATTGATCATAAAGCAACAGGGCGGTGTCCTGCATTTGCCAAGTTGTGTTTCACCTCTGTTCCTGCAGAGCATCCTTTAGAAGTCCAAAAGGAGTACAAAGTGCTGGCTTCAGAACTCCAGTGCATATATGACACTGGCGGTGCCGACAGGAAGCCCATGCCCAAGTGCAAGGTGTATCACCTTTGAACTCAAGGTATAGTTCACCCGAAATGAGAAACAATTCATGCTCATCTTCCTCGGCTCGAATGAGGGAGGAACAGCAAATGGTTAAGCAGATGATGATTTGGAGGTCACAGACTGGTTCTCCCAAATTTGTTAAACATGTTGCTGAGCAAGTCACAGAGCGCACATTTTTTTCTTTTAGTTTGTAGCGATGTATCATCATGGGTAGTTCACACTTGCATATAATCCTTATTGTGATAACATTAGATCATTAGAACTTGAACCGTAATAACATGAAAAGTGATGTGTTAGAGATAATACAATGTAAATGTGAAGAAATTAACGTTGCAACTATGTGTGTTTAGATGAAATCACTAACGTGCAGGACTCGTACATGATGCTGATAATTATTCACGTATTTGATGTACTCATATAAATGTTCATTTAGAAACGCATCGTAAATGATGTTTATTTCACATGTGTGATTTAACGAGGCCTTTGTACCATTTCTCATGTTGACCAATTTTTGTATGCCTGAATTGTATTTTCCCCTGGAAACTCTCGCATTAGACTCACTAGTGAATTTCATGTGCATGCTGGATTTGTTCTTTCTCACGTTTCTGTAGCCGGTGGAGAAATTCCTCTTTGTTAGCTAAATAATGTCTTTTTTTAGGATTTAGGCATAGGGAGGAGAGGATACATTGAACAGCGATACTGATAATAAAGAACTGTAGTACTTTCTCATTAGAGTGAGCCTGGGAATCAAGGTCATCCAGCCAAGGCCTGGGAGCATTGCTGCTGTGTGAAAAGTTACCTACAAGGAGGTGGCTTAACTGGATGTGGTGATGCCGCAATGTATCTTGGGATACAAGCTGCAGTGAAGTATCTGAGTTAGGGACAGAGTCCGGGGGACTTCTGCCTTGCCTTGAGAGAGGCAGCATCTTGGAACGAGCTCTGTAGCTTTATGCTACTTGACCTATCCAACGTGAGTGGACTTCTTAGGAGGAAGCCTTCACGCGCTGCCACCTTCACATATCTTGCCTTGGGAAATGCTAAGTAAGAATGCCAAGTTAGTGGTAGTGTAGGGCAGACTAATGCTTTACACCTACGAACCTCCAATGAAGGGGAATCTTGATGTTAGTGCCATCATTTTCTGTATCCTGATTCTTTTTTTTGTTGTTGTTTTTTTTTGTTTTGAAGTTCAACAAAAATCTTTATTGTCACATAGTTGCTGAAATGAACACAGCCAATGGCCTACAACCCTGGGGCCGGCCGCATTAGGTAAGTTAACAGGACGGTCTATAACACAGCCTTTCAGCCGGCAACCCGGGGGGCCGGCGGCAGATGTTGAAACAATGAGATGGCCGTATATCGTGTGGAATATTCACAATTGTCCACATTGTTTGTGTTTGACTTCTTGTTTTTCAATTTTGATGCAAACAAACGTAACAGAAAACCTAAGAACACCAGGACAATACTGCACTCCGTCGCCACCTGTGCGTTACATAACTTTAAGTACGTTATTTTTAGGTCTGATTCATCATGTTGTGCTAAGTGCGGTCAACCCGCACGGTAACATAGTCGACCATAGTCGTCAACAACCTTTTATACAGCATCCTCACCCTCCTCAACGCTCAGCAAGTAGTCCGACAAGTGGCACCAGTCGTCTTTGGGGCGTGATCTGCTGGGCAATTCTTCTTCATATGTGTGCAACTTGTCTCTGCAATATGTCATGTCATTGAGCCATGTCTTGATATTCGGTACATTTTTCCCCTCCCAGCACCTAGATATCTGCCTTTTAGCTAGTAATAGAGCTATTGAACAGAACTTTCATTTTCCCGCTTTCACATTTGACAACAGACCCAGCAGGCATATTTTCATGGTACATACTATGTCAACACCCACCATCTTACCCAGTAGAGTTGTGACCGCCCTCCAATAGGCATGTATCCTGGGGCAATGCCACTCTAGGTGCACAAAATCCGCTTCATTATGACCACATCTTTTACACCTGGCATCCTCACGTAAGCCATATTTATGCAGTCTCAGTGGTGTGTGGTACGTTTGATGTAGGTATTTGAGATGAGTGATACGTAGGTTCCCATACGGGGTGAGCAATTTAAGGAGTGTGCAGGCGGCAGACCACTCCTTCTCAGTTAGTGCTTCTGGTAGAGAAGCATTCCACCGCTGCATTGCTTTATCTGAATTATATGGGATTTCGCTCTGAGCTGTCTTATATAGTCTAGATACCAGATGGGATGTGTTAGATGACGTGATAAACAGTTGTAGTGTGTGCAGAGTTGGTGGCTCGGCTGGATAGTCCGTATATAATTCTCGGAGAGCCCTGTGCAGTCTATAATACGTAAAGCGGAAGAGTGGTGTGGGGTTACTTATATAAGACAGGTCCTCCTCCCTGCGAAAAGTGCCGTCTTGATACAGATCACCCATTGCGGCTATGCCTATGTTTTTCAGTATGCCCATGCCCACTTGTTCGTCAGTCACTGACAGAGCAGGGTTGTGATGCAGTGGTAGTGCCGGGGCATATATCGGTAGCTTGTGAGCCATCCTCCCTAGTGTCTTCCATGCTCGGACTGTGGTGTCTATTGTGTTAATGTCCCTTGAGTGTAGGGGTGGTCTCTCATGTGTTACTATCGCAGTCAATGGTATCGGCAACGCATCTCCTTCCTCAACCGTTGTGTGTGTTAGGTAAGGGGTAGGGTGATACCAATGCGCCGCATATTGGGCCTGTGCGCACAAGTAGTAGAGCCTGACGTCTGGTACACAAAAACCACCTTTGTCGTAGGGCAACGTCAGTGTACGCAGGTCAATGCGGGCTTGTTTGCCTGCCCAGATGAGTTTCAACACCAGGGATGTGATATTTTTAAAGACAGCCTTAGGCGGTGTAATTGGTATATTATTGAATAAATAAAGGAACTTGGGTAGGATGTTCATTTTGACTATTGCTATCCTATCCGCCAGGGATAGTGGAAGTTTTATCCATCGTGCCACTTTACCCTCGAGTTCTGTAATTACCCTGCCATAGTTGGTCCTTATCACCTCCTCAGGATTCCAACTGTACCAAATCCCCAAGTATCTCGTAGGTTCAGTTTGCCAGTCCAAGGGGAAGTCAGGGACATGTGGCTCGGTGGAATCCGTAAGCGGAATGATTAGTGATTTCTCCCAGTTTATTTGCAACCCGGAGTGGCGACCAAACCTCACATATTCACGCAATAACGGGCTAAGATTCTGTTCAGGGTCTCGCACATATAGGAGCATATCGTCAGCGTACAACGAAATGTGTAAGGGTCTCCCAGGGAAGTGCAGAGCCGAATGGTTATGTGTTTGCCTAACGATGCATGCAAGCGGTTCCAATGCTAGGGCAAATATCAATGGTGACAGTGGACACCCTTGTCTCGTTCCTCTAGCTATACTGAATGATTCCGAAATATATCCATTTACCCTTACCCTTGCCTGTGGGTTCGTGTACAGCAGTGTCACCCAGGTTATAAACCTCACCGGAAATCCCATTCTCTGCAAAATTGTACGTATATAGGACCATTCGATGGAGTCGAAGGTTTTGGCCGCGTCGAGCATCACCGCTACCGCTTTAGTCTGAGGAGTCAGGTAGTGGGATAGTGCGAATAGTGTTCGTGTATTGTGTGACGTGTTTCTCGTAGGGATGAATCCTGCCTGATCAGGTAGTACCAGATTCGTCATCAGGGGTTGTAAGCGCTCAGCCAACAATTTGGCCAGGATCTTTGAGTCTACATTTAAGAGGGACAGCGGACGATATGAGTCACAGAGGTCCGGTTGTTTACCTGGTTTTAGAAGGGTGATGATCATTGCCTCCCGTAAGGACGGGGGTAGTGTAGCCTGATCAAAGGCAGCGCCATACATTGCAACCAAATGGGGGGCTAGTAGGTCTACAAATTTCTTATAAAATTCACAGGTGTACCCATCAGGCCCTGGCGCTTTCCCATTGGGGAGCGCAAGTATTATGGCGGTCACCTCCTCTACTGTTATGGGTTGCGCCAAGTATTCTCTTTGTTGATCTGATAACCAAGCTATTGCTATGTCTTGCAGATAACTAAGGGTTTCCTGTGATGACGCCTATTTCTGCGAAGTGTAGAGGTCTGAGTAGTTGCGAACAAAGCTGCCAAGTATTCCCTCAGGGTGAGTGTGTAATACACCATCTTTGTCGCAAATTTGAGTAATCGTCTGTACCCCTCTCCCTCCACATATTTTCTTCGCCAATACTCTTCCTGGTCGTCCGCCCTCCCCGAACTGTCTAGCTTGTGGGCGTTTGGTGATATATTTCAGTTCATCATCTGCATATTGCTGATGTTCAGTGAGTGTCAGTTTAATCTCTCCCCGTAAATCTACTCTGTCTGTGCATGCATAATCCTGTTCCAGGCCCGTCAGTTTGCGTTCAAGTCGGGCTATTTGCGTTCTAATATCTTTTAGTATCCCTGCGGAGGTACTGATGCATACCCCCCGAATTGTTGCCTTAAATGCCTCCCAGATGATACAGGGGTCCTCAACCGAATCTACGTTTAACTGGAAGTACTCTTTAATGGCAGCTGTCACCGCATCAACATACCTGGGGTCTAACAGCGCCTGAGCGTTAAAGCGCCAGCTGAAGGGGGGGTACATGGTGAGGGACTTTTAGTGAGAGCACAACGGGATTGTGGTCAGACAGTGTGCGAGGGAGGGTTATACACTTCGTAGCCCATAATACTGCTGTATCTGTCCCTAGCCAAAAGTCTATCCTCGACCAACTGCCGTGAGCCATGTTTACGTGCGTTGCTCCCGGTGTAGTTGGATGTTTCACCCACCATATATCCCTGAGTTGCATTTCTGCCATAAGGTCCCATAGTTTCTCCCTGGCTTTCTTATGAGGTTCTGTGGATGTCGTGGATCGGTCCTCAGCGTTACGCAATGTTACATTGAAATCACCCCCCAAATCATCGCCGTGTCATTGAACTCCAGCAGGTGATCCCATAGTTCTTGGAAAAACTCCGGGGAGTCAATATCTAGCCCATATACATTCACTATCGTGATCATCTGACCTTTTAGCTTCCCTGACACAATGACATATCTACCGTTTTTGTCTACAATTATGCGTTCAATCCTATAATCAGTGCCTTTCTTAACCAATATCATGACCCCCCTAGAGTATGAGGAGTAGGCCGCCGAGGAGCACGACTCTCCCCAGCGTGTACCAATGGTTCTGTGTAGTTTAGGGTCCAGGTGGGTTTCCTGTAGTAACGCTATATCAATATGGTGTCTGTCAAGACAGGCAAATATTTGTCGAACCTTCTTAGGGTTGGTTAGGCCTCTGACATTCCACGTTAATAGATTCAGATTATCTCTGTTCATGACGTCTGCTCGACTATCTTCATATATATGTTAGCATAGTTCGACCTCACTAAGCCTAGCAGAGCATAGTATAACATCATGACACTTGTTTCAGACCGGTTAACATACATCCCGCAGCAGCGTTCAGCAGTGCATCTCTATCGCACAGGTTGTTCAGAAATCAACAAACCCTAACTAACCCACTTCCCACCCACTCCAGCAACCCAATTCTGCCGAAGCCATTTTACCCTAAAAACATCAAGTAACATCATAACTGTTCGGGGACCGCCCTTGTAGAGGTCCGCCGAGGGCGCATTGCAACATCCTAATTAAAGGACGTGGGCAGATCTATAAGTTGTAAACAGACCACGTCGGGTCGCATAGTAATGTTAACAGTATGAGACACTTCCATCGCTTATGTTGTCCATTAAAGTCTTAATTTCCACGACAAAAGACACTGAGCCCTCCAAAACAGTTTGTCTAGGTGATAGTCAGGGCTGTATGGGTCGCCTATATATCCTTGCAGTATGTTCCTCCCATCTAGCGGGACCAACCGGGCAACCTCTTAAGTAGATTAAACCATGCCCGTCGTTAGCAGGTCAACAGCACAGCAACGTGCCTCAGCGTCCACCTCCCACATTACCAGTAGGTGTCACAAGGCCATATTGGCAGTGTCTGGCCTCTAAGACGCCACCTTTCTACAAACAGAGTTCGTTGTGCCAGCAGTCGGTTAATGTCGGCATACATTATATCCCAAAATCTTACCGTTAGTCTGAATCTGTGTGTCTGTCTTTACGATTTGACCTTTTACCTTTGGTCACCGTTGTCTTGATGAAGTCCAGTGCAGCCTCGGGCGTTGACAGGAAGACCGGTTTTCCATCCCACGTAATTTTTAGTCGCGCGGGATACAGCATGGCATAGGGAATCTGAAGGTCACGCAGTTTGGCTTTGACGACATTGAATTCTTTACGCGCTTGTTGTACTGCAAACGTGAAGTCTGGGTAGAATTCTAATTTGTTTCCCCAATGTTGGATTTCACCTTTTTCCCGCGCCATCCTCAACACAGCATCTCTATCTCGGTAGTTTAGAACTCTTGCTATTATAGGCCTGGGTGGTGCTCCCGGTTTTGGCTGCGGAGCCAGGGATCTGTGTGCACGTTCAATGATGAAGATGGGCGATAGATTATCAGCGCCAAACAAGTCTTTGCATAGTTGCTCCACATATGGCTCCATTCGGCCTGTGTTGGTTGATTCCGGCAGCCCCGCAATTCATATGTTATTGCGTCTCGATCTGGCTTCCAACTCCTCTGACTTGGCTTTTATCACTTCAAGGACCTTCTCCATGCCCGCACATTTGGTTGTCGTGGTGCGCGATTCATCTTCTACAGTCGAGATCCTGAGCTCTGCCGTGTCTAGCCTTTCTCCCTGTTTGTCGAGTTTCGCCGCCATGCTGTCGACTCTGCCTGTTAAATGGTCTAGTTTGCCATTAATGTCCTGCAGGTTTGCTTGTATGGCTTTCAGAATATTTTCCATCACGCTCCCTTCTTGAGATTCTGTGTCCGGGTCATCCTCCGCAGCTCCATTTTGGCCTCGTGGTGTTTTCCGCGTCTCGAAGGAGAGTTTAGGCTGCTTATTATCAGGTTTCCCCATGATGTATGGTGCAGAGGGAAATATAGGACCACCAATGCCGTATGCAGCGTTACTGTGAGTACTGAACAGAAGTGTGCTGCTCGTGGTCTTGGATAGTTTATGGCCTGTCCGTTATGTTTTCCTCCCCCACTATCCACGTCTAGCAGCTCTCTCGCAGAGTCTGAGCTCCTCGTCTGTCGTCCGGTGGGCTTAACCTGGTGGCAATGGACGTCAGTGTGGTCCTGCGATGTGCAGACGCCGTCACAGACCCTGTGTGTAATGTATGTGCCGTGTCTTCCCTTGCTAGTAAATCAGTGCAGGTCCGGGTTATAGTTATCCATCCGGTTTCCCGCGTATCCACTTCCCAGCTCGGTGGTGTACTCCCAGTGTTGCCGTATTGGCCTGCTCGCCGAGTCCTGCAGCAGTGCCCCACGATGGAGTGACCGGCCGCACCAGCGTGATAGATCCGTGAGCTGCCACCAGCGCTCCCGCCAGCCAGGCGTTATCAGCAGCAATGGCGCCTCCACACAGCACCCTAGCACTCCAATATACCAAGATGGCAGTCCGTGTCTCTCCCCGTCGCGGCCGCTGTGGCGGGCGTGTATAGTCCTTAACGTTTTTGCGCATCTGCAATCACTCACGTTTAGAAGGCTGTACGCGCAGATCAAAGGTACCACACGCAGCTGAGCACTCCCGTGTCACCATACTTCATAGGATTGTCCAGTTAGTGAGCGCTGATGGGTTTCATATGCACAAACACTTTCCCTTGCCCAAGCGTGTGAGTTAGAGTGCATCATTTGGGGCCGGTCATGGGCGCCGCCATTTTACGACTCTCATTGTCGCAGCATACAGAGAGCAGTCTTTGCAAAGATGGGGGGGAAATGTCACCACGACGAGCGATGAGCGTGTATAAGTGCCCCCAGATGTGTGCAGGGCGCGCGTTGGTCTGATCATCGCCCGGAGGGGCCATTAGCTATCGGCCCAGCTTCATACCTGCAATGCCGCCATTTTAAACACGGGGGTCATGGCCGTATATTTTCCTTCATTCAGTCCGGTACCCGCTCTTCTGCCGCGATGTCCGTCCGACCGAATCTCCGCTCGGACTCATATTCCCGCAGCACCGGGGCACAGGGGGCAGCCTCCTTTTACAGTGCTGTCGAAGCCCGCCGCGTCGCTTCTAGTCCATCAGTTCACCATCCGCCATGTTGGACTCCGCGGCCGCTCGAGTCTCACAGCTGTAGCGTTGGCACCCGTAACGCAGGAGTCTTCTTATACAGTCCTGCTTACTCTCTGAGCGCTCCCATCCACTCTAGTATGAGCGTTGACCCGCCGTGATCCGCTTTTGCATGTTTATACTGCGATATTCCGATCCGCCCGGCGGAGCTGCGCAGCTAGGCAGCCATTCCGCTGTGCGCCCCCTAGCGCCTCCCTGTATCCTGATTCTTGAACTGATTATTCTGTGCATGCTGCACCGTCTTAAATTAACCCGTAGGTTTGGCTTTGTATTAGTTCCAATCTATCTCTACACCCTCATTATGAGGTGACTGTATGTCCAGCTGTTTTTGGCGTTGTAATAAACTAACAAAATCATATTCGGGAGACTGTGATTCTTCAGTGTCATAGTTCATTGGAAATGTAATGATTGATTGGCTAACAATTCTTTCCCCCTCTCCACACTTTCATGCTGACAAAAAGAGACATCGGCCAGGGGTTCCAGGTTGATCTAGATCATGGAACCCGGCTCCTTCAGCTTGACTCAGGTGCAAGTTTTTCTTTGGTGCTGTTGTAGGAATTATCTCTGAATTCAGTGTTTAATGTGGCCCAGAACTATGTATCTTTCATTTACCCTTCAAATAAATGTGATCTTCAAAACTGCATTACGCCATTTACAGCTACTCAAAATGGTCCTGTCTCTGCTCTACAGTTCTTCTAGTAAAAGAAAATGTGTCCTTTAAACCACTTTGCCTCATACACAAGGTGCTCCATGATAATTTACCAAAATGAATGCCACCAAACCAAAAAGCTTAGATCCGCTAACTTGTGAAAACTGCTCACTCACTCGCTACGCAGCCTAGCTCCGGGATAACTCCACAGGTGATTAGCCGCGCTCTACAAATCCAGACTGATAGAATGATCCATTGATTGATCCATGCCTCCTCTTGGCGGAACTTCCTACCTCTTCACTTGAGAATGGATGAAGACTTCCTCAAATTCAGAACATCCTTAAAGACTCTCCTCTTTATTTTGATAATCATCTGTCCCCTCAAAGTTTTCAAGCGTCTAGCCCAGTTAGACTCCTCTTCACCCAGGCTCTTAGGACTCTGCCTCTCTCAAGCCTTTACCATCCAGTTGAGGATGTTTGATGGTGGACTTTTTCCAGGTCTTCTCCACTACCAGATCTAGCAAATTTACAATGCATACTGTCACTCCCTGGAGTAGTAACACTTTATGAAAACCACAGTTAAAATAAAATATGAATGAAACCACTGAGAGAACTCCGATGTGCAGGAGCAAGGGGCTGCTCCAGGGTGAGGTAAGCCATAATGGACTAAGCCGAAGTGCAACAAGCCACCGTCTGGTGATACACGTACTGGTGCTCAAAACGGTCCCATACACACAACACTGAGGGCCGGATTCACAAAGGGCCTCCGCACTCGTGGAGAAGGCCAGGCAGTCGTTGGGGAGTCTCCACACTCGGGGCGGAATTACCGCAATGTGAACTCTCATTTAGTAGAGTCACAATACATACAGTTAGAGAGATGTGAAATACTCCAGTTATGGGCAGCTGGATACATTTTAAAAAGAGGATCATTAGACATCACAGCAAAGGACAGGTAAACAAATCAAAGGCCTGTACCGCTGAATACCAAATCACCTGTCAGTAAACATCACTCGTCTCATAATATGGTGAGGAGACAATGAGAAGGATCAACAATGGGTGGAAACACACTTTTTGGTTTAGCCACATTCCAGCAGAACTATGGTCTGATGATGATGAACAAAAGAAAAACAGATTGAACTTTCTCTATTGACCTCGGAATTAAAAGGTTAATAGAAGAAACAAGCATTGGCAAAGCCAATATGTCTGATTTATGTGCACTAAGACGAAGGAGAGGGAGAAAGTGGCCTGTCAGGACAGTAGGCAAATGTGTGTGCTACTTGTCAAGAGAGACCCCAGGTAAAAAAAAAAAAAAACTCTGGGATCTGAGAAGAGGTAGAAACTATCCCGGCAGAGGAGAAAGGAAATCACCTGCTGTGTGCAAAGGTAGCAGCTGGAGTAGTATTGAGAGAGCACAAATCTGGAAAATGTATAAGTGCACCATATTTACAAGCACGTAGTTAGTTTAAATATACTTTGCACAAGAGTGTCTTATATACAGTAGTGAAATGTATAGAGTGTTCAAGTAGGGTAACTATAATCATAGCAGTGTGAGACTAATGTGGAAATGTTGGAATGAATATGAAAACCTCACGTTCTCATGTTAAAGTAATCATGTAAGAGTTAAGTGGAATCTTGCAAACCAGTTAAATTGTGTAGGCCTCATGGCAATTCACAGAAAATCTAAACGTGCTGCTAAAATAATGTGAGGTGGGGTTAACGTGGTTCTTCCAAAATGTATTATCGAATTTAGTATTGAAATATATGCTTTATAGATGTGTTGCCTTTTAGAAACATGTGTTAGTTAAGAATGCTGTTTAAATCAAGAAATGTTTTCAGAGTGCAGGGACCCGCTTCATGTAAATCAAGTAGGCCGAACTGATAACGTTGTTCCTTTGATCTGTAATGTGCTCGTTAGAGAAGAAGTCGAGAGGCGCCAAGTACTGTGCTTTCCATATGCTTTACGACCTATAGATATGGTGGAGCCTGGAATTTGAGGCCCACTGTAGGATGGCCTGTATGCAGGTGCGAGGGGTCTTAATCAGTTGAAATGAATGGGGCTTTGTTCAGTGGCGCTTGGCGCAGGCCTGTAGGAGTCTTCAGGAATTTCAGGGGGTACCGGCGCGTTGGAGAAGAAGCCTGGGAACCAAGGTCAACTTTAACGAGGGTCTTGAAGAGTACCATCATGGAGTCTACCGCCAAATTTGATACCACGTGAGGGGCGTCCCGAGGGGCGTTCCTATTGGAAATGTGATTTTGTATTAGGGAAAGCGACCCGGGAGGAGGGTAGAGCAGACGATTTGGGAAGCCTAAGAGAGCGGTGGGGTAGGCAGATAGGCTGATCACAAGAGACCTATTTACAGAAAGAAAGAAAGAGAAGTGCGTGATCTTCTTATGAAGTCACCACGGCTGACACCTTTTGGGGGTAAAGATCTTGTTAAGTAGGGATGTCACTTAGTCTAGTGCAGGGACAGACTAACCTGAATTTTCTTTTCTGTAATGACTCTTAAGTTGCAACTTGTATCCATTTTGGCAACACTAATGATATTTGAACTTGTACTTATTATTCTGTTTTGTAGACTCAGACTATTTATGTTCATAGTGATACCAGTAAACCTTTTAAACCTTATTTTGAGAAGTTTGTATCTTCAGTTATCTTTGGCTTTATATTAAATCTTTAAACTTTATCACTGGACACTGGTTATTTAGAGTGGTGTAAGTTCTTAATTGACTAACCTAGTAGTAGATTATCTTTTACTCAATGACTGGTACCAACGATTCAGTCGACTTGATTTGGGATCTGGTAAGGTAACTAGAAACCAGAAACCCCGCGTTAACAGTATCACCGAGCCCTCTGAACAGTGAAAACATGCCCGGCAGAGTATCAGAGAAAAAATGCTGAACGCATGTGACAAAAGTGGTTGGCTGAGGAAAACGGAAAACACTGAGTGCTCTGAAAGTGGCAGCTGCAAATGATGGGAGTAGGGCTACCAGGGTGGGAAGGGGTGTGCACAGGCAGAATGATACACCAACCATCCAATAAACAACTGCACTATCAAGTCAGACATAAAAAACAAAGGATGTGCCAGAAAAGTCGAACACGGTCGCAGAGGCACAGATGTGACCCTGCCCGTTCCTTTGTTTCTCTCTGTCTTATCAACATCACCTTTACAAAAAACCCAATAAAAGAGACGCCACAGCATAAATATAATTATTCAAGTACTTCTTCATTGAAACCGTGTAGGTGTTTTTTTTTAGGAGTGTTCTTTGGGGGAGTGGGTGGAAGAGTTATAAAACATATTTTATTTATTTTGGATTACTATCGTATTTATTCAAAAAAGCACTTTTGTGTATTTTACAGTAGGTAGTAGACAATTGGATCTTTAATACCATTGTGTGGAAGATTCTGAAAGCACTATATAAAAGTCACACATGAAGGGGAATTAGTCTGGAATGTCTTCTTGAAGAAGATAATCTGGTCTGTAGTTTCTGCCTTTCATGGGAAACTCCTTCAGGCTAGTTTGACTTGTTCATACAAGGGGTAACAGACAAACAATCTAAAGATGCCAGAAAGAGCGGCCCAGCTCATATTGAAAGTGAAACCGAAAGCAAATAATCTACAGAAAGTATCACTTGGACTGCATTAATCTTTGACTGAATCTGTTGACAAGTTCCAGCAGGGAACTGGAATATTTGACATCACCACGTCCACAGCTCTTCAAGGCATGTCAGGACACAAACTCGTTCTGTAGCGCATTCCCTATTTTCATTATTGCCTGGAAAAATATACGTTGACTAACTAGACGGCAGAAACGTGAATCTCCCCTCTCTGTCCTGCTTCCCCAGAGGGTCAGCCACTGCCAAATATGAATTCTACAATATGTGGTACCAGACTATGCCTGTCAGATTTTTGACTATGTGTTCTACAGTGTGGGACCAGACTATTACTTTCAGATAATTCACTATGGATTCATCAGTGTGGTACCAGACTATCGCGATCAGATCATTCACTATGCATTCCACAGTGTGGTGACAGACTATTGTTGTCAGATCATTGACTATGTATTCTACAGTGTGATACCAGACTATCGTTCTCAGATCATTGACTATGCATTCTACCGTGTGGTAACAATCTACCGGTGTTGGATCATTGACTACGCATCCTATAGTGTGGTACCAGACTATTGTTGTCAGATTATTGACTATGGATTCTACAGTGTGATACCAGACTACCCTAGTCAGATTATTGACTATGGATTCTACAGTATGGTACCAGACTATCGTTCTCAGATTATTGACTATGCATTCTACAGTGTGGTAACAATCTACCGGTGTCGGATCATTGGCTACGCATCCTATAGTCTGATATCAGATTATAGTTGTCAGATTATTGACCATGGATTCTACAGTGTGGTACCAGACTATAGTTGTCAGATTATTGACTATGCGTTCTACAGTATGGTAACAATCTACCAGTGTCGGATCATTGACTACGCATTTTATAGTGTGGTACCAGACTATTGTTGTCAGATTACTGACTATGTATTCTATAGTGTGGTACCAGACTATTGAAGTCAGATTTTTGACTATCACTAGCAGGTCATTGACTATGCATTCTACAATGGGGACAGCTCGTTCACCGTGGTGACGGCTAGATTGTGGAACTCCCTGCCTGCCAACATGCGCTTGATTCAATCTAAAATGGAGTTCAGAAAGACTTCGAAGACTTGTTTATTTGGCCAAAATTAGTCTCTTGGAAACCCGCCTCTACTGCTTGCCCGCCACAGCTCCGGGACAACTCTGTTTGAGTTAGCTGTCGCGCTCTATAAATGCAGATATTATTATTATATTATAGTGCGGTACCAGACTATCACTGTCAGATCACTTAACTAAGCATTCTACTATCGTGGTCAGGTAATTCACTATGACTTCTAGAGTGTGGTACCAGACTATCCCTGTCTGATCATTGTCTGATCACTGTACACTGTGGTACCAGACTCCCGTTGTCAGATCATTGACTATTCATTTGATAGTGTGGTACCAGACCATTGTTGTCAAATTACTGACTATGCATTCATCAGAATGGTACCATACTACCGCTTTCCAATTATTGACTATGCTAGGAGGGGCGTGGTTTCGCCAGCAGCAAGATGGCTGTGCCGTAGGCGAGCTCCCCTGGCCGAGCTACAGATCCTTCAACATCCTTTCAGGACGGGTGATATCCACTCACCTGACGAGCACAGTTCATCACTGCGGTGTCCGGGGACGCGGTGAGCCGAGCCTTAACCAGCCTGAGACCTTCACCACACTGAGATCCTTTCGCCTCGGGCCTAGCCGCCCACCACCTTGCCAGTCTCCCACCTCCTCCCTGTCTGGCTGGAGCGGTGCGCTTCGGGCTCTGGTGCGTTGTAGCTCCTGCGGAGTGCTGCCTCAAGCCCCACTGCATCAAAACCTCGTCGTCGGAGGCCTGGCCAGGCTCGGCGTGCGTGCAGGGGTGGCGCTCACCCCGGGGCAGAGACCGGTGCCCGACTACCAAAGCGGCCCGGTAAGGAGCAGAGGGGGTGGGGGCCCAGACTGAGTCTGCTACGACCCTGCATGTCCATTGACCCTTGGCCTCCAAGTGCTTCCTGGGTCCCCTGCTGATGCTCTCCCCCACTCCATCACCCCAACAGCCTTCACTACCTGGGGCTGACCACCCTCTATTCACTTGGCCTCCTGTGTGCCCGGGCACCTTGGGGTGTGGCACGAGCTCCGCCAATCCTCTTCTGGGCACCGGTGGGACCACACAGCCTCCCGTGCGGGGGCCTTGCCCTCTCTCTTGTCGCACTTCACCCTCTGCAGCTTCACCGTGGACCGCCGGCAGTTGCCCAACACAAATACCTTTAAATTGAACAGTTCGCAGACAATCTGCGCCAGTTGTGTGGGGCTGGAGTATCTGGGGAGACTGTGACTGTAGCCCACCCAGATCGCACGGAGTGCTGCTTCCGGCCTACTGGGGGGCCTAGCCCTTGCAAATCGATAGGAGCTATCCCCACTACTGATCATTCAGCCCGGAGAGCACAACCAGACCACTGTGACCTCTGTCGGCACCTCCTTTGCTCACCTGCAAGCTTTGCACATATTGGGTTGCCATCGACCTCGGCCCCGCGCTGCGTCCCCCGGATCCCACGGCCCCTCGGGTTAAGATGGGGAAAGCCGACGCCAAGCAGTCACGGCTAACCTTCGGGACCTGTGGTGCTGGCAGGCTGGACGAGACCTCCCAGGAAGCGGGGGACCGCGCCACACAGACTGAAAACCAGGAGCATCACAACGAAAGCATCCGCTCCCTACTCCTGGAGGTCAAATCCAGCCTCCAAACAATCAACGCCAAGATCGACAACCTCACAACCCACCTCGACCAGATAAAACAGCGCGTTGATGCGCATGACACGTGCCTTGAGCACTTGGAGGCCAGAGTCTTGGATCTGGGCGATGCTGAGGCTGCGGGGAAACAACAGCTACTGAAAGTAGATAAGGTGCTGGAGCTGATCCCCGCCAAGAATGAGGATCTCGAATTCCGCTCCCGCAGGAACAACGTCTGCATCCTAGGCCCCCCTGAATCCACCGCCATTGACAAAATGGAACCCTACCTGGAGGCACTCTTGACAGAACTCTTTGGTGAAGTCATCTCCAGCGTATTCATACTTGAGTGAGTGCACAGGTCGCTGGGGCCACTTCCCTCCCTCCCGGGGGCCCCAGCTAGGCCTATCATAGCACGTCTAATGAACTACAGAGACCGCAACGCCATCCTGCGGAAGGCAAGAGAAATGAGAGAGGTTCGGTAACAGGGCAGCACCCTTTCTTCCTACCCCGACTTTACTGCTACAGTGCAAACCGCCCTCAGAGACTTTCTTCCAGCCAAACGAGCCCTCCAGCAATGGCATGTTCCTTATGCCTGTAGTGGGGCTTCATCTCGCCCCAAACAATCGCACAGCTAAATGTGCCAGTTGCATCATGATTTACTCCTTTGTTTATTCAATGTTCATCCATTTACTCCATAATCTTTCCAAGCTTGTCATACTTATTCTCAAACTTTCATCCGAGTCCACGCGCAGAGTGTACATGCCATTTCCGATTTTTTACTGTTCAAACCATGTCTATCCGGACTTTATGAATGAACAGGACTGAAGCATTAATTCATATCAGGCAGCGTTTTATTCAAAAAATACCCAATGCATTTCGGGCTCATCGCCCTTCTTCGGGGGTCACTGTAAATGAATAATAAATGACCATAGTCACAAGTTGTGTTCACCACTTCGGTATAACATTTCTTAATGCTAAACCAAGTTGAACTGCATTATGGGAGATGCAGTAATTGACGAAGAATATCTAAGGACTGACGCTAGGAGGGCGGGAAATTTGAATCTAGAGCCTAATTGGGAAGTTGAAATCAGGTGTTATATAAGTGAGGGATTATGGGAGGGAGAGTGATGGTATGGAAGACGGAGTAAGGATGCACGTTTTTTAACAACTTATGGCAGGTATGTGTTAAGTAGAGGGTATTGCAAGGGTATATTTTGGCGCACAATCTACCAAAAGCGGAGGGGTGGGAATAGAGAGAGGTGATACTGTCATATACGACGTTTTTTTGTGCACGGAGGTAAACTTGAGAGACAAGCCACGGCAGTCTTCACACTGTGTACTATTCGGGAAAGGGTGATTGTATCTAGATGGATATATTGAAAGGTTTTGAAGGGGAATATAAGTGATGTTTTGAAAAACTAACATGCAAGGCATATTATGATGGGCTGGCTTCTATTTTTCGAATAATGGGAATGTGACAAGGACAATCGATATAAAATTGGGGAGGAGTGTGGGAGTTAGGTTGTCTGGCATTCAGGTATTCTCGTAATGCATTGAGTTATTGTGCAAACCTTTTAAATGTTTAAATGATAGAAATGTTTTTTGGTATCACGTAACAAGTTTATAATTGGGTTAGCATTAAGAAATGTTATACCGAAGTGGTGAACACAACTTGTGACTATGGTCATTTATTATTCATTTACAGTGACCCCCGAAGAAGGGCGATGAGCCCGAAATGCATTGGGTATTTTTTGAATAAAACGCTGCCTGATATGAATTGATGCTTCAGTCCTGTTCATTCATAAAGTCCGGATAGACATGGTTTGAACAGTAAAAAATCGGAAATGGCATGTACACTCTGCGCGTGGACTCGGATGAAAGTTTGAGAATAAGTATGACAAGCTTGGAAAGATTATGGAGTAAATGGATGAACATTGAATAAACAAAGGAGTAAATCATGATGCAACTGGCACATTTAGCTGTGCGATTGTTTGGGGCGAGATGAAGCCCCACTACAGTGATGTTCATAACTTCAGTGCCATTAGGGCATGGCACTAACTCAATCAGCACGCAATCTTCAAACAAAAAAGACAAGTATGAGAAATTGGGAACAATAGGTGTGCATCCTGCCCCCCCTACAGTGATGTTCCTTATGCCCTCATGTACCCGACCAAACTTCATGTCGATTTTGGAAATAAGCCCTACTACTTCACTGATCCAAAGGCTGCCCTGGCATTCTCCCAACAACTGCAAAAGCCACGCCCCAAGGACCATCAGTCCTCTACTGCCGAGGGCCATACCAGTGACAATGACTGATCGTTTCCTAACTTTTGCACCGTATGCTGCAAGTGTTATGCTGCTTCCTGCTGCCCACTACAACCTGGTGCCATTTGCTAATATGCTAATTGTTATGCCCTGATCTCTCCCTAGCACTGTGCACTTTTTCTCTTATAATCTCCCCTTTCCTGTGCATGCTATGCTCGGCCAACCGGCCTTGCGGCCTGAGGGATGATCTGGATGAACCCGCAGTGCCCCACAGGGGATGAATCCCGATATTGAATGTTCTTTGCCAAGTTGGGGTTCCTTGGTGTGCTGGGGGGTACAGTCTCAACCATGTTGGGGGTTGGAGTGGGTGGGAGAGGGTTGGGGTGGGGCCCAGGAACGTGCACTATTTACCTATCACCGCTTTGTAATCTTGCCTCCAGACTGTTTCTTTCCCTGTTTTTTTCTTGTTGGAAGTACACTGAATATCACACATGCAGTACTCGATACGCAATGGCACAATGCACTCAAAAACTGCTTGCACAGCCTCACATTCTGCCTACCTACATTTGCTAAATGACTGCGCTCAAACTCTTGACCTGGAACATTAGAGGCATGAACGATCAACGAAAAGCCCAACTCGTACATGCATACCTCACCCGACACAAGACCGACATATGTTTTCTTCAAGAAACCCACCTTACCACTCGCACTGCAGCCAGGCTCAACTCCAAGCATTGGGGTGACAAATACAAATCCTTTTACTCTAGTTACTCCAGAGGGGACGCCATATTGATCAGGAGAGGGCTGCCATGGAGGGCCACCCACACCATTTCCGACCCAGACGGCCGGTATGTGATTCTCCCGGGTATTTTATATACCCATCCTGTAATATTAGCTGCCATTTACAGCCCTAACACTGACGATCTTGAGTTCCTTGCCCATATCTGGAAACTATGCTCCCTCAGCTGTGTGGCGGAGACTTCAATGTCACCCCGGACAACACGCTGGACCGCTCTGGCTCCCGCACCCTGCACCCTTAGGCTACTCTCATGCCACATGCCATTTTCCGTGACAACTTCCTAACTCATGGGTGGAGACACCACCACCCCGACAAGCGGGAGGGCACTTGCACTCCCACACTCACAACTCCTATTCCCGCATTGACCTCTGGCTTGTCACCTGCGACGTGCTGGGCTGGTCCACGCCTTCTTCTCACCTGGCGCGCACACTATTAGATCACTCACCGGTGCTACTCATCATTCAACTCTCCCGCGTGCCCAATAACATGTTCGCCTGGCGCCTCCCCCCACACGCTCTCCTTGACATTGTGTTTCGCGGGGTACTCCAGGAGGTCATGGTCAAAATCAACATGGGTTCAGTGGACTCCCCCTCCATGCTGTGGGAAACATTTAAAGTAGTAATCAGGGGCGTATGCATTGCCAGACATTCTGGGGTCCTTAAATCTCTCTGTGGCACTCTGGAGCGATTGGAGTCAGACATTAAACAACTGGACCAGACCTACAGCACTTCACCCTCCCCCTCTATACTAGCGCCCAAAACTAACAGAATATCAATCCAAAGCCAAACTCGAGGCGGCGTATCTAGGCCGCGAAGCACAGGCACACGATACGGCGAAGGTGACTGCCGGAGAAAACCCTAGCACATTTACTGCATAAACCATATGCCTCAACTTACATCACTGAGTTGTTGGATGACAGTGGCGTTAGAATCACTTCCCCACAGGGTATACTCAACAGAATCTCCCAGTTTTACACTGACTTATATACAGCCAGCACTGAGACCCCTGCGGACGTTTGTATGCAATAGTTTAATACTATCGAGCTACTATGGCTTAGCAATGCTCATCGTGAGTACCTGGACGAGCCCTTCACATCCAAGGAGGTCGCCTGGGTGATTTCTAGCTTCCCTAGTGAAAAAGCATCTGGGGCAGACAGGCTAACGGTGGCCTTCTACAAGGAATACTCTGCAATCCTCATTACCCATCTGGCGGCAATGTATAATGAGGCAGTCGAGGTAGGACATTTCCCCACCACTGTCCGCGAGGCGCTCATCACTCTTTTGCTTAAACCTGGCGCAACCCCTACTCCTGCGACTCCTATCACCCACTTTCTTTAACCAACACAGATAACAAAATATATGTGAAACTCCTTGCCAACCGCCTGCTCCCCCTCTTGTCACTCATCACCCGCCTGGACCAATTCAGTTTCATACAGGGTCGTGCCACCTCTCATAATTTACGTACCATCTTTTCCATTATACATCACATCAACTCGAGTTTGCCCACAGTGGATGCCCTGCTGGATGCCACCAAAGCATTTGACTCGCTCGAATGGCACTTCCTCTTTGCCCTGTTGGCCCGTTTGGGATTTAGCCCCCTCTTCATCGACAAAATTAAGATACTATACACACGCCCAGCAGCACTGATCGGCCTCAATGGCCAAATAACTGAACCTATAAGCATTTCCTGTGACACCCGTCAGGGATGTCCCCTCTCTCCTATGTTGTTTGCCATAGCCATGAAGCCACTCATTGTGCGGTTGAGGCAACATCACACACACAGGGGCATCAGCTTCTCATTGCTTAGCCTGGTGACGTCAATGTATGCGGATGATATCACCCTTTTCATTCATGAGCCCCAGGAAAAGTTTGGCCCTATGACCAAAGAGCTCATTCACTTCGGCGTGTACTCTGGGGAAAATCCATGCTGGTTCCGCTAACTGACACCACTCACCCTTTTGACACTGAATACCCGATCACTTGGGCATCTGGCCCGATTAAGTACTTGGGAATATGGCTCTCGAGGAACGTTGATGAGCTGTGGAGGGAGAACTATGACAGAATGATCGACCGGCTTGAGTCCAGGGTTTTCCTCTGGAAAACCCTACTGCTCTCCCTTGCCGGTAGAATCACCGTTGCAAAGACGGTGATTCCGCCCAAATTTCTATATCTCTTTTTAAATATTACGCTGCCACTCTTCTCCCAATTCTTTCGCAGACTACGCTCCAATCTCATCAGATTGTACTGGGCAGGCCACTAGTCGCGCATTGCGCATGACACCTTAATGCTGCCCTTCGCGCGGTGTGGGATGGGGGCTCTGGATTTCAGACTTTACGAGTACTCAGCCCAGGCCAGCTTCATCCATTTCTGGCTACATTCTAAGCCATTCCAGCCGCACGTCCCGGTAGAAACCGACCTCACCGCCCGTGGCCTATACAAACTGCCCTTTTGCTCCCATACACGGCCCCTAAGGGCGAAATTGATACTGTTGAATGCTTACGATGGGCATGGGAGGGCATATGCAAACTCTTGGGGGTCCCAGCACTTTATGCCCCTGCAATGGCGCTGGCGAACACCCATCATTCCCTCCTCTCCAGACATCAGGTATGGTGCGGTTTGCTGCCTCCCTTGGCATTACTACTAACGCAGACCTGTATCCTAATGACCAGTTCCCTCTAAAGATTCAAGTATCAACAGCTACAATCTTGGGTGAAGGCTAATAGATGGAAGATTGGTGGGGCATGGGAATTCGAATCACAACTACAGAATGAGGCTCCTAGAAGAAAAGAAGTCGCCAATTGGTATTGGACTCTGTTGCTCTCTGAAGACAAGAAGCTAAAAGCCCCGTATGAGATTTGGAAAGGGTCAATTCAGATGACGGAACTGCAGAAAACTTAGCAACTTTCATTATAACTCCTTTACAAGGTGGTTAAACCAGCTAACCTGAAAAGGAACCATTTCTTCACAATTAACAGGTTGTGCTGGTCCCCTCATAAACTTGCAAAGTTTGTATTAGCTCCAACTCCAAGATGTTATAGATGCGGTATGATAAGCGCCGACGATCTACATATGTTTTTTTAGTGCCCAAAATTACAGGAGTATTGGCATACTGTCGAGAAAGTAGTCAATGATATTTTTCAGATCAATATAACAATGAGTTTAACGTTGATACTGATGGGGCTGGAGGATCAGCCCCTACCAGCAAATAGGAGGGATCTTCTTTTTTATATGATGCTCCTTGCCAGGAGAGAGATCTGCAAGAAATATACAGACCCCCTCCCACCTCAGGGTTTTGACGGGCTCCAGGCGGTTAAAACTATTTGCAAAATGGACACTGGTGTTGAGGGTGGCCCTTGTAGTATGATCTGGGACGAATATTTGAGTTGGTACGGAACAGTAAGAACTTAATGGAGACGTCACATGATTACATCTGCGTGAAACCAGCAACTAGGTCACTAGATGGACTGGATCGCAGAGCTTGATGTTTCATTGAAAATAGCCTGAGGTGGAACAGGTCGGGTACCAGGCTTGGCTTTGCAAACACTGGTGATATGAGGAGAAACCCCCCCCTCCCTCCCAAAAATAAAGGCCAACCCTTTATGACCATAGTGATAACATTTTTACAACACAATATTTATGCCAGACAGCATTTTTGTATACGATCCTCTGCCATATGATCCATCCTGTATCGACTCCTGCAATATCCTTGGCAGAAATTGTGCGATTTCTAATAATGCAAAAACACCGACCTTCATTCTTCACAAAGCACTAAACCGCCAATGTCAAAACAATGTTGTGCTTCAGAGTTCACACACCCAATTGTAAGAACTGTGTGGGTTTCAACTAGAGAACCGTCTTGTAAATTGTATTTAATTCAATATTTTTCTGACAGATTATATTCTCATAACAATATTGTGGTACCATACTGCTTTATTCACTGTCATATGTATGTATACGTGTGGATTTGCATTGAACTCAGGAATAAACATGTATTTTATTACCTTGCTCTTGGAACTCTGTCCCTATATTTTTATAAAAACACTTTGGGATATTCTCATAGACATGGACATGATATTCTAATGGACATGCCAAAAGAAGCAGATAGTCAATGTAAGGTTCAAGCCAGGGCAGCAAATCTGCCAACCCGGGCAATTGAAGAGCTTGACTGGTTCAGGGAAAGTTGTGTTTTATGAGTCTAGCAAGGGTGAGTGCTGTCATGTTTTCTTGATTGTCTTTTCCCGAGATATACAGCAGTTCAATGAAGTTAGCAGCAGGGGTTCCAGTGTTCTTACTCCAGGCTCCCAAACCTTATTCACTGAGGCCACAGGCTACATTCAAATGCATTTTTCTCATTCCTGTCATGATATTAATTTTCTATATTTTGCTTTTTTCGCGAAGCTGAATATAATGTGATATGTAGCACCCTTTCAAGCGTAGGGCCACTGGCTGATGACACCCTGTCTATGGGGATATTTTGTCAATGCAGCCCAGTCGTTTCACCCCACTCTCAGCACCCCACATAGAGGGAGCCTCTAGACAGATCGAAACCTGGTGAAACCAAATTTGGCGCCCCCTTCACCAGTCGTCCGCGTTGGAAATTGGAGAGGTTCAGGTGGATGATGAGGGGAAAGACACTATTTCTCAAGTTACTTACCATGCACGATGGTGCACTACAACATTTGGTGTTTACCTTTGCACTGTGGTAATAAATGAATGAATGTATGTTTATTAGTACACTTGATACAAATAACATGTGTTATTGGACCACATTTAGTTTCGTGGCCTGGCATAAATATGTATACTGTAACTATCCGGATGGCCGCATATACATCCCTACTGGCTGTGCCCACAACAGACAGCATATCAATATGTCCTCCTATGACAATTGTGGCTGCAGATAACAACAGGATGGTGAAAACTGGTTTGTAACATATGCCAAAGAAATGCTGAACTACTAAGCATTTCTTGCTAGAGCCTAATACCTTCAGTATGATAGAAGTATGTTCTGAGGTTTGTATTAACTTTAATGTGGCAGTTCGTAAACTGCAATATAAGTATACATTAGTAATATGTGTTAGTACTATAGAGTTAATCCACAATAAGCAATCATATCCCTAAATAAGTTGTTAACTTAATACCATATGTGTTTCCTTAAACAACTTCATCAAAGTTTGTGCAAAGATGAGGATACGTTTTGTATTTGTACAAATATAAGAGCTCAAAATCCTCATTGGATGGCTCCTTAAAATAGAGTTCAAAAGTAAGATTATATCCTTAAATACTAAGGGGCCTATTTACAAGACCCTTATGCCACCGGTGCACCACTTTTTGTAACGCACCGGCGGCACATTTTATTGCCCCATATTTACGAGGACAGGAAAAGCCCCCCTACATGGCTTTTCCTGTCCTTCTAAATATATCCCCTTTACACGCAGAACTTTGCGTGAAAGGGGTGTTCCATGGATGTTGCTGTGGGTGTTCCCGTGCAACACCAATGGAACCTGACACATTTCCAGATTTCAATCTATCTGAAGTCTGAATGCTACGCCTCCCAGGACAGGCGTAGGGAGGCGCGACGAGGAGAAATATATTCATTTCTCCCCGATTTTTCCTCTTTCTATGTGTGCTGCATTTTGCAGCACACATAGAACGAGGAACTCACCTCTGGTGAGTATTTATGTACAGGAAGGTGTCCCTTCCTGCACAAACAATCCTTAAACAAAATGACATTTTGTGAGTTCTGTGTGTAGTAATGCAGCACACAAAGAAGTTGAAAAACGCCATTTCAGAATGCTTATGTGCAGGAAGGAAACCCTTCCTGAACACAAACAATTAACCCGTGACGCAGGCATCCTTGCACCACGGTGCAAGGGTGCCTGCGCCGGCGCATGGCAGCTGCTCCAGCACGAGGGAGAGTACAGGAATGCAACCTTATTGTAAATATGTTGCATCCCTGTAGTTTGAGAAAGAGCTGCAGCGTGGCACAGCCACAGGGCTTGCTGTACCGCACTGTGGCACTTTCATGTAAATGAGGCCCACAGGATTTTTCTAAGAATAATTGTCTATATCCAGTTTAATCGTTCATTGACTTCTGAAGATAATTACAATCTGCAAAGTTTCTGACACTTTAACAACCAGGTCCCTGATGTAGCAATTTGGTATCTCAACAGCTTAGCAACAACCCTAAGACCATGAGGAACTTATACTCTAAGGGGCAGATTTACAAGAACTGACACATCTCTGCAGATTAGCAGAGATGTGTTAGTTCATTTGTGTCACACAAAAAAACCCTTGCGCCACTACGGATGCATAGCATTTACAATGCCGTGCACCGTTGGGCAAGGATTGACAGATGCATGATGCATCTGTTGGTGTAAAGGCAACGGATTACTAGAGTCATGTCGCAAGCACAACGCAACTCCAGCAATGCTCAGGAATGCCATTTCCTATTATGCTGCGTCATTCCTTACGCCTGCTCTAAGCAGGCGTAGGGTTTTGATGCAGTAGCGTCGTAGAAGGGACGCAGTGAAATCTTGCATATTTCACTGCGTCACTTTTACGAGGCTTTCTTGCTTCGGAACGCCCACCCTGCATACATTATACCTGACACAGGTATAATGTAGCGCAGGGCTTCATCACCCTAGATGCCTCACATTGTAAATGTGTCACAACTTGGCCCATTGTTTACGATGCCTCTGCATCACAAAGGTGATGCAACAGCGGCATAAAAGTGTCTCAAGGGCTTTGTGAATCTGCCCCTAAAGGTTCAAGATGGCTGTCACCATTGCAAGTCTTGTAAGAGTCCTGTGGCTGCCTGGAAAATGTAGTCTTTTTTTACCTATGTCACATTTCCCCGTAGACCACCCATCAGAGACACCAAACCTCTTCCCATTGAGTGTCAACACTCTCCACACACCACACCTCTTATGATTCTGAAAGTGCTTACACTAAGGAATTTGGTAGTATGTTTGTTGTATATTTATACTTACTTCAATATGACTACTTGGTGTCTGTGGTCCTTTCTTAGTGTTTCTATCTTACCAAGCTCCCATGTTACCTAAGAGTGTTCTATCTGGTATGTGGAGATTCCAGCCTTGGCAGTTGATGGTCTGGTCAGCTGTGAGGTTTACTGCTCTGCTGTCTTATCTTATACTATCTTAATAAATATATCTTAATAACCTGAAGACGTATCCTGCTGCCTACCTAATCTACTTACAACAATGTTACTGCTGTGCAAGAATGGTGCGATTAGGTAAGCGCAGGCCGCATCTCATGGCACTAGGGTCCAGACTGAGGCAGAATATGGGGCAGAAACCATTGCAATGCATCTTGGACTGTGTGGTTCCTCCTTTGGCTTGGACACTGGCTGGTTTCCTGACAATGTTTTAAGGTGAGTGTCTGACACTCTTAGGCACATTGTGACTCACTCAGCAGGACCTGCACCCCAGCTAATGAGTGCATAACTATGCCGAATACGGACTAGCCATGGTCCAGGCCCACGCTACTACTTACAATGTTTCAGTGAGAGCACTGACCAGCTTATGTGCATTCTACAATAATTACCTCTGTGAAAGTGTTGTAAAACTGCACCAATTTAATTCAAGAAATAGATATATCACCATAGAAACCATTGAAAATCCAGGTTCATTATCGTATGTGTGCATTTGAAATCACATCCACTGAATGGAGCAGGTAAGAGGAGCAGGTAAGATCCTTTGTATTCAACTGACTAAGACAATTCCAGTGGGTCTACTTCTTGCCTGAGATTTCAACACTTGAACAATGACTGTGCCCAAAGGCATTGGCAGGATGTACAACTTACTCCAATAGATGGGTACATATTCATCATCTGTACCGCATGTACTGTTCTGTCAGAGAATTCGAGACCCACAAGAGCATCGGATTGGCCATATGACATCCGGACCCCAAAACAGAAGAGTACTGTTCTCCAGGAGCCTAGTTGCCATGAAATGTGGCACACCTGAAGAAAGCCACATTGACTGGTTTGGCTACCTCCAAATAGTGGGAACCAACTTTGATTTGAGAGGGGGGTTGGTTGGAGAACAAATGTCTATTTGGCTTATCCATTGTTCGTTCACTTTTTACTTGGATGATCTTACCACACTTGTGTGGGTGAAGACTTTAACCAGAGACAACATCTTTTACTATCTCCTGTGGAGGACTAGGGACTGTGCTGCAATGGTGAGGACAAGGTTAAAACCAAAGGACAACTGCAAAAGTCCTGGGAAAGCTCCAGGTTATATATTTATATTCATTGGGTGAAACATTTGCTGGCAGATCAACAAATCAAGAACAAAACAAAAATAGAATATAAGACAACAGAATATATTAGTTAATGCTGGTTTTATTTTCAGCTCTTGAACTTTCCTGGAGTTCTAAAAGATAGAGGAGGGAAGGCCAGAACCTGAAGACGAACAGGGCTCCAAGAGGCTGGATCATTTTTGTGGTTCTGCAGTACCCTTGAACATTCGGCCTAAGCTTCCCAGTAGGACAATTCTCTGAGATGAAGTTGGCATGGTTGCGGCTTTTGGACCTTGTCCCAGTCCTCCAGACTTTTACACAAGTCCTCTTCGCACATACTCCCAGTACTCAAAATTTTCATAAGAGTCCTCATGCACACCAGGGGATGGGTTCACATTTTTGCAATCTAAAGGTGAGTAAAAAGCTGTTTTTGTTTGACTAGGTAGAAAGCTTTCTCTGTTTCTTTAAGTATTGGTCTTCTACATCAAGGAGCGAGCTCACCCCATGGAATGTGCATAGCCAAATATGTGAGATGATGACCATCAGAGACACTGAATGAGGCGCTTGAGTCTCAGTTTTACTGGGCACATTAATTGCCAGCAGTGTGGGAGAAGGAAGGAACCACTAACTTGGAGAAGGGGGAAAAGGTGGGTTATTGCATCACCTCACATTGGTAGGATGCCTGACTGCAGCATATAGATTAAGCTTAGTTATCTGGCTGACACATTAAGGGGCTTGGGTGAAGTCGAAGGACCATGAAGGACCGCTCTGGTCCACAGGACAATTTTCACCATGGGAAAACCTGAAGTGTGTACAGTACCAGTGACAACGTAATGTGTGTTGGTGGATACAAGCTTCTAATATGAGCCATACATAGAGGACCTTCTGGGGCCACAGCAGACAATCTGGATTCACTGTTAGATGCCTTGAAGGCTATCAGTGAAGCACTGGAACATACATAGACTGTGTGGCTCCTGACCATAGCCTCCTAAGAGATTACTAGAGGACTCTTGCGGATATAGTCTAAAAAGCAGAAGGGTGCCTGAACACATACAGTCAGCCATTGGTGACCTCCAGAAACAAGTAGTGACCTTACAGCTTGTGTGAGATTCCTCAGATTTAAAAGATGCAGAGAGGCACTTGAGGGGGAATATTGTATGAATCATGGGCCGGCCTATGAAGGTGGTGGGCTAGAGCAGTTAATTGTACTTACAGAAGTTTCTCTGCTGAACACACACATACACAGGGTACTCACAATAGAAACACATCCATGAACCTTGCAGAGATCGGTAGTCACAAAACTCTTGATTTATCAGGATAGAGACTCAATAGTGCAGAGGGCAAGTGGACATGGCCCTTTCAAGGTTTAGGGCAGCACAGTCAAGCTCTTAACCTATTAAAGAATCACAGTGTAAAAGCAATATAAACGAAGCTGAGAGTGAAAGGAGTGAAGTATATGTTGATGGTGAAATTTTAAAATCATCTAGCAATATCAAACACTGTTCTTTACGTACCTGAAGGAAGTTTGGAATTTGGCCAAAACTCTGAATTTGCCACAGTTTTGTTAACATTCAAAAAGTTGATGTTGAAGTACGCAATGATACATGTATGTACAAACACAAATTTGAAACTCTGTTGCGATAAATCACATGATATGACCTCTCCATCAACCAGGAGTCAAAAATACATGGCCAGGGAAGCCCTGTAAACTAGGTCTGAGGCAACTCATTGAAGGATCCAAGGTAGGGTGGCACATAACCAGGAGAACAAATGTGAGAACAGGAAAAACACAGATTAATCCCACAGATAGTCAGCGACACCACAATTATCCAGGGAGATTGTCCCCAATATACCAAACATGGCTGGAGGGGCACATGTTCCCAAAACACCATAAAGTTAGTTGCCACATGAAGTTAGGAACACTCAGCTAATTAGGACACAACACACACAGCACACGCAGTGATCATGCGCTCCCCATGCCGGACATCTGGACATGTTACCTACTGGCCCTCATTGTGTACACGCATGGTCGAGACCCCCATGCATTTGTTATAGGGTGGGAATAATTTATGACTCCATGGCTAGGCCCACATTCCTCCTCCTAAAAAGGACCTATGACTCGTTTTGTGATGCTCAAAGAAGTATAGTTAATAGATCTCAAATTGATTGTACTTTGAGACAGTCTGCAGACCCGGACTCTGTAACTGGGCTCCCAGCCGAAGTGTTTGATTAAACCAACTGTTCCTGTTTTGCCAAATGCCTCTTTGTATTTTCAAGGTAAATTCGCCTTCGATGAACATTTTGGCACCAACGGATTCATATTCGTGCAACAAGGAAGGTGAGCAGACGTCACAATTGATTGAACTTTTTGCTGAATCCGCGGGATAGAGGTCCATCCTGAAGGCACCTTCAAGTGAGTAAGAGACTACATCTGATCCTTAGTCCCAGCATTTAGCGTATGGCAATTTAGAAAGAAGTGCAAAAATGTAACCTTAGCGCCCTGCCACTGACAGATATCAGACATATTGCCTATTTTATGTGTCCAAAATGAAATGCCTCAGAGGTGATCCCAAGGAGGTCACCTTTCTTCAATAGTCAGCACACTAGGAAAGGTGAAGTTTGCTAGTCGCTTGGAGCACTGGGCTTGACACAGATGGTACGCTTGTCCCCTAGGTGTGATACAGGGGTGAGACTTCACCGCTTGGACCACTGGGCGTGACACCCATCCAGGTGAGCACAGTCAGGGGACAGGGAGATTCATGGCGGGCCTGGACAGTGATATGACTAGCAAGAGTGAGGAAGAGGGTCCCAGTCTCCCGGAATCTGCAGTGAGACCGTGACTACAGGGTTTGGTCAGCAGATAAAGGAGGAAATAGGGAACTTATGCTAGAAACTGACCTAACACATCCTACTGACCACCCCTGGCTGATTGGAGGAAGACCCTGTGGTTACGGTAGATAAAATGTAGTCTTTAATTCTTTAATTTTCATGTGTTCTACAGCAGCCAGCCGACACGTGGTTGCCACAACCAGGAACACGGTGTACCGGGAGCTCGAAGAACAGCGCGCACTTCACGTTATTTCAGGCACGAGAGATAAAAGAGGGATTGAGAGTTATCCGCTCTCTTGACTCTCCCCTCCACTTTGGGTTTATTAACCTTGCTGGTAGATGGGGTTATCGGCTTCACTACAGTTTCACTGAAAGGGATTCCTGTCAAATTACAAATTAACGACAGTGTCCGTCTCTACTTTCTTACTTGAACTGGTCAAGGGCCCCACCGGGACGGAAGTATCACCGGCAGAGCGACCTTCAATTTATACGCAGTCATTTTGGAGCCCTGAAGATTCGCGCAAGCGATGAAACACGTGTCGGCTGGCTGTAGAACACATGAAAATTAAAGAATTGAAGACTACATTTTATTTTCTGGAAATCACTGCTTTTCTGCTGCTATACTTTTATTTCTTATTGCAAGTCAATACTATTCAAGTTTAATATGATATCAGATGTGTGTGCATAGAGTTTGCCTTTCCCTGAATCCTTGTGTTACACCAGCTTGCTGGTTTAACCTATGAGTGGTTATCAGGTTTTTCCACTCACCCAGTTGCACCACCTTACTTTTCTCCTGTGCTTTTATAATTGGCAGTGCGCCCATAGCCTCGCTGACACTAAAAACCTTTCTGCAATAACCTGTGGTTACGGTGCCTGTGAACAAGACACCATACAAATTTCTGGTGGACACAGGGTGACGAGGTCATGGCCATGGGAAGGGACAGTCCCCTTATCAATCTCGGGTACATCACAGAATCCCTTGAGCTTTAGATGGGGGGGGGTGAATAGGATGAGGGAGCAAGTACTATATTTTCCCTCATCCCCAGCTAATATATAAGGGCGAGACCTAATGATAAAGCTGAAAATGTCTATCCAGTTTGCTGACAACGGAACTATAGCCTGCTCCTCCCCTGGAGCTTCTTCCCTAGAACTCAGACCAATGGAACACTCCCACATTGCATGTACATGGGCAAGGGCAGTCCCAGTCAATCAGACTGACTTCGTTGACAGCCCTGGAATATCTAGGGAATTTCTGTGAACTCTGCAGGTTAGCTCTGCAGTAAGCATGTCGCACACACAACCTCTAAGTTGAAGCAGCCAAAAGAACAAGAACCTTGATAGCAAGCAGGGCGTACAAGGAGGAATAGAGTTGGAACTGCAAAATGTGCATGCGTACTTGGTCCCCCGAGACTGGGTGGGTAGCTGGGCCAAGGTGCACTGGGGCAATGCCGGTAACAGCCGGAGCACACATACCTCCAAGGTCACCTAGCTCAACCCCTACCACCACAATGGCACCTCCACACGTAAGGAAATGACGCAGATTAGTGCCGGGCCGCCCACACAGCAGCCCACTGGGAAAGGTTAGAAACCGGATCAAGCCCAGAGAGACACCACCAAGTTGGTCCAACACAAATTGAAAAAGAATACCCATAAAGGGGCTGTGTTGCCCGCAAACTTGCAAATGGCACAAGTCTTGAAACAGGCTCCATTGCAGAACCCCAGAGGGTTTCAACCAATTTTAACGTCAGAGATCAGGGAGGTTGGCAGCAGCAGAACCTCAGAGAATGTTATTGTCCCTGAAAACGGCGGAGGATCAGTCGATTATAAGCAATTTAGAATATGGTTTCCGTAAGGGCCTGGGCACGGTAGAACAGGGCCTCAATCTTACTGTCCTGTTAAGTAAATACACTAAGGCAAAAAAGGGGAGATTATTTCTGGCATTTGTCGATTTAACAGCGGCATTCGCTTGTGTCTTTCATGATAATCCGTGGAGGATTTTAGAGGGGATGGGGGTGGATGTTTTAATTTCCTTTTTGAGGCAGCTTTATTCAGGGCCAATGGCAAGGGTCAGCTATGGGGTTGGGGTGAGTGCACCGATCAGTTTAGAGTGAGGAGAGGAGTAAGACAAGGCTGCGTTCTTGCACCTTTCCTTTTTACGCAGTACACAAAGGATCTAGGTAACACATTGGTGCAAGAGTGCAATAACTTACCGGCAGTTGGGAAACAACCTATCCCAGCACTTCTCTAGGCGGATGATGTGGTGCTTATGGCCCACACGCCGCTGGGACTTCAAAGGGTTGGCCCTAGTTTTTCAAATTTTTTGTTAGATTTGGGTCTTACTATCAATCCCTCTAAGACATTAGAAATGAATGGTGGGCAGGTTGCAACAAGACTAGAACACCTTTTATTGACCAGAAGTGGATAAAATGCACAAAAACCTTTTCTTATTTAGGAATTTTATTCCAGGGTCCTGGACTCAGGCAGTTAAGGGCAGGAGGTTACTGTTCATAAAGGCTTTGACTGCATTATCAAACTTTAGCAGAAAATTGGGTAGACGGCCGCCGATAGAACTGCACATATATACAAGGCAAAATGCGTAGCAGTCGCCTTCTATGGAGCGGGCATTTGGGGGTATGCAGACATGAGCTCTATACAGACTGCTGAAAATATGTTCTTTAGGTTTCTGCTGACAGTTCCAAACAGTACCTCCACTTACATATGCCATATGGAATTAGGCATGCCATACATAGAAGACATTATAAAAAATTCAGCCAGCCCTCCTGTGGCACAGGATCTGGACTTCTGACCGAATGGTGTTCAATCGCCAGATATAGGCTGATAGCCTGGGGCTGGATGGGGTAAAGCATATCAGTTGGCTAGAATATGTTAAGACTTTCTTATTCAACCTAGGCCACCAGAAATATTATAATGATACTATTACTATGTGTAAGATATCCAGGAAAGTTCTTAAAACCCGCTGCCTGTGTTTATTGGGTGAAATTAGAATGACAACCGAAATGAAAAAATGAATGGTTCTAGCCCACCATTTCACCCTGACAACCTTAAATATTCAGCCAAACATTCGATTGACTACAGGCGACTATGATAGATTTTTATTAATGCGTTTTCGCCTGGGTATTTTACACAGATCGTTAAGTTTCCCAGATTTAAACGATTGGTCGAGAGTGTTAAACAAATGTCCGTGTGATGATTTATCTGAACAGTCGACCATTCATGTATTATTCTTCTGTAAATTTTATTCTGCTGGGAGAAGAAGGTGGATAGTTCCTGTATTAAGAGGATTTGGTCTGAGACAATGTCGTCCAGCATTTGTGGTCCTACAATCCTTAGAAACCGAATTTGTCATAGCCTCCGTGACAGTTTTCCTAAAACATTTGTTTAAATGTAGAAAATGGATTATGATGTGATTTTATGATAAGTATGATTATGTGCCCGGTCCCTTCTTATTGCTTAATTATGTTATGATTGCATTTTATTAATTAAGGACATTTTAATTATGCAGATACTGTAATGTGCTTTTATGGTTCTCTTGTAAGTAACCGAATAAAGTGTGTTTGACTTGACTTGACTACCCATAAAGGGGCTGCGTTGCCCGCAAACTTGCAAACGGCACCATTCTTGAAGCGGGCTCCCTCGCAGAACCCCAGAGGGTTTCAACCAGTTTTAAAGTCAGAGGTCAGGGAGGCTGGCAGCAGCAGAACCTCAGAGAATGTTATTATTGCCACTGAAAGGGACACATGGCCAACCAATGGCGCTTAAAAGCATATCAGGAACAGAGATCGATAAATCTAGGCCAGTCCCTGCAAAATCTCCTGTCCTCAATACCAAGCATTTGAGTCCTCCATTGGTGTGCCTGCAGGAGCCTAGGCCAAACTCTTCTGCTGATCCCCCAGGGCGGGGTTGTCTGGTCACGCCCGGGGAGGGCGGCAGTCTGATGAGGGGGCATGGCGGCTCCACATCCAGTGCAAAAAGCAGGCACCCAGGTCCTATCACAATTCCAATCGGAACGGATCCAGTGACCAAGTCGAAGGGAACCTACTCTTGGGCTCTCAGCCGGAGCACAAATTACTGAATGGCGCGTAGCCCAATAACAGCGCCCCAAAAGCCAGCAGCCTACAGGCCAATGGAAGCCCCTTTTCAGTTACAAAACAAAGCAATGTTTTAGTTTCAGGAGCCAGGTTTCCGGCATGCTTGGGATGATGAAGACCCCATAATGCCCATACCACACTCATAAACTCCAACTGATCACAGAGCACTGTATAGCGCTGAGTCAGTAGGGAAGTTCACCAGAACAATCGGTCATCCCAGTCCATTACCCGTATTGGACGAACGTTTTGGCCTTGCACCGGTGCTCCATTTAGTAATATTCTGCCTCCTCCTTTCCCACAAAGTTTTTAAACATCCAGAGCCTGCTCATCAGGTCATGCCCCCCCAAAACAATGAAAGTAGCGTGGCGCCGTTTAGAGGTCTCTGGCCACAGCCGGTATAGCAGGCCCACATATCCTTGATGAGACATAGTCAAAGGGAGGGGTGCAGGGAAGGAGAGAGTACACAAAAATCCATCACAGCCCTGTGCGAGGTACTCAGAAATAGGATCACAGCTGTATCTTGCCTAGCAATCAGCTGACACACAAGGTCTCTTACACAGCATCTGAGAGAGCAATTAAGCCCAATTGAGGACACAATCATAACAGAAACACATGGGGTCTGTGAGACAGCTCTCCGACCCCCTCCAGTACACAATAGAAATAGGCGAATCACATGAAAAATCTAAGGAAACGTCCAAAAGACCAGTAAAAAGAAGCCCACAAATGAACCCTCTAGAAAAAGGCTGAAGTCAAGACACCTGGCGCCGTTAGGGAGGGTCCCACTGCACATTACGTGCATGGGACTGGAGGGGTATACACGTGACCCCAGAGCATGTTGCCATCACCAACAACACCTAATTACAGCACACCCGCTCCTTACATATCACCCTGTGCACATGTAGGTCAAAAGGCATGCACAACACACACTAGGAAAGATAGGATAGTAGAAGTCTAGAGACACCCATGAAAACATTATTTACAAGAAACAAGGCCATCCACAGGCTCACAAAAACCACCACTTAACAAAATATATCCTTTTCTGTCATGGTGAGGGGGAAAACCAATGACCCGTAAGCAAGGATTAAGACGACCCATGAATAAACACCCATTGTTTTTAAAAAGTAGGCACCCCGATTGAAAACCTTCCAACCTAGCACAAATTAACGTAAAAGCACACTCCTAAAAAATGAAAGGCACAGGAATCCCCAATAGTGATTGATGATGATATACATAAGGATGCAAATGTTTTCTGAACGTATTCACAGAACCCAGGGCGGTGAGGGCTTGACACATGTGCGCATAAGCCGTTGTTCTTGGATAATATCTCAATTCAAATAGCAACGCTCTACTCCCCGTGGCTCACCGCTCACAGGCCACAATCCTCAATGAAACAATACCAATAGGAAAGAAGCATTTCCCCTTCTTTCGATGTTATCAATCAATTATTGAATTTCTCAAAGAAAGTCTAGTCCACAGGCCATTTTTTCAGTGCCAAAGAATTTATGTTCCAAATTTATTAAAGAAAGAACATCATATAATGTCATTCATTCAATTTCATCAAATCTTTTCAGACAATTTCATCAAATCTTTTCAGCCTACGCGTTTCATCCTAACCCGGACTTCATCAGGGCTGAAAAAAAAGAATATATACACCAATCAATTCCATACAATGTATTTAATTATTATGTTGTACATTATACTGATACAAAAGCACTACTCACAAAACCAATTTAAATCCACAATACTACATAAACTTTTAGATGCCTGCCTATCTCCATTCTAACAAACATACACCCAGGACGGGACTTCGATTAGTCCAATTGTCATTAATAATACACTCCATTAGTAAATCTTTAAAATTATCAAAAGACTCTACATATTCATTGACATTGTTAACCTCATTTTTACATTCTTGCACATTCATATGATGATGACATTCAAATACCCAGGTTATTTACCTAAGAAAAAACTCTATTGCCTCATCGTTTCTCTCTTAAATACCAGGGACATCCCTGTTCTCTTACTTTGCATTATTATAAGCCCTTATTACTATTATTCACAGCTCATTAAGGAAGAGTCAGAAATTCTCAAAAAAAAAATTTAATTTACCCAGAGGCCTGCTGTGTAATTTTTTGTCATTTAAAGCCTATTCATGCACCTTCCTATTACCCTTAAATAATCTTTGAAAAAAGTACCTTGTTCAATTCTTGTTGGACCTTTATTCATATCACAAGTCAAACCTGCATCTTTTTAAGCACTCCCATGAAATACCTCTGTGAAAGTTCAAACAACATCTGCAATTACCACGTTGATTTTTAAAATGTATCCCTTCAGCTATTGCTATTCTTTAGAAAAACATCATACCTTTATTTCATGTAACCAATTTCTTATACATTCTTCACGATCAATCCATAATCAACGTCCTGAATTTCACACTCTCATTCATGAATACTGTGTTCTGTATACAAATATATTTACATTCATATTATACTCTAGTGCAGATCAACTAACAAAAAGCATAGAGAATGCTTATTTCCCAATCAGGGTGCTACCCCTACAATTAACACTGTATATATTTAAACTCCTCCTCTAACTGTTATCTATTTTAGTTTATATATATAGATATACCGTACCTTGTTTCACAACAACAGTTTTTGCTCAGTCCTCAAGATCTTCCTTATTCCATATTCTCTAGGCCTCTCTTTCACAATAACAAGTGCTGCCTTCTGCGTAAAAATATATTTACACCAATGCCATCCTGTCATGACAATCTGCTGACAATAGGCATAATTATTACATTATTGTCTTAATCAGGGAGATACCTCTGCCCCACCTTACATACATATACCCAATATAGTGGTCTAAAGTCAGAATTCTAAAGTACTGATGAAGCAAAGCTTCGCATATTTTGCGACTTGCCGTATTCATGAACCTCGTCTATGTGTAACAAGATAATAATGTGTACGTTTTACTAACGTTTCCTTTATGTTTAAACGAGGTTTCCTGACGCTTGCATATGTGTTTTACTAAAATAATTTACTCGAGTCATTTAACATGGTTGCCGCTTGTATTTAGTTACTGCGCATGCGTCAGCCACACTCACGTGTCCTGACGTGTCTGCAGAGTTGGAGGGAAATGTATGCGCATGCGTAATACATAGCCTTGCCAGTAACGTGGTACTGCTCATGCCACTGCTCTTGTGCCTGTTATATGTAGCTAACATTAGACTGCATAAGTATATTTTACAAGTGATAAGTTGAAAGTACAAACCCTGTGATGTGTTTTCATAATGTTATTTTTATGTATTAATTTGTTCTCGCTTACTTTTCATGTACCGCGGGGAATGGGGGTCTGACTGAACTGAATGCCATCTTGGAGGGCCTTTCTGCGCATGCTCCACTGTCTGGGGAACTGACAACCTTGGCTGATGGAACTTGGCCAGCTGGCAGGGATGGGCAAGATGCTCCTGAGAACTGACCTGCAAACCCAGCAGAACGGAGTCATGTGTCCCTATTCCGCAACAATGTAAAATTACTATTGTATTTTCCTGCAGTTTCTCATGGGAACCCCAATCTTGCTAGGCGGTACCCAGAGATGTAAATTAGGCATCCAAATAGTGTGTTATGATTGGTGTGTTACCCAAAGCCTACCTTAGGACCAATCCAAATTGAGGGATTCTGACACTTTGCAACATTGGGGGGTGGTACACCGTCCCCAAACTGTATATCTACCCTGGGTTCACCTAGGGAAATTGTCCGACTTGTCTGGTTTAGCTGACCTGTCACTGACCCATCGCACTCAATAGGTGACTGAAGATACAGAGCGCTGCGGAGCACTCTGTCCGAAATTGACCATAGACTAAGGTTCTACTGAACCTTAAAGTGCTGGCGAAGCACTTTGCTGGGAGTTCGCTGATCCAATCGGGGTCTTGATCGATAACTGCAGAGAGGGTGGAGCGCAGGCGTTGCTTCCAAACTGCGGGTGTGGTCCTGTCCTGAGCGGTCCTGTCCTGAGGGTTTGCTGTCCTGTCCTGAGGGTCCTGTCCTGATTCCTAATCTGAGGGTATCCTGTCCTGTCCGGGGTGTCCATTCTGCACCTGCTGTCCTTTGAGGGGTATCCTCCTTGAGGGTTTCCTGTCCTTAACTGACCCGTGGCCAGGGTTTGGTTTTCACACCAGTCTAGGTAAATATTGCTCTAAATTCTTTGAACTTGCACCTTCCTAATTTTCTGTCTTTTGCTTTAATAAAGACACACCTTTGCACATGTTGATTTTTCCATGCTTTTGCCGCAACTATTGAAACGTAAAGTCAATTGCATATTTTCTTAACTTGTTCCTATGTTACCCTACCTTTTAGAAATCATATTTTGCATTGCAGTTTGTCATTTTCTGATATGGTCTAGAACGGCCTTACTTAACTTGTCTAAAGCACTTTTACCCTGAATGCATAGCGTTTCCTGTTGCATCTCATATTAGAAATTTCCATGATTACCCTGACTTTATTTCTCTATAGTTATGTACTTTTCATTATCTTGGTTATTGATTGCCTTATTCTTGTAAACTTAATGCTCAACGAAAACGAACTTTAGATAAAGCTTTTAAAACTTCCAGTTGTCCGTGGTCATTTACAAACAGTATTGAATGTCATTTTGGGTTGGTATTTTGCTGCCTTTCCTTTTACAGCTAGCTCCCTGATCCGTTGAGGTCATAGGTACCCGTGTCGGTGGATGGTAAGTCGGGTACGCTGAGTAATAACAGTAGGGAAACACACACAAATTGGTAGAGCCCGTGAAGTCGCCCGATCAATGTATATGGTAAATTGAAAGTATATGGGCCCTGAAGCCGGAAACGGCGAAATTATTGGCTGGGTGACCTCGCGCGCTCTATCAGTTTTTCTGGCTAGCAGAGGATGGTTAGGGACTAGTTGAAGGTTAGGCAGGATCAAGTTAGGCTAGCTAAGTCGGTAGCTGCTAGTATATTAATCCTGCTATAAGAGCGGCTGTTCCGAGGGACCCGATCACTCTCTTGTGAATACGCTGCTGAAATTCATGAATTGTTTTATCATTGTTATTCTTGTTCTTATATTGTTATATGTATTAATCCATGCGTTTGTAAACCGTGTCAGTCAGTGTTGTCCGAACTCCCCGGGGAATTGAAAAGGCAAGTGGTGAATAGAATCCATTGTCTTGAGGTCACAGGCTTAAGGAAAGTTAGGTGCAGGTTAGGATAACCGGGAAGCACTAACTAGGGTTTTTCTGAATACATGTGTGAATAAATGTCAGTAACGAGGTTCATTGGCAAAATTCCCATAGTGGCGTAACCTAGTAAGGGTCACATCGGAAGAGTAGCAGGTTCCTCGAAGCTTGGGTGAAAGCAGAGGGGTCCGCTGGGAAACCTTAGACTCGGATATATCCCGGAAGAGTGGATGAGTTTAGGGGAATAACAGGTTCACCGATGCTAGAGTGAAGGGTAGGCGGAAGAGATCTACCCGCAGCGAGTGAAAAGTAAATGGAAGTAGTTTACTTGCAGTAAAACAAAGCTGTCCTGTCTAGACACTTGAGCACTGTGGCGAATGTGTATTCGTTGTTAAATAACCAAGCACTAGCACTTTAAAAAGAAAGAAAGTTTCCGTTACCTTGTGAAGGGAGGGAGTCAGTCGCGAAGCGCCTCTGACGTCACTCCGTGCCGCGCCGGGATTGGTAGAAGCAGCGGCCGGGTAGCGGGGCTGGAATTGTAAAGGAGGGGTGAAGCGCCGGAGCGTGAGGACAGTCTCACGAAGGGGCCGCGCACCCATTGGCCGAGATTCTTTGAACGCGTGCACCTCATTGGTCGCATGGAACTGCAAGGCGCATTCTGATTGGAGGTGACTTTGTAAACAGAGTTAAGCGTAGAAATCGTATGTGGCACTCGTATTGTCCAGAGACTAGACCAGATCCAAGGAACCAAGGGTTTGAAAGGGATCAGTGGAAAGCCAATAGATACGATATTATGTACGGAGCTAAGAGGAAGATGTCCCTTGTAAATAGGGTAAAGAATTATTTCAAAACGGACAAACCCATTAAGTCCAGAGAGGGTGTTATTGTCCCGCCACCGAATACTCCCGCCTCTTTCATGATGTTTGATCGAGGGTATAATACCTGTGTGTGGTTGGAAAATTGGGTAAAGTACACAAAAGATGACGGAATATTGGCTTTTCCGTTAGACGGTACTTTCAATGGCAGGATTTTATTTAATTTGAGAACCCGAATGAATGAATTGCATCCCCGACCGAGACTAACGCAGTATGAGGCATTAGAGGAATGGGAGATTGAGGCTTTTGAAAGAGAGAAACCCCGGTTGGACAAAGGTCTGACCAAGTGGTACCCAAGGCTGAAACAAGAGACCAGAGATAAAAGGATGAAACAGTGGAGGCAGAGCATGATTGTTGAGGGTCTGTTTCCCATGATGCCAGCAGGTACCCCTTCTGCGGGAGAGAAAAGGACAGAAAAGAGTAAGCATTGGGGAGCGCTTGGAGAGTCGGACGATGAATTGTTAGATGACATCTTTACGAGAAGTCCGCCCCCTTATGATGAGGGAGCCTGACTTTCCAGTACAGGAGGGAATCCCCAGCGTCCATCTATTAAGGAGGAGGACAGATCCCTAAATAGGGGGGGAGGTCTATTTTGGGGAGGGCCCTATTTTGAGAATCAAGGACCCGCGGAGGTACGAAATATATATCCTAGTATGCCCGTGAGCCCGGAGTAAAAATATTCCCGTGAAAGAGCCTTCTTCCCCGGACCTCTTTATGAAAACGAAGAAAAGCCATTAAGTTCAGGAATGCCCTTTTTGCAGCCTCCATATGGGGAGGAGCGCAGGTCATTTGGCACAGGAACTTTGTTCCCAAAACCAAATTATGGTGGGGGACCAAGTGAAACGCATCCTACTGCCCCGAGTCTTACCCCTCACCTGACCCCACAGATGATACCTGACCGGACATTAGGAAGAGTACTAGATGAAAGGGAGCAAGAGGCCCTAGCTAGACAGAGGACAGAAATAATTCAGAAAATCTCCCAGTTAAATACCAGTCCTGAGGCTTTGACTATTCCGGTAACAATCGGACCAGTGGTTCCGTTGTATGGGAATAATCAAGGAAGTCCAAACCCTCCAGTTATGAACCCTATCATGGCCCCGCCGAGGCAGGAGCCCCTACTGATAGACGATCAGTCCAGTGAGTGCGAGTCCGAAGTTGCGTTTTTGGACCTGCCAAACAAACAGACCGGGAAGGGAGTGCAGAAGAGGCATAATCCTTTTAATGCGAAAGAAATTAAATTAGAATCAACGTCAGGTACTAGGAGTGTTTCTTTGGTAACTCCGGAAGAAATTGAGAATTGGAGTCGTGAATTAGAAAAACAGACTCCGCAAACGAAACCTTTAGACCTCTACAAGCTGAGGGTAGAAATAGAGGAATTGATGGCAGGAAATGTGGGATTAGACAGATTAAACACCTATTCTGAAGAAGAGTTGCTGTTTATGTGTAAAAGCCTTACCAGAAGTACTAGGGTGCTCCACGAAAAGTTGACAGACACTGCAGCTAGTATGGGGGTAGATATTTCAAGATCCAGGCCCTTGCAAAAACCTTACAGAGCTGAATTCTCAGACAAAGATATAGAGAACTTGAATGTGTCAGGGAAAAAGTTGCAGATTAAAGAGTTGATTGCAGTTTTGCAGAAATGGGGAGATGTGGAAAAATGGAGAAGCAGGTGGGCACGAAAGAAAGATGAGGCTCGATCCAGACAAGCCACCCCTGAGTTCCCTTTGAGAGAAGTAGACAAGCCCGAAACATTATGCCCCATGCGTGAAGTGCCAGGTGGGAGGTATGTGCACGTTCCATGGTCCAGACAGGATATTGTGTCTTTTACTAACGATTTCCCGAAATTACGCGAGAAGCCAGTTGACTGGTACCGGCAAGTGGAATGGTTCGTAAAAGTGCAAAAATGCCTGTGGAAAGACCTGGATGGATTTTTCGACATTGTGGTCCCGGTAGATCTATGGACCGAGTGTAAAATTGCCATAGGCTGGCCTAGTGAGGAGTACCCGAGGGACTCTAGCACAGGGGAGCCGTCGATTGAAGTGATGAAAAAATACGAACAAGTAATGCTGCATTTGAAAAATAAGGTGCCAGCAAAGGAAACTGATTGGACCAGGATAGATAGAACCCCGCAGGAGAGAGACGAGACAGTGCACTCCTATTATGAAAGGCTGTTGCAGGTGTTTAAAACATACAGTGGTATAGATAACATCGAGATGAAGGATATGACGCACTTCATTTACAGGTTTGTAAACGGTTTAAGGCCTGAAATTTGTCAGTGGATAAAGGATAACAAAATTTGTTAGCACTCCAAAAAGATAGACGAAGTCCTGCGGTACGCAAAGTACTGCGAGGACGAGATGGCAGAAAAGAAAAAGGCAAGGAAAAGGTCATGTGGACTCAGGTGAAGCTCGCAGAACAACAGGAAAAACAGTTGAGTAATATGGTCAAAAACACTCAGAACCAAAGTCCTGGGGGTGGGGGAGGAGGCAAGCCCCGGCCCAAAATGAGCAGGGAAGAGGCTATGAAGAAATTTCCCTGTCACCAGTGCGGAGAAATTGGACACTGGCGTAACGAGTGTCCTTATTTGCCTGACGATAACCCCAAAACACCTGATTTAACTCCACAGATGCAGAAAGAAAGACCAAGAAAGACTCAACCACAGGTAAAAACGGTTCAGGTGCCCCGGGCTCCAAAGCAAGTACATAGGGGAAAAGCGACAGAGGGTGATGAGATAGAAGTCTGGGAAAGCAATGAGAACAGAAATGCAGCAACTTCGCAGTATCTGTTGAATGATACCTTCGTTTGTGATGACCAGTACTGACGGGGCCTGAGAGGGGAGGACGAGGAGTGCGTACTTGGCGCCTCCTTGCCGGTAGACCAGTCCGGACCATACATTGAAGGAAAGGTTGACGGAAATGATGTCACTTTTCTGTTGGACACTGGCGCTACCCGTTCTACTGTGAGAACAGTGGACGTTCCAAACCTACCCCTCTCGGGAGAAGCCATCCAAGTAGTGGGTGTATCTAATCAATTGATTAGTACTCCTGTTACCAAGCCCATGGAGATCTCAATTGGAAACTTTAAGGAAATGCATAGATTTGTCGTTTGCGACACCAGTCCAGTGAACTTACTGGGACGTGATTTGCTGTGCAAAATGAACTGTACCATCTTTTGCACACCAAAGGGTGTTGAAATTCAGACCCCAGATGAAGACGGCATTTATAAATTAATGTTAATCAGACCTGACTCAGAAATTAAACGAATGACCATGCAGGATTTGCCCCAAGAACTCCAAGAAGCAGTGAAGCCAGAGGTATGGGACTTTACTGGGAAAGATGTAGGGTTAATGAAAAACGTGGACCCCATACAGATAGCAATCAAGGACAATGCAGTATACCCCAATACTAAACCCTACAGAATGAATGCAGAAGTGAGAGCAGGTGTCACTCTGGAAATACAGAAATTGCTAGAAGGAAACATCATACAGGAAGTAATGAGTAGCCCATGTAACTCACCGATTATGGGCATCAAGAAGCCTAGTGGCAAGTACAGAGTAGTGCAGGACCTACGAAAAGTCAACAAGATAGTGGTCCCCTGCTGCCCTATTGTCCCGAACCCAGCAGTGATTCTGTATCAGATTCCCTGGGATGCTGAGTGGTTCACTGTGATAGACCTATGTCATGCATTCTTTTCCATTCCCTTGCATCCAGATAGCAAATGTCTTTTCTCATTTGCCTTCAATGGTCACGTGTATGTCTGGAACAGGGTCCCTCAAGGGTACACAGAGAGCCCCTCTATCTTTAATCAGATCTTGAAAAAATGTTTGGAAACTTTGGTCTTACCTGGGAACTCTGTCCTGGTGCAATACATAGACGACCTCTTGGTGGCGTCTAAAAGTCATAGGGATTGTGTGATTGACACCATTGCCCTCCTGAATCATCTGAGTGAGAAAGGACATAAAGTGGCCCCTGACAAATTACAGTTCTGTGCAAAATCAGTGAAATATCTGGGGCACCAGATAGAGAAAGGGGTCAGGAAAGTGACGTCAGAAAGAGTGAGAATAATACAAAAGATGCAGTTACCCCGTACTCAGAAAGAGATCAGAATGTTCCTGGGTGTGATAGGATACTGCAGGCAGTGGATTCTGGGATTTGCAGTCCTAGCTAGGCCCTTGATAAAAATGACCAAGAGAGGAACACCAGATGTTGTAGAATGGGATGATGAAAGCTTAACAGCCTTCACCAAACTGCGAGATTGTCTGTGTACAGCCCCTGCATTGGGAATGCCAGACTATTCCAAAGAATTTGCCCTATTCTGTGACACTCGTGATAATTGTGCGTTGTCAGTCCTGACACAAGATCATGGCACAACGAGAAGGCCTGTGGCATATTTCTCTGCCACCCTGGATCCAGTGGCTGCTGGATTACCAGGTTGTCTGAAAGCAGTAGCTGCTACCTGCGCAAGTTTAGAGCAAAGTGAGTCCATTGTCATGGGACATCCGGTAACTGTGTATGTCCCACATGGAGTGGTAATTTTACTGACCAGAACAAAAACTCAGTATCTTACCCCTAGTCGGCTGACTAAATACGAGAGGATTCTTGTGGGTGCTGCAAATGTAAACATTGTTAGGTGCAGTATTTTGAACCCTGCCACCTTACTCCCCGACCCAATGGATATGGAAGGTGGGGTGGATGATGAGCATGATTGCATTGATTTAACAGAATTCAATACCAAGCCGCGTCCAGACATTAAAGAAACACCATTGCCTGTGCATGACAAGGAATTATTTGTGGATGGTTCCTGTCTAAGACATGAACAAGGAGGTCTGAGTGCTGCCTATGCGGTAGTCTCCTTAACCAAAATTGAAGAAGCAGGTTATTTATATCACATAAAGTCTGCACAAGTAGCTGAATTGATTGCTATGATAAAAGCTTGCCAAATTGGGAAGAACCTACGCATAACAGTGTATACTGACAGCCAGTACTGTTATGGGGTTGTGCATGACTTTGGCCAGTTGTGGCTACAGAGGGAGTTCCTGACTTCATCAGGTACCCCAATTCGAAATGGAAAAGTTGTTCAAGACCTTTTAGAGGCAATCCAGTTACCAAAGGAACTGGCAGTGGTGAAGTGTGTTGCTCATAAGAAGAGCATGGACACTGTATCACTGGGAAATGATTTTGCTGATCGAGTGGCCCAATGGTGCGCCAGAGATCGGTATATCGTAAATCCAAAATGAGGGGGGCCAGGAACCAGCTGCCAACTTCAGGTGTTTGAAGAAGTGCCTACATGGGATGAAGTGAAAGAGTGGCAGCAGGTGGCACCTTGGCAAGAGAGAGAGAAGTGGAAGGAAGATGGGTGTAGACCAAGACGTGTGGATGGTGTCATCTTGGGCCCAACTGGTATGCCTGTGTTACCTAGACACTTACTTAGCACAATGGCGAGATTGATACATGAAGGATCACACATTGGTAGGGACGCCATGATTCTAGTGTTCCAACAGACTTGGTACAGTAAAAAGTTCAGGAAAGTAGCAGAGTCCCTATGCCAGAGGTGCCTGTCATGTCAAAAGATGAACCCAGGGAAGAAAACTGTGGTGGAACTGGGAAAAATTGGGAAGTCCGGGGGTCCCTTTGTGAGAATACAAGTTGATTTCATCACCATGCCCCGTTGTGAAGGGAAGCGATATGTTGTCATGGTCTGTTTATTTTCAAAGTGGGTGGAAGCTTTCCCTACTCCCCAAAATGACGCAAAAACAGTAGCTAAGTGTTTATTGAAAGAACTGATACCTAGGTTCGGGGTTCCAGTCACTATTGAATCAGACCAAGGCTCACATTTTCATAATGAAGTGATCGACGAACTCTGTAAGGCCTTTGGAATTTCACAAAAGCTTCACTGTGCCTACCGTCCAGAGGCTTCTGGAGTAGTGGAACAAATAAATGGAACTATTAAAAACAGACTAGCAAAACTGTGTGATGCATCTAAATTGACCTGGGTGAAGGCCCTGCCCCTGGTCCTGATGGGACTCAGAAGTGTTCCTGACCGCAAGACAGGCCTAAGTCCCCATGAAATCATTATGGGAAGAGTGATGAGACAAGCATGGGTGCCAGGAAGCAAACTGTTGAGTATTACTGATGATTTGGTGCTTGAATACTGCAAGAGATTGGGTGACCAAGTGCGTTCTATCTCTCGCCAGATCGGAGAAGACGCCATCCTCAATCCAACGACTCCCCTCCACAAACTGGTCCCGGGGGACTGGGTGAAGATAAAGAAACATACTCGGAAGAGCTGCCTGGAGCCAAGGTGGGGAGAGAAACGTCAGGTGATCCTGGTAACTACCACAGCAGTAAAGTGTGCAGGGGTTCCACGCTGGGTACACGCCAGCCACACCCAGAAGGTATTACCAGACGAGGAGCCTGAAGAAGAAGGGCGTCCAGCAGAGGACTCTACAGGAGCCAGACCAGAAGTAGCTGACGACGTACAGCCCAGTACCAGTCGAGCTGCAGAATCAGCAGATGTTGGCCTAAGAATAGTTGATAACGAACTACCAGGAGCCCAGCCTGCTGAAGGGGTCCAAGAAGCTGAGCCAGAAGTAGCTGAAGACGAGCTGCCGAGCATATGGCCAGAGGAGTGGATTCCATTGATTGATCTCACTGAAGACCCCATTCGAACAAGTGAGCGACTTTGGGAAGGTAGAGAGTGGACTAGAGAGGAAAAGCAAGGCACAGGCGAAGAACCTCAGAATCTTGAGATTCACATCAAAACTGAGGAAGGAAAAGGTCAGACAGGGACAGAGCAAGTGATTGATACAGAACAAGTGAATGCTACAGAGCCAGTGCCCGATACTGAACAGGTGAAGGATACAGAGCAAGTGTTTGATACTCCTCCACTGACTCCTGATATCGGAAAGGGACAGACTAGACATAGCGTAATAGTTCGAGCAGAAGAAAGTCCAGAGATCGAAGTGCTTGAACAGGATCAGATAGGATTAGAAGAACGTGTTCAGGAAACAGAAACAGAGACATTTGAAAAGCAAAAACAAAATTCTCCTGAACAAGGCCAGATTAGTAACCAGGCAGAAGAAATAGATGCTAGCCCTGGAAATAGTCAGATAGAAGGGGAAGAAACTGAAACAGAATCGCCACAAACTAATGAAAACAAAAGGGCAAGAGAAGAAAACGAAGTCCAAGTACCAACTAAAAGACTCAAGAAAAGAAAGCACATTGAGCCTGGATACATAAAGAAATTGAGACTGAGAATAAAAACGGTAGAAGAAAAACGTGCAGAAGAAAGGAGAAGTGCTCGCATAGCAGGACAACCAGAAGACACTTCCAAAAGAAGGAGTGATCGAATAAAGAGACAAAACAAAAAGTACAAGTCACCTGAATGGACACTTGTGTTGGAAGAATTTGAAGATCTTGATCTAACTGACGAGAGCGACGGGGAACCCGTCCCTGAGTACTCTGCCGAAGAAGAAGACGAGCCACCGTGAATTTGCACAAAGTAAGCTACTGGTGTAAAGACACAAAGAGGGGTCGAGAAACTTCTTCTGAGCCAAAATGTCTGATTCAAACGTGAATGGTAGACCTAGTTGCAGTCGTTGCAAAACATGCTGCAAGGTATGTGTATGTAGTATAGTTATACTGATATTACTCTGGATAGGACTAACAGTGTTCATTCCCTTTGCTGTAAGCAAAAATACTAATATTGTCCCTACTGAAATTGTAAATACTGACAGTGAGGAGCTGACAACACAGAGTGTAGCCAGACATGAGAGAGCACTGAGACAAACAAAACAAGACTTAGAAGCATCAGATGAGGGAGAACTACATTATCATGGAATTAAAAATAAGACGCGCTTAAATGTTTTCGCAAACTTGTTAATACACTATGTAGAGACTATGGAAATTGAAGGTTGCTATGTCTGCATGAAGCTACCTACCTCTGTAGCTGAAGGCGTGACATACCATCACTTGCCGCTGACATATGGAATCTCCTGTAGCATTTTAGCTAGTTTATTTTACAAAAGAGGACCGTTACAGTACTATTACTCTAATAATGACGTGATCTTTTCTGAGCTTCCTATACATGGGAACTTGAATCCTGTACATACCAAAAGCGACGTAATACGATATATGGGGGACTACTTTCTGACTATTGGTGATATTGACATAGGTGACGCACACAGAGATAACTTGACTTGTTCTTTGCGTGAGCAGGAAAAGATGTTCCTGAACATGGCAGAGAAAAGGAGAATTAAAATACAAAAGAAAGCAAATGACGAAAGTCAGAAAAGACCAAGGTGGGCAGAGAACATGGAAGGCACCTCAACTGGTAGGGCGGGTCCTGCTCTGTTGCTGGATTTTGAAAAGAAAGGCAAGCTATGTCTTCACCGCGAGAAGACTAGCTATTATAATAAAATTTTCATTGGTTCCAGTGAATGCGAACATAATTACAAGGTAATTGGAGGTTGGGGTTTCAAAAATGGGTCAGAGCCTGTGTTTCCTGGAATTTATTATATTTGTGGGGACAAGGCTTATTTCAAATTGCCGGATCACTGGTATGGAAGTTGCTATTTTGGCATTGTCTTCCCGAAAATATACCATGTGAATGGAGTTGCTGGAAGCAGTGAAAATACCACTGGCTTAGTGCGTAGTAAAAGAGAAAGCATAGGTGAAATAATGGGTAGTATTTTCAGTGCACTGATACCTGGAGTGGGAGTGGTTCTGAACACTCACAGAATTTGTAAATTGTCCACTATAGTGGATGCGTTGTCTACTGACACAGCTCATGGATTTCTGCTGGTCAATACCGAAATGGTTGCGATCAGATCAATGGTTTTGCAGAATCGACTTGCTCTTGATACCTTATTAGCGAAAGAGGGCGGAGTCTGCCGGATGTTGAAGGCGCAACATTGTTGCACTTATATTCCGGACAAAAGTGTGCAGCTCAAAAGATACGTGAAAAACATTACTAATTTGGCAAAGGAACTCAAACCACTCGAGGTTGACAGTGCCTGGAAGAGACTGGTAGATGGTCTCTCAAATGTAGGTCATTGGTTTGCTAGCATAGGTAAAAGCTTATTGTTTAAGATACTGATGCCAATTGGAATTATAGGTCTTATCCTATTTTTCATATTTGCCTGTTGCAAATGTCGCAAACACACCGGAAAGCATCAAGTGAATGCCAGAGGAGTGAAACGAAGTGTGGATGAGCTTGAATTAGAGGAAATGAATAATCAGATATACAAAAGGGTGAAGAATTCTCACCCTACTAAAGATGAGAAAGAAAAGTTGAGCAAATTGTTGGAAGAGATAGAGATGTATAAGGTGTGAGAAGTTGGCATCTGGTTCCATTTATTTTGTGATGATAGTAAATATCATGAAAGAGGGGATTGATGAAGCAAAGCTTCGCATATTTTGCGACTTGCCGTATTCATGAACCTCGTCTATGTGTAACAAGATAATAATGTGTACGTTTTACTAACGTTTCCTTTATGTTTAAACGAGGTTTCCTGACGCTTGCATATGTGTTTTACTAAAATAATTTACTCGAGTCATTTAACATGGTTGCCGCTTGTATTTAGTTACTGCGCATGCGTCAGCCACACTCACGTGTCCTGACGTGTCTGCAGAGTTGGAGGGAAATTTATGCGCATGCGTAATACATAGTTTTGCCTGTAACGTGGTACTGCTCATGCCACTGCTCTTGTGCCTGTTATATGTAGCTAACATTAGACTGCATAAGTATATTTTACAAGTGATAAGTTGAAAGTACAAACCCTGTGATGTGTTTTCATAATGTTATTTTTATGTATTATTTGTTCTCGCTTACTTTTCATGTACCGCGGGGAATGGGGGTCTGACTGAACTGAATGCCATCTTGGAGGGCCTTTCTGCGCATGCTCCACTGTCTGGGGAACTGACAACCTTGGCTGATGGAACTTGGCCAGCTGGCAGGGATGGGCAAGATGCTCCTGAGAACTGACCTGCAAACCCAGCAGAACGGAGTCATGTGTCCCTATTCCGCAACAATGTAAAATTACTATTGTATTTTCCTGCAGTTTCTCATGGGAACCCCAATCTTGCTAGGCGGTACCCAGAGATGTAAATTAGGCATCCAAATAGTGTGTTATGATTGGTGTGTTACCCAAAGCCTACCTTAGGACCAATCCAAATTGAGGGATTCTGACACTTTGCAACATTGGGGGGTGGTACACCGTCCCCAAACTGTATATCTACCCTGGGTTCACCTAGGGAAATTGTCCGACTTGTCTGGTTTAGCTGACCTGTCACTGACCCATCGCACTCAATAGGTGACTGAAGATACAGAGCGCTGCGGAGCACTCTGTCCGAAATTGACCATAGACTAAGGTTCTACTGAACCTTAAAGTGCTGGCGAAGCACTTTGCTGGGAGTTCGCTGATCCAATCGGGGTCTTGATCGATAACTGCAGAGAGGGTGGAGCGCAGGCGTTGCTTCCAAACTGCGGGTGTGGTCCTGTCCTGAGCGGTCCTGTCCTGAGGGTTTGCTGTCCTGTCCTGAGGGTCCTGTCCTGATTCCTAATCTGAGGGTATCCTGTCCTGTCCGGGGTGTCCATTCTGCACCTGCTGTCCTTTGAGGGGTATCCTCCTTGAGGGTTTCCTGTCCTTAACTGACCCGTGGCCAGGGTTTGCTTTTCACACCAGTCTAGGTAAATATTGCTCTAAATTCTTTGAACTTGCACCTTCCTAATTTTCTGTCTTTTGCTTTAATAAAGACACACCTTTGCACATGTTGATTTTTCCATGCTTTTGCCGCAACTATTGAAACGTAAAGTCAATTGCATATTTTCTTAACTTGTTCCTATGTTACCCTACCTTTTAGAAATCATATTTTGCATTGCAGTTTGTCATTTTCTGACATGGTCTAGAACGGCCTTACTTAACTTGTCTAAAGCACTTTTACCCTGAATGCATAGCGTTTCCTGTTGCATCTCATATTAGAAATTTCCATGATTACCCTGACTTTAATTCTCTATAGTTATGTACTTTTCATTATCTTGGTTATTGATTGCCTTATTCTTGTAAACTTAATGCTCAACGAAAACGAACTTTAGATAAAGCTTTTAAAACTTCCAGTTGTCCGTGGTCATTTACAAACAGTATTGAATGTCATTTTGGGTTGGTATTTTGCTGCCTTTCCTTTTACAGCTAGCTCCCTGATCCGTTGAGGTCATAGGTACCCGTGTCGGTGGATGGTAAGTCGGGTACGCTGAGTAATAACAGTAGGGAAACACACACAAATTGGTAGAGCCCGTGAAGTCGCCCGATCAATGTATATGGTAAATTGAAAGTATATGGGCCCTGAAGCCGGAAACGGCGAAATTATTGGCTGGGTGACCTCGCGCGCTCTATCAGTACAAACACAATTGATATCCACCATCAACTCATATCCCCACTATAGATTAAGCCATAATCAGTTAAACCTCACTCCAAATCTATATGTCTCTGTTTCCTTACTCCATTATCCAAAATCAGGCCCTCAGCACATATTTTTCTTACCTTCTCTACTTCTCTGAGTCATTCCTGTGAGCAGCCAGTCCAATAAATCCCGCCATCTCAGAAGCTCCCACTATAACTTTATTTTAAAGGAAGTCTCTACCAATCTAATTCCAGCCATATTCATCCTCACAACCAATCAAATTAATTTCTTTTCAAGCCTCCATATTAACTAATCATATGGTTTCCTCTGTCGTCCACTACTATTCTTAACCAATCAATTCAAGCCATGTTCGTCCTCACAACCAATCAAATTCATTTCTTTTCAAGCCTCCATATTAACTATTCATATGGTTCCCTCTGTGGTCTGCTACCGTTCTTAACTAATCAAATTCCAGCTATATTCGTCCTCACAACCAATCAAATTAATTTCTTTTCAAGCCTCTATATAAACTATTCATATGGTTTCCTCTGTGGTCCACCACCATTCTTTGCACATAGTTTCACCCAATTAATTTCCTGTTTACAACCAAGCTATTTTATTGGTTAGCTTACGCATGGTAACCAGTCAAAATATAGAACAGACATAATATCGACTAGACATAATATAGACTACCAAAATATCGACTAGAAAATTTTAATATCGAATGGAATGGACATAATATCGAATCAAAAATATAGAATGGACATAATATCGACTAGACATAATATAGACAACAAAAATATCGAATTTTAGTTAAGTTAATATTAATTTTTTTGTGTAATATAATTCTGTAGCAGGTTGTGGGTTTATAGGGGAATAGGGTGGGAAGTAATTTAATTATAATTAATTAAATATGTTAATTTATTTATTGTTATTTATTTAGAATTAATTGTTAATTAATTATTAATTGTTAATTAATTAAAATATAATTGGTAATTAAATGTAATTGATTATTGATACATATTTTAATTTTATTAATTTATTTTCTGTAGTGGGTTGTGGGTTTATAGGGGAATAGGGTGGGAAGTAATTTAATTATAATTAATTAAATATGTTAATTAATTAATTGGTAATTATTTTGAATTAATTGGTAATTCATTTTTAATTGATAATTAATTGACTGTTAATTGATAATTAATTTCAATTAATTGTTTAATTGACAATTATGTGAATAATATTTTTTTCAGTAGCGGGTTGTGGGTTTATAGGGGGAATAGGGTGGGAAGTAATTTAATTTTAATTAATTACATATGTTAATTAATTAATTGATTGGTATTTATTTAGAATAAATTGTCAAATAATTTTTAATTCATAAATAATTAAATTTTTAATTGATAATTAATTTTTATTATTTGATTAATTGATAATTATGTGAATAATATTATTTTATTTTTAGTCCCGGGTTGTTGGTTTATAGGGGAATAGGGTGGGAAGTAATTTATTATAATTAATTAAACATGATAATTAATTGGTATTTTATTTAAATAAATTGGTGATTAATTTTTAATTGGTAATTAATTAATTCTTAATTGGTAATTAAAATGTAATAATTGATTAATTTATAATTATGTGATTTATATTAATTTATTTTCACTACAGTGGGCATATTAGAAATTACCCCTACTGTTGCACTCGCTGGAGTTGGAATAGTAATTTTTACCCCTACGCTATCCAACGCTTTCCCTACTGTTGCACTATTTGGAGTGGGAATAGTAATTTGTACCCCTACGCTATCCAACGCTTTCCCTACTGTTGCAGTTATTGGAGTGGGAATAGGAATTTTTACCCCTATGCTATCCAAAGCCTTCCCTACTGTTGCACTCGCTGGAGTGGGAATAGTAATTTTTACCCCTACGCTATCCAACGCTTTCCCTACTGTTGCACTCTCTGGAGTGGGAATAGTAATTTTTACCCCTACGCTATCCAACGCTTTCCCTACTATTGCACTCTCTGGAGTGGGAATAGTAATTTTTACCCCTAGGCCATCCAACGCTTTCCCTACTATTGCACTCTCTGGAGTGGGAATAGTAATTTTTACCCCTACGCTATCCAACGCTTTCCCTACTGTTGCACTCTCTGGAGTGGGAATAGTAATTTTTACCCCTACGCTATCCAACGCTTTCCCTACTATTGCACTCTCTGGAGTGGGAATAGTAATTTTTACCCCTACGCTATCCAACGCTTTCCCTACTGTTGCACTCTCTGGAGTGGGAATAGTAATTTTTACCCCTACGCTATCCAACGCTTACCCTACTGATGCACTTGCTGGAGTGGGAATAGTAATTTTTACCCCTATGCTATCCAACGCTTTCCCTACTGTTGCACTCGCTGGAGTTGGAATAGTAAATTTTACCCCTACGCTATCCAACGCTTTCCCTACTGTTGCACTCTCTGGAGTTGGAATAGTAAATTTTACCCCTACGCTATCCAACGCTTTCCCTACTGTTGCACTCTTTGAAGTGGGAATAGTAATTTTTACCCCTACGCTATCCAACGCTTTCCCTACTATTGCAGTTATTGGAGTGGGAATAGTAATTTTTACCCCTATGCTTTACAAAGCCTTCCCTACTGTTGCACTCGCTGGGGTGGGAATAGTAATTCTTACCCCTACGCTATCCAATGCTTTCCCTACTGTTGCACTCGCTGGAGTGGGAATAGTAATTTTTACCCCTACGCTATCCAACGCTTTCCCTACTGTTGCACTCTCTGGAGTGGGAATAGTAATTTTTACCCCTACGCTATCCAACGCTTACCCTACTGATGCACTTGCTGGAGTGGGAATAGTAATTTTTACCCCTATGCTATCCAACGCTTTCCCTACTGTTGCACTCGCTGGAGTTGGAATAGTAAATTTTACCCCTACGCTATCCAATGCTTTCCCTACTGTTGCACTCGCTGGAGTGGGAATAGTAATTTTTATCCCTACGCTATCCAACGCTTTCCCTACTGTTGCACTCGCTGGAGTTGGAATAGTAATTTTTACCCCTACGCTATCCAACACTTTCCCTACTGTTGCACTCTTTGGAGTGGGAATAGTAATTTTTACCCCTACGCTATCCAACGCTTTCCCTACTGTTGCAGTTATTGGAGTGGGAATAGTAATTTTTACCCCTATGCTATCCAAAGCCTTCCCTACTGCTGCGCTTGCTGGAGTGGAAATAGTAATTTTTACCCCTACGCTATCCAACGCTTTCCCTACTGTTGCACTCTCCGGAGTGGGAATAGTCATTTTTACCCCTACGCTATCCAACGCTTACCCTACTGATGCACTTGCTGGAGTGGGAATAGTAATTTTTACCCCTATGCTATCCAACACTTTCTCTACTGTTGCACTCGCTGGAGTTGGAATAGTAAATTTTATCCCTACGCTATCCAATGCATTCCCTACTCTTGCACTCGCTGGAGTGGGAATAGTAATTTTTACCCCTACGCTATCCAGCGCCTACCCTACTGTTGCACTCGCTGGAGTTGGAATAGTAATTTTTACCCCTACGCTATCCAACGCTTTCCCTACTGTTGCACTCTTTGGAGTGGGAATAGTAATTTTTACCCCTACGCTATCCAACGTTTTCCCTACTGTTGCACTCTTTGGAGTGGGAATAGTAATTTTTATCCCTACGCTATCCAACGCTTTCCCAACTTTTGCTCTCACTGGAGTGGGAATAGTAAATTTAAACCTCTCGCTATCCAACGGAAAAAATATTGTATATGTTTTGTTAATAATATGTATATATAGATATATATATATATATATTTAAAAATATATATATGTTTTTTTAAGTTACAATAATTATTTATTAATTTTAAGTTTATTTAAGTATTTTAAGTATGTTTTAATTAATTATATTTATTATTATAGTACTTTAAAATTACTTTTAAGATATTTTAAAAAATCGAAATTTTGACTGTCTATATTTTTTCCTATCGATATTTTGGAGTCGATATTTTTGTACTTACCTGTTTGTAGATAGGAAGTCGATATTTTGGCATTCTATATTTTTACCTCGATATTTTGGTAAGTCGATGTTTTGACTGTCGATATTATGTCAGTGATCCCTTACGCATATAACAAAATCCTCTTTCTACGTGATTCATTTCCTGTTTGTAATCAAGTAATATTATTGGTTAACTTGCGCAACCTTCCCAAGCGCTCATCTCATGCTCAAATCTCCTTTCTCTAAATTTACTCCCAACACCCATTTCCATGTTCCAACTTCCTCTTCTAATTGATTACGCTCAATTCCTATCCTGTTTGTGCCCAGTAATTGTAATTTTACCTGGAAGGAACAAGGTTTATTGGATGAGCAGGAATATAAAAATTTAAATGTTACGAATCCCACCTTTTCATTTATATATCTGTTGCCCAAATTACATAAGTCTCTGCACAATCCACCAGGTATACCACTTGTCTCCAGTATAGGGAGTGTAACTGAGCATATTTCAGAATTTGTGGATCTGTTTTTAAAACTACTGGCCATTAAGTTACCCTCTTATATAAGGGACACCATGGATGTGCTGAATAAGTTACAGGATGTGGTCTGGGTTGTATATATAAAAACGAAATGGAATCACTGTAGTCGAAATTACCTGATATGACATCTTTATCAACCCGAGTCAGAAATACGTGGTCAAGCAGGCTGTGCAACCTAGGACTGAGACAACTGATTGACAGATCACAGGTGGGATGGCATGTAACCTGCAGAATAAATGCTTGAACAAGAAAAACCCATATTAATCCCTCAGATAGGCTGCAACATCACAGTGGTCCAGGAAGATTGGCCCCAATAAAGCAGACATGGCGGGAGGGGCGCACATTCCCAAAATACCATAAAGTTAGATGCCACATGAAGTTAGGAACCCTCAGCCAATCAGGATACAGCATCCACAGCACATGCAGTGATCACTCACTCCCCATGCCGGACATTCGGACCCGTTACCCACTGGCCCTCATTGTGTCTATGCAAGTTCCAGACCCACCTGCATTTGTTATCAGGCCATTGCGATCAAACCGATTGTATTTTGAGACAGTCCTTAGATCCGACTTTGTAACTGTTCTCCCGGCTGAAGTGTTTGTTTAAAACAACTGTTCCTATTTTGCCAAATGCCTCTTGTCTTTACAAGCTAAATTCACATTTGAGCAACATTCTGATCTGATGAAATGTGGGTTAGGACCAAAAGGAGGATGAGGAGGACAAAAATGCCCTGATTGAGAAGGAAGCCCTTGAGGCAGCAAGTTTAACGGGATAGGGATGCAGTGCCAGTGGCTTGGATGGCAGCATCTCTTGGCAGAAAGAACAGTCAAGCCGTGAATGCTGGGCAATCCTTTGTAATAGGCGTTACTGCATGTGACTCCGATGACAGCGGAGGACATGTGTTGACCCGGCAACTTTTAGGGATTGCCAGGAGGACCCATGCCTCTGCCACCCTCCCCTCCTGCGATAGATTGTCAAGATGTCAAACAACATGTGGATTAGTGCAATGGACACTATGAAACAGTGATTGTAGGCTACAGTGCACAGGCTAATGTCATTCCCCTAATTTTGAATTGAGTACCCGATCCATTAATATTTATGAGTGCCTTACAAAATATATCAATATCTAAAGAGGAGGGGGGCTCACATTGCCCCACTACAGGAAAAGCCCCAAAGAGCATTACAGGGGAGTAAGCTTAAAATAAAATGGAGGGAGCAATTGGTGTACCTCATGACTTGGCATATGCAAATAGTGTAATTTCCAAACCAATGGAGTATAAAGTAGAAATATTTAATGAAGAAGGACAAGATTAAAATCAGGGGTTATACATTTTTAAAGAAAGTGTGAAAAGAAAAACACTATGTAAAGCTCTGGGAAGATAAACCTCTATATTAGTCTGTGTGTATCACCAACATGGCCACGGTGTTGTGTAATATGTGGTATCCCCACGGGATCAGGTATCCCCTGCCCTTCGGCAGACTCCGGAGGTCCTGCCTATTGGCCATCTCGGACGAGCCTCCAGCTGCCCCTCCCACCCCAGAAGAAGCGAGCCTCGGCTCTAGCAGGCAGAAGCAGATGCGCACCGAGCAAAGCTGCTGATGGAATTATTGCACCTGAAACGAAAGTAGTTGCCAGCAGACTGCTCTGAGTCACAAAGGCTGGGATGGCAGGGTCAGACTCTGTCCACTCATAGGCATAGGGCATAAGTCTCCCCCTTTATCTGGTCTTCTTCCCCACCCATTGTTCCTGCTTCTTTTGTGGTGTGGGGGCCACAAGAAAACGCTAGTGCCTCATCAGTGGTTGGTGAGGGACCAGGACCCACCCATGACAGGTTTACACACAAGACACTAATACATGTACAGGCTACTAATGAAGCTGCAGCCTGGCAACAGGCAGGCCACTATCAAAAGCAAGCATCATGATAGAGCCCTGCAGAGTGCTTGCTTGCTCTGTGTGATGCCCACTGCGCGTGTCTGCTCACTAACTCCTCCCCACATCCCACGGTAACTATGAGGAGCAGTTCCAGTACCTACTACCGTCCAGATAGAGATCTACCAGCAAGCAAATTGCTTCTCAAGGTCCTTTCTGTTTTTGATGAGAACCCTTCACACATTCCTGCTGGGCCTGGGAACTGTCAATAATGTCACTGAAGTGAAGAGACCCCCGGGCAAAACCCTTTTGGGACCTGTGACAGCTTCAGGCAGCAGTGGTCAACTTAAAAAAAAAAAGTATCTTTGGGGCATATTTACCAAAAATATATATTCAACAATTATATTTTTCATAAGCACCCCCTTGCGCAAAGATGTCCCTAGTCCTTTGTTATGCCAACTTGGGAAAACATTACTATTCAATTTAAAGCAGTCTTGGACAAAATGTAAATTCTGTTTCAGCTTAATGAAGTACAGAGCACTTTTGAATTCTGCATCCGCATAGACACGCCCATTTTGTATTTGTCAGTATAATTTTCCCACATTATGCACTGAAACATTTCGACTCGGTGGAACTACTTATGGGTGACTTAGCTATTATTTAAACTAGACTTACTTCGACATGTACTAGCTGCAGCATCTATTTATTTGCAGCAGTTGAGGGCTGAAGTCTCTCATCTGGGTGGCATAAACCTACATTGCAGCTATACATGACTTTAATGCCACAGGAGCACTTTCAGCTCAAATCTGCTGTGGCTTTATAAATCAGCTATGCCAGCTAGTTGGAAGTAGCCATCCATCACCATGTTTAAAGGGCAGAAGACATGCATTAGGAGGCAATAGGCAGTCGCCCTATGCACAGAGCCCAAGTATATAAGAATATCCACTTAAGACAAAATAGGAGGCAATCGCATAAAAGGATGCACATTCTTACATATGGTCAGTGAAGAATGACAGAATGACTGTGTAGGTTACTGAAGGAAACAAGGCTTCTAGCGGGTGGGGTGGGGGTCAACTTGAGGGTTCAGTCAGGTTGGAAATGAAGTAAAAGGTCATAGGTGAGACTAAACCAAATGCAGCCCATCAGCTGATTCTAAGTCCTTGATATGCTATATTTTGGTAATGCAGCCATCCCACACTCCTTTCTTTTCCTCTATAAGACGTGTGATGAAGCTGCACACAAACTCATTCACCTGCAGCCATTTCACACTGCACCTGTCTGCAGGTTTTTTTATTCTCAAGATGCCGCCTTCCTAGCTGCGGTGCTTCAACGCCATCTGCAGGATGGCAAGCGGCAGGCTGTGTGCATGGGCCACTGCTGGGAGGGGGTAACGTTCTTTTTTTTATTTCAAAGAGTTTTTATTTATTTGTATGCAAAACATTAGCATTTCTGTTACAAGGTTAGCCAGTCACAGTTTATACAACAGTGACCTGAGACATTATGACACATTTGCTTAGCTAACCCCACATGACGTTATTTACTGAAAATGAGAGAAATGGAGACAGAAAAAGGCAGGAAAGAAAGGGGTGAAGAAGTTGAACTGACGTCTTTTCAGAATTTTAACTCCATCAGTTGCTCAAACAGCAATGCTAGTGTGTTTTTTTAAAAACAAATAAATACAATTTAGGGCTTGAAATGAAGCCTGCAGTGGACACTTTTGCGCTGCTTTGCTAGGCCAGACCCGGCAGCTGCTTGCTTTTTTCGTCTTCTGTGTCTGCAGTGGAGGGCTCCATCTCTTTTTCCTTTTGCACGAAGGCCCAGGCTGGAACTTCCAGACTCATGGAAAGGAGGTTCTGTGACAGTGAGAATGTCACCAGGCCCTAGCGCCGTGAGGTGCTTCTCTCCAACCTGTGCACTCACCACAGGAGTGGGTGTGGCAGTTGTGTTGGCAGACGTGGAAGAACGACTGAGTTTACTGGTAGAAGATGCAGAAATCTGGGCAGTTTCTTGTAGTCGTATCCATGTTGTACCTGTTTAATTAAACACATGGAGGGACTAGGAACGCTTTTTGGTCCAGCATAGAGGCTACCTGAGAGACAATGTAATGCAAGAGGTATGCATTTCCTAAGGGGGGAGAACAAAAAACAGGAAAAGGTCGGATTGGAAACTGAGAAATCAGATCCGGGAATCTTATCCGATCTGGTTTCTCAGTTCCTAATCTGACCTTTTTAGGTCTCGGCCTAGCGTTACACTGTGCAGCAGTGTTCGCGCAGCTCAGATTTTATGTCAACAGTATTGGGGCCTTAAACCCGCCCCTCTTCTCCATTGGCTGGCCTCGTAAATGCTGGGCAGCCATTGGAGAAGAGGGGCGTCACTCCATTTATGCCCCGTCTTTTTGGGACAGAGGGGTGTGTTTTTTCGTTTCTTTTAGTTTACTTTCTCTCCTCTTCCCATTGGCTGGAATTTAACATTCCAGCCAATGGGAAGAGGAGAGAACGAAAACACGCCCCTGAATCCCAAAATGAGGCTCCGTTTCTCCGGGGCATTTCTGCCTCGCCTCGGACAAACATTGTGGTGTCCTGGTGCCCCCAGCTGGTCTCCACCGTGGTTTTGTTTGAGTCACCGGGGCGTGATTGCTCTCCCTCCTCCCAAGTGTCTCTCTCCCTCCCTTTTCGCACTTTTGCACCTGGTGCTGCCCCGGAATTAACTCCCACTGCAAAAACTCTAGGCGCGGTCTAGCGTCTAGGAAAGAAACCCAGAAGGCGTGCGCGCCCACAGCAACATCCAAGCGGGTGCGCGCCCCTCGCTCCACGTGCAGTAACGTGGCGGAAGAGCCTGGCTTCACGCACAGAAAGAACATGGAGGGGGCGGCGCTCGTAGTTGTGTCGCTCCTGCTCGGACTCTTGGTGCTAGGGGCGCTGCTGGCGTTGGTGACCGCTGGCGGGAGAAAGACGCAGGGAGCTGAGGAGGTGACCGGCGCGGGCGGCACAGAGAGTAAGCATCATTCGTACGGCAAAGCAGAAGCAGGCGACAGCGGCGCGCTGCACTCTGCGTGCAAATCTATGGTACTAGCCAAGCGACGCTCTACATATTGTTAGCTGACGTCAACTTAACTGTTGAGCGAGACCACAGTGCCACAGGGCGCGTGTCGACGGTACCGCAGGGATTTCCAAAGTCTGCAACGTGTGCTATTGAAAATTGATTTTGAACGTTGTTCTGTTCCATCAGCACGCAGATCAAAGGGCATTGTAGGCTTACACTGAGTACCATAAGGGATACTTGGTTAACCATAGCCTTTATATATGGCTAGCTGGCGCTGCCCGTTACAAAGCGGAAGTAATGTAAAACATTTGGGTTGCCTGGCACCCGCAGCCTCAAGTGCATACAATGGCTATTGCCTATATAGCCTGACCCAATGTGTGTGTGAGGGAGTGGGGGTGTTATTAACTTCATAGGTCACCTGTGTATTATATTCTGTGTGTCCCGATATTATGCGAGTTACATATTTTTCTTCTCGAAAAGTCTATTTAATGTGACCCAAGGAAGGGCTTCAGAAGCTTGTAAACAGCACCCTCTTAATAAACAGTTCTTGGTTACCTTATTAAAATAAATCGAAAACTGCAGTTAATACATAGTAGAGTATTTGCCATTGTGGAGCAAGAGTAGTGCCATTTGTTTGAGTCCTAGCCTTCATGTCTTTGTCATTCTGTGACTCTGTTCCCTGTTTCAATTCACTCCCCTCCGTAGACGCACCTATGCCCGTTTTCTGTGCCTCTGTTCCCTCCTGCTTGTGATCCGGTTTTTATGTGCCTCTGTTCCCTGCTTCAATTCACTCCCCTCCGTAGACGCACCTATGCCCGTTTTCTGTGCCTCTGTTCCCTCCTGCTTGTGACCCTTTTTTTATGTGCCTCTGTTCCCTGCTTCAATTCACTCCCCTCCGTAGACGCACCTATGCCCGTTTTCTGTGCCTCTGTTCCCTCCTGCTTGTGATCCGGTTTTTATGTGCCTCTGTTCCCTGCTTCAATTCACTCCCCTCCGTAGACGCACCTATGCCCGTTTTCTGTGCCTCTGTTCCCTCCTGCTTGTGATCCGGTTTTTATGTGCCTCTGTTCCCTGCTTCAATTCACTCCCGTCCGTAGACGCACCTATTCCCGTTTTCTGTGCCTCTGTTCCCTCCTGCTTGTGATCCGGTTTTTCTGTGCCTCTGTTCTCTCCTGCTTGTGATCCGGTTTTTCTGTGCCTCTGTTCCCTGCTTCAAATCACTCCCCTCCGTAGACGCACCTATGCCTGTTTTCTGTGCCTCTGTTCCCTCCTGCTTGTTTCCTATTGTTTTCTCCCCTGAGGAACTGCATACCTTTTGCATCACATTGTCCCTGTTTAGTTGCCAAAATATTTTTTTAAATAAAATAAACGGTAAACATGCACACTATCTCACTTTCAGCACATTTTAAAGGGATTTCCACGGGTAGAAATACCAGATCCAGAAGTAATTTGCACACAGATGGGACTCTGAACTCAACACTGTTTGCGTCACTTTCATACCCCATCACCGGGTCGGGCATGGAATATGGTTTTTCAACAGTCACAGTAGAAGAATGTCAATGCCCAGGTCACCCACATATGGGCCATAGAGGCCTAGCGGGCAGGGGCATAGCACCACATACCCCTGCCCAGTCACACGCCCCTCCCCTACACAACCCATTAGGGTTTAAGGAGTCTGTAGTCCTGCCGCAGCAGACCAACCCCCTTGAGTGAGGCCACTTCAGGGTTGTTGTGGGAAAGAGGGGGGCTTTAAGTACTGGCCAGCATCCTCCTCTTTGGCAGATTGCAAGGTGAACAACTGTCCCCAACACCTACCCTCTACGCCTCCTGTCTGGGATGGCCAAAGTTCTGAATATACTGCCGGGTCTGGTGGCTCCGTGGATTAATGCGTCCACTGTAGAGGCCTGTGTTGGACCTCATGATCACAGGTTCAAATTTCACTGGGTCCACTCAGTCCTTTATCCTTCTGGGGTCGATTAAATGAGTACCATTGAGTTGGGTAACAATAAACATCTGTTATTCAGCGCCAGGATACCCTTGGGTGAACGCGCGCTTTACAAATACACAAATTATTTTAAATATTGCAAAGCTTTCTTTGTGCCATTGTTCCACTTGCAAGCCAAAAGATTTGGTACCGAGATCAACTACAGGAAGGAGCCCAAAGGGGACACTTCCTGCCAGTACACCGGGTATCCTTATGGCAGGCCATCTGATGATAGCAACGGTGCCCTGTACCGCGTCCCACAGGCAGTTGTGTGACCCCAATCAACTTGGGGTCTTCTCTGTAATCTTCCAGCCTGCACGTACAATCTCATTCCTAGACTTTGGGGTTGGGGGTTGGGGGTGTAGCACCAGATGCCATATAGTCCTGGGCCTGGCTGGCTAATCAGGCATGTAGCCAGCATAGGTATTAACAACGCTGGCTGGCCTTGGATCGCACGTAAGATAACACATTACTGTGACTACGAATATTAAACCTACTTCAAAGTTATCTCCAACCCAAGCTGGTGTGGTCTCACACATTGGATTATGGCCTTTATTGCTTGTATATGCATTCCTTAAGCTTTAGCAGTGTGTGTGTTGGGCTATGTGACATTGGCGCTGTGACACAGCCCAGTATAAATAAGCACTAAGCATGAGGGGTTTCCAAAACAAACCCTACGTTGCTTCTTTTACGTTTTCTACATACTTGGCTAATACTTATTCCATCACAAACAAGATCACAACTGATACCCAGCCCTCCTCTGCCAATGCACACCCTGTCCAATGATCAACCCAGCACCTGACAACACACTATAACTGAGACCTCAGTTGTTTTCAATTAACACATATTTTTAAACCTATTTTAGATCTTTGTTTCCGTACCTTTAATGTTGCTATTTTCTCTCTTACCCGGATGACTCCCCACTTTATGTTGTCCACCCCTTGCTCTCATGTAAAAGCTGTGACTGTGTATCCGAAGCTCACACAAGTGTTGCTAGGCTAAACGTGTGACTTGCTGAAGCTATCACAAAGAAGCCCAATGGAGCAACATGTTTTGAGGGAGATTTGGATGATAGTGCTTAATTTGTGCCAGATGTTGCAAGTGGTGGGCATTGGCCCTCATCCTTGGAGACCGGGACTTATTTTTCATCAACAGAGTTTGAAAGAGAAAGGCAGAAAAGAGAGAAAGAATGAGAAAGGGAAAGATAGGAAAACAATGACAAAAGGAGAAAGCAGAGATGAGAAAATACTAAGGGGCATAGTTATTATTATTTCACACAATGCAGCACAGTAAGGGTACTTGCTGTGTTGCTTTGCGTAGAAGGGAGAGAGGAGAAAGCTCCATATTTACAGAGACAGGGAGCATTTCTGCTCTCTCCTTGTGCTGGCAAGACATCCTTACACCATGGTGCAAGGGTTTCTGCATTATCAGCAAGATTGTTTTTGTGCAGGAAGTGACAGCTTTCCTTACACAAACAATTAAAAGAGGCATAGTCCTATTTCCATGTGTGCTGCAGAATGCAAGAAAGAGAAAGTTACAAGAAGAAATAAAGGTATTTCTCTTCTAGGCTTCTGTTTAGTGGATACACTCGTTTGACTTAAATCCAGATTTGCAAGTCTAGTAAATCTCGATTTGCGTCACAATTCACAGGTGGATGCAACAGAATACCTGTGCTCCACCCACGTAAAACCTATTAAATGGAAAGTTACCCAAGGTTGGGTTACTTTGTATTTACTAAACAACACAAAGTGGCAAAAATAATTTTGCGTGGGGTTGCACCACAAAAGTGACACAACCCTGACGCAAAATAATAGTAAACATGGGCCAAAAAGTGAGATAAGGAGACAGGAGGGTAGATGATGGAAGAAAGGGCTGTGAGGTGGAATCACAAATGGGCAGCTTTGGTATTACGTAATCCCAGCATTCACCTCTGATGAAATGTTCCTAAGAAAAACTTTGGGCGTTCCACTTTTGCAAAAGAATCACCTGAGATAGCAAATCACAGCTCAAGGTGATAAAAGGGGCTTAGCTCAACTCTTGGACTGTTCCTACTGGGGTATTACCAAGCCTGGTTTGCACATGGCTCACCTGTGTTGGAGTGAACAATGGACTGGAATGCAGCCAGAGTCCCAGTAGAGGACATTAATTTAAGCATCCCACAGATCACTTTTTTGTTTTTCTATAGTAAATTGTAACCTATGTTGTGCAACGGGCTGTAAAGAAATCCTTTGCCTGATACCATCATTTAGTAAATAACTTTATACAAACATGTTGATCCCTTTTCAATTGCTCCCAGACAGGTACTTTAATGTGGAAATTACAACAGAGCTATGCATCATAAAAATGAAGATAGGCCTCACTTGCAAGGCCTTTTAAATTCCAATAAAGTCAATTAATGTACTTGTCAGGAGAACCGAGTGGGCACATTTCAGAGATGTGCGAATCCTGATATGTTTTACTCTGCTCTGATAAAGGCAACACGCGTCACCTGTGCTGATGCCGCCTCGCCTGATAAGTGATGTGAATAAGATAGAGCAGATTTCTTCTCTGACATTGCAAAACCTATAATTTTTCAAAACAGAGCTGCTGAATTTATTAAATGGGGCCATGCCTATTGTCTTTCCTTTCACCCTTTTTCGTGAAGTACTTCAAGCTTTTTAGGTCTCGCCTACCGACAGATTTTGGCTATCTGTTGTCGAAGATCTATTGTGGCCAATAGAAATAGCTACAATGGGCATTGGACCAGCTCACTGCTTACCATTTGATGTCTTTCTTGTAAATCAATTGACACCGCTGTGTCATAGCGGGTCGCTCTCCCTTCCCAACAACTTGTGCTGAGTCAATCGGCCCACTTGGCCCAGATCACTTCCCCAGACCGCCCCCATCGTAGCCGAGTAGGTGCTGCTTGGGGCCATCTTGGGTGAGGAGAAGGCCCAGGGCTAGCAGACTAGTGCTAGGCCCCTCCCGCCCTCCCGCCCTCGCCAGGATAAAATGACACCCTCTTTTAGGAGGCGCAGCGGATGGGCGCAGCGGGGGCGCCGGCGGGGCGCCGAAGGCGCATCAAAGGTAAGCCCGTCTGCGCCCGTCCGCGACAGGCCGGGACCAGGGGCCACAACCCCTGCACTACCGACTAGCCACATACCGAGAACAGCAATGAGTGCCATTACATACTCATGCAGTGAGCTTACGAATCTTAACATCTTAGGCGCAAGAAATTTCGCGCCATGCGCAATCTTAGAACCCTTGAACACCATGGGCCCAGTCTGCTGTCATAACTGCAAATGGGAGAGTGATCCCTGGTTCTGCCCCGCCAATATAAGCACCCTAGACCTTACACTGAGATGTATCTACCTCAATGCAAGATCCCTGCCAAAACACGCAACAGAAATCTGGGATATTTTGAGCACTGATAAACCCGATCTGGCCTTCATTACTGAGACTTGGCTCGATAATCACAATACCCCGGATATCGCAATGGCCCTCCGAGCACATTTAAAATCCTCAATCTGAATAGGGGGAAAAAAGGGGAGGGGGGTGGCATTGCTATTCAAAGATTCCCTCATTTGGAGACAAGAGGCTATCACACAGACTAACAGCCATGAAGCAATAGCGTTCTCAGTGTCCATAAATACCAACATTCTTCTTGGCGGTGTGATCATCTATAATCCACCAGGATGCATGTCTGACTTTAGCACCCAACTTCTTGCGCAAATGATGCCGGTCTGTCTTAACAATAAAAATATCCTGCTTTTAGGGGATTTTAACATTCACTATGACAATAGTAACAATCCCCTAGCTAAACATTTAGAGGAGAACATGGAAATCCTACAACTGTCCCAGAGAATTGAAAAACCAACACACATGGCATGACACATATTAGACCTGATTTTCTCCAATATAGGTTCCATTCTCATCAAAGGGATAAAACCTATGACATGGACAGATCACTCTTTGATTGAGTTCAATATTAACCTACCTGTCAAAAACACCAGACCTTTAGCCCCGACAGTGGCAAAAACCAGGAGCTGGAAACATTTCTCAGTGGAAGTTTTTCAGCAACAGTTTACATATTCTAATATAACAAAAAATTCTATCAATGACGAAGTAGACCATCTCCAGAACCACATCATGAACGCACTGGAACACTGTTCAGTGATATGCCCCAATAATAAATCCAGACGTACCATGTCGGAAAATTGGTATGGGCCAGAACTAAAATCCCTAAGAAGGAAATGTACATCACTTGAACACAAATGGAAACTTACAAAAACTCAAGACACCAGATTGTCATATAAGAAAGAACTTATACTATATAAAAAAGCCATTAGGAAAGCGAAAAAGGAATATTTCTCTCGCAGAATAACAGAAAATAAAAACTCATCCAAGGAACTTATTAAAATAGTCAAAGAACTGTGCAGTCCTACGAGTCTTTCATCAAAGCTGATTCCCTCACAAGTAGGCTGCAATAAAATTAACGATTTTTTCTGTGAGAAAATAGATAAAATCTACTCTTCATTTTCCAACATCAACTCGGAATGCTTAGAGGCCCATGAGTCATCCATCCCTCAGATCAGTTGCTCCAGCTTTGGTCCGTATTCAGAAGAAGAAGTGGGTAAAGTTATGTTAGAAATAAAATCAGGCTCCCCGCTGGACCCATGTCCACATCATATCTTTGCGCAACTAGCCCCAATAATATGTCCAGCAGTAACACAAGCATTGAATCACTAGCTAGAATCTGCTGAATTCCCAACTAATTGGAAGAACGCCATAGTTACCCCACTACTAAAAAAAGCAGGCTTAGACATCAACAATCCTGCTAACTATCGACCCATATCTCAACTGCCCTATCTATCAAAAGTTCTAGAAAAACTGGTTAACAAGCAATTGTCCACTTTTCTGGAAACAAACAACCTATTAGATGTCTCACAAACGGGTTTCAGGGTCAACAACAGCACAGAGACAACACTCCTGTCAGTGCTGAATAACATCAGAACGCAGGTAGACCGGGGGAAAACAGTCGCCCTAATATTATTAGATCTCTCGGTGGCGTTTGATACCGTACCACACAACCTGCTACTAAAAACTCTTGCAGCAAAAGGTATCCGAGACAGAGCCCTGGGGTGGTTACAATAATTTCTGTCAGACAGAACGCAATCAGTGCGCATGGGTAACTTTTCATCCCCTCACCGGAACATCAAATATGGGGTCAAACAGGGGGCCTCATTGAGCCCAACGTTGTTTAACGTGTTTGTGTCCTCCCTGGCAGCGATAGGAAGAAAGTGGGGTGTCGAAATCTGTTCCTACGCAGACGACACCCAGCTAACTGTAATCCTGGACGATGATGATGACCCTAAGGACAGACTACTAAACTGTCTCACCAAACTGTCTGATTGGATGCATAGCCATTGCTTAAAACTGAACGCAGATAAATCGGAGATATTGCTGTTCGGTGGTCACATTCAGTTGTGGGATAACAGTTGGTGGCCAGTGCCACTGGGCACCCTCCCAATTCCAACACCGACAGCAAGGAACCTGGGAGTGACGATCGATGACACTCTGTCTATGAAATCCCACGTGTCAACAATTTGCGTCAAAGGCTTCGCCTTGCTGAAGATGCTCAGAAGAGTCTTCCCCTGGATTCCCACTGAGTGTCAAAGGATCCTGGTTCAGTCACTATTGATGAGTAGGCTGGACTATGGAAACTCCCTGTTTGTAGGCATGGCAGACTATCTCTTCACCAAACTACAAATAGTGCAAAACGCTGCGGCTATGGCAATCTGTAAGAAAAGAAAATTCGACCCAGCCAAGAGCTGCTTAAGAGAGCTCCACTGGCTGCCAATGAGGCAGAGAGCAACCTTCAAAATGCTGTGTATAACACACAGAGCACTGCATAACACAGGCCCACTTATCCTAGGAAATAGGATTAAGTTTTATGCACCAACCAGAAATCTTCGCTGTCAATTCACAGCAAGAGCAAGAACAACTCGTGTGAAGAGAGCCAGGATGGGAGAGTGAGCATTCTCCCACATAGCCGCAACCAAATGGAATGAGTTGCCCGTGGCTCTCAGACTCACGGAATGCCACCATTTAGGAAGCAATTGAAAACCCTCCTTTTCCCCAAACCAGGCTAAATCCATAGGACTCAGGTCAGCCCACCGCCCATCATAGTTATTGCAGCGCCGTGATATCCTACTTAGGATGATTGTTAGCGCTTTATAAGACAAAAAATACAAATACAAATACAAATTACTTTCCTTCCTGTTCTTGAGTTTGTTCCTCCTCTGGAATGTAGCTTATTGGATTGGATGATGTGTCCTTCCTCTGCTCACATTCAGGGAATTTTTTGGTCTGGATTGGCAACACAATTTTTACCAGACCTTATGTGAGCAATAGAAAAAGAGCTTTAAGAAGCACTGCTGAGAGTGGGGCATTGGCTCTTCCAGCATGCTGACTTTACTCTGTACTGGATTTGATTAGGCAGGCGGTGGATGCTTCCACTGAAAAAGACTGATTGCATTGCACATATTAGGCTCAATTAAGACTGAGTTGAAAATGATGACGTGCCCATCATCAAGGCTGTAGGTATGATTGCTTCATTTGATTTACTGTTCCAAAATAGGCATCTGAAACCTAGGAACAGTAAATAAAAAAATAAACATAATGGTTGCAATCCATTGACATATGCTAGTGCATGATGATGCATTGCAGGTCTAAATGTTATCCAACCTTTCTCTTTTTTTTGCCAATGCTGCACAGCATTGTCAAAATATTTGGCAAAGCCAATAGGTCTGCATTGGCAGCCCAAAAGCTAGACCTATTGGTTTTGCCAATGCTTAATATTTTCCACTAATAGATAAATAACTTAGAAATTAATATTGACAAACTCATGTAGGTACATTATTCATTTCTAAAGCTTTTATGTCTATTGAAGGCACAATAAAAACACTTCCCATATGGAAAAGGAAAATAAACTAAAAGCTTAATGTGCTCCAGAAGAATCTCCACCGCTCCCTAATCCAGACTTCTACAGACAGGGATTAGCCAAATAATCTTTGCTGTACCCTTGACTCCACCTCTAGGTAGCTTGGCCAACCTCAAGCCAGAGTCAATGGTGATTCAGAAATCAATAAACAAAATGTAACATAGTCAAGGGAAGAAATACTTCAGGGTTGGACTAAGTTGGGTATAAAAATAATAAAGACTGATTACTTACATATTACAAAAGGTTATAGTTGAGACTAGGAGAACAATGATGGATCTACTGTTCTATAGAGGTGGCTGGAAATGAAACAGCCACCAAAAATTGGCTGTCCCATTGCCCTACTTCTTACATCTCCCGGCTCATCTGCAGTGCAAACGAGATAATTGGGATGGTGGTTTTCCTGACGTTAGCTCTGTTATGAGGAAAAAAGGTGGGCAGGGCTGATGTCAGCAAGAATGGCTTTGTAGGAACCACCCTATGTTGGTCTGCTGCTCCAGTGTAATTCTCACGGCCATTAATCGGCCTATTAAACTTTGTAGGGCCCAGACATGTGTCCTGCACATGCGGGAAGAAAGGTCCCAGCACATGAGGGACATTAGTTTAGTTTTTTCCAAAGACAGACCCAGCTTTGAGGCCCTTGCTTCAGTAGAAAAATGTTGACTGGCCTGTCAAGGCTCATTTGCTGACACTATTTTGATTGTAAAGTGGATCCTACTGTGTTTGCAAGAGCCATATAGGGATAATAAACTGCTAGACCAGCATTGAAGAATGCTGTGGCTAGGGCGGTGTAGGTTGGTCCACCGCCAAGCTAGTAGTGTGGAGTCCAGCCTCTCCATCACTAAATGACCCCCGTCATCTAGAGACCTTGTAAATAATGTCTACAATGAAAGGCCATTGGAGTCAAGGTAGGAGATAACTGATCAAATATTTTAAGCTATTTTATGTTGCTTTTATAGATGAACCAACATGGAAAGACAGTCCGGCCCATGACATGGTTGACCCTCAGCTGTGAGTTTTGGCTGGTGCAAAAATATACTTTGAAACGATGAACAACTTTAAAAGCTCAGGCCATTATTTATGAAGGGCTTATGCCGCCATTGCGTAACTTTTTGTAACAGATGCGCCACACTGCGCCATATTTACAAAGTGACACATCTAGGCAGATGTGTCAGGTATAATGTATGCAGGGTGGGGGCCCCTTATTCGGGAAAGCCACATAGAAGTGACGCAGCAAAATCTATGGGATTTCACTGCGACACTTCTAGGGCGTCACTGCGTCATATCCTTACGCCTGCTTCACAGCAGGCTTAATGACTGACGCAGGCCCTTTTACATGCGACTTGTCCACGTGTAATGACACATTGCTGGAGTTGTGATTGTTTTGAAACACACTCCAGCGATGTGTCATTACTTCACCACCAGATGCATTACGATTCCTGATGTATCTGGTCAATTTTTGCGACATTGAGTGCCGTACTATAAATACCAGTATGAACAACGATTCATATACAATAACAACCCATTTTCTGACAACATAAATCAATGGTTACGATACATCGACGACGTCTGGCTCCTGTGGCAGGGGAGCCAGACCGAGTTAGACCAGTTCCATGCATGGTTAAACTCTCGGCACAACGATATAAAATTTACACTGAACTCCAGCCAACAAAAAATGACTTTTCTAGACGTCACAGTAGGCAGCGGCGAAGGAACGCTTTCTACAACAATTCACAAAAAAGATACAGACAGAAACACTATTCTGCATTATAAAAGCTCACATCCACAATGCTTAAAAGAGAATTTGCCCTACGGGCAACTGCTAAGGATAAGGCGTAATTGCACAAATACGTCGGATTTTGAGACGCATGCTTTGTCATTCTGCGGAGAAATGGCGAAAAGGGGTTATCCAAAAAAATTGCTTTCTCACTCCACAAAAAGAGCCAGATTCATCCCTAGGGAGACTCTATTACAAGTGAAAAAGAAGGAGGAGCTTGACAAATTGGTCTGCGTGTCGACCTTCGGTCAGCACACGAACCAATTCAAGCGCATCATTCTTAACAATTGGCATTTACTTGAAACGTTGGAACCTCCACTCCAAAAACCAATTTTCGCCATGCGGAAAAACACAAGCATAGGACAACAGCTCATAAAAGCTGACAGCTTCATTCCAAAGCAGAAAAGTGATCTTATAGCACAGTGGAATCTAAAACCGATTTGTGGGCATCGCAAATGTGGCAATTGTATCTCTTGTGCAGCGACATTGGAAGGAAATGTTTTTTCCCATGATGGTGTGACATGGAAACATGATGTTTTCACAAATTGTAGAACTAAGAACGTGGTCTACGCTGTGGTGTGCACGTGCAATAGAGTGTATATTGGGAAGACAACTCAGGCTGTCAATGTCAGGATCACGCAACACCGTTCACGGATAAAGAAAAAAGTACTGTCTGCTCCAATGGTGGAACATTTCGTGAACAATAATCATAGTTAAAATGATTTCAGATGGACTATATTGCTTCGGATTGACCCAAAACACCACACTAATGTCGAAACAGCCCTACTTCCAAAAGAAGCTTATCTGATCATGAAATTCGATAGTGTAAATAAAGGGCTCAATTGCCTCAGCGAAATAAATAGAGCGTGAGAACCACATAGAATACATAGGTTTTGCACAACTACCATTCCCATAAGACACCATACAGTTCTCCTGGCCCCACACGCCCCAACAGGTCACATGAACATCACATGACCTGGTTTCAAACTCAGAGAGACGAATGTGACTCCCGCGAGCAGATTGATTCCGCGTCTGTGTGCCAGAGAGACACGTTTTCAACAGTGCAAAACGAAGGTAGGCTCGAATGTAGTGAGGAAAGATTCAGGCAACCTTTGTGCAAGAGATAACAGCGAAGTGATTTACACACGCTCTCGTACCGCCTTTATGTCTTCACAGAACTAAATTCATTTAACATTAAGCAGCGGCAGCGAATTTCGCCCCGGTTGGGTCGTCCCTAAAGTAAGTTTGCCACTGATTATAAACTTACAGTAGACATTTAAATGTTTAAAATCTACAATATACGTCCATATATTTTTGCAGAAATGTGATCCCCACGAAGAGAGTATTTTTTGGCACGAAGGCAGTAACGCCGCCCAAGTGAAATCGCAAAAGGTAAAAAAATGCCCTTCCTTCGCCACCTCCCAATGCTCCACCAAGTAGCATTCAGCAGCACAATTTTCTAAAAAAAAACCCACTCTATTTCAGCTAGCACCCACGGCTGAGACCACAGTTCACAACAAGTGCAGCCTTGGGATATGAAAATACCAGGTACGCTGCACCATGATGCAATCATTGTAAATAAGTAATGGATTGAGGACCCTATAGCTAAGAATCCCCCCTGTTCTTTTTGTTTTGTAAATAGTTCCCATGGACCAGACTCACACTGCCCTGATGAGAGTCCTTTGAGTTATACAACGGGAGTCGAAACGCGTCGGCATTTTTTCTTCTTCAACAACATTCAATGCCAGCGATTTATGTACACTGAGTAGTTTACATTTCTCTGACTTGTATATAAGCGGATTGATTTTGTACTGGGTAGATACATTCTCTAAAAAATTCAAAATTGATGGTTTGATATCTATCATTGAGACTGTAATACTGAGCAACAGTTCCATGTTTTATCAAAATTGTGAGCACACTGTTATTGTTATTTGTTCACTAATTTGTTTATTCCACTGTAAATATTTATGATTTGTTTTTCAATTTGTGCAATGTGTCACTATATGGCAATACATGAAGTTGATGACGATCTTTTGTTTGTCTGTACAAAATAATCAAAAAATCAAAAAATCAAATTGAAAGAAACTGACAGAATTCATTGTCAGGATAGACTAATACATTTTGGTTTATCCGAAGTCAACATTCATTGTGTAATTCTTAATAGAGGTCTAGGTAAAACCCCCCTATTTCTATAGTACTATAAATACAGCGCATCCAAGGTGTCACAAGTAGGGCACAATGAAAAGCTTTGGATTGCTGTTTTCAACCAGCAATGCAACACTTTTCATAAAAGAGGCCCCAAATTTGCTAAAGTGGTGGTTGGTTGCAGGCAATACCTGAGGGAGGTTCACAGCTTTGGATTAGTTAAGCCTCACTGAAGATAGTTTGAGATTAGGAAAAGGCTCCAGGAGAGAGAAGACATCTTTGAAAGATTCAGCCGTAAGCATGGCTGTTGGATCCACACAGTGGGTTTCTCTCATTCAGTTCCTATCTAGCTTGATGTCCAGTAACTTGACACCCCAGGTCCCTAGTGATCTTAGGTTTGCCCTTCTTTTTTGGAACAGCTTGATGTCTAGAATATTATTCACCTCTGCAGAGATAAGCCACACCCAGTGCCTGAATTGGTGTCCAGCACCTCAGATTCATTTAGCGACAGCTCAAAGTAGTGAGTTATGCTTACAGGTCTGTCTGTACATAAGACCCGGTTGGACGCCTCGTGGCCCTTCGGCAATTGCAGGTTTGAATCAACGCACCGGCTTCAGCAGGAAATGCAGGCATGTGTGACTCACACATCTCCCACAACTTACCTGGAGATCATGCTCATTAAGTAATGATTAGTAATGCCAGTGATTACAAGAATATATTTATTTAATGTGAATTGCTGGTTTACCTTTCCTTAAAAAATTACTGTAGGAGAGTAGGGTCTGCTATCCTATGGTCACCCCAAATTTTTGCTTTTTGCTTCACTGGTTTATGACTTAATGTGGCTGTGGGCCTGCTAATCAGACCCACAGCCTGCTGTTCTCTCTCTAAATTAATGCCAATGCACACTAGGTGCATTACGAATTGGAACTGGTTCACCTTATTGGCCCCTGTAACAGTGTACCCCAGGTACCCAGGGCATAGGTGTTTCCAAGGCCTACCAGGGGCTGCAGCATGTATTATGCCACCCCTGGCCTGGCCTCCATATTTTACACAACTGGCTGATCACTCAGCTGGGGTAAGTCGGTGTAATCACCCCTTACTTAGGTAAAGTATGTCTATATCTAACTTAAAATGGACACATATTTTCCTATCAGCCACTCCTATGGAAGGCCTCATCAATCCTGGAGGCAGAGTGCTTGGAAATATGTGAGATGGTGCTCTAGCATGAGCTGAGCCTGTCTGCAGCTTTCGGAACCACGTCCTTTAGCTGTTCTATGATACTGCCATACCATATACTCTTAAGTGCATTACGAACCTCGCGGTTAAATGCTATCTTTGGTTTGACTTTATGAAAACATGTCGAGTAACGTGTCATACAAATTGGAATACTACCCCCTCGCCAGTTCTGGTGACGGGGGTAGCATTCCACCCTTCTAGATGGACAGGACATGTACATAACCTGAAACCCGGGTAAAGTTAAACATGAGCCTCAGCATCACAAAATGGATGCTGCCACCACAGACACAAGTCTGACCTCCTGCTGCTGGGAGTCCTTCCAGCGAGGGAGGCTTGGACAAAGGGTTTCCTGCCTTGGGAGGTGCTAGCACCACCCCAGACAGGATTTTGTGTATTGGGTAGGACAGGGCTGAATAGAATGAGACATGCCTGGGGCACACAAGGTGTCCCTGTGCATAAGCCAGTCCAAACCGGTGCTGGGGCTTCCCAGCCCCAGTCCTGGCGCGGAGATGGACAAAGGAAAGGGGGTGTAACCACCCCCCTTCCTGGTCCCACCCAGAGGAGGAACCTAGCAGGTAATCCGGACCCTAGATTTGGAATAAGAGTAGGAGCTGTGTCCCAAGACTTCAGATCATCCTGAACTCGACTTGAAACTAAGAATAAAACTGGACTTCGACATTCTGCTGCACAGAAGACTGAAGAGAATCTCCTTTGTGGCCAAGAAGTGACCATCCTGTGAATACAGGCACCAACTTGCAACTCGACATCTGCTTTGCCGCTGCCTCCCGCCGGAGCCCGAGCCCAGAGCCCAACAAGACCTGAATTCCCAGACATCTCACAGCCCGATCCACAGTCCCTGAAAAGAAGAGACCCGTGGAGGCATCGAGAGATGTGGGACGGCCATCTTGAAAGACCCCTGAGAAGCTGACTGCGCAGCACCCGAGGCACCCTTGACGCTGTGCTTTGGGGTTTGAGAACCCCCACCACCGAGCAGCATTTGCACTGAAGATCAGCCCCCCAGCATCTCCACGATCTGCGTGGAGCCCTTTTGCTCTTTGCCACTCGATGCGTCATCCCAGTCGCTAGCGCGTTGGCTGGTGGCCATCTTGGCGACGAACTCCACGATCTACACTGCTGGTATGGTTGCTCCAGATTGGCCCTCGCTCCCCTGAAAAGGAACACTCGCTCTGACCTTGCTGGTCCAAGTAACAAGCTTCCTTCACTTCCTGCGTGGCTTGCATTAGCCAAGGCCTGTCTTCTCCAATCAAGTTGCCGATACCGCCATCAGCTAGAGCCTTTATGGGACAGCTCGTGACCGACTCCTGGACGTCCTCGACCTCTTCGTGTCTACGTGGCTGCAGAGACAAGCTACACCTCTTCACCTGTTTGCACCCGACATCGCCTGGTTCCATCCTGGTTCCACGGTAGTCACTGGCTAGTGACTTTGAACATTGTCCCCTCTGCTTTCAGGTCTTCACATCTTCAGATCCACCCTTGGATCCACCGGAACTCTCCTCGACGACCCGCCTGCAGCATCTTCATCCTCAGGCTCCATCGACCTGCGTGACAAAACCCGAGACTACTTTGCACCTGTGCACCCGCTTCCTGTGGGTGAGGTAACTCAGCAACGCCGGTGTTCCTACAGTGGTATACACCTCTAGTGTCTAGGTCTAAAGTTTTGTCCTTCTAGATCAGTCGGAAGGTTCCTTAAACAGTAACTTTATAACTTTTACTCACCATTCACATTGCATTGATGCATGCGTGTGCTTTAAGCGCTGCACCTGAGTCCCGCGGGCCTTTCCCGACTTCTTCACTGTTAGTCCCGAACAGCTCCAGCGATTCCCCAGGCCCTAGGCCTATTTCCTTTCCAATTGGTGGTTCTTATACCACTATTTTAGTATATGGTTTAAGTGGCCCCTAGGGCTCATCCATATTGTGCAACTTTTGTATATTTAAACTGTGTTTTGTTTTAACGCATTTGCTTCTGTGCTCATAAAGAGTATAGGGAATATTTGTAGTAAATAAATATATATATATTTTCAATATATATCTGTGTGGTGTCCTTTCATTTGGCATTCAAGGGGATTGTGTATGGTAAAACAGCTTGCTTCACATGCCTTTACAGAGTTTAGCCTAAGACTGCTTTGTCCACGCTACTAGGATAGCTGGTCTATAAGGTTGACTTACAACCAATCATCATAAGGGTTGCTTGGCATGGTACAAGGTGATCACTAGAACTAGTGAGCATCATATACCAGGCCAACTTCTCACAATTACCACACAAGATAACTGTACTCTATAAAATAGTTTATTGATGGTTTAAGGCCCTATTCTAGTGCTGAGTATATGAATAAATGTAATTGTAGATATAAAAATTATGGTCAATATAATATTTGCAATACATGAACAAAAGACAAATATTAGAAACATATTAGATGCAATATTTAGATGACATAAATCTGTGATGGATTACTTTAATACTTAGCATCTAGTTAAGGTCTACTTACCACGAATTGGAGGCAATGTTCTTCAGTTTCCGAAGCAAGGCCAGTCTTCATTGTATAATGTCTAGTGGTTAATTTGTAAAAACAAATAAGTACCAGAACCTCATCCAGAGGCCACAGCAGGTTGCACCACCCATTGCCCCTGCCAGCTCTGCCACTGACAGAACCAACACACATACTAATCATGACACTCCACCAAGTGTGACAATTCAGACTATTCCAGGCCCCAAAAGCTATAAGAATATCCTGGGTAGCAGGAGTTAGTAATTTTAATGCACATTGAATTAATAAACAACTACCATTGTGCTCATATCTAAATATGACAAACGGCGCCACCACGTGGCATATTGTTATAAGTGCAAGTATTGGTGATTAAGTGCCAGTGCCAAGCACTGGAAATCACCTGCTCAAATTAAGCACTGATTATGTCTCTGTCCTTTCGAGAAGCATATAACAGTCAGCCAGCAGGGGCTATCGAGAGTAAGGGCATAACCTTCCTGTAAACATGTTAAGTTATGTTATGTTCTGTTATGTTATTTACAAAGAGTATAGCCATGCCCCACCACATTACTATTAATGAGATTAGTGGTATGAATTTGAATTTATTTTGAATTTAAGGGTATTTGTTGAGCGCTCGTTTACCAGGTGGATTCATGGCGCTATGGGGAGGAAACCTGAGTCCAATGGCAGAAGTGATTTAGATAGTAAAAGCCTGTGAGAACAGAAGAGTTTTCAGGGTACTGCGAAACTCCAGATAGGATGGTATCGATCTCATTGGGAGAGGTAAAGAGTTCCAGAATAGCGGAGCAAGGACAGAGAACTTAGAACCTCCCGTTCTGCTCTTCTTGAACCTGGGCACCACCAAGAGAGACAGAGAGGAGGAGCGCAGTTGTCTGCTGGGAATGTAGGGTTACATTTTGGACTTAATAAAAGTCGGAGCTGTTCCCGCGAGGGCCTGAGACGTAATGCATCCCATCTTAAAAAGGGCCCTTTCTCTAATAGGAAGCCAATGAAGGGATCTGAGGAGAGGTGTGATGTGATGTGATTTAGGTAAGCCGTAGACCAAGCGGGCGGCTTGGTTCTGCACCAGTTGGAGCCGCCGGATGGCGTAGGCGGGGACACCGTTGTACAGTACGTTACCGTAATCTAAACGGGAAAGAACCATAGCCATAAGAATCAGCTTAAGAGCTGAAAAGGAAAAAAAACGGGGGGGCCAAAAAATAGAAGACCAAGGATTGAGTTTACCACCAGTGAGAAGGAGCTCGGTCTTATCAGGGTTAAGCTTAAGATGGTTGAAGCTCATCCAATCCCTGATAAAGACCATCACCGACTGGAAATTGTGAATAGAGTCAGGAGAATCAGAGAGGTTAAAAATGAGCTGGAGGTCATCGGCGTAATTATACACCGTGACCTCCATCCTCTGCAGAGCAAAGATAAGTGGAAAGATATACAAATTAAAAAGAAGGGGGAGAGAGAAGATCCCTGGGGGACGCCACATTGCACTTTACGAGCAGGGGAGGAAAAATCCGCCAAATGGACTGCCTGTGAGCGGTTGTTCAGGAATGAACTAAGACAGGCCAGGGCAGAACCTCCAATGCCTGCCGCCTCGACACGGGAAAGAAGAATGGTATGGTCCACCGTGTCGAAGGCGGTCGACAGGTCCAGAAGAACCAGTGCCTGTGGGAGGATAGTATCTAGCCCCTCTCTAAGTGTGTCCATGACGGAGACCACCACTTTTTCGGTGGAATGGAGAGGGCGGAACCCTGCTTGGCACGGAGCGAGATAGCCACTGTCCTCGATGAAAGAACGGAGGACTTTAGTGGCGTGGCGTTCAAGAACCTTGGCCAAATAAGGGAGGAGGGAAATAGGCCGATAGTTTACTAACGCTGTTGAATCTGCGCCTGTTTTTTTTTAAGATTGGGATGATGGTAGCTGATTTGTGACAAGGAGGGACAATTCCTGACTTGAGGGTCTCGTTGAGAAAAATAAGAGGAGGGGAAGGGCAAGTCAGGAAGATATCGCGCAAGATGTAAGCCGGGCAGATATCGGAAGGGGATCCAGACTTGACACAGGGGAGCAAGGAAAGAAATATTTCTTTAGACAGGGGAGTTATATGATCAAGGTGATGGGTGTTGAGTGGTGGGTCAGGGTTTAAAAAGGTTGGGGATGGAGGGGGAATATTGGCCTTAATGTCTGCAATTTTATTAATAAAAAAAATATTCAGCGAGTCGCACAGGGGTTGGGAAGGTACAGGCTTGGAAGTGGTCCTGTCCGAAGAGGCCAGTTCAAAGACTGTAGCGAAGATTTCTCTGGGTTGGTTCTCAGCCCGGAGGATCTTATTGGAGAAATAGCTGGTTTTAGCATCGAGGATGGCTTTCTTGTACTCAGCCTGGATGGAGGAGAACAGTAATTTAGAGGCAGTGCAATAGGTGCGTCTCCAAGCACGCTCTGCTCGGCAAACAGCCAGTTTTTTCTCCTTGAGCTCCGGGCTGAACCATTTATTGACGTCACCTCACTGTGCTGCCCCCCTATTGGCTAGGTAAAGAGAGTTATTTAGTAAACATTTGCATGTAGTGCAGAACAACACAATACATTGGAAAGTGACACCAAACACTGAGTTGGTTGGATTATTATGAAAGCATGCAGTCGAAGCACACAATTGAGCAGCGCATCATAAGTGCCTGTACATTTTCTAGTAAATAACCCCCAAAGATGTTTGCGGCATGCAGAGTCATCGTGAGTCAGGGATATTGTTCTCTACATGTTTTGAGAGTAGATTATTTTAATATTAATTTTTGAATAGTTTTAGGCACTATTTGGCCAAAAATCATTGCTTCTTCTCAAGTTTCTGCAGTCAGTGTACAAATCGTTGACACATTTCAAGTTTGAATCATTTCAAATTTATCAAATTCATGTAGTGAGGATTAAAGTCATCGCCAGTGTCTAGAGTTTTGACCTAATAAAGTGCGCTGTATAAATGTATGAATGAATTCCCTGTGACATCAGACTACAATTGAAGACTTGCACAACGCGCAAGAGCCTTGAAGTCCTTGACAAGGTATAGTGCCTGCTGTTTAGAGTCAAAGGGTCTCAAGCCTGGAAGTGCCTGCCTGGGAGCTCTATGTTCCTGCAGAGCAGGAACCATGCAACCCAAAGGAAAGAAGTCCTGGGGCCCAGACCTTGCAGATACTCAAAGTAGCTTGTGGCTTTTTGCAGAGTCAGTGGAGAACCAGTAGGCTTTGTACTCAAAATCTATAAAAAAGAATGTAGGAAGGACCACTACTTCTGCCTAAATACTGCAGGGTAGACAATCTTCCCGCTGATGACACTAAATTGATCTTTTGCAGAAGCCCCATCATAGAACTGGGAGCATTCAGCGGCGCGCCTCTTGAAGAAGAGGTGACCTGCCCGGATTGGAGAGGTGCCTCATTCAGCTCAGAGTAAACCCAATCTAGGAAACCTTCCCAGTGTGAGCGCCTGTAATCATAATCTAAGCTGGAGGAGCCAAGCGTGGGCTCAGCTGCATTTGGAACATCAACCGCTGGGCCTGCTTGAGCTCTGAGAAACCTAATGAAAGTGGACCAGCCATGGGAACCATCAGGAATCTACCATGACCTGACATCCTGCATCCACCTTGCAAAGGAACTTTTTAAGTCTTCAGTTTGAACTTTCAGTAGCACACCCCTTCATTGTACTGATGTTTAAAGCATTGTTACCTCTCAGGCTCATCACATAGTGCTGAAAAGTAGTCTAACCCCCAGATTCATCATCCTCCTCTTTTGCGAGTCCTTAATAGCGATTATTAAGGAATCGCTATTAAAGACTCGCAAAACGGGATGCATGTAGAAATCGCAAAACGTATAGCGATTTCTACACCTTCCTTATTTGCGATTCGCTAATTGCTAATCGCAAATAAGGAATGACTCCCCATTCATTCATTCCTATGGGCCAAAGGCCAAAGGCCCATAGGAATGAATGGGGAGTCATTCCTTATTTGCGATTAGCAATTAGCGAATCGCAAATAAGGAAGCGATTTCAAGGGTGCCAGGGTGTCCAGAGGACACCCTGTAGCACAACTGAAATGGTGATTTACACTGGTGTTGCGCACACACATGTCCAAAGGACATGTGTGTGTGTAACATCCAACTTAGAAAAATGCACTAAAGTGCATTTTTCTAAGTTTTCGCTATTTACCACGAAGTCAGACTTCGTGGTAAATAGCGGCCCAAAATTGCGAATTCGCAATTCTAAAATGGTTCATGAATTGCATTTAAGGAATCTCAAATAGAGATTCCTTAAATGCAATTCCTCGCAATTTAGCGATTTCAAAATTTGCGAATTTTGCATTTGGTATGATGAATCCCAAATGCAAAAAAAGCGCTCGCAAAGGGCCAGATTCGCAGAATCAGGCCCTTTGCGAGCCGATTTTTGCTTCATGAATCTGGCTGTTTGTGCTTTGCAAGGAAACAGGAAGGTGAGACAGTCGATGCTTGTGTCTCGGGGCTCCGTCACAGCACGCGTGAAGCCTGCGGTCTCCCAGCAGGTACATTTCCCATATCAAGGCTGAACTAGGTTGTCCCGGGTTTAAGGTGTGAACTAGAGGTAAGGTGCAAGGAAGAGCTGGGATTTGGACTGTGCTAGGGTTAGGGCTTGGGCTGAGAATTGATGGTTACGGTGAGGGTTATGGTTAGATTTAGATATAGCATTATGGTGAAGTCACGCTTAGGGTTATGATTATGGCTAGGGGTAACATTAGAGTAAATGTTAGCTTAAGTGTGATGGATACGTTTAAGGTCAGGTTTAGTGCTATGATTAAGGTGAAGGCCAAGGTCAAAGTCACGGTTATGGTTAGGGCTTGCGTTGAGAATTGATGTGGCGGTTTGGGTAAGTATTATGCTTAGAGTTAGGGATAGTCTTATGGTGAACTTATGGCTAGGCTTAGGGTCAAGGCTTCGGTTAATGTTAAGGTAAGTGTGATGTAAGTGTATTATAATGAACACAAATCCACATTAACAAGTGAGAGCAGGTCTCCAATGGGAACCCTGAAATAAAGTTTCCAGTCACAGCAATTTAGGGGCAGCTCAGAGAGTGAACAATTATGGGGCGGTATATAGTTTGCGCTGTAAAAATCTATGACTTTACAACCACCACGCATGCCTTTTACACACAGCCTTTACCATGCAGATACTTTTACCACGTACACTTTTACTACACATGGTAAGTCTATAAAAGGTAAGTTTACATCATTTTTATTTTAAAAATACTTAATTTATATTTTTGTGAGGCAGTCCTCCCCAATCCCCACGTGTTTGTATGTGTGTGTGTGTATCTGTGTGTGTGTGTATATATATATATATGTATATATATGAGCCTCTGATGAAATGCAACAAGCAGCATGAAACGCGTCAGGCGAAGATTATTTCTTGGACTGAGTCTCTTTTGAACTGCGCTGTGTTCCTGCAAATAAATGCGGAGATGATTTACCTTCTGTGTGTTGGCTCTTCCTAAAGGGGCAACCTTTGTTGTGGCATTTGTTTTGCGGCCAGTCCCGGTCGCGGAGGAGCCCGGCCACTTTTCGGTGGACCTAGCTGCAGTCAACCGGCTAGCAGCACTAAAAGGACAGAAAGGTCGTGTTTGCAGAAACTTTATTGGCAGCACAGTGATTATGGATGCTTTCCAGACCCACATGGGTTTATAACTTTGAAACATTTGACATTGTAATCGAGCAGCTCATTGGAGTGTCGAAAGCGGCACTACGAATACCAGCAGGCTCTGGGTGAGTCGACGCCCACTTGGGCAGGTGTTCGTATTTAAAATGATTATTGCTCGAGGCAATGTTTTTTGAGCCTCTGATGAAATGCAACAAGCAGCATGAAACGCGTCAGGCGAAGATTATTTCTTGGACTGAGTCTCTTTTGAACTGCGCTGTGTTCCTGCAAATAAATGCGGAGATGATTTACCTTCTGTGTGTTGGCTCTTCCTAAAGGGGCAACCTTTGTTGTGGCATTTGTTTTGCGGCCAGTCCCGGTCGCGGAGGAGCCCGGCCACTTTTCAGTGGACCTAGCTGCAGTCAACCGGCTAGCAGCACTAAAAGGACAGAAAGGTCGTGTTTGCAGAAACTTTATTGGCAGCACAGTGATTATGGACGCTTTCCAGACCCACATGGGTTTATAACTTTGAAACATTTGACATTGTAATCGAGCAGCTCATTGGAGTGTCGAAAGCGGCACTACGAATACCAGCAGGCTCTGGGTGAGTCGACGCCCACTTGGGCAGGTGTTCGTATTTAAAATGATTATTGCTCGAGGCAATGTTTTTTGAGCCTCTGATGAAATGCAACAAGCAGCATGAAACGCGTCAGGCGAAGATTATTTCTTGGACTGAGTCTCTTTTGAACTGCGCTGTGTTCCTGCAAATAAATGCGGAGATGATTTACCTTCTGTGTGTTGGCTCTTCCTAAAGGGGCAACCTTTGTTGTGGCATTTGTTTTGCGGCCAGTCCCGGTCGCGGAGGAGCCCGGCCACTTTTCGGTGGACCTAGCTGCAGTCAACCGGCTAGCAGCACTAAAAGGACAGAAAGGTCGTGTTTGCAGAAACTTTATTGGCAGCACAGTGATTATGGACGCTTTCCAGACCCACATGGGTTTATAACTTTGAAACATTTGACATTGTAATCGAGCAGCTCATTGGAGTGTCGAAAGCGGCACTACGAATACCAGCAGGCTCTGGGTGAGTCGACGCCCACTTGGGCAGGTGTTCGTATTTAAAATGATTATTGCTCGAGGCAATGTTTTTTGAGCCTCTGATGAAATGCAACAAGCAGCATGAAACGCGTCAGGCGAAGATTATTTCTTGGACTGAGTCTCTTTTGAACTGCGCTGTGTTCCTGCAAATAAATGCGGAGATGATTTACCTTCTGTGTGTTGGCTCTTCCTAAAGGGGCAACCTTTGTTGTGGCATATATATATATATATATATATATATATTCACTGAAAAAACCATAGGTTATAGACCATATATAGTTAGGAATTAGCATTTACAAAACCTTATTTTACTCATACAAAACCATTGAAATTCGCATATATAGTTAGTTGCACTAACTATATATCGCGCACGCGCAATCCACTGCTGATCATGTCACATATTACATCATTCATGACATGGTCAGTGACATCACTGATGACATCACTGATGACATCTCAAATGACATCACTGATGACATCACTGATGACAACATCCAGTGACTGTATGTTTCTGTAAAGTTAAAATATGTCTTACATATTGAAGAATGAGTGGATGTATAAGTGTCTGGATGAAGGATTTAGTAGGTGCATGACTGACTGTATGAGTGAGTGATTAAATGTGTCTCACTGAGTGCATGGGTTAGTGACTAAACTGTCTTAATTTGTGCATCATTATGTCTGTTGTTCTGTAAACTGCTGCATGTGTTGATCAGTAGCTATATGAGTAACTATATGGGTTATTGATTGGTTGCCCAAGTATTTGTATGGGAGACTGAGTGTGTGTGTGGGTGGCTGGGAGGTGTATGACTCTGTGCATAGATGTGTGAGCAGTTGATTCACTAGATGTATGGGTTCAAAAGTGCATGTGGAAACAGCTGTATGGGCGGTTGACTGTGTGCATGAGTGTATTGGTGAGTGAATGGATATCTCAGTGCTACATGTCAAAGTTAGTACATATGTAAAACACAGTACATGTGAGAGTTGACATATATAAATAACTGTGCATAAGAGCCAGTGAATGTGTGAGTGGCTGTATGGATCATTGTAAATTTGTATCAGGGATTGTATAAGAGAGTAAATATGTGTTAGTATATGTTTGAATAAGTAAGGTGTGTATAACTATATAGTTGAGGAAATGGAGGTGTGATTGATTCTTTGCATGACTGACTAGGTGTGTGAGTAACTCCATGGATGAGTGACAGTCTGTGAGTGTCTGTTTACACTGAGTGTATCTAAGGTTATATTAGAGTCTGAAGAGGTTCATCGTATTATCACATGAATGATGTCATCAGTGATGTGATCAGTAATGTCAAATGAGATGTCATCAGTGATGTCATCAGTGATGTCATCTGAGATGTCATCAGTGATGTCATCAGTGATGTCATTTGAGATGTCATCAGTGATGTCATCAGTGATGTCATCAGTGATGTCATTTGAGATGTCCTCGGTGATGTCATCAGTGATGTCATTTGAGATGTCATCAGTGATGTCATCAGTGATGTCACTGACCATGTCATGAATGATGTAATATGTGACATGATCAGCAGTGGATTGCGGGTGCGCGATATATAGTTAGTGCAACTAACTATATATGCGAATTTCAATGGTTTTGTGTGAGTAAAATAAGGTTTTGTAAATGCTAATTCCTAACTATATATGTTCTATAACCTATGGTTTTTTCAGTGAATTTTCAAGGTTTTGTAAATGCTAATTCCTAACTATATATGGTCTATAACCTATGTTTTTTTCAGTGAATATATATATATATATATATATATTGTAGCTCCTTGTTGCACCAAATCCGGGTCACTCGCAGACGGGTGCCTCTTCGTGGTGGCGCACCACGTTACACACTGCAGCTCCAAGTCTTTCTTAATATCGGAAAGAATTTTTGGCACTCATGGGGGAAGTGTTCACGTTAGTTTATTGAAAACACTCAGCAGACAAACGCGTTTCGGTTTTCCTTCGTCAGTGTCTACCATTGACACGGAGGAAGCGGAAATAAAAGCATTTTCATTATTTTTGCATGTCCATAGAAAGAGGACTTTCGTGAATCCCCGTGAAAAAATCATTTGTGCAGTATATCACTTTTTGTTTAACATATTGATAAACATGATGAATGGCTATATTCATGTAATTCATTTAACATTTATATACCATATTTTCAGATAATTATAAATTATAAATTAAATTATTTCCGAAAATTATTTACAATATATGTACAGTTTGTGTTTTGCCATTTCTCATGCTACAGTTGCTATCAAGCCGTGGATCGGCAATGCTCACGGGGTTTGTTTCAGAAAAACATATTCAACAGGTTCATATATCACTATATTTTCGAAGGGTTATGCATTTCCCAAGTGAGAAGCTAGTTCCTCATTCTTATTTAATCCCAGAGGGGCCTTTGTCTGGAGATCTATAATGTAACGGGACTCTAGCCTTCTCAGTCGCCGCAATCTGTCTCCACCTCTTGGGTCTACTGGTACATGATCTAACGCAAAGTACTGTAGAAGTTCTCTATTGCTGTCATGCTTGAGGGCAAAGTGTTTTGCTACGGGATAATTAAAATCTTTATTCATAATGGCACGTTGGTGCTCTAATATGCGTAATTTGACATTCTTCACTGTTCATTTTAATTATCCCGTAGCAAAACACTTTGCCCTCAAGCATGACAGCAATAGAGAACTTCTACAGTACTTTGCGTTAGATCATGTACCAGTAGACCCAAGAGGTGGAGACAGATTGCGGCGACTGAGAAGGCTAGAGTCCCGTTACATTATAGATCTCCAGACAAAGGCCCCTCTGGGATTAAATAAGAATGAGGAACTAGCTTCTCACTTGGGAAATGCATAACCCTTCGAAAATATAGTGATATATGAACCTGTTGAATATGTTTTTCTGAAACAAACCCCGTGAGCATTGCCGATCCACGGCTTGATAGCAACTGTAGCATGAGAAATGGCAAAACACAAACTGTACATATATTGTAAATAATTTTCGGAAATAATTTAATTTATAATTTATAATTATCTGAAAATATGGTATATAAATGTTAAATGAATTACATGAATATAGCCATTCATCATGTTTATCAATATGTTAAACAAAAAGTGATATACTGCACAAATGATTTTTTCACGGGGATTCACGAAAGTCCTCTTTCTATGGACATGCAAAAATAATGAAAATGCTTTTATTTCCGCTTCCTCCGTGTCAATGGTAGACACTGACGAAGGAAAACCGAAACGCGTTTGTCTGCTGAGTGTTTTCAATAAACTAACGTGAACACTTCCCCCATGAGTGCCAAAAATTCTTTCCGATATTAAGAAAGACTTGGAGCTGCAATATATATATATATATATATATATATATATATATATATATATAACATTTCTATGGCAAAATGAAACCCCTCATTGTTCCTTTTCAAATTAAATGTATTAAGTGTTACCACTTTATTCCAGTCAAGATGACTTCAGGTGTGCCATACTTTTGTCATAAGTAAGACTGTTAGCGTTCTAGTTATTCTTTAGAACACTCTGGGACATTCTGTCATTGGGCTATAGTTGGGCTGCATCTGGCTGATATTTGGGCTACATTTGGGCTCTTTTGTCTCTGGGGGCCATCTTGGGAGACTGCATATCAGAATTTTTTTAATGAAATATAAGAGGATTTGAGAAGTCACTCAAAATGTGCCCTAATTTTTCTTTCTTCAGCACTAATCATAATTTCTATGGCAAAATGATCCCCCTCATTTTGTTCCTTTGCAAATTAAATGTTTTAAGTGTTAACACTTTATTCCAATCAAGATGACTTCAGGTGTGCCATACTTTTGTCATAAGAAAGACTGTTAGCGCTCTAGTTGTTCTTTAGAACACTCTGGGACATTCTGTCACTGGGCTATAGTTGGGCTACATCTGGCTGATATTTGGGCTACATTTGGTATTTTTTGTCTCTGGTAGCCATCTTTGGGCTACATTGGGCTACATTGGGCTACATTGGGCTACATTTGGGCTCTAACATATATATAGCCCAATGTAGCCCAATATATATTTTTCAAAGTTAATTTTCGTAAAAACCACTGGAGCATATAGACATAGCAAAGGCACATCGGGCTACCAGTCCCTACAATTTTGCCAAGTTTTGTGGAAATCCATTCAGCCGTTCGAGCTAAAAGTGAGTCCAACCGCCCTATGGAAAACTCAATGTTAAAAACACGTTTTGGGACCCCCCTTTTTTCTCGGCCCCCGCTTGACGAAACCCCCCAAACTTTCAGGGGACGCTCAGAAACAAAATGTGCCATTTTCCTGAACATTTCAGCCAATTCCGTCCATCAACGCCAAAGTTATTCAACATAGAATTTTGAAAAATCCCATAGGAAAAAAATCCTAACTATATATACCTACTGGCGACCGCCAGTAGGTAATATATATATATATATATATATATATATATATATACTTACCTGTGTGGTACTCAGCTGCGTGGTAAAGACTGCATTGTAAGGGTTGTTTCCCCTGTGTGAAGTGGGTTCGAGAGGGTCTGCAGCGTCGCTGTTCTAGCCTCATTGATTCAAGCTGACACCTCAGAAACACTCACCTTGCATTATGTTACTATGTAAAATGGCACTTGCATTTGATGTACCCCAAAAGCTATTTTCGAGGCTGATCCTAGATCGCTTGTTGGTATGGATCAAGGAGCATTCTATCTTAAGTCCATTGCAGGCAGGGTTTAGAGAGAATGTCTCCACCAAGGATCAGATCTTTCGACTGACCCTGCTTTTTTGGAAGACAGTAAAGATAGAGGGTGGTTCACTTTACACAGTTTTTGTGGATCTCCGCGCAGTCATTTGATCTTGTGCCACGCGGGAAAATGTGGACTGTGCTTAGGGACCTGGGTATATCGCCCCAGCTATTAAATTTGATAATCTGACTCCACACCGAGAATTTTGCGCGGGTGAGGGATGGAAAAGATGGTGCATTGTCAGGCAGATTCCCCGTTGGCAGGGGGGTAAGACAGGGGTGTGTTTTGGCGCCTACCCTGTTTTGCCTCTATGTCAACGGGGTAATCTCACACCTGGATGCGGTAGTAGATAGTGATGCTCCAAAACTCGCAGGACGTTGGATTCCAGCGATTATTTTTGCCAACGATACCTTGCTGCTCTCAAAGACACCCATGGGCATCCAGCGAGTTTTGGATGGGTTTGTATCCTTCTGTGGGGATCGGGGGTTGGAAATAAACACCTCGAAAACGAAATTTATGATTCTTAACCCCCCGGTAGCGACATGCCCTAACCCCAAAATAGCTAGAGTCCGCTTGGAAAGGGTTCATACCTTTGTCTATCTGGGGCTTACGTTGAATGAATCCATGACCCGGGGCAGGCATCAATTAAAATCGCAGCTAAAGCTGACTCAGATAGCGGGGGGTATACTTAAACTCCTGACAAAATCCCCGGCCAAACCATTTGGCCCTCCTCTGGAGATATATAAACTCCGGGCCCGGGGGGCAGTAATTTATGGTGGTGAACTTTGGGGACATGAGGGTTGCTCAGCGATCTCCGTTGCGGAGAACAAGTTTTTAAGACATCTGGCTGCACTGCCCCCAAGTACACCACGATTGCCCTTAAGGCTTGACTTGGGCCTTAGACCTATCGCCGAGGAGCTTGGCCTTAAGCCCTTAACCTTTTGGCGGAGACTCTGGGTTACTCCGGAGCTCATGAATTATAGGCAAGAGTTAGTCGATGTATTGAGGTTTGCGAATGTGACCAAATTTTCCTGGCTTAAGTATGTGAAAAAGGGACTGGAGAAACTAGGTCTTGCATCAATGTGGTCCAACCCAGAGCATGCGTGTTGTGGAATCTCGCGCAACCAGCTGGTTAATTTATATTGTGAAAGTAAACTGATTACTCTGATGTCAAACTCCCATTCCGGTTCACTTACTGGTATGTTCTTAATGTCCAAGGATTTTTTATCAATTTGAACATGTCTTAGATGTTGTTAGCCCCACTATTGCAAGGAAACTGTACCTACAATGGCGGCATGGCTCATTACCCATCAGAACCTTTACGTGCAATTGGTATCCCTCTTCTCCTAAGAATTGCCCAGGATGCACCTCAGACCTGGAAAATGAAGTGCATGTTCTGTTTTTCTGTCCCGCATATTCAAAACCGAGAAGGAGGTGTATTATTCCGCTATGTAAAAATATGGGGATTAGGCACTGCTCCCAAGTATATAGAATACTAAAAACGGACCTCTCCCCTGTAATGGTCTTTGGTGTATCTACATTTTTAGCAGCAATGTGGATCATAAGAAGGTCATTGGTGAATAATGTATGAACTTGCTCAATCATGTTATTTTGCCGAGCTGGACTGATGCCGGATTTTTAAAGTCCTGGGGGGAAAGGCACATATAATGTATTCTGCTTTATTTGTGCTATCATTCGCCTAGGATATGTGTTTTAAACTTTATTTCTTAAATGTTACTGAAGTATAGTGTTTACTTTTTAACTGTCTTAATGATGTACGCTTTTATGACATTTCTGTCGAAATAAAGTTTTTGATGATGAAAATGGCACTTGCATTTAATCACTTGAAAAAGGCAAACAGAAACTGCATGTTTCATGATAAAGAGGATCATTTTGGGCACCTGATGTCGCCCCGCCTCCTCCGCCCCCTCTCCCCGAGCATGATAGGTTATGGTGACCTTTGCTTCAGAGTTAGATTAATCGCAGGCTGAGCTCACGCCCCGTGGCTGTACATGCGTTCTTTGTTCAGTATTAATAATGGAAACATCCCCAGAATCCGCTTTAATGGGAGAACAAACAAAAGGTACCTGTTGGCAGCCGTGAATGTGTGCTTTACTGCCTCTGTTAGGAATTTTGATTGCTACGTGAGAGACTTTATTGGTGCAAAAATATCCATTTGATCTCTTTCCAACTGAAGATAGTAACATTCTTCCCAAAGGTCAAACGTGATTGGGTGAGAGAAGGCATGACTGAGCCTCATATTGACTTCCTGTACACCCCGCAGGAGACAGTGGAGATGGTGGGGGTGGGATGTCGGGATGTGTCGCAGGCAGCACTCATCATGACATGGTGTCCTCGCGGGTTTGGACTAGACGTCTTGTCTGCTCCGAGTTCCTGCCACACCACCTTCAGGGACATCTTAACACCTTGCATGCTGATGACGAGCTCAGCTCGTCATGCAGCACGGTGGCTGTGTGCTGGTGACGAGCTGAGCTCCTCATGGCCTCCGCGGAACGCCCACGCGGGGATAATTACCCCGCTGTGCTGGGCGTTCTATTGAGCGGGCGTGGCCATGACCAGGTCAGCTGGTCATCAGCACACGGCCACCGTGCTGCATGACGAGCCGAGCTCGTCATCGGCACCGCGGCGCCCTGCGCCCTGCGCCCTGCGCCGCGGGTGAATTAGCCCCGCGGCGATGGGGCTAGGGATTTTGGGGGCCCGGTCCAAATGTGTTTAGGGGGCCCTTGTTCAGAACAGCTTAGAATTTATGATCCAGTTTCAGCTCTTTCATTCCCTCTTTGGCCAGGTCACTGACAGCGGGCGCACAGACACAATAATCCAAATGCTAAAAGTGTTTATATCTAATATTCATGCATAGTGAAATATGCTTTCAATATTATAATACAGCAGCAGCTCACTAATATTACTACAAATTATCTCGGTGACACCCTCCCATTTCTCATAAGTGAGGTCCTGTTTTTTATGGATGTTGCATGAAACATAAACACATTTCTCTGAAAAATGTCTGTTATATACTCTCACAAATCACCCACATTAAAAATAAATTAACTCCTTTGGTGCTCATCATGAGGTACAGTGCTCGTCATGAGTCACAGTGGAGCTGTGCTCCATGACGAGCTGAGCTCGTCATAACTGCCGAGGTCCGCCCATGCACGATTGATTCCCTGCAGGAGAATTAATCAGTGGGCGGAGTTGTGACGAGCCTAGCTCGTCATGAGCACAGCTCCACTGTGACTCATGACGAGCTGGGCTCATCACGAGCACTGCGGCGCTGCGGACCACCCGCTGCCTCCCCCACACCGTGGGGGAATTACCCCCACAGCGAAGGGTTTAAAGGAAAACGGCATTAAATAAAATATGTGTAAGAATTATTCAAAGTCACCATGGCAAAACTTTCTACAGAACAGATCTGGGTCTATCAGGGGCCCCCTTGAAAGGCTGGAGCCCTGGGCCAGAGCCCACTTTGCCGTGCCTTAAAACGTCCCCGCGACCGATGCGTACCAATGAGGCTAAACATGCAGTACATCTAGCCACACCACTAGGTGCTCCTTTGCACTTCCAACACACATACCACACCATGGTCCTGGTATTGTTCTGCATGCATGGCATCATCTACCTCTTTACGGGTATCTTCAGTGCTGGAGTTCTAAAATAAAAAAAATAGGCGCACGGCCCAGGGTTCTTCTTAGGATACTACTGCCAAATGCTGGGAATGCTGAATACCTATGCTGCCTAGTCTTGATTCCACCACATGCCTCTTGCTTTTGCAACGGTATACAACCTTTACCACGCAACTTTTACAACGACCTACCATTACCACGCAATTTTTACAACGCAGGATTCATTACAACGAAGTACCATTACAACGCATGTATTTACAACGCAGGTACCTTTACAACGCATACCATTACAACGTAAGTATTGGTAAGTATGTAATTTTATCAAAAATATTATAAGTTTGGGTTTTTGGGTAAAGGGGTATTTTTAGGGTTCAGGGTCAGTTTTGGGTTTTTGGATAAAGGGGTATTTTTAGGGTTCAGGGTCAGTTTTAGGTTTTTTGGTAAAGGGGTATTTTTAGAGTTCAGGGTCAGTTTTGGGTTTTTGGGTAAAGGGGTATTTTTAGGGTTCAGGGTCAGTTTTGGGTTTTTGGGTAAAGGGGTATTTTTAGGGTTCAGGGTCAGTTTTGGGTTTTTGGGTAAAGGGGTATTTTTAGGGTTCAGGGTCAGTTTTGGGTTTTTGGGTAAAGGGGTATTTTTAGGGTTCAGGGTCAGTTTTGGGTTTTTGGGTAAAGGGGTATTTTTAGGGTTCAGGGTCAGTTTTGGGTTTTTGGGTAAAGGGGTATTTTTAGGGTTCAGGGTCAGTTTTGGGTTTTTGGGTAAAGGGGTATTTTTAGGGTTCAGGGACAGTTTTTGATTTTTGGGTAAAGGGGTATTTTTAGGGTTCAGGGTCAGTTTTGGGTTTTTGGGTAAAGGGGTATTTTTAGGGTTCAGGGTCAGTTTTGGGTTTTTGGGTAAAGGGGTACAAGGTAAAAATTAAATACAATTAAATTTAAATTACATTAAATTAAATTGATTAAATTAAATTAAATTAAATTATTTAAATTAAATTAAATTAAATTAAATTATAATAATTTTAATTAATTTACATTTAAAAAAATATTATAAACTTACCAATACTTACGTTGTAATGGTATGCGTTGTAAAGGTATCTGCGTTGTAAATACATGCGTTGTAATGGTACTTCGTTGTAATGGATCCTGCGTTGTAAAAATTGCGTGGTAATGGTAGGCGTTGTAAAAGTATGCGTTGTAACGTCATACATCCTTTTGCAACCATACTCTTTATCCTATTCTTGAAGGGTCCTTTTCAACAAAGCTCCCTGCCTTTGTTCCCGTTCTGTTCTTCCTCTCCCTCTTCCTTTTCAGCTTTTCTCTTTTTTTCTGGGCAAAAGTTTGATGATGAAAAATAAGTCCATGTCCCTACACATGAGTGCTGATGTCTGCCCCATACAACCAACAGCACAAATGACCATTGAATTGCTGAGGCTACTACAGCGATGCCCACTCCCATCCTGACCTACCTGTGGCCGCAGAATGATGGCTCTTGAAGTCTCATTGGGTTGGTCCTATGTGCACTGAGCCTTCTTTCACATGTAAAGGGTTCTATCTGGAGGTAGGAAACGGTCAGAACAACACAGGCAAGAAATTTCTTATGGGTTCAAAAGCACCTGTCTACAGAAGATTTCAGGCAACAATAACATTGTCAATATAACTTTGGTGATTAAAGTTCCTGCTGTTAAGAGTTTTGTCTAGAGACAGTTTGCTTAAAGTGACCAGATTCTCAAAAAAAAAGGAAAGGCTCATAGACATAGAAGTAGGACTATAGTTTGCAGTATCCGTCAACATAAAAGTAGGACTATTTGACAGCTGTCATGGACATAAAAAAGGGACCACAATGACAGCCGCCTCCACAGACGAAGAATTACAGACAACAAATCAGATGTGTGACACAGGCATAAATGGATTTTTAGGCTAACTGCATGTACATTATAGGATGTTGGGTTTTTCCTTTAACAATGCCAAGACCGGTCTCCAAATTAGTAACTTGTAAAAATGGCTAAAAAGCTTGCCCCAGGCCAGAAGTTGAGAAGCGGAAGAAGGAAAAGAAAGGGAGACAAAGGGCACTATGATGTGTGAAGGGCTGAGTATGTAGGCCTGTCTGTGCCTCAGAGATGAGGGGAGGGGAGGGATGAGAGAAGGGTTGTCTGTGCCTCTGAGATGAGGGGCGGTGAGGGGGGAGGACTCTGGCATTTCTCAGGTACAAGGCTAACTTAAAAATAGATGCAGTGTGTTATTGGTGATGACTCCTTTGTGCACCCTGCTGTCATACATCGGTGTATCCTGTTGAGCTGCTTTAGAAATACTTTCAGGAACTGTGTATCCTTGCTGTGATAAAACCCATGACATAGTGCTCAAAAACATTTCCCCGATTGCATTTTGGGGAGTGCCTATCTTCAGATGTCAGTTACTGTCCAATGACAAGCCAGAATTTCTTCTTGTCTGGTAGAACCGTCGAAATCAGCGAAATCGCGGTTTGCGAAATCGTGCGAAAGCGAATTCGCGATCCGCATAATTCGCGAATTCGTGCGAAATTGCGAATTTTTGTTTTTTTGTGTGTTCGCAGGCATTTTTGTGTGTTCGTGGGGCTTTTTGCGTGTTCGCGGGCCGCTTGCATGGCGAAGTTACCCATGCGGTTGTCTATGGGCACAGCACCCTCTGATTCATCACTGCCACCCTCTGGTTCATCACTGCCACCCTCTGGTTCATCACAGCACCCTCTGGTTCACCACTGCAACCCTCTGGTTCACCACTGCAACCCTCTGGTTCACCACTGTCACCCTCTGGTTCATCACTGCCACCCTCTGGTTCACCCCTGCCACCCTCAGGTTCAGCACTCACTACTGCCACCCTCTGGTTCATCACAGCATCCTCTGGTTCACCCCTGCTGCCACCCTCTGGTTCAGCACTCACCACTGCCACCGTCTGGTTCATCACAGCACCCTCTGGTTCACCCCCCCTCTGGTACAGCACTCACCACTGCCACCCTCTGGTTCATCACAGCACCCTCTGGTTCATCATTGCCACCGTCTGGTTCTTCACTGCCACCCTCTGGTTCAGCACTGCCACCCTCTGGTTTATCACAGCACCCTCTGGTTCATCACAGCACCACTGGTTTACCCCTGCCACCCTCTGGTACAGCACTGGCACCCTCTGGTTCATCCCTGCCACCCTCTGGTTCATCCCTGCCACCCTCTGGTTCTTCACTGCCACCCTCCGGTTCAGCACTGCCACCCTCTGATTCATCCCTGCCACCCTCTGGTTCATCACTACCACCCTGTGATTTAGCACTGCCACCCTCTGGTTCATCACAGTACCCTCTGGTTCACCACAGCACCTCTGGTTCACCACTGCCACCCTCTGGTGCAGCACTGTCACCCTCTGGTTCATCCCTGCCACCCTCTGGTTCATCCCTGCCACCCTCTGGTTCATCACTGCCACCCTCTGGTTTACCACTGCCACCCTCTGGTTCACCAGTGCCACCCTCTGGTTCTTCACTGCCACCCTCTGGTTCATCACAGCACCCTCTGGTTCACCAGTGCCACCCTCTGGTTCATCCCTGCCACCCTCTGGTTCATCCCTGCAACCCTCTGGTTCACCACTGTAGATTATGGGGGGAAAGCACACCTGCCCAACTGAGATGAATTAATTTGGGGCTGGTTAATGTGTCACTGAATTTGAGCTTCAAGTCTGGCACCTGCTTCCTTAGCTGTAAGTGCTTCCTGTTGCAGTTATTTTTTTTACAGGAGCATTGTGCCATACTTGTAACTATTCTCTGACCCTGCTTTGAGGGTCAGAGAAGGGTCAGAGAATAGTTGCAAGTAGGCAACTGAACTCTGGAGGGGCCCCTCAGGAAGCACTACAGGGAATGGTTACAAATTAGCTTGAACTTTTGCACCTGCTAAGTGCTTTCAGTATTCGTGCAAAATCGAACTTGCAATCCGCAAATTTGTGCGAATTTGCTGATTTCTGTTTTTTTTCCGTGTTCGCGCGGTTTTCTGCTTATTCGCGGACCGCTTGCAGCGCACCGACCCCGAGGTTGCCCATGTGGTCATGTATGGGCGCGGCCATCTTGTTTGCGTGACGTGTTTCCGTTTCCGGGCGCTTGTTGCATGTTCGCGACGTATGCGGCGCGCGATTACGTGTTCATGGGTGTTTTTGCGTGCGGGGAAAATATCGAAAATATCGCGCGAACTTACCCACGCGGTCCTCTACGGGCACGGCCATCTTGTTTTTCATTCACTGCTATGGTTTTGGGCATGCTACCTTTCTATCCATCTCACATCTTCGTAATCCTATGTTTTTCTGAACTTTTTTTGTCTTTTTTTGCTTATTATCTCTCTCTTCAATTTCCTACATCTATATTTTGTGTTTTTTTTAAACTTTTTGTTACTTTATTACCTACTTTATTTCTTTCGCTCTCTCTCTTATTTTTTTTCACACCTATTCTTCTTTCCTTCTTCTTGTGCCCAGGACCATGGCTAAGGGAGGCGACAAGGGCAAGGGGAAGGGCCCAGCACCCCGTACCCGGCTCACTTGCGGGCGTTTGAGGGGCGAGGAAGTCCAGGCCAGGGAGATCTTCTCCGCGGTGGAGGTAGCCGTCTGGATGGTGTTTGTGCAAGTCCACCTCCCTAAAACCGTGGCAGCAGGTGGCCGGATTGCTTCCGGTTACGGCCTCCGGTAGCGTCGCCAGCTGTGGGAGAAGGTGTGCCTGCGCATGTATAAGGAGTCTGGGGTCCGGTGCACCTACCACCAAGTGACGCACCGGTGGAGTGACATCTTGGACCGGGAGCATGACATGGTTGACCTGCTCGGTGTGGAGATCCCTGGCCCTGGTAAGTAGCTATTTAATAACTACTTTTTTTCCTTCTGCTCTGTTATATTGCTAATTTATTTTTCTCCTGAAGAGTACGAATGCTGCTGATTCGATTACATTGCAGGTAAATTAATGTTTAAATAGCTTCTGTCATTGCAGGTGCTCGCCTGGTTATTGGTGTTGCTACTATGCTTACTTGTTTGCAACTTTTTAGTCATTTGAGAGCATTACTGCCTAATGCTAGAGACAGTAGACTCAAGTCTAGTCCTTCTTTGTACTCCTGCTGCTGCCACTTTGATGAGATAGTGGTGGATTGATACGTTGAGTTTATTATTTTTTACTTGTTATAGGACATTTGTTAGTGGTCTGCAATCATGATGACGGACTGTGTCTGTCATGCGACGTCTTGTGCTGCTGAGTGATGCCAGTCGTAGTAGAACCTTTTTGTTGTTGATGTAGTTAGTGAATTACATAACTTTCCTATTAGATGGTCTGCGAATCCTGTAATACTGTACTACTATCCTCCTAGTTGACCAGATCAGATGCAATTGATGTTAATTTGCTTCCCGACATAATTTTAGATTGAGTACAAAGAAATCAAATATTTCCCAAAAAACAATCATACATGTTGTGTTTCATTATTTCATGATCACCAGGACCTCCCAGGGGCAAGGCAGCGGCGGCGACAGAGACTCCGGTGGCAGAAGGTGGAGAGGCTCAGTCCCTTGCATGCTCTTCTGCTGGCCCCAGTAAGTTGTTTTATTGTTCTATTAATACTTATATTTCCCTGACTTTACAGCTCCTATTCATTACAAACTGGTTCCTAATAATTCTATGTTTTACAAAATAGTCTTTGATCTTCTTCTAATGTAGACTACTTTCTACATTCTTATCCTGCCTCTACCATCACTCTCTGTGCTACTACTATTTACAATTATGAGTCGGTCTGTGTAGGTAGCTAAGCTTGCCCATTCGGCAAGCGGTGTGAAACAAAACTCTGATAGAGCAATAGCTCTAGGCACTGAGTGCAGTCCTCTGGGTTGCCCTTGCTGTCTATTCCAGTCTTCTTAATGTAAGTGCTTTGACAATTTCCAACAACAAAATGTCATTGTTTACACCAAGTAAAGGGTAGCAGTTGCCTTTTGATTTGAGAGGAGCACAAAGAAGTATCGACAAGATAAATAGGACATTGTTGATGATAGGTGCAGTTCGACTTTCGACATACCTCAGTCCGAACAGAAGTTGAACCCCCATTCCCCTGACCGACTATCTAGAATGTCTGACCAATGATTTTACGACCCAGAAGAACAGAAGTAGACTACCTCCGAGTCCCGGCCTATCTGAGTCACTGAAACATGACAGCCAAGTGCAGTAGTTCAAACATTTCCGCTCACTCACTCGTGAACAAAAACCACACAGTGTTTATTAGTTTTAAAGTTTTATTTTCAATTGAGAAATGAAAACATTATTTCTTTATTTTTAATAGCGTAGTATTCTGATGGATGAAGATGATGTTAAAGTTTAAACAACATTCCCATGAATGAAATTAGTATGACTCAAACTTAATAATAGTTAACAGACACAGGAAATTATTAGAATAACTGTGCGTGAGCCCCCACCTTCTTTAAAGTACTTAAAGTACTGCTGGTGGTGACTCAGTAGTAGTTGGTGAATCGTCTGGCAGAAGGGCAATGGAATCTTCTTTCTGTAATGAGAAAAATGGTGCACGTTAAGCAAGCATTCATCAGTTGTCATAAGAAGAAGTGTAGCATTTAATGGAATAAGCATATAAAAGGTTAACACCCTCCCCAAAACCGTTACTTTTTTTCAATCCCAGTAATAAAAAATGTGTTATGAAACGTTTTCTTCCATTACGAGACAAAATAGGGGGTTGTGTATGGCATCTGAAAATATGACATGTTTTTCCTAGACGTCACAACATCTGATGCGGCACACATGACCACCAGTGCCGGGGCCAGCAGTGCGGAGGTGTCCACTCTGGATGCGGCGGCACCAACAGGAGGAGCTGGGGGGAAGACTCAGCGGCGGCGGATGGTGGTAAGTTATTATACTCCTTACTTATTGAATTTTTTTTGAGTAGGCTCGTAAAGGAGTGTATGATGTACTACTGTACAGTAGTACACAGTACACTAGTATAAGTACACTGTACTGTCAAGAACATTTACTAATTTAATCAATCAATCAATCAATCACAGCATTTATATAGCGCGCTACTCACCTGGAGGGTCTCAAGGCGCTTGGGGAGGGGGGGTCCGCTACTGTTCGAACAGCCAGGTCTTGAGCTGCTTCCTGAAGGCGAGGTGGTCTTGGGTCAGGCGGAGGTGGGTCGGGAGGGAGTTCCACGTCTTGGCTGCGAGGTAGGAGAAGGATCTTCCTCCTGTGGTGGCTCTTCGGATGCAGGGGACGGCGGCAAGGGCGTGGTTGGTGGATCGGAGCTGGCGTGTGGGAGTGTAGAAGTTGAGGCGGCTGTTGAGGTATCTTGGGCCTTGGTTGTGTAGGGCTTTGTGTGCGTGGGTGAGGAGTCGGAACGTGATTCTCTTGTTGACTGGGAGCCAGTGCAGGTCTCTCAGGTGTCCGGAGATGTGGCTGTGTCGGGGGATGTCCAGGATGAGTCTTGCTGAGGCGTTCTGGATTCGCTGGAGTCTCTTCTGGAGTCTGGCAGTGGTTCTGGCGTAGAGGGAGTTGCCGTAGTCCAGTCGGCTGGTGACGAGGGCCTGGGTGACCGTCTTCCTGGTCTCAGTGGGGATCCACCGGAAGATCTTGCGTAGCATGCGCAGGATGTTGAAGCATGACGAGGAGACGGCGTTGACTTGTCTGGTCATGGAGAGGGAGGAGTCCAGGATGAAGCCCAGTTGCTTGCGTGGTCTGTTGGTTTGGGTGCGCTGCCCAGGGCGGGGGGCCACCAGGAGTCGTCCCAGGTGGAGGGCGAAGGTCCCAGGATGGGGACTTCCATCTTGTCTGAGTTCAGTTTCAGGCGGCTGTTCTTCATCCCCTCGGCTACGTCTTTCATCCCCTCTTGTAGGCTGGCTCTGGCGGTGGCGGGGTCGTTGGTGAGGGAGAGGATCAGCTGGGTGTCATCGGTGTAAGTGATGATGTTGAGGTTGTGTTGGCGTGCGATGGCCGCAAGGGGGCTCATGTAGACATTGAAGAGGGTGGGGCTGAGCGAGGAACCCTGAGGAACGCCGCAGATGACTTAGGTGGCTTCTGATCTGAACGGGGGAGGCGGACTCTCTGGGTCCTACCGGCGAGGAAGGAGATGATCCAATCTAGTGCCTTCTCTTGGATTCTGACGTTGCTGAGGCGCTGCTCTAGGGTGCGGTGGCAGACAGTGTCGAAAGCCGCTGAAAGGTCCAGGAGGATGAGGGCCGCTGTTTCCCCGTTGTCGAGCAGGGCTCGGATGTCATCAGTGGCAGCGATGAGGGCGGTCTCGGTGCTGTGGTTGGCCCGGAAGCCGGACTGCGAGTGGTCGAGGGATCCATTCGTCTTGAGGAAGGCGGCCAGCTGCTTGTTGACAGTCTTCTCGATGACTTTGGCCGGAAACGGGAGGAGCGAGATGGGGTGGTAGTTTTTGAGTTCGGTGGGGTCCGCTGATGGTTTCTTCAGTAGAGCGCTGAGTTCGGCATGCTTCCAGCTCTCCGGGAAGGTCGCTGTGTCAAAGGAGGTGTTGATGATGTCCCACAGGTGGGGTGCGATGATGGAGTCGGCCTTGTTGAAGATGTGGTGAGGGCAGGGGTCGGTTGGAGATCCGGAGTGGATGGAGTTCATCGTGCGTAGGGTTTCCTCGGTGTTGATCGGGGTCCAGGCGCGGAGGGTGGTGGTGGGGGGTGCAGGTGCCGTCGTGGGGTGCGTCGGCTCTGTGCTGAAGCTGTTGTGTATGTCCGCGATCTTGTTGTGGAAGTAGGAGGCGAGGGAGTTGCAGAGGTCTTGTGATGGGGTGATGTCGTTGTTTCAGGCGCTGGGGTTGGAGAGCTCTTTGACGATGTTGAAGAGTTCCTTACTGTTGTGGGCGTTGTTGTCCAGTCGTTCCTTGAATGCGGTTTTCTTGGTGGTGTGGATCAGTTGGTGGTGTTTTCGAGTGGCGAGCTTGAGGGTGGTCATGTTGTCTGGTGTTGGGTCTCTGCGCCAGGCTCTCTCGAGGGCTCGGCAGATCCTCTTCGAGCTCTTGAGTTCGTCGGTGAACCAGGGTGCTTTCTTGCTGCTGTGTCTGCTGGACGGGGTCCTCAGTGGGGCGAGGTCGTCTGCGCAGTTGCTGATCCACTTCGTGAGGTTGTTGGCGGCCTGGCTGGGGCCGCTACTTTTTGGGCTATCACAGAGAAGACAGTCAACCTTGACTTGTAATAGCATTAGCGGCGGTACTTTTCTGGTAACCAATGGCCCCCTCTATTTCACTTGAACTCAGCTGGCAAATTTTTATTGTGAAGCCAAGTCATATCAGATCAGATGTAGTTTAGGGATGTGAAGAACGAAAAGTTAAAGAAGGGTGAAACGAAGGACGAGCGAGTCTTAATATTTATTTATGACTGTAAAGAATGGTTTTGTTGAATGCAATTCAACATAAGAAAGAAGACGGCGGTTTCCAAAATATAATGAAAAGGGTGTTAGTTGGTTGTTGACAAAAATACATTTTGGTACATTTGAGACATTAAGAAGAATCATAGACGTACTTTGGAAGCCTGGATGTTATCTTCTTTATCCTCCTCGTCGATAGCAGAGGTGTATGATGTAGTAGAGCAGACGCTGAGTGGATGAAGTATGGCCAGTGGCAGTGCCACCCCTATAGAAAAGTAAGACATTCCTATCCCCACCTACATGTACTGCTTATAGTAGTGCGAGTCTGCATCATCATGGCCTGTGTCTGTATTTCTTGGGTTAAAGCTGAGTGAGCTGCCATTATGGCGGCTACCACAAGTTCACGTACCAGTAATTTCTTTTGCAAAACAAAAGAAAGAAAGTAAAAAAAAGGCCTTTTTCTAGTACTCTCTGACTATGTATGTAGTAGTGAGTCCACCTATAGTGCTGCTAGTGGAATTCCTGAAACTCAGAGTGTCACAGGCTTACAAAGACGGCAGAAAGATACATGCCAAAATGTTATACTGTGTTTGCTACTTGCTGGTGTTACTGAGTGTCAACCCTTCCGTTGAATTATTTTGACTTTATGTTAAAGACTATTGGCTACAGTATTTTTCTTTCTTTCTTCATAGATGCTACTCCCAAACAGCTCACCGTAAGGAGATGGCTGTCCAGCCAGGGCCAGTAAGTTGGAGGCTATTTGTGTTGAGTATCGGCGGTTGTGGGCTCGGGAGCATGAGGAGACAACATCAACATCTACATCCTCCTCCACTGCCCCCGGGTCCACCAGCCAAAAGCCTCTAGCCAAACGGAGCCGTGGCCCGACAGCCTCCCACCGCCGCCGCACAGCAGCAACAACATCAGAGGCCCCTCAGATCCTGGATCGTTCGTGTGCGCCGACTACGCAAAAGAGTGGACTACCTGGAGCGGTTGGCCGAAAAACATCAGCGCCAGCTCCCTGACCTCCGCAAAGAGCAGAGGGACATGAAGCAACAGCTTGAAAAACTACGCCACCGGAGGAAGTGACTGTCCCTTGCCCCTTTTTTAAAGACTGTTGGGGGGGTGGGAATTGGGTGTTTGGGAAAGGGGACTTTTGGACTTTTATACATTGGTTGGGGTTAGGTAGGGGGTGAGTTGGGTTAATTTATTTCATTTTTTGACTACCTCAATATATTTCTTAATAATTATTTTTCATACCAAAACATAGTATAAGCGTTCATATTATTTTGTGTGGGCGGTGGTTACTGGACGTTTGGTTTCTTCCAACTTACCAGCATGAATGAAACATCTAGTCCTGAAATGTACCAAAGTGCCAGTAACCGAGTTAGTGAATTCAGTAGCGCTACTAGTACTTTACTAGTAGTACTGGCAATCTCTGCTCTCCTCCCAGTCCTAGCCCATTATTCTACCTCTCCAAAATGCTTATTTACCTGTGATTCGTGTTTGAGAATCGGGGTAGCCCCAGGGCTGGCTGCATTGCAAATGGTGATTAAGCTTGGTTGTTGACTTGAATCCTCGACGAATGCAATATCATTGTTGTGCTGGTATCAGTAGTGGTACACACTTGCAGTATCACCATATAAAAAAAGAGGAAATTAAACATTGAGTGGCCTGAGCGTAGCTGCCGTAGCATTAGAAACAGTACAATAGATAGTACGGTTCAGAACAGTGCCCTAAATTGTAGCCTAAGCAGTGCCAACGTAAGGTAAGCATTAAGCATTAGATTGTTCACGTCATGTAGGAGGAGGATGTTCTTATTATCAATCCACGATGGCGCACATGAACTTCTGGTTGCTTTGACCTTATCCTCCCCAGCAAGTGTGTGGAATTTATTGTTGTTGTCAGTCACACCTCAATGAAATACCACACAGCCCGGGGGAAGAGGGTTAGGGTTTGAAAATTGGATGGGAATGGGGTTTTTTGGGAACGTTTGGTAGAGAGGAAAAAAAACACAGCATGGACAGTCAAACAACAAATGAAGAGAAACAAATCTTTGGATTTGAAGACATCGATAAACCTTTAAAGGGACATAAAGGAAGTGCACTACTGCATGCCAGAAGTTGTTTAGTAAATGGATGGTTAGCTTACTGAAAAGTAGTACTACTACTTACTGCAACTTACTAGTAACTACGAAGGAACAAGTTGGCAGTACAGGGCTGCAGTCATTACGCAATTTCACTTGCCTCTCTGCCCTCAGAGAATAAACACTTAGAACATTAAATTACTGTTAAACATAGCAAAGACGTATCAAATAGCTGGAGGGATGAATTTGAAGCAGAGATCAAACAAACGCACAGAGTCACACTCGTAGAAGTAAGTTCAAGTTCACAAGAATATCATTTAAAAGATAAGGAAAATTTTGGATACTGTTACTGTTTTTTGTAGTTATCCCGTAGAATTTGTGAAGTTGATGCATCCAGCCATTCCTCTTATTCGCGGTACTCCTTCATTCCATCGGATGCTCCGTCGCTCAATCTTGGTGACCAGACACACTGACTGTCCACTGCCTGCCTGATGCGAATTTGCGGATCACTAATTGTAAGCCTGAGTAGTACATCGATGGCACAGGGTAAAAGCCTGCCTGTAAGTGATGATGGAAAAAACACAACAGTAAGTGTTAAAGACACCTCGGAGAAAAAAATATATAAGGCACGCTGTGTAGTGCAAAAATTATACTGTCACTTTCAGAGATGGCAATCCCCAAAATCTAGAACACCCCACATTACCCTCCCAAAAACGTGCAGAATACTGCTGCTACCTCGCAGAGGCCTAATTTCAAATCGTGCCAAAACGCACTGGGAAAGTATGCCCAAAACCCCCCTTTCCCACCATGGATTATCTTCAAACCACTTGCAATCAAAATTAGACATTCCAACAAGTGTTCCAAGACCCCACCCAGTCGTAAAAATCTAGAACCCCCGCCCAAACACATGCAATACAATACTGCTAACCCTAACGAGCCCTAAGTTAAAAATAGTGGCAAACGCTTTCTTTAACTAGGCCAAATCCCCCCTTTCCCACCATGGATTTTCTTCAAACCACTTGCAACCAAAATGACACATTCCCATGAGTGCTCTAAGACCCCAGAACCCAGTTGCAAAAATCTAGAACACTCTCAAACACTAGCAATACTGATGCCAGTGCTAACCCTAACGAGCCCTGAGTTAAAAAAAAGTGCCAAAACGCTTTGATTTTCTCCAAACCACTTTTATCCGGTATTACACCTTCCCAGCAATGCCCCAAGACCCGCCAACCCACCCGCAAAAAAGCAGAACACCCCCAAACAGGCAAAAAGCAAAAATGGAAAATCTCATACTTAGAATCGGCCTTCTTTCAATTCTGTCCAAACGCGCTGTGCAGCTAGGCCATAACTCCCGTTTTCCACCATGGATTTCCTGAAAAACAAATGCAATCAAAATTAGACTGTGCCAGCAGTGCTCCCAGACCCCAAAACCCACCCCCAAACACCAGGATCCCCCCCAAACAGCACCCCAAAGACAAGCAAGTGAGCAAAAACGCAAAAACTTTTTCAACTCCGATTTTCTGCAAAATACTTTTATCCGGTATTAGACATTCACAGCAATGCCCCAAGACCCGCCAACCCACCCGCAAAAAAGCAGAACACCCCCAAACAGGCAAAAAGCAAATATACAAAAAAGGGGACAGAAATTTTCAGGCAAATTTCCAAAATCACTCCGCGCGCGCTCTGCAGCTAGGCCCTAACTCCCCTTTGCCACCATGGATTTGCTTCAAACGTCTTGCAATTAAAAGTATCCATACCCAGCGTTGCTCGCAGATCCCAAAACCCACCCCCAAACACCAGGAACCCCCCCAAACAGGCCCCCGAAAACATGGAAGTGAGCAAAAACGCTAAAAAGTGAAAAATGTTTTCACCATGTATTTTATCCAAAACACTTTTATCCGGTATTAGACCTTCCCAGCAATGCCCCCAGACCCGTCAACCCAGGCGGAAACAAGTAGAAGACCCCCAAACAGGCAAAAAGCAAATATGCAAAAATGGGGAGTTGGACATTTTCAGGCAAATTTCCAAAATCACTCCGCGCGCGCTCTGCAGCTAGGCTCTAACTCCCCTTTGCCACCATGGATTTGCTTCAAACCTCTTGCAATCAAAATTATCCATACCCAGCGTTGCTCCCAGACCCCAAAACCCACCCCCAAACACCAGGAACCTCCCCAAATAGCACCCCAAAGACAAGCAAGTGAGCAAAAACGCAAAAACTTTTTCAACTCCGATTTTCCCCAAAACACTTTTATCCAGTATTAGACATTCACAGCAATGCCCCAAGACTCGCTAACCCACCCATAAAAAAGCAGAACACCCCCAAACAGGCAAAAAGCAAAAATGGAAAATCTCATACTTAGAATCGGCCTTCTTTCAATTCTGTCCAAACGCGCTGTGCAGCTAGACCATAACTCCCGTTTTCCACCATGGATTTCCTGAAAAACAAATGCAATCAAAATTAGACTGTACCAGCAGTGTTCCCAGACCCCAAAACCCACCCCCAAACACCAGGAACCCCCCAAACAGCACCCCAAAGACAAGCAAGTGAGCAAAAACGCAAACACTTTTTCAACTCCGATTTTCTCCAAAACACTTTTATCCGGTATTAGACATTCACAGCAATGCCCCAAGACCTGTCAACCCAGGCGGAAACATGTAGAAGACCCCCAAACAGCCAAAAAGCAAAACCTTAAAAAGTGAGACTTAGCAAATTTTGGGCCAACCTGGATTTCAGTCCAAATGCGCTGTGCAGCTAGGCTCTAACTCCCCTTTTCCACCATGGATTTCCTGAAAAACAAATGCAATCAACATTAGACTGTGCCAGCAGTGCTCCCAGACCCCGGGCCCCGACCCAGCACCGCAAATCTAGAACACCCCCAAATAAACCCAAAAACCTGCAATACTGGTATATTGAAAACATGGCAAATTGCGCTGTTCACAAAAAACAAACAGCAATTGGTTTCAAAAGAGACAGAAAGCCATTGCTGTCCACTGCATGCCATCTTCTCATTATTCATTACCTGTTCTACTTTATGTCTGCATCTTCTTCGGAAAGTAAGGGCCCACAGGGCAGCCTCTCCTGTAAATTTCAGAAGTAGGTCTGTCAACAATCAGCAAGCATGTAGTCAGTCAGTTATTTCAGTCCCACTTGAGGGGACTCGTCTACGAAGACATGATTTTTCTCCATAATCCATCCATCTGCCTTGAGGGAAATGGATAGGGGGAGTCTGGAGGAGGAGGATAGAGGAGCATGATTGAGTTGTGAACTTGTGAACATCTGAATGCAGACTGCGGCACCTTTAAATCAATAAGGAAAATAAGATGAAGACAGTGCTGATGATGGACTTGTGATTAGGTGATTAGAGTTTTGTTGTGGTAAAAGTGGCAAAACAAAGAAAGACACACAGGAATAAAAGTGAATAAGTACTGAAAAAAAGGAAGTCATTTTCAGTCCTCGGTGTCAGGGAAGCAGAGCTCGTCCTCCAAGTCTATGAATTGAGACTGGAGTAGGTCTGGTGACCGAGAAGAACTTCCGTCGTCGTCACCTAAGTCGGTGTCCTCTTCTTCCTGCGTGCATTCACGTATTTTGTAATCGGTGGTATGAAGTGCTGATTCATCTTGATTATTGTTAACCTCTCCACATTTTTGGGCAAAAGGCGGGTCCTTTTTGAAGTAACAATGGCACCAGCAGCACTGAAAACACGTTCAGAAGACACGCTTGCGAGTGGACGAAACAAATAATTAAGAGCTAGGTTGGTGATCAGTTGCCATTTTGAGCTTTTCGTATACCAATATCCCAATGGGTTCTCATTATGACAGACCTCTGTTGGGTCATCCGGATAGGCCGGCACCACCGACTCAAGGTTCTCCAGGGTTGATCCACTTTGCGTACCATCTGCGACCTTTTCATCAGTGGACCTTGCTGAGTTAGCCAATCCCCTTCCGACAATATTTGTTTGCGGCCTGGTGCAGGTGAGGATGATGATATGGTTACTGGTGTCGTTAACGGCTGTGAGGGAAAGTGACTCCCTTCGGCCACGGATTGAGAAGTGGAACTTGACGCCGGATGACCTGCTGATTCAGTTGTACTTGTGCTGCCTCCTTGAATGTTCTGCCGGTCTTTTTCTAACCGAGTGGCTGAAACAGCTAGCCAATGTTTGTACTTTGAAACATCTGCTTCAGAAAAAGGAATGAAAGTATTGGTGGGCAGTGCCTTTTTGTACCGTGGATCAAGAATAGTGGCACAAATGTAATGTTGTTCTGTATGTATCTTTTTAAGCCTTTCATTGTCAAGTAGGCACCATAATAACTTCTCCGCCAAACCATATGCTTCTCGCTTTTCACCATCATCTCGGAACGTTGAAGACACCTCCTTCAGTTGGTGCTCTAGCATGCGCAACAATGGGATAGCTTTGCTCATAGAACAGTCCTCCCTGCTGACTAGATGCGTGAAGAGCTCAAAAGGACGAAGCATGTCTGTCAGGCTTGCAATTAGCTTCCATTCCTCCAACTCTAGCATCAAGTCTTTGTGAGTAGAACCCAGTTTAAAGACAAACTCATGTATTACCTCCCACTGCTCAGACAGACGCTCAAGCATGTAAAAGGTTGAGTTCCAACGTGTTGCCACCTCCTGGGTTAGTCCTTTGACTGGCAGTTTACGTTCATATTGAAGGCTCCTCAGCTGCTTCCGGGCCTTAAAAGAATGGTTGAAATGTGCGCAGATTTTTCGGCAGATGGTCAGTACTTTGACGACTGGCTCTTCTGTTTTCAAGAAGGCTTGCACCACAATGTTAATACTGTGCGCCAAACACGGCACTCTGAAATAGCCACCTTCCTGCATGGCCTTAACTATATTACTGCCATTATCCGTGGAAACATAACCAACTGTGCGGTTTCTTGGATGCAGCCATTCATTGACCTTCCTGTTAAACTCCTCCAAAAGGTTAGGTGCAGTGTGAGATTTCTCCATGGCAAACATGCCTACTGTTGCATGTTTGTGAGTAGCTTGAAAAACTTCCTCCGTGTCAACATCTTTGTGTTTTAACTGTTTTTCGACCCCTGCAAAAGAGACCCAGTGTGCAGTGATGCACATGTAATCAAGTGCGTGGCAACTGGTCCACATGTCTGTTGTCATGTGGATAGTGTGAACAGCACTCTTCAGAATAGCTGCGCCAATCACCCCCAGCACATCTTGATGTAGTGCTGGAACAGCAACCCTTGCAAAATAGGACCGCTAGGAACCTTTCATTTAGGGCAGACTGTTGCCACCAATTCACGAAAACCCACCCCTTCCACGAAAGAGAAAGGGAGAAGGTCCAGCGCTAGCATTTTAGCCAGCTTTGCGTTATACAGACGCACCGTTGGGTGGTTGCGTTCAAATGGCGCATCCGACATGCTGCTAATGGTGCGCTGGACCGTTTTACGTGATGATGATGATGATGTAGACTTCAAACCAGTTAGTCTCATTGATTTAGTTTTTTGCATTGGTGACTGTCCCAGACTCTTAGTGTGCCTCATACATGTTGCAGGGGTAGAGGGTGTGGGCGCTACCACTGCAGTGCTGCTGCCAGGGGTACTGGGTGTACCAGAAAAAATGTCTGTCGCTTCTTCACTTCCCCCCTGCACGATCAGCCTCTCGTCATCATCATCAGATGCAATGTCAATGGATACATTTGGATCAGTTCTACTTTGGACTTCCTGGATCTTACTTCGGTGCGCATACCACTGGATAGGGTGGTGTTTTTTTAGATGACCTCTCTGGCCTCCGGTACCATAGTTGGTACCAAGCTTACCCCGACTAACTGATACTTTACAAATCGAACAAACAACCATTTTTTCTGCCTTTTTGCTAACAGTAAAGAAGTCCCAAACTGGGGACTGGAGATGTCTGCTGGTGGTGGAGGCGCTACTTTGACTTTCAATGCCAGATGAAGTGGAGGATGGGCGTGGCTGAATTTGTTTCTGATGTTCACTTACAGCACCACTACTTGAGGTAATGGAGGTCGAGCTGGATGGAGGTCCCTGCCGGCCCTTCTGATGAGAAAATATGGAAGCTGGAGGTCGTGTTGGTGTTGTAGTTAACTGCGTTGGTGGTGATACCAGTGCCACGCCGACCACATCCCGCTCAGCAGCCATTCAGCCTAGGGTTAAAATGTTTGTCTTCTGCATGCCCGCTGTGGCTGGAGTGACATCTGTGATGACTGGGTCATCGTCAGACTCTTCATCAGCAGCAGAAGGCACCACTTCTTGTTCATCGTGAGCAACCATATGTCGAAGCCTTGCTGGAACCTTCCTTTTAGGCTTAGCTACCTTTGTCGGCTCATGGCGTGCCTCATTGTCAGTTTGCATTGGTGGGTTCCAATCAAGATCAAGGTCATCAGAATGAAGGGGGCTTGAAGAAGAACTTGTAGTAGTAGCAGCCCTCCTTAACCTTTTTCTTGCTGGGGATCAGGAAGACAATGGATCATCCTCAGGAGGAGTGGCTTCCTCGGATGATTCTTCCACTTGAATATCGATTTCGTGATGTGCCCCTACTTCTGGAGGAACAAGCGTTGTGCTATTACACTAGAACAAGTCCACCCTACCCATATAAGAAGATGGCCCACAAGGAGTCCACAGATTTAAATACGCAACATTGAGCTCACCAACCGGAGACGAGCAGGCCACAGGATAGATAAGACTCCAAATTATAAATGTACAACATTTTTATTTTATTTTTTGTAGTTTCTTATCACATATATCATTGATAAAGGTGATTAATAAAGTGATCCATAAGTTCATCAATTCATTTAAATAATACACAGATCAAAAAATACATTTTACATAAAAACCCCATTTCAACCTCTCATCATACAACCTCATATCCTCATCCAATCACACACAAGCATCCACTTCACTATCAGGCACTTTATACACATTCCTCAACGTAATCCCCAGAGTGACACATGAGTAGGATCCTGCGGAGACTTCTCAGCAATATGCCGGAGAGTCCAGATCGATATGGCAGGAACCCCAAGAGTAACGCCAACGCGGTTCGGTGCTCGGCCCGATCTACTGCCGCACCTTCATCAGGGCTCTCACGCCGAGGGAGTGGGGAAAACACAGCACAATTGAAACACACCCGTGGCCAGTCTGTTATAAACAAAAAACAGTTTTTAGAATCTAATACTTCACAGAAATTTCTATTGCATTCTAGCTTCAGTTAATACATGAGCGATAAAACATCCAGACATTATTATTTTCCTAGAATTCAGAAACCGGTCCCATGTTATGCAGATATCATCAGGAAGAGAGACAAATATGGTTTATGCATTCTGTAAAATGTATTTTTTGATCTGTGTATTATTTAAATGAATTGATGAACTTATGGATCACTTTATTAATCACCTTTATCAATGATATGTGTGGTAAGAACCTACAAAAAAGAAAATAAAGATTTTTTACATTTATAATTTGGAGTCTTATCTATCCTGTGGCCTGCTCGTCTCTGGTTGGTGAGCTCAATGTTGCGTATTTAAATCTGTGGACTCCTTGTGGGCCATCTTCTTATATTGGTAGGGTGGACTTGTTCTAGTGTAATAGTGTTATTTTCCCCTGCTATCTACCCTATATCAGTTTCAGGGAGCCCCTTTTCGCATTGGAACACGCGTTGTAGGCAGTTGTGCCGCTCCATGAACCTCTAGTGGTACCTCTCCATGGACCTCTACTTGCGCCTCTCCTTGCGCATGTACTTGCGCCTCTCCTTGCCCATGTACTTGCGCCTCTCCTTGCCCATGTACTTGCGCCTCTCCTTGCCCATGTACTTGCGCCTCTCCTTGCCCATGTACTTGCGCCTCTCCTTGCCCATGTACTTGTGCTTGTACTAGTTGCACTTGTGGTTGTCGTTGCGGCTGTGATTGTTGGACACTCGCCAGCTGAGTTACACCCGGCGTTGATTGGATAGTACTTTCTTGTGAAGAGCCAACATCACTGGTTGATGGTGATTGAACAACCAAAGTGGCTGCCGCAGCAGCACTCATGGTCTTGGACCTAACTTGGCATTGTGGCACTGACCCCAATGAGGCGGAGGTGCTGCTTCCAGCTTGGTCCCCAGCGGACACCGCTGCTGCTGCAGGCGTAGTTTTTTTCTCCTAAAAAAGGTGTCGGTGGGCACACCCGTCTCCTTGGTAGGTGGTGCCACTTGCTTCTTCTGCTCCTCCTTACTGGCAGTGGCACCTGCAACTTTCTTCGCTGAGGCGCTACGGCCACCTTTCTTTGGGCCCATCTTCTTCAGATGTCAGAACAGCAGGGTGCAGTTGCACGAGTTGCAGAGTTGTCTTGTCTGTGGCCACACGTGACGTCGCGTGACGTTGTGCTGCACACACCACTGCAGGACTTCTTCCTGCACTGGTGGTTCTCTTGTGCACCTAAAAGCAATGGAAGACAGAGGAACATAAGTTAAACACCCCAAAAAGTCGAAAAACACATAAAAATCACCACAATCCCATGCCATCCTTGCCCTCAATGATGTTTAAATTCAAAACACCCCACAGAAAGACTAGGCCCATGCACCGCTGAGTACCCCTGGGCATAATGGGTGAAAGCTAGGCAAAATGGGTGCAGGCCTGAGAACACTGCCTGCCTTCAAAATGGCCCCTTGTCACCCAGCACATGGCCAGGCCCTGCCTGTACCAGCACTCAAAATGGCCCCCACCCACATGCCCAGTCCCCAACAACACCCCCAAAAATCGAAAAACACATAAAAATCACCACAATCCCATGCCATCCATGCCCTCAATGATGTTTAAATTCAAGACACCCCACAGAAAGACTAGGCCCATGCACCGCTGAGTACCCCTGGGCATAATGGGTGAAAGCTAGGCAAAATGGGTGCAGGCCTGAGAACACTGCCTGCCTTCAAAATGGCCCCTTGCCCCCCAGCACATGGCCAGGCCCTGCCTGTACCAGCACTCAAAATGGCCCCCACAAACATGCCCAGTCCCCAACAACACCCCCAAAAATCGAAAAACGCATACAAATCACCACAATCCCATGCCATCCATGCCCTCAATGATGTTTAAATTCAAGACACCCCACAGAAAGACTAGGCCCATGCACCACTCACTACCCCTGGGCCTACTGGGTAGTGAGGCTTCACAGGCACCTCAAAATAAAGAAATAAAAACATATAACAGTGAGCTAAAATTCCATGACATAAATGAGAATTAAGTTAAAAAAATCAGAGAAACATTTGTATCATGCACCCATGACTAACCCTGGGCCTACTGGATACTGTGGCTAGCTAACACCACAATATATATTTTGTTAAAGTTGTGAAAAAAGTTTTAGAACTGGAGTTGCCTCAACTGCAATGCCTCAAAAAACAACACCAACTTACTTGTAAAATCTCAAGTCCAAAAGTGATCCAAACTCCAAAGTCCAAAAAGTCCTCAAATACAAATATCCAGCAGCAGCCAAAAAAGTAATCCTTCCAGCTCCACAGCCAAATGAAAAGTGACCAGGACATGGACAAAGCACTGGGAGGAGCCTGCTGGACAGGAACAGGAAGTTGGAGACTCTGGGGCACTTCCTTCCTCCCACCCTACCCCAGAAAATGGACTCCTGCACCAAAACGTGCAGCCAAATGTCAACCTGAGGAGTTATTCTGATCAAAATCATCATTTTCACAAGGTTTATGCTTCCTGCGGTGGATTTCTTGTGCAGAATTGCAATTTTTGCAATTTAGCGAACGCGAGCTGTTCAAATCTCCCGCCGGAAGTCAGCTACGCGCAGTCACGGGCATTTATGACGTACTCACGTTGTCAAACTCTCGCCGTGCAAGATGGCAAGTTGCGATGACGTAATTGCGTTTGAAAAACTCTCGCGCGATCACGCAGCAAGCTCGAGAATGGCGCAGCACACGCAAAAACGGGAGAAAAACAACTCGGCAGGCTCAGTCAACGCCGCGCGCGCGATATTGTATTTTTCAAGCGTGACCAAGCAAAATAATTCGTAGCTTGCGAATTTGCGGATTATTGGGCAATTTCGCACGATTCACGGATCGCGAAATCGTCAAAAATCCACAAATTCGCCCGCGAAACAGATTTTACCCCCACGCTTACTGTCTAGCGTCCAGCTTCCTCCCAGGTAGGTGATCTGAGTAGTGAGGAGAAGGGTACTACAGCACAGAGGTATTGTAGGTCACAGGAAGCTGAGCTCGCCTCTCACCCTGTGTATCTCACCCAAACATGTCCCATGAGACAACTGCACCCCCAGAAGTCTCACCGCTTCTACGTCAACACAGGGCCTTCAGATGTAGTAGAACTACTACCGAGCAGGCTTGGAGGCTGCAGTAAATTGACCACATTGTCACTTGCGCACGACACCCGATGATTATCCCCAAACTCCTTTCAAACACTCATGCACCCTGTTCCCTCCCAGCGCTCCCAAAAAACGTAGCGCTGACGTCCCATACATCGCTCTACAAAGACCAGCTGACATGACAAAAGTACCCAGGCTTTAAGTGGGATGAAAAAATGGGGGGTCTCTCTAAGGGACCTAGCTGATGTAATTAAGAGTGTGGCATGAAACACATAAGCTAAAAAACTATGCTTACCTTAGTCCCCTGCCCAAAAGATTTGCTGCTTCTATCATTGTATTCAGATAAATAATACAACATGTAACATTGCACCTCCAACAAGCCAGGACTATTAGCTTTGTCAGTTATTGTTAGCTGCATAAGGTGAATAACCAACAACTTTGGCTTCGTTGTACATAACATTGAAAATGCTTCAGACACGGAGGGATGAGACTGGGAAAAAACTATAACGTACGGGTCTCTTTAAAGGCAGTGATTGGTGGTATTGCTGCAGCGGTAAGAATTTTTTTGTTCATCCTGAGGGCAAAAATGGAGAGCCCGATAGATACCCGTCTCAGCTCCTGTGTGAAGTAAGAAGTGAAATGTCCCGGTTTTTAAATAGTGTCTCAGTGCGAGACACTATTTAAAACCCAGAACTTTTCTCTGTTTAACCCGGCAACAACACAAAAACCTGGACCTTAATGTAATTTGGAGCAAAGTTTCGGAACACCGGAATACTGCTCTGAAAACTGGGACCGTCCGGGGAAAAATGGGATGTCTGGTCACCCTAAGTTTGCCTTATCATAAAATAATGGAGAAAGAACGTGTAGCATCCATCTCACAGAAATATTTTATATGGATAGCTCATTGGGCTACTTCTGTTGTTACTTGCAGTTCATAAATCATAATCCTAATATGACAGAGTGAGCTATGAACTGTCATCAAGGAGCTACATGCAAACTGGACAGTGTAGGTTAGGACATTAAGTGCCTGAATATGACTTTGGAGGTGTGGGAGCGGGCTGTCATGCCACCACCCGCTCCCACACTGCCAAAGCCATCCATGCACAACCGGACAGATTAGGCGTTTCCTCCTGGTGTGGCGGGCGGTGCTTTGGCGGTTCTACAGCCTTGCAGTGCTAAGGCTCATATGTGAGCATTCGCAAGGCAGCACTGTGGGAGCACCAAATCCCATTCCTGCAGGGCATGGGCTGGTGTAGTCCATCCCATGCAGGAACTGGGGTGCAGTTTTCCCCGCCATGCACCCCATGGCCCTGAGGCAATAGGGGGCGCGATAGGGCCCCCTTAGTTTCCTCATCGCCACAGTTTTCATGGCGGGCTCACTGCCATGAAATCTGTGGCTGTGAGGAAACTCAGAATATGCTTGGCGGTGCCGCAGCGGCACCTCAAGCATATTGCTAGGCCAGACGGTCGTGCCACCGCTGAGGGATCATGAATCCTCGGTGGTTACGGAGGTCCTGTAGGGGAGGGACTGTCGCACTCCTAATGCAGCTGTCGGACCACCAGTGTGGCAGTTCGCCCCACACAACCACAAGTTTGGTAGTCTGATGGACTGCCAAACTCATAATCAGCCCCTATGTTTTTAACCCAGTCTATTGCTAATGTAGCAGAAAAGTGTTTGGCCAGAATATCGGGAAAAAAATATTGTATTACAAAAATATGGTGTCAAGAACATTAGGACATCAAAAATATCCTCAACAGGAATATCAAAGGTAAAAATATCGTTATTAGTATTATTTTATTTCTCATTGTAAAAATATTGTTGTAGAAAATATTGTATGTAATGTATTAAAGTATTAATTAGTGTGTAAGGTATTGTATTGTGTTTTATTGCATTTGTTTATTTTTTTAGATTAGTGTTTTTAGTAAAATAAATGTCGAGTTATGAAATTGTTGAAATGTGTATATTTAATTGTATAAATGTTTATAAGTAATTGCTAAATACTTTTTTTAGCAGTTGTATATTGGGTTTCTAGTGGATAAGTGTGGGGAGATTTTTTAAGTGAATGTTTTAAAAATTAAAATGATGTTAATCATTCTGAAAATATGCAAATTTATATATTTTTTTTTTAAATATAGATACAAAAATTATAAAGATATATATATTATTGATATAAAAACATTTTAAAAAGACACTTTAAAAAATATAGCAATTTTTTTCATACAAATAATATTTAGAAATATTGTTATGTAAAATTGTATAATTTGGTATTTTTTGTCTTGTTTTCATTGCAGACATTTATCAATATTTTTCTAACTTATATTTTTAGTCTAAAATATCTTTTAATGTATCAAAATATAAAATGATAAAAAAATATTTTATTTTATGATTATTAACATTGAAATAGTCATTTGTTATTTTATGGTTTATAGTTTTGGAAAGGTTGAAAAAGAATTTTGAAAATATTGTCATTATTAATAGTAATAAAATGATTTATTCTACTTTAATATTCTAATTTGCATATATATGTAGTTTAGGTTAGTTTTAAAATTAAATTATATTTAACTTTATAGTAAACTAAAATGTGTATGAGTATAAAGCATTGATTTTATTTTGAAATTGTTTAATTTGTATTACCTTGTTTAAAATGTTATATATTGAAGTGTATATTGTAAATTTCACATCTTTAGCATCCAACACTTTTTTCAAAAATCCTTAGATTAGATTGGAATGGGATTATTAAATGTCACCCCTTTAGTGTCCAAAACCTTCCCCAATATAGTTGGAATGGAGTTTGGTTTATATTGGAGCGGGAATAGTAAGGGAAATAACAGTTACAACACAGTCATTACAACGCACTACCTTTACAACGCAGCTGTTACAACGCAACTGCCTTTACACCACATGCCATTACAACGCATTTCACTACAATGCATGCCATTACAACACATACCATTACAATGCATTATAAGGTAAGTTGTGGAGATTTTTTTGTTTTAGGGTGGGTATGGGTTTTGGGGAACATGGGAATAGTAATGTTTACCCCTACACTATCCAACACAATCCCTACTGTTGCACCCACTGGAGTGGGAATAGTAATTTTTACCCCTACACTATCCAACACTTACCCCACTGTTGTCCTAAAAGCATTATGTGTTGTAATGGTATGCGTTGTAATGGTATGCATTGTAAAATCATGCGTTGTAATGGTAGTTTTAAAAAATGCGTTGTAATGACATGCTTTGTAAAAATATGCAACGTAATGGTAGTTGCGATGTAAAAACCGTGTTGTAATTGTTTGCATTGTAACGTCAAATATTCGAAAAGTAAATGTCACCCCTTCAGAGTCCAAGCATCCTAAGATTGGTTTAGTTTGGAGAAGGAATAGTAAATAGTAAATGTCACCCCTTTAGTATCCTACTCATTCCCTCAATATGGAATATGGTTGGATTGAAGTGAGAATAGTAAATGTCACCCATTTAGTGTCCAACACCATCTCCAAATTCCTTTAGATTGGAGTCGGAATAGTAAATGCCACCTCTTTAGTGTCCAACGCCGTTCCTAAATTGGATAAGATGTGAGTGGGAATAGTAAATGTCACCCATTTAGTCTCCAACACCTTTCCCCAATATGGTTGCATTGGAGTGGGAATAGTAAATGTCACCCCTTTTGTGACCAATGCCTTCCCCAAATCAGTTTAGATTGGAGTGGGAATAGTAAATGGTACCACTTTAGTGTGAAACTGGTTTTTACAAATGATTTATGTTCGAGTGTAAATATATATATATATATATATATATATATATTTATATATATATATATATATATATATATATATATTATTCTGAAATCTTTTATATATAGCAGAAATACTTTGGGGCTCATTCTGAGTCTGGCGGTCCAGGGACTGCCATGGCATTGGTGGGGGACACACCTCCACTGAGTAGGTGGTCCAACCCCCCGATTACTAACTTGGTGGCTGGACTGCCACAAGAATGCCACCACTGACAGGATCCTGGATCCCATGGCGGGCAACTTTGACGGTTTGGGAGCAGGGCACTGTCATGGCCGCCCACTACCAGACCGCCAGAGTCATAATTAGATCCTTAATATTTTTGTGGGCCATAACAGTTTTCTATGCAAGTACATAGTTATATAATGTCACAGCGAACCAAAGATCAGCCCTTTTTTGCTTACCTGTATAATGAAAGCAGTTTGGTAGTTGTGTTGTTTGCAATTCATGGGTTATAGGCTGAGGAAAGCACTTGAGGGTGTGACTGTTTTCTGGTCTCTGTTGCCTAGATGAATGCAGTGCAGTTACCAACTGTCTTCGGAAGAGTATATACTATTGGTTGCTTCTAATAGTGACTGGTTGCAAATTCCATAGCTTAGAAGATTGTACTGAGAAGGCAGTGCCTCCTATGGATTTATTATGGTAAGGTGGTCTGATGATGAGTCGTGCAAGCCTGGAGCGCAGTGCTCTGCTTAGTTTGTTGTTTGCCTTTTTTTAGGTCTCGCCTAGACAAAAGCAAAAGCAAAGCTTTTGCTGTCTAGGGCGAGACAACTTATGTTGTCACTTTTGGGGGAATGTGGACAGCAGACTGTCACGCGCTTCTCCTGCCGGAGATTTGACCTCGTGGGCGCGCACGCCCAGCCCGGCACCGTGCACGTCCCCTGCCACAGATTCCCTGAGCACACACATACACACATGCACACGCAGGCAGGAAGGCACACACACACACACGCGCGCGCGCACCCCCCCTAATTCCCCCCACTCACCGGCACCCCGCCGCATACACACAGGAGCGCGCCTACACACACGCACGCACACACACATACAGAGACCCCCCCCGGCCACCGCCACCGCCGCATACATACAAGCGCGCACCCCCCCGGCCGCCGCCGCCGCATACATACAAGCGCCCACCCCCAGGCCCCACTTACCGCCATTCTAAACTCTTGCAGCCTCCGCGGGGCTCTCCCTCGGGCATGGGAGCCCCGCGTCACCAGCACTGCTTCTCTCCGTGGGCGCGTGCGCGGGCTTCCGAAGACGGAAGTCCCGCCCCATGGAAGGTTTCGGAACAGTGGACAGAGGATAACGAATTTGCACGGTATGCTATATTTGGCTGAATTCGAGATTGCTTGATTTACCACTTAAAGTTACAAGGCAAATGCGATAATTACCGCTACAAGCCATGGTGTATTATTGCCTGGATTTGACGAGGCTAACTATTAATTTAAGGTTATGCCTGCTAATTGTGTGATGATGTGGCCTAAAAGGGACTCTTGCTTCAGGTTATGCCTCATAACTGTGTACGAATGCGGCGTGAAACGGACTTAGACCATTGTCACAACGGCCGATATAGTGTATTGCTTTACAATTGGCGAAGACGAGATTTCCCCTAGTGTGTGGTTCGCCGATTTCCTTGTCAGCATGTCCATGGCGCTATGGTTAACTCAAATTCCCCTTGATTGAATGTCTTTAAATATGAGGGACACACTATGTGTGATGGAATTTTGCTCCCCTCTACCCTCCCCCTTTTGTAGTTGTTTAAGTTGATTTTGTTGTAATGATTTTTCTAACCCGGATGCAGGAAGTATGACAAGGACAGAGGGGGCTCTGTGTGTCCTCAGTCCACCATCTCGGCACTGGCACTGCACCTCGCAGCCTTCCTCTCTTCGGCACAGCGCCTCGCAGTACTCTCCTTTGCGGCACAGCACCTCGCAGCTCTTGTCCACTTGTCCAGCTGCCATCAGGACTCTGCAGTGTTTCACGCACTGCACGTGCCGCGCTGCTCGGCACGTTTCAGAGGGGCTGGGGGGGGATTGGATAAAAGGTGTGCTCAGCTGTATCCTGCCCGCCCAGACATTAACAGCCCATAAAGGCCTTTTAATAGCCCTCCTGCCCTGCCTTCCTCAAACACCCCATCCTCGGATCAGAGGAGGCGTTCATTGTTGGGTTACTGACACCCCCCTCCCCCCTTCCTGTCCCCTCCCCCACCCAGCAGACAGCACCGTGAGCCCCCGGTGGGGCTGAGTGGGGATTATCCGGGCAGGGGGTGGGGGTGTCCAGTTACCACATGCAAGACCACCTGGCAAAGGCACCCCCCTCCCCCAGCAGGGAGGAGGGCAGTGTGGGGGGGGGGAGCAGTGTGAATACCTTGGAACCTCTGCGAGGGCGACTCCCCCCTCCAGACACCCGAGGCGCTACCTCGGGCACACCTTTAATCTTGTCTGACGTGGGCTCTCAGCTCAGGCTTTTGGCACCGGGAGGGCAATTTGGCAGGGTGGGGCACTGTAGGGGAACAGTGTGAATACTTTGGAACCTCTGCGAGGGCGCCTCCCCCCTCCAGACTCCCAAGGCGCTACCCGTGGCACACCTTTAATCTTGTCTGACGTGGGCTCTTTTGGCACAGGGAGGCAGGAGCGCCACAGAGAAGCCAATAAATAAATAAACATCCATCGGTTGTGTCAAGAATACCAAAACTCCAAAAGCAAAACACTTGAGTGCACGCCTTCAGCAAGCACGGGACCCGTCGTGCCAGCTGTGCTCCGGGGCTGTACGGGCCGCCTACGTCATTGGTTACAGTGTGTGCGTGCCACAGGCTACCGTCACCGACCCCAACAGCGCGCATCTTATCGACCGCAGAATGATGAAAGGCTTAGCAGGCATAAACTTCATCAGCAAAGAGACAGACCCCAGCAGCGCGCATGTTATCGACCACAGAATGATGAAAGTCTGAGCGGACATAGCATTCAGCAGGCAGGAAACAGACCTCAGCAGCAGGCACTAAACCCCTTGAGCTGAGATGAGCGCAGCCTTGTGATGGCAGAGGAGACTCCGAAGCTGCGCTTACCACATGTGTCTCTCGAGGTCCCAAGGCTCCGCATTTCACGTGTGTCTCTCGAGGGCCCGGGCTCCGCATTTCACGTGTGTCTCTCGAGGGCCCGGGCTCCGCATTTCATGTGTCTCACGAGGCCGCACATTCCACTGTTCACAAAACCAGCCCTTTTAAGAATGTTGCTGGCCTCTGGGTACACACTTCCTCGCCTCCTGTCACGATTAACAGTTGAGCTACACAAACGCAGGCACTTTAAAAACGTGTTCTTTGAGTAAACACTTGGAATGACCCTGTCGTGGCCTCGAGGCACTTTACTGAGCCACTAAGGCCACGGATTAAAGAGCGGGCTCAGGAGACGGCGCCCCTCTCACACCACTCTCCCCTCTCACCTCTCTCCTCTCTCCTCTCTCACCACTCTCTCCTCTCACACCACTCTCTCCCCTCACACCACTCTCTCCCCTCTCACACCACTCTCTCCCCTCTCACACCACTCTCTCCCCTCTCACACCACTCTCTCCCCTCTCACACCACTCTCTCCCCTCTCACACCTCTCTCTCCCCTCTCACACCTCTCTCCCCTCTCACACCTCTCACACCTCTCACACCTCTCTCTCCCCTCTCACACCTCTCTCTCCCCTCTCACACCTCTCTCTCCCCTCTCACCACTCTCTGTCCCCTCCTCTCTCTCCCCGCTCACACCACACTCTCCCCTCTCACCACTCTCTGTCCCCTCTCTCCCCACTCTCCCGACTCTCCCCTCTCACCACTCTCCCCACTCTCCCCTCTCACCACTCTCCCCACTCTCCCCTCTCACCACTCTCCCCTCTCACCACTCTCCCCTCTCACCACTCTCCCCACTCTCCCCTCTCACCACTCTCACCACTCTCCCCTCTCACCACTCTCCCCTCTCACCACTCTCCCCTCTCACCACTCTCCCCACTCTCCCCTCTCACCACTCTCACCACTCTCCCCTCTCACCACTCTCACCTCTCACCGCTCTCCCCTCTCACCACTCTCACCACTCTCCCCACACTTCCCCCTCTCACCACTCTCCCCACTCTCCCCTCTCACCACTCTCCCCTCTCACCACTCTCACCACTCTCCCCACACTTCCCCCTCTCACCACTCTCCCCTCTACCCTCTACAACTATTAGCATTGTAAATGACAAAGCTATTAATTTAGCTATTTTCAAACTAAACGCATAAATAAATATTTTTCATTTACAATACCGATAGCTCAAACTTTCCTAATGCGAGACCTATTGCATTGCAAATGCTTGTCTTAGGTTCTGCATTGAACCATCTGGATGTTGGTGTCCGCTGTAGTGTGTAATCACGTTTTGTGTGCATGTGTGCCTGTTCCTTTTGTCCTTTGCAGCTCTCGTTTCACAAAGTTATCATATGCCTATAATTGGCAGCTTGTCTGATTTTGATTTATTCATGGAGGTGTGGGTAGAAGTCTCTTCGTGGCCTTTTCTCTGGCTTGTGTTTTCCACATTTGCCCTTGAAGCAGCCTTGAGTTTCTTAAAGTTTTGGCGTCTGATCACTCCTAGAGTTATAATCTCACCTTTACCAGCTTGTAAGTTCGGTGTTAAGGTAATCAGCCCGAGTGCTTATGGGAATTTCCTCTTAATGTTCTATGCATAAATGATCCTTTTATGCAATTGTTGAACTGTCTGAAATGTGTTAAGTTACTTCTGGTTGTTCTTTCATTCCCTTGTAGGGGGGTGATTAAATCATAGGAACCCAGATACTTCAAAAACAGTATGAATAAAAGTAGTAGTAACAATATTCACTTTTTCTATAGGGCAGCATGCCACGCGTCTGCCACTTCTAAGCACAGTAAATAGAGATTGTTCTTAGAATCCAATTTGACACGGTCAATTTACCGTCTTGGAAGGACAGACTCCCCATTGAGTTTGTGGTGTGTTAACTCACTGAGCCATCTTGGCAGCCTCGTAAGTATTCTACTGTTGCTGCACTTTAATGTAGTTTAACGCTGATATTGTCTTTTTCCTAAGATATCCAGGGTGATGGACACACAGGGTACAAGAACCTAGTGGAGGCTTGAATTCTGGGATATTTAAGTCAACTGCAAATCAACCAATCCCTGAGGCCGGCCTCTCACGTGACGGGGTCCTAGGATTCTGCCAATGTGGAGGGAAAGGCGGCAGAGATGGGCAGGAGGTGGCGGGCAGTTACTTGAAGAGGGATGGGTGTGAGAGGCCGTGGGGTGCTGGGAGGGCAGGGAAGGAGGTTGTGAATTACTTGAAGCTGGGTGGATTAACAGGGTGGGTGGGTGGAAAGTTCATGCGGTGGTACAGGCCCGGTTTCAGGAATTTTGATTTGGATGGGCCAAGGATAAGTTCGGGTGGGCCAATGTGGTCCCAATTTTTGTCAATTTTTGAGGTAGCCTACAAGCCATAGCGGAGCTCGAGTCGGGGTACCACGTAGGTGGACGGCTTCCCCCCACTTATTTTACCGGGAGCTCGATAACTGGAGCAACTTGAGCCACACATTCACTCTTGGGTGTTAGGGAGGGAGGTGGGCACTGTGCAGTAATGGCAGCGGGGTGGTTACTTAAGGAGGGAGAGGCGGGGGAGGGGTGACTGAAGAAGACTTCAGAAGGACAGGAACAGATAAGGCAGGAGGTTGGAGACTTGAGAAGGGAGGATACTGAGAAAAGAGTGATTTCAGTGAATTCTTGCATTGATAGACTTACTTCAAGCTTTTTCCTTTCAAAAGGTTCGTATTGACCACAAACTGTGGGTCAAATTTTTAAATCCTGATGGGGTGGCTTGGTCATTCATTCTTCTGGGGTCAAACAAATGAGCACCGTTGAGGTGGGTAATTGACAGGAAGGTAATTTAAAACTGTGACCAAGAGCTAAATTTTTATATCTCATTATACTTTATGCCTATAATCTTGTTTTTATTCCAGAGAGGCCATGCTAAGTCCCTTCAATGTGTGAATGGTTTCTCTAGTTTGAATTTGGAGTACTGTGTACCTTGCAGCATTAGGGATCTCCTTGGTAAGGCTTCATTACGTCAGCCTGTCCACGGACTTCCAGACTCGTGGAGGCGCGGCAATGGTAGTCTTCTAACTTTCCTATTACATTTAGGGCGGTGGGACCGCCACTGCCCTAACGCAGCCGCCAGGGAACCTCCAGGCCCTAGCAGTGTTGCGGCTGTCAGGAGGCCACAATATGCAGCGGTCCTGTCAAGCATATTACAACTTTCCTCTCCGCCACTGTTTTCATTGTGGTTCCTCCTCCATGAAAACTGTGGCGGAGAGGAAACCTTGTGCCTTTGCACCGTGGGGGGCATGCACCTCAGTTCCTGCAAGGCATAGACTTTGCAGTCCGTGTTGTGCAGGAACTGTTTTTGGCATTCCCATTGCAGTGACCATTTTCAGGGCACCTTCGTGGGATGGTCGAAAATAAAGACCGCCAGATACAAGAATCACTCATAATAATCACCTGATGGAAATAAACCTGTACAGTGCTGGTGAAAGGATCATTGGGCCACCATAAAAAATTATATTTTGCTGTGTGGGTGCCCCCTTCACTCTCGCAGAAAGCAGGTGTTGGAGGCCTTTTGTTGTACTCTGGCACCCTCTTCTGGCTATTTGTGGTGGCACTGCACGGCTGTGACCTAATATTGTCCTAGAGAAGATCTAGTCCTGCACCCGGCCAGGTGAGCCTCTCTCACCTGTGCAGGTTCTGTCAGAGGGGCTGAGCTCAGGAAAGCTGGAGCCCGACCAGAAGTAAAGGCCTCATCCCTTCCTGTCCATGCAGGGAAATAATCGGCTGTTAGAACTAATGACAGGATTCCAATGGGTGTAGGAGCTTCCTTTCCAGCTAATTAAATGTGAAATGTTCTTTGTAAACACCCAGGCTGAAACTGCTGCTAGGGTGGAGCCCAGGTCTCAAGCCCAAGGGCCTGAAAACAACCGTATTTAAGAAATGAGCTCCTCTTACTCATCTTTCCTGTGTTTTTGTGATCAATTTACAGCTCAGCCGTTTGTCCCTCACCCTTTTCCACCCCCTCCCTCTCTTCCCTGGCCACTGCAAGTGTCTGGAAGGTAATTTTACAGCATGCGGCGCTGTATATGTCCCCCAGATGCACTACAACAGCTGATTTTAGCAGCCTGATTTACGATATAGTGGCGGATGAGCGTTTCTTCTGTTTTTTTGGTCTGCATATACTTGGGGAAATGTTGGCATTTTGGATACGATTCTGTTGCTACTGGAAAAGAGGCGTGAGGTGTTCGATCAGGCAGCACATGCTATCAGCGGGGTTTACAAGACCCTCTGAAAGGCAGAGGTGAATCTTCATCGACCCACGAGTGACAAATCTCCTTACATGATTTATGACGACCTCTAATCAAATCATAACAGACAGTGACTAAAGCTTGCTTTTGGTGATTCATCCCAGAGGACAAACGTTAATGGACGTCATTTAAGTGTCAGAAAGGACACAAGCCCCTGCCCTTCGGTGACCCTGGCCTCAGGGTGTAAAATTATGTTCTGATGGATACATCTGCCAGTGGATTCCTCACCTTGTGATTCCTCACCTTGTGAATATCCCCCTGCGTCACCAACATTCGGCAGATACTGTCACCAGAAAAAGCGTTACCGAAGGTAAGTAACATGTTCTTTACTTTTGCAGTTTCCACTCCTTCGCTACCCCCAGCCCACCAGCAGATATTAGGAGGCTGAGCAAAGGAAGGGATAAAGGGTCAATTCTGTGCTGTCACCCAAGTCAAATTGTGGGTGATATCACTTCCGTTCCCTGTGGCTGGTGCAAGTGTGAAGCTGCAGAAGGAGCATTGAGTTTATCACAGCTGGATAAATGTGATGGGATCTACCTGGCCCTCCCCACCTACCCCCACAGCATCTTAAGAAGGCAGCAGCACGACTAACAACCAGGACCTCTTCGAGAGCTAATATCAGTAAAATGGGGAAGATATAGGGGAGGGTGGAGGAGGATGGAAACAGAGAGAACCTGAGGTGAGTTGCTAGAGAATCAAAAAGTGCAGGTAAATGATGAGGGCTATTGTTGGCAGAATGATGTTTGGGGAATCAGACTGGACTCTGGTGGTTCCAAGATAAAGGACACAATAGAAGCCATGTTCAAGGTATTGCCTGATAGTGTGATGATTGATCATTTGCAGATTGGGTGAGATGTTATGTAGTGTAGCAACAACATAAGACACTTAGAGCCTGTCCACGGACTTCCAGACTCGTGGAGGCGCGGCAATGGTAGTCTTCTAACTGCCCTATTACATTTAGGGCGGTGGGACCGCCACTGCCCTAACGCAGCCGCCAGGGAACCTCCAGGCCCTAGCAGTGTTGCGGCTGTCAGGAGGCCACAATATGCAGCGGTCCTGTCAAGCATATTACAACTTTCCTCTCCGCCACTGTTTTCATTGTGGTTCCTCCTCCATGAAAACTGTGGCGGAGAGGAAACCTTGTGCCTTTGCACCGTGGGGGGCATGCACCTCAGTTCCTGCAAGGCATAGACTTTGCAGTTCGTGTTGTGCAGGAACTGTTTTTGGCATTCCCATTGCAGTGACCATTTTCAGGGCACCTTCGTGGGATGGTCGAAAATAAAGACCGCCAGATACAAGAATCACTCATAATCTGGTGGGCGGCCCGACCATGGGTTTGGGAGTGTGTCAATGGGGCGGACCTGGTGCCCCAAAATGAAACTCATAAACAGGCCCTTAGTGGCAATATAAGGCGATATATCATGAATGCCAATTATTCATGGGTACATTAGCGGTGCTGGACACCAATCATTTACTGTTAGTTTCATGTATCATATTAGGAATTGCTGTGACGGTACTGTGAGGTAGAACATTTATGGGGTGCAGTAACAACAATCATTCATTACCAAAAATGATAACTGATTTTTATTGAGAGCTTCACACATCTTCCATTTCTGAGCTTTTAATACTGCCAAATGTAATGATACTGGATTTACCAAGCCTGAAAGAATGGAAGGTTCAGCCTGCATTACAGGTATTCAAACTTGTGACCATCAAATCACAGTGGATACCGTTACTGGATGTTAACTCATAGTCATCTTCCCAGCTATGCCAATGTGTGCTTGAAGCTGCTGGTGTTGCAGGGATTCTGCTCTGGGACAGAACTATGGTTGGGACCACAGGACATCAGCATGAAGGAACTGAGTCACCATACCACATCAGTACCTATGAGCCCAAGTCCGACTAGTTTTAGTGCCTCACTTGCCGTCCTAACCTTGCCAGAGAAACAAGTGATTTGACACACCATAACACAATACTCACGAACCTCTCAGAGATCGCGGTAACAGGACACACCCTTTTGCTCTCTCACTTGTACTTGTCCACAATAAAAGAAACTAAAGAAACAAAGGAAGTTTCGAATATTTATTCAAACTATCGTGTCCTAAAATGTAGTATTTGTGCCACAATTAGAAAACAATTGCATATAAAAAATACAGTTAACATGGCTAATAACCCATATACTATAAAAAAAAAGTCCTGTCATGGTATAAGATAGATTAGCCTTACCAAGCCCCACCCTCCTCTTTCTACTGAAGATAAATTATTATACATCAAAAATCTCTGGGATTAGTGGAGGACTCTATACATTAGCATTCACAGATGGACCTTATACATCTCAACTGCTGAAGTGATCTTGTCTCAAAACTCCTACTCCATGTGTTTTCTTAACCCCTTCCATGCTCATGACGAGCTGAGCTCGTCATGAGTTGCGCCGCTCGCATGCTCATGACGAGCTCAGCTCGTCATGTAACGCTTTTAAAAAAAGCCGCACAGCGTGAAAAAAGCCGCCGCACGCATGCAGTTAAACTCTTGTGCTCAGTTATGTGTCAAGACATGGATGCTCATAAACAACAGTTGCGTTCTCGTGTTATGTTTAGATGCTAGTGTCTGAACAGATAGCTTAACAAGGGGCATTGATGTTTGACTTTATCTAGAGTGTTCAGACTAAATCGCAGGAAAAGAACAGAAAGCGAAAACATATGAAGATTTCTTGTGAAAGTACAGAGTAGCACATCAGCAGTGTGTTTATATAGAAATATGCAAATGAAAGTGCATCCTACAATGTGCACAAATAGGCTAACATAGGGAAAACTACAATGGGCCATGCAGGAAACACATGACACTGGTAGGTGTCTTGTCTAATGCTTGACGACCCCGATGCTAGGAGCCTGATTGGTAGCAAGGTGTACACCGCAAGCCAGATACTCCCACACTGTATCTGCCTCTTCAGTCAGACTAGTCTGCAGCATCTTTTCTTTTTATGCTGCCAAACACAGTGCAGAAAGGGCTTCAGCTGCACACTTAGATGACCACCTCGTTGTTGGTATTTGTAGCGTTTTCTCCAATGAACATGCCACACATGGAGTTCTATAACAGACTTTTTTATTCTTCAACAGACGATCACAGTCTGTATGCATTGCATCATAATTTTCATTACTGCACTTTTACACCTTCCAGAACACTCAATCAATCAATCAATCAATCATATCATTTGTAAAGCGCACTACTCACCCGTGAGGGTCTCAAGGCGCTTGGGTGGGGAATGCTGCTACTGCTCGAAAAGCCAGGTCTTGAGGAGTTTTCTGAAGGTCAGCAGGTCTTGGTTCTGCCGTAGGTGGATGGGGAGGGTGTTCCAGGTCTTGGCGGCAAGGTGGGAGAACGATCTGCCACCGGAGGTCGCTCTTCGGAAGCGGGGGACTGTGGCGAGGGCGAGGTCAGAGGATCAGAGCTGGCGGGTGGGGGTGTAGAACCTGAGTCGTCTGTTGAGGTACGTTGGTCCGGTGTTGCGGAGTGCCTTGTGTGCGTGGGTGAGGAGTTTGAAGGTTATCCTCTTGTTGACCGGGAGCCAGTGCAGGTCTCTCAGGAGGGGTGTGATGTGGCTGCGGCGAGGGATGTCGAGGATCAGGCATGCAGAGGCTTTCTGGATGCGTTGGAGCCGTCTCGGGAGTTTGGCCGAGGCTCCTGCGTAGAGGGCGTTTCCGTAGTCCAACCTGTTGCTGACGAGGGCCTGGGTGACTATTCTTCTTGTTTCAATGGGGATCCACTTGTAGATCCTGCGGAGCATGCGGAGGGTGTTAAAGAAGGAGAAGGAGATGGTGTTGACCTGTTTAGTCATGGAGAGGGTGGAGTCGAGGATGACCCCTAGGTTGCGTGCGTGGTCGGTGGGTGTTGGAGCGGTTCCCAGGGCGGTCGGCCACCAGGAGTAGTCCCAGGCCGAAGGGGTGGATCCAAGGATGAGGACCTCCATCTTGTCCGAGTTCAGCTTTAGTCGGCTGTTCCTCATCCATTCAGCGACGGCCTTCATTCCTTCGTGAAGGTTGGTTTTGGCGGTGTGGGGGTCCTTGGTGAGGGAGAGGTTCAGCTGGGTCTCATCGGCATAGGAGATGATGGTGAGTTTATGCAGATGGGCGACGTGGGCGAGCGGTGCCATGTAGATGTTAAACAGAGTTGGGCTGAGGGATGAGCCCTGGGGTACGCCGCAGATGATCTGGGTGGCTTCGGAGCGGAAAGGGGGAAGGCGGACGCTCTGTGTTCTGCCAGAGAGGAAGGAGGTGGTCCAATCCAGGGCCTTCTCTTGGATCCCGGCGTTCTGGAGGCGTGTTCGTAGTGTGTGGTGGCAGACTGTGTCGAAGGCAGCTGACAGGTCCAGGAGGATGAGGGCTGCCGTTTCTCCATTGTCCAGCTGGGACTTGATGTCATCGGTGGCGGCGATGAGGGCAGTCTCGGTGCTGTGGTTGCTGCGGAACCCGGACTGGGAAGGGTCCAGGATGTTGTTCTCCTCGAGGTAGCGGGTAAGTTGTTCGTTGATGGTATTATCGATGACCTTTGCGGGAGCAGGGAGATGGGCCGGAAGTTCTTGAGGTCCTTGGGGTCCGCCTTGGGTTTCTTGAGTAAGGCGTTGATCTCGGCGTGCTTCCAGCTCTCCGCGACGGTTGATGTCTTGATGGAGGTGTTGATGACTTTCCGGAGATGGGGTGCGATGGATGTGCTGGCTTTGTTGAAGATGTGATGTGGGCATGGGTCTGACGGAGATTCAGAGTGGATGGTATTCATGATCTTGATGGTGTCATCATCATTGATGTTGGTCCAGGAGAGCAGGCAGTTGGTGCGGATGATGGTCGTGTGGGCGGAGGTCTCAGTGGTTGTCGGGGTGGTCATGGCGTTGAAGCTGTCGTGGATGTCTGCGATCTTGCGGTGGAAGAAGGTGGCCAGCGAGTCGCACAGGTCTTGCGAGGGTGGGACGTCGTTGGTGTTGGAGAGTTCCTTCACGATGTTGAAGAGCTCTTTGCTGTTGTGCGTGTTGTTGTCTAGGTGGTTTTTGAAGGAGGCCCTTTTGGAGGCCCTTTTGGCGGATCTGACGAGATGATGGTGCCTGCGGGTGGCGTTCTTATGGGTTGCGTGGCTGTCTGGTGTTCGTTCACAGAGCCAGAACTACTCCAGCTTTCGGAAGGTTTGCTTGGAGGCCTGGAGGTCTTCAGTGAACCAGCTGGCTTTCTTGTTTGTGTGACTGTTGGAGGGTTTCTTGATCAAGGCGAGGGTGTTGGCGCAGTCGTTGATCCCCTGTCTGAGGTTGTGGGCGGCGGTGTCGGGGTCGGTGGGGTCGGCGAGTGGGCTCTGGGAGAGGGTGGGGGTTAGCTGATATTCGGTGACTTTGCTCCAGCAGCGGCAAGGCATGGGTGCGGTGGTGCGTGGTGGGTTTCTTGAAGGTGAAGTGGATGCAGCGATGGTCGGTCCAGTGGAGTTTGGTGGTGTGGTTGAAGGAGCCGTGGGGGCTTGCGGAGAAGATGGGGTCAAGCGTGTGACCAGCAGAGTGGGTGGGTGTTGTGACGAGTTGTCTGCGTCCGAGGTTGGCTAGGTTGTCGATCAGGGTGGTGGAGTTGGTGTCGTTATTGTTCTCGAGGTGGAAGTTCAGGTCCCCGAGGAGGATGTAGTCCGCGGAGGCGAGGGCGTGTGTGCTGATGAAGTCAGCGATGGAGTCGCTGAACTGTGGTTGAGGTTTCGGGGGGGTCTGTAGATGAGGGTCCCTCTGAGGGTGGTATTGGGGTTGGTGTGGATCTGGAAGTGCAGGTGTTCGGCGGTGCTGAGGGTGTCGTCGGTATTGGTCAAGACTCTGAGAGTGTTGCTGTGGATGATGGCGATTCCTCCTCCTGCTCCGTTGGTGCGGTCCCTGCGGGTGATCTTGTAGCCTTCCGGGACGGCTATGGCTATGTTGGGTGCCGAGGTGGGGTTCAGCCAGGTCTCCGTCAGGAAGGCGAAGTCTGGGGAGGTTGAATTTTGTAGGTCCCAGAGTTGCTGCGGGCGGAGCGTGTGTTGAGAAGGATGCATCTGAGGTGGTTGGGTTTTTTCCTGGTCGGCAGCATGGTGGGGCGGAGGTATGTGAAGCTGCAGTTCCGGCAGGTGAAAGCTCCATGGGTGTGCTTCGGGGGGGCCAGGAAGCAGGTGTGTGATCGTCCGGTGTTGAGTGCGTGGAGGGTTCTGGCAACGTAGCGGTGTCAGGCATCGTGGCGTTCGCGGGGTCCAGTGGTCCTGGCGCTGGGCGCGGTCCAGGCGTGGACGGGTGCAGACGGGCATACCTTAGGCACGCCTTCGGCGCGGCAGCAGCGCGCCCGCTGCGCGTCCTCCATATGAGGAGATCTGGGAGGGAGGAGCAGCTGGGAGGCGGGAGCAGGGCAGCGAATGGAAATGCAGGTGGGCGGGCCGCAGGGATGCAGCGGCGGGAAAAATGGGTGGGGCCGCAGGAGAACTGGGCACAGGATGGAAAAACAAGTCTGGGCAAGAAAGCAAGTACAGGCACAGGGGAATAAAAACAAGTCTGGCCAAGAAAGCAAGTACAGGCACAGGGTAGTAAAAACAAGTCTGGGCAAGAAAGCAGGTTAGGCACAGGGGAAAAGTACAAGATTAGGCAAAAACAATGCAGGCAGAGCCGTGCAGCAGCGTGGGTAGAGACCTGTAATTCCTGTTTAGAGTCCACCCAGAACTGCGAGGGTCTGAGCATGCATATCAAAGACACTACATCATTGATCACAACTTTCCCAGCCTTTAAAAATAATGGAGTCTGGCGGCCTTTGGGATGCTGACCGTGCACATGATCAGGAGTTTGATTTGGTGCTAGAGTTTGGGGAGACGGAAGATGCTAGAGGAAAGGTAAAGATCCGAATGCGCTCACCCGTGGCTGCCTCTGCAGTCATGCTGCTCTTCACTGCCTCACCTGTAATAATCCCAGGGCCAAACTAAGATGGCCAGACCTACTCTTAAAGAAGAAGGCCCTTTCTTGGTAATTTGAGTCACTTTCTGTAAAGTTCTTTAAACAGGTACATTTTCCACTCTTTTCTAAATTAGACCAGGTTTGGGGGGGGATCCTGATGGTCACCGGAATATTTTTCCTGATGTTGGGTGTATTGGTGGACAAGGTCTGTTGCCTTCTTTTTAATTCTGCACACTATTAAGTCTCCAGTCTGATGGTGTCCTGCCTCCACATGTGCCAAACACCCCCAGAGATGATGAGCTTGGCAACCAGATTGGCAGGGATGCTGGTGAGATGGTTCTGTAAAAGATACAAGGTGCAGACTGGCAAGGGATCCAGTACAGTTCCATCAAGATGGGGGGATGTGATTATATATTGTCAGGCCATGGATGAGATGTGCTAGGGAGTATAGGATAACCTTAAGGGGCTGGTGTGGAGTCTGAGAGGCCGCAGAGCAGGGTGTTGCCACCATCTGCAGCTCTGACATAGCTTGCTCAGAGCAAAGGTTTCGCTCTCTTTAGCAGAGGGAGTTGCTGCCAGGCCATCTTTGTTTTATTGGCAATGTGCTCCTTGAGGGTAAGGTTTGTGAAGAGGGTGAATCCAAGTGATTAAGGGGCAAATGTATCAAAATACCTATTTGCGATTCTCAAATAGCGATTTTTGAGAATCGCTATTTGAGAATTGCAAAATGGTATGTATCTACAAAATCGCAATTTTTTTGCAATTTCATAAAATTCCTTATTTGCGAATAGCAAATTGCGAATTTGCAAATAAGGAATAATTTCCAATTCATTTCTATGGCCCAGGAGGCCCATAGGGATGAATGTGAAGTTATTCTCAATTTGCGGTTCGCAATTTGCTAATCGCAAATTGAGAACAATTTCAAGGGTGCAAGGGTGTCTTAAGGACACCCTGCTGCACCCCTGAAAATTACATGTGTGCGCATATGGCGCACATACATGCCAAAGGGCATGTATGAGCGCCACATGGCACCTTTACAAATGCCAAAAAGTGCATTTGTAAAAGAAATCGCAAATTACCACCAACTACAAGTTGGTGGTAATTTGCGATTTCTTAGTGTAAATTCGCAAAACCTGAATGCTTCATACATAGCATTTAAGGAATCGCAATTTGCGATTCCTTAAATGCTGACGCAAAATTAGGGAATCGCAAAATTTGCGATTCCTTAAGTTTGCGATGCGATTTCAATGATACATCGCATTTTCTGTTTTTTTTGTCGCAAACGCTGCTATTTTGCGAATCGCAGCGTTTGCGACAAAAAAACGTTTGATGCATCTGCCCCTTTGTGTTGGGTGAAAGTGGGGCTTTTAAGATGTCACGGTCCACGTCATTCTGCCGGGTCTACACTATTTCTTCCTGTTCTTCTTTGCAAATAACAGGATGGGGTCTGTCTTGATGGGACTGAGCTTTGTACAGGTGCTGGACATCCACGACTGGAAGGGAGTGTTTGCGGTGTTGGAGGTCTGGAGCACAGTAGGGTTCAAGGAGAGTCGTGCATCCTTAGCATGCTGGTGTATTGTGATGCTATTATCGGTGAGTAGAGCCACAAGGAGCTCCTGTTGAAGATGACGAGATAGAACCTTGGGGGACTCCATAGGTGATAGGCACCTTCTGAATGAATTTTCTTTCAACGTAGGGACAAAATGTTGCAAGAGGCTCGAAAACAGTTTCATGCTGTCCTTTACTTTGGTGTGTGTTATTAGATTTACTAGTAAACAGCCGAAAATACAAAATGTGCACCATAGTATGCAAAACCTTAATTGTCATATTTTTGGGTCATGGGATGTGTATGAGCTGAGGTTTAAACATACCTGTAATAGCTCCCTCTTCCTCAATAGCCATTTCTTTCTGTCTCTAGTTCTCTGGACCTCTGGTTTTCCGTGCTCCTTCTCGCTGTTTTCTACAGCACTAACAAGATTGTTGTTTTTTACCATTTTTAAACTGACCCCTTTACTTCTTTAGTATTAGTATTAACTTAGTATTTGATTTTAGGTTGGAGCAGACATGCGACCTACCAACTAGACACCATTAGGGAGGCCTAAATAATCACTGAATATCCAGGGTTCAGTCAAGCAAAGCCAGGCAGCATTGCACATGTGGCTAAATAAACATAATAACACCAGTTTACATCTTCGAGGCATCAATGCTTTAAAATACTGAACAGTTATTTGTGCCATAGCTAGTATGTCTACTAATCTTTACATAAGTGATATGACCCGGAATAGTAAAACATAGCTTTCACATTTCTGAACATCAAATCCTCATGCCTTGAAATGCCGTTGCGAAACACGTGTCAGCGCTCTAGCTCTTCGCACATTGGTGGAAATAACAATTAACACTGATGTGGATATTACACCCTAATAAAAATAAACACTGTTGTTTCTTATGAAACTATTGCAATCGATGTATTATTTCTAATTCACTGAAATTTAATTAGATCAGATAAATGCACTAGAGTGTTTGGAACGTATAGACTGAAGTATTTTACTTTTAAAAGGAATAAGTTGTTGGAGCCGAGTGTCCCCCTTGATTTACAAAGTGGATCATGGATTGGGAGTGGAGTATGTGGCCTGATTAACACATGGAAGAGATCCTCTGCCATCAGTGAATGCGCTTGACGTCTGCACACCCTTAGTGCAGGCTCATAAAGTCATGTTTCAACTTTCTTTCAGTTTACTGTACTATAAAAATGCATAATACAAGATAATGAATAAACCTAAAAACATTATAATACAAATCTCAACTCATTGCAGTATAAATATGTCAAACAATCACACTACATCAATTGTCAGAAGGCTACCACAGTACTGAGACAAAAGACCATAGAACAAAAACCTCAAAAAAGTCCTTTAAAAGTTGGCTTATTACAGATACGCTATATCACCCGAAATATCTATTGCCTAGTGTGGGGAGCTCAGTTTTACTCAATGAGATAGATAAGATAAAACTGCTCCATATGATAATGGCTAAAGTATAATTTGTAAAACATAAAACCTGAATATCATTCATCTCCCAGCAGTCCTTGCCCTATTATTGATTACTTTACAGTGTTCAGTTCTTCATCTGAACCTTATTTCAACGTTTAAAGACCCTAAGAGTTCATCGGAACATTAAGAAGGCATAAACCAATTGTATGCAAGTTAAGATCCTTTTAAAATTTAAAAAAATTTGGTAATTAGACTGCTCAGTCATAAAAGGTAATTTATTACTTTCTTGCCCCCAAGACCTAATATCAAAATCAAGAGCCCTAGCTACATAAGGCCTGGCTTTCTGTTCCTACTTACAAAGTTCACATAAGATCTCCAACCCTTATCCTAGGATCCTTTTCCTAACACGCCATATAGAGAAAAGAAATCTGGATACCGCAAATACTATTGCATGATGGGAACCATATTTCAGTATTCTAAGCGCCTCGAGATGGTTAGGAATCCCTATGTTCCTACAAACCTGTACTATCCACGTTTGTCTTTCTCTTTTATGAACTGGACAAAAGATACAAATGTGTGCCTCAGTTTCTTCTGCTGCCGTACAGGTGGGACATTTCCAGGCAATTTCCCTCGCCCAGGCAATAGTAAAGGTGCGCAAAGGGAGCGAATCATGCCTGAACTGCAAACACGAAAAGGAAAAACAAGGGAACCCTACTCACAACGGAACCAGGGTGATTAAGTAATTTAAAAAGGACAGTGGTTCCTGTGGGGAAAGTACTTAATATAATTGGATAGAACAATTGCGACAATTCGCATGTATAGTCAGGGTTGTGTTGAGATATTAGATAGAAAGGGACGCAAAGGCACTGGTTGGTTTGTATGGTAATTGTATTGAAAAACACAAACAATTTTTGAAACATTTTCTACAGCAAATATTTACAATTGTGGATTGTGTTCCAAGTGAAATTTTGAACCTAGGCATATAATTAACATGTGTGAAACAATGTCTGCAGGTTTCAAATAAAGTTTTTTTTAAAACTACAAAAGCGACCCATTTCTTTTTTCTTTTTTAATTACGCAACATCTAAAAGATGATAGAATGTCAGTTTATATAGGTTTGCTTTTTGTCAATTGTCGAAGGAGTTTCGACCCTAGTAGGGATATAGGGTCTCTTCAGGACTTATGATGTGGGGGACATCTAGTATTGGAACTGCTCAATGTGAGAGTGTGTGAAGAAACGCGTGCGGCAGAGACAGAACAAGCGCCCGCAACAGAAGGTCAAAACGCCCTCAGCACGCCCAAAGAGGCTCTATCTTCCCGCCTCAAAGGTACTTGAAGCCCTTTGATTATCTAGAATTAATTATTCTATGACTAAGACCCAATAAGGTCCACACCCCCCCCCCTTTTTTTCACTCTCTATTCCTTTAATAGAGACACTAGGTCCTGAAGAAAGCCAACCTGACCCTCTGGGCAATCTGTGGCTGAAACATGTCGACCTTACTTTGGACATAATTCAGTGCGGAAGCCCCATCACTCAGCTTCCTACGCGCGTCAATATTTTTAAGCAGTTTTCTTTTCCAACATATGGATTAAAAAATTTACGGACATTGTAAAAGAACCTTTTTAAATTCCACATCCCCCTTTTTATAACTGACTCACTACTGTACTAACCAGTGGTTTACCTCCCGGTGGAGGAAGCATATAAACAAACCCGATGATGATGCTAGCACGTCGCTGATAACAACACTGCAGGCGGAGAACCAGATATACCGCCCATTCGAGCCTGGGTACGTGAATGAGGTTTTTTTTATCGGAACCAGAACCGAAAGAGAACTAAAACCCTGGTTACACAGGACAAGTGATCCTTTCCCCCCCCTGATTTTGACGGGTATCATTTGCAAACATCAGAGCTGGGAATTAGGTTGAAGAGATCTTAGGAGCGTTGTTGTCAGTGACCCCGTTCAATGTATCAACCAGCCCATTAATGTACAGACAAAGAGGGTAGGAGACAATACACAGCCCTGTGGGATGCCCCTTTTCAGTATCCCACTTGTTCCCACAAAGATGCACTCCATGCCCTGCTCTGGGCCTTATGATGCTTTCCCTGAATTTTGTTTGGGGGATTATGGTTGGGTATCATCTGCTAACATCAACCATGACTTTAGAGGGAACCAAAAGTGATCGTCGGAGCACAACTTGGTGTTCAGCTAGTGTACACGGTAGCTGCATCCTGCATAGAGATAGGGAAATGCGTTAAGTAGGTGAAACAACAGAAGGGGTTCACACACCATCACTATAGCGAAATGAGGTACCCTTTCCAACTCTATAAGACACAATGAAGAGGTTGGTGCTAGGGCATTCTTAATGGTGAGGCGTGTAAGTCAACCTCTCCTGTTGTGGGAGTAATAGTGTTTGGCAGAACCTTTTCTTGGCATCTTCAATTTACTGTGGCATACACAGACATGCGTCAATGCTGCAACATGGGTTTGCAGGCATTTATAACCTTTCATATGATTTTGCAGTTGGATATCAGCTTATATACAACAAACATGGTCTCCCTTGTTGTTTTCAGAGTTCTACGTAAGGCCTGATCATTTTTTGTAGGCATGCAATGAGGTCCTTACACAAGCAGAAACTCACTAACACATATGATTTCTGCAGGCATGTGGTGTTTGCTCATTGCACAATGTCATTCTTACATGTGCCTGCATACTGTGAAAGGCATGTGCATACGTCTTCCACAGGGATTTGTGCTTGTGTGTTGCAGCATAGCTCACTCACAATGATGCTAAACCGGGAGAAGGGAGTGAGGACCATCAAGTGCATTAGATATCTGCCCATGGTGGGCTGGTCTCTGGTTATAAAGACAGGTCTTCTGTATAATGTGGTGTTTTCATGTTTTCAAATATCATTGTGTTTTATGTACGCTCTTGTCGCTTTTACTTGCCTAGTCTCTTTCTCAAGAATCTACATTTGCGGTCTTACAGCTAAGGTTATTAAATCTGTTTGTTTGCGAGTATGCACAAGTGCCTGTTGAGTTTTGCACAATTGTCGGTCTTAAGTCAGACATGCAATAAATAAACAACGCTTTACTTTCTGGTATCTGCAGCAAATTATTTTCCTGAGTGCATCTCTTCCGCTCTTCTGCCTAACAGTTGCAGGTGTGAACTTTTACCCTCCTGTCAGTATAGTGCTCGGTCCTACCTTCAATTATTGATCCTGTTGGGCTTAAGTACACTATCCGGGCCAATAGAAGCCTTGAATCCAATTACCATTGTTCATATTTGCTAGAATAGTAAACCAGAAAAGTTTAAATTGATTACAGTTCAGTCTATTTTCAATAACCGGTTGGCAAATCTCCTACCACACTGCCTTTTTTAGGTCGAGCCTGGGCAGCGCATGTGCTGCTCTGCGAGGCATGCTGTATTCGAGTATGGACTTGAAGCTCCGCCCACGATTCACCAATATTTTTCATTGGCTTGCGTCATTGTCCTTTGTAAATGCTGGCTTCTGATTGGTTAATAGGCTTGTTAGTCCCTCCTTAGTAGCGCCTTGTCTTAATTTGTAACCTCCCATGAGGACCGGGCCTTTTACTTTTGTTGTTACACAGTACGTCTTATTTAGTCAGTAAGCACTATTTTCTTTAATGAGTTTCTCCTACTGCAGGCACGACATGCGTTCCTGCAATGTTCAGTATGCCATGCGCTCTTTCACTTTCCAAGCATCCCAGGACAATGGCGGCTGATTCTTCAAAATGCAATGGGTCTTGCCTTTACAAGACTTTGAGCTATTGGCATTGTAAATGACAATGCCTTTTATTTATGTGTTGTTTTTAAAACAGACAAATAAAAGGCATTATCATTTTTGGAAATGTCCCTTTTTGCAGGGTTATCCCCAAACTGTTTGCTTCTTCCTCCTTTATTTTTCTTGAACTGTGGTTGTTGGCTATAGGACTCTGGGCACTTTACCACTGCTGATCAGTGCTAAAGTGCATATGCTCTCTGTATAAATTGTTATTTTGATTGGTTATCCATGATTGACATATTTGTTTTACCAGTAGGCCCCTAGTAAAGTGCACTGAGAGTGCCAGGGCTGATGATTCAAATGCTACTAGTGGGCCTACAGCACTGATTGTGCCATCCACATGAGTAGCCCTAAAATGGTGTATCAGGGCTGCCACCGCAGTGCCTGTGTGCAGTTGCTAACTGCCATAACCTTCACTTTCCTGCATATTATTCACCCCTATGGTAGGCCCAAGGGCAGGGTGCATTGTAGGCAAAAGGAAAGGCCTGCCCTGATGTGTGTGGCATGTCCTGATAGTGAATTTCAGCCATTTTCGTTATTCACTATTGCAAGGCTACCTGTTCCCCATAGGCCAGAATGGGCAGTTTGATTATAGCATCTTATAATCCTAACTGACCCAGGGAACATGGTAGAAATTCGTGTTTAGTATGCCTGAACTCAGAATGATAAAATACATATTTTAGTGAAGTTGGTTTTAACATTCTGTGTATGAAAATACACACTTTTAGAAAGTAGGTATTTTCTTGCCTAAACTGTCCCAGCCTGCCTCTGCTAGGTTGCGTATTCCTTGTCTGGAGTTTGAGTACAGGGACTGGTGGATTCCAGGAGACAGGGTGAGTCAGCACAGGGCTGAATAGAGAGATCTACATGTCAGTGGGAGGAGTTGGGAGGGAGGAGTTGCACCTGGGACATGAATAGGGCTATGCCTTCCCTCTACAATGCTGGCTCCACCTCCTGTGGTGCGTCTGATGTCTCTGCCCTGCACTGTGAACGGAAAGAAGGAGTCATGTAACCAGAGTGCTCCAGGACGGACCAGAACTGGTTTGGACTAGGCAAAGGCCTCTCTGCCTTCGGAGAACAAAGAGAATATTGGTATAAAAATGAGTACCCAGACCTCAGAACTTTAGATCATCCTGGAATCAAGAAGGAACCGCTGCCAAGGAGAAAAGCTGGAAGACTGAAGAGGAAGGACTGCCCTGCTGGGTGTTTGTAGGCTGACCTGCAGTTGCTATTCTGCCAAGGACAGAGGGCCTCACCCTGACTCGTGGTGGGCTGCTTGGTAACACCGCTTGCCTGAATTTCGGAAATGCTGCTAAAAACGCTGCTAACTGTTAAATCCTGATATTGCTGATATTTGAATCCAGTTTTAAAAATGTACCTGTGTTATTTGGATTTTGCACTTGATACTCCCCGCATCTCACTCCCAGCGCCCCCTCACTTCCGCCTCTGCACTCCCGGTTAGTTCTCGGTCTAGTGCTTGGAATAGGCAGTCGCTGCACAGCAGGGCTGAGTGGTGGGTGGGAGGAGTTACGGGCATCATAATCAAAGCTAGAGCAAGCGTGCTGTGTCAGAGGGCCTCACCTTGACTCGTGGTGGGCTGCTTGGTAACACCGCTTGCCTGAATTTCGGAAACGCTGCCAACTGTTAAATGCTGATATTACTGACATTTTATTCCACTTTAAAAAATGTACCTGTGTTATTTGTATTTTGCACTTGATACTCCCCGCATCTCTCTCCCAGCGCCCCCTCACTTCCGCCTCTGCACTTCCGGGCAGTTCTCGGTCTAGTGCTTGGAATAGGCAGCCGCTGCACAGCAGGGCTGAGTGGTGGGTGGGAGGAGTCACGGGCATCATAGTCTAGGCTGGAGCAAGCGTGCAGCGCGCGCAGCGGGCGCGTTGCAGCATGCGCGTTGCAGGCATGCCAAAGGCGCGCCTAAGGCAAGCCCGTCCGCCTCATGTACTCTAGGCAGGAACTCTTGTCCTTAAATCAAGGAGTACTAAAGCCACACCACACACTAACAGCCAAGCTCAGGTGAAAAGGGCAGCTAAAGTCACAACCAAGCTCCAAGAAACTAAATCACACACCATCCCCCCAAGGCAAGCGAGCCCGCAAGGATGCAGCTTTGCGTTGCTCAAAACCCGCTCATTACAGAAGCACAACCTCGAGGTCTTCTCACTCCTTCAGGAGGATCACCTCGACATTCTGGGGGGTCACGGAAACCTGGCTGGAAGAGTCCTCAACCCCGGATTTGGTCGCATCTCTGCCACCTAATTTCGCGGCTACCCATCACAACAGACCGGTTAGCACGAAAGGGGGGGTTGCCTTCCTTTACAACTGCTTATTTAAGACAGAAACTCTCTGCTCGGAAAGCATTGAGGGTGCTGATGTACTGGGGGTTAAGTTCTGTTCCACCACGGACTGTTTTGTAATACTACTAGTCTACCGCCCACCACGTACGCCAACCAGGTCTGCCGAACCTTTCCTGGAATTAGTCCACGACCTCCGCTCTCGCTTTCAAGGACTGGTGGTAATGGGGGATTTCAATTTCCATTGGGAGAAAACTCCAAAGGACAGTCAGGCAAAACAGCTGGAAGAGGCTCTGACATCTCTAGAACTCTGCCAAAGGGTGGTTGGGTCTACGCATAAGAAGGGTCACACACTGGACTTGATCTTGTCGTCCCTCCCACTGACCAGCCCGATTGTTATCTCCCCCTGCTCCGGGTCAGACCATCATCTAATCCAGGGCTGACTCTCCCTTTCCTGATGATCGGTAAACCCTCCGCCAGAGTGGAAAGGTCTGCGAAGCTGGAACAAGATTAACGCGGACGAACTGATAGCCATCCTACGACACCCAGATCCATTAATGCCATCCAAGGGCGACTTAGAGGCTGATAGCTCCATCTTATCGCTAAGGCTTAAGGGGGCCATTGATGTAGTAGCACCAGCACGCATGGTGAGAATCTTGGTTCAACGATGCTCTTAGGATACTAAAACAATCTCTCCGCCAGTGTGAGAGAGCCTGGCGTAAAGCATATGAACCTAGCGCTCGGGCAATTTATGTATAAATGTTCGCCTCCTACAAGCAGGCCATCATATCACGGAAAGCTGAATTGTATGAGGCTAGGATTGCTGCTGCCGTCAATCCCCAGAAAGAAACCTTCAAGGTCCTGAATGAGCTAAGGAAAGATAAGGGGCAAAAACCCTCCTTTAGTCAGGAAGACTGTCATAAATTCCAGTCCTTCTTTACTGAGAAAATAAAGGATCTCCTGACAGAAATTCACCGCACTCCGACCTTCCCCTGCCACCCCCTATAATTGCCAAACCCCTGACCACCCTGCCATTACTCACTAAGGAGTCCCTGGCTATCCTGACTGGGCGGGTATAATCTGGCTCACCAGCAGACCCCTGCCCACGCAAGATTTTCAAGATGGCCCTTCCGGGAATCGACGAGGTGCTCTCCCTCCTTAATCGCTACCTGGAAACAGGGCTCATCCCAGCTAATTTTAAGGAGGCCTGTGTTGATCCGCTCCTAAAGAAACCGGGCGCTGACAATAAGATTCTGAAAAACTTTAGGCCAATCTCGCAGTTGCCTTTCTTGCCCAAAGTACTTGAACAGCATGTTCTTCCATCCCTCTCCCGCCATCTTGAAGACAATCATCTCCTAGAATCTAATAAGGCCGGTTTCAGGGCCCATCACAGCACGGAACTGGTCATGCTTTCCGTGCTGGATGAACTGAGACTCAGGGCAGACAAAAAAATGCCCTGTGTCCTGGTGCTGTTGGACCTATCCGCGGCATTTGACACGGTCAATCATCACCAACTATTGTCACGGATGGCGGGTCTAGGTATCCAGGGCACAGCCCTTGCTTGGCTCACCTCTTTTCTAAAAAAACGCTCTCAGAGAGTCCAGCTAGCTGATTTAGTATCCATTCCAGCTACTCTCTCATGCGGAGTGCCCCAGGGCTCAGCATTATCGCCCCTCCTCTTTAATGCCTATTTGCAGGCCCTGATCGCCGCACTGAATCAGATGGAGTGCCGGATTTATAATTACGCCGACACCCAAAACATTATCCAAATTGACAGCTCACCAACTGCACACCTAAGAATGCAAAACATCCTAATATTTACTGTCAACTGGATGTCGGCTAATTCACTAAAGATAAACCCCGACAAAACTGAGGTACTGGCGGTCACCTCAGTCTCCAGCCCATGGAATGATCTCTTCTGGCCAAAAGAACTTGGGCCTTTTCCAGAACCGGCCGTGGCCATGTAAAGCATCGGAATCAAAATTGATGCCAAGCTATCCATGACACAACAAGTCTCGGCAGTCATAGGAACCTGTGTTGGCCTCCTGAGACAACTGCGGAAACTGTCTCCACTCCTTACCTTTGCCACGCTCAGATGGGCGGTTTCAACAATGCTACTGTTGTGTCTGGATTATTGCAACTCTCTGTACTCTGGCCTCCCACAACAACTGTTGGCCAGATTACAAGTTGTCATGAACGACGCGGACAGATTAATTTTTAAAAAACTAAGACGAGCACATGCTAAACCCCTACTACGCGAGCTTCATTGGCTCCCAATCAGGCAGAGAATTAAGTTCAAGGGTCTCTGCATCACACATAAAACCCTGTACAGCCAAGCTCCAAGATACATCAAGGTCCGCATAGCCACCTATGTTCCCAGTAGGGCACTGCGGTCAGCAGAGGCCACCCTACTGGTCTGCCCCCGTTTCAATCTGTCCTCCATGGGAGGGCGAGCATTCTCAACATCTATCCCTCAGGTCTGGAATAGCCTCCCGGTAAACCTACGCAAGGAAGTGAATCTCCTTCCCTTTAGGAAGAAGCTTAAGACCGTGCTCTTCCTGGAAGCATGGGGCACGATTTAAGCAGCCTTCCCCCCCTTCTCCACCTAGTTCAGGTTCGCCCTCTGACAGCGCTTAGAGACCTTTGGGTGATAACGCGCGCTACAAATCAAAATTACAATTACAATTACAAGCAGAGGGGAAGGACTTTGCTGTTGCTGTGTCCCCTGCTTGAAGAGATCTCCAAGGGCCTGAGGAGAGCTGGCCTCCTGTTAAGAAGTCCCAGGAACAAAAGGACTTCACCCCCAGCTTCCCCCCTGAACTCTGCTGTGTGAGTTCTGACCTGCCTAAAGTGCTTGATCTGGACCTCTGGTGGTTGTTTCCTGCTGTTTGGGGAGCTGGACAAGAAGAAAAGAAGAAGATCTACAATTTTGCACGCACCGCTCACTTGCAGAGCGCATCTTCGACAGTGCGAGAAAATTCCCGTCGCTGCGAAGATCATCACAGCGCCTGTTGCCGCTGCAAGACCCGATGCGTCGCTTTCTTGCTGAGCGCATCGCCCCGGTGCGGGAAGATTCCTGTCGCTGCGAATATCGTCGCAGTGCCTGTCGTCGCTGTGAGACCCATCACACTGCTTGCCTGCGGACCGCACCCCGTCACTGCGAACATCGTCACAGAGTCCAGCAGCAACGCATCGAGGGGCCATGACAGAAGAGGATCAACGGTGAGCCGCGTATCGCCGCTGCACAGAAGATCGTCGTCGCCCAGAAGATTGTCACATTGTGCCTGTGCGAGACGCTTCCTACCGGAGAACCTGCAAACCGGAATCCATACAAGGTTTCGCATCGCTCCCCATACAGACCGGATTCGACGCAACCCACCCTCTGCATGCAGCGGGTTGTCAAATCGCCTCCCCAGGGTCTCAGGAGTGACGCATTGCTTGTTTTCTGATGCTGCAGATGCCGCTTAGAACTTTTGCCGCCTCTACAGGTACTTTGGGGCTGAAAGTGACGCAACTGTGGATTAGTTTGGTGCAAACCCTTGAACTCTTTTTAAAGACTTATTTTGGAACAGTGTATGTTGGAGTTTTGTCATTTTGGTCTTCTGTAGTTTAGATAACGATACTTGTGAAATTTAAGATGCAGGCTCACATCAAAGTAGATTTGAAAGTAGCTTGATTCTACATTGAAGATTCCATCCAACCTGTCTCCAAGAACAGCTCCAACTGCTACACTTCAGATCATAACACTATGACATCTTAACCTTCTACAGCGTCATGCATTCTATTATTTCATGCATGGTAACCTAAGCTCAAACATTCTATTATGTCACATATCATAACCACAGTATTAATAAAGAGGAAGATACCACATGTCTCCCTTCCCTCAAAATGAGATAAATAAAAAGTAAAATAATAAAAAAAACAGGAAACTATACAATTAAAGCATGAAGATGATACTAAAATATTACACATATTCCTTCAGATAACTTGGATGATTTGAAATACTCAACGAGCGCCTAAGATCAAAACCAGGAGCAGCTTGATTCTTCTTAGATGATTTTTTGGAAAGTTTGCAAGCAAGGTCAAATATCTCATCCTCCATGTCCATGTGTCCATTTTTTAGCACCACAACTCTATTGAGGTTCCACACTCGATGATCTTGAGTTTTAACTGTATTCCTGAAAACCTTAATAACTACCATGGGTTTAAAATATTTAAGACTTGCATTTCCAAACTGCCCAGGTTTTTTGACCGCCACCAAATCACCAACATTGACTTTTATCAATTTAACAGATTTTCTCTTATCAAAGTTAAACTTTCTTTGAAGAACCTTATGATCTTCCCTTTCATTGAGATCATCTTCATTACACACATTTTTTTACCCTTGCTCAAACCATAATCATTGACCCAACTTGGCTCAAGATACGTGTTGGGAATTTTTCTGCGGAAAGAAAAATTTAGTTTTCCCTGTAGTGGAATGAGGTGTTCTTCTATACTCTTCGATTTTTTAAAGTATTTCACATCTCCAATTGAGAGACAGAGACAGAGATTTTGTGGAGAAGCGTGGCTCAATGGTTACAGCGGCAGACCCTGATGCAGAGGTCTGGCCTGGGACCAGGGTTCAATTCCCGTCTCAGCGGCTCTTGGACTCAATCTCCCCGGACCTGATAATTCTCGCCTCAGTGCCTAGTCTAACCTTGGGTCCCACTCTGTGACCCTGGGCAATAGCTCGCTTAATCTCTGCAACGGCCCCAGCAGTGCTTGGATGCCTGGCTTCACCTTGGGGGTGCCCAGGAGTGGACATTTCACATGGAAAAGCCAGGAAGGGTTCCACAGCGGTATGAGTGCAGCGCCGGGATGCCCCGTTGCTTGGGCAGCCGTGCGGTTTACAAATACAACACATTTACATTTACAAGTATAATGGTCTCTTTGAGAACTCTATTAAACCTCTCTACCATCCCATTAGTTTCGGAATGATAGAGAGAACATTTTTGGTGCAGAATACGACAAGATGTTAAATATTCTTACACTTCCTTAGAAACAAATTGAACACCATTGTCCAATAAAATTGACTTAGGCATACCCTCTCTTGCAAACAGTTTTTTCAAACATTTGATATTATTTGTTGAATCAATATTAGACAAAAAAAATACCTCAAGCTAACAAGAGTACATGTCAATTATGACTAACAGAGAGACATGAGAACCTGAAATGTTAATTGGTCCTAAAATGTCAAGGGCAATGTCATCCCATGTGGGATTTAGGTAGACACCTCACAATCATTGGTTGCACCCTAGGCACTTTAGATTTGTCACTTAGACTACACATGACAAAGTCACGGATTTCCCTCTCTATGAGTTTATTCACACCTGGCCACCAGTATGATGAGCTTAACCTCTCTTTAGTTTTGGTGATCCCAGGATGGCTAACATGGGCTAAATTTATCAATTCTTTCCTGAGACTCACTGGAGGAATACGTTTAGAACCACGAAACAAAATATCTCCATCAACCGAAAGTTCGTCCCTTACACACCAAAAAGGTTTAGTCGAATGAGAGCCAACTTTTGCACTTGTTTACATGCGCTGAATTAAAGTTATTACTTCTTTGAGAGTAATATCTTGAGCTACCTCACTAGACCATTACTCTTAAGAAATATTATTAAGCTCAACTGCACACACACACTCGCAACTCTCATCAGCTTCCCCATCCACATTTTCACCACATACACCTGAAACTAATCTTGAAAAAACATCAACGATCATATTATCCGCACCGGGAATATCCTTGAGGGTAAAAGAATACTCTTGAAGACCAATTATTCATTTAATTATGCGACTAGATATCATATCCAAACCTTTGTTTTCAAAGATCTCCACTAAAGGCGTGTGGTCTGATCTTATTTCGAAATCGATGCCCCACAAAAACTTCTTCAGTTTTTTCACAGCCCAGAAAATAGCTTAATGATTCATGCTCCACGACGGAATACCTTGTCTCAGGCTCTCACAAACTATGAGAAAGAAACATGACAGTCTTCATTCCGTGTGGACCGATCTGTTGCAAAACAGCACCAAGGCCTTTCACACTCGCATCAGTAGTTAAGATTGATTTGAGATTAGTACAAAAATTCTGTAAGAACAGGGCCTTGGATAGCTTTTCCTTAATGATGGAAAATTCCTCCTGACATGAATTAGACAAGGCAAAACTAGATCCTTTCTTTAAAAGTAATCTCATCACTCCGATTTCGGCCGTTACCGACCGGTATTTAGGATTCGGCATGTAGGGGCCACCATTTTACAGAATCGGTAAATTTACAGATTCGGTAAATTTACCGATTCTGTAAAATACCGAATCGTTAATTTTACCGATTCGGTAATTCCACATGTAGGTGACACTCCTGAGAGTGCCACAGGCCCTTTAGAGTCGGTATTTTACCACCCAATCCTATTGGGTGGTAAAATACCGAATTCAGGTGTGCATGCACATCTGTGCATGCACACCTGTGCCATGTGGCACACAGACATGCCCTAAGGGCATGTCTGTGTGCCACATGGCACACATGCCTGTATTTGGGGTGCTAGAGGGTGTCAAAGTGACACCCCCTGCAACCTTGCAGGATTCGGTATTTACCGATTCGGTAAATACCGAATCGGTATTGCCCATTGATTCCTATGGGCTTCAAGGCCCATAGGAATCAATGGGCAATACCGATCCGGTATTTACCGAATCGGTAAATACTGAATGTTACCGATTCGGTAATTCAAATTTAAGATTTACCTACATCTCCCACCTTCATATTTACCGATTCATAAATACCGAATCGGTAAAATTCGGTATTTATGAATCGGTAAATAGGAATTACCTACATCTGGCCCCTAGTGTTCAATGCATTTCAGTCACTTGTATAGATTTTGCAATGTTTGCAGCAGTTTAGACAAATATTACATTATTTCCACTGGACACACAGGCATGGATGGCATCTTTAGGAGGCCGATTGTCAAAAACCATGGCCACAACACGGCCACCTATGGATGACAGTGATGGCATCTCAGTTAACACTGGTTTCCCAAGGAACAGAAAATAAGGTGTTAAACAGTAAAAATCTGACAAGCACTAACACCTGCCTTAGGCAACAGAACATACCTAGCACTGAAAAACCAAAAGGAGTTTCCCGAGTTAAAGTAGTTTATGTACTGGCATGCCCAAAAGATGCCAGGGTTTCAAAGCGGGCAAGCAAGGGCTTCAATATTGTTCAGTAATAGGCCACTTTTAATTCATGATTTTTTTTTTAAACTATTAAAAGTATTAACCTGCCCTTGTTGGAGACTACTTTTAAGAACTGCCAACTTTTTAGACATTGTTCCTGCAGCCAAACCAATCATGTCAACGCCAAGCTCATCTGGTGAGTCACCCTGTGTACACGATGCAGAGTATTGTCATGGCAATAACAGAGGATGTAGACAGTGCAGGCTGCTGCCAACACCGTACATCTGGTGTGAGGTGTAGGAACAGGACTTTGTAGAGTGTGGTGGTCAAAAAGGCTTCCTTCTGCAATTTCTACTAGCATTAACTATTGAGAGTACCCTGTTAAAAGCAATGAATGGCCAAACACTGGAAGATGTTGGGTCAGTAGCCGTAGGATCTTTAACTATTAGGAAATGTTTCAAAACTCTTCTATTTGAGCAAATGTTTTTGTATAGCACGGCTGGCCCTCTCAGGTGACATGCACTGTATGGCTTATAAAAATAAATTTTTCTGAATTTCACAAACAATACAGGTCACATGTACACTAAAATGGTCACAGTGCAATAAATGTATTAGTGAGTGGTGCAAATGCAGGGTCTGCAACAAAGGCGTATGTCTTAAAATGGGACAGCTAATACAACGTGTCTTCCATTGTTATGTTAATGTTAATGTTATTTGTATTTATAAAGCGCAGACTGATACCCGAAGGTGTCCTGGCGCTGTGAGAAGACCTACCGTGAGCTGGGCATGGGGATAGCCAATTAAATTGAGAAAAGCAACGTTTTCAATGCCTTTCTGAAGGGCAGCAGGTTAGGGATGTTTCTAATGTTCAGCGGTAGTGAGTTCCACGATTTTGCCGCATTGATCGTGAAACTCCTCCCGCCCCAGTTCGCTTTTTTTAATCGAGGGATGCTTATGAGTTTTTGGTCAGCTGACCGTAATACTCTATTAGGCTTATACCAAGTAAAGCGTTTTTGAAGAAAGTTTGGTCCTAAGCCATGAAGAGCTTTAAATACAAGGCAAAGTGACTTGAATTGAGTGCGTTTACTGATGGATTTGTATTTTGGTGTGGCTGTTATGAGTCTGGCAGCCGCATTTTGCAGCATCTGCAGCTTGTTCATTGATCCTTTATGAACCGTAAGGTAAAGACTATTACAGTAGTCTAGTCTAGACATAATGAGGGCAGATACTACAGTTTGTTGTGCTTCCTTGGGCAGCAGGGGCAGGATTTTTTGCAGGATTTAAGGATGTATGAGGTGGTGGAGGCGACCTGGTTTATTTGGTCCCTAAAACTCATTTTATCATCGATCAAGATTCCAATGTTCTTGACCTTTTTTATAGGCACAGGTAAAGCTCTCATCTCATCTTGCCAGCAGATAGGGGTCCAAAAGGTAGGGTAATTTCCAAAAAGAACAACTTCCGTTTTACCGTAGTTGAGCTTCAAACAGTTCTGGAACATCCAGTCTACTATTGCTTTCATACATTCCTGCAGTCTTATTGCGGTTTCGTGTAGGTTCTCAGGTAGTAGTGTCACGACGATTTGGGTGTCATCAGCGTACGATGTTAAAGCAAACCCAAAACTTTGAATTAGGGGATCTAAAGATGATACATAAACATTGAATAACGTTAGGCTTAGTGATGAACCCTGTGGCACACCACACGGCAGGGAAAAAGATTTAGCTTTAAACCCATCTAGTGTCACTGTTTGGGTTCTATCAGTGAGAAATGATTTGATAAGCTTCCATGCGTTGTTTTTGATCCCTAGCTTGTCCAACCGGTCCATCAACAACGTCTGATGCACCGTATCGAAAGCTGCAGATAAATCCAGCATAATCAGAACGGCTTTACCCCCATGATCTAGAACAGATCTGATCTTCTCTGTGAACTTCAGGAGTGCCGTTTCTGTACTATGTGCCTCTCTAAACCCATATTGGGTTTGGTCAAGGGCCTGTGAGTCTTGTAAAAATCTATTAAGTTGGGAATTCAGGTTACTTTCAATGAGTTTTGTGGGGAGGCGTAGCCTAGAAATAGGTCTAAAATTTTGCATGACTCTCATGGTAACAAGCTGCAGAAGGAAAACTTCCATTCTTTGCTCTTCTTTTCATATGCACGGCAGCATAAATATGCGGAGATGACATTGTGAGTGTTTTATTTTTCTTTTGCAGTTTTATATAGCGCAAACTCGACCCAAATGTATTGGAGAGCTATATATGAGCACTAGTTACTTAACACATGAACCAATTCATTAGGTCGAACCTGGGCAGTGACTTGCTAGACTTCTACAAGGATACAATGGGCAAGGGCAGTATGAAGCAATCCCTACAAGAGGATATGATAACACTTTTGCATAGGCCGAAGGGAGTGAGAGAAGACCTCAAGAACTGGAGGCCCATCTCGCTCATTAACGAGGATAGCAAAATTCTCGTAAAGGTGATGGCCAACCGCCTAAAGAAAGTGATAGCAAAGATAGTTCACCCTAACCAGTCCTATGGGATACTTGGTCGGCAAATCATGAACAGTCTGGCCCTGGTCCGGGACATGATTGAGTAGCCAGAAAATTCTGATGGTCTTGGTCAGCCTTTATGAGGAAAAGGCTTTCAACCGTGTTTCCCATGAGTTCATGGAACGCACACTCAGGGCACTTGGGCTGGGAGACTTCTTCTGAGACATGGTGACCACAATGTATAGAGATATCTCTAGTACAGCGTTGGTTAATGGCTGGAAAACCGCCCCGTTCCCCGTCCTGTCAGGTGTTAGGCAAGGTTGTCCGCTCTCCCCTCTTCTGTTCGTCTGCATGGTAGAGCTCCTCGCCGAACGCATCAGATAGAACAGGAACATATGAGGAGTGAGCGCGCCAGGAATCAATGGAACGGGTGAAGTGAAGTGCTCCCTCTACATGGACGATGTCTCGGTCTTCTGTATGAACTGACAATCTGTGATAGAGCTGGAGAGGAATTGTATCGAGTTTGGAAAGGCAAGAGGAGTGAAGATCAACAGCGCCGAGTCAGAAACCCTACTCTTCGGCCACTGGACCCCCACCTGAGACTTACTGCCATTCCCCATCAAGAAGGATTTCCTAAAGATTCTTGAAGCATGGTTCAGTGGAGAAGGGGCTGCAGAGAAGACATGGGAAGAGAGACTGGCGAAGACGGAGCAGAAGCTCGGACTCTGGAGCCTCCAGAAACTGATGACGGAAGGGAAGTCTTTGGTACTGTGGAACGAGACCTTACCAGTGCTCCAGTACATCGCTCAATTGTGGCATTTGCAGACCCGAATGGCCAAGGCCATCACGAGAATGATCTTCTACTTCATCTGGAGTTCGAAGATCGACAGAGTGAAGAGGGAGGTGATGTTCAAGACCCATGACAAGGGAAACAAGGTAGTGCCGGACATTGCCACCATCCTGAGAGGAATCTTCGTGTGCCATTGTGTAAGGACCAGCCTGAGGACCGAAGATAAAAGCCATACTGGCTTTCTAATGGTGCACTTCTACCTGTTGCCGACGTGGAGGCGCCTTGGATGGGCAGAGTGGGAGAGCTCCGTCTCTACAACTGGGAGACCCCGTGGTTCTACAAAGAAGTGGAGAAGTTCATCAAGGAGTTTGCCGCCCCAACCACGTGGACTTCAAAGATCTTCCATAGCCTCCTGCATGTCTACGCTGCACTGGACGGATCAGATGAAGATAGTGACGACCAAACCTGAACACCTAAAGGGGTCCCCGTGTACCATTATACGGGGGGCCCTGGAAGGCTCAGACAAAAAAGAAGACAACAAAGACAGCTAAGGACCCAAAGGGGTCCCATTGCCCTTCCCTGGGAGGGGAAGGGGTGGAGGGGCCACTGTCCTGTTTTGTCCTTTTTTCTTTTACCCAGGAACCGGTCGGTGACAGGGGAGAGGAGAAGGCGGATGAAGACAGGTGGAGTAAATGTAGTTATTTACTGGATCAATTTGACTAACGTGACCTTTTCCCTTCACAGGTAAAAGGTCCGTGGGATAGCTTGTGCACTTGTTGTCAAGTTTGCTACCAATGACTTATGAATAAATAGGGCTTTGTGGAAGGTGACGATTGACGTATCTGAACCAGAAGTGAGGCCCAAACAAGGGTTTAGGGAAAAAAAATCTGTTCAAGCTCCCTGTGTGTCAAAGTCAGTCAGTCTCAAGTGCGCATGTTGAAGCATTTAAATCATGGGCGCCACCAAGACGGTACTTTTACGTTCTGCGTTGGTGGTAAATCGGGCAAGGTTCTTAAACATTTTCTCCAAATATTTGAGCACCTAAATTATATATGATTGTATTCTAGAATACTTAGGGGTATTTCTATGCCTCTTCTCCAAGTTTCATAATAAGCAAGGAAAAACAAGGACATCCAAGAGGTATGGACAGCAGGGAGCAAGTTAAATCACCGGCTGGTGCCCCTCCCACACCTGAACTAGATGATGATGGAAAAGCATAGACCTGTAGAAAAGATTCCAAAGCATCATCCCGGTGTTCAGACTCGACTGGGGGCAACACTGCATTGGGCATGTCCCACACAGCTGGGTTCTGACCAACCTGGCACTGCTGCTAGTGTCCCTGATATAACTTGTACCCGTGTTACTGAATCATGAGAATGCCTTTTTCATTATGTAAAAGCCAAAACTACTTCTACAGCATTTTCTATCATGAGTCTGTAATGCTGCACACTCTGTGTGACAGGTCTTAGGTTACCCTATTCTTTGGCGTTCAGTTTATCGAACTTTAAAGGATGAACGCTGAATCACCCACACTTTGGTTGCCCCTGTTGCATTCAGGTTTAATACAGATGCCAGAGCACATGCTTAACTCACTGAGCTACCTTAGTGAGTGCTGCAAACAATTAGGTTTATAAATCTTACAATCGTATCCAATTTATGAAAGATAATAAGGAAGAAGGATAAGAATGCAAAGGTGATTTATTGTATTGTATGTTAGATTTCTATAGCGCCTTATCACCCAGGGGTCTCTAAGCGCTTTATTTGGCTTCTGTGATTATTTAAAACACGTTGAGTGCCATTGGAAACGTAAAACTGAAATAAAAAAAGGTCTTGTAATAATCTTTGACAAAAAGTGTTCATTTAATAATTACTTAGTATAGCGACGATTTTTATTGAGTTACTAATGTGCCAGTATAATGGGACAAGTCGTAGACATCATTTAAGGACACGTGATTCTTTTTTGATATTTTTAGCTACAAAAAAAGTTCTCACTTTAAGGTGTAACTTGTAAACCCAAATGTTCAAGAGCCTGGGTTCAATCCTATACCATTGAATCTAGAGTGGTGTACTTATAAAGCACATTTGCTTTTCAAATCCTTCTCCAGGCCTGGCAAAGTGGTGCTTGTATGAATGTCTGCTGATGTGTGTTTATGACAAGTGGAAGCCTTTTTGCTTATCTCTGAAAGACTAAGGGCTCCATTAGGATATCGGGCGGATTGCCTCCGCCCGACAACCACTCTCGTTTTCCCCTCCGCCTGATTAGGATGGCGGAGGGGACAATGGCGGACAGAAAGACCGTCCGCCGCTTTACCGCCGCGGTCGCAGAGCCCTGCGACCGCGGCGGTAATAGATTAATATGGTGGCGGTGTCCAATGGACACCGCCAGCCATATTACGATGGCTTACATTAGGGGCCTTTCCGCGGCGGCAATGCTGCCACGGAAAGGCATGCGGCAATTGCTGCGGGGGCCCCCTGCAGGGCCCCCAGGTTGGTGCCACTGTCAGGGGGGCACATGGGGGGTACCTCTGGTACCCCCCCACATTTGCATTTGCAAAGCGGCAGGCACCGCGCGGTGCCTGCCGCTTTGCATATGCAAATGCGAAAAAGCATTTTTTGCATTGTGGCGGGCGGTGCAGAGTGCACCGCCCGCCACAATGCTAAAACTACAGGATGTGCCCGCCACTGTGGCGGGCACATCCTAATTCCCCCCACAGGACCCCCGCCCTTATGGCGGGCGGTCCCGTTCTCCGATAGGGTGGCGGGCGGACAATGTCCGCCCGTCATCCTAATGGGGCCCTAACTGTTTACAAAACCAGAACCTACAGTGGGCGATGGACAAGCTCTTTGTCTATTATTGATTGGCTTTCTTGTCAATCTAATTTACTTGCTTCTTATTCTATAGCTGACCTTCCTCTTCCTGTGCTTGTCCCTCCCCTAGAGCATAGCTTCTTTCACAACCTTTTTAATAGGATTACTTTAATCCTGCCACTGCTTTTCTTAAGGGGACTACTTTTTTGCTCTACTTTTAGCACTTCATGGTAGTGTAGGTGGTTCTTGCTCCATCCCCCATATGCTGGTTCCTGCCTCATACCACTGCTTCCCCGTCCCTCCCCATACCTCTTAGCCTTTAGTTTTATAATCCATGCTCTGATAAACCTCCACCCCTCCCTACTCACTGATGTTACTCATCAGGAGCATTTACTTGCTCTCCTACACCCCCTTGCTCCTCTGTAGTTCCCCTGCTCCTATCTGTCTTTCCCCCCAACTTTTTAGGCAGACCTGCCAGCTGCAAATTGCCAACAGACCTCTCCTTTCTTTAAATGTGCTCTTGGCTACATTTTATATATTTTATTATTTACCTCAAAAAGATCAGCATTCACCATCTTGAAACGGTACATAAAAAAAAAAAAGCGAAACGGCTGCATCATCATGGCATGCGTATACATGCACTTGTGGATTGATATGACTTGGCATACTTGGCATACGTCATTACGCTGGGACCGTGGTGACATCATAACACATGGGGAGATGCTTGAAGACACATGGGTAGCAACCAGCGGCCATATTGCATAAAGTGAACCGGGGGTGCAATAAGTTTGTTCGGCAAATTTCTGCATCCCTAGGAATCTTTGGTTACATATGTTATGTGCTGGCCCCAAATTATGCCCAGGCCTCCCGGGGATGGATGGTGCTAGCGCGGGAGCTGGAGCGTGCAAAGAACCCACACGAACTACGCTAGTATGGTAGTTGGAAGTGTCGTGCCCCGAGCAGCCGCCCTCCTTTTATTAGTGCCCGCAGGCCACGCCTGGTCTGCGAATGTGGTGGGTGCGTGAGTGTTGGCCACTAGACCGCCAACTGTTGTTATAACTTTTTCTTAACATAGTCACAATGATTCACACATGTTATTCAGTCCAAAATATAACTGCGGTACTTGCGTGAGTCTCAGCTGGCGAGCCCGGGTCTCTTCAGCAGGCATAGTCCCTCAGCCGCTGACTCTGGTAGGGGTTCGGCCTCAGGCTGTATCTTTGGGTGCCGGTACGCCCACCCATGCCGCTCCGGCCGGAGTCATCGGGGTAAACCCCGTGTTGTGGTGAGGGGCTTACTTCCGGGGTCTCACCAACTTGGCCACTCGCCGATTCGTCCGCCTGTTCTGTGGGCGCATCAGTGGTTGTGGGACTTGGGTGGTTACTGACAGTCTCCTGGCGTTGTTCTGATGGGACTTCCTTGAACCACGAGATGTTCCTGGACACTTCCTCCGCTCCTCTATGTGCCGTTACCATGGAGCCATGGTTAGTGGTGACCGTCCAGGTGCCAGGCTCGTAGTTTGTTTGGAACTTTCCTCCCTGGCGTCAGCTCCGCAGGATGACTGTCGCTCCATGGCTAAGCCTCCTAGGGGTGGTGTGGTGTTGGAAACTTACATCTTGGTTATGTCGCACTCTCCTATCTTGTACCTCCTCGATGTCCAGTTGAGGTGGTGACCATTCCGTACAGGTCGGGAGCAGGTCACGGCGGGGGCCATGGAGCATGAGGGCTCACAGGCTGCGCTGGGTCGTACAGTGACGTGTGCTTCGGTATTCTCTCAAGAACTTGTGGAGTCTCTGTTCCGGGTCTACTTGTTCCACGACCGCTATGCGAAACATCTTGTTCAGAGTTCACATGAAGTGTTCGACATCCCCATTGGCTTGGGGCCACTGAGGGGTGATGCAGCGATGCGATATGCCTCGCTGTTGGAGGAATGTGGCAAACTTGGCCCTTGGAACGGGGGACCATTGTCACTGCGTACTTCTTGAGGGAAGCCAAACATGGCGAAGATTTTCTCTAACACTGGTCCGACGTGGTTGAAGGGCGTCGACATGACGGGTTCTACCACAGAATATTTGGAGTATGCATCTATGATGACAAGGGTGTGCCTTCCTCCTGGGAAGCTTCCAAAATCCATGCTTACTTTGGACCATTGGACGGGGCAGGCCTCTTCAGTGATAATCGGGAGAGGTTTCTCCGGGCCGCTTGTCAGTTGGCACAGTGAGCATCATCCGACATATTCCTCTACCATGTCCTCAAGTTCTGGGAACCAGACCTTCTCTCGCATCCGTGCTTTCATCTTGGTTATTCCCTGGTGTCCTCCGTGGGCTAGTTGGATGGCCCGGTGTTTGAGGCTCTGCGGGATTACTAGCCGGGGTCCTCTTAGCAGGATGCCATCGCCAGTGGCACTCAGTTCATGACGGACCCGCCACATTTTTGCTAGGGTTTCCCGATCTTCCGGGGTCCACGAATTGGACTGGCGAAGGTAGTCTGTCCATGAGCCTTCTTGCACGGCACCTAGTGTCTTGGTATAGACGGCATCGGTGGCAGCCGCTTCTTTTACATCGTCTAGGGACATGCTCTGGGGGCATGATGCCAGAGCTACCAAGTGGGCATATTCTTCGACGTCCTCGTCTTCTTCCTGTTTCCCCGACTGAACTGGGTGTCTTGAGAGAAAGTCGGCAGGGTTCTTGGACCCTGGACGGTACACCACCTCCATTTCATACGGTTTCAACTGGACCTCCCAGCGTTCGATACGAGTGGGTGGATGCGGTGCTGTCCCTTTGAAGAGGGGAACCAGAGGCTGATGGTCGGTGACCATGGTGAACGGTTACCCATGGAGGTACAGATGGAAATGACTACAGGCCCACTTGATGGCGAGCGCTTCGCGTTCAATCTGGGCGTACCTTGCTTCTGTGGAGGTGAGGGACTTGCTGGCGAATGCCAGAGCGGCCTACTGGCCTGGTTCACGCTCTTGAGCCAACCCTGCACTGAGTCCTACTGGGCTTGCATCGACTAGCACTTCTGTTCGCTTTGCGGGATCAAAGTATGCTAGCGTGGTTTCGCCTAGGAGGGCATCTTTTATCCCTTGGAATGCTTCTTCCTCCTTTGGGCCCCAGTGCCAGAGGTTGCATCGGCTTTCGTGAGTGCTCACAGCGGCTCACTCCGGGTGGCCAGGCCTGGTATAAACCGCCCACAGTATGTGGCCATTCCCAGGAAGCTCCGTACTTCCGTCGGTGTCGTTGGTGCGGGGGAATCCTTGATGGCTTGCGACTTCCTCGGGTCTACCTGTATGCCTTCCTGGTTGAACACGTAGCCAAAAAACATGAGCGAGGGCTAGAAAAACTGGCACTTGTCCTTATGTAGGGTGGTTCTGTGTTCGCTGAGGCATTTCAGTGTGTCGCGGAGATGTTTGTGGTGGTTGGCGGCTCTTTCGGAGTGAATGAGGATATCGTCGCTCACCTTCAATACTCCTGGCAAACCTGATAGCAGCTTCCGTATTGTTTTTGGGAACACCTCGGCTGCCGAGGATATCCCAAAGTTCAACCGTTTGTGCCTCCTGAGCCCTAGGTGGGTGCTGAAAGTGGTGATGAATCTACTCTCTTCTGACAGGGGTAGTTGGTGATACCCTGCGTTCAAGTCAATTTTTGAAAACCACTTGGATCCGTTCACATCCGCAATGATGTCATCCATTGTTGGTGTTATGTGGCGTTCCCTTTTGATTGATTTGTTGGGCAGCCGCATGTCGATACACAGGCGTATGGATCCTGGTGGTTTGGGCTTTTCCACGATGACCATCGGGGATACCCATGGTGTCACCCCGATACTTTTTCAATGACTCCTTGCTCCTCCAAAGCTTCCAGCTCCTTCTCTACGAGCGGTCGCAGGTGGAAAGGAACCCTCCTGTGTCGCAGGGCGACTGGGGCGACTGACTTGTCAATGTGTAACTTGATGGGGTCACACTTGATGCACCCGAGACCTTGGAACTGCTCAGGGAATTGCCCGAGGAGCTCTTCCACCTGGTGCGTCCGGATTCGTCTGGCGAAGGTGATTAGCTTTAGATCTTCGGCAGTGTGGCTGCTCAGGAGGGTATCCGCTTCCCTGTCGATGACGTGGATTGTTGCCATCACCTCAAGATCGTCTGTCTTGATGGTTACCGCAATCTTTCCCTTCAGCGGCAGGGGCGTGTCTGCCCATATGCGTAGATTCTGGTTTTGGAAGGTACCACGGGAGAGCGAGGGCGTAGGCTTCGGTATTGTTGTAGGCCCAAGACATTCACTGTCGCTCCTGTGTCGATGACCGCTTTCACTTCCGTTCCCGCGACCTGTACGATGCACGTGGGCTTTGGTCAGCGGCGTTGTTTGAGTTCCCTTGCAAAGGATACTATGTATACCTCTTCTTCGTCATCCTCTGAGGAATTCTCTACGGTTGGTAGGTGTTTCGCGGGTCTTCTCTGTGCGTGGTCAGTTGGCGCAGTGTCTGTCACCGATAGTTGTCGAAAGGCTCTCGTTGGGGGCTTCTGCCTTCGGAATTCTCGGTTTCTGTTGTACCTCCTACAGACGGATGCAAAGTGATTGGGTATTCCGCAATTAGTGCAGGTCTTCCCTTGGGAGGGACAGTCTTTAGCAGCATGTGGCTCATGGCCACAGTATCCGCATCTTGATCTGGAGGCGTCTCCCTTTGGTCCTCTGAACGTGTCTCCTCTGGGCTTGGTCCTCACAGCATCGGCTCGCTCCGTGTTGAAGGAGTCCGGCTTCCCATGGGTCTTGGTTAGGGCTTGATCCATTTTGTTTGCCCTAGCCGCGGACAGGTCATGTGATCTGGCTAGTATCAGTATGTCCTCCAGTGTGATTCTTGGTTTGCGCAGTATGAGTCCTCATAAGGTCTTATCGTGGCACCCCTGGATTAGTTGTCTCCTGATTGCTTTTGCCAGGTCTTCATCGGTGCACATGCTGGCAAGCTCTCGGAGACATGCGTAGAACATGTCCATAGATTCTCCTTCCCTCTGGCGGGCTTGCCGAGTTTGAAGACTTCGAAATCTGGGTTTAGTTGCGGATCAAAATGGCCATTTAGCGCTGTCACTGCTGCATTATAGTCGTCTGCAGCCCCTGTGTTGGGCAGATGCTTGAAATGTTTGAAAATCTCATCTCTTGCATAGTGTAGCAGCAAGGATCTCTTTACCGCCTCGTCCGTTTCCCTGGTCACGGCGAAATAGTTGTTGAGGCGTTTGTTCTCCACCGGGAGGAGGCTGACGCGGGATCTTCCAGCTCACTGAAAGGAGGCAAGACCCCTGATGCTGCGTGCTGGCATGAATATGGGCTGGCACAGCAGCGGTGTTGTCATCCGCCATGGCGCCTGGCGGTGAGTGTTCCTGAACGTTCTGGTCGGTTCAAAGGACAAAATAGCGTCGGGTGCCCCACGTGGTGCTGTGTCGTAATGAAAAAAACAAATGTGCAGAGGGTCAAAAAGGGGAAATAATTTAACGACCTGTCAGCTCATGCCCCTAAGAACAAGGTAAGAAACACAGAGAGAGAAGCACAGCACTTTTCCCATAGCACTGCACTCTCTCCAGATCATATTCTGAGTACGACTTTCTTTCACACATGTTTCCGTATGATTCATGTTCACCAATCTAGACACCACACCACTTTGGACCTGGTCTTCTCTCTCTGTGTTTCTTACCTTGTTCTTAGGGGCATGAGCTGACAGGTCGTTAAATTATTTCCCCTTTTTGACCCTCTGCACATTTTTTTTTTTCGTATTTAGAGCAACTTTTTGTTGCGGGTCTTTAATTCCACGATGTAAACTCATTGTTTACATCAGTAATGCTCACCCAATTCAATTGTGTGCGACTCCCTTCGCCTGCTGCCTCCCCCTCGCCCTTTCTGGTTTGGCTCATCTCGAGCCTGTCCAGTACCGTGGCTCTCCATCTTGTTAGCACATTGTACTCCAACAGTCTTTTTGGTCTAAGTATTTCTCAGATGGATTAAGTATCGAGCCTAGCTGAACACCTTGCCTTAATCATATAAACCTTTAAGCACTACATTTCCGTGCTTTTAGCTTTCACCACATCGTTCTAAGCACTGCCTTTTGTAATACTTCTACTCGGCATCACCTAATTATATTTGGAGGATTCCATCCCCTTTTCCTTGCAAATAATGAGGATCCATCGGTATCTAACCACAAAATATTTATAGTCCAAGAAAGGACAGACGGACTTTTCTTGCCTTTAGTTTCAGCATAGATGCTGTATAGGCACATGGAGCGCTATTTACATCAGACCTGTTTCACATTCACGATTAGACATTCTGATGGCGTCTCGACATAGCTCTGTGCATGCACGAAGATACAGTGTTTTCTCAACTGTGTCCCTGAACACTTCTGCGCATGCGCGTCGAGACTATTGCTAGTATAGCCTGACCTGATTTGCCAATGTTCCTAGTGACTCGCCTCCACCAACGCAGGTGAGCACCCTTCTTCTCGAGTCATACGGAGATATTTTTTGACTCGTTTTCACATGGCAACATAGCATGCTCTTATTGGCTGACAAGTTAATGAAGTCCCGATACTTATACGTGTCAGGTGATCCCGTCGGTGCCTCCCCTTCCGCTCGACTTTTGAGCGTCGGGTACCGACGGATAGGTGAGTTGAGTAAGCTTGCAATGAATGTTTTATGATAATCCCTAGCTGCATGGTTAGTGCCGGTAGCGAGTGGTTTTTTACACCACCCTTGGTAGGGGTTTGTTTACATCACTTTTGGTAGTGTTTTCTGACTGTTTTCTGACTGGTGCTTTTGGGTCGTTTGCCTCCTTTGCTGCCACCCTTCACGGGAGTTGAAGTACCTTTCATGGGAAATATCTCAGACTCGGGTCTGTTTTTTGGACGGCAGCATTTTGCTGCTTATTCCGTAGTACCCAGATCTTTACATAACATTAGTCACTGGGTCGCCTTTGGTAATATTATTACCTTAGTTCTTTCTTCCAGGGCATTTACCTACCCCTTGCAATCTATGTTGGTAGAGTGGCGGGGGCGTTTTTTGGCAGGCTAGATGGGAGACTATCACACTTCCATTGGGTTATGTGTGTATAGCGATTAGGCTGGACACAGCAGGATTGTGCACTAACTGAGTCCTTTTCTTTACACATCAGAGCAGGGCCTCAATTTCCCGAGCGGTTGCCGGGCGAGGTGAGGTCGTCACCCACACAAAGCTGGGTGAGTATCACTAGGAGGAAATGCCTCTTTGTGATGTAGCTAATATGCTTATTTGATTTGCAGAACGCAAATTGTTCTTGCAGGTGTTCTTTGTTTTGATGGTGTATGTTGGGTTATGTGGATTCTTGTGTGTAAATGAATACAATGTATCTTCTGTTCTTTCGACAGGAAGAAGATTTCTTTCCTATCGTCAGTGGAAACTGAGGTTCCATGTTTTTGGGAGATACACGATTTTCTCAAGTACATTGCATGATATGAATGTAACTCATTTACTCCTATGAGTGTGTACTCCTTACATTGTGTTGAAGTAGCTTGTTTTCTTTCAGGTCCTGATGAAAGCTGGAGTAAACACTCCTTCTAGCTGAAACTAGTCGATCACTTTGCACAGCGCCACTATGTAGTTTCACTCACTCACTCACTACTAGGCGTTTTTTTAATCTTGACACCTATACTAACCTCGGACTAGGTAGTCAATTTTAGCACAGCACTTTTCCCATAGCACTGCACTCTCTCCAGATCATATTCTGAGTACGACTGGGGCCAAATGTGCCGCTTTACATTCCTGCACCGTCATCTGACGGTAACAGCGGTGCATTGAGCGACTACCAAAATCCCACATGATGATATACCGCCACATGGGTGGTCTGATGGGATCTTTTTTGGCCCAGCGAGATGTTTCCGTATGATTCATGTTCACCAATCTAGACACCACACCACTTTGGACCTGGTCTTCTCTCTCTGTGTTACTTGCTGTGTCGTAATGTCCTCCCACTCCCTGGGCACTCCAGCACTTGGTCTCCCCACTTTCTCCTTACTTGGTTTGCAGGTTGCTTTGTTTTCCCCTCTGTGTATTCCCTTTCCTTTTTCTTAATTGTTTTTGCCAATGTTTGATGGAAACAGGCAGGAAGTTGAGGAGCTCCAATCGGCAGGAGCACACAGTGCCGGTGAGGCCTCGGGCAGTTCAGACGCCCGGCCCTGATCGGAGCGCTGTAGTTCAACGGGGGCGTGGCCTGTGCAGTCAGCCCAGCCTGGGCCCGTCAACCCTATGAGCCGGTGATTCTCCGGACTGCAGGGAAGCGTTCCACATTAATCGCGGCCATCGCTGAGGTGGGGGACGGCACGCGTACACACCGCGGACACGCGGCAGCTTCAGCCTCATGCGACGCACAGTCGCGTTGCCGCGTACGGGAGACAGTCGCTCCACAGGGCAGTGCGAGGTGTGTGCGAGGGTTGGGCCCCCTCCGCTCATTGCCAGTGTAGTGTGCTGGCCCCAAATTATGCACAGGCCTTCCGGGTTGAATGGGGCTAGCGTGGGGGCTGGAGCTCGCAAAGAACACACACGGACTACGCTAGTGTGCTAGTCGGAATTGACGGGCCCTGAGCGGTCGCTCTCCTTTTATTAGTCCCCACAGGCCATGCCACGCCAGGCCTGCGGATGTGGTGGGTGCGTGAGCGTTGGCCACTAGACCGCCAACTATTACAACATAGAAGTGGTTACAGACATTTATGTCGCTTATTCTAGAATACAGATTGCGCTGGTGCACATATAGCGTTGCCACGATGCGGCGCCATGCAGATGTGCTCAATAATTTGCCTCTGCGCACGCTCTGTGTTAAATGCATGGGCGCAGAGGCCATCAGAAGGCACACTGACTGTGTACCATGATCATTGTAGACCCTGAGGTTGCCCTCTGTGAGTAGGTACCATGGACTCCCCGTGCAGGTGGATGCAATCGCTCACTGTACTTGCCTACAAGAGAATCTATGTCCCCTTTGGAAAGCAGGCTGGGTGCCGGCTGCACCTTGAAAGATGGATCAGCTGCTTCTAACAGCCCCTCCTCCTTTTACTAATGCTCTGCCTCCAGGGCAGCCGCAAGTTTGTTGCTGCCCTGTGGGCAGTGCATTATCTATGCACTGCACCTGTTTGCACCAAACGACCTAGTTAAAGGTGAGCATTGGCACAGAGCGGAACACCCTTTACATAATACAGCCCCAGGTAGTAATTGGATAGTACTGAGCTATTTTTGGGTCAGCCCCACCTCTTAACCCCACAATCCATGAAAATGTATCTCTCCAGCAGGGCGGAGAGATACAGTGCAACATTCAGTTGCTCAAGCTCACAAATTTCCAAGGAAATAATGGGGCACCATCACTTTCATCCAGGGGCCCAGCCATTAGCAATTCCGGGGTATTGCCGTGAAGCCTCCTTTGGGCTGTTTCTTGTGGTTGTTTTCTAAAGGAGTGGTAACTGGTGGCAGTGAGGCCTCACCCCTAGGAGGGAGATTTTATGGCATTCTTTCAACTACAGAGCAAAACCAAAGGGGATGACGGATGGAGTGGTGAACATTGCAAGCACTCACCTCCAGTCAACTGATCTCTGTTTAATCCATCATCATTCTTTAGCTCACTCCGCCACCCCGGTTCAGACATGGCCATATGCAAATCAGTCTGACCCTGTGCCCCCTGGGGTGGCGGAGTGAGCTAAAGAATGATGATGGATTAAACACAGATCAGTTGACTGGGGTTGAGTGTTTGCAATGTTCAACACTCTGTCCATCATCCCCTTCTGTTCTGCTTTGTTCGCCCTAAGTTGGCAGGGTATGCCCAGACGTGGGTCCCTTGCTCACTTTGCCACTGGATTCAAGCTAGCCTGGCTGATGACGGCTGATTAGCCAGAAACTGATCCCAGGATGCTTGTTTCCGGTCCTGGGAAGACATGGCTTGGCAGTTCGGGCTGGACTGTTCCCATGAGGCACAGGGTCAGACTGATATGCATAAGGCCATGTCTGAACTGGGGTGGCAGAGTGAGCTAAAGAATGATGATGGATTAAACCCAGATCAGTTGACTGGGGGTGAGTGTTTGCAATGTTCAACACTCCGTCCATCATCCCCTTTGGTTTTGCTTTCTTTCAACTACAACCTGCCAACTCCAATATTTCCTGTACATCCACATTGACTATGTTTCTTCCATCCTCCGATAGGTGGACCCCATCAGCAGCGAAATAGACTTTCATGCGTTAGTTGATTAAGCTGTGCCTTATGAAGTCAAAATTCCTGCAGGGTGTGAATTTCTGCATTGGGTCATACCTCTCAACCTTTCAGAGAATCTTTTTTTTTTTACAGAGTTTTATATAGCACGAACATGGACACATTCATGTTTGTTAGGCACGGGGAGATTAAGTGATTTGCCCAGAATCACAGGATGTTCAGCATCATTGCCGAGACTCGAACCCGGTTGCCGGATTCGAGGTCGACAGCCCTAGCCATTAGGCTAACTCCTCTGAACGGTGAGCCCAAGATACTAGTATACTGACCTCTGCAATATCACAGGAAGTGGAGCATGAGAAAGTTCTCACACAAATCCAGCATGCATTATAAAGCAAGCTCATGAAGAGCCTTCATAAATTCAACTAAAAGTTGTAGATACCAAGTAGGGTACTGACAAGATGTTCCCCGATACAGCCCAGCAATGTCCCTTTGTCCTTGCTTAACCTTTAAATGTAGGCATTTGCCACTGCCTGATGCCAGCACTCCCTTCCGAGTGTGTCTGTTGGCCAATAGGCTGATGCTGGGGCAGGCTGTAAAACAAGGACGATTCCTCTGCTGTGGCGTAGGACCGTCGCCCCACTGCTGAAACGCAGCAGGCAGAAGAAAAATAAAATTGCAATAAAACTATTTTATTGACATTTTATTTTTGATTTCTAATCCACAAGTCCAGGGCAGGGCAAGGCCATGTTGTGTCAGCATCAGTGAGGAGTGGTGGTATGCACTGAAAATGCGCATGTCGGTTTGGCCGTCCGTCTTCGTCCGACCAAACCGACATGCACACTTGGATATCTCCAAGCTGTTCTCTTGGAGGTATCCCCAGTGCTCAGGGCACAGACTCCCATACCAGCCCGCTCCGCCATATCCCAGCGCAGGTCTCATACTGATAGTAATAGCATGAGAACAGTGTTGGGATTGCATGGGGAGTCTGGGACCCTGTGCTCCTGGGTTTTGGAGTGTCGGAAGCAGAGGAGCAGCATGGTGCAGGAGCAGAAGCTCATGGGTCCGGCTGCGAAAAGTAAGCACATATATATATTTTTTTCCTCCGTACTGCCCCCTGGTCAAATTGGCAGCAGCCACAGCTGCTGTAATGGACCCTATGTGTTTCACACCAGATGCTATCAGTTTTTGTTTTTGAAGTCGGCTGCTGCGGAAGTGAAGCACTGATAAAATTTCCACTGAAAGTAAAAGCCATTCTGCTCACTTCTATTTCACTAAATCATTGCTTGGGGGCATATCTCAGCCCCCAAAGCACTGATTTTATGGGGGGTATGATATTGTTGGAAAGCGGAGAATCTCCCCTATACATTGATAACTCTCCCTTGTGTATATCTACTTGGGGGTCACCACAGGATGGCGATCCCCAAGCAGGGAACTACCCACTCACATAACATGTGTATTTGTAAGCACACGTTTACCCAGAATGGTAAAAACAGATATCCGGGAGTCCAGCGTGGATTTTCTTGTATGGAGCCCAGAACGGTTTCTTACTAACAGTGCCACGCACATTTTTTTTGCCTAAAGTTGCAGATTTTCTTTGCATTTTTTGGATGTAAACATCCATGAGACACTTCACCCTGAACCCCCCCACCCAGTGTCTAGGCTTAAGAAATGTCTCTGGATGGTTGGTTTACATGGGTAGTGGCTAAGTACCGCCCAAAATACCGCAGTTAACCTATTGCTGATCTCTCAACGTAGCGCTTTAGGGCTGTTTGTGTCACAGATTCTTAGCTCACCCACACAAGTGGGGCACTGTTGATATCAGGAGACATGTGGGAACTGTGGTTAGTAGGAAATGTGTGGCTCCCCGGGATTCCAGTACTTTCCATCACAAAAATGAGAGTAAAATGTGTGTTTTCAGCCAAGGTTTGAGGTTTGCAACAGCTTATGGGTAAAATAGCCTGGGGAGAGCCACGCGAGTCATGACACTATGGACTCTTTTCAGTTTTCAGAAATGTGCAGGTTTGGTAGATTTTCCAAGGTTCTGACTGAGCTATGGCTTAGGCCATGGGAGTGACTCAAGGTTCTGACCTGAATGTCAGACTCAGTGATGTGGGTCTCAAAAGGTTCCCAAAGGGCCATTGTCCTTCCCTTCATGATTCTCTTATCATCCATATCTTCATCCTCAGAGGTGCCCAGACCCCTTTGACCAGTGACATTCTTTCAGAATCAAAGATCCTCTATTGAGGTGCATCAAAGATCCTGGCTCTTCCTTCCTCCAATTTCTATCCTACCCAGCTCTCAGGAATGCAACAATCCACAAATCTGTCTGGGGCAAACCTCTAACTCTCCCTGCTCCTCCAACAAGCCCTGGGCCTCCCAAAACAGAACCCAGTGCCTTCCATGTGTGCTGCACATTACAAGCATACACACACCACTGTGCACAGCCGTCCATACATCACTTCGCCCTCACACAACACTGCACGCTAACTCCTACATGTGGTACCAGCTTTCTGGCCCGAACATAGCCCGCCACGTACACGTAACCCATGCACGCTAAATCTGAAGCACTGTACCTTCTCAGAGGCACAGATGTATCCCAACGTCCATAAGCAACCACACTTGTTATTTTCTAATGCACTATACCTTCTCGCAGGGCCGCATGTATTTCAGCATGCATACGCAACCACATGCCCTATTTCAGGGTGCACTGTACCTTCTCACAGGCAGCGTTGCGCACAATCCAATGCTGACCAAGGGTGAGTGAAGCATATAGCAGGGGGACTTTATCAGGCCAGGAGGCTTCACTCCCCAGCCATGGCCTGTGGAGGGAGTTACGGTGGGGCAGGAAGGCAGGGGAGGGGAGGGGAGGGTGGGGGGGGTGCTAAAAACCGGAATATGGATAATTGGAGGTTAGTAAAACACTTAATTAATAAAACGAATTTCGTAGCGCGCACTGTCTCGCATTTTGCGAAGCAGGGCGCGCTACGAAATTCATTTTATTTATTAAATTGTTTACTTACCTCCAATTATCCATATTCCGGTTTTTAGCACCGCCCCACCATGCCCCGCCCTGCCTTCCTGCCCCACCGTAACTCCCTCCACGTGCCGCAAGTAAAAAGGCGTGTTCACTGCACTGGCCACTAAAAACTGAAAGCATGGCATGCTGCCACCAGTGCGCCCGTGCTGCTTAACTCCCGGTAAAGGCTGCAGCCTTCCACCTTTTAGGGATGATGCTTTGGGAGACCCTCCTGATCTAAGCAGATCACACTGTCCATGGGACAGGGACAGGCGTGCAACACCCATTGGACTCACCGGGCTTCACCCCCCCCCCCCCCCCCCACCGTCGTGTGTGGCAGCCCGGGATGAGACAGATCTCGGGCACACACACAGCCACACCAGAAAGTTTCACAGGTCTTTAAAAGACCATTTGAATGTTAATTAGGCATTGCTGTTGTTTCACCCCTTGTTGGAGGCCCTGCAGCTCCACTCTGCCTACTGATTACAGGTTCAGCCCCCACCAGATATTTTTTCTTAGCCCCCCCCCCCGAAATTTGGCTCTAGTTGCGCCTCTGCCATGGGACAGGCCTAGGTCATAGCACACACGCACGATCCGTTTTCACTCATGACCAAAAATCATTACTAAAGATCCAGATATCCCCACAGCTGGGACGCTGTGTAGTGGTACACGTCTATCACAATGCGAGAGATTTTTCTGTATCAAAAAACAGTTTGCCGCCATGACTCTTCTCAAGCTTCATATGTTCGTTTCTCACAGCCAGATTCTCAGACTCCTCCTCTGATTAAGTACATTTACGAAAATGCACTTCATGGATTTATCTAATCATCACAGATTGCTTACATAGCACTCGAGGAGGAAAATCATAAAGCGATGTTCCAACCTATGTTATTGTTGCCCAACTAAATGGTACTAGTTGTGTCAACCTCAGAAGGATGAATGGCTGAGGAGATCCACCAAAATTGAACCCTGTCACCTTCTTGTTACACACATATATCAGCAGTGAGTACGTTAGTCCACATAGGTATATTAGCAGCTACATGGTCCATACACGGACAACTTCCACGTCGAATAACTCACTGCAAGGTCTAATATTATGCATTTTGTAGCCCGATAAAAAACCTCTCTTGTAAAAGCCCATGGGGCTCATTTATGAGCCCTTGCGTCACTTTTGCACCACTGGTGCGTCACTTTTTGTGACGCATCGGCGGCGTAAAACATGCCTCCTGTTGCGCACTATTTACAAAGTGACGCATCTAAGCAGATGCATCACTTTGTAAACCCCTGTGCTACATTATTCCTGCGTCAGGTATAATGTATGCAGAGGGGGCGTTCCCCTGCAAAAAGCCTCGTAATAGTGGCGCAGTGAAATCTATGAGATTTCACTGCGTCACTTTTAGGACGCTGTTGCATCAAAATCTTGCGCCTGCCTCACAGCAGGCGTAAGACTGACGCAAGCCCTTTCACATGGGGCTTTCCCCATGTGAAAGGACGCATTTCTGGAGTTGCGCCATTTTTGTGACACACTCCAGCAATACGTCACTATTGCGCTTACAGATACGTCAGAAATACTGACGTATCTGTAACTCCTTGCGCAATGATGCGTCATATTGTAAATATGACGCATCATTGGGGTCGCAAGGAGGGTGCAATGAAAAGTGACGCATCGCTGTTTTCTCGCAGCGATGCGTCACTTTTTATAAATGAGGCCCACGCAGTGTAAAAAAAATGCGCCTTGTTGCGCCACATTTACAAAGTGACGCATCTAGGTAGATCCGTCACTTTGTAAACCCCTGCGCTAAATAATACCTGCGCCAGGTATAATGTATGCAGGGGGGGTGTTCCCAAGCAAGGAAGGGTCATAGAAGTGACGCAGTGAAATCTACCAAATTTCACTGCGCCACTTCTAGGACTCAAATGCGTCAAAATCTTACGCCTGCCTCACAGCAGGTGTAAGACTGACGCAAGCCCTTTAACACGGGGGAAACATTGCTGGGGTTGCGTCACTCTTGTGACACACTCCAGCAATGCGTCACTTTTGCGCCATACAGATAAGTCAGAAATACTGATGTATCTGTAACTCCTTGCGACATGATGCGTCATACAGTAAATATGACGCATCAGGTATGTCGCAAGGAGTGCGCACTGATAAGTGACGCCTCGCTGCTTTCACGCAGCGATGCGTCACTTTTCATAAATGAGGCCCCATGTGTTTATCCTTAGCGCCAAGAAACAGATTTCTCCCAGAGGCTTCAGACGAGAGAAGTAGACAGGTACATGTTATTTTCTTTCTCGGAGTGCCAGATTTAAACATGTGCCATCGTCTGGTGATAGGAAGCAGGTGTGGGGGACAGTCCATCCTTCATGCCAGGAATGCTGCTAACACGCAGTGTATTAGGGCCTGCTTACATTAAGGGCGAGCCTGTCACTCAAACCCCAGCAGTAAATGTCTGCTGGAGTGACAGGCTGCACCTCTGTCCAGCCTGGTAGAAGGTGTATTTACGGGGTGTGAGGCCAGGAACGAGCAGCGTCAGCATCCAGCGGCCTGGGGTGGATTAAAAAGGTATGAGTAACGGGGGCGTCGGCAGGAGCGGTCGTAAAACATCCCAGGACAGACAGAGTAGCAATAAAATTATAACAGGCGGCATTCACCCGGGCAGATCGGAGCCTTAAAGCATGTCAGAGAAAGACAGGTAAATGGTACGGTACCAATCCTCTTCTCTCGCCCCGTGAGGGCCCCACCCCGCGGAAACTCCACTTGGAGATACAAATACTTTATGGGAATTTCCAATGGAGCCAAAAGGCTCTATTTATTATGTTTTTACAGCGCTTCTGATGCCTTCCGCGCTGGCACGGAATGGATACAGTATGTTTCTTGGAAGGGGAGTTTGCCACTGATCGCGCAGCGCGAGCTAACAAGTCTGAGTGGGTTTGGATTTATCTATAACTTGCTATAAGATATGGTAGAACAAAATCTATAATTTGTTACTGCTGGCGGAGTCCCAGCGTTGCCATGGGCCTGAGTGCGTTACATATCAAATATGTAATTTTTGGAACCCCATTCAGAGGGCCACAGACAAACAGAACCTACTGGGCCCAACGTCGGGGGTTGAGGTCTTTTTTTTCCTGATGTCCCAAGGCCTGACCTTCTATGTGCCCTGAGTAACTAGACCCAGCACTACCACTTCAGTACTTGACTATCTGTGGTAGCATGGGTCAAGCAGTCCATGGCTTCTCGGTAGAGGGGAGGTAGACACAGGGAGGTGAACGCAGTTTCACAACTTAAAATACGTTCAATAGCAGCAATAAATGATTGTCCAGTGAAATATGTGTTTTTATGAAAAAAAGGAGTATTTGTACGCGAACACAAAGTAAAATACAACATTCACAAATACACACAGTCACCTGAGCTCTGGGCTCCAGTGTTTTATGGCTGCGTCCTTGATTACCACTCCCCTCTTTCTAGCACTAGTGGTTATTCCCCTTTCCCTATAGGTGAAGTTCTGGTTAAGCCCCACTAGTAATCCGAGTCTCAGGAGTCCGAACCTTTATTAAAGTCAAAAATACTCTGGTGCTGAAGCACTATCTTGCAAGCAAGTTCCACCACATCAATCATTCTTACTAACACCAGCTGGATCTGAGCCCCAGGAGTCTGAGCGTGCCCCCATTTGGGGGCACTGAAGGTGCAACGACTGCCTTTGGTAAGTCATTCACACATGGACCGGGAAGGGCTACGGTAGGGTGTCTTCAAGTTCTTCACATGTGGTTCTGCAGAGGCCAGAGGGGGGTTATCAATGCTCCTTTAATGCTGGTAAGTCTCTTTGGATCCTCCCCACAGGTAGGGGCACGGGGTATGAAACTCATGGTGCTGGTCCACAGTCACAGCTTATGCTCTCATGCAACAACTTGGTACCTGCACATGGGCAATGATCCAATCAGTGCAGCAATTGTCTCCTCACACCTTGCTATGGGGATCCAATTTCCAGGATGCCCAACTGGATCTCATGCCCTCCTACTCTCCCTTCTCCCTACCAGGGTACACTGGTCTTGGCAAGCAGACAGGCGCTGGCACTACAGACTCCAAGGGCAGGTAGTCTTAGATTCCCTGGATCATGTCAGCACACGCAGCTGGGAGACTAACAGGCGTTGGCACCCAGTCCTACTCACAAGCAGAAGTCTTACAGAACTCCACCTCCTCTGGCAGCCCAACTGGCTGCTTGACAGTTGACAATTTTGGAGGTCTCGAGCTCCCTTTGGTATAGTCCATTTCCAGACACAACGTGATTTAGATTCTGAGTCTTTGAAATGTATGTTGAAGGTCTGCTTCCTTTTGAAGTGCTCTCTCCTCTGTCCTGCCTTTCCTCCCAGTCACCCAGTCATGCACCCTTTCATTCACCAATAACAGCCACTGACACACCCACAAACTCAACCATACAGCCACTCATTCCTCAATATCATTCACGATTACAGCCACTTACACACCCACTCACTCACCCATACAGATTCTCATACAACCACTCAATTATTCATACACCCACTGACACACCCATTCGCTCACCCATACAAAAACTCACACACTCATTCACTCATGTATACAGTCTCTCACATATCCATTCACTATTCTATATACCACTTACACACCCACTCACTTGCCCATACAGGCACTCCCACGTCAGTTGCACTTAGAAACTTTTAGGAAACACTCACACTCACTGGATGATGTAAGCAGTGAAGTCATCAGTGATGCCATTTGAGATGTCATCAATGATGTCATGAATAATGTCACTGACCATGTCATGAGTGATGTAATATGTGAGGTCATAAGCAGTGTGTTGCAGGGGCGTAAGTTATAGTTATCCCAGCAAACTATAACTGCTAAATTTCTCTGGATTTCACGAGTGAAATGTCAGCCTAACTATAATGTTCCTGACTCTTTTTTTTTCAATGAATTTCTAAGTTAAAAGAAATTCTATTTCCTAAGTATGATGTTCCCAGAACCTTTGTTTTTTTCTGTGAATTTCTAAAGTTTTTACAATTTTATTTCCTAACTATAATGTTCCTGTAACCTCGTGGCTTTTTCAGTGGATTTCAACCTTTATTTTTAACTGTAAATCCTTTTTTTTACATTTTATCTTCTCAAAAGTTCCCTCGTGGATCTGCAAACCAAAAGCACACATCAATGCAAATGAGCATATTTAATATTTCTAGTAAAGCCTTTTGAACTGATCTCACAGTGGGTATAACAGAGTCTAAAGGAGTATATTTTTAGGTGCATAAGTGGATTTGTGACTGGGAGTTACAGTGTCTTTATGGTATATAAATGTGGGTGACAATGTCTGTATAGGTTTGTCAATGGATGTAACAGTTACTGTATGGGTTTGTGAATGGTTGTGACAGAGTCTCTATAGGTTTGTGAATAGGTGTCACAGAGTCTGTATGGAGTTGTGAATGGATGTGACAGTCTCTGTATAGCTTTGCGAATGGGTGTTACAGTGTGTCTATGGTATATGAATGGGTGTGATGCTGTCTGTATGGGATTGTCAAGGGGTGTGACATTGACTATATGGGTTTGTGAATGGGTGTCAGTGTCTGTATGGGTTTGTGAATGGGCGTTAGAGTTTCTGTATGGGTTTGTGAATGGGTGTGAATATGTCTGTATGGGTGTAAGTGTATCTCTGAGAGTCTCTGTATGGGTTTGTGAATTGCTATAACAGTGTCTGTACAATATCTGAATGGGTGTGACAGTGTCGGTATGGATATGTGAATGGGCGTGACAGTATCTCCATCAGTATGTGAATGGGTGTGACAGTCTGTATAGGGTTGTGAATGGATGTGACAGTGTCTGTATGGGTTTGTCAACGGGTGTGACAGTGACTGTTTAGCTACATGAATTAGTGTGGCAGTGTTTGTATGGCTTTGTGAATGGGTATGAAAGTGCCTGTATGGGTTTGTGAATGGGTGTAACAATGTGTCTATCGGTATTTGAGTTGGTGTGACACTGTCTGTTTGGGTTTGAAAATGGGTGTGACAGTGTCTGTATGGGTATGTGAATGGGCATGACAGTATCTCTATCAGTTACCCACTGATCAAGGGGGCTTGGCGGTGCCCTGCTTTGAGCACTACTATCTGTCAGCCCAACTTCAATGGATCACCAGATGCATGGCAGACTGTCAGCATAATGACACAGCTACCACAGGCCCATCTTACACGCTCTCTCAGATCCTGGTGCTCTTTCACCCCGGGACGAGGGTGCGACCCTCTGAACCCCTTTTTCTGAACGTCGCATACAGATGTTACTGTCGAAGCCTCTTCTTAACCCAAGACACAACACCTTATGCCCCTGCCAATGCTCTGGAGGGTATCCCTGCGGGTCGAGCAACACCTACGTCTACCACACTGCAGCACTGCACAATGCGGGTGTACAAACGCTGGGAGATCTCTATCAGGAAGGCTCACCTATTCCGTTTACTACCCTGGTGTCTGGCAAGGGACTCCCGACAGGACAGTTCCTACTTCACTGTTCTCTGATAACTACACTTTCAATGAAATGGGGGGATCTTGCAGTAGAACTGCAAACGCATCCTACAGTGCAATATTTACATGTCATGGGACGAGGTCAACACCTAATGCGGTGGTTTGTGGCTTCATTGCGACAGCACGCAGTGTAAATTTAGCCCAGCTCCGACACAAATGGGAACATGGCTTAGGCTGACAACTCACAGATAAAGACTGGGAGCGAGCTCTGGCTAGCCGGTACAGAGCACTAGAAACGCTAGATTTAGACAAATCCAATTCTATATTGTGCAGAGAGCGTGCCTCACACCAGCCAACGTCAATAGATATTTTCACCGCACTGACTCAGCCTGTCCCAGGTGTGCCACTGTAGATGCGGACTTGGTACACATGCTTTGGGGCTGCACCAAACTGGCTGCGTACTGGGAGGGAGTGGCAAGTATACTCTGTACCTGTACTAAAAGAGAAATACGTTTCGACTGGCCCACGTATTTGCTCCACATGTTCCGTAGGAGGCACAATCCCAAAATCTCCTACAGATTCCTGGACCTAGGCATGGTAGCAGCTAAAAAAATTAATCACTAAAAGGTGGAAAGCACCTGACCCCCCACACATACAGGCATGGAGGTGTTCCACTCTGGCGTGGGTTAGGGTAGAGGGTATAGTGATCTGGCGTGAGGAAAATACCCATATCCACTAATTGGGAGGCAATCCTGATGTCACTGCAACTAGATGCGTATCTGCCTGACCATACCACACATAGCCCTGCCCCGATTGAGTGCCTCTGCGCACCTGACACACACTCTCACGGTCCATTACAGGCACTAGACTCATTGTCTCCCAGCAGCGAATTGACACTCTGGGGTGACCATGTTTCGGTCATCAACCACCATGGCAACATATAAGGGCACAATAAACAACATGCATATGTGCAGCAACTAACAGCTGCAAGACGCTACACCAGCTCTATTCCAAGTTTTGTAACCCGTCTCCCCATGTATTTTTCTCCCCCCTCCTTTATTGAATGCACAATATGCCAGCTGTACCCACCTTTAGCAGAGAATGTTGTAGTACTTACTATGTAGCACTTATTAATAGCGAATACTGTAATGTGATGTATGCGATGTAGCCAGACAATTGTGACATATACAAGCTGACGCATTATCCTAGTTACTGCAAAATCTTTTAAATACGATGCATCATGTATGTACGACATAACAAAAAGAGATATGATCTGTTGCTATGTGTTGTAGCAGTATGTTTTACTAATTGAAGGCTCATTTTTAAAACATGCAAAATCAATAAAGATATATATATAAAAAATGACATTCTCTGAGAATATGAATGGATGTGAGCGTGTCTGTATGGGTTTGTCAATGGGTGTGGCAATATCTGTATGTGTTTAAAAATGGGTGTGACAGTGCCTATATGGATTTGTGAATGGGTGTGACAGAGTCTCCATGGGTATGTGAATGGGTGTGACAGTGTCTGTTTTGGTACGTGAATGGGGTGACAGTGTCTGTATGGGTTTGTGAATGGGTGTGACTGTGTCTGAATGGGTTTGTGAATGGGTATAACAGTGTCTGTATGGGTTTGTGACAATGGGTGTGACAGTGTCTGTTTGGGTGTTTAAATGGGTGTGACAGTGCCTGGTTGGGTATGTGAATTGGTGGGACAATGTCTGTATGGGTTTCTAAATTGGGGTGGCAGTGTCTGAATAGGTTTGTGAATGGCTGTAATAGTGTCTTTGTGGGTATGGGATTGGAGATGACTGAGTCTCGATCGGTATGTGACTAGGTGTGACAGTGTCTGTATGGGTTCCTCAATAGGTGTAACAGTGACTTTACGGGTTTGTGAATGGGTGTCACAGTGTCTCCAAGGGTATGTTAGTGGGTGTCAAAGTGTCTCTATGGGTATGTGACTGGGTGTGACAGTGTCTGTATGGGTTTGTGAATGGGTGTGACCGTCTGTATGGGGTTGTGAATAAGTGGGCCAGTATCTGTATGGGATTCTCCATAGTTGTAACAGTGACTGTATAGGTTTGTGAATGGATGGCACAGAGTCTCTATGGGTTTGTGAATGGGTGTCACAGTGTCTCTATGGGTATGTGAATTGTTGTCAAAGTGTTTCTATGGGCATGTGAATTAAAGTCACAGTAACTGTATGGGTGTAACAATGGGTATGAGAGTGTCTGTATGGGCATGCGAGTGGGCGTAGCAGTATCTGTAAGGGTATGTGAGTAGAAGTGAGAGGAAGAGAAGTTATATATATATATATATATATATATATATATATATATATATATATATATATATATATATATATATATATATATATATATAAAACGAAAACGCCATTCACCATATTTCCTCTCCAAGGGAAGGAATAACGAGAGTAAGCCCAAATTTTTGTGCAATTTTTCCGGTGATTATTTATTCAGTTTTACACCAGCCATCCGCCATAACGCGTTTCACCTCCAAAAACGAGGCTTGATCACATGACGTATGTTGAAACAAACAAGGGTCTTAAGTACTCCCACTAGTGGGCACGGCATATCATACTTGTATTTAAAGTGACAAGTGCCTATCTGTTAAATCCAGTCCGGATTGCGGGCAAGTGCCCATTCATTTCAATCCTAAACACTTCAACATTTCTATTGATGATTGTAACAAAACCTTTCCACTTTAGTGTACACAATTAATTTCATCTGTACAGAAGCCATAAAATCAATCATCTATAAACACATTTCCATATCAGAATATAAAACATTTCCTCTATTTTACAAAAATATATATATATACCTCTCAATATCTATATACAAAAAGCACTACCTTTATATACAGATATAAACATTACAATTCCTCATGTATACATTTGCTGTGGAAATTTGATATTCTACTTTTTTCATCTTGTCTGTCTAGTATATAATAATCCGACTATTTGTATAATGGTTAGTCTTCCATCATTATCCAAAAGGTGGTTTAACCAGATTTTGCAGATACGCCATTAGTTTCCCAATTAATTCATGCTAATGACAGGACCCTTGAAAAGCAGCTGTGAAATGTATAAAATCCAAAAATACTACAAAGTGCTCGTGCTATATGTCCAAAAGGATCTTTAGTTACATTTTCTTTAAGATAAAAGAAAAAAAGAAAAAAGGAAATTCTTCACAGTGTGGACAGAAGTTGCGGATTCCAGAGTATTTTACTAATCCATGTGGTTATGTAATGGTTGTGTAAGGATCAATCTAACACATTAACCAGGGTATACTCAGCCAACCCATCCGTGACATAACCAGAAGCAACCTCCAGTACCCAACTGCAAAACAGGAGAAACGTTCCACAATTTAGTATAGAATATACAATAATGATACAATTAACTACATATTATACTGGCAGGGTTTCATAGTTCTTTTAAACAGGTGTAAAGGTCCTCTCGGTCATTTAATCCTGCCGGACTTTTGGTATTCATTTCCAAGATATATCTTGTTTCCAAAAGGCGTAACTTACCCTCCCTATCCCCTCCCCGCTTTAGTGGCAAGATTGTGTCCACTAAGTAGTATTGAAGCTCGCTAGGGTCACTATTATGCATCGCTTCAAAGTGGCGCGCCACTGGGTAGGATTGGTCCCTGCCAATTATAGCTCTGATATGTTGGAGTATGCGTTTATGCGCCGGGGGGCGCGTGCTGCCTATATAGTTCAGGCGACACGGGCACTGCAACACATAAACCACATACTCCATCTTACATGTTAGTCTTTTAGTGATGGGTATGGGATTTTCCTTGAATGGGCTTATGTAGTGAGTTTTGTTCACTGCATGTTTACAAGCTTTACAAAAAGCACATTTTTTAAAACCCTTACTTAAGGCTTCCCAGGTACCTGACATCGCAGGCTCCAAATTACTGCTGACTAAAGCATCTGCCATTGTAGGTGATTTACGAAAAGTGATCTGAGGTCTTGTTGAGACATCCCCTCCAATTATGGGATCTCCCTTCACTAAATTCCAATTTTTCTGGAAAATCTTTTTGATCTCCAGATGTTGCTGGCAATAAGGAACTATGACCCTGGAATTCACTTTTGAATTATCCAGAGGTATCTCATTTTCCCTGACCTTTATATATATTGTTTCAGCCCGCTAAATTCACAGTGAGGTTGCATGGCAGGCCATGCTGAGCTCAATGAGCAAAACATGGATTTTGTGAACGAATAAAAAAAATAGGAGTAATTTTCATGGCCATAATACATCCTCACTAATCATTGTAAGCCTACCCAAGGGGTCAGAAAACCTCTCACCTGACCCCTTCATTTAATATTCACTCTACTTTTCAAACCCAGCAACTGTTCCCTGGTAAACAAAATGGTGGACGCAACTTTTCTGTGAAGGTGAGGTCAGTCACTCAGGGGGTCGGTAGTGCGCATGAATCCGCAGAGTACCCATCAGTGGATCTATGTGCCAAAATCTAGCGTCCTCTCAAATTAGGTGTAATTCTGGGCAGCGGTTAGGGCTGTAGTCATGTCCATTGGACCTATGGGAGTTAACATGGGGGGAAAAGCATTTTGAGACCGCCTTTTTTTTCTCAGACCCTGCTTGACTGATCACCCCAAAACTTTTCAGACATTGGTTGAAGTACCAGGCAAATTTTCGGAGAAAATGTCATGGAGATTCAAAGTTATAGGCACCTAAAAATCACCTTTTTGATGGAAACTCTGTCCTAACTATAACTACCTACTGGTGACCACCAATAGGTAATATACACATATACATATATGATGGAAAATGGCCCCTCTGCAGGGTCACCCCAACCATTTTGCCTTTTTCCTCCTTTTCTTACCTCGTTTTTTGCTGGCTTTAGTATTCTGAGTACTTTACCACTGCTATACAGTGCTAAAGTACATGTGCTCTCTCTCTAAAATATGGTATTATTGGCTCATACCCAATTAGCATATTTAATTCACATATACGAGTCTAGTAAAGTGCACTACATGTGTCCAGGGCATGTAAATTAAATGCTGCTAATGGGCTTTCAGCACTGATTGTGTCACCCACATAAGTAGCCCTTTAGCGTTGTCTCAGGCCTGCCATTGCAGGGCCGGTGGGTGCAGTTTACTGCACCCTTCACCTCACCTGGGGTCTGAGAGTGTGTAGACATAGGGATCTAATTGAGTTCAGAAAGACATAGAACTATCAAGTGTACCTGCTGTAGGCGGCCATTGTCCATGTTCTATTGACCCAAGCAAGGAAGTCCATCAAGGTATTAATTAGTATACCCTGGCTTTAGGCTGGAGGGGGGTTGTGTTTGAAAATGGCCCTTTTATGCAGTGGTCCATGACCCAGACATATGAGATACTTCTAGACCTACAACTGGACTCTGTCAGAAGAGCTGCTGACTCAACTGGGCTGCTGATCTTGAAGACCAGCGTATCTACTTATTTCCCTACTGCCTGCTGCTCTCTGACTCTGCTGAAGGAAAGCTGGACTCTGCCTTCTTCCAAGTGATCTACAATGCTTGTTGGCTTGCCTCCTGTTGCTTGAGACTCAGGGAAATCAAACTCTCTACCCCTGCTGCTGTGCCTGTTTCACTGGACATGGCCCATCTAATTGCAACATGGATTTCGATGCAATTCCTGTCTGCTTGTAGTAGAACCTGTGCACCGACCTGGGTGTGGGAATCAACATCAGCGCATTGCTTCAGAACCAGCAATTTGTCTCCAGATATTGGTGCATTGGACAGCATATTGCCACTGCTGAAGCTTGGTGAGATCAATGCATCCCCTCGACTGTGTGGCAGAAAAGAGTGCATCACTCTAAGCCTCTTGACTGTGGCACCCACCTCCGGAACTGACTCATCACCTTCATTGAGTGGAGAAGATCGACGCATCTCACTGTTGGAGACCAAGAAAGGTACTTTGTTCACCCTGGCCTGTGTGGATCCTGTACTCGGCCGGTGCTCCATCGCGGTCACCCACACTTTGACTTTGCCCCATTTCAGCGCAGTCAAAAGTAACCTTTTTAGCACTACTTGCTTCTAGACGCTTTACTGCATTTATTTCTCTAAAATGTAATATCTTTTTATCGATTTTTGTCGTTTTGGTCTTAATTCAGTCAGATAAATATGATCTATTTTGCTAAACTGTTGGGGAGTCTTTTTATGATGTTTTCACTGTCTTATTGTATGGGTTATTGAACAAATACTTTACACATTGCCTTCTAAGTTAAACCTACCTGCTATATGCCAAGGTACCAGAGGGTGAGCACAGGATAATTTAGGTTGTGTTCTGAATCACCCTGATTACGATTGTGGTCCTAAGGTGCAACCTCTGCCAACTAGAGACCCAATATCTAACAATATACATATATATATTAATTGAAAAACCACAAGGACGTTATATTTAGGCTCGGATTTCATTCATACAAAACCAGTGAAATTCAGCAGTTAAAATTGGTTGAGCTAACTATAATGTACGCCCTCCCAATACACTGCTTACGACCTCACATATTATGTCACTCATGACATGGTCAGTTACATAGCAGATGACATCTCAAATTACATCACTGATACCATCATCTAGGAATTGTGACTGTTTTATGAAAGTTTATGAGTATTAAACACATATACCAAGGTACTATAAAAGTTCAAATAGTATACTTACTGTTGTACTAATGAGAGATAGTATTTCTAACATACATTATTTGTGTGGCTGTGTGACTGTGTATATCTGTGTGCAAGTGGGTTTCTGAGTGCCTGTATGGGTGTGTGAGTGGTTAAATCGGTATATAAGTTGTTGTGTGAGTAGCTGTGTGGGTGAGTGAGAGCTTGTGTGAATGGCTGTATTGGTGAGAGACTGGGTGTGTCAGTGGCTGTATGGGTAAGTGAGATGCTCTGTCATTGGCTGCATGGATGGGTGAGTTTGGGTATGAGCAGCTGTATTGTAGATTATGTTTTGTGTGAATTGTTGTATGGGTGAGGTAGCGAATATGTGAGTGCTTGGATGGATGAACGAATGGGTATGTAAGTGGTTGTGTGGGTGTGTGAGTGAGTGAGTGAGTGTGTGTGTGTGAGTGCTTGTATGGATGACTGAGTAGCTGTGCGGAGAAGCTACATGAGTGAGTGGATTTATGAGTGGCTGTATAGGTGAATAAGTGGGTGTGTGAGTACTTGTTTGAGTCCGTGAATGGGTTTGTGAGTGGTTGTGTGAGTGGGTGTAATGGAGGTTGTATAGTAATGTGAGTGGGTGTGTGATTGTTTCTGTGGATGATGTCATCCGTGATGTCATCAGTAATGTCACTAGCCATGTCATGAGTGATGTAATATGCGAGGTTACAAGCAGTCTAGTGCAGACGTATAAGTTATAGTTACTTCAGCTAACTATAACTGCTGAATTTCACTGGTTTTGCACGAGTGAAATTTGAGCCTAACTATAGGCTTTTTTCAGTGAATTTTTAAGTTATTTAAAATTCTATTTCTAAACTATCACATCCCTGTAATCTTTGTTTTTTCTGTGAATTTCTAAAGTTATTTTAATTATATTTCCTAATTATAAAAACCATGTAACCTTAGGTTTTTTCAGTGAATTACCAAGGTTTTTTAACTTCTATTTCCTAACTATAAATCCTGTGTAACCTCTGTTTTATTAATGTGAATTTCTATGTTTTTAAAAAATTTTATTTCCTAACTGCAACTACTAACCTTTAATAACAGTGAGTGCGTGAGTGCAGGAATGTCTCAGTAGGTCTGTGAGTGGCTGTGAGAGTGTTTGAGTGGGTCTGTCAGTGGGTGTGTGGGTGTCTGAGGTAGTCTGTGAGTAAATAAATTAGTTTCTGAGTGGGTGGGTGTGAGAGTCTCTGAGTGGGTCTTTGATTGGGTGCATGAGTTTCTGGTGGCTTTGTGAATAGCTGCATGAGTCTCTGAGTAGGTGCATGTGTGGGTGCATGGGTGTCTCAGTGAGTCCGTGAGTGAGTGCATACATGTCTGAGGGGGTCTGTCAGTGGGTTTGTACATTTCTGAGTGGGCCTGTGAGAGGGTGCATGAGTGCCTGAGTGGTGTTATGAGGCACTGCATTAGTGCCTGAGTGGATCTGTGAGTGGGTGCATGAATGTCTGAGTGGGTCTGTAAGTGGATGCATGAGTATCTGAGTGGGTCTGTTAGTGGGCACATGTGTGTCTGAGTGGCTGCATGAAAGTCTGAGTAGGTATGTGAGTGGGTGCATGAGTGTTTGAGTGGTAAACAAAAGGCCTGTCAGTTGTGTCTCCAGAGAGCCATTTGGAATAGTTAGCATTTACATGTGCATTTTAATTAAAAGATCCATGTTAGTGCCCCACTACACCTTAGCTGTGATATTCTACCTATTCGAGCCTTTGAAACAGAAACAGAAACAGGTCAAGGCTGTGTGTCTGACCACCCAACGTCTCGCACAAGTTTCCAGAGAACATCTACAATTTAGATTTAGATTTTAAAAAGTTTGTTCAGGTTGAGGCTAGTAAAGGTGTGGCCGAACCAAAAGAAGCAGGATGAGTAACGTTTTCTGATGCATCACTAGTTTAAAAAGAAAGGGGAGGAGAAGACATACTTTTTTTCAAAAGGGCAAAATATTTTTCCACAGTGTCTTAGGACAAAAGGAGCACGAAGATGGCCCAAATCCAAAGTTTTGTGCACGCAATGTGGAGTGGTGTGGTTCAGCGACCAGGGCAGCTGACTTTGGAGCACAGGGTTCACGGTTCGATCCCTGGCTCCGGCGGCTGCTCAGCTCAGCACCATGTGACTCTAGGCAATAGCTCACTTAATTTCCACGACGGCCCCCAGCGCCTTGAGACCCATAAGGGCGAGTAGTTCGCACTTAACAAATACGGATTTACAATTTACATTTTCACAATGCCATAATGGAGCTCATGTGGTGCCGGAAAGCAACATATCGACCCCTTTACCAACATGGCTCACTGGTTAGAGCAGGCAGACCCTGGAGCAGAGGTCAGACCCAGGACCAGGGTTCAATTCCCGACGCGGCAGGGTCTTGAGCTCAAATGTCCACGGACTCGATAATTCTCGCTTCGGTGCCTGCCCTAATCATGGGTTCTCACTCTGCAACTCTGGGCATTAAGCTTGCTTAATCTCCACAACGGCCCCCCCCGCGGCGGGATGCCTGGCTTTCACCTTGGGGATGCCCTGTAGGGGCTATCTCACAGGGAAAAGCCAGGACGGGTTCCCAAGGCAAGCGCCGAGATGCCTCCGGGTGATTCGAGCGCTATATAAGAACATACAAAAAAAAAAAAAAAAAAACATACAAGGCAAATACAATAAGCAAATCTGAGGGGCATACTCTTCCATTGCAAGGTTCCTCCTGTGACCGCCTTAGGTTCCCCTGTCTAAAAAGAAACACCCAGACAAATTTACAAGACTTGTAATTGCATTCCACCCTAGCATCATTAGCCTAGTGGCAGGCTGGGGCAATTTGCTAATGTGTGCTGATAGAGATCAATCAATATTGCGTCACCCAGAAGGGGTACAATGGGAGGTACTCAAATAAGGGAGGGAGTTGCACCTGTTGATGAATCACATTATATAATAAACTCACAGGGAGGGAAAGTAGCCCAGATTGTATGCGCCTTAGATGAGTTTGCCAGTGAGGCTTGCTAGCTATGTAACCCAGACAGATGCAGCCAGTAGCTGTCTTGGTAAAAACACACAAACACCTTTTTCCCCAGCACCACTGCAGTCCACAGACATGTTAACAACTTTGAATAGATTTAATATATTTTTATGTTTACGATTCATTTTCTAAAATAGATATATACACTTTTGGTGTGGACTATTCACTACGCAATTTTCCTGCTGACTATGATTGCATTGTCTAAGTGTACGAGATACCTGTCTGTGACCCATATTGTTTTCATCCCCAAGGGCCTCGCCATAATGCATTGGGGTCCACACAGACTGTCCTGTGATTTCTGGTTTTAATAAAGCAGGGGCGTATTATCAAGGGCAGTATCGCCGCTTTAGCACACAGCAGCAAATAAAATTGGAGATAGTGCCAGTGATTGTTTAGCTTGTTTTTATAGTGTAGGAGCCTGAAAAATACCTTTCCGTTGCTCTTACATTAGGGGATCAGATTTTTCACAACTTTTGTTTCAATTCAGTTGTGTGGAGGCTACCGATGATGACAAGTGGAGCACACTGGTGAGAACCTATCAGTAGCTCCCTGATGGTTGTTTCCGTGAGGTGCCTCCACCCCCTCACACACTTTTTTGGTGGTGGAGGAGTGAAATTGTGTGAAGTGAGAAATATACACAGGATGTTGTTTGTGGAAGATAGTCGCATAATAGGATTTTAAATGAGGATAGGAGCACCCCAAGCGTACAGCATTGTTTAAGCTGGTACTTGAAGCATTTTCACCAATAAGAGGTGTGGGGATTGCCCAAGATTGTCTATCCTAAAATATAGAGCAGGCTTTTTGTGATGAACAAGATGGGAGCTGGCCAGCCCTCCTTGTTTTTACTCTGAGATAGGGAAGTACAACCTCTTTCACATTTTCAAATGCACATCCCGTACGTTCTGTTTCAGCAAGGCTGTTTTGCTCTGTTCTGAGAAGAAAGAAAACATCCCACTCTGAAACTGCAAGAAGGCACAAAATTAAATCATGTGAAAGCACACAAATGATATTGTACATAAAAAATGGAGTCAGTTAAAACACATAGTCAAAGGTGACCACAATCTCACAATGTAACAATGTATGTAGCATCGTAAGCAGTTCAGGGTCCCATGAGCAAGAGGCGGCAGCAAGTCTCCACCATTGCACTCATCCCCGTAAGGTCTCAGTAGTGCCACGCCGGCTGCAGGCAGGCTGCCCAAGGGCACCTCCGCAGGCCTCGCAGATCCACTCGGGCCTCCTCTGTGAGCTCCAGGGGGCTACACGGTCCCTGTCAGTCGCCCTCGAACTATGATGGCCTCAACAAGAGCGCTGCTCTCCCTTACAGCAATCGTCCTAGTCACTGTCTCACTCTAAAAGTGGTTCACGCCCCAGGTAATTTTGGGAGCAGCATCTCCCACGTATTCTTTGACGGGTGGTCTTCTCCTCTTGTTCCACAGGCCCCATTAGGGCATCAGCAACAGGGGGACATGTGGGGGGTCAGCGCGGCTCAGCTGCTACCAGATACGGGGAGATTAGGCTCTCCTTGGTGGGAGCTAGTACAGGGCACGTCTAACCAGCCATCTTGCTTGGTCACACCCAAGTAATGTTATAGTTGTTATAGTTAGGTGAATTTCTTGTGCGCCCGCCATGCGCCCCTTATGACCTCACATATGAAATAACTCATGACATGTTTTATGGCATAATTTATGACATCACTGATGATATCTCCAATTACATCATTGATGACATTACTGAAGGCATCACTGACGACGTCATCCAATTAGTGTGTTAGTTTGTTTTATAGTTTACATAGTGGCGAGTAACTACCATCATTTGTACAGCATGGGTGCAGCTAATGGGTGTAAGTGTTTCTATAAGACGTGTGCTCATAATGCAACATAGCTTAGTAGAAATATTGAGCATGTTATTAATGTTTGCATTCAAGAGTAACTCTGTGTGCAATTTCCAACAGGAGAAAAATTCTATGTAGTAAATACTTACTTTTGCAAGTAGCTTCAGTTCTTAGAGAGAATTGTGTCAGTAGGATAATTTACACTGAACATGAAAGAGTGTGTGCGCCAGATATTAACCTAAGTATGCATGTTTTGCTTCAGAAGATGGGTTATCTGTAAAGCTTTAACCACACTATGAAGGGTGCAGGTAGTATGATATTTAGCACTTTCAGATTTTGTTTATTTTTGAGCAAATAGTGTTTTAATGACAACTGTTGCATAGAATGTACACTGTTCTTAGTATATTCTTTTGAATACTCTGGGCCTCAATTATGAAAACTGTTGCATCACTTCGACAAAACAACGATGTAATAGTTTTCACTGCGCCCTCCTTTTGACAGGTCGGAGGCACCATATTTAATGTATGGCGCTTCATGTCGCAACGAGTTACAGATACGTCAGTATTTCGGACATATCTGTAGGTGCAAAAGTGACGCATTGCTGGGGTGTGTCTGAAAACATGGGTCGTTCACATGGGGCAAGTCCCATGTGAAAGGGCTTGCATCAGTCTTACACTTGCTGTGAGGCAGGAATAAGGTTTTCATTTAGTGGCATCCTAGAAGTGATGCATTGAAATCTGATAGATTTCACTGCACCACTTCGACAAGGCTTTTTGCGGGGAAACAACCACCCTCCATACATTATACCTGATGCAGGTATAATGTAGCGCAGGGCTTTATAAAGTGACACATCTGCTTAGATGCTTCACTTCCCAAATATGGCACACCATGGTGCATTTTGTACGCTGCCGGCGCATCACAAAAAGTGACGCAACAGCAGTGCAAAAGTCTTGCAATGCCTCATAAATAAGACCCTCTGTCTTGTATTTCTCATGAGAGTTTCATTGTTTGCAAACAGTGTGGTATTATACAAACTCTCCCCATAGAGTGAAACATTGTTTAAAGGACTCGGGCCAGATGTAGGTAGGCATTTACCGGTCCGGTAAATGCAATTTGAGATGTAGGGCCCTGTATTTTACAGAATCGGTAAATTTACCGATCGGTAAATTTACCGATTCTGTAAAATACCGAATCGGTATTTTTACCGATTCGGTAAATTTGATATGTAGGTGGGACTCTTCTGAGTCCCACAAGCATTACAAAATCGGTATTTTACCATCAAATTCTATTTGATGGTAAAATACCGATTCCGGTGTGCATGCACATGTGTGCATGCACACCTGTGCCATATGACAGGCAGACCTGCCCTTAGGGCAGGTATGCCTGCCACATGGCACTAGAACCTGTTTTGGGGGTGCTAGAGGGTGTCAAAGTGACACCCCCTGCACCCTTGTGAAAATCGGTATTTACCGAATCGGTAAATACCGAATCGGTAATGCCCATTCATTCCTATGGGCTTCAAAGCCCATAGGAATGAATGGGCATTACCGGTCGGTATTTACCGAATCGGTAAATACCGACTTTTACCGATTCGGTAAATCAACATCTGGATTTACCTAAATCTTGGAACTTCTATTTTACCGATTCATAAATATCGAATCGGTAAAATTCGGTATTTATGTGTCGGTAAAATAGAATTACCTACATCTGGCCCTCAGTTCTCTACTGATATCAAGTTCACTTCTTAATGTACATTTGGTTTGTGTTAGGGGTTTGGTACAGATAAAAGAGCATTTGTTTTAGAATTGCCATTCACTAGTTGGCTTTCTCTAAACAGTTGTGTACAGATTAAACACCATACTCAATGAGGGTTTGCCATATCTTTGGTTGATTGACATTGTGAACTATGATATGTGTAAACCGGTAGCAATTTATACAGCAATGTGTGGGAAAACAAAGCTTGGATGATGTCATCAGGGATGACATTTGAGAGGTCATTTGAGAGGTCATATGTGAGGTCAGAAGCAATCCGTGACTGATGCGCAAGTTATAGTTAGTGCTGCTAACTATAACTGGTGAATTTCTGTGTTTTTTTCAATTTGTTAACTTTGTCACTGAGAAATTCACCTAACTATAATGTTATAACTTAAACCTTTGATTTTTTTAGTGAAGTTCAGTGAATTTCTAAGTTTGTTAAAAATTGAAAACAGAAATTTGTATTTGACCTAACTATAACATTACTTTAACCTTTTTTTTCTAATGCATTTCTAGATTGTGTTTTTTTAAAGTAAATTCATTCTTTTTGTGAGTGTATTTATGGTAGAATCACTTTATAACATATGTTTTTTTTGAGACATTGCTTTGTAAAAAGAATATTTTTTATTGTAACATAAGATATGGTTCACAGTTTGAATTTCTTTTCTAAAATTTGTGTAACTATTAAACAGATAACTATTCAATAATTCAATAGGAATTGTTTATTTGCTCAGTTATTGTAACTCTGATATCGAGACATGTCACCAGCAATCTTTTTGAGGTGCGATTAATCTTGGGAGAAGCACTCACTGGACACTCACAAGATCGTAAAGTTCTAGATTTCCTTGTCATATATTGTACATGGTTCTTTATCATGTTTTCAGTTATTATTTAATGCTAATCTATAATAGAGTAGTGAATAAAAGATGGTCGGATATTTACTTATTTTTAAATGATGCCACTAAATAGACACTCATGGGAGCCGGATGCACAATCCGCTGTGTGGACTCTGAGGGAGCGTACTTCCTGTTCGCCTCTCTCGAACCACTCATCATACATTTAGGATTAGTTCATTACAGTTTTATACTGCAATTTTTAATAAAATATAACTTTAGTCATGTTGTTTAAGGTAGAAAAATTAATTATGTATTGTTGTCTCAGATGACAGTTGCTCATAGTAGGGTACGGACAGGCACTACCCCGTCCTTCCAGACCTCTTCTCAAATGAAGAGTTTGCGTAGTAGAGTGTATAGAGAGAGACTGACCTCTCTGCTACATCTTCTCTCTCAGATAACAGGTGTACATATTAGGGTGTATACATGGACTGTCCTCGCCTGTCAGACCTGCCTCTGAGATGACTGGTTAGCATAGTGAGATGTGTGCTTAGACTGACTTCTTCTTACAGACCTCTCTCTCAAATGATTGATGTGCATAGTAGGCTTTGTGGAGACTGGTCTCTCCGCTCAAGCCTCGCTATTGGATGACAGTTGTGCATAGTATGGTCTGTCCAGGGACTTTCCTCCTTGCTAGTATCCCTCTCTCTGATAATGGGTGTGGTTAGTAGGGTGTGGGAAGAGAATGTACACTACTCTCCACTCTTCCAATCTGATGGGCTTAAATAGTAGACGCTGATAAGCACCATCTCCAATAATACTCCTTCCTACAGTAGCAAGTGTGTATACTACAATGTATTCAAAGATCACCTACTTCTTTCTACTGTTGTATAGCATTTTAGGACCCCGTGTAATTTTCTCGATTCATGCTCTTATATAGGTATAAATCACCATCTCCTTATATAGGCATAGAAATCATAACAATATTTAGACATAGCTCATGCAGTCCAAATACGGCATGGCTACTTCCACTAGTTCCGAAAATCCACAACGATTTCTTGGAAAACTCGGCTTCAGCAGTTAGGGACTTCTCCTTGCTTGAATATTGATTTGTCCAAGAACTCATGGAGTTTTCAAAGAACTGAGACTCTTTGATGATGTTATTATGTCCACCTTTACGTCAAACTCGGCACCTTCAAGGTATAAATATGCCTACACTTGCCATAGCAAACACGCAGTGGTTTGGAGCAATTCGACTATCTACTTGCCCGATGCATCCTGCTGCAGCAAGTGCCGAAGGAAGCCGACCCGCCAGCAGATGCACTGAGAGAGACACTGTCTTTTCTCTTGCCGAGAAATCCAGCTCCAGTGTTTCCAAGCTCCCCTTGCAGGGTGTTGGGAAATCGAGTCCTGAGACAGAGAGATACCAGACCTCCTTCATTCTAAACCAAGGTAAGGAGCTGATTAGACCCTAAGAGAAATCTTGGATAGATTATTGGCAAAAAAAAAAACAACTTATACTACACCACACTTACTTCTTCCCTCATACTAGACTTCGGTTAGGTACATCGGGGTAGGCATATTTTAGAAGCACCAGTTGAGTACTTTTAGTCTTTATTTATTTATGTACGTATTCTATGGCTTAGAAACCATACACTGCTTTTGCAGTATTACTTTATAATACTATACTTGCTGTACACATTATACTTTACCGCCAGTATTACAATTGTAGCAGTTCATTTCTCCTGCATGAGAAAGAAGACTGTTCAATAAATACTTTTTATTGAAAACGCCCGTCTCTCTATTTCTCTGCACCTCTGGTGAAACAAAGCATGCACGAATGACTGAGTAAAATATCTATCTATTGTTTCCACGACTCTGAAGATCAGTTTTATCTTGGGGAAAGAAAGTTGTGATGTTTATGCGGTTGTCAGAAACAAATCCCTTCTTGTTTATTCGAGAAAGTTTCTAGTGACCTCTGAGCTAGCTGGCACTCACAATTAAGTCTAATATATTCAATAGAGACCTAGTAGACATAAGTCCTACGTCAAATCTATGGGATATATTATTCTAATGCATAGAGCCTATTGAGAATATAAGAACTACACTACATGGCGCCCAACGTTTGGTAAGGCACTAATTTAATGCTAGATACTGGAGTAACTCAGTTGTGCTTTTCACAGAGACACCTTTTTCCCCGTAAAATACTCCAATAGATGTCTGGAGTGGGTTAAAGTATAAAATATCCACCATAACTAAGTAGGCCGACAAATCCTAGGTATTAGTTTTTGGGTTTGTTCAACATTGAGGGATACAGTGTTCCAAAATATTGTGCACCTTATCTTTGTTTCCATGAAACTTGCTCTGCAAGACTTTTCAACAAAATGTCGGATACCGACGAAGAGAACGGTAGATCCACAGGCAATAATACCCGACCGGGTTTAGACGTTACAGGTCTCCAACAAAATGACCCAGGTGCTATAATCATGCAGGGAAATTTAAGGAAAACTATAGCTATAAAGCTTATAGAAAATGGCCTATCACCAAGAGGTGGTAGAGTTATATTTGTCATAGAGGCACATGAATATCGGCAGACAGAGGTATTCTATTCATGGAGTATCTTCCCAGAAGCAAATCCAACAACACATGTGTTCCACTTCTACAAGATAGAGGAACCTCCAGCGGAATAAGCTCCAAGAACATCAGCTCTGGTTTAAAGGCGCCCTACAACATCAAAATCACATTACCAGGCTCGGTCCATTAGGTAGACCAGGAGCAACATGGCCGGTACTAGCCAGCTATACACCACATCCTGCCATTGAACAAATGACAGGTCCAGATTTGTTATTTCAGCTTAAACAATTAATTAAAATACATAGACAATTGGTACAATATGTCATGCGGACTGTAACAGTCCAACCTGCTGTAAGAATTCCACAGCAAATCCCTCATCAGGGGAACAAAAATTAAATTACACCACGGACTATACAAGCGGTCATTGGTAAATTACCCACAAAAAGGGAACAAATTCCATTCTGGTTAGCTAAAAAATTTACTCAGATCGAGGCAGTATTTCCTGATAGTACACCTCGTGAGAAACACAGGATTCTAACAATCTGTTTACCAATGGGGATCGCACCACATCTGGAGGACTGTGACACTTGGGGTACAGTCTTTGCTGCAATCTATACAAAAACACATAGTGTTCCATCAATGGCGGTGATACCAGACGTCCTGAAACAGATTCAAAATGAATACGGGGCAGAGCCTGTTTTAAATCTTGATATGAAATTACTGAAGGATTTCAAGCAGGTCTCAGCTATAATATTAGCTAACATTAAAGGTGAAGAAGCATCAGTGGCAATCCGCCAAAAACTAAAAGAACTTGATGTAACTGAGCAACCATATGAACTTGCCGGAATAATAGAAAAATCCTATGAGCACTAGGTAGAGATAGTTTGGGAGGGAAACCAGTAAAGCCCGAACTGACATAAAATCCTGAAAAAGTTTTTATTAAAAACAATCTCACTACTCCTAAAAAGAAGTGGGAAAATACTAGACAGACACTTCCTAAAGAGAAGCGTTCTCAATCCAGAGGTAGGTCTCCTCAAAAGGAGCCCTCTGAAAAGAGATATAACCTCATAAATAGGGATATTTGAGAAAACCTGATAGATATCAAGATACTGATACATGTTCCTCTCGTACCTTTCAGACTTCCTCGCAGAAATCCGAAAGAAGAGGACGATCAGAACACATGGAAGAAAGCGTGAAGTCCAAAGACGATAAACACGTTCCAAAAATAAGAAAACTCAATTCACCAAAAAGAAGGTAGCAAGTCTTAAAATCAGACATGCCGAGGATCTTGAGGACACAACTCAAGAACGGGGAGTGGGCCCAGACAATGCTGGACAGCGCAGCAGAAGTTACCATAGCTCGCAGGATCCTGAAGGATCATCTGGAGACAGTGGACCTGAATGAGTACATTCAAGTTGAAACTGCCGATACCAGGGTTAGCGTACCCCATAAGTTATATGAAGTAACACTCCGGATAAAGGGGGACATAACTAGAAAAATAAAAGCACTATTTGGGGAAAAGCTATCAAAAGGTTCAATCAATCAATCAAAGACATTTATAGAGCGCACTACATACCCGTAGGGTCTCAAGGCGCTGGGGGTAGGGGGGGTGCCGCTACTGCTCGAAAGCCAGGTCTTCAGCTTCTTCCTGAAGGAGAGGTGGTCTTGGGTCAGGCGTAGGTCGGTCGGGAGGGAGTTCCAGGTCTTGGCGGCCAGGTAGGAGAAGGACCTTCCTCCTGTAGTCGCTCTTCGGATGCGGGGGACGGCGGCGAGGGCGTGGTTGGCTGATCAGAGGTGGCGTTTGGGAGCGTAGAAGTTGATTCGGCTGTTGAGGTAGCTCGGGCCTTGGTCGTGTAGGGCTTTGTGTGCGTGGGTGAGGAGGCGGAAGGTGATTCTTTTGTTGACGGGGAGCCAGTGTAGTTCTCTCAGATGTCCGGAGATGTGGTTGGTTCGTGGGATGTCGAGGATGAGTCTGGCTGAGGCGTTCTGGATCCGCTGGAGTCTCTTCTGGAGCTTGGCGGTGGTACCGGCGTAGAGGGCGTTGCCGTAGTCCAGTCGGCTAGTGACGAGGGCCTGGGTGACGGTCTTCCTGGTCTCGGTGGGGATCCACCAGAAGATCTTCCGTAGCATGCGTAGGATGTTGAAGCACGCCGAGGAGACGTTGTTGACTTGCCTGGTCATGGAGAGGGAGGAGCCCAGGATGAAGCCCAGGTTGCGTGCATGGTCTGTCGGTTTGGGTGCGGTGCCCAGGGCGGGAGGCCACCAGGAGTCGTCCCAGGCGGAGGGTGAAGAGCCCAGGATGAGGACCTCCGTCTTGTCTGAGTTCAGTTTCAGGCGGCTGGTCGTCATCCATACGGCTAGCTCTTTCATCCCTTCGTGCAGGTTGGCTCTGGCGGCGGCGGGGTCGTTGGTCAGGGAGAGGATCAGCTGGGTGTCGTCGGCGTAGGAGATTATGCTGAGGTTGTGTTGGCGTGCGATGGCCGCTAGGGGGCTCATGTAGACGTTGAAGAGGGTGGGGCTGAGCGAGGATCCTTGAGGGACGCCGCAGATGACTTCGGTGGTCTCTGACTTGTACGGTGGTAGGCGGACTCTCTGTGTTCTTCCGTCGAGAAAGGAGATGATCCATTCCAGAGCCTTGTCCTGGATTCCGACGTTGCCGAGGCGCTGTACTAGGGTGCGGTGGCAGACAGTGCCGAATGCCGCGGAGAGGTCTAGGAGGATGAGGGCCGCTGTTTCTCCGTTGTCCATCAGGGCTCGGATGTCATCGGTGGCGGCGATGAGGGCGGTCTCGGTGCTGTGGTTGGCTCGGAAGCCAGACTGTGAGGGGTCGAGGGATCCATTCGTCTCGAGGAAGGCGGCCAGCTGTTTGTTGACGGTCTTCTCGATGACTTTGGCTGGGAACGGGAGGAGCGAGATGGGGCGGTAGTTCTTGAGTTCGGTGGGGTCCGCTGTGGGTTTCTTGAGTAGAGCGCTGAGTTTGGCGTGCTTCCAGCCCTCAGGGAAGGTGGCGGTGTCGAAGGATGAGTTGATGATGTCTCGCAGGTGGGGTGCGATGACAGCGTCGGCCTTGTTGAAGACGTGGTGAGGGCAGGGGTCGGTCGGCGATCCGGAGTGGATGGAGTTCATCGTGCGGATGGTGTCTTCGGTGCTGATCGGGGTCCAGGCGTGGAGGGTGGTGGTGGGGGGTGGTTGTTCGGTCGTGGTGTGCGTTGGTTGGTTGTTGAAACTGTTGTCTATGTCCGCGATCTTGTTGTGGAAGTATGAGGCGAGGGAGTTGCAGAGGTCTTGCGATGGGGTGATGTCGTTGTTTCCTGCGCTGGGGTTGGATAGCTCTTTCACGATGTTGAAGAGTTCCTTGCAGTTGTGTGCGTTGTTGTCCAGCCGGTCCTTGAATGCAGTTTTCTTGGCGGCGCGGATCAGCTGGTGGTGCTTCCGGGTGGCAAGCTTCAAGGTGGTCCTGTTGTTCGGTGTAGGTTCCCTTCTCCAGACTTTCTCGAGGGCTCGGCAGTTCTTCTTGGAGCTCTTGAGTTCGTCGGTGAACCATGGGGCTTTCTTGCTGCCGGGTCTGCTGGGCGGGGTCCTCAGCGGGGCGAGCTCGTCCGCGCAGTTGCTGATCCACTTCGTGAGGTTGTCGGCGGCCTGGCTGGGGTTCGCTGAGCTGGCAGGAGGGTGCTGGCTCAGGGCGGTGGCGAGCTGGTCGGCTGTGATCTTGTTCCAGCTTCTGCGGGCAGCCTGTTGCTGGTGGTGGTGGGTCGTCGTTCTTTTGAAGGTGAAGTGGACGCAGCTGTGGTCCGTCCATTGAAGCTCTGTGGCGTGGCTGAAGTTGATGTCTGTGCTGGATGAGAAGACGGCGTCGAGTGTGTGTCCGGCGAGGTGGGTGGGGGTGGTCACCAGCTGCTTGAGTCCAAGATTGGCGAGGTTGTCGAGCAGGTTGCTGGTGTTGCGGTCGTTGTTGTTCTCCAGGTGGAAGTTGAGGTCCCCCAGGAGGATGTAGTCAGCGGAGGGGAGGGCATGCGGGCTGACGAAGTCGGCGATGTCCTCGCTGAATTGGGTGCGTGGTCCCGGAGGTCGGTAGATCAGGGTGCCTCTGAGGGTGGTCTTCGGGTCGGTGTGGATCTGGAAATGCAGGTGTTCGGCGGTGGTCAGGGTGTTGTCGGTGCTGGTGGTGAGACGGATGGTGTTCCTGTGGATGATGGCGATGCCTCCTCCCATCTGGTTGGCGGTGCGATCCCTCCGGGTGATCTTGTAGCCCTCTGGGATGGCGATGGTGATGTCGGGAGCTGAAGAAGCGTTCATCCAGGTCTCCGTGAGGAAGGCAACGTCAGGAGCAGTGGTGTCGATGAGGTTCCAGAGTTCGATGGCGTGTCTGTGGACGGAGCGGGTGTTGAGCAGGATGCACTTGAGGTGGGTGCTGCTGGTGTTCGACTTGGCGGGTGCTGGTGCGAGGCAGGTCCGGATGCAGGTGAACATGCACGCGTGGCAGCTGAAGGGTCCGTGGGTGCGTCGTGGTGTGGCTCGGTAGCATCCTGGGAGTCGGCCGGTGTTGAGTGCGATGAGGGTGGCGGCGGTGTACGTCAGTCGGGTCGGTCGGGGTCCTCGTGGGCCAGGGGTCCTGGCGCTGGGCGCGATCCGGTCGCGGACGGGCGCAGACGGGCTTACCTTTGGCGCGCCTACGGCGCACCCGCTGCGCGTTCGCACGGTCGCCATTTAAGGCGAAGTGCGAGGGGGGGCGGAGCAGCTGGGAGGCGGGAGCGGGGAGGGTACAGAATGAAGAAAGGGGTGGGGTTTAGCGGCGATGGCGGGAAGCGGGAGCGGGGAGGGAGGAGACGGGGGGAGCAAGGGACAACAGGCAAGCAGGCACAAAAGGGGAAAGAGGTATACAAAATACAATCTACACCAAGTCCAAATACAAACACAATTCGTCAGAAACAGAGGCGCAAGGCAGGAAGGTGAGCACAGACCACGCTGCTCGAGGCAGGGGGCGTGGTCTCGCGGCTGCAGCCGGAGCACAGAGGCCGGCAGATGGGGGGCACACGCAGCAGCTGGTGGCCGTGCGGCGCGGGGGGTGTCCTAGGCTAGGTCACACTCACCTGCGTCGCACGGTCGCCATTTAAGGCCAAGTGCGAGGGGGGGCGGAGCAGCTGGGAGGCGGGAGCGGGGAGGGTACAGAATGAAGAAAGGGGCGGGGTTTAGCGGCGATGGCGGGAAGCGGGAGCGGGGAGGGAGGAGACGGGGGGAGCAAGGGACAACAGGCAAGCAGGCACAAAAGGGGAAAGAGGAATACAAAATACAATCTACACCAAGTACAAATACAAACACAATTCGTCAGAAACAGAGGCGCAAGGCAGGAAGGTGAGCACAGACCACGCTGCTCGAGGCAGGGGGCGTGGTCTCGCGGCGGCAGCCGGTGCACAGAGGCCGGCAGATGGGGGGCACACGCAGCAGCTGGTGGCCGTGCGGCGCGGGGGGTGTCCTAGGCTAGGTCACACTCACCTGCGTCGCACGGTCGCCATTTAAGGCGTTATGACATCCTTCTGGCTGAAAAAGACTGGCCACCTAAATTTGTTAGGTAGTGCCCACATGGCGAAGAGATCATTATGCCAGCCTTCTCCAATTATATTCCTATTAACAAAAAATACACCTATGCCAGAAAATGGGCTGTAGCCCAGGCTCCAGCATTATATAAAAATCATTTGGGATGAGATGAGGACTCTCCTCACCATAAGAGCCAGTTAAAAAATCAACCTCCTGCTCAGAAGCAGTATACAGTTAAACAAGAAGCCAAAAAACAGGTCAGGGAGATCCTAGATCAACTTGAATACCAAGGGGTGATTAAAACATGCACCTCGTCCATGAACAATCCTTTGTTTCCTGTCTCCAAACCAGACAATACATATCGTCTAGTTTTGGACTACAGACATTTAAACTCTTGTTGCAAAACTTTTGCAGTACAAAATGCCCACAGTGCAGCACTGATGAATAACATTATACGCAAAAAATATAAAACTACATTAGATATTTCAAACGGTTTCTTCTGTCAAAATATCGCACCTGAAAGCAGGTTCTTGACCGCATTCTTAATAATGGGGACACAGCGTCACTTCTGTCGTCTCCCCCAGGGATTCAAGAATAGTCCAGGGTTATTTTCAGCCAGAGTAACAGAGTTACTACAAACGTATGATGATGAGGCATTATCTTATGTCGATGACATTTATCTTACAGACGATGATTTGGACAGGCACTTGAACAGGGTGAACTTCATAATACTTAGCTTCGCTTCTGAAGGGTACAATTTCAATTTTAAGGAATCAAGAATTGCCCACCTCAATGTCCTATTCTTAGGATACTAACTTTCAGTGAAGGCAAAAGCCTGGCAGCAAACTTTTAAAGAAATGTGTGCTGCTCCAACCTCCGTTACAGTCAATTCTAGGATTCCTGAATTTCGGAAGAACTTACATTCTAAATTATGCAGAAAGGGTTAAACCTCTCTACAAACTAATCAAACCTGATTTCAAATCAACTAATTGGACTAAAAAAAACACAGAAATTTTGCGTTCAGTGCAAACAGACATGTTAGCAACAACACATTTACAGACACGCGAAAACGTATGCAACCTTGTAATCCAAATCATTCCAGGAAGATGCGGATTCACATACCTAACCTTTAATGAAGGTGAAAAGGTACCAATAGCTTACAAATCACACTTGTACACACAAGCTGAAATGAAATTCACTTCAACAGAAAAAATTCTGACAGCGGTTCAAACTGCAGTAACAAAACAGAGAGCCCTCGCGCAGGGAAAACGCATAAAGGTCGTTACTCCTGTACCTGCCTTAGAGGCAGTGACAAAGGCAAGCATTCCAAATGCAAAAGCTTTACATCCGAGATGGATACAATGGGTTAACTCTCTTGCTGCAACAGACGTTGAATACGTATTTAATCCTTACTTGAAAATTCAAGAATTTCTACAATACGAACAAGAATGTCCTCTGCGCACTGAGATTCTGCCTCTAGAACATTACGGATGTATAATTTATATAGACGGTTCAGCACAGCCCGCAATTGGGGATAAACAAGCTTATAGTGCTGCGAGCGCAATTGTTAAAGGTCGCTGGCGTGATGGTAAATTCAGACCTATGGTAACAAAAACTCAATCTCTCGGAGACTGTACATCTCAGCGAGCTGAACTACAGGCATTCAAGATGGTGCTTGAAAATACCGATCGCGAATTCCCCACACTCATAGTGTGCGATTCGTATTACTGCATCCAGTCTTACAATGATTACTTGCAGAACTGGGTTCAAAACGGTTTCAAAGATGCAAAAGGTGGCACAATCAAGCATAAGTTGCTTTGGGAACAAGTAGTTCTATTACAAAAAGAACTACACAAGACTCGCGTGATCCATACACTGAGTCATCAGCGTGATGGCATTCACGTTGCAGGAAATTCATTGGCTGATGAAGCCGCAAAGGCAGCTGTGCAAATGGCTTCCTTAGCTGCAATCACTCATTCAAAAACAGAAATAGACGGTGAAACAATGCTAGCCGTCAATGCCACAAGCAAAGGCAGCGGTGCAGCGTTACCTCTAAACTATCCACTCGAATATGCATACATAATTGATGCCAACTCCGTTCCTTTTGCTCAAATCCCTGGAGTGGGGGATAGGGTAATTCCAAACAGGAATCGGAGAGGTGCTTCGATTCAAGAAGCACATATGGGAGAGGGTCTGATACATCAAGGGATCTCAAAATCTCTACTAGAATTAAAGGAGATGTACTGGTGGCCAGGGATGAGTGCCCACATTTACGAATTTGGAATTAATTGCCATGTCTGCTACAGAGATCACAGCTTAGAATGCCACCAGATTCCTGAATACAGTGTAGCCAGCCCAGTACAGACACCACTGTTAGATAGCATTAGACTATCCACGCTCAGACGTCCCTATGGACAAAAGCGGTCCCACAACTATTAGGACAAGATTAATTTGGATATGGCCTCAGCGCTCGGCTGAAGCTCGAACTGTTATAAAGATTTACGAGTCTTTATCAGCACATACGCAATCGGCACTCTACATTCTGACCAGGGTCCTGCGTTTAGCTCTCGAGCTTACAAGGAGGCCATACCCGGCTTGGGCGTTGCATTGCGGTTTTCGAGTTCATTCCATCCTGAAGGAAATTCTGTAGTGAAAAGAAAAAAACGTGACATAAAGCCATCTGTAACAGCTAGGGTGTTAGGCTCGGGTGACGGGGTGGGTCAAACATCTAATAAGTGTCCAACATAGTCTTAACTATCTGCCAAGAAATTCCCTGGGTGGAATCACTCCGTATGAAATCCTTTTTGGTACTAGAATGATAGTCGAAGACCTCGATCGTCATACTTCAGTGGTAGAAAAAAAACCTTTGATATCAAAGACCGTTTGGCTGGTTTGCAGGACTTAAATGAAACAAGAAGAAGTCCAAGCAACACCATACAAAAGCCAACAACCACTGAAGAAAAAACACCTGTCCCAGCAAGACCTGTCTGGATTCCAAAGATTGAGGCTCTGGTCAGAGAAAAAATAGCGGACATGAAGGAATTTGGGCCTTCTTACAGAAAACCAGGGGCCTCATTTATGAAAAGTGACGCATCGCTGCGTGAAAACAGCGATGCGTCACTTTTCACTGCGCTCTCCCTGCGACATGATTGATGCGTCATATTTAATGTATGACGCATCATGTCGTAAGGAGTTACAGATACGTCAGTATTTCTGATGTATCTGTAGGCGCAAAAGAGACGCATTGCTGGAGTGTGTCACAAAAGTGACGCAACTCTAGCAATGCTTCCTTTCACATGGGGAAAGCCCCATGTGAAAGGGCTTGCATCAGTCTTACGCCTGCTGTCAGGCAGGCGCAAGATTTTGACGCAACAGCATCCTAAAAGTGACGCAGTGAAATCTCATAGATTTCACTGCATCACTATTACGAGGCTTTTTGCGGGTGAACGCCCCCTCTGCATACATTATACCTGACGCAGGTATAATGTAGCGCAGGGGTTTACAAAGTGACGCATCTGCTTAGATGCGTCACTTTGTAAATAGTGCGCATCAGGAGGCATGTTTTACGCCGCCGATGCATCACAAAAAGTGACACATCGGAGGCGCAAAACTCACGCAAGGCCTCATAAATGAGGCCCCAGGACCTGTACTAGCAATCCACGGATCAAGAACAGTGTTACTGCCGCCCCTTGCTGGAAGAAAGGAGAACCGGTCCGTATCAATTGACCTGGTCAAACCACACCATGTGGCCGATAATAAGTAGCAGGCCCAGTGGACTCCAAAGATGTAGCATACGACCAAATCTTGCTAATATCCAAGAGGTTCCAACTGAAAGACTTATCACCTTTGAAGAATCTGCAGTAAGAAAAGAAGGACTATGCAACAAAGCCATGGAACTTGTGCCTCTTGAAACCCAAATAACAGTTCATAAAGATACTCCTGTCTACAAAGATATAGCCTCTCTGACTATACTAATATGACAAGAGATCAAGCAGCTCCACCGATTTTAAATAATCCGGATGCAATACCAACAATTGACAGAACTGCCTCTGGCTATTTCATTAACTTTGATATGTTTTCTGAGGATCCCAGTGAGCCAGAAACGACGCCATCAAATAAATCTTTCAAAGAAAAAATAACAGAACTCTTTCATCAACTTGCAAATCCATATCTAGTTTCACCGTGGATTGAATTTTGGATTGTATTAGGTGTACTTTTTCTCCTACTTTGGCTCATTCTTGTTTTAAGTTTGGGAAAGCTGATAGATGGAAAATATAGTAAAATGGACACAGCAAGTAAGAACATCAACTTGCTCCTGAAGCCTCACAAATCACCTCACCGTGAACAAAGAGACCTGTCATCAGTAAACATCACAGCCGTTCCTCTACCAGGTGGTATAGCATGGGACAGAACTGATTATGACATTTATGGGCCGGTCGAGCTGTTGAAGATTCCACACCAATTTAAGGTTTCCTTGAGTGACTGTGTTTCACCCAGCACATTTTCTGATGATTGGGACTTTGAGACTGTTAATAACATGATGGCAGACTTAGAAAGGTCAGCAAAATTTGCAAAACATGAATATTTAGAAGGTTCATCAAATTATGAAGAAATGTATTGTTTTAATCATTTTGGTCATCATTATTTGCACAAATCTGCAAACCCTAGAAATGTTTTAACTTATAATCACTAGGAACATTGTCCAACGCCACCAAAGGGTATCTCTAAAACATTTTATCAAAAATGTCCATACTTCTCAGGTTTTAATGTCACAAATCCAGAAACTTTTTACTTTAAAAATGTTAATAAGACAGGCATGAAAAGTATGTTGACTAATACTAAGCACATTTATTCTGCAGCCTTTTATGCTCAATTGTCACATTAGGTTTTGACTTTTGGAAAGACAACATTGAGACAAAAACTGTCTGGGGCACAAAAGACTGGCAGGTGCAGAGTTTAGAGGCCTTATTTAGAGCCTGCATCATCCCAGAACAAATAATGTTTTTAAATGAAACTCTTCAACAGACATCTTGTCTTGGCCTGGCTAAGATAAAAGATTTAAACAAACTGTCCATACCTAAGCCCACACCTGATAGTAATGGAACTACATATGAGGAGGTAGACGTAAACTATATTTTACAAAAGAACAGAACTAATCCTGATTGGAAAAATGGTTAATCTGGCCCACAGACACAAATAACTGTCAAAATAGATTCCTGAACAAAACACAAGGGTTTACAGTAACTAGGCCAGATCCAAGATATGTCCAGAGACAACATACAGGGATAAAAACAACTTACAGTGTAGGAAAACAGTGCCTTGAGTGGCTACAAAAATCCACACTCCCAGATATAAAACAACACTTAACTTTACTTAAAGATGGGGTTGATTTAAGAGACTTCTTACAAGGACCTTGTAAACTACGTCATAAACGTTTCATAGACGCCGGTATATACGCTGCTTATAATGAAGCATGGAAGGTGACGCAAATGGAAACTGCAGGACGAATACGAGAAATTGATCGTATTAATTTAGAGAAAGCTCTCTCTGAAGTTGACAATGGATTAACAACTCTGTCATCCAGAATTTATTCTTTGGACAGCATTGTATCGACTGCCTTAGACATAATGGAACAGGACTTGCTCATGTTACAACATGGCCAGTCTCAATTGTGTTCTATAATGCTGCTGGGCGATACAAAATCTTCGTTCAGGCTATGTGCCTTGGCGTCTAATCAACACCACGTCATTGTTTACTGGATTTAACCTTACATATAAACAAATCTCTTTGGCAAAGAGGGGAGTAGACTATACGGTGCTGGGCATAGAAAAACTGGAAAGATTATCATTAACCATTTCTGAGAAGACAGCAGTTGAATGGATAATACATGGCACCATCACGATACCAGTGACGATTTTCCAGTTTCAGTATTGCTTAAAACACATACCAGCAGGCCTGTATGAAAGGTTGGGTAAAGAGTACATAAACTCGACCTGGGATTTACCATATACACACAAATGTTGGAGTGGGTGAAAGGAAGTATTTCTTAGTGGTAAAAATTGCAAAAACACACTAAGTGGTACACTTTTATGTCAAGGCATTAATTTGCATGGAGCCTGTGATGGTTCTTCGAACAACTTATCATGCCACCTGCAGGGTTCTCTGGCAGCGGTGATAGATCCAATTTTTGGGCAGCTTTCCAGTGGGAGCTACATAATGTTGAATGATCACAGCTGTTGTGGAATGATGCCAGGAATAGCCTATCTCGTTAGTGTGTCAGCCAGGGCCACTTGTTGTATGCATGTATTGTTTCCTAAAACTAAGACAGATGGGGAGTCGCAGCTATGGCCTTCACTGAACATCTCTTCTATACGAATTGATACTTTAAGCAGAATGAAAGCCATTCTTTTACAAAAAACAGTTCCACTGACCTCTTTGAAACTAAAATTTTCAAAAAAATGGAGATACCCATACCAGTTACAACAACCAATTCAATAATTCCACCATCTATATACACATCCACTCATTGATCAACAGTTCTATATAGTCACTCGTACATATACTCACTCGTGATATGTAGTGATACACCTATACATCCTGTTACACACCGACAGTCATCCAAAAGATACTCTCACACATATTCACACATGCAAATAAACTATTGAACATCCATTTATTTGCATATACAGCTATACACACACAACCACCTTACTTCTATGGAAACTTACACATACTTACTCTCTTAAACAATCACTTATAGAAACACATACTTATCTAAACAGGAACTCTTACAATCTCTTTCTCTCACATATACTCACTTATATACATCAATATTCACATATATTAGATTAAAACATATGATACTGATAAAGACACTAGTGAGACAGTCATTCACTCACTAACACACACATATACACACTCTTCCACCCATACAGTCCTGCACATATGCTGTCTTCAAAACACATACAAAGAGAGAGTCAGTCATTCATGCATCTATGTGTTAAGTAATACCCCCACCAAACCATACAAACACTCATACTGATACTAACAAAAACATCTAATAACCCATATACATACACATGTAGCTACTCACCAGCCCATGCAACCACTTATACACAAAGTGAAACACTAATACATATATTTAAATATTTAAACATTACTCTCTAATATATGTATTCACTAAGATACACTTAATAAACCAGTTAACCAATCAATTTTTTTTTTTTAAAACATCCAAGTAATCACTTATTTAAACATGTATTCTTCCATCAATTTTTACATATACATATATAACACATATTTATTTTTTAAAAAGACACACATTCACTGGATAGTGTCATCAGTGATGTCATGAGTGATGTCACTGACCATGTCATGAGTGATGTAAAATGTGACGTCATCAGCAGTGCATTGCACGCGCAAGTTATAGTGAGTCCAACTAACTATAACGTGGGAATTTCATTGGTTTTATGCGAGTAAAATTTCCAGCTAACTATAACTGGTGTCAAACCTATGGTTTTTTCAGTGAATATATATATATACATATAGAGCTGATACTACGCTGTGGTTCCACTGCCACACTTGAAGATCTGCACCCGTTCCGGAGTGCTGAGCGGCCAACGGTGGACGGGAGCCGAACCTTACAAGCCACGTGCTGCACCACTTTGCTAACAAAGAGCAATGTCGCAGGAGTGAAGAGGATGGGAGAAGGCGATCCAGTCGGTTGAGTCGGAGGACGCACAAGTTCTGGCCGTTTAACTTCTTTGTGTTGAATTTCATATCCTAAAGCAAATTGCCTGCATTTCCAGCAAACGCAGGAACGTTTTCCAAGGGGTAATTGACAAACAAAGCGAGTGTTGGTAGAAACTGGTGTTTCTTTTGAAAGTATTACTAAAATGCAATCAGATTAAGCACGCCATGAAGCGGCAGCCGGCATTTTCAAACGCGGCCCAATACAACAAGGGGCTAATAAAGCAAATGTATCAGAAGCGCAATGAACTTTGAAATCAAATTTCATTAAATTGGAGCGTCTGTTTGAACGTGGGATACGTAAGTGGTGGGAGGCCACCTCCTTGCAAAATTACATACAGGTGCAGCGCATACCACGTGGCCTATGTATATACACTATCCCATCTTACGAGAACCCGGACCCCAGACTCTTAGACGAGTGGTCAGCATACACGACGGACGTATCAGAAATATCAGTAGGAATGCTAAAAATGTTAATCAAATTTGCATGGAGTGATCGCGAGAAATGCTTGAAAGAGATAGCAGAACTGGAAACACTTATTATGCAAGATCAAGATGCCAGTGCCATAGAAGAACTCAGAGAGGCAATGAAAGCACACCTTCTGGCGTATGAAGAAAACATAATACAACGTAAACATACTAAATTTAATAGAGACACCCAAGACTATGAGCAGGGCAAAATACTAACTTCCGCCCGAAAATTCGACACAACGCATAGAGCCTTGTGAAGCAATGCCAATCGCAGAACAGTGGAACCGAAAGAAACCTCTGAGTCGGACATCACTATAGATAAAGAACAAGCCAGTGATGACAATGTAGATTCCCGGGCTCAACTCCCTAGCTGCTCCCGTTTTCACGAGGAGTTTCAACTGATGAGACACGCAGTGGAAAAAGACGCAACGCCGAAACACGTCCTGTCCCGCTTTATTTTTTGGTAAAATAAAAAAATCTAATTTACCCCTGGAATTGTGTGCTGTCGTCTTGTTTCGGGATACGAGTTGGGAGCTGATACTTATGTATATATATATATATATGTATATATCCACAACAGTTTCAAGCGCCGGATGCAGCAGACTCGATTCCGCCGCGGCACCGCCAAGAAACAAGAGACCCAAAGATTCCGTGAGTAATTATTTAATCTCTGCAACGGACAGCATAACGTTTCGGCCTTCCAAAGGCCTTGGTCACATGGCGCCACTGAGGGCGGTGGCAGAAATTTAAAGTGCTAGTTCGTTAAAATTGTCCAATCACAGTAGAGATATGCTAGCGGTACAATAAGCGTAGTAAAAATACTACAAATTTAAAGTTTGCATTACTGTGTACCCTTAAAGCATAGAATCACAATATTGGGATTAATCCCTTTAAAACTTGACATTGCACAGGATGATCCTAAGATGGCATGCTATGATGGTTTGTACAAATGCTGATAAATTTTGTATGGCATACGTGTCATGGATCTGCATATTATTTGGATAAGTCCCTGACCACCATATGCCCTGAAATAATTATTTGTCTATCAACAATAATATACATATATACAAAACTGCAAAATCTACATTATATACAAACAACCTGTAAAGATACTTAAGCATGTATGTACATATAGTCTATAATACAAGATTACATGCACAAGAAAACATAAATCAGCGCCAAATGTCACCCACTCAATTAATTCGCTAATACATGTATAATACAATCACATGAAAATTCGCAAATATTTATCCTATGTGATAAAAACTCTACTGGACAACTCAACCATACAAATGAAAAAAGTGCTCGATATTTTTGTGTGTGTGATTGCCATTTCTATATGTCAAGTAGATGTAATATTAGACAGACTGGTCCCAGTCTGACAAACGGACACATATGGTAGCAGGTTCTGCATAAACTAAAACAAAAGTTTCAAATACCAGCAAAAAGTACATATCATATCTACAACAACCAGTTGGTATCACAGTAGGTTATTATCATTGTATGTGCAAATATGTACTATTATAACTGATGGTATTGACGCAGTTTGGCACAGCTTTTAAACCAAATAGCTGCCTCAGAGACAGGTGAAAAAATCTTCTGAGGCATTAAGCCCCTGTGGAGCCTTACTGTCTAACATCAGAATGTATCTGGTTTCCAACTTCCTTAATGCAGCATTCCTGTCGCCTCCCCTTCTCATAGGAGCTATTGAGTCAATGGCATAGTACCTCAACAGGGTACTGTTGCTGTTATGGTACTCCTTGAAGTGTCTAGCCACCGGGTAAGCAGGGTCATTGGTGTTAATAGCCCTTAAGTGTTGGAGAACCCGTTTGTGGACTTGCAGCTTCGAGCTGCCCACGTATCTCAAACCACACGGGCACTCCAACACGTACACCGCAAACTCACTTTTGCAGGTAAGCTTTTTGTTGATCTTGTACGGGACTTCAGAAAACGGGGTAAGGTATTCTGTTCTATTTACCCCATGAGTACATGCCTTACAGGCAGAGCATTTCCTAAAACCTCTACTGCCCCCCAGCCAGTCTTTATTAGTTAGTAGTTCTGGACTAGATTTAACCAGGGCATCTTGTAAGGAGTAGGCCCTTCTGTAAGTGATAGCTGGTTTTCTCGGCATGACTTCGCCAATAACTGGGTCACACTTCACTAGGTCCCAGTATTTATTGACAATCTTTCTTAATGCCCCGTGCTGATTATTGAAAGACCAAATTAGTCTGACCGGTTGCTGCATGGGCAAAACAGTTGGAGCTTGTGATTTTTTGTGAAGTAAGGCAACCTCACGGGGGAAAGCATTGGCCTTACGGACAGCAGCTTCAACAATTCTTTCATTATATCCTCGTGCCAGAAACCTAAGTTTACTGGCCTGTTGTGCTGCAGTGCATTGTACCTCAGTACTGCAAACCCTTCTAATCCTGAGCATCTCCCCATACGGGATGCTCTTGATTAAATGTGGAGGGTGATGACTCTGGGCATGCAGTACCGTGTTCCCCTCCGTGGGCTTTCTAAACAACGCTGTTTCCAAGTGACCATTGTTGACTTCAATAGATACATCTAAGAAAGTTGCATGTTGTTCACTGATATTGGAGGTGAAAGCGAGGTTGTAGTTGTTAATATTCAGCTGAGTAATAAAATGTTCTGCCTCTGTACGTGTGCCTTTCCAGATCATAAAAACATCGTCGATATATCTATACCAGCGCACGATGTGATCTTTGCAAGTAGCTGAGTGCTCACCATGGAGGACCTGTTTCTCCCAGTATCCCATATGAATACAGGCATAACTGGGAGAGAAACAGGCCCCCATGGCGACTCCCCTGATCTGTTGAAAATGTTGTTGGTTAAACATAAAAAAGTTATTGTTCAGGCAAAAACTAATCATAGACAGTAACATCTTATTATGTTCTACCAATTCAATCGCACGTTGACCCAGGTAATAAGAAACAGCCCTCAAACCATCTACATGTAGAATACTTGTATATAACGCCGTAACGTCAAGTGTAATTAACAAGTATTCTGGATCCCATTGTAATTCGTTGATTTTCCTTAAAAAATCACTGGAATCCTGGATGTACGAGGGTAACTTATACACAAAGTACTGTAGAAATGCATCTACATAAATAGTAGTTTTCTCCAACATACCCCCACACGCAGAGATGATGGGCCTGCCGGGGGGTTTTTCTGGGTTTTTATGGACTTTCGGGATCAGGTATAAGACGGGCATGATGGGATGTTCATTCTTGAGATATTTCAATTCATCCATGCTGATGAGGCCCGATGACCTCCACCCCATCAACATAGAATAAAAACTTGTTTGGGACTTCTTTACTACCGCCACATCACAATGTCTGTAGCAGGAGGCGTCATTCAGCTGTAATAATGCTTCCTCCATGTAAAGATCTCTTGCCCATAACACAATATTGCCACCCTTGTCAGATTGACGTACGATGATATGGCCACAACCCTGTATTTTCGTCACCAAATCAGTGTATTTATGGTTGCGTCTGTGTTTGTGCTTGTTGCCCTTCAATGTTCGTTCGAAGAGGCCCTTGATATCCTTGACCACCGCCTCTTGAAAAATGTCAATGTTATCATGCACCATTTGTGGTGTGTATATGGTGTCTTGGTCTAAAGTTCGTCAGACCAGCAACGGGATCACTGGGGTTGGTACTCGGGCTCTGTGACAAAGATTGCTCTAAACGTAATCCCTCCAAGTCTTGTAATAATGGCATGTCATTAGCTGTTAGTGCTACCCTGCTAGGATTATTTATATCAGATCTCACTTCTGCCTTACGGGATTTATTGCTGATAAAATGTTTTTTCAATTTGAGCTTCCGCGTGAATTTGTACAAGTCAATTCGTGTATCAGCATAGTTGAAATTCCTGGGAGGGCAAAAAGACAGTCCCAACGAAAGAGTCTTTAATTCCGTAGGCGTTAATGTCATAGAAGTGAGATTCATCTCAGAGAAATTTTCTTCAGCCTGAACCCCTATTGTTGTTTCTTTTTGTTCCATTGTTTTTTGTAGGCCTTGCGTTTTGGTACGGCGCCTGGCATTGGATTTGCTGCGCTCTCTACGTTTTGTATTTGGGCTTTTTTGGCAGTTTGGCGATCCGCCCTGGGTCGTAGTGTGTCTCGTCTGTCCTGGCTCACACATTGCAATTCCTGTGCCAGGGTGAACCGGGTAAACCCCAACCCAGACCGTGTTCTACTTGCCTCATAATCTGACCCACTATCAATGCTGGAGCTGAGATCTGCATTAGAGGAGCTGGCTGATAAGACTGATGTTTGTCCTTCATTGCTGACTGGGACATTGCGCACAAACGGTGGCTGTGACAATTTTCTGGCGTCGTACTTGCGCGCAAATGTATAAATCCGCCCCTCAAGATAGTCATTTTTGTCACGCTGGAATTTGTACTGTTTCCGTTTAATAATGATATCTTCTTCCTTTTGTACGCGAACAATCATTTCATCTCTCAGTTTTTGACACTCTGAGATGTCTGCTCCCAATCCGTCTATTTCTATAGTCAACTCCTCAATTTGTTTTTGCAACTTGATCCGATCTGATTCCGCATAGCGTACCAAAATTTGAACCAGTCGTTTGGAAGACTCCAAATTGCACTCAGCCCATTCTCTAAGCATTTCTGGGTCAGGATCATCGTAGGTTGGGGCCAGCATTAGTCGAAGTCCCCTAGGAATACGGTCGACTTCCAAATATCTACTTAGGGAGCGATGCTCCCACCACTTAGCCTGTTCCCGTTTCGTTAGTTTTTCAAGTTTTTTAAAATGGTCACGGAGGTTCGGGCCACTTTCTAATATTTTCTGGGCTGAACCTGCCACTTGTGACCCCCCAGCCGGGGAATCATCAAACACGTCGAGGGCAGTCACCTCCCTCCCTCTTCTTGCGCCAGCCGCCATGTTGCTTAAGAAATATTTTCAATACGCAATGATGCGTTACTCACTTTTCGTCGTTAGGTAGTCAAATGCCACTCGCCGACAAACAAGGAATAAACTCCTTCACGGGACGTGTCCCCAGACTTGCCACGTTTTCCAGGGGTTCAAACAGCGCGGTTCTGAGACAGCCATCCCACCACGCCGGATCCGCCTTCAAACCAGCAGTGTACACGGGTATCCCGGGGCTCTTCGCGGTCTCTCCCAAACAGGAGAAACAAACACCTCCGGTGCACCGAAGGTTACAACTTCCTGCCACGTAGCCTCTTGCTGAAGGAGGGGTCTCTCAACGCCGGAGAAGCACACAACCGGCTTACAAATCCACAACAGTTTCAAGCGCCGGATGCAGCAGACTCGATTCCGCCGCGGCACCGCCAAGAAACAAGAGACCCAAAGATTCCGTGAGTAATTATTTAATCTCTGCAACGGACAGCATAACGTTTCGGCCTTCCAAAGGCCTTGGTCACATGGCGCCACTGAGGGCGGTGGCAGAAATTTAAAGTGCTAGTGCATTAAAATTGTCCAATCACAGTAGAGATATGCTAGCGGTACAATAAGCGTAGTAAAAATACTACAAATTTAAAGTTTGCATTACTGTGTACCCTTAAAGCATAGAATCACAATATTGGGATTAATCCCTTTAAAACTTGACATTGCACAGGATGATCCTAAGATGGCATGCTATGATGGTTTGTATAAATGCTGATAAATTTTGTATGGCATACGTGTCATGGATCTGCATATTATTTGGATAAGTCCCTGACCACCATATGCCCTGAAATAATTATTTGTCTATCAACAATAATATACATATATACAAAACTGCAAAATCTACATTATATACAAACAACCTGTAAAGATACTTAAGCATGTATGTACATATAGCCTATAATACAAGATTATATGCACAAGAAAACATAAATCAGCGCCAAATATCACCCACTCAATTAATTCGCTAATACATGTATAATACAATCACATGAAAATTCGCAAATATTTATCCTATGTGATAAAAACTCTACTGGACAACTCAACCATACAAATGAAAAAAGTGCTCGATATTTTTGTGTGTGTGATTGCCATTTCTATATGTCAAGTAGATGTAATATTAGACAGACTGGTCCCAGTCTGACAACCGGACACATATGGTAGCAGGTTCTGCATAAACTAAAACAAAAGTTTCAAATACCAGCAAAAAGTACATATCATATCTACAACAACCAGTTGGTATCACAGTAGGTTATTATCATTGTATGTGCAAATATGTACTATTATAACTGATGGTATTGACGTAGTTTGGCACAGCTTTTAAACCAAATAGCTGCCTCAGAGACGGGTGAAAAAATCTTCTGAGACATTAAGCCCCTGTGGAGCCTTACTGTCTAACATCAGAATGTATCTGGTTTCCAACTTCCTTAATGCAGCATTCCTGTCGCCTCCCCTTCTCATAGGAGCTATTGAGTCAATGGCATAGTACCTCAACAGGGTACTGTTGCTGTTATGGTACTCCTTGAAGTGTCTAGCCACCGGGTAAGCAGGGTCATTGGTGTTAATAGCCCTTAAGTGTTGGAGAACCCGTTTGTGGACTTGCAGCTTCGAGCTGCCTACGTATCTCAAACCACACGGGCACTCCAACACGTACACCGCAAACTCACTTTTGCAGGTAAGCTTTTTGTTGATCTTGTACGGACTTCAGAAAACGGGGTAAGGTATTCTGTTCTATTTACCCCATGAGTACATGCCTTAAAGGCAGAGCATTTCCTAAAACCTCTACTGCCCCCAGCCAGTCTTTATTAGTTAGTAGTTCTGGACTAGATTTAACCAGGGCATCTTGTAAGGAGTAGGCCCTTCTGTAAGTGATAGCTGGTTTTCTCGGCATGACTTCACCAATAACTGGGTCACACTTCACTAGGTCCCAGTATTTATTGACAATCTTTCTTAATGCCCCGTGCTGATTATTGAAAGACCAAATTAGTCTGACCGGTTGCTGCATGGGCAAAACAGTTGGAGCTTGTGATTTTTTGTGAAGTAAGGCAACCTCACGGGGGAAAGCATTGGCCTTACGGACAGCAGCTTCAACAATTCTTTCATTATATCCTCGTGCCAGAAACCTAAGTTTACTGGCCTGTTGTGCTGCAGTGCATTGTACCTCAGTACTGCAAACCCTTCTAATCCTGAGCATCTCCCCATACGGGATGCTCCTGATTAAATGTGGAGGGTGATGACTGTGGGCATGCAGTACCGTGTTCCCCTCCGTGGGTTTTCTAAACAACGCTGTTTCCAAGTGACCATTGTTGACTTCAATAGATACATCTAAGAAAGTTGCATGTTGTTCACTGATATTGGAGGTGAAAGCGAGGTTGTAGTTGTTAATATTCAGCTGAGTAATAAAATGTTCTGCCTCTGTACGTGTGCCTTTCCAGATCATAAAAACATCGTCGATATATCTATACCAGCGCACGATGTGATCTTTGCAAGTAGCTGAGTGCTCACCATGGAGGACCTGTTTCTCCCAGTATCCCATATGAATACAGGCATAACTGGGAGAGAAACAGGCCCCCATGGCGACTCCCCTGATCTGTTGAAAATGTTGTTGGTTAAACATAAAAAAGTTATTGTTCAGGCAAAAACTAATCATAGTCAGTAACATCTTATTATGTTCTACCAATTCCATCGCACGTTGACCCAGGTAATAAGAAACAGCCCTCAAACCATCTACATGTAGAATACTTGTATATAACGCCGTAACGTCAAGTGTAATTAACAAGTATTCTGGATCCCATTGTAATTCGTTGATTTTCCTTAAAAAATCACTGGAATCCTGGATGTACGAGGGTAACTTATACACAAAGTCCTGTAGAAATGCATCTACATAAATAGTAGTTTTCTCCAACAAACCCCCACACGCAGAGATGATGGGCCTGCCGGGGGGGTTTTCTGGGTTTTTATGGACTTTCGGGATCAGGTATAAGACGGGCATGATGGGATGATCATTCTTGAAATATTTCAATTCATCCATGCTGGTGAGGCCCGATGACCTCCACCCCATCAACATAGAATAAAAAGTTGTTTGGGACTTCTTTACTACCGCCACATCACAATGTCTGTAGCAGGAGGCGTCATTCAGCTGTAATAATGCTTCCTCCATGTAAAGATCTCTTGCCCATAACACAATATTGCCCCCCTTGTCAGATTGACGTACGATGATATTGCCACAACCCTGTATTTTCGTCACCAAATCAGTGTATTTATGGTTGCGTCTGTGTTTGTGCTTGTTGCCCTTCAATGTTCGTTCGAAGAGGCCCTTGATATCCTTGACCACCGCCTCTTGAAAAATGTCAATTTTATCATGCACCATTTGTGGTGTGTATGTTGATCTTGGTCTAAAGTTCGTCAGACCAGCAACGGGATCACTGGGGTTGGTACTCGGGCTCTGTGACAAAGATTGCTCTAAACGTAATCCCTCCAAGTCTTGTAATAATGGCATGTCATTAGCTGTTAGTGCTACCCTGCTAGGATTATTTATATCAGATCTCACTTCTGCCTTACGGGATTTATTGCTGATAAAATGTTTTTTCAATTTGAGCTTCCGCATGAATTTGTACAAGTCAATTTGTGTATCAGCATAGTTGAAATTCCTGGGAGGGCAAAAAGACAGTCCCAACGAAAGAGTCTTTAATTCCGTAGGCGTTAATGTCATAGAAGTGAGATTAATCACAGAGAAATTTTCTTCAGCCTGAACCCCTATTGTTGTTTCTTTTTGTTCCATTGTTTTTTGTAGGGCTTGTATGTATGTATTCATTGTTATTTTTTTTATACTGGTTTACTACATTTTTGCAGGCAGGTGTTCACAACACTCTGCAGCGCAGCTCCATGGCGCTTACTGGAGATACCTGTTGGAATAGTTCCCTTTAGGGGACCTCTGGATTGAACAGGAATTAATTCCCCAACTTAAACTGTGCAAACACACCCTGTAGAGTGTTCTAAATTGGGGGATTAAGTTCCCTTGCATACTAGGGGTCCCTGGGGGCCAACTAGTCCACCTGAAACCTCCAGTATGCGCCAGGGGTCTGATTTGCAGAGAGGTGTAATGAGGCCACACCCTTTTTTACACCTCTCTGCAAAGCAGCCCCCGGGCGTGTTTGCAGAGGGGGAACTAATTCCCCTTGCATACTGGGGGTACCTGCGGGCCAACTTGTCCACCATGAGCCTCCAGTATGCGCCAAGGGGCTGCGTTGCTTTGTCCCGGGGGCGGCAGTCCCCGGGGCAGTGTGGGGGCGAATTGGGGACCCCCACACTTCTTTATCACTATGCACCCGTGATTTGGTCCCCCCGGGGACTAATTTTCAAAAAAACAGACCGGGTTTTAAAAAAAATTAATTTGGGCCTTTTTTGTCCTTGTGGGACCACCTGGGCAGGCCTATAACGAAACCGTTATTCACCACATCATCTTTTTCAAAAGAATAACGCGAGTAAGCCCAAGTTTTGTGCCGATTCTTCAGTGATTTATTGTGCAATTACACCAGCCATCTGTCATAACGCGTTTCACCTCCCAAACGAGGCTTGATCACATACATATATACATGTATATATATGTATACATATATGTATAGAGAGACCAATATATCTTAAGGTTCTTCTTCCTTATTTCCAGAAACAACCAGACCAGCTAAAGAGCAGCCATTGCCACCTCTCCACTCCACTTAAATGTCAATACCGACCACCTGCACACAGCACTCTAAATTCCATAACCTAACGTCATGGAGAGAAAATTCTATTCACAAACATCCTGCATAACATGGATAAGCAAGACCCAACTAGTTCTTCTGGAACAGCCTGTCAACATAAAGCATTCTATTGGTGCACATTTTGTTATGCGCAGTGGTTTAAATGGGAAAAAAGAAGTGCGGGTATTTGAGAGGTGGGGAGTAGAGCATGGCTAAGAGGTGAGCATTTAATGAAATACATATTTTCTTAGTATGCATCAGCGGGCTGGTGATCTTGGAATGTGGTGCGGCACAGTATTTAACCTATGTTTAGTGCTTCCTCCCCTATAAATCCTATTAAACAATTGGGCAAACAGCCCACATAGCAGCACATTTCTTTTTATAGATTTGAAGAAAAGGCGCTGGTTCTGAAAGGGAATTTGTTGAATATTCCAGTATTTTCAATATGTCCCTCCAGAGGAGTGCTCCAACTTCACCTGGCCCAAGATAATTGTTTATAAATGGTGGCAGAATGGTGCATATTTAGCACAATTACACACCAAATTGAGTAAAAACGAGTCTGATCTGCAGGGAGTCTCAAGTTGAGACCAAGCACACTCCAAACATTCTCCACAATTTGAAGATTGGGCTACAATCTGCTAGCACTTTATCGGGAAGAATGATTTAATGGGGTTTCTGAGCTAGTTTTGAGGTCCCTTTCACTAAAGAAAGCAACAAACACTACATGGTGCAAAGTCATACTCTTAGAAAGTCCTATATTGACTACTGTTAACTAGTGGTCGCTGGTTGGTCAGTAATTGCTAAATCAACCTGTTTAACCTAGAGCACACACTTTGCTGTTCCAATAATGAGAACTCTTATTTTTAGTTAATGTTCTTTTTTCATTCTATACCAAGAAGCAGGTGATTACAGGTCACAATATTTTAAGTTTTTACATCTGTCTTTTTTTTGCTTTGATTTCGCAAGTCGAACCACTTGTTTTCTAAAATGTGTGATGTGCTTGTGTGATGATTAAAGTGCTTCTAGGCACTCTCATCTTTGACAGTAACTATAAATGTAGTCTCGGTGGGGTGTTGGGGTGCTGTTGTCCTGCATCACGCAGTTTAAGAGAGGGGAGTGATATTGAAACTCGGGTCTTTGTAGCCACAACTGACCACATTTCCTTCTCTACACCGGATGTTTTTGTGTAAGATGCACTTTAAATCCTGCTAACATGTCCAATGTGTATCACAGCATATTCTGATAGTTCTGTGCATAGAAAATGGTTCTTGGTACTTTGCATTGTCCTACATAATGTTCTTCTCGAAGAAGCAATGACAATGATTACTTTTGTAGAATAGTCAACTTACAATTATCACATGATTACTAAAAAATGTTTTGCCATTTTGGGCTGATACATTAATTATAAGGCTTTTCCATTGTGCTCCTGAAGCATACTTTACAAAGAAGCATTTTGAAACCCATTCGCCCTCATAATAATCCGAATAATATCTCTCTTTAGGATCCCAGGTGAAATGAGCAGAAACTGTTCAGGGCCCTTCCATTATTATAACGAAAGGAGATTGCACATAAAAATAGTCAGTCAGGCTACATGATTCTCAGCAATGTGATTCCACTTTTTGGCAGTGAGTAAGTAAAGGAAGATTGTAACTGTAAATTTTGCACTTTTAACATAAATGAAGCGCTGGATTGGCCACTGGCTGAAAGAAGAGTTATTATTTCGTGTAAGTAGCGGGATCCTTTTCAGGGAAAGATGTTCAGGCCACATGTGCATTGCTGTGGTTGTGCTTCAATGGATCACATCTGGATTAAGATTTCAGGCTAGACTTCACCCCACAAAAACAAACAAGCATTAGAAATGCAATCGGGCTCAGATTTATTTGAGTTTGAGCTAATGGCATTGTAAATGCCAATGTATTGTTGCTATGTGTTATGGAGTGTGTTCATGTGGTGTGTGCTGCCAGTGATCTCCTTGTGAGTGTGAGAATATTGCACCGTTACTGCCTGTGATGTCCTTCTTGTGAGTGGGAGAAGCTTGCACCTCAGCTGCCTGTGGTCTCCTTGTGAGTGTAAGAAGCTTGCACAGCTGCTGCCTGTGATGTCCTTCTTGTGAGTGTGAGAAGCTTGCACCGCGGCTGCCTGTGGTCTCCTTGTGAGTGTAAGAAGCTTGCACTGCTGCTGCCTGTGATGTTGTTCTTGTGAGTGTGAGAAGCTTGCACCGCTGCTGCTTGTGACATCCTTCTTGTGAGTGGGAGAAGCTTGCACCTCAGCTGCCTGTGGTCTCCTTGTGAGTGTAAGAAGCTTGCACAGCTGCTGCCTGTGATGTCGTTCTTGTGAATGTGAGAAGCTTGCACCGCTGCTGTTTGTGATGTCCTTTTTGTGAGTGTGAGAAGCTTGCAACTCAGCTGCCTGTGGTCTCCTTGTGAGTGTAAGAAGCTTGCACAGCTGCTGCCTGTGATGTCCTACTCACTACACTACTCTACTCACTACTCACTACTCTGCACTCAGTACTCACTACTCTACTCACTATACTCACTACTCTGCACTCACTACTCACTACTCACTACTCTACTCACTACTCACTACACTACTCACTACACTTCTCACTACTCACTACTCACTACACTACTCAATACTCAATACTCACTACTCACTACTCACTACTCACTACTCACTACTCTGCACTCACTACTCACTACTCTACTCACTACTCACTAATCTGCTGCCTGTGATGTCCTTCTTGTGAGTGTGAGAAGCTTGCACCGCTGCTGCCTGTGGTCTCCTTGTGAGTGTAAGAAGCTTGCACAGCTGCTGCCTGTGATGTCCTTCTTGTGAGTGTGAGAAGCTTGCACCGCTGCTGCCTGTGATGTCCTACTCACTACTCTACTCTACTCACTACTCACTACTCTGCACTCAGTACTCACTACTCTACTCACTATACTCACTACTCTGCACTCACTACTCACTACTCACTACTCACTACTCACTACTCACTACTCTGCACTCACTACTCACTACTCTACTCACTACTCACTAATCTGCTGCCTGTGATGTCCTTCTTGTGAGTGTGAGAAGCTTGCACCGCTGCTGCCTGTGGTCTCCTTGTGAGTGTAAGAAGCTTGCACAGCTGCTGCCTGTGATGTCCTTCTTGTGAGTGTGAGAAGCTTGCACCGCTGCTGCCTGTGGTCTCCTTGTGAATGTAAGAAGCTTGCACTGCTGCTGCCTGTGATGTCGTTCTTGTGAATGTGAGAAGCTTGCACCGCTGCTGTTTGTGATGTCCTTTTTGTGAGTGTGAGAAGCTTGCAACTCAGCTGCCTGTGGTCTCCTTGTGAGTGTAAGAAGCTTGCACAGCTGCTGCCTGTGATGTCCTACTCACTACTCTACTCTACTCACTACTCACTGCTCTGCACTCAGTACTCACTACTCTACTCACTATACTCACTACTCTGCACTCACTACTCACTACTCTACTCACTACTCTACTCACTACTCACTACACTACTCACTACACTTCTCACTACTCACTACTCACTACACTACTCAATACTCAATACTCACTACTCACTACTCACTACTCACTACTCACTACTCTGCACTCACTACTCACTACTCTACTCACTACTCACTAATCTACTCACTAATCTACTCACTAATCTACTCACTACTCTACTCACTACTCACTACTCTACTCACTACTCTACTCACTACTCTACTCACTACTCACCACTCTACTCACTACTCTACTCACTACTCACTACTCACCACTCTACTCACTACTCTACTCACTACTTTACTCACTACTCTACTCACCACTCTACTCACTACTCACTACTCTACTCACTACTTTACTCACTACTCTACTCACTACTCTACTCACTACTCTGCACTCACTACTCTACTCACTACTCTACTCACTACTCACTACTCTACTCACTACTCTACTCACTACTCACTACTCTACTCACTACTCTACTCACTACTCACTACTCTACTCACTACTCTCACTACTCACTACTCTACTCACTACTCTACTCACTACTCTACTCACTACTCACTACTCTACTCACTACTCTACTCACGACTCACTACTCACTACTCTGCACTCTCTACTCTGCACTTTCTACTCACTACTCTACTCACTACTCACTACTCTACTCACTACTCTGCACTCACTACTCACTACTCTACTCACTACTCACTACTCTACTCACTACTCTACTCACTATTCTACTCACTACTCACTACTCTGCACTCTCTACTCTGCACTCTCTACTCACTACTCTACTCACTACTCACTACTCTACTCACTACTCTGCACTCACTACTCACTACTCTACTCACTACTCTACTCTCTACTCACTACTCTGCACTCACTACTCTACTCACTACTCTACTCACTACTCCACACTCACTACTCACTACTCTACTCACTACTCACTACTCTGCACTCACTACTCTGTCTGGGTTAAGGGAGACCCTCGAGGCCCTGGTGTCACTGCACCTGCTGCACCCTCACAGCCACTGGTAGTAAAATACAGCACTGTCTGGATTAAGTGAGACCCTCTGGGCCCCGGTGTCACTGCACCTGCTGCTGCCTGTGATGTCCTACTCACTACTCTACTCTACTCACTACTCACTACTCTGCACTCAGTACTCACTACTCTACTCACTATACTCACTACTCTGCACTCACTACTCACTACTCTACTCACTACTCTACTCACTACTCTACTCACTACTCACTACTCTACTCACTATTCTACTCACTACTCTACTCACTACTCCACTCACTACTCTACTCACTACTCTGCACTCACTACTCACTACTCTACTCACTACTCTACTCACGACTCACTACTCACTACTCTGCACTCTCTACTCTGCACTTTCTACTCACTACTCTACTCACTACTCACTACTCTACTCACTACTCTGCACTCACTACTCACTACTCTACTCACTACTCACTACTCTACTCACTACTCTACTCACTATTCTACTCACTACTCACTACTCTGCACTCTCTACTCTGCACTCTCTACTCACTACTCTACTCACTACTCACTACTCTACTCACTACTCTGCACTCACTACTCACTACTCTACTCACTACTCTACTCTCTACTCACTACTCTACTCACTACTCTACTCACTACTCTGCACTCACTACTCTACTCACTACTCTACTCACTACTCTACTCACTACTCTACTCACTATACTCACTACTCTGCACTCTCTACTCACTACTCTACTCACTACTCTACTCACTACTCACTATTACACTCACTACTCACTACTCTACTCACTACTCTACTCACTACTCACTACTCTACTCACTACTCACTACTCTACTCACTACTCACTACTCTACTCACTACTCTGCACTCACTACTCACCACTCTACTCACTACTCAACTCACTACTCACTACTCTGCACTCACTACTCTACTCACTACTCTACTCACTACTCCACACTCACTACTCACTACTCTACTCACTACTCACTACTCTGCACTCACTACTCTGTCTGGGTTAAGGGAGACCCTCGAGGCCCTGGTGTCACTGCACCTGCTGCACCCTCACAGCCACTGGTAGTAAAATACAGCACTGTCTGGATTAAGTGAGACCCTCTGGGCCCCGGTGTCACTGCACCTGCTGCACCCCTGGACATCTCTGTTAAACTCTAACATATTGAAGGGAGGAGAAAACAGCAACGGAAATCACTCCTCGCAGAGAAGAGGCAAATGCGCACTTTTATTTTAGAAGACACGCGGATTGGCGAGGCAAGGGTGCTTGTTTAATTAGGAGATCCCCAAAGTCTAGGTTCACTTCTTAAATCGTATCAATTCCATTTTCAGGTTTGTCACTTGAAGTCTAGCCTTGCATACTTGAGTCCCTTTGTGAGCGCAATTTCAAATGATTCATGTGCCCCTATGTCTGCTAAACTCATGCATCTTCTGGGTCCCAGCAAAGCTTCAGTGCCTTCTGTTGAAGGAAAAGAAGCATCTGCCTGCCTGGCGTAGCTCTCTAAGCATGATAGACTGTTCTCTGCCATGGCAGTGAAGTCCATTCCTCCAATGAGCTGGCGGTGCAGACTTTAACTAAAGCCCCAATTGAGTAGAAGTATTGCATGACAAACAAAATATAAAGAAATAAAATCAATATAATATAAAAATCAGTGACGGCCTCTGTTTGTTAAAGTTGCTGTTCTCAGACATGCTCTTGCTCACCCGAACCCTCCGAAAAACATCTGCCTGGGAGCTCTGGTAGCTCTAACACGTTTTGCTAATGGAAGTTATAAAAAATGCCTTGCAGGAACTGAGTTAGTTTTACGTTCGGCTGAAGGTGTAAGCGAGATGTATGAATCACCTGACGAATGAACCTAAACATGTCAAATATCCCGGGTGCCATGGTAGCCAGGCACCGATGTAAACACTGACGAGCATATGGTCCCGCTCAGGAGGGGAGAAGTCCGGCCTTGAATGAGACAGCGGCTACTGCGCGAGCAGCCTTGGGCTACATGCACTCAGTTGAAATGTTTATTTATTCTTCTTAATGAAAAGGGGTAAAAGGCAGGCCGAGGCTGTCCTCTATATTGTACACTTACTTAAGTAATTAATGCACGTTCATACATCATATATTTGTGTAATGTTGCACACCTGGGCTTTTTCTTAACCTCCAGTCTTGTGACATTCGCTACAATGGAGCAAAACAATGTTTAAACATTGAATTTATAATAGAAACTGCTGTCAAGTAACGATAACAAGTGAGGAGTCCTGTCCATTTTAAATGTTACTAGTAATAAGTATGGCATAACACAGACGTTTCTTAAGCCTAAGTGTGTGCTAGTGATAAATTAATGTGGGAGAACAATAAGGTAACGATTTCCAAAGGCACTCGTTATACGCATTGTAACTTTTCTACGCTATTTTTTCAGCATCAACCACTCGAGCACGAACCTCTCCAAAAAGACAAAACAGCTCCCAGTTATAAAGCGCATGCTACCTGGATATTCGGAAAGAGCCTTCACTTGCCCCTCTGTTTTTGTGGCACTGTTCAATTCCTCATCCTTTCCAGGCTGGACAGTGCTAATACCATTCTGAATGATTTTCCTGCTTGCCTGCTCCATTTATGCGAGGTATCTTAAAAAGTACTGTGACTGCCCTTGAAGCTACAGGAAACTTCTTTCAATTATCTCCGCCGTGAACGCGGCACTCTGACAGCTCCTAATTAAAATGAATGGACTGCAGTGCGCGAAAGGTACATCTTACACGCGCGCATGATACATCCAATGCAATAGTGAACGCGCACCCACCATCTGTATTGCATTACACGGGCACTCTGACAGCTCCTAATTAAGATTAATAAGTCTGCCGTGCGCGTAACCACAGACAATATGCCATGCAACTGAAATAAATGACGGACGAAAAGTAAATATAGCCTATCACGTCAAGACTACTAAATAGACAGCACAGCGAAGACGAATCACTAGGCAGATGCCATAAAAAACGCGGCGCGCACTAAGGAATGTGCCAGCCAGGACCCCTTTCAGAATTCTTTTTTTTTCGAATACATAAGAGCTCGGAAGCTCCGCCCCCACTTCGTGGTGACATAGGCCCGAGCCCTAAAAAACAAGTATCTACTGGGCACGAATGATAACCTTTCAATAGTATGCACTTAGGTTGTAGTGAGTGTGCAACATTGCTTTTTTTTTCCAGTTTAACCCCTTCACCCCTGGGCTAATTCCCCCGCGGCGCTGGGGGGAGGGGGAGCGTGCAGCGCCATAGTGCTTGTGACGAGTTCAGCTCGTCACGCTGCACGGTGGCGCTGTGCTCATGACGAGCTGAGCTCGTCATGACCGCAACCATTTCCGTGGAACGCTCAGCACAGCAGGGGAATTCTCCCCGCGTGTAAGCGCCGCACGGGTCATGAAGAGCTCAGCTCGTCATCAGCACAGCGCAACCGTGCCGAGCACGAGAGGGGTTAAGGCTGCAAACATGTTCTTACTCTGTGCGAATGTTATTCATAAGAAAATTATTCCCTTATTGTCCTTGGTTGATCCGTGTCAGCTAGTTTTCAGACACTGACATAAAAAGTGTGTATTTACTTGCAGGGTCTGGGGGAGGGGGGTCGTAGTAGTCGTTGCAGGAGGGTTTTCTCAAAGTTTCATTGTTATTATTTTACCGAGGGGGTTGGGGCAGACGCACTCACACATGCATAAACAACACACACAGCCCCTTGAGACCCTGGCGGGTGAGTAGCCGCACTATATAAGCCTTGATTGTGTGATTGACACAAAAACAAAACACAAACACACAAAAGACACTCGCACACAAACCAATTCAGATATATTTTTAGGCCTCGCCTGAGCCAGCACATGCGTTGATCTGGTGAGACTTTTAGTTAGTGGGCTTCAAAAACCTGACCACACACTTTTTGTGTGGCCTACAGCGTGCGGTTACGCGCAAAGGCGCCATCTGGCTTTCCTCCATCATGGCTCATTAAGCACATCGCTCTTTCACAGCCGCGCTTGCTTTCCGCATGCCCCTGCTTACTGTTTTTGGAACTGAGCAGATATGTAAGGTTTTAGCCGGGTGAGCGTTTCAAAGATGCTGGCAGCATTCGCCACAGTAGTCCTGGGTATCAGGTTTGATCTGGGAGTGCATGCTGCTGCTTGTGAAGCCATTCGGATCCCGATGTGCAGGAACATGCCATGGAACATCACCCGGATGCCCAGCCACCTGCATCACAGCACGCAGGAGAACGCCATCCTGGCTATTGAGCAGTACGAAGAGCTGGTGAACATCAACTGCAGCCCAGTGCTCGGTTTCTTCCTCTGTGCAATGTATTCACCCATCTGGACCCTGGAGTTCCTACACAACCCCATCAAGCCCTGTAAATCCTTGTGCCAGAGGGCAAGGGATGGGTGTGAGCCCCTCATGAAAAGAAACAACCATGTGTGGCCTGAGAGCTTGGCTTGTGATGATCTACCGGTGTATGACCGGAGTGTATGCATATCACTGAAAGCCATAGTGACTGACCTCCCGGAAGGTAAGTGAACGCAAAGAGTGTTCATCAGTAGGTATTATGTATTATAAGGGGCATGTGATGGCGCTCTGTACAGGTGTAATAGTTTTTATACTTAATTACAGTCAGTAGAATAAGAATTGTTTCTGCATAAGTCATTCATATGTATAAGGAGTGTACTTCAAGGAGCTGCACTATTTCAATGCAAAACGAGTTCCATAAAAAAGCACAGTTACTCCTCAAAGTCTAAATACAAACAGATCAAAATGTCTAAAGAACCCAAGGATGTGCCGATTTATTTTTTAGTTGTTTCGGAAATCTCACACAAGTACATTCAAGTGAGGGAGGTTAATATAAAGAGGTAGCCCAAAAATTGACTTTTTCCGATGATAAATTAAGCAATAGCTATTTGAGAATCTCCAACAGGGCCGGACTGACTACCGGGCGTTTTGGAATGCTGCCGAGCTGGGGGCTGATTCACTGCTGTGAGGGCTGAATTTGTTGATGGAGACCTGCGGGTGCTTTGAAATAAATAAAGCAAAACGAATTTTGTTCAACACACGCAGGTCCCCATCAATCAAATCAGCCCCCAGCTCAGCAGCATTCCAAAACGCCCGGTAGCCAGTCCAGCCCTGATCTCCAACATGCATATTTCTGCCACCTGTTCTTCTGATAGAGCGCAGGCTCCCCTGCTCAGTTTACCATACTCACCTGGGCCCATAAACTATATACACTTTAAACAGGTACACCTACACTCAATAAATTTTGAATTTACCATTCAGGATCTATATCATTTGTCTTACCAATCCAAGTCATCGATAGCTAAAGTCCTAAAAGATCAAGGGAGTTAGCAAGAAAACAAGTAGTAAAATAACATTTAGCATTTCATAAATAACCACAAACTTAGGAAAAGTTTAAGTTCTTTTATCTAAGGAAAATCTTTAAATTGTTTGAAACCATGAAATCAATAATTTCTTGTTCTATTTAGAATGAAGACGATTAAAACAACATATGCAATAATATGGAAAGAAAATATCATTAACCCCTCCCATGCTCATGACAAGCTCAGCTCGTAGTAAGCCACAGTTCCCGTGTGCTCATGACGAGCTGAGCTTGTCATGACTGTTAGAACGCTCACACGCGGGGCTAATTCCCCTGCTGTGCGAGCGTTCTACAGAAACGGGTGTGGTCCGTGGCTCATTACGAGCTGAGCTCGTCACGAGCACAGGGGCGCTGTGCTGGGGGTGGGAGGCACGCACAGCGCCCCTGTGCTCGTGATGAGCTCAGCCAAAATGCAGGTGCCAGCAGGAAAGAACAGGTGCAGACCAGAATCAGGACAGGTTATGGACCAAATTGGATCAGGACAGAACTGCCACAGGATAAGACCGGCACCCACAGCTAAAGTGCAACGCCAGCATTACACCCTTCTCTGCAGCTAACAGCCGAACCCTGATTGGGTCATTGAACTCCTCTCCAGAACCCCGATTGGGTTATTGAACCTTCTGACAGAGTGCTCCGCCTGCACCTCTGCTCTCGATCACCTATTGAGTGCGTTGGGTCAGTGACAGGTCAGCTATTCGGACAAGTCGGACAATCTATCTAGCTAAGCCTACCCTAGTTATACTATTTTCCAGGTCAGTGTACCACCCCCAAATGTTGCAAATGTGTGAATCCCACAATTTTATTGGACAAAGGACGAGGAGTAGTCATCACACCATATTGATATGAGGTAACTTGTCAATCATGTATTTAAATGTTCCCTCCAATAAATGTATCTTCCCATGTACTTTTTATTCCGCCCCATAGTGAATGTAACAATAAGACATTTAAACAATTTATTTAATTCATCTTTCTCTGGCAGGGTGAGGAGTTCACTCTTCTCATAGTTTTTTTCAATCCATGTCAGATTTGGCACTGTTTCAATGCCACAGCTTCAGCGGCTTGGGGTTTCTTTCGCACAGGCGCAGTTTCTCCAAGATGGAGTTCAGAGGTACATTTAGGCCCAAATATGATACATGCAAGAATAGAAAAGAAACAGTTTTAGAGACACATAATAAAATGAATGCACTGTATACCACTTCTTTCTACTCTATTCCCATTATGTTATTTAAACTATTGCATTATAGGTTAGGCAGAAGGAACAGCTTTGCAAAGCAGCGATGCAAGCTTCCGGCACGTTAGGACGCAGAACAGCCATCTCAGTTCTAGTGCGCAGAAGCAAAAGTTTCCCACCAAGCGAAATAACACGTCATGTCACGTGAGTGTAACAGACGCATGCGCAGTAGAAAATCCTGCGTAACAGCAGCCATTTTAATGCAAGTGGATTATAGTTAGTAAAAGCACATTGACAAGCTTCCCCTAGATACCTAATATGTCGTGTAATGCAATATTAATATGACGAAACATGTTAGTTAGTACATTAATATTATTTTCGAGAAGGGGTTAAATACAAACAAGTCACTTTACGTGTGCAACCTTGCTCCATCACTTCGGCAGTAAAAAAAAAAGTGTATTTTCCAGCCAAGCATTAGTTCTAAAGTGCAGCGTCAAACTATATACTTGCAAAAATCGTTTTGTGCCACAGCAGGTAAGCTGCACACCTGAATCAAAGTGACATGCTGACTTACTACCACATGAACGTTTATGGTAACAGGGCAGTTGTTTATATTTTGTAACCTGCTTTGCTTGCATCCTATTTCTTAACACACACTAGCTTGTTACACAAGGGCACAAAGAGATAAAGTGACAACCACAGCGGTCAATGCAAGATTTATTGCAGAAACTGCTGAATTCAACCATGCCAGCTTACGGCTCCAGTCTCTGATGGGCCCAATTTTAATGAGATACCATTGCATTTTCAATACACTGTGGGACATATCATTACTGTAATGCACTTAAATTATTCCAATGAAATGAGTACAACTAAATTGTATCAGGGCCGGTTTTGATTGATTTTCATGCACTTTCCCTTTTGATGTCAATTTGCTATACCCCTTTAAATATTGACGAGTTGCAGGTTTGTGTTTTAGATGCGAAGGTTTCGAATTTCACCGACGAACTGATGGTCCTAGAGGGACCCCATGACAGTGACTGCAAGAGCGCAAATCCCGGTAAATCCAAACCACATGCCCGCTCGTGGTAGCGCCATGCGTGTGCTCACACCTGCACATGCTGACCTCAGGAGAAAGTCTGACAGTCTCTTTTCTTTTTCATTCCCTGATCGGTGCAGATGTAAAAAGAAAAAACCTTCGCTAACAACCTACCTGGCAAGAAACTACAATTATGGTAAGTGATCACCTTTTCAGATAATCTCATGTTTCAGCGTTTAAAGGAATGCTTTTTTACCGTTTTTGAAGGTGAGATTTTGGGACTCTCCCTCAAGAATCGTAGGGACAGGAACATTATACCTACTCTGTTGTGGGGTGAGAGAGAATACAGTTCACGAGTTCATGGGCTGCACACAGCTGAGTACTTAACATGTCTCAGGTTCATAAACCGTGAGAGCCAATGAGCCTCTCACTGTTCTGAGATCGATTAGTCATTACTACTTTGTTGGATGTTAGTAGCATAGGTAATTTATTGTGTAATTTGCATACGGGATTCCAAAATCTGGGTAACCTCATGGTGTCAGATTTAAATGCCCGTAGAGATATTACAGCCTTTTATCCTAGTGATGTCGATAGCAATTCAAAACGAGAGCAAAAATGAACGGGCCAGTGAATATCAGATATGTGCAAAGTAAGACTTAACTGCTGCAATGACTAAGGAAACTGTGACAGCGCTAATCTATGCCAGGTGCTAGATACCATGGGGCAGATTTACAAGCCCCTTGCGCCACTTTTGCATAATTTTTAACATGGGAAAAGTGAAGCCAAAGTGGCGCAAGGGGCTCGTAAATCTGCCCCCATATGTTCATGTGCCACATAGTGCATGTATTGCTGAAGCTTTCCAATCCATATTGTTATTGCTTACATTTCCTACTTTGTTTCAATTTTTAATATAACCTAGACATGACCATTCTCTGTACTGCATGAGTGAGTAGATGATCAAAGCTTTTACGTGAAGTAAATCTCCCTGAGGCTTGAACTCCTGGATATAGATAAAATATGTAAGCACCAGAATGATTTGCGCCTCTCCTTCTGCCTACTCCTAACAAGATATCCCAAATTCCTCTTCTGGAAAAGAGGATGGCAGTAGTATCACTTGGTTGACCACACGAGCTGAAAAAACAATTAGGCTGTGATATGAATGCTTGGTTATGTTCAAATGTGTGTACTTAATGATTGCCCATCAAGGGAAAATTAATATATCACGTCAAACTTAAATACATTCATTTTTCTAGCAGAGCTCTCATTAAAACATATATGAGGTAAATCTTGTCGCTGTGGTTTCAATTTTAAATTTCAAATGGAACTTTTGAGGACAAAGCATTTGAGGACAAAGCATCTGTTGACAATAGACTTACCACCTGTGGGTTTTTGGGCACATGCCCATGTTAAATATTTGTAATGCTGTGCTACAGCCAAATGTTATGTAACACAGAAGTTAATAAGGCACTGATTTTTATTTCCTGAACTATACTGAACATTTGGATGCACTGCTGATTGTTGAATAATGTAGAATATAGGGGTGGCCCTCCAAGAGGTGGATTAACTCATACCGGATTTGTAAACATGTCTCCAAGATTGTATGTCATTGTGCTTATCTACAGATGATTGTCCATAGGGCATAAGTGAAGGTGTTTTATTAGAGGCAAATGCATACCTGTCACTCAACCGCTTCACTTACAATTGCAGATCATATTAAGCGTTTAGGATGTGATCCTGTTAAGATGTATAGTGTACAAACTCCTTTTTGGAGAGTATTCCAGGTTTAACAAGCATTTGCACTGCAATAGGTCTTGCATTTACGCAAGTTTAAGCTATTGACATTGCAAATAACAATGCCTTTTATTTTTGTTTTGGTTTTTAAAACATAAATTAAAGGCATTGTTATTTACAATGCCAATAGCATAAACTCGTGTAAATGCAAGACCTATTGCATTGCAAATGCTTGTTTTTAATAGTATTTGCGTCCCTTGGAATCCCTCTTCAAGCCGGCTGCCTGCATTGAGTTAAGCACCACCTGGCAGTCTTCGAGGCATTAACTCCTAACTTTAGGACTCCTAAATGCCTTCTGCGAACACTGAAAGTCTTAAAGTTAGGATTTTTCTCAGTCTAGGAGTAGTAAAGTTCGGACTTCTAACTTTAGGACTCCTAAATGCCTTCTGTGAATACCGAAAGTCTTAAAATTAGGATATTTCTCAGTTTAGGAGTAGTAAAGTTAGGACTCCTAACTTTAGGACTCCTAAACTGAGAAAAATCCTAACTTTAAGACTTTAACGTATTCACAGAAGGCATTTAGGAGTCCTAAAGTTAGGACTCCTAACTTCTCTGAATACCGAAATGAGTAAGTGCCTTCTGTGAATACCAAAATGAGTAAGTGCCTTCTGTGAATACCAAAATGGTAGTAAGTCTGGCAATTAACCTAATGCATTTAGGCGTAGGGGCGAGCGTTGGCTGCTGGGTCAGAGGAGGAACCGGAGCTGCTGAGACAGGAGAGGAGAACCGAAGTAGCGGGTGGAGACACGACTCTGATAAGCGTGGCTCAAATCCACCCGAGTGACTTACCGCACTCACCTATGGTTACCAAATAATAAGTCAGCCGGACCACGGAGAAGAATAAAGAAGCAATTTTATTAGGCCACAAACTCCCATATGAGAGGGCCCCGTCCGACCTCACCCCTAAGAGTGCGCCGAGAGGACTGACCCATCTCATCACAGCAATACATTATAACATGGTGCAGCAGAATAAAACACGCCCATACTGGAAAAATACTGGACCCCAGAGAGGGCGAACAATGGTCTCATACAAGAGGCATCCACACCTGCAGTAGCAACATTTGTTATCTATCCCCAAGGCCACGGAGCCGAGCCTCAGCATCTCCAGCACATGAGAACAGTTTGATAAGGGGTTTTGCTATTAGTTTCGGTCACAGTAAGCCAAGAAACAAAACTGCTGACATATGGAATATTCCTATTCCTACGGGAGGGGGTGAGTAAGTGCGACTCGCACACAGAAAGGAACGCTCCAAAATGGTGGCACACAGGCTAAGCTAAGGAAACTGCAAATAATGTCTTTTTTTTTTTTTTTTTTTTTATCCTCATATTGCGAAATTCTATGTGTATGGAAACTTTGGTTTCTACCTCTGAAACTTTTTTGTACCGTCACTGCCCATTTCCCTCTTGTCATGAGAGTTTTCCCTTTCCGTGTTTAATCAGAGGAGACCCCTTGCCATTACATATTCACAAGTCTGTAATCAAAGGGAGAGGGAGCTAGCCACCTTGGCTACTCTATGAGTATAATACTCATATTCCAGACTGTGCTTTCGCTTTAATCATAGGATAGTGTGTTCTAACCTTCTTTATGAATTTAGGTGTTTCTCCATAATTTCCCAATAATTAAACCTCTTACTGCAATTTCCCCGTCTGTCTAATTTATTTATCTTTATAGCGGAGTTCATCCATTCCCCATGTGATGGGGATGTTGGCCCAATCCACTTGATGCATATTTCCCTCCTTGCTATCACCATTAACACAAAAAGTAGCTTTGTTTTCATTACTGTTAATTTTACTTGTTCCGTTGTGTTACCAATCCCAAAAAGAATAAGAGTTTCACTTACTTTTAGATGTTTTCGGAATATCAAACTTAACGTCTTACCAACTTCTTCCCAGAATGTTCTCAGGGATGGGCAGCTCCAGAACATATGAATATCATCTGCCCTTTCTTCCCCGCACTTAGGGCATTTTTTAATTCCTGCATTCTTAAATTTTGAAAGTTTTTTCGGAGTCCAGTAGGCTCTGTGCAATGTATACAGGTGGTTTCTTTTCAGTCTCACAGATTTTAGTGTTGACCAACATTTCTCTATTGAGTCATCCCATAGGTTTGCTAGTTCTTCTGTATCTAGATCTTTCCCCCACGTTTGTTCTGCTATTTGGTAACTTTCCTCTTCTTCCATTATTAAAGTCCAGTACCATTTTGCTACCTCCTTGTTTATGGGTAAGATTTTTGTCATTTCTTTTTCCAAGGTTTTACTATCTTTATCCTGTGATGGTATTGTTTTTGCCCAACTATTCAGTTGATAAAACTTAAATTTTGACATTGTTCCATTAGTGATTTTATTCATTTCTTCCCAGGATATCAATGTTGACCCATTTAGTAGTTGACCCCAATAGTTAATATTGTTTTGTTTTAAAGGGATGGCCATGACATCTTTCAGACAGTTCGGGGTTCCGGGAGAGTTCCATATCGGAGCCATTGCACTATAGTAGGGAATTTTTAAAATCGTTCTCAATTGTATCCAGAGTTTTGCTGCTTCCTTAAGAACCTTTAATTTAACTTTTTTAAAGTATTTTGGATGTCCAAATTTGAAGAGATAGTGGTCCTCTGCTTCTGTAGTCGCTTGCAAGTATTCCGGATAGTATTGGTGTATTCCTAGAAGGTTCCTTATATTTTTAAATTGGAAAGCCCTACAGTATTCTGTCAAATCCGGACTTGCGATACCTCCTTTCTCTTTCTTTCTCCTTAGCTTCCTCCATGATATTCTGGTTCCCTTGGAGGCCCATATAAAGCTTGCAATCTCTCCCTGTAGTTTTTTCAGTTCATCTTTTTTGAATTGCAATGGAATATTATTAAACAGAAAGGTAAATTTTGGAAGTATATTCATTTTTATGATGTTAGACTTCCCTATAAAACTCAAAGGCAGGCTAGACCATACTTTAAGTAGTTTTCTTACATCTCGGGCTACTCTGTTTAGATTGTTTTGTGGTATTTTATCTATATTTTGATTTATCAAGATGCCCAAGTATCTTATCTCTTTTTTTATGTTTGGACTATGAAAATGGGTATTCCATGTCATTATTTCTGTTTTGGTATGATTTACTGAGTATCCTGAAACTTGACCGAATTGAGAAATGATTTTTTCTATAGCTGGTTTGGATCTCTCATATTCCTCTGTGAATAGAATCAGATCGTCTGCGTAGAGTGATAGTTTTTTCTCCCATCTCTGATATTTAAAGGGAATTATATCTTTACAGTTTCTGAAATTGTTTGCTAGGGGTTCTATATATAAGTTAAAAATCAGCGGAGAGAGAGGACACCCTTGTCTCGTGCCTCTACCAATTTTTATATTATTCGTAAGGTTGCCATTAACCAGGATTCTTGATCTAGGGTTTTTATAAATTTCTCCTATTGCATAAAGGAAGGATTCCCCTAGATTATTTTTAATCATTATTTTGTTTAAGAAAGCCCAGTTCACTCTATCGAATGCCTTAGCAGCATCGACAGTTAATATTGTGAGTGGAATATTTTTTGATGTGGCTATATCTATTGTACTTATGAGTTCATGTGTCAGTTCATGCAATTGTCTTCCTTTTGTGAAACCTTTTTGATCTGAGTGTATAAGTTGGGGTATAAGCTTTCCTAATCTTGTTGACAAACTTTTAGTAAAAATTTTATAATCTGCATTAAGCAGAGATATCGGCCGGTATGATTCACATTTTTTTGGATCCTTTCCTGACTTTAAAATGATTGTTATTGTTGCGTCATTCCAGGTATCTGGCAACATTCCTTTTTGTTTAAGTATCAAATTTACTAATTCTGTTATTTGTGGGACTAGTGTGTCTGTTAGAACCTGGTATAATTCGCTCGGTAGTGCATCAGGGCCTGCGGCTTTCCCTTTTTTCAATGTTTTTATTATATTTTTGACCTCAGTAGGAGTGATTTCCTTATTAAGCTCATTTTTCTCCTCCTCAGATAGTTTTAACATTGGCATGTCTTTTAGGTATTCTTCTATCTGTTCCTCAGATGGGTTTATATCTTCAGCATATAACTCTGAGAAGAAGGACTCGAATTCTTTTCTGATTTCATCTTCTTCTGTAGTCAGACTTGATTGGTCTTGTTTTCCTATGATTTTTATTTTGTTTCTTACTAAGTCGGTCTTTAACTTCCACGCGAGCCATTTCCCACATCCTTCTCCGAATTCATGCTTTGCCATCTTGCTTGCTTCCCATTTAGTTTTTATTCTTTCTTCAAGAATATCACTTAAACAATCTTTATGTTTTTGCCTATCTTTTTGCAGATTTTCTTTCATAACCGGATCCCTTTCTGTTAGTATTTGTGTATCTAGGACGTCTATACCTTTTTCGATATCTAGTAATTCTTGTTTTAATTTCTTTGATCTATATGTTCCTAGACTGAGTAGCTTACCCCTAATTACTGCCTTATACGTATCCCATACTATTTGTTTAGATGTTCCTATTTTGTTATTTTCAAAAAAGGCTTCTGTTTCTTCCCTTAATGCTTGCACTATTACTTGATCTGAAAACATGGCTCTTTCCACCGTGAATCTTTTGTGTGTATGAGTTGTCTTGGTCTGTAATGTTAGCTGTACAGCTGAGTGGTCCGATAGATGGGCTGGAATGTGAATTAAGCTTGTTACATTTGTCAGTAAACTTCTATCAACCAGGAAGAAGTCTATTCTAGACCTATGTCCCAATCTCTTATTATGTAATGTGAAGGGTTGGCCCTTATCCCCTTTTTCTCTCCATATGTCGATTAATTCTAAATCTCTCTTGTATATGCCAATCCACTCCCTCATTTTAGGTAGATTAGGTGAATTGGAATTTCTTCCTGGGGGAGACCTGTCAATTTTAGGATCTAAGATAAGATTGAAGTCTCCTCCTAGAATTACTGGAGTGTTAGCTGTTAGTAATTGTGTATACAGATTCTGTAAGGGTTCTGGGTCATCAAGATTGGGGCCATAATATCCTGCTATTGTGTATGTCATGTTCCCTAGTTTTACTTTTGCTAGTGCCCATCTCCCTTTCCTGTCAACTTCTGAGGATTCTATACTTGCCTTTAAGGATTTCTTTAGAATAATTATTACGCCTTTAATGTTACATCTTTGGTTCGTGCTGATATAAGCATCCGCCCATCCTATGTTTTTCATTATCTGATCCCATTCCTCTTTCAATAGGTGTGTTTCCTGAAGAATAATAATTTCGCTTTCAGATGTTTTAAGATATTCCAAGATTTTATTCCTTCTACTTTTAGTTCTCATACCATTAACATTCCAACATAGAATTTTTATGGTTCTACCGGTGTCTCCCATTCTCCTTTATAGTTTTTTTTTTTTCCTGGCAGGTTTCGGTAACGTAGTACTTTTTTTGTTGTTCCGCTTTTTTTTCCATTTTCCATTTTTCTTTCCAATATCGAGGATTTATTTTTTTGGTTTTTTTCCCCCATTTTGCTCCCCACCCATTTTTTGTCTTGTATTTTTTTTTACGCTTTTCTGTTTTAATGTTTTGTTCTTACCCTCCCTGGGGAAGCCTCCTTCTTCTTCCTTCCTTGGGGTTTCCATCTTACCCCCTTTTCGCTCCTCTTCTTTGGACCTGGAGTCTGTATTAAGGGATCCAGCGCTTTCGCTCTCTTTATCATTTTTTTTTTCCCACTTATTCTACCTTTGTATACATTTGGAGTCCCTTTTTCAGATCGTGGAGTTTTCCATTTGAACAGTGTCCTTCATTAAGCAGAGCAGATTTTTCACCTCTTCAGGATCTCTAATGTTCCTCATTTTGTTGCGCCACATAATTCTTAAAGATGGTGGGAATTTCATCTGTACTGTAGCTCCTAGAGCTTGTAACTCCGGCATGAATTTCCCCAGTTCCCATTGTCTATCTTGAGACGCTTTGGACATATCAGATCTAATTCTGAAAAACCATGAGTCTTTATTGAAATTTCCCTTTTTCAGGGCTTCACCCAAGATTCTTTCTTTTAATGTATATGTCTTGAAGTTTATAAGAATTTTCCTGGGTGTTTTCCTGTCTTTGGGCTTTCCGTAGGGGTCTCTATGGACTCTTTGTATGTCTTCTCCTAGCGTCTCAGCTTCACACCACGGGAAATGTTCCACTAGTAGTTCCACAATGAATTTTTTAATGTCACTCCCCTCTTTATTTTCAGGAACATTCAAAATTCTTATATTATTTTTCCTTGCCTGATTTTCAAGAGATTCCATTTTTTCGCTTATAGATTTTCCCTCTTGTCTCAGCGTGTATATTTCTTTTCTGTTACTTTCCACCCTACTGTTCAAATTTCTCACTTCTCCTTCTATTGCCGTGACTCTCTCCCCTAGAGCGTTTAATTTACAATCCAGCTTTTCACAAACCTCTTGAATCTTATCTTGTTTCGCCTCAGATATGGCAAATTTGTCTCTCATCTCGATCCATATTTTCTCAAGAAAATCGTTGGTTTGACTTATGGGACTTTTGGGACCCGTTGGTCCTTCCTTCTCATTTACTTGTTGCTCTCCCACATTTCCTTTCTCTTTGTTTTTTTCTGTAGCTTCATTATTACTGGTTTGAGTTTTTCCTGCTGTATCTGTTTCTTCTATTTCTTCTGTTTCTTGTGTTGTAAGTGTGGTAGCTTTGACTATTGCTGCGCCTCCTTCGGCCATTTCTTGATGATCAAGAAGAGGTCTAATTTTGTCAATTATTTTGCTTTCTGACCCAGCTTTAGTTACCGTTTTTAAAAGGAGATTTGGATTTTTGATTTGTGGGATATTGAGAGACTCCTTTTGTGAGAGGTGATTTTCTTTTTTTTTTTGTGGGCTTAATTCGAATTTTTCATGTAATAGTACAGGTCGTTTTATATCATCTCTTGTTTTCTGTACCTGGACTTTAAAAAAAGTTCTTAAAGAGGGTGTGATCTTTATTTTCTGACTTATGTCAACTTTGTCTTCAGGTAGTTTTAAGAGTTTTTTTGAAAGTTGTAGAGATGGTTTTTTTGCCTTCCTTCTCTTTACTTCTCTGGGGGTTATATTTTTAGGGTATTGCTCTTGTTTGAGGAAATTCCTGTTCCTAAGGCTGTAGTTTGAGACCACAGCTACTGCACTTTTTTTTTCCTCTATACCTTTCAAACTGTCTATTTTTTTTGAACCTACACACTTTTCATAAGTGTCTGTCTCATTATCTGTGTCTTTTTCGCTTCTCAACCCGGTTATATTAAAATTACCCTCCTCCTCCTGTACTTTCTTATTCATGTGAGGCTCCTTTTTTATTAGGCAGTCTATATTTGTGTTGATGTTTAATACCGCTGTTTTCACTGGGCTCACTGTATTCACTTCTCTTCTCACTCCTTCTTTGCTCACATTTTTACTCTGAGCTCCTATGTTGCTGTTAGTCCACACCTCCCGAGAGACTCTGCCCTGAATCACAGAGCAACACGAAACCACGTTCTGCTCACCTTCACTGCTGTTTCTGCCGCTGCCGCTGATCCCTCGGAACAGGAAGCCAAGCCTCCCAAACACCTTCCTGTGAACCGCTTTCGCTTTCCCAGCCTCTGCCCAGACACCGAGGAGGTTCACGTTGCAGTTCGACGCGTCTCTCGTCACTTTCACCGACAAGTCAGCAGTCTCGTCGGGCTCCGTTCTCAACCTCAATTTTTCGAAGATCAGGTAACCGACCATCCCTTTACCTTTTAACTATTTTCTTTGCTCGCTCGAGGGTCAGAACCGGGTTCCAAAAGAGTTCCAAAGGAAAATTCCTTTTCTTGTGTCCGGTTACTTCCGCTTCATGTCCGCTTCATGTCTCACGATAAAATTTGCTTTTTAGAGCGATTTAATGTTTCTGATAGGCGCCGTCCTTATGTCATTATGTCTGCGCTGATACCGCCGTACCTTGCATTTTGCCCTCCAGGTCTCTCATGAGGAGCTCTCCGACCGGGCGTCTCACTCGGCCGCCATCTTCCCCCTCATTTCCATACCTTCAACTGCAAATAATGTCATACGCATAAATGAATAACTAAAAAGGGAATATAAACGTAAATGCATAAGTGAATACATCATTAGTTAGACACATTCTGCTAACTCATAAGTGTAATATATGCAATGGGTGGGGCATCGAAAGCTGAAACCTATCAGACCCTCCTTTTAGCAGGACGTGGCTAACATGAGTGCAGCCTTTATTAACTAAAAAGGAGAGTCTTTACACAAAATGCTAAGGGACGGGACACTACACTAATCAAAAATATCGTCATCAATAAGCATCAACCAGTGTATATCATGAAGCTCAACGTCATTGGAAACAGGATATTGTCGTGTTGGTCTCTTAGAAACTCTTATATTGCTGGCACACATGGAACAACAAGGGGGATGGCAATAAACACATAGGCAGCAAGTCAGTAGTACACCAACAATCCCTACAATCCCCATCAAAATTTTCCAACCCCAGGAAGAGAAAATGCCCCACAACCATGTCTGTAGTGACCAGGTGCCAGTGTCCTGATGGAGTTCGGCCGTTAACCTATGGAGTTTCTGCACAGCTAAATTAACCGTGGGGGCGGAGTCAAGGATGTATACACAACAAGACGTCCCGATGACGCGACAGGCTCCACCCCTATCTGCAAGGATGACGTCAAGCACCATCCTGTTCTGAATCGTAAATAATCTCATAGCCTGCATCTCAATCGTCATATTGGCTGCAATATCAGCCTCCGTATTCACTACCTTCTCCATCACCCTTGACAATCTCCGAATGGCTCTACTGTTAAAGATAGGTCCTCAGAATGGCAGTAAACCCTTTGCAAAATCTGTCCATTGCTGTAAGGAAGTGTCTGTCTGATCTACGTCCTCAACCTGGAGAGCCCTCCTTTTATGCTGCCCAGGCATTATAGTGAACCGTCGATGAGTCTTATGATAGTTCGAGGGTGCTACATAAACAGGAGGAAGTAAATAGGCCAAATAACAGGTCCCACTCCATCCCTCAGGCAACCACAGATATCCAGTGTCCCCACACACAAAATAAATGTTCGGGGGAGTAACTAAGGAAGGACTAAGGGGTAAGTGTATGGAAGCAGTGATATTGCAGGAACTATCTCCAACCTTTATGGGACCTTTCCCCTGAATACAGAAAAATGGTTAAGGCCCCACAACCGCCAAGGGTACCAAGGAATGACCACTACCGTTTGTTGGTGGAGGATGTCTATAAGTCAGAGAGGAATTTAACTGAAGGAAACTCTCCCTTACTTTATCAGTGTCATTTGGTGTCATAAATCGTCCTACTTTTCTCGAACATGTCTCTATAAATGTTTGATCGAAACGCCCGTCAGTAAACAACCGTCCAAGAGAAGAGGGGGGCATAGGGCGTACACGCATTGTCAGAGTCGACCCAGTACCAGGCAATCGAGCGTCCAAAGAATCAGGCTGCTGGAAATATTTCACCATACCTATTAAGGTGTACCAACCCACACAGCTATTTACAGGCGTTAGAGGGAGTGCCAGCAACCTATCTTTCTTATAGGCGGCTGAAGGGAGCAACCCACAAACCCAACAATCTGTCACATTATACACAGCATGAGCATGGTGAAGCGTCTTAATAAAAACATTGTCTCGATAGCCCTTACGCATACATTGTTCCCCATAATCAACAGTAACCATATTATGTTCGGGTAGGGCAGAAGGAGTAGGTATAAACTTATGAACGGGGTAAGCTTCATCCAGGAAGAACAGTATCCCATGAATTATCAAAAAGATAATGATGAATATCACAATAACCACAATTGTTCCTTTTCGGGGCAGGGCATGCCATGGTGAATCTGGTTCTGGTCTGTGAGGAGCAGCAAAAGGCTGCTCCTCCTCTGGGATAGGACGGCCAAAAGGATACATATCACCTAACTAAAAGTCCAAAAGTAACTAAGGGAATGTTCTAAAAAGTTCCAGGCATTCCGAAACCGGCCAGAGGGGTTCTTCATCCTCAAAAGGGATCTTCTCCCTGTGTCCGTTAAAGCCTCACAGGCAGGCTTTCAAACCTTTAGTCCCTAATCCCTCGACGGAGTCGCACAACTGCAGCAACTCAGGAGCACTAAACCTGGGCCCAGACACAATCCTAATGTCCCATTCATTCAACAATGTCTCGATAATGCACCAGGGCTCTTACCAGCAGTCCATCCCTACCACTAAGCTAACCTGTTCAGCATTGTCCACACCTATTCCCTAACTCAGCCCTTCTTCCAGTGCTCAGTTTTTCCTCCTCTCCTTTCTGGGCCGCAGATTATAACGAGTGCTCCCTCGCACTTCAGGATCTGTGAACAGAATGGGGAGATCAATAGTAGGAGATAAAGCCTCCGGTGTTTGCTCACTGTGATCAGGAGAGGCCTCACCACTTGCACTCAGAGCTGGCCTTCCTTCACTCTCATTTGGCTCCTCACCCTTCAATGAAGCATCCGAGAAGGGAACGTAACGAGGAACTGTTTCTGTCTCGTAATCAGCAACGCCGCCTCTCACCCATTCGTCATAAGGCAGTGGAAGAGGAACTCTCTTAACATGCGAGGCATGGGTCCATGCCTTCCGGCCTTCAACTCGAAGTGCGGTGCGGGTGGTTAGGAGCACTTGCCTTGGCTCCGACCACCTGGGTTCCAAGCAAGACTTCCGTTGGTACCTTTTTACCACCACCCAATCGCCGGGTTGTATGCTGTGTCCGGGCCCCTCCGGCAACGGCTTCAGGGTGTCTGCTACCTGCTGATGAATAGAACGGAGATCTTTAGTCAAAGCATACAGGTAATCTATCAACAAAGGATATTCAATTTCCGAGAAACATTTAGGTCTAGGGACACCCCACACATTGGCGGGCCTGCCGAATATAACCTTGTGGGGGGAAACACCTGTCTTGGAGTTAACTGTCACTCTAGTGGAAAGCAAAGCAAGGGGAAGTGTGTCTGGCCAGCGTAACCCTGTACTCTCCTGTATCTTGGCCATCTTGAGTTTCAAGGTGCCATTTAATCTTTCAACCAAACCCGCAGCCTGGGGGTGTTGGGCTGCGTGGAATTTTTGAGAGATTTGCAATCCTTTACAGATCTGCTTCATCAGTTCAGCATTAAAAGATGTGCCAATGTCACTCCAGATCACCCGAGGCAAGCCGTACCTCGAAAAATACTCTTTAATCAGCATCTTAGCTGTCGAGATGGCTGTACAATCTTTAGTTGGAAAAGCCTCCACCCATCTACTAAATGAGCATACCACCACTAAGACATATTTAAGGTTGTTAACCCTTTCCATCTCAATATAGTCCATTTGTATAACCTCAAAAGGGAAAGATGGAGGAGCAAAATTGCCAACTGGAACAGGTGTGCCCTTCCCATGGTTATGTCTTAGACAAACCATGCACTGCTGTACTAAATGTGTTGCCACCTTGGAAATGGTCTTATTGCTTCACACTGGGTCTAACAATTTGCAGATCCCCTTCGCGCTAATATGAGCTGGTCCGTGGGCCATTGTTACCACTGGAAGGCCATATGCATTTGGGAGTAGCCATCGTCTTTTATCTGACACATCCGTCCAACACTCATCCGAGTCCAACCGCCCCCCACCATCCTTCCATGTTTTCAACTCGTCCTCAGTCGCCTTTTCTTGTATGTTCCGCACACTCTGTACAGTGTTCGCGAACATATTAACGTCCGGTACCCACCTAGCTGGTCCTGCCACAAACATTCGTGGGAGTATTGTCCCAGCCGTTTCTTTAGCTATTTGATCTGCAAATGCATTTCCCCGTCCTACATCATCTACCACCGTTTTGTGTGCACTACACTTGATCACAGCCAATCGTTTAGGAAGGGTCAAAGCTGTTAATAGTCGTAATATCAATGGGCCATTCTGAATCTTCTGTCCGTGTGATGTCAAAAATCCCCGTTATGCCCACAGTCGCCCGTAACTATGAGCTACGCCAAAGGCGTATTGGCTGTCAGTATAAATATTCACATCCAATCCTTCACTCAATTCACACACTCGCATCAACGCTATTATTTCTGCAGCTTGGGCTGAGTGGTACGGGACCCTAGAAGTCTCCACTACTGTTTTCAATGTCGTGACCGCGTATGCTGCAGTTGAGGTACCATCCGCAAGTTTAAAACAGGAACCATCAACATACAGCTCCCCATCGGGCCTATCAAGGGGGGTGTCCGTCAAATCTATCCTTCCCTTCGTCTCTTCCTCTGTCCGAAACAAACAGTCATGGAGTTCATCGTCCTTTTCATCTGAAGGGATGGGTAGTAACGTAGCCGGGTTCAAAGTGGCACATCTTTTAATCGTAACATGGGGTGCAAATAATGTCATCTCATACCCAGTAAGACGAGCACTAGTTAAATGCTGCGTCTGCGTCCTGTTCAATAAAATGTCCACAGCATGCGGTACCATTACTGTGAGGGCTGAACCCAGCACGAGCCCCACCGATTGTCTAATTGAGACTGCAGCAGCCGCTGTGGCCCTTAGACAGCTCGGTAACGCTCTCGCCACATTGTCAAGCATAGCCGAGAAGTAGGCGCAAGGTCTCTGTTTCCCCCCAAAACATTGAGTTAGGACAGACAGCGCGCAACCTTCCGCCTCGTGCACATAAAGAACAAAAGGCTTCTGGTAATCAGGTGTTCCCAAAACAGGTGCAGAGCATAAAGCAGTTTTTAGTAACTCAAACGCTTCTTGACATGCTGGAGTCCAAGGTAGGGGTTTGCGCACCTCTTTAGTAGATACAGAAGGGGGTTTTGTTAGTAAGGCATAATTAGGTATCCACTGGCGACAATACGAGGTTATGCCCAAAAACACGCGCGCACCTCTCGCAGCGTGTTAGATACAGCCATATTAGTTATTGCCTTAATGCGCTCCGGTGTCAGCCTCCTCCCCTCCTTCGATAGGAGATGACCTAAGTAGGTAACCTCCTGTCGGCAGTATTGGAATTTAGGAAGGGACACCTTGTGTCCCTTGTGAGCCAAATGGTGTAACAACTTAACAGTGGACTCTCGACACCCTTCCTCAGTGTCTGATGCAATGAGGATATCATCCACATATTGCAATAAAACATTACCCTTCGGTAGTTCCAAATCATCCAATTGTGCCTTCAAAGCTTGACTATAAATGCTGGGACTTTCCGTATAACCTTGGGGCATTCTACAAAATCTAAAGCTTCGGCCAGCCAATGAGAATCCGAATAGGTAACGGCTATCCGGGTGTACAGGGATACTAAAGAACGCATTCTTCAAATCCAGTACAGAGAAATATTTGGCAGAGGGAGGGATCATGGTCAAGATCGTGGTAATATCGGAGACCACCGGATACTGGGGCTCAACCACCTTGTTAATGTGGCGTAAATCAATCACAAATCGGTAGACATCAGGTGTACCATCACTGGCATCGGAGGAGGTCGTCTTAAGGATCGGAAGAATAGGACTATTACAACTGTTAGAGTCCGTCTGTTCCACTACCCCTGACCGTATCAAGTCCTGTATTATTTGCAACAAAGCTTTCTCTCCATCCCTAGATATCTTGTACTGGGGTATCCGAGGCAGTCGGGCTCCCACCTTAACCTTTATTGACACTGGGGCAATATCCATTTTTCCCACATCAGTATCACTGCTAGCCCACAGACCCTCGGGAATCCCCTCAAACTCAGCCGGAAGGGGCTCATCTTTTGAAAAGCACTGTTGCGCACGCACGACAGTAGGACCCAACGTGAGGTACACACCGTCTGGAGAACAGTAAATGGTAGCATGCAATCTTTTCAGCAAATCCAAACCCAGCAAATTCTCGCCACAATTCGAAGTCAGGGGGAAAGGAGAATCAACAGTAAAAGGACCAATCGTAAGAGCAAGAGGTTTAGAAAAGGGGCTAATCACCGGAGTACCAGAGAACCCTACGGAGATATTATTCTTGCCGGACAGAGCCGCCCCTGGGACCTGAGAACGTGCCACTGAACTTTTCATAGCACCCGTATCCACCAAAAATTTCTGAGGGGACCCCGACAAATCTGCAGTCACGTAAGGCCCACGTTGATCAATATCCACAGAAACCGGTCCCATGCTCTGTCCTACGCTGTCCTAGTTATGAGAAAATCCAGTCAGATCGTCCATAGTATATGCATCGTTGTAGAACTGTCTGTCTCTATCATTGTCACCCTCTCTCTGAAAGTGTTGTCGATCCCTGTTTCCATCAAAGTAATTCCCTCCCGGTCGTCTACCTTCGTCAGACTGTCTATCATCCCTGCGATATTCACCCCGACCTCGTCCCCTGCCTTGTCTGGCAGCGGACCGCAGTGCCGGACAGTCCCTCCACCAGTGTCCCTCCTTCTTACAGTTAGCGCACTGATTCTGACCCAAACGCTCTATCTTCTCTCCCCTTCCATAACTACTTCCTCCTCGACCTGCTACCAGAGGTGGGGCCCCACGTCCCCGACCTCTTGCCACTTGCTGTAGTAACACTCTTGTCGGCCAAGGATGGGCGTCCCCATCCTTGGCCTTCTTTTCTTGTCTGTCCTTATTCTCATTCTCCCTATGTTCATAATACTGAGCCATACTCAGAATACCAGAAGGAGTGGATGTCGTCCACGTGCTCTCTGACGCCTGCAAACGAGCTGATATTTCCGGTAACAAATTCGTCACAAATCTATTAACGAAAAGTCGCAGGCCTCCGTCTTGGGAGATATCCTGACCGCTAAAGTCCATAAAAGTCTCTTCAAAACGGGTGAAAAAATCTGAAACCGCCTCATCCTTTTTCTGTCTACATGCAGTCAACTTATCCCAATCCACCTTCTTAGGAGGGATAAGGGAGTGCATATATTTTATTATGCGCCCTGTTAGCGCCAAAATCTCAGCCTACGGCTTCTCTCCTGGCTTTTGCTCTTTGTCCCAATCCTTAAGTTCCTCCCAAGTACCACCCAGTTCTTCTGCATGATCCGAACCCTTCCCCTGTCTCCATACATCCACCGGAACCAGTAACCCAAAAAACAAATCTATATCTGCTAAAGTCATGACTGTTGAAGACGCCGCTTCCACTAACTCTTTGTAATAAGCAGTCGGATTCTTTCTCGAGTCAGGCAACTGAGCCTTCAGTGCCAGTACCTCGCTCCTTTTCCAAGGCGTATATACCCACTGTTCTTGAGAGTGAGCATCGACACGAGCTCGGGTGATAGCCTGTGTTACCGGGTCTAACACCTCAGGGACTTCAGGGTGAAAAATAGGGTGTACCTCTCGCATCGGGTGTAGTCCAGGAAAACGGGGTTCTCCCGCTGACGGCAACTCATTTCTATATTCCAACAAGGACCTCAGACTGCGCAACACATCCTTCATTCCAGTGTTAGCCCTATAGGCTCTGTTCCTAATGTCATGAAGGAACGCCGGCGCCTCTCCGCCATATCCCTGTTCCCACAACGCTATCAACGTCGTCGACAAATGCCACAGAGCATGCTGCTGCATCAGAGGCTCATACTCTTTCATTGTGGACCAAATGTCTTCGAGTGAGTAAATATTATTCCTGGCCCACTGGCAGGCTTGATTAGCCACCACCAACTTTTCATCCAACCCAACAGCAGAACGCGTAAGCAATTTCCGTACCTGAGTAAACAGCCCACTGCCCGCACCTCGAGTCGGGGTCAGTAGCGCGCCCTGGGGGGTAGTATTGGCAGAAACAGTGGGAAGTGCAGAAGAAAGCACCGAAGAGGCAGGTGGGCTCGTCGCTAAGAGAGAGAGCAAGGGTGTGGGCAGTGAAGAGGTGACAGAAGACAGTGGAGCCTGTTCAGCAACGGAAGAAACGGAAGTGCCGGACAAGGGAGGGGCACCCGTTTGGGGAACTGAAACCACCACTTGGGAGGCGAAATCCGTCAGCACGGGGTACAGTGACTGTGGGGCATACGGGGGAGGGGGCCGAGTATTCAAAATGTCCTCCATCTCATCTTGTTCTTCCTCTCTCACTACATAACTTTTATTGTCCTGCAACCGGAAGAGTCTGTCTGCGCGCTCAATCCGCTGCTCATTCTCTTTCTTAGTGTGTTCTCTCACCTTCTGTGCCATGGTCTGCGCCGCCCTCTTCTGAGCCACCTTTTCCTCCCTGAGCTGCCGTTCCTTCACCTCCTTCTGCCACATCCTCAAGGAATCGAACATACTCTGACGACTGCGCCTGGCAAACAATCTGTCTTGTAAATAGTCTAATTTTGCTCCATTGAAAGAACCAGTCAAGGGCCACTGCAAATCCACATTCCCCTCTGTATATTTATGCCACAAAGTATTAAACAAAATCGGAGTCAAACCATGTTTAACGTACATCTCGAAATTCGGAGAGCCCTCCACCGGGGCGGGTTGGCTTTCGGCCAATCTAGTGTCCGAGACACCACAGCAACACCTGAGACACTGTAATTTACTGAAACACGGCATCTTCGCTCACACAACCACACACCAAACACAAACAAATAAAAAAAAATTCACACTCGCCCACTCACTCTCAACAAATCACACAATCACTTCTAAACACATGCACCTATGTTCACGCTCCATATATATCAAATCCCTGCCAAAAACACGTGTTACCAACAATGGGACAAGGCCCGTCGACCAAGTCCTGGGGAACCTGGACCCTACCGCAGACCAAACAACACACCTGTTGTTCCGAGACTGGGGAACACATCCGCCTCCCGGGTAACACTACAGACCGTTGCGCACTACACTGCGTGAGATCCGAGACTCATTCCCAGCGAACCGCCACCCTAGGGGTTCGGGTAAGTCCCAGAATCCTTCCGCAGCGAGCCACGCCTTGACTGCAGTACCACCCGGTCGGATGACTACAAACCAACGTCCACCCAGCCTCCGCCAAGTCTGTCAGAGCACCACTCGCACTATGAGTTCTCCGGAGCACACTAGCCCCAGGAGCACACCGGCTCCTCCAATCACTAGAGACACCCCGGTCTCTTGGAGCACTCCGGCTCCCTCAATCAACAGTCGGACCACTCACCTTCCGTACGTGGTACCGACCTCTACCGTTCTCCACCTCCGGCTGCCAGGACCAACACGGTCAGCGCCAAAGTTCCGCCTTCCGGACTCCGGCGCAGGATCATGAACCGGGACCTCTCCCGATCAGCAGGGTGGGGCAGCGCTGCGAGAACCAAGCTCGGCATCAAAGTGGGTACCCAGACCCACCGTGCCGACCAGAGGGTCCCCGGTCTTCTGCTACCCACTGACCGGTGAGAAAGATCCTTATCGCAGAGTCCCTATTCGGGCGCCATTTGATAAGCGTGGCTTAAATCCACCCGAGTGACTTACCGCACTCACCTATGGTTACCAAATAATAAGTCAGCCGGACCATGGAGAAGAATAAAGAAGCAATTTTATTAGGCCACAAACTCCCATATGAGAGGGCCCCGTCCGACCTCACCCCTAAGAGTGTGCCGAGAGGACTGACCCATCTCATCACAGCAATACATTATAACATGGTGCAGCAGAATAAAACACGCCCATACTGGAAAAATACTGGACCCCAGAGAGGGCGAACAGTGGTCTCATACAAGAGGCATCCACACCTGCAGTAGCAACATTTGTTATCTATCCCCAAGGCCACGGAGCCGAGCCTCAGCATCTCCAGCACATGAGAACAGTTTGATAAAGGGTTTTGCTATTAGTTTCGGTCACAGTAAGCCAAGAAACAAAACTGCTGACATGTGGAATATTCCTATTCCTACGGGAGGGGGTGAGCAAGTGCGACTCGGGCACAGAAAGAAACGCTCCAAAATGGTGGCACACAGGCTAAGCTAAGGAAACTGCAAATAATGTCATACGCATAAATGAATAACTAAAAAGGGAATATAAACGTAAATGCATAAGTGAATACATCATTAGTTAGACACATTCTGCTAACTCATGAGTGTAATATATGCAATGGGTGGGGCATCGAAAGCTTAAACTTATCAACTCGCTATGGGTGCAGTGTGCGCTTCACCGTCGCTGGGCGAGAGGATGAGGACGGGAAAGCACTGCTCCTGGGGAACATGGCCACTTTCTACCAGTGCCTACGAGGCGACTCCAGAACAGGCACAGTGCTAATATAGAGGGGAGAGGATTCCATTCCAGCTCTTGCGATCAGCCGTCTGTGTGCAAGGAGTGAGGAGCTGCGAAACACTGTTGAGAACGCTGCGCTCCCGCTGCCAAGTTCAGGACTGGTTTGGCTCCGGTCACGTCTCTTGCCCCCCCCCCCCCCCAAGTCTTCCATTCGAAAGTGGCTGCGGGGCTTGAGTGAGGCTGAGAGTGGCAGAGTGAGGCTTTGAACAGGCTTTGAAGAGCGGAGCTGAGTCGGACCGCACTGGCCGTGTTTGGTAGGAGCTTGCGGTCAGCGGTCACCGGTTAGCGGCTGGCTTGTCTTGCGGTTTGTGTTTGCAGCTTGGGGCTTGTGGCCAACAGGGACGCACCGGAACTTGGCTCTTCTGCCGTGAGGGAAACGGCTTCTACACATACCCTGTCATCTCGCCCAGACCTCACCTGTTTTCCCTGGGGGTTATCCGCTTTGCTGGGCTGCACCACACCGCCGTGAGGGAAACGGCCAGGCGGGTGCAGCCTACACCATCCAGCAGGCATTGCGGAGACGCGCAGAGAGGACGTCATCAGAGGGCGCCGGAGGCCCTCTTAGGCAGCGCGGCACTCCCGCATCGTGGGACGCGCGCGGGCGGGCCCGTTCTTGCCCGTCCCTGACCGGAGGTGACTGGGCTGGGTCACCCCCCTTGGCTCCTTATCTTGGGAGTGATGTAATTTTCTTACGATGCCTACAACTAATGCTCCTGTTTGTACTCAAAGAAAGCGTGCATGTACTGTTAAAGGGCCTCGCACTAACCCAGACACTTCCACAGTTACCCTGCCTACATCAATTGACTTAATATTACAAATGGCGATCGGGGTAGTTACCGCGGAAATTTAACTTACCAAAGGCATTTATCCATTACCCCGGACTTCTCCCCCCTGGTAGCATTGACTCCATCTAATGCTGTAAACCTCTCTGAATCATCTGTACATGAATACCCCCCTTTGCGACACTCTGTGCTAACACTCTCATCTAAAGCAGAACCTGCTATAGAGGGCACTGTTAAAACACCCAAGCAAAACAGGAAGAGAGAGCAGGGCAAAAATGGGGGTCTAAGGCGAAAAAGGCAGGGGATGGAAATGCAAAGGGTACTTTAAATGGTCCCAGATCAGAGAATTGTTTAGGCAACAACCATGTGTCTTCGGTATCCCACCCATATCCACCTTCGGTCCAAACGTTACTATCAGACCTTCTCACCCAATGTAGAAATATTGTGAAGGAAGAGATTGCCCCACTTTATGATCATATCCAAAAGCTAGTAGCTAGTGTGGGTAAAATCCAGGCGACCAGGTAACAGAGCGTTCATACCAACTCACTATCTAGACACCAAATAAGGGCTGAGATCCACCAGAATCCTTCTGAGACTCAACAAATTCAATCCTATCCAGAAATTACTTTGGCCCCGGCTTTGGCAAATTCTAAAAAGGCAGCCTCTACTTCTGAAACAGTAGATAAGTCTATTCCTCAATTCTCTGTGCATGCCCCGATAGAGAACCATTCCAAAGCAGGGAGGGAGGTGCAAAAACAAAATCAGTGTACAGGGGCAAAACCAACTTGTAATGTGGAAATGAGTAAGACATCTACCGAGGGGAATAGAGGTGGGACCCTCCCACATAGGGAAACACAAAAATTGTTCCTTCCAACTATCAATCTACCTCCAGCGGCAGCACCATATGTACTTATCTTGGCTCGAAATTCCCGAACTTATAAATGGCCAAAATGAGTCTCAACTAGATCTCAGAAATAAGATACTGTTCTGGTTGGCTACATATAAACAATTCCCCTATAATAGAGCTGGTGAGGTCTTGATGGTGCGTAGGGTGGCTTGGGTGGGTCCCACAAAAAAAACAATCTCTGGGGACTGTGTGAATATTAATTTTAAGTACCCCGAAGCCGTCTGTAGACTGATAACCCATCCCTCCCGCCTTTTGGGCCTACAAACCGCTATTAGAGCACTCCCTTTGGACTCTTTTTACCCCTTTTCCCAAAACACTGGTGAAGTTTATTTCCCCCGGGACTGTGGCAGTTGACGCAAGGACTCTTACATGATTCCCCCAAACGTTCCGTCCATATTTAATATTCCGGTGTCAAATCAGTTCGCCCCTCTGGAGGATGTAGACTGACTGAGAGGCCCACAAGTTTTTAATAATTGTAAATCTGGAATATGGGCATCTGAACTTTTGTCTGATCAAATCCAGGTCCATAGACAGGCTATAGTACACAAGGGGGAGGGTATGGAGTTACAACAACAGGATACCTTCCTATGGGAGAGGCTACACGAATCTGGTGGTTCTCACATGTCTACCTATGTGTAGTGGGCTGGTCCCACAGGTTCTGGTGTAGATATGAAGACACCGTAGACCAAATCAGGTACAACTAGAAGATGTTTATTTGTTCTTCAGATGTAGATATCATGGTCAAGATAACAGCCCCATCAGGAGCAGCCTACTAGCCGCTCAGCCCATCCTTAACTGCCACTATCATCCATCCAACATTCCACCCACACTTAAGATTCCAATGAGAACACTCACACTGGACTGAGCAGCTAGATACAAGAACATACATACATCCAACATGAGGATACCACACTATGCTGCCTTAGCCCCTGCCAACTTGGATTCTCTGGGGGGGGGGGGGTGGAATTCTGTAGGAGAATAAAATTAAAATTCTGCCCTGGAATGTGGCAGGCCTAACCAACAAAATTGCTTGCCCCGATTGGGGATCTTTTATAGATCAATATGATATATGTTTACTTCAGGAGACGTGGACAAGGGAGGAGACAGTAAGATTGGGCTTTGCTTCATTTAACCATCTGGCATTAATGGGGGAAAGGGGAAGACCCTATGGGGGGTTATCCATATTGATAGCATCACATTTGGGCTGTATGGTGACACCACTAGCCACTCCAACAATAGATCTTCAATATGTCACACTTAAGTTCCCATCTAATCTCAGGGTGACTCTTATCAATGTCTATTCTCGTCCTGTCAGCATTGGGAAGGAATCTATAACATTGGCCTTGCTTGACACTTTTATCCCTACTGTATCTGGTAATAGCCTACTGATCATCGCCGGTGATTTTAATTGTCAGTATGAGCCCTTACCTGCAATTGGAAACTCTATTACTATAGAAGAAGATGAGCAATGGTCTATACCCGAGCTACAAATTACTCCAATTAAGGCTTGGTCACCACTGGCTCTTCAATTGAACTCGATAACCTTGGCCCATTCTATGAGAGCCTGCAACGGTCGTACCCAGTCCGATCGTGAAGGAAAGGCCACGTTCAACCGCATTGGCCAAACATCTCGGATAGATTATATCCTGGTCGAGACAAGGTCATGGTCTATGGTCACTGATTTTGAGATTTTATCCCGATATGATAGTGACCATAATGCTTTGGTTCTAAATCTAAGACTACCTGACACTGGTATTTCCGACAGGAGTAAACCAAGCCAAAATAGTGAACTGAATCTTTCCAACAATAGAAGAAGGCTGAAATGGCCTGCGGTTAAACAATCTTTAGATAAAATGAATGCCTTTTATTTAGTAGTTTCTAAGATTTTTATGGAGATTAGTGGTTGCATCGAGCTCGCACAAGAAGAGGTGGCAAATAAAATCACCAAACTACATCTGGGGTTGGTGGCAGCATTGGCTGATTTACTTAATCCGGTAGTGACTAGACATAGGCCAAACCAGAGGACTCAGTCATGGTTTTATGATAACTGTAAAATGGCAAAGTCACTTTTAATTGAGTCAATTAAAGCCCCAGCCAGGAGCCTAGTAAAACTGAGGAGACAGGAATACAAGCAGGCTATTACAGAGGCCAAGCAACAATGGGGAAACAATAGTTGGGACAGTATAAAAAGTGCCCTGGGTAATAGGAATATGTGGGAGTTCTGGGCAATTGTGAGAACTGGCAGCAGTTACGGATATGTAGCAGATGACCCGAGTATTGCACCCGAGAAATGGATGGAGGATTTCGGGGCGCTGTATTCGACGAAAGCAGGCTCTTCTGTGAGCCTGGTAACCCCCCAGATTATCCACAATGATTCTCAATATAGCTCAGAAGATGCTCCCACACTGACTACTTTTAAACCAGCTGTAGACATAAAAATCACACTGTTGGAGGTGGAGGTTGCGATAAGGAGACTCCCGACAGGAAAAGCCCCTGGTATTGACAAAATCCCCGGGGACTTTTATAGGGACCAACCTGAGATTTGGACCGCGTACTTCTGTCTGTTGTTTAATGCCATACTACAGTGCTCCCCCATACCTGAAACTTGGCTGGGGGAGGAAATTGTCCCAGTATTTAAAAAGGGCTCCCCACTAATCCCTGCAAACTACCGCCCGATCAGTTTGAACGACGTGAGTCAAAAACTCTTTGTACGGATTATTCTCGATCGTCTCCAGACCTGGATGGAGGAATCTGAGAAACTGAGCCCTTACCAAGCCGGATTTAGGGAAAAAACATCTACCGTTGACCAACTTTTAAGATTGCAACTCCTATATTGGAAAACGGTTAAAGTAGAGGGTGGCAGCCTCTACTTAGTTTTCGTTGACCTTAAGACGGCATTTGATCTGGTACCCCGGGACATTCTGTGGGATGTTTTGGCGGATATGGGGATCCCAACTTATGTTCTTAATACTCTTAGGAGACTCCATTCCAACAACTTTGCGCAGGTCAGAAGTGGTAAAAGGGGTGCTCTGACTCCTAGGTTTGTGGTAAATAGAGGATTGAGACAGGGTTGCGTTCTTTGGTAATGCCCTAATTGCCCATCTCAAAGGGGTTAAAGATATTGATGCACCCAAGATACGTGGTGAGCAGGTAGTGGCACTTATGTTTGCCGATGACACCCTCCTTTTGTCCAAATCCCCGATGGGAATACAGCGTGCCCTAGATAGTTTTGCCAGTTTCTGAGAGAAAAGAGGGTTGGAGATTAACATTTCAAAAACAAAGTGCATGATCTGTAATCCACCAAAGATCACTCGCTCCAGTCCTTCTCTAAATGGCATTATCCTGGACAGGGTTTCCGTATTCGATTTTTTGGGCATTACCCTCAACGATACTATGGAATGGGGCCCTCAAATAGCCACGGCCAAACTCAGTCTAGTGCAGATGACAGGAGGTGTTTTAAAACTGCACCGGGAATCCACCTTCAAACCAGTTGCCGCCATTTTGGAAATTTATAAAGCACAAGCCCGGGGAGCCATTCTGTGCGGGGCAGAATTGTTGGGACACTGCTCAGTTGAATATATCCTCAAGGCAGAAAACTGTTTTTTGAGAACTCTGTTGTCTCTTCCAGCTAAGATTGGACCTAGATATCAGACCCATAGACGAGGAAATTGGTCTTCGCCCCTTAATATATTGGCATAGACTATGGGTAACCCCAGAATGGAGGTACTTTAGAGAGGAAGTCAAAGAACGTATGGGACTTCCTGGGATAGATAAAATCCAATGGTTTGCTTACATAAGAAAAGAGAGCAAGAGATTGGGTATCCCGGATCTTTGGAGCAAGCCTGAAACAGCTTGTATGAAGGTGTCCCGTGCAGATTTGGTGAAATTCCATCGTAATCAACAACTGGAGGATGTTGTCACCAGCTCTGCGCTGGGATCCCTAACTCTAGACTTCTTAAGAAATAAAGATGAGTGCAAACTTGAGCCATTTCTGGATGAGATTGTCCCTAGCGAAGCAAGGAAACTCTATGTTCAACTTAGACATGGCACATTACCACTTATGGTTTTCACGCATAAATGGTCTGACAATAAACCACCAGAATGTCCAGCATGTGGTGCAAAAGAGGAGTCTGTGCCCCACGTCCTTTTTTTCTGCCCATGCTATAAGAATCTTAGACAGCGATGGCTCATTCGGTTATGCAGAAATTTGAGGCTCAAGCAGTATCATCATGCACTCAGGATCATAAAATGTGACACTTCCCAGCCAGTTGTATACTCTGTTTCTTGTTATTTATATGCCATGTGGCGGAGGCGCTGGTCATTTATTAACAACTACTCCCGTGGCCAATGTTCTGTCTGGTCTTGCCTGTTGTGTGATATTCGTGCCCTGATTGTACAGTGTTTTTTAACATGTATATATCCTTTTTATCTTTTTAACCTCTTTTTTTCATTCTAGTTTTTATGAAATGTAACCCGTGTATTCTTATAATCAAGGGAGTTACACATTATTGTCACGATGTTTTTATTGAGTGTATTTTGTACTTTGCATCTTTTTAAGGTCTTCAACCGAAATAAAGATTACTTGACTTGCCTTGACTTGGTAGTAAGTTTAGGATTTGGTCTTAAGTTAGTTCTGTGAATCAGGCCCACATTATTTAATAATCAGAAACATCTTCTTCACAACAGACGCCAGAGCGGGCTTCAGTTTAGGCCATACACGCACATGTGCGTCACTATTTGTTCTTTCTTAAGAGAACTCACATTTCTTTCGTTGTGAGAGGGCGCCCTGACAGTGCATGCTCAGTCACATAGGAGACAGGTCACTTGACTGTCCCTGTGTGCACGGTACAGCATGCACCAGTGAAGGCGATGGCCAGTAAACAACAGGATGTTTACAACCAATGGTGGAGCATAAGGCTCCTCGTGCAGGGCCTCTGATCTTTCTTTATGTGCCAAGTTTTTCATCCTGGCTGAATATTTATTTTTATTAGATTTTGTACATTGATTATTATAAAATCATGAGTAATCTGGGACTGACTTTTCCAGAACAAAGTATAGTTTTGTTCAGTCAATGCCTCACTTCTGTTGTCAGTCAACCGTGCAGTTGTGCGGGGTGCCGGGGGAATGGGGGGGGTAAGCTTCAGATTTCTCGCCAACCATGCTGGCATATCATGTTAACTATTATATGAGAAGCACGTATAAGGGAGCTTAAGAGCCAGTGGGAAGGGAAAGGAGTGCGGATTGTGAGGAGTACTTAGTATTTTATCAAACTACCATGTTTTAAAACCCTGAAAACAGGCACAAGAGTGTATGCATGTGTGCTTTTGTCTGAGCGGGTATTTAAAAATTCCAGGTGAAATCCAACAGACACCTTACCATACCCGACTGAAAGCTCCTGTACCAAACTCTTTATTAACCCGTTGGCTGCTTCGAACGTTCTGCGCCAGTGCTGAACGTTCGAAGAAACGGGTGGGGCCGCGTCGGCCAACGGACGTGCGCAGCACTACCGGGGTAGTGCTTGCGACGACCGTTGGCCGATGGCAGCAGCCAACAGGTTAAATAATACATTTATTAGTCGGTGTAACACCCTAAACACCCTCCCCTGAAGCTATGCCCCTTAGTTGTGCGTCTTTCCTCGCACCACACTAGAGCTGTGTAGGAAGGCCACTCTTTGCCAACAAAAAGTGGTTGGTTTCATGAACTTCATATTTAAATTCAGAATGGTGGTCCCTTTACCGGTCACCACCTGCTTCCACAACAGCTCGCCTCAGCAGGGCCTGTGACCTCAAACATTCAATGACGTACATCTGTTTCACTGAATTTAGGGAGGTCGTTGGAACTAGCATCCTCATTCCAAGTGTAGGGCAAGGCGTGAAACGATAAACAGAGTCTGGCCGGGCTGACATCTTTGGAGACATGGATGGACAGCAATCAGAACAGTAATAACAAAATGTACAGGAATGTTATGACAGCTTTAGCAGAAGTTATAATCTCTAAAACGCCAGGATCACATACATAGAATCATCATGTTTCCCAGGTCCATGGGTGAGTAACTCAACCCGTTCAGGATTTCGCTTTGTGTTTTCTGGCTTCTAGTCGAGGTTATCTGGTCCCAGAAAGATCAAATCTGGACTAGATGAGGTATTTACTCAGAGACCTGGAACTCCTCAGAGCTCTGACCTCAGCACGAATAAAGTACCACTAATGCCCAGATTGCAAAGAACATCTTAACTGATTATAGCAGAGTTATGGCATTTCCCCCAAGAAATAGATCACATCAGAAACTATCCATCAATGTCTTGTATACTTCAGTGCAGCGCCTTCTGAGCCACAAGCAGGACCGGCTTTAGGGCTGTGCGACCGGTGAGGCCGCACTCGGCGCTGACCTCAAGAGGGCGCTGTTTTTAGCAATAAATTACAATTTAAAAGCACCTGCTTCAGAGTTTCTTGTACATTCAGCTTTCAGGCAGCAATAAAAATGTCAAGACAACTCTTGTGATTAACATTCCTGCTAGAAGGAGAAGTCGGAGTTTTGGCTCGTGGCAGTTATTGACTGGCTGTTAAGTAACGCAGAGAGTAAATATGCGTGCTGCAAAGAACAGATCTGTATTTTATGCGGATAGTTGAGAGGATTAGTAAAGCCACCCTTTATCAGCGCTTTAAAACAAATGAAGTGTATGTGAGAGGGGCTATTGAGAGATGAGGGGCACTTTTGCCAGGTGGTAGAGAGGGATTCCAAGGAGGAGGTATTCAGGGGAGGTGCACCAACAAAGATTATTGAACCATGTACCACACGCACTAACGCCAGCCCCACAGGTATGTCCAGACGTGGGTCTCATGCTCACTGTGCCACTGGAATAAAGCTACACCCTACTGACGAGCCCCAATCAAGGCGAAACCTGTCTGAGTTGCGTGTGTTCTGCTTCAGGAAAGACCTGGCCTGGCAGTACGGTGTGGACTATTCCTATTGGAGCAGGGTCAAGACTGATTTGCATATGGCTGGGTACAAACTGAGGCGCCTGGTGTGCAGAATAACAATGGTGCGGCCTGAGTAATTCCCAGTCGCTGAAATAAATTCAAGCATTTCATCCATCACTTTTCTGTAAACTTTAGTGCATTATTACCAGGGCCACTGGAATTATATGATTCTGTCGCCACAGTGTTATCTGCATAATTATAGATTTGCGGCATCATTCATCATCCACTGCATAGCTTGGAGATTTTTTAACAAAAAGGAGACTTGGGGGCATATTACCAACCAATAGAGATAATTTTTGTCTCTAACTTGTTTAGAGACAAAAGTTATCGCCGCAAATCGGCGATTTTTATCGCAGATAAACCTTGCTATTAGCAAGGTTTATCGCAAATGCGATAAAAAAAGGCCGCAATGCATGAATATCGCTGAAAAGTCCGCGATATTCATGCATTATCGAGCAAATGCTCTTAGCCATGTTATCCACCTCCCATTGGTTAACATGGCTAAGAACTGCTCAGGGCAGGTGTTAGCTTTTGGAGATATTCGCGCTTAGCGCGAATATCTCCAAAAGTTGGTAATAGGAGATAGCGATGTTAGCGACTGTTTCCAGTCGCTAACATCTTGGCACGCCCACTTTGCATGTCATTAGTGATAAATATCACTGACATGCAAAGCGGGGCCCAAGATGCTCGCTATCTCCTATTAGCTGTCGCTAACTGGTGTTAGCGACAGCTTGGTAATAGGGAGATAATTTTATCTCCGCTTTCTTGGCTTTTAAAGCCAAAAAAGCGGAGATAAACCCCCTTGATAATATGCCCCTTAGTTTTCAGCTCAAAAGGATCTAAGGTTAGTTGAATTGCGGCGACCTCTGTTGCCGTGCAGTGGAAGGTGCTATACAAAGGCTGGTGATCTTTCAGACACTGATCATTGGTCACTTTGATATTGCAAATGTCAAAAACATATTTTATAGCCTCTGGGGGGCATATGTACGAGGAAGTGGGGAGTAAGGCGTTAGCCGTCATGCCTTATCCTCTCACTCAGCCACTTCAGAAACAAAGGCTGTACCATATTTACAAGAATATGGTGCAGCCCTGCGTTTCCCACTATGCTGGCACTACACTTAGCAGAGTAGTGCCAACGCAGGCACCCTTGCACCAGAGTGCAAGTGTGTCTGCGTGCAGGGGAGGATTGTTTATGTGTAGGGAGGTGCACATAAACAATCATGAAATGCCATTTTGTCTCTTCTATGTGTGCTGCTTAATGCAACACACATGGAAGTTCTAAAATGTCATTTTTTTTAAAGGATTGTTTATGTGCAGAAAAGGTCACCATCCTACACATAAACAACCCACGGTGTTTTGCAAAAACAAGGAGAAGTAAAGCATTACTTCTGGTTTCGCCAATTTAAGACCAGGTTTTCCCTTGTCTTAATTTTGGCGCTGCCTCCTATTTACGCTGCCCTTGTAAATAGGGGGCAGTGTAAAAACCAATGGGTGTTGCGGTGGAACGCCCACCGCAACACCCACTGTCCACCCCTTTCATGCGAGGCATTGTGTGGCCTGTTAGACCTGGCATCTTTGGCGTGGTTTTCCCCTATCTTTTTGCCTCTACCTCCTGTGCTGGATTTCGTTTTTGCTGGTTTAGATGCTTTGGACACTCTGCCACTGCTGATCAGTGCTTTGGACACTCTGCCACTGCTGATCAGTGCCAGAGTGTAAGTGCTCTCTATGTAAAGTGTTATTCTGATTGGATATACATGTTTGGCATATTTGTATCACCATGAAGTCCCTTTTTAAAGTGCACTGGGTGTGCCAGGGCTGGTGATGACAAATGCTACAAGTGGGCCTGCAGCACTGATTGTGCCACCCACAGGAGTAGCCCTAAAATGATGTCTCAGGCCTGACACTGCAGTGCCTATGGGCAGTTTAGAAACTGCCATGTCCTCCTGGTCAGTGTCCCCACTGACCAGGCCTAACCCTTCCCTTTTTGTGCACATTAGTCACCCCTATGGAAGGCTCAAGGTACCCCCCTGGGCAGGGTGCAGTATATGTAAAAGGTAGAGCATGTACTAGTGCAGGTGACATGCTCTGATAGTGAATGGCAGCCATTTTCGTTTTTCACTATTGTAAGGCTATCTTGCTCCATAGATTACCATGGGGAATGCTGGCTACAGTGGCTTCCAGCATTTCTTCTCATAGGAACAAGATGGGACATAAGTATCTAGTATTCCTGAACTCAGAATTTAATAACACATATTTTAGGAAAGGTTGTTTTTAAATCCTGTGTTTGAGAACCGCACTTTTAGAAAGTTGCTGTCCTCTTGTCTGAGCCTTCTGTGTGCCTTGGCCTGTTTGTGGATTGACTGTCTGGTTTGAGAGTGACAGGGGCTGGGGATGCCCCAGGAGGCTGGCTGAGTCAGCCCTAGGCTGAATGAATGCATCTGCAACTGGAGTGGTGGGAGGAGTTAGCACCTGGGCCTGAATAGGGCTTTGCCTGCCTTCCACAATGCTGGCTCCACCTCCTGCTGGGTGGCTGACGAACCTGCCCCTCACTCTGAAAGGAAAGGAGAAGCCAGGAAAACAAAGTACTCAGGAGACACCCAGAACTGGTTCAGACCGGGCTCAGGGCCCACTTGCGCAAAGAGAACAAAGACTTTTAGGGGTATAAGTACAGGACCCCTAACAACAGAAAATTAGATCATCCTGGAATCAAGAAGGAACCTCTGCCAAGGAGAAAGCTGAAACTGAAGAAGGAAGACTGTCCTGCTGTTTCTCTGCTGGACTGACCTGTTGCTTTGCTGCCAAGGAGAGGGGAGGGACTTTGCTGTTGAGCTGTGTCCCCTGTCTTGAAGGAATCTCCAAGGGCCTGAGTAGAGCTGGCTCCCTGTTCTGAAGTCCCAGGAACAAAAGGACTTTACCCCCAGCTTCCCTGAACTCTGCTGAGAGAGTTCTGTCCTTCCTAGAGTGCTTGATCCAGTTGTGGGGCCTCTGGAAGTTGTACCTGTGCTGGGAAGCTTGAAACTAAGCTTGAGAGACTTTTGCAATTGAAAAGTGTTGCATCGCCCGCTTGCGGAGCGCATCCCCGACAGTGCGAGAAGTTTCCCGCCGCTACGAAGGTCGAGATCGTCGCAGCGCCTGACGCCGCTGCCAGAGCCGTCGCATCCTTCGTTTGCGGGACGAACCAGACCGGTGCGGGAAAATCGAACATCGCTGCGAGTGTCGTCGCAGAGCCTGTCGTCACGGGGTGAGATCGCCGCACCGCTTGCTTGCGGACCGCATCACGTCGCTGCGAGCATCGTCGCAGAACCATCGCATCGAGGTGCTGCAAGAGAGAGGATCACCGCTGGACCGCGCATCGTCGCCCCGGAGATCGTCGCAGCCCCTGCAAGATCATCGCATCGTGCCTTTTGCGAGAACAAACTTCCTACGGAACCTCCGCACCGGAATCCACACAAGTGGCCTTCCTCCCCATACAGACCGGATTCGTCGCAACACGCCCGCTGCTGCAGCGGGGCTGTCACATACGCCTCCCCAGGGTCTCAGGAGCAACGCATCGCTTGTTTTCCACCACACCAGCTTCTGCTTTTGGAACTTTGTCGCAACTAAAAGGTACTGTGAGTAAACGTGACGCAACTGTGAACTTTTCACGCATCTGTGGATTATTCTATCGCAACGTAAAGAACTTTATCGCAAACCTCTTTTGAAACCATATTCTTGAACTGTGTATGTTGGATATTTGTCGTTTTGGTCTTGTGTAGTTTAGATTAAATACCTTTATTTTTCTAAACTGTTGTGGAGTCAGTTTGTGGTGTTTTCACTGTGTTACTGTGCTATACACTTTGCCTCTGGTTAGCCTAGACTGCTCGTGCCAAGCTACCTAGAGGGTGAGCAGGGGTTATCTCAGAGGGTTTCCTCCTTACCCTGACTAGAAGCAAGGGTCCCTATTTGGACAGTGGTACCTACCTCTGCCAACTAGAGACCCCCAGATCTAACAGGGCCTTATTTACAAGGCAGCATTAAACCACATTAAGTGGCTTAACGCTGCCTTTTAAATAAGACAAAACCCATGTCGCCACGGAAACGTCACAAAAGGAGACGTTCCTGTGGCGATAGGAGCTTGTACATATGCCCCTCGGTTTCTTAAGTATGTTCTTAATTGATATGACACCAGAAAAGCATGCTTTAACCAAAAAAGAGACAGGCATTCAAGTAGTTTTGGACTGCAATGGAACTTCACAGGGAAAAGGAAGCCAAAGGCAAGAAAAAGCGGTGGGTCAAAGATAGCCCTGGCTTTTTTTTGTTGCAGATTTCTCCAGCGCGAACTCAACCCGAAGGTATTGGAGCGCTTTACATGAGCACCAGTTACGCAATGACATACTCATTAGGTCTCGCCTACGCAGCGCGCATGCGCTGAATAAGAGGAGACCTTTAGGAATCGATTTGCTTTTTCTGCCAAAATCGTGCACGCTTTGCATTGCTTTCAATGGCAACGCATGAACGTTTGGCGATTCCCTTGCGGGAGCGAGCTTTGGCGACATCCGTTTGTAATTAACTTTCAAACAGATGGCGCCCCTGCTCTCTCCTGCAAGGGAAACGCTGTGTGTGCTCTTGGCCACATTCCCCGCACCCCTTCCACTTGTTTTGATCTGAGGTGTTGATGTGCAAAACAAGCCAACCGTTCACTAAATTCAGGTCCAAGACCTGTCTCTGCACTCCCTCATGCATGAACTAGATTTAAAATTGTGCCAAAGGCAGGCCTCTTAGTAAAAGCTATTTTTTTGAGGACGCATATGTGGTAATGACTGCTGCAGTTTTTCTTCCGCCTTTGTTAAGAATTATTAGGTGGATTCCGTAATACGGCCAATGACGATTCAACTACAAATTGATATTTTGGCATTTTTTTCGCCAGGCATATGGCCTGCTCCAATTTTGGCTAAGCTTGAAAACAGCATGAACATTATTTGAGTAGTTGATGTACAGTCATTTGTGGTGTGGTCGCTCTTACCGGTTTCATGCCTCTCACTCACGAAGGCAACGCTTTTAAACATAACTCCACTAAGCTTTTTTCAGCCCAGAATCCAGTGTGGTGTTATTACATTTCTGTCAGTGTCCCGTTTGTGAGTCGCAGGAAGGAAGTGTCATCCCTGCAGGGTAACTATTACCAGTGATTTCCATGATCCCGACGGCGAACAATGCACGTGACTCAAAAGATCTTTTTATAAAGCCAGTTAAAGTCGAGCTTTTGAAGACGCCGCACTTTCACTATCAGTTACACAAGGGTTTCAGGCCCTTTAATTCTCTAGCAAACCATATGCCCCTGGTCTGTTTTTTTTTCATTGTTTGCTAACACAAACACACAACTGTTTTCCACATCGTGACCCGTGGTGGTACAGTTGTAGAAACGATTTTTGCTTGTTTTCTTGATATGACTAAGAAACATAGACTCCGATTAAAGCGCTGTAGTAGCAGAAAGCCTGTAGCAGGTTTAAGGCTTGTCTGTCTACCCTTTCGTACACGTGCATTAATGAGAATGCAAACATATTCATCCGCGTTAGATGAACCAACGCTGTACACGGAGAGCATGCTCTAACAGCAACAGTGCGTAGTTCAAACAGTTAAGATAGGCTAGCGCAATATTAGTTACGCTGGCGAAATTTGCGATGTTTATTACATTCCACACTAGGCAGTTTTGAGAGGTTTTGCCTTTTAGCGTAGAATGATTGCGACATACATATGGGTTCACCCAAAATGTCTTGACGAAATAGTCTTGTGCTAGTATCTTTCGAGAGCAACCTTGCCTTTAAAAACAAGCATTGGCATCGCCAATAGGTCTCGCCTTTGGGACCTTATAAGTGCTTAGTTATCCAGCACAATATCCTTGGTGCAACAACATCAAGTGTTACATGGCTAAACACATAAGGTCCCAAAGGCAAGACCTACTGGCTATGCCAATGCTTGTTTTTGTTTTTGTATGCACGGGGAGATTAAGTGATTTGCCCAGAATCACAGGGTGCTGAGCAGACGCTGAGACTCGAACCTTCTTCCACAGCTACAAAGACGGCAGCTCTCGCTGTATGGCCACATCCTCTCCTCTTCATCATACGCTCTAAATCAATGGGGGAATTCGGTGCAGTGAAAGAAGTCCCAGAGCTGCCGCTATCAAACAAAAGGTTCTGTTGGAGTCGGGCCAAGTACGCACTATCCAGGCCTGCCAAGTGTCATGCATCAGGCGTAATGCTAACGCATTTCAGTGCGGTGTTCCCGCATCACCGCACTGAAATGCATTGTCACGCATTTTTGCCACTGACCGTACTCTGCTGACAGCGCTGAAACTGGCTGCCCGCTATGCCAGGTGCTAGCGCGCGCTGGTGCTCAGACACACCTGTGTGCGCCCAGGGCTGCAGGCAGCAGACTTCAGCAGCAGCATAGTTAGTAAACAGTTAAAGATCTGCTTTCAGACTCAGTGCTACAAATGTTACAATCTGCCCTGCAGCCGTTGTGTTACAGGCTGTGGCGCCTTGCGGGGATGATCTGATCGGATATGACCACACGTCCAGTGAACAAGAAGGAAGTGAGGTGAAAGCGGCGCGGACCGAGGACTCGACTGGACTTGTCGTCAGTCCGCGTGGCATCCCTCTCACATGGTCTGAGACTGAATGAGCTGCTGCCTGCTGCGCAGCAGGAAGGCAATAGTACCAGCTATGGGCTGGCGGGATGGCACAGCATCGACAACCTCACCAAAGTGACTCTCACTCAGGTCAGGTCATGGCTGCGTGGCATCATCACAGCATCGGGCACTGCTGGGAGACTGCACGCAGTGCTGCACAACAGCAGCAGTATGCCCCCGACCCCATGCGGTGCCGCGGCTCATTGAGCCCGCCGCTGCTGCTCGCACCGACATCTGTTGCACAGCCATTTGGTGTCTAGTCTGCAGCCTCTCATCAAGTAATGCTGCTCGAGTCCGGACAGGGCCCAGCTGCTGTTGAGAGTTTGGTGCCTGCAGAGCCTCATGAGGCTGGCCCGTAGAGTGGATCGCTCTCTCTGCTTCAGTTTCAGGTATTTTATTCTAATATAGTTAATTATTTTAGCGCGTCATCATGTCACTGCTGACTGACTCTGAGCCTGCTCCAACTCTGCTGACTGCTCAGGCAAGGCTGCGCTTGGGACGGTGCCGCGACGGGCTTAGCTGGAGGGATGAGGATATCACTGCAATCAGCACTACAGTTTGTTTAATTTGAAAGGACAGTTCACGCAATTGAGAGCTTTGACAGTGCACACATTTCCAGAGCTCATGTGGACTTTTAAAAATTGTTTATAAGTGCTGACAGTGACTGTGCTTTTCTTGACCTGTGCTGTCCTCTATCATACCCAGGGGCGAAAAGGCCACTTGTTTGTCTGGTAATGCAGTGACTGGAGTCTGTGTGGACCGTCATTTATTCTACTAAAAAATCGAGAAGAGGGTCTGCCACCAAGTCTTTGCTCTGCTTGCCTTGACGGTTAATTCCTACGAGGAGGTGCACCTCACCACAGAGTGTGTTAGTGGTAGGAATAACATCTCCGTGTTGCAAGAAACATGACTGTCTGTCCTGTTCAGTTTTCAATGATAGGACATTAACTTTGTTACTTTATTCTCTTTTTCTTTGATATGCAGACACATTTTCATTGCGTATCACAAGAAAGCAACCCTCGGAAGTATTCTATATTGCTGTGATATGTACACACTGGATTAATTCTCCTAAATTATCTGTACATTTCACAAAAATATGTTAAAAAATGCTCTTATCTGGACCGTAGCAAGGAACTTCATTTGTACAAGTAACTTTGTGGTTTTGGGACTCGGGTGGGGGGGCGGCTTAGGGAGGGCGGACTCGACCCCTCTGTTAGGTCTAGTTTGTTAGTGGGTTTTGGGTAGCGATGGGGGTCCATTGGTGGGGTGGGCGGTCTGTCTCATGTTGGGGGCAGGAGCCACGCCACACCGCGACAGATACTTCATTGTTCATTGAGGTATGGGGTGGGGGTGGGAGGGGGGAGTTGTGGGAAGTTGATAGCAGTTGGCGAGGGGTGGTTGGGGCCTGAGGGAGGTGGAGGGGAGGGCTGTCCTGCACACGATTGTCTCGAATGATGCTGTTGTGGCGTCCACGCTTGTTGAGCCTACTACCTGCTGTACGACTTAATCTGCGCTTAGATGGGGGCTGAAAACCCTGGGCGGGCGCAATTTGGTGCCCTAATGAGAGTGATGAGCTGGAATGTGAGGGGTATGCTGGACAAGATCAAACGGGGGGTGGTTTTGCGACAAGGGAAGAAGGAGAATGTAGATGTCCTGATGCTGCAAGAAACACACCTCATGGGTAACAAAGCACTGAGCTTACAGAGATATGGCTATGATCAGGTCTACCACGCGGGCTTTGGGAGAGGTTCAAGGGGGGTGGCCTTACTGATACATCGTAGACTGGCCTTCACTCACACTAAACACTGGATAGACCCCCAGGGCCGTTATGTCTTTGTACAGGGGACGGTTGGCTCAGAATCAGTGGTTCTTGGGAGTGTATATGCTCCACCCCCGCTGCAGTGGGCCCTGATTGAAAAACTCTTCACGGTGTGGGCCGAGATCCCAGAGAGCCTTGCGGTGATAGGGGGGACTGGAATGATGTCATGCAGTGTCGAATTGATCACCTCAGACTTAGGGGGGACCCCGCTGTAGATTCCCCCACTAGATTACATGGCATGGTGAGTGGCCTGAACTGGGTTGACGCATGGCGATATTTGCATACGCATGAGAGGGAGTTCACGTATGTCTCGGCGGTCGACCGCTCATTTTCGAGACTAGACTACATTTTTGTTCCTGCCGCGGTCATTGCCAGAGTGGTCTCGGCGGCTATCCTGCCGCGGGGACTTTCGGATCACTCCCCCGTAGTTGTGGAGGTTGCCCTAGACAGGGAGAGACGCCCATTCAGGTGGCGCCTCTCCACCTGGCATTTGCAGCAGGAGGCATATCAGCAACATCTAGAGGTGGCTATCGCCCAGTACTGGGAAGAAAACTTAGGTACGGTCTCTGACACACGGACAGTTTGGGAGGCTATGAAACCTACGCTGCGTGGGGTAGATATTGCATGGTGCGCGGCGGCGCGGCGCAGACGCCGGGATGAACTGGTGCGGGCCGCGGCAGAGGTGATGCAGCTGGAAACTCAATGTGGGGTGGCGAATCGCCTAGAGGACGTAGGGCAACTTTTACTGGCGCAGCAGACGTACGCTTCTCTCCAGTTGGACGAGGCCCGCGAGATCTGGCTAGCGACCAGAAGCAGGATTTATCAATGGGGCGACAAGTCCAGCACCATGCTTCATAGACTCTGCCAAAGAGTGTTCCAGGCACAGGACCTGCCGGGCCTTAGAGACGATACCGGGGCCTCCATTTCAGCTCCAAGGGACCTGGCGAACAGTTTTGCTGGCTACTTTGCACTGCAGTGCGCCCCGCGGGACTCTCTCTCGGCACTTGACATTGATAAGTTTATCACTGATCTCCTGCCCCGCGCGCTTCCTGATGATGTGCGTGAGCGCCTTGAGGCCCCACTTTCGGCCGATGAATTGGGCACGGCACTGAGGGAACTCAACCCTGGTAAGGCCCCCTGACCCAACGGTTTCCCGAGTGAATTTTTTAAGCGCTATCACCTATAACTGGGGCCACATTACAAAGCCGCCCTGGAGGCGGCACGTGAAGAGGGCCTTCTGCCGGCGGACTGGAGACATGCGGAAATAGTTGTATTTTGCAAACCCGGTCGGCCTCCGGACCGCCACGAGTCCTATCGGCCAATCTCTCTTCTGAACATTGAGGCCAAAATACTTGCTAAAGCGCTTGCGAATCGCCTTCTCCCCAACATATCGGATTTGGTCCATCCGGATCAAGACGGATTTATGCCCCGCAGGGCGACGCGGCATAATATTAGACGAGCCCACGTGGCTGTGGAGGCGATGAGTAAAACCGGGGATCAGGCAGCACTACTACTAGCTGATATTGACAGGGCCTTTGATTCCCTGAGTTGGACCTACTTGTTTGCCCTCCTTCCGCGCCTTAACCTAGGGCCCCACTTTATGTCCTATATCCGACTTCTCTATACCGGTCTGACGGCCTCGGTGAGGGTGGCGGGGGAGGTGTCGGCAGCCTTCCCGATAGGACGTGGCACTCGGCAGGGGTGCCCCCTCTTGCCTTACTTGTTCGCTCTAGCTATGGAGCCGCTGGCGGCGTGGGTCCGGATGGATGCACAGCTGAAGGGATTTGAGTGGCAGGCGGGACCGTCGGACAGAATCGCACTATATGCGGATGATGTCCTGTTTTTTCTTACAGATGTGAACCGGTCCGGGCCGCGGGTCCTAGACATCATGAGGACCTTCGGCGACGTTTCCGGACTCTGCCTGAAACCGCAGAAATCCACCCTATGGACTTTGGGAGACCGCTTCAAAGTCGGGCCGTGGGCGTCAACACTGCAGAGAGCGATCGGGGGCCTTAAATATTTGGGAGTGTTCCTGACGTCCATGCAGACGATAGCCTGGGAGCGCAACGTGGTTCCTGTATGGGACAAAGTGCAGCAGGAAATGAAGTGCTGGTCCCGCATGCCTCTCAATATTTACGGTAGGTCAGCCATTTTTAAGATGGTTGCCCTTCCCACATTACTGTATCAACTACAAAACCACCCATTCCCAATCCCATCGCCTTGGTTCCGACTGGTCAACTCGGCTCTCGGTCGGTTTTTGTGGGCCGGTGGCGCGGCGAGAGTAGCGCTGCGGACCTGCTTTCTGTCCAGATACTGTGGGGGACTGGCAACCTCAGATCTTCTGTCGTACTACCAGGCCTCACATCTGGTGGTCCTGAATGACTGGTGGTACTGTGAAGGGGGGGACCCGGCATATGCCCTAGAACGATACCTGATGGAACCTGACTCACTACACACGGTATTATACTCACCGCAGCTGAGGAAGAAACTGCCTAGAGCAACGCAAGTGGTGTTCCAGATATGGCGGCAGGCACTGCACCGCATGGGATGGTGGGGAAAGCTGACGGGGGAGACCCCGCTCTGGCATAACGGGCAACTCCCGGCCCTGATGTCCCTTCCGGGATTTAGGAGCTGGGATTTGATAGGTATTTCAACTTTGGGCCAGGTCCTCAGAGGAACCACGCTTAAAACCTTTCAGGACCTCAGTACAGAGTTCAATATGCCCCGCACCCAGTTCTTTCGCTATCTACAGTTTAGGCACGCTCTGGCACCCGCGCTGGTGGGCTTGACTACGCTACCCGAATTCAGCCCAATAGAGGCAAAAGTCTTTATGGGGATTTAGAGGATCGAAAGATATCCAAAATATACCAAACATTAGTGACACACTGTTCTTCGGATCTACAGCCCTTGAGAGATCCCTGGGAGCGGGATGTGGGAGAGCTGGACGAGGAGGACTGGCGGGAGGCTCTTGAGTCCCCCAGGGGAGCAGCAATAGCAGTCCGTTTACGCCTAATACAATTTAAATACCTGCACCGTGCTTATTATACCAGAGAGAGATTGTGGAAGGCAGGGCTGATTGAGTCCCCGGCGTGCTTGCGATGTGGTCATGAGTTGGGCACCCTTTTGCATACAGTATGGGAGTGTTGTGGCCTGGCGAGATTCTGGAAGGGTGTGTGGGACTGTCTGTCGGAGGTGCTGGGGTGGGAGCTCCCTCGCACGGCGAAATTGGGCCTACTTCATGTGCTTGTTGGGGTGGGCGGGAATGTTTACAAGCGACACTTGCTGCTGCTGGGACTAACACTGGCCAAACGTGATGTGGCTCAGGCCTGGAAGAACCCTGGGGCTCCCAAAGTAGCCGGGTGGAAGAAAGGACTGGACTTTTGCATGGGACTGGAGCGGCCGGTGTTTGAGGCCCGAGGCTGTCCCACAAAACACTATAAAATATGGAAGAGGTGGGCAGACTACAGGGGACTGTGGCTGGAGCCCCTGCCACCGCCAAGGGGCGAGGAAGAGCAGATGTAGTAGGCATATTGAGACACAATTATATCCATGGATGATTGTATACATACCCATAGCAGTGGTGGAGAGACGGAGTGTTGCAGGAAGGGGGTGGGGGGAGGTTGGGTAGTTGGGGGGGGGGGGTGGAGAGTAGAGGGTATTTTCAGTAAATGTATCGCACAACATGAACCGTGATTGTAGTCACAGCCCCTCCGGGGTTCAGAGCACTGTGGATGTTTATTTCTGTGATTCAATAAAACCAGTTTTGAAACAAAAAATGCTCTTATCTGAAATGTACACAGCATGCGTAAAAAGCTGTGCTGCGCTCAGAAATAGGATAATTATATCAAGGACTAAGTGAGGTGCTTCAGTCTTTGTAGTTTACTCATGCTAATGTTGCTTTTAGTGATTCTTGACTGGCATGTAAATACTGCGTTCCTAAACATGGCCAAGAGACTCAATTAAAATTGCACATAACAAGAGACATGCAGTACATACATCACTGCAGCTGTGCTTGTGTGGGAAGGCCTTTGCCTGCACTCGATCCTCCTTTTGCTAGGGACGTAATATTAGCTTTTCTCCCTAAAAGACCACAGTGTGATGATATACCACTTTCTCTATGATGCCTCTTGTGGGTCTTGGTATGTTTTAAGGCCTTTACTGGGTAACTAAAACTTTTCTGTTAATTTTGATGCCTAAGGGAATTAGATGACTCCCTGTAAATAGGGACACAATGCTCTAGTCCTGGGATTTTCTGCTAGTGCAAATGATGCGAGTCAGGACTGCAATTCCCAGAATGTAGTAGATTTGTTGTTGAATGAAAACCTACAACAGGAGCAAGGCATCCTTGGTAACATGGGGTTATCTAGTCACCGTACTAATGTCTGCAATTGGATCCCTGTTTTCTCATCTCTAACTAGATTATGGGATCTCTTCTCTATAAACATGATGGGTAGTAGGGCATGGATCTGTCAACCTGCAGTCACAGAAGCAGTGCTCATGGATACATAGAGCTGTCAGAAGCGGCTGGAACCCTCCCCCTCATTTCTCCCTTCAGTAATATGCCGGTCGCCTGGGTCCAAAGGCAACTACTTTACTTTCAGCACTGATCAGCAACTTCACTGTCAACAGAGCCTTTAGCTCTGTGACATGCTGCCTGCGGCCTGTGTATTCTGGTGCCTGCTGCAGGGCTGGGCACGTAGGAGCCTCTCGCCAAATGGGGTGGACTGCTCAGCTCGGGTTAATGGTTTTTATTAGGGTTGAGGCTGATATACTAGACTTGAAATAATAACATACAGCCTGGCTGTGACCTATGTGTGCCTCAGCCTCACTTTCCGGTGTAATTTCTAATATGTATATAGCTCGCGAGAAAGTGTCACTCATAATCGTTGAATTGTCACTCATAATTACATTGAAATTATGAAAATGTCACACATGTAGGGAGACCAGGATTCCCGGATTTGCCAGGACGGGGCCCGTTTTTCAACAGCTGTCTGGGCAGAATTCGAGAAATTGAACTCATGTCCCTGGTTTTTGGAGAGGGTCGACTAAAAACGGGGTAGGTGTTTTTTGTATGTTTTACAAAGCAGGAAAGGTTAGCAGTTGTTCTAAGAAAGCAATTTAATTTACAGGCAAGCCACTGGGTTTAAAGATTGCATCTTATTTATGTTCTTACTGCCTCTTTTGTAATTCTCTGCTGAGAAGCGCTGTCATTCCGTGCGCTCGCTTGACGTACAATTATAGTCCTTCTTCTATTTTGGTGAAATGTCCCGGTTTTTTGTTTTAAAATTCTGATCATCCTACACACATGGCAATCTGAAACCTTGGCAGCTATGGCTATCTAAAACTGCACAAAACAGACCGACGAACTAGAGAGAACGGATTCAAATAGCTGGGGAGGAACGAGCAGCAGGTGTAACATCTGTTATCTGTTATGGGAATGTGTGGTAGAAATGATTTTCGCCTTATGGTGGAATGAAGAGCAGGAGACGAGCGAGCAGGTCGTCTTGTGCCGCTCAGTGAAGATAGTGGTACAGTGAAACACATTACCAATTATTAGTACACACTGCCACCTGCTGGAATATTTGTAAACCAATACATCTGTATACTTGAATGTAAAAAACCTTAACCAAAATGTTGATTGACCATGTTAAGTCAAGACTCCTTTGGTTCCTGCTAGATGTTCGCACCCAAACAAAACCACGCAAACTGACCACCCTGTCTGAATCTTAGGACTGCCCCTCCCTTCCTTCCCCCTTCTTTCTCCAACACTCTCCTTTTCTCCCTCTTCTTCCCTCCATCTCTGAGAAGTAGGGGGCAAATTAACAAGGGCCAGCCCCACATAGCAATAGAAATATTATCGCCGGGTATCGCTGATAATTATCGCCATGATAACGCTATATTTACAATGCATAGCGCTATGGTGATAATATTTCAGCGATAGCAGAGTTTACCACGGAACATCGCTGGTTTTCCAGCGACGTTCCATGGAAAACAGCGATAACACTGCTGATACGATCCTGTGGTCGTATCAGCATAATCCACCTACCATTATTAGTATGCCCTAGTCTGGAATTTAACAGACATTAAATTCCAGCATTAAGGCCGAGGTAGCGCGATTTTTTTTATCGCTGCACCTCCTTGTTACCATCGCGAAGGTGCCTTCACGATATTTTCATGTGTTGTTTTCACAGCCAAACCTTCGTTGCATCTCATTAGCGAGGCGAGGCTGTGAAAAAACGGGCTCTACATCAAGGAAACACGCGCTAGCATGTCATTGATGATATTGCGATATAATTATCGCCGCTTATCGCCCGAAAACGGACGCTAAGGCAGCGATGATTATATCGCCAGCCCTTGCTAATATGCCCCTAAATTACTCCCGGATTAATGGAATTCTACCTCATGAACCCACATCATACGATGATCCATTGCGCCTGAACGGTAGAAATACTAAAGTCTGAGAACTGAAACGGGAGAATTAAATGGGAAACATCCTTTACAATGCAACTTTTACCACGCAGTGCCTTTACGACGCAACTTTTACAACGCAAACCATTACAACGCATTGCGCTGGGGGGCGCTCTAGGATAGGGAATAGGTGTAATGTACTATCCAACACCTTCCCTACTATCCACGGGGACTGGAGTTGGAATAGTAAATTAAACTATTCACTATCCAGCGCCCCAAAGCACTATGCGTTGTAATGGTATGCGTTGTAAAACTTGCGATGTAAAGGTAGGCGTTGTAAAAGTATGCGTTGTAATGTCGTACATCCAATTAAATATCACTGTAATGTCTTCTGCTTCTCGTATGTCCTATTCATTTGTTAATGTTTATTTTGCTTTATTGATATGCCTAATAAAATATTTTTTTTTAAAGCAACTTTGGTCTTGCATTTACCATCAAAATAATCTGAAAGTGTTTGGTCATTCTTAGACTGAAGGCACGAACTAAGAAAAAACGTTGCACTTACAGTGCTGCTGTCTGATTAATAAATAATAAAACCTGAACTGAGGGAGTTAAAAATGTGCAATGAGCTACAATCTCGGTGCTCAAACAGGCCTTTAGGCACCTTGAAAGAGGCTCTGGCACAGAGCAATTTTACAAGAGTTAATGTAATGCGCAGTAGAGAGCTGGCATTTTTCTGTGGTTATTGTTTAATTTTAATAGAAGCCCATGTGTTTCTGCATCTACATTAGAATTTGTAAAGTTAAGAATATTGAAGGACCCTGAGAGTTTCTTTAATTCCTAGTTTTACAGGGAGGGACGTATGAATCACCTGCATGTGTGCATCAGTGTGTCTCTACGCTCCTATGTGATTCAAAACAATGGCAGTAGGGATCCTTCAACCTGCACTGGTCAATATCCCTTGAATTCCTGAGTGTGTTGTGCCTACTCGTAGAGTTTCGACTGCCCGCAAAACTCAACAAAAAATCGAAAACACTTTTTGGGAGAAGGGCAACATACTATTTGTTAGTTCATTCATATGTCCCTGATTTTTTGAGTACAGCTGTAATCCTTTTAGATCGAAAGTTCATAAGCAAAGTCTTTATTTGTGTTGGGAAGTATTCCCCAAGTGTCAGAATTGTTTTAAAAATGATCTTTATTGCAAGCCAGAGTTCAATCAATCATTCTTTAACAGAGCCAGCCAACACGTTTCATCCCTTTTAGAGACTTCATCAGGCAACAGCAAGCTTCCGCTTCTGATTCGAATAAGAATTGACTAAGACAATATTTTCTTTCTATGGTTTTTAATGAATTGCAACGGCTGAGAACCGACATTATGGAATGGAAAAATAAAGTTTAGTTTTTGCCCTGATAAAGGGATGAAGCGCATTGGCTTGGTCTAGCAAAACATTTATTGAAAACTGGCTTGTAATAACTAACATTTTGAAAACAAATCCAATACTTGGAGAATAGCTCTCCAGTGAGACATGTCAATTACAAATGCTGAAAGATTGCCTTATGATTGCGCCCTAAAAATACTGGCATTTGTTGTTACATTAATGAACTGCAGGGCTGTGATCCATTGGTTGTACGATGGTACAATGCAGGTAAATACATTGTATGCCTTTACTACATATGTTTTTGCCACAAATATGATTTTACAACGCATGCCATTACCACGCATTGTTTTTATATATGAAAACAATGTATTTGTTGGGAGAGACCCTCCCCATCCCCAACTTACCTTAAATGCGTTGTAAAGGCAAGCATGTGGTCAAAATATGCGTGCTAAAAATGCGTGGTAAAGGCACAACGAGGTAAAAACCTTGTAGTAAATGCTGTTTCGCTGATCTATCTCGCCCATTGTTTTCTGTCAGATTTGGCTGTTGCAGCCCGAATGAAGGTGTTCACAGTTAGAGGCTGGACAGTGATGCCCTGAGTTATGTTGAAATGCACCTCTTACCAAGTCCTTTTAATTTCTTCCATGGTCGTTGCTGCATCTGTGATGTCATGCATTTTGGCACACGTTGTTTCATGACAACATACAGTTGGACGCGAACCGGGAACCGAGGACGGGACGGATTTATCGCCATGAACGCGTATACACATGCTGGAAGATTTTAACTTCAGCAGAACGCGAGGTTCCCTGACACCCGCATGATTCTGACTTGAATCCTGCAAGAGCGCCTATGTACTCGTAGACGCAGCCTCAACTACCATACAGGGACTATTTTTCCTTTCGTAACGAATTGTCAGGAGAATAAATCTAATACATTAAGAGTGAGAATTTGGGATTTTGATTATCTGTCCTCAACTACGGACAGCAACGGGCCGCGCTGGGTTGGAATTAACACCGGATGAGCGACTCTAACCGTTTTACGGCATATACGCAAGCCCTGAAGATTCGCGTAAACTTTGTTCCTTACGCGATGAAACACGTGTCGGCTGGCCGTGGAAACAATTAAAATTTGAGAAAATTTCAATATTCAAGAAATCTACGAATATTGTTGTCTTTGTTACCTTATTTATCTACTGTTCATGTGCCAATACTAATGTGAGGGATTTGGATTATGTGTGCAAAGGCGAATTCTGTGATTGACACATTGTTTCATTGGTGTGCCTGCAGTGAAGCTGTGGTTTTATTTTTCAGTGACTGGCACTTGTGTTGTTTTGGGGCACACATCTAAAATCAGCAACATCTTTTGTGAATTGTCACTAAACTCTACACTCTTGCACATGCAGCGGGAAGAGTGTGAAGAATACACCAAGCAGGATTTGTGTCTGATTTTTGCTGCAATTTTGCCCCTATTCAAGAGTTAGCGCTTCATTGGAGACTCAACGTCAGAGATGGACTGGAAACCAAAATCAGCCGGGCAAAAATGCTCAAACGAGCCCTGATCCTTTCCTTCCTCTCTCTCTCCATCCCTCTCTCTGTCTCCCCCTTTTTTTCTCTTTCGCACTCTCTCTCTCTCTTTCGCTCTCTCTCTCTCTCTCTCTTTCGCTCTCTCTCTCTTTCTCTCTATCTCTTGCTCAATCTCACTATCTCTCCCTCCCTCTCTTTCTCTTTCGCTCTCTCACTTTCTCTCTTTCTCTCTCTGTTGCTATCTCTCTCCCACCTCGCTGTCTGTCGTTCTCTCTCTTTTCCCCCTCTCTCTGCCTGTCTGTCTCTCTTTCTCTACCTGCCTATCTGTTTTTCTCTCTTGTCCTCTCTCTCTCTTCCTGTCAGCCTGTCTGCCATTCTCCTTCTCTATTTCTCTCTCTCTCTGCCTGTCTCTCTCACTCTCTCTCGCTCTCTTTCATCTTTAGCTGCCTGCATGCCCCTCTCTCTCTTTATTTCCATATCTCTCCCTCTCTCGGTCTGTCTGTCTGTCTCTCTCTCTCTCTCTTTCTGCCTGTCTTTGTCTCTTTCTCTCCTCCTATTTCTCCATTTTTCTCTCTTTCTCTCTAGCTCTCTGTCTGTCTGTTTCTCTTTCTCTCTTTGTCTCCCTTTCTCTCTGTATTTCTCTATCTCTCTCTGCCTGTCTCTATCTTTCTTTCTCTCTCTGCTGCTTGTGTTGTCACAAACCCCTACTATCTGAAGACAGAGGCAGTTGTCACTCACCTTTAAAAATAGCCCCCAGTGGCTCCACCTACACTCAAGGGCAATACTCTGTGGAATGAATGGACAATCCAGCACCCCTCGCCTTTACTTCCTTCATGGGAATGGCCTACAGAAAGAGTAAGGCTCCTCACCTTTATTTCCTTTGTGGGGATGGCTTCAGAGAGCGTAAGGCTCCTCATCTTTATTCCTTTGTTCGGATGACCTACAGAGAGAGTAAGGTTCCTCGCCTTTATTTTCTTGGTGAGAATGACCTATTGAGAAGGTTAGGCTCTTGCTCTTTATTTCCTTTGTGAGGATGGCCTACAGAGAGAGTAAGGCTCCTCGTCTTTATTTTCTTGGTGTGGATGGCTTTCAGAGATGGTAAGGCTCTCCCCTCATCTTTATTTCCTTTGTTCGGATGACCTACCTATGAGAATGGCCTTGACAGAGAGTAAAGCTCCTCATCTTTATTTCCTTTGCGAGGACTGCTTCAGAGAGAGTAAGGCTCCCCCTCGTCTTTATTTACTTTGTGAGGATATCCTTCAGAGAGAGTAAGGCTCCTCATCTATGTTTCCTTTGTGAGGATGTCCTTCAGAGAGAGTAAGGCTCCCCCTCGTCTGTATTTCCTTTGTGAGGATGGCCTACAGAGAGAGTAAAGCTCCTCATCTGTATTTCCTTTGTGAGGATGGCCTAGAGAGAGAGTAAGGCTCCTCATCTTTATTTCCTTGGAGGCTCCTCATCTGTATTTCCTTTGTGAGGATGGCTTATAGAGAGAGTAAGGCTCCTCATCTATATTTCCCCTGTGTGGATGGCCTACAGAGAGAGTAAGGCTCCTCGTATTTACTTTGTGAGGATGGCCTTCAAAGAGAATATGGCTCCTCATCTTTATTTCCTTGGAGGCTCCTCATCTTTATTTCCTTTGTGAGGATGGCTTCAGAGAGAGTAAGGCTCCTCATCTGTATTTCCTTTGTGAGGATGGCTTCAGAGAGAGTAAGGCTCCTCATCTGTATTTCCTTTGTGAGGATGGCTTCAGAGAGAGTAAGGCTCCTCATCTGTATTTCCTTTGTGAGGATGGCCTTTAGAGAGAGTAAGGCTCCTCACCTTTATTTCCTTTGTGGGGATGGCTTCAGAGAGCGTAAGGCTCCTCATCTTTATTCCTTTGTTCGGATGACCTACAGAGAGAGTAAGGTTCCTCGCCTTTATTTTCTTGGTGAGAATGACCTATTGAGAAGGTTAGGCTCTTGCTCTTTATTTCCTTTGTGAGGATGGCCTACAGAGAGAGTAAGGCTCCTCATCTTTATTTTCTTGGTGAGAACGACCTATTGAGAAGGTTAGGCTCTTGCTCTTTATTTCCTTTGTGAGGATGGCCTACAGAGAGAGTAAGGCTCCTCGTCTTTATTTTCTTGGTGTGGATGGCTTTCAGAGATGGTAAGGCTCTCCCCTCATCTTTATTTCCTTTGTTCGGATGACCTACCTATGAGAATGGCCTTGACAGAGAGTAAAGCTCCTCATCTTTATTTCCTTTGCGAGGACTGCTTCAGAGAGAGTAAGGCTCCCCCTCGTCTTTATTTACTTTGTGAGGATATCCTTCAGAGAGAGTAAGGCTCCTCATCTATGTTTCCTTTGTGAGGATGTCCTTCAGAGAGAGTAAGGCTCCTCATCTATGGTTCCTTTGTGAGGATGTCCTTCAGAGAGAGTAAGGCTCCTCATCTATGTTTCCTTTGTGAGGATGTCCTTCAGAGAGAGTAAGGCTCCTCATCTATGTTTCCTTTGTGAGGATGTCCTTCAGAGAGAGTAAGGCTCCCCCTCGTCTGTATTTCCTTTGTGAGGATGGCCTACAGAGAGAGTAAAGCTCCTCATCTGTATTTCCTTTGTGAGGATGGCCTAGAGAGAGAGTAAGGCTCCTCATCTTTATTTCCTTGGAGGCTCCTCATCTGTATTTCCTTTGTGAGGATGGCTTATAGAGAGAGTAAGGTTCCTCATCTATATTCCTCTGTGAGGATGGCCTACAGAGAGAGTAAGGCTCCTCGTATTTACTTTGTGAGGATGGCCTTCAAAGAGAATATGGCTCCTCATCTTCATTTCCTTTGTGAGGATGGCTTCAGAGAGAGTAAGGCTCCTCATCTGTATTTCCTTTGTGAGGATGGCCTATAGAGAGAGTAAGGCTCCTCATCTGCATTTCCTTTGTGAGGATGGCTTCAAAGAGAGTAAGGCTCCTCGTATTTACTTTGTGAGGATGGCCTTCAAAGAGAATATGGCTCTTCATCTTTATTTCCTTAATGGCTCCTCATCTTTATTTCCTGTGTGAGGATGGCTTCAGAGAGAGTAAGGCTCCTCATCTATATTTCCTCTGTGAGGATGGCCTACAGAGAGAGTAAGGCTCCTCTTATTTACTTTGTGAGGATGGCCTTTAGAGAGAATATGGCTCCTCATCTTTATTTCCTTTGTGAGGATGGCCTACAGAGAGAGTAAGGCTCCTCGTATTTACTTTGTGAGGATGGCCTACAGAGAGAGTAAAGCTCCTCATCTGTATTTCCTTTGTGAGGATGGCCTAGAGAGAGAGTAAGGCTCCTCATCTTTATTTCCTCGGAGGCTCCTCATCTGTATTTCCTTTGTGAGGATGGCTTATAGAGAGAGTAAGGCTCCTCATCTATGTTCCTCTGTGAGGATGGCCTACAGAGAGAGTAAGGCTCCTCGTATTTACTTTGTGAGGATGGCCTTCAAAGAGAATATGGCTCTTCATCTTTATTTCCTTGGAGGCTCCTCATCTTTATTTCCTTTGTGAGGATGGCCTACCTATGAGAATGGCCTTGACAGAGAGTAAAGCTCCTCATCTTTATTTCCTTTGCGAGGACTGCTTCAGAGAGAGTAAGGCTCCCTCTCGTCTTTATTTACTTTGTGAGGATATCCTTCAGAGAGAGTAAGGCTTCTCATCTATGTTTCCTTTGTGAGGATGTCCTTCAGAGAGAGTAAGACTCCTCATCTATGTTTCCTTTGTGAGGATGTCCTTCAGAGAGAGTAAGACTCCTCATCTATGTTTCCTTTGTGAGGAAGTCCTTCAGAGAGAGTAAGGCTCCTCATCTATGTTTCCTTTGTGAGGATGTCCTTCAGAGAGAGTAAGGCTCCCCTCATCTGTATTTCCTTTGTGAGGATGGCCTACAGAGAGAGTAAAGCTCCTCATCTGTATTTCCTTTGTGAGGATGGCCTAGAGAGAGAGTAAGGCTCCTCATCTTTATTTCCTTGGAGGCTCCTCATCTGTATTTCCTTTGTGAGGATGGCTTATAGAGAGAGTAAGGTTCCTCATCTATATTCCTCTGTGAGGATGGCCTACAGAGAGAGTAAGGCTCCTCGTATTTACTTTGTGAGGATGGCCTTCAAAGAGAATATGGCTCCTCATCTTCATTTCCTTTGTGAGGATGGCTTCAGAGAGAGTAAGGCTCCTCATCTGTATTTCCTTTGTGAGGATGGCCTATAGAGAGAGTAAGGCTCCTCATCTGCATTTCCTTTGTGAGGATGGCTTCAAAGAGAGTAAGGCTCCTCGTATTTACTTTGTGAGGATGGCCTTCAAAGAGAATATGGCTCTTCATCTTTATTTCCTTAATGGCTCCTCATCTTTATTTCCTGTGTGAGGATGGCTTCAGAGAGAGTAAGGCTCCTCATCTATATTTCCTCTGTGAGGATGGCCTACAGAGAGAGTAAGGCTCCTCTTATTTACTTTGTGAGGATGGCCTTTAGAGAGAATATGGCTCCTCATCTTTATTTCCTTTGTGAGGATGGCCTACAGAGAGAGTAAGGCTCCTCGTATTTACTTTGTGAGGATGGCCTACAGAGAGAGTAAAGCTCCTCATCTGTATTTCCTTTGTGAGGATGGCCTAGAGAGAGAGTAAGGCTCCTCATCTTTATTTCCTCGGAGGCTCCTCATCTGTATTTCCTTTGTGAGGATGGCTTATAGAGAGAGTAAGGCTCCTCATCTATGTTCCTCTGTGAGGATGGCCTACAGAGAGAGTAAGGCTCCTCGTATTTACTTTGTGAGGATGGCCTTCAAAGAGAATATGGCTCTTCATCTTTATTTCCTTGGAGGCTCCTCATCTTTATTTCCTTTGTGAGGATGGCTTCCGAGAGAGTAAGGCTCCTCATCTGTATTTCCTTTGTGAGGATGTCCTTCAGGGAGAGTAAGGATCCTCATCTATATTTCCCCTGTGTGGATGGCCTACAGAGAGAGTAAGGCTCCTCGTACTTACTTTGTGAGGATGGCCTTCAGAGAGAATATGGCTCCTCATCTTTATTTCCTTTGTGAGGATGGCCTATAGAGAGAGTAAGGCTCCTCATCTATATTTCCTCTGTGTGGATGGCCTACAGGGAGAGTAAGGCTCCTCGTATTTACTTTGTGAGGATGGCCTTCAGAGAGAATATGGCTCCTCATCTTTATTTCCTTTGTGAGGATGGCCTATAGAGAGAGTAAGGCTCCTCATCTGCATTTCCTTTGCGAGGATGGCCTATATAGAGAATAAGGCTCCTCATCTTTATTTCCTTTGTGAGGATGGCTTCAGAGAGAATAAGTCTCCTTATCTTTATTTCCTTGGAGGCTCCTCATCTTTATTTCATTGGTATGGATTGCCTACAGAGAGAGTAAGGCAATGGTTGCTCTAAGATCACTGCAGGTAATTGTTGTTGAGGTGACATCAACTTTTTGGGAGATGTTGCACAGCTTTGTCTTTGGGAAGCAGGATTTAGGAACACATTTTAACAAAGATGAACCAAGCGGCCTTACCCAAAAACCATGCAAAGAGAGGTGATGAACCGTGTCACCGGGGACAGACCACACCATGCTTAGTAACCTCAAGAAATACGCTTGTCTCAGAGTTTCTTATTACAGTCTAGTTGTGACCTCACCACAAGCATATATTAAGAAATTGATGCCAGTGCTGAACTGTTATTTCTGCCAAACGTTTTTACCCTGGAAATTCACTCATTAGCTGATAAGAAGATCGTTATATCAGTATGATTATATTATGGTCAGAGTTAATTACAAGAAAACTGCAATCTAATTGCATTCTGCACTACAGCTACTTTTAAAAGTGGCATATTTACGTGCTGAAACTATATTTTGTTTGCAACTGAATTTAAAAATTGTGGTGTGCTTATTTTTACTCTACATATGGCATTTGAAGTTTACATATCTGTAACCATAGCATTGTTTTATAAAACAGAGCTGTTGGAAATAGCCCTCTCAGCAGGGTCAGCCACAAACGTTTTGCCTTCCTTCTACTTTTTTTGCTGAATTCATTTTCTTTGGTCTGATGACTCTAGCACTGGTTAGCAGTGGTAAAGTGCACAAAGGGCTAATGTTCACTCCTCTAAACATGGTTTGATTAGAATATTTTATTTACTTTTAAGTCCTTCGTAATGCGCACTACCTGTGCCCAGGGCCTAAACATCAATGCTACTAGTTGGCCTGCAGCACTGATAGTGCCACCCACTTAAGTAGTGCTTTAAACATGTCTCAGGCCTGCCATTGCAGAGTCTGTGTGTGCACTTCTAGATTGCCTTGTCGACTCTGCAAGTTAAACCTTTTTCCAGCCCCAACTGTCAAAGCCCAGCTCACCTGAGTTTCTGTTCAGTTCTGATGGAGGTTGAAGACAATCCGACTCCACCCTGAAACTGCTTGTTCCAGCACACTAGTTTTAAACAGTGAACTAAGAACCCGAAGCTCAAGGGAAGGGGGGAAGTGGATAAAATAAAAAAAGAGAGACAACACCGTTCTTGCGTTTCCACTGTAGAAGTGCTGCTAAAATCTGCGGCCCTCTCTGACTTCTGTAGAAACTGGTGCCTAATGAAACATAAACAAAGAACAGATAAGTGCAACCTATCCCTAAATGTGTTCCTGACTAACCCTTAATCTATGTAAAAATTCTCTTCTAAAAGTATCTCTTGGATCCTGGTCTTTAGCTTCCAAGTTTGGAATGTGTTACTGTTCTGGGATGTGCTTTCTATTACTGTAAAACTTCTGTAAAATCAAACGAATATCATTATCAGAATTACCAACATCTAACATTCACCTTAATATAACTAAAGCCTAAATTCTTAATAGCAAACTCACTTTTCACAGATTTCCAGACTTTTTATAAAACAAATACTGTACTTTTACATCAAAGTACAGCAGGTAATTTGTGCAAGTCCTTGATTTACTGTTTGCCTTGCTGTCAATGGTTTCCTCTGTTCGATTCTTAAAAAGTTCCATGTAAAACAATGTTTATTTCACAAAGTTCCACAAAGTATTCTTGTAACAAAGGGTTTGAACCACAAAGTTCGTGGGAGATATCTTGTTCCAAATTGTCTTTACATGAATCCAGAAATCGCCGACAAAGTTCTTTCAGGTAATAACAAGTTTTGCACTTACTTGTTGCTGAAAAGGGATACTGATCAGTCTAACCTTGTCCTCTTTCTCTTTTGTAGGTCGATTGCAGTGGACAGAAGAGGGGCTGAGGCAAGAAGGAGCCGGACAGGAAGAAGGAAGAGCCAGCAGCCGCGCCCGTTGAAGCCAATGAAGGTCTGGAGAGAGCAGGAGTGCCAGTGCCGAAGGATCTGTTTTCAGGTAAGTGGGAGGTAGACGAGCGCAAGCACTTTGTGAGGCTCAAGGGCCGCCTTTTATAGACAGGGCTGGCTGTGGTTCGAAGAGCTGGGTGTGGTTCGAAGAACTGGGTGTGGTTCTCACAAGCAGGTATACAGAGCTTCAGTTATTATGCTAATGAGTTGAAGTAACACATGGCCTAGGGACGAGTGCTCTAAATAAGCCTTGGTAAAAGCAAGGTCCAATGTGCAAACAAGACAGCAATGTCCAAACTTGTGAATACATTGAGCAACATACACAGAAGTCTTAGGGAGGGGCTGCGATAACAAGAAAGGCTTTCAATAGTATGTTTAAAGAGAGCTATTACAGAGACCACTAGTGCAATGAGAGGGGACATGCTCTTTGCTGTGCACAAACCCTAACACCAACCCTACCTTTTTAACACATCCAAGTCATCCCTAAGGTAGGACCTTGACAGCACCAAAGGCACGGTGCAGTGTATTTAAAGAATTGGACATGTACTTTTAAGTTTTACATGCCCCGGTAGTAAAAAACTCTTCTATATGTTTTTCACTACTGCAGGGGCTATATCTTCCATAGCATAACATTGGGGTTACCTTATTATATTTTATAAGCATAATTCCCAAATGCCAAGATACATTGGTTCATGTTTGGTGTCTCTGGAATTCTAATTTAAAATACTTATGGTGAAGTCAGATTTTAAATTACAATTCTGAATGCGCCAATTTTCGAAAGTGGGCATTTTCTTGTCTTAGCCATTTGGTGCCTCTAACTTGTCTCTAATCACATGTCTAGTGTGGGTGACAGCTGGACTTTGTGTATTCCCCCTAGACAGCCACACACAGTCGGAGCTTAGGTGTGACTTAATGGTCCATCCTGGCAGGATGGTAGGGAGGAGCAGGAACCATCCCCTCTTACACCTGAAAAGGATGTGTCCTGTCCCCACAAAAAGGGCTACATACCCCCCTGCAGTGAGTCTGTAGTCAGGGCAGGAAGGGCGGGACATTTGAACACTTCAAAGACTTGCCTTTGAAGTATCCTCCACTTCAAAGGCACTACTGGATATAAGTACTGAACAATAGACACCACCCCTTCAGTGTACTCTGGACCTCTGAGTACTCAGCCACAAAGAAGGACTACATAACATTTTGTTGAAGCAACTCGAACGCAGCGGCATTTCAGGCATGGTGCTGGAATGGATCAAATCTTTTCTCACTAACCGCAGACAAGCAGTTACGTTGGGACCGTGCCTCTCTGCAGAGCGTAATATAACAACAGGTGTCCCTGAAGGCTCTTTGTTGAGCCCACTGTTGTTTAATATTTACATGACCCCGCTTATCCCTTTGATTGGATCATTTTGAATCCAAGTTACATCATATGCTGATGGCACCCAAATGCTCCTCTCTGTACACAATACCACCTCAGATGCTGAATCTAATTTTAAAAATTGTTTATCTGCGGTCCTCCAGTGGATGAGGAACAACCACCTTAAATGTCATTCAGACAAAACAGAAATCCTCCCGGTAGGGAAGGAGGATCTGTTTCACCCTGGTAAATGGTGGCCTGAGGGGACCCCCCCTCCCCCCCACCACCAGACTTGGTGAAGGTGGCAAAGAACTTGGGAGTACAATTTGATGCAACACTCTCTTTTCTCCCTCATGCCACAGCTGTATCAGGGACTTGTTTCAGTATCATAAATCGCTGAAATTTGTTTTTAAATTTCTCCCATTAGCAGCAAGAAAATCAGTGGCAGTGGCCCTGATCCTCTTGCGTCTAGACCAGTGGTTCCCAAACTTTTTTGACCCGTGGCTCCCTTGACCTAATTGGCAGTTGGCCGTGGCTCCCCACCATTTTTTTACCATTCTGTGAGTCTGTTGCACAGCAGCAGGGCCAGCTTTAGCACTGGTGGCGCCGGTGCGGCAATATTTTCTGGAGCCCCCCTCCCAATGACCACCTCCGCCACGGATTCCCTCCCTACTACCCTTTAACAGTCTCTATAACCACTCTCTCTCAGATGCATTTAATACATTTCATAGCGTCAATCGTAAAAGCTCTAGGGCGGTGCGACCGGTGCCACCGCAGCGGGTGATGACTTCGCACAGGGGTGTAAAAACACCTGCTGCCCCGTTCCTGGCCTCTAGCAGTGTTCAGGCAGCAATTCAAATGTCAATAAAGCTACGGTGATTAATGTTCTCCTAGGCGAGATCAGAGTTTTGTCTAATATAGAAGTTTTGACTCGAGGAAGTTGTTATTCTTGGTTAGGTAGTGCAGAGGGTTGATATGCCTGCTGCACAGAACATGTACCGTGCAGATCACAAAGTAAATGTACAGTAAACAGGTTGGTGAGTTACTGCGTTTGTCAGAGACTTCCTTTTGTTAGTTGCAGTTTACAGTGAGCTAATATCTGTCATCAAAGAACTGCTGGTAGACTTCAAGGTATAGATTATGTTTAATGTAAAAACAGAGCATGTTAGAAATCAGTATAGCGGAAGTGCGCTCTTGGGACAAACCATGTCCCAGGTTTTTGCAGGTGGGACATATTTTAGCTGCAGAAAAAAGAGGCTTCACTTTTCCACATTGTGGTTGCGGCGCCCCTGGCTCCTCATTACGGCGTACCGGGGTGCCGCTGCCCACAGTTTGGGAACCACGGCTGTTAACTGTCAGGGTGGCTACCCAACGGCTGAAAGCATGTTCTTTGCTTTTAATATTAATTTTTTATGCCGTTTGCCTGGGATAATGGTTCCCATGTGCCTCTTTTTAGATCTGGTGTCAGAGCATAAAGCATAGGCCAATGGGTCTGTCTACTTCCGCTTTTAACTGCCCTCACTGTGAGTGACAGCATTTTGCATTTTACTTGAGGCAAGTAAGAGAATCAAATGAGTCCCTCTCTCTTAAGGAACTGCCCAACATGTAACTAAAGTCTTATGCACACAAGAAAAAAACAAGTTTCTTCTGCATAATATACAGTAGCGTTTTTGCTGACGTTAGCACAAGAGACTGGGGTTTTTAGGTCTCGGCTGAACGCGCGGAAGCGCGTGTCCGCCGAGAACCTATTGTGGCCGTGTCTCCTTTCCAGGAGACACTCCTGGCCGCGCGCATCGCCTTGGAGGCGATTTCAAACGAGCACGCGCACGCGAACGCTCGCTGCATTCTCTCACACACACACACAGAAGCGCCCATGCATGCACGCACGCACGCACATACAGCCTCCCCCACACACATACACACGCGCACGCACACAGACACACGAGTGCTGCCCCCCCCCGCCCCCCCCGCACCCCGCACACCGCACACCGCACCCCCCAGCCCTTTCTAACTTACCGGGGCAATCTCGGGGGACTCCGCCGCTGCAGCTCTTGCCAGCTCCTTTCACGGGGCTCCCTCTTGGTCAAGGGAGCCCCGCAACAGTCGCCTAACCTCCTGCTGGCGGGCCCGGGGTTCTCCACTGCTCACAGGAGCCCCGGGCCGCGATACGCATGCCTCCTCTTCCGGTCCTGACGCGGCCCCGCCCCCGTCACAGGCGACATTGCCTGACTTCCGGTGGGTGCGTAGATTTCCGTCTTCGTTTTTATTTATGCAATTTTCTAGTTTTATATTGCCATCCACCCAACTTCCATAAAAACAGGGACAATTTCTTCTTTAATTGCTCGTGTCATAATTGCGCTTTAAATGTTTTCAGAGACTGTATTGTTTACCAATATCTTTCCATCCTCTTGTTGAAAATGGTTCGCTGGTAAGCCAGCGTACAGTTTCACTTTCGCGCTCGACTCACCCGGTCTGCTTGTTTAAATACCACGCATTGACAGGCCACGTAGTCCTCTTTTTCAGAAAAGCAATATATTTTTGCCGGTTAAATTGGGGGATAGCAGATTATTACGTACATAATATCTAAAGAGAATATACCCGAGGCTTTAAGTTAAAGAAGACTAGATTGACTTTACGGATACACTTGTGTGATGTTACATAGTCTGTGAGGGTGAGTAAAATTGGTTTACAGCGTTTCGTAATGAAGAAATGTTACTTTCCGCGTTCGTGGGGAAGCTCTGCTGCTGGGCTTTCCTCATGCACCCACTTCACCCTCTTACAGTATTTCCCATGAACGCTCCCCTCCTCACCATCCTTTGTTTTCTCGGGCTCCGCTGGAGAGGGTGGGGGCACGACCTCTGCCGGCTTCTCTGGCTCCGTCGGGGCAGCACTCTCGGCCGGGGCAGCACCCTCCGCTGGAGCCGCATATGGACTGACGAATCAAAGAGTGGTAAGAGGAACAGGTGAATGAAAGTCTGGAAGAATGAATGCATACATGTCGAGATGGATGAATTACTTAATCATGTGCTTCAAATTGTGTAGAAGTGCGCAGTAGTTGTTAGAGATGTTTTTCCATCATCACAGGGGCCACATTTTGAAATTAAGCATGCAATGAAATCTACTTAAAACACTTTTAGGGCCTGTTTACAAGTGAGCCATTACATTAGGTTAAAAACATCTGTTGGAGCAGGAAATTGCAAACACAAGTGATGCGATTTTTATTGCACTTGGAAATAACAGGTGCGTTTAAGATCACTCGCTTTGTTAAATTTTTGGCAGGTTAAACAAGCCACAATTTAACATGGAGTAAAAGGGGCAATATTACTGAGACATAGAGAACAATCAGTTAAGCACCACGTTTTGTATGATCTCCAGAAAGTCACAACAGGCAATAATTGCAGATCTGATACATTCTAAGTACCTTGGTGTCTGATTTTTATCCGATGAAATCCTGAACAGTTGTAATCAGTGCCTTAATGTCCAAGTGAAAAGTTGGGAGCATGTGGAAGGGGATTGAATAGTATTCAAAGGACAAGAAAGTCACGTCGAAAGTATAACTTTATTACTGCTGTAATAAATGAGAGAGGCGGGTGTGAGGCAGAGCGCATAAGGGTTACAGCTCACCGCTTGCCATTGTAAATGATAATGCCATTTATTTATCAGTTTTCAAAACCAACACATAAATAAAATAAATTGTCATTTACAATGCCAATAGCTCTAACTTTTGCAAAGGCGAGACCGTTGCATTGTAAATGCTTGTTCTCTATGCTTTTCTGTCTTTGTAAAAAACCATGTTCTTGAAACTGAAATATATCCAGTGGAAACATTCCAGGTACGCGCCTGAGAGCAAGAAACACAAATCAAAAGCTTTGTCTGTTGTCACTTTCATTATGTTAACCGTAAAAACGGAGCACGTTAGAAATCAGACATAAAACATAAGCAAAGTCAAGGCCTTCCTCTCGCTGAGAGAAGGCCTTGGCTTGGCTTATATTTTATATCTGATTTCTAACGTGCTCCGTTTTTACAGTAAAATAATGCTGGTGATACGGGTGTAAATGCCCAAACTTCATTTTACACACGTATCACCAGCATTATGTTTACTGTAAAAACAGAGCACGTTAGAAATCAGAGACGCACGTATAGCGGAAGTGCGCTCTTGGGACAAACCATGTCCCAGGTTTTTGCAGGTGGGGGACATATTTTGGCTGCAGAAAAAAAGAGGCTTCACTTTTCCACATTGTGGTTGCGGCGCCTCTGGCTCCTCATTATGGCGCACCGGGGTGCCGCGGCGCACAGTTTGGGAACCACGGGTCTAGACGATTGTTATAGTCTGCTCGCAGGAGCTAATAAAGCTATTTTTAAGAAATTACAGGTGGTACAACATGCAGTGGCACGATTGGTGCTCAAGCTCCCACGGAGATCGTCGGCATCTATAGCATTAAAAAGTCTTCACTGGCTTCCGGTGCACAAGAGAGTCCTTTTTAAGATCCTCCTAATCACCTATAGAGCCAGGCTTAATCTAGGACCGAAGTATCTTGCAGCACATTTTGGGCCAGATGCAACAAGCATCCATTTTGCGATTCCTTATTAGCGAAAAATAAGGAATCGCTAATAAGGAATAGCAAAATGGAATGCATCAAGCAATCACTACAAAAATAGCGATTCCTTAGAATTCCTTAATTGCGACTCGCAAATTGCTAGTCGCAATTAATGAATACCTCCCCATTCATTCCTATGGGCCCAGAGGCCCATAGGAATGAATGGGAAGACAATCTCAATTTGCGAATCGCAATTAGCGATTCGCAAATTGAGATTGCGATTTCAAGGGTGCAGGGGTGTCCAAAGGACACCCTGTTGCACCCCTGATTTTGATCTGTGCACATATGTTGCGCACACACATGCCCTTAGGGCATGTGTGTGCGCAACATGAAACTTTAAATATGCACAAAAGTGCATTTTTCAAAGTTTTTGCAAATTATCATGAAGTTGTACTTCGTGGTAATTTGCGTGCCCTATTAGTGAATTCGCTATTTTTGTCACTTTCATGCATTGCATTTAAGGAATCTCAATTTGAGATTCCTTAAATGCAAACAATCGCAATTTAGCGAATTCTCTATTTGCGATTTTTGCATTTGGGATGATGCATCCCCAATGCAAAAATACCGCTCGCAAAGGGCCAGATTCTCAGAATCTGGCCCTTTGCGAGCGGATTTGACCTTGATGCATCTGGCCCTTTGCTCCTTACATCGCAACCAGGTCTCTTAGGTCATCAGCAATGAATCTGCTTAAACCCCCCACTTTTAGATACAAATTGAAAGGAGGAAAACCAGTGGCCTTCCTTGGGACTAAAGCCTGGAATTTGCTCCCACCTCATTTAAGGCTTTTTAACTCAGAAATTTAATTTAGAAAGGCTCTGAAGACTTGGGGTTTTACTGTCTCAGATGAATTATGTCTTTCCCTTATTTAGCATCCTGATGGCTCATTCTCGCTCACATCCAATTTAGCGCCAGGATACTCCTTGCAGAGTGACAGTCGCGCTCTACAAGTAACGAATTACATTACATTACTATGCTGCTGAAGGGACTGCCACTCTGCTGAGCTGCTGCTCTGGAAGAACTGCTGTCCTGCTATGCTGACCTCCTTGCCTGGGTGAGAAGGACTGGGTCTGCATCACTTGAACCCAGAACTAAGAGTGACTCCAATGGCTAGTGTGCTGGCCTCCTGATGTGCAGCCTCAGGGACATATTAGGTTTCCAACAACCTTGCATCTACACCTGAACTGTGCCATATATAAGTCTACCCTGCCGAGTAGTTCCACTCTAGTCCGGGACCCTTGCAAGTAGACCTAAGATGCTCGTTCCAGCGGAACCAATGAATCCGCTGGTGAAGCAATGCATTGCTGCTGCTACATGGACCAGAACAGACGCATTGCCTATGCTGTGCAGATCAAAACCAGCGCATTGCTTCTGCTGCGTGGCTAAGACACAGTGTATCACCTTTGGACCCACCACTGTATGACATGCTTCCCAATGCAAGGTTATTGCATCTCCTTCGTTGCCAGCTTCTACGACAATGACGAAACCTCCACATTGCAGCTCACAGCTCATTGGAACCATCACATCGCCAATGCTGAGCGGATCAGGACCAGCACATTGTCACCACTGTGTTGATCGTCACCGACACATCGCCTCGACTGGACCAGGATACCTCGACATTGACGCAGGAGTATGGTACTTTGTTCAGCGGGCCTAACCTGGTCCCTGTACCCGGCCTGTGCTCCATCAGAGTCAGCCTGAACTTGTGATTTTGTCCCAGTTCGGTGCAACCAGATATCCCTTGTCGTCGCTTTCTGCTTTTTGATGTAACTTTAACTTAAATCTTTAAAATTCAATATCTCCGGGGTCCCTACTTTATCTTTCTAATCTAGTGTGAGATCTTTTTGGGTGGTGTTTTCCATGCTTTTACTGTTCAATGTGTTGCACAAATACTTTACAGATTGGCTTGAAGTTAAGCCTGACTGCTCTCATCCAAGCTACCAGAGGGTGAGCACAGATTAATTTGGGGATTGCTGATACCTTACCCTTACAAGGATTGTGGTCACTGCTTGACCTAGGCTCACACCCCAGTCAACCAGGAACCCCATTTCTAACAAGAGCTATAAACCGATTTTTAAAAGAAAGTTGGGGGGTAGGCGGATGGTCTGGTCATGTATTTTAAGGACCAAAATAACCATTACCAACATTTATCAGGATTTCCTAAGTAGCCTTTGGCTTTGTGACTTTATGAAGAACCTCATCCTTTATACCCATTTCTCTATATTGTCACGAACTCCTTCGTGAGTGGTAATAGCTCTCTAACATATGAGTGGAGGTACTTCATTCAATATAACTCAAAAGCATGGCGATTGTGATTTTGTAATTGTCTTCCCTTTTCTTTGCTGAAATGTTATTTATTGGATTTTTCTTAGATTATGCAAAAGATCATAATAGGGCTTCAATACCTGCGTGGAAGTGTATATGCCTCATCATTTCTCAAAAATAGCGACTGATACTGGTAATCAGCTGAAGTGCATTCTGGTTCAGGTCGGTCACTTGGGAAGCTCAGTTTGTGGAGGAGGGTTAAAGCCTGGCTGGGGAAGGGGATTGCCAGGAACGTAGGCTCCCATTGTCTCATAAGGACATCTTCCTGTTTATTATGGCTTGGGTGGGACTTAGTCAGTGCTTAATTTGAGCCAGAGGTTTCCGGTGCGCAGCACCAGCACTTAATAGTCAGAACCAAGGCTTGGGACAGACTGCCACAAGGTGGCACTGTCTTGGTAATTTAGAGATGACTACAACTACAGTTAATTGTTAATGCTATAGTCTTTAAAAATTACTATTACTTACTGCCCAAGCCGTTCTTATAGCTTTGGGGGGCCTGAAATAGTTTGAAATGTCACACTTGTATGAGTGTGATGGTTAGTAGTTGTGTTGTTACTATCTTTTGTAGCATGGCAGAGGCAGTGTGGGGTGGAAGCTGCAGTGGCCTCCTGGCGAGAGTCCAGGCACATATTTTTTTACAAACTAAACACTGGACTTAGTTGGTGACATTAGTAGGTGACGTTCTCTGATATACACAGTATAGGTGGAAGGATAGCATATTGGGCCACTGCCCTCCTTTCAAAGGCAATGTGTAGTTAGAGCAGAGATAAGAGGTTACCAGCACAAAAGGCACTTCATTGACTGGGCCTGCTTCTGATTGCCAGATTCAGCCAACAAGGGAAGGAGGTAGGGTCATTGCCTCCTCATTCATTGGCTGAGGCTGCCTATAGGATTGAGGAGAAGATGCTGGGGCCCGGCTTCTGCCTCATCTCCTCATTGGCTTAGTCTGTAGGCTAAGCTGATGCTTATATTTAAAAAATGGAGAGTAAGGAAAACATAACTTGTCCTCTTCCCTAGATACTGTATTATAAACAAAATGGACAAGTCCTTTTTCTCGTTTTGTAGTCAGTGCTCCTGACAGGAACATTTCGAAAAAGAGGTGGAAAGCGCAAACAACTGCAAGATGTTTTAGGAAACCCCTGACCCACCTGCCTAGTAGGTGGCATGCTTCATCATTGGGGCCCAGCTGGAATACCTAGCGCAATCCAGCTGTGCTTCAACGCCTGAGTTACAGCGGAGCAGGTTGTTTGTGTGGAGAAAGTGAAGTGATAAGTGAAGTGCAGTTATGTGATAAAAATGTCTCTAGGAATAACCCTTACAAAAGTTTCAATGAAAGGGCCCTAGGACATGGGTAAAAACAGTCAAGGGATCGGCTTGAGGTTTTTAAATTCACCTCAGTATCCCTGTAAAAATAGTTTAGGTCTACTAGTTTCAGCCTTTTGGTTGGATCATAAGGCTTTCGTCAGGACCAGAAAAGTGTGTGACCAAACCAAAAGGGTCACAGGGGTGATTATATCAGCACACACCCTAAAGTGTGCTGTGAGTGTAGTGGAGTGTTTACTCACAAATCCTCGGTATGAAGTACCTGTGGAGAAAGAAAAGTTTGCAGATGCCGATCGTTTGTCAATTCAAACATTTGTGAAGGCTAGGCGCGCTCTATGATGTGTAGGTGTTCAATTCAAACTGATGCTTAACCAACAGTAGGTGATCCAGGGATCTCAGCAGGACAAATGGAAGCTGTTCCAGATATATCCCCTCTGCTGATAAGTCTGCCAGGACTGATGCTCGCGCTATGCCTCCCTGCTGTCTCAGTCTTCTGCACTCACAGAGAGGTGTGTAGACCGTAAGCGGAGCTCTACAGAGTGGGAAAGGCCTGTTTGAAGAATAGGCCTCTGGTAGATAGCATGACAGGGAGAGGTAGAAGGAGGTGCATGTGTGCATGAAAGTCGTAATATATAAATGTGTGTGTGAGTGTGAGTGAGAGAATGCTGTAGTGATTGTACTATCAATGCCAGCTCAGTGCTTAACTTATGAAAATTTAAGCAAAGGGGCCCAAAGTTTTTCTTCTGAGTCTGCCACTGGAGCGGTCAATTGTCATTGTTGATGAATATCAAGGCTGCCTAGTCTAGATTCCACCTCATGCCTCTCTCTTTCCAACTCTCTGTGCGTCTTCTCTCTTTGTCTTATTCTTGCAGGATGCTTTTCATCTTTGCTTTCTCACTTTATTGTTTCCTATCTTTCACTTCGTCCTTCTTTCTCCATTTTTAGCCTATCACTCCAAAGCTCTTGGTCAAAGGCTGATGACGAAAAATAAGTCCCGGTTTCCACCGCTTGCGACCATCAACAAACATTGAGCAATGGTCGTGCTGGAAATGAAGACAATCCACCCAGATCAATGCTATTATTTAACCGGGCAGGGATGCAACCCAGCGACAGTGATATATGCAACTTTGCCCCGGTGCAGTTTGCAGACACTGGGACACATTTAGCAGCGCCCTCCCTTTCTTTGCCTTCCGGTTACAGCAGCAACCTGCAGAGTCAAATAGGTCTCATTTAGTTCTACCTGGGCTGTAAAGAAATCCTTCACTTAAAGGGCCATGCCAATGCAACGCATTAGGGGAGAGGATGTGGTCCGTCAGCTAGACTGCCAACTGTGGTGCTGGAAACCAGGGTTCGAGCCTCGGGGTCGCGTCCCCGTCCTGTGATTCTGGGCAAATCAAGTAATCTCCCCCTGCCTGAACGTGGAATGTAAATACGGTGCTCATGTAAAGCGCTCCAATACCTTCGTGTCGAGTTTGCGCGATATAAATATGCAACAACAAAAATAAATCCTGGCCGGGGGCTAGCGGGAGCACAGCAGCTTCAGGCCAATCTCACTGAGAAAACAAAGCCATTCAGGGTGTTACTTTACAAGCGTTTGAGCTAAGCTAACATTTTTAGGCAGGGTTTTGAGTTTTCCAAGCTATGCATGTTAGATATATGTATGCACGGTAAGAAGGTCATTTATACCTCTCAATAAGAGTAATTACACTAATTACCATTTATAAAGGAATTGCTAATAAGTGTTTATTACTAAGCTGGGATACCCTTTTGAGGACCTTACAACAACAAAACATTGAATTAAAACATATTCTATACTTATGCTTTGCAGTTTGCATGCAGATCCCTGATGGCGGTTAATAACTCACTGAGCTACAATACAAGGATTACATAACTTGTGATCTGCAGGTAACACAAGTAGCCCTGCAGCAAAAGCAGTAACCCACTGAGCTGCCATTCGAAAAAACAAAAGCAAACCTGCGAACTGAAAGTTTGCATTGGTCACAATGCAGCAGGGACTTTAAACCTCTGTGCCATTCTTTATGAGTCAGACCAGTGACCAGCCTGCTCACAGATTTCTCCAGCAAATGCAATAACCAGAGATAACCAGAATTATCTTATACACTGGAAATGCGGATGCCTGCGGCGCACGCAGTGGGCCCTGTAAGAGGGCAGCCCACTTAGTGCCGCATCAGGCCCATCCCCATGGACCAACTGCCGGGACCCCTTCCCAGGGGAGCCCCGCCTATGGCACCTCTGCAGCATCATTTCCGGTGCGCTGTTGGCTGGGGACAGGAATTTATACCTGCCCCCACCCACTGGCCATCCACTTTGTTCCCTCTAGACACGCTGTCACCCTCCCAACTGCTTACCCTGCGTGCAAAGAAATGAAACATAATAATGTATGAATTTGTGTTGATGGAGAAGTTACAGGGCGATCCGGAGGCTGATTAGTACAAAGGAGTACCCTTTCAGGAGCACAGAGGGGTGCCTTATGTATGCCAAACCCAAGGAGTCTTTATAGCAGGACCCTGAATGAAAACGTCGGGGCCCCGCTAGTCGTACGGGCAGTTGCAAGCCTGAGCAAACAGGGGCTTGCCTCGCAATGCACTGCTCCTAAAAAGGTGTGAGTAGAGGTATGGACTGGTGGTCCATGGTATTTAAGAGGAATAATCTCCACATAAATGGTAGCACTGATTGGGTTGGCCGCGGTGCAGTTTAGCTCTTCAGGTGGGCAGGGCAGATTAGGTTAGTCACCGCTGCCTGCCCTAGAATCCCCCGTAAGTTTACCCACCACGTTGGCACACTTCTTCTATGAAATAAACCTGCAGCCAACTGTTTTCCAACAACATTTGTTTGGACTGATTATTTTGTGCAGCGCAACCAAATACTGCTAAATGGGGGGGAGGTTGCCGATACCAGCACTATTGAGGAGTAATCAAAGATCTCTGCAGCAGATGCCTTGACCCATAAGATGTTCTAAAATACAGTCTATTAGTGACCAATTAAGTAAGCCAGAACAATTTTACTTTCATATTTATCCTTGCAGCCTATTTATTTGGGGAAGAGTGTTTAGAAAATAAATGATCAAGTTAACTGTCAGACTCTGCTTTTCATGACTCCATCGTGGTACAAAAGGGAGTGGTGATGGACGGAGCATCTGAATCAATCAAACACTCACACCCAGTCAAAAGATCTGGGTTTAATCCATCACCGTTCTTTAGCCCACTCTGCCACCCCAGTTCAGACATGGCTATATGCAAATCAGTCTGACCCTGTGCCTCATGGGAACAGTCCAGCCCGAACTGCCAAGCCATGTCTTCCCTGGACCGGAAACAAGCTTCCGAGGACCGGTTTCTGGCATTCCAGCCGTCTTCAGCCCGGCTTGCTTGAATCCAGTGGCAAAGTGAGCAAGGGACTCACGTCTGAGCATACCCTGCCACACTTATGGCAGCCAAAAGCGGTACAAAAGGGGGTGGTGATGGACGGAGCATCTGAATCAATCAAACACTCACACCCAGTCAAAAGATGGCTCCATGGCTCGTGACTCCACCCCCTTTTAACAACCACCATACCTAGCCACTCACTGTAAGGGATGCCACAGTATTTTTAGGTCGAGCATCAGCGCACATGCGCGGTCTGCAAGACCTGTTGTACTTACTATACTGAGTGCAATCCCGCCTGCTGCTTTCCATAGGTTCACTCTTGTGTCGGTCCTCTCTGCTGGCTCCTCATTGGTTGGCAGTCCCGAAACATCACTTCTGTTTTCTGCTTGGGAACACCGTCCAACTACAGTTCATTATTCTGTAGGTGTGTATTTTGTCTTTTGGGGACTACTTTGTTTCTTTTTTCCTTAGTTTTTGCCTTTGCTGCTGCTCGTATCAAGCACATCCAGCTCGGCACATTGGAATGCTGCACTTAATCTGATAGTACGACGACCCTGCCTTTATTTTGATCTGCACGAGGTTGCTCGCCCAATTCTATTTTTATTAACTTTGAAGACACTTTATTATATTTTTAGCTTAGTACGGTGCTCTTTCACGAGCGCCGCACTTTATCTACTTGTTTTGTTTTTGTTTTTTAAATTCTTTTATTTTTTATATGAAACAATAGGAGACTGGCCAATGTCCATGCTGATCTCCTATCTCCATGGTGTGAGGACAGCAGCTGCCAGAGGTCTCACACGCTCTCAGCACGCTGTTGCAGCCTTATTTCCACCGGCAGGCTCACTCTGCTCCTCTTTACTCTCTGCACAGGCTGATAATTCTTCTTGGGCTCAGGCCCAAGCATCACTGTCTGTGAATGAGTAGCAGCTAAGTGCAATTCAAAATGTCTCACATTTACGCGACTTTGCACTATTGGCATTATAAATGACAATGCCTTTTATTTATGTTTTGGTTTTTAAAACATAAATAAAAGGCATTGTTATTCACAATCCAGTTTTGAGCAGAGCTAATCAAAAACATGTTCAATATACTTTAAAAAACAAACACAGCTGGCCCAGGCATTATTTGCAACGTAAAGTGACATTGAATAGTCAAAAAGTAACGCTTGCATTTTGTCATGTTTAGAATTTAGCAGGGCTATCAGAGACAGGGTGTTGTGCCAACCATGTTGGTCTCCTCTGTATGGTACAAAAATTATGATAAAGGCAGTATGCCGGATGTATTTATTCTAAAAAGCATTTCTTAAGCCAATGGATGAGCCGTATTTACAATACTGCGCACCATGGTGCAAGGATTGACAGATGCGTCAGAAAGTCTGACGCATATGTTGGGGCAAAAGTCACACATTTCTGGAGTCATGTCACAAGCACAACGCAACTCCAGCAATGCATTTTGAGGCCTATTCCCACTACACTGCGGCGTGTGGCGTCCTAGAAGTGACACCGTGAAATCTTTTAGATTTGTCACGTTGTAAATTGGCTGCATTTTTTTATGCCGCCACTGGGTCACAAAAGTGACGCAATGACGCCGCAAAAGTGTTGCAAGAGGGTTGTAAATCTGCCCCACGGTTCTGTCAGTCTGTTAAATTTTAACGTTTTTGCGCCAGACTGAACGGTATTTATGCACAGACCCAATATTATTGAAATGCTAGGTCCACCAGGCAATTGTTTTAAGACTGATTGAATCACGTAACCACTGTCAGCCGTGTCTCTGTGCAGAGGGGGCACGTGCTGCTGAAGTGAATGTCGATTGGTTTGTATCTGTTGCCGGCTAGGATTGCTGGACCAATTTACACACCAATGCTGGAGCGAGTTTGAAGAAGGGTGCATTTGTGACGATCTCGTTTATTTGATAAGCTGTGTGATGCTGTTCTGCAGAGCCTGCTGATGTGAAAATTCAAATCTCTTTCCCTCTTATACATGCTTTTTCTTGCTCTCCCCCTTTCTCCATTGCGTCTGTCTAATCATGTAATGTTTTCAGTAAATGACATGGTATTTCTTATAAGAAAAAATGGTATGTGCCTTCTTTTTAATACCAAAAATGCACGGTCTTATGGCAGACACTCGAAATTAATATCTACAAACTTTTGAATGGTCGGTACATTTGGTCATGTTTTGCAAGTGCTAAATCTCACTACGCACATTCCAGGCACAATGATCTGCACTTAAGGGTGCAAAGGCGATCGACTTTTTTGAACTAACAGTGAAGCCTTGTGCCTAGACACGTTTTAAAAAAAGTGTGGGGGAACCAGCAGAAACAGGAAGTAAGTTCTGTACAGAGGTGTGATAAGGCATTGACCACATAGTGTTAAAGAAGGCACGGACAATGGGAAAGAGGGCCGGGGTAAAGAAGGCACAGACAATGGGAGGGGGTAAAGAAGGCACAGATGGCGAGGGGGTAAAGAAGGCACAGTGGGCAGGAGGGAGGGCGGGGTTGTAAGAAAGGCATGTCGTGCCTGCAGAAAGAGAAATACGATAAAGAAAATAGTACTTACAGACTAAATAACAGGTACCGTGTAACAACCGAAGTAAAAGTGCCAGTCGACATTGGAGGTAACAAATGAAGACGAGGCGGTACTAAGGAGGGACTAAGAAGCCTTTTTACGAATCAGAAGCCAGCATTTAGGAAGGACAATGACACAAACCAATGGCAAATATTGGCGGAGGGCTTCTATCCCCTACTCCACTACAATAAGTCTCGCATAGCAGCGCATGCTCACTGACTCTAGGCTCGACCTAAAAAGGTAACACTATTCTGTACAGTAGGGGCTGATAGCCAGACCTGGAGTGTCATGTGAGTATAGAGGAGGGAAAAATATGCCAACAACCTTTTTTTGGTAGACGCCTTTCAGTATTTTACATTGCCATGCTTGGGGAAACATTTGGTATGGGCCGGGGTCCAGTAGGAAAGACAGAACTGGCAAATAAACCACATGATTGGCACAGTCACAATGCATATTCAATTACGAAGCATACTTTTAATGAGATACGTGCGGTCAAAAATCCGTTTCTCAAATAAACTAGTATTTTGGTGTTTTAGTGACAGCAATCTTTTATGAAGAATAAGTTGGAACCATCCAAATATTTCAGTTTTAGGAGCTGCTGAAGAAAGGTGGCACTGACTTGAAGTTCCCGTTCGTCTGAATCTTGGTTAGGACTTTGTGAAGGAAAAAGTAACAGAATTTTTGTGTAATCTAGAAGACGACTAGCAGATTGATAAATCAGACAGGTGGCTGGCTGTTGCCTTAGAAACGTCAGTATAGCTGGAGAAGGGTCAGCCACGTGTTTGGCATGTAACATGTTGGTTTTCAGCAATACATGCCTTGTAGTCGCACACTTTGGCCCTTATTCTTACTTTCCCATAGGCCTCTGCGCTTCTAGTGATGCTGTGCCCACTCACATATTTTGCTTGTGGCTTGGGTCTGCTGTGGGAACCTTGCTCAATTATGCAGACATGCTTTGTGGTGTACAGACAGATTGGCATCCTGTGGTTAGTTTTCCAGAGACTGGAGTAATTTGGTTAATTTTTAAAGGAGTCGCCAAATGTTTCACTCAAAAAATATTTGCGATTAGAAAAATTTAATTATAATGAATCATTTTATTTGAGTTTCACATTCAAAAGAGTGAATGCTACTATATTGTTGGGGAAGGCTTGTAAACATGGAAACCTGGCACAATGAAGGTAGTGTACTGATTTGTCTAAGATTTGGCATGGGCATGCAGCATCCTTTAACAGTGACCCCATAAAGAGCAGAACGAAATACTACTGCCGTTGTTAACGTTTCACCATTTAAAGTGAGTAAACAACTTAAATATTATTTGTGCAATCAGTCCACTATAATTCAGAGTGCCAGCAGTTTTCATAGGTATTGAGAAAGGTAATCCTCCCTCTTTCCATCCCTCAGCCTCCCCTCCAGGGGCCGCATGCACTTTAATAACAAGGGGGCATATTATCAAGGGGGTTTATCTCTGCTTTTTTGGCTTTAAAAGCCAAGAAAGCGGAGATAAAATTATCTCCCTATTACCTAGCTGTTGCTAACACCAGTTAGCGACAGCTAATAGGAGATAGCGACCATCTTGGGCCCCACTTTGCATGTCAGAGAAATTTATCACTAATGACATGCAAAGTGGGCGTGCCAAGATGTTAGCGACTGGAAACAGTCGCTAACATCGCTATCTCCTTTTACCAACTTTTGGAGATATTCGCGCTAAGCGCGATTATCTCCAAAAGCTAACACCTGCCCCTGAGCAGTTCTTAGCCATGTTATCCAATGGGAGGTGGATAACATGGCTAAGAGCATTAGCTCAGTAATGCATGAATATCGCTGACTTTTCAGCGATATTCCTGCATTGCGGCCGATTTTTATCACATTTACGATAAACCTTGGTAATACCAAGGTTTATCTGCGATAAAAATCGCCGCAGGTCGCCGATAAATTTCTGTCTCTAACCAAGCAATAGTGATAATTATCGCTATTGCTTGGTAATATGCCCCAAGGTTCAGTGGCAGTGTGCATTGCACTGGTGCTTGTCCTGCACTGCCGTATGTCAGCTATGCTCCAGGCTACTGGAATTTTTGTGTTTGTGCGGGTGCGACATTTTTTAAATATAATTAGGGATTTGTCACATAATCTATCATCTACTGTATAGTTGCAGATTTTGACAGAAAAAAAATTATTCTAGCTTAAAGGGTCTAAAAGTTACTAAAAAATGCAGAAACACATTTTTATAATACTTGGGAGATTAAACCAACACGAATGATGCACAACCCCAGACACTGTTAACAAGTGTAAAAATGAGAAAATAATTAATATTATCACAGAATATACCACATCCTGCATAATTTGCCTTTTCTTGCCGCTTAATTTAGTCGAGCCTGCTGCAAAAATCGGCCCTCTGCTGCCACATAATTCCAGGGGCTCTGGCTATTCTTCCGTTACCCTGAGGTAGCGGTTCACAATTATTACATGCTGGAAGTGAACTATTTTAAGCAGAATGAAGCAAATCCTTAACCAAAATGTACAACTTGTATGTTTTGATACTTCTAATTTAACTCTTTTTTACAGTTTCCCACAAGATTGGTATTATATTTCTCTACAACGTATTAATATTGCTGATTGAGAAGCAACTCAATCAATATTAGATAATGCTTTATAGTGTGATACCTACTATTGCCCGTAACTTTACATATGCTTTTATTTTAAATTGTGTCACACTACATTATTGCAGTGATAAAAATTGAAGCTATATGTCCTACAGTGCTATTTGCTGTTCTTGTTGCTAGAATCTTAGTTCTCACTGAAGGCAACACACATAATTAGGCCACTTGGCAACTACAGCTTGCCGACCCACACATCCATCCCATAATACTGTGGTATAGACTACATAGGCCGTCATTATTGAGGTTTTACTACTCTGCTGTGCAGGTTAGCTGTCCTAGTCATCATGGCAGTCCCTTGAGCTCATCTGCTTTGCTGATAAAAGACTTTTGATGGGAGACATATTGCACAGTTAATTGCAGCATTTATTGTTTCCATATAACTAGTCGCGGTCCATGCAGGTAACAGCGGTGGGGCCGAGTTAGGGGGGATTTCGAGGGACGATGCAGAGGAAAAACAAATTATTGATTTAATTTTCCCTCAGCATCGTCCCTCGAAGTCCCCCCTTACCCGGCCCCACCGCTGTTACCCACATGGACAGCGGCTGACATAAAAAAATTAAATATAACTAGTATACTCCAGGGTAAAAGAAATAGGGGCATATTACCAAGCATAAGCGAAAAATATCGCTAAGCTTGGTTAGCGGCTATATTTATATCGCCGTGCTTCGCCTATTTTTATCGCTTAGGAGCCTTGCTATTATCAAGGTTTATCTCCTAAGCGATAAAAATCGACCGAAATGCATGAATATCGCTGAAAAGTCAGCGATATTCATGCATTACCGAGCAAATGCTCTTAGCCATGTTATCCACCTACCATTGGATAACATGGCTAAGAACTGCTCTGGGCAAGCTTTTGGAGATAATCGTGCTTAGCGCGATTATTTCCAAAAGTTGGTAATAGGAGTTAGCGATGTTAGCGACTGTTTCCAGTTGCTAACATCTTGGCACGCCCACTTTGCATGTCATTAGCGATATATATCGCTGACGTGCAAAGCGGGCCCCCAGAAGCTCGCTATCTCCTACTAGCTGTCGCTAACTGGTGGTAGCGACAGCTAGGTAATAGGGCGATTAAATTAACGCCGCTTTAGCGGGAAAAATTCCTGCTAAAGCGGCGATAAGGCCCTTGGTAATATGCCCCTTAGTCTTTATTCCTATATCTTCTGAGCCTCACTCTTGCTCCCTCCATGTGTTGGCCACCAAGTGTCTTTTTGCTTTAAATAAAAAAAAAACGATTGCTAAAGCGCTTTAAGCCACACAATGTTTGGTGCCTGCCAACTGAGTCCACATACATAGAAACCATAACCATGGGTAGAAGACATTGTCATTTACAGCGCCTATACCTCTAACTCCAGCAAATGCGAGACCTATTGCATTGCAAGTGCTTGTTTTGATTTCCAGTGCTGAGCTCTAGGCCTCCCGAGAGTGATGTGAGGGCCAACTGAGGGGATCTGAGGACTGATTGAGTGGTCGCGAGGGGTCTGCTAAGATGTCTGAGAGACAGAACGAGGTAAAAATAAACCTGTTGTTAGTAAACAACAACATATTTGTTTACAGATCGGGGAACGAAAGTAGACATTTCACTGAGTTACACACCAGAGGCGGAACACGGGACCTCAGGGTGGAAACGAAGAGCCTTAAGGCGCCACTGGTTTCATGGGCCTCAGGCTCGTCTTTTAGGTCTGGCCTTAGGATGGCATTGTGCTGAGATGAACCCCACATTTCTGTTATCAATCTCTGCATGAGGAAAGCATTAATAAAGATCGGTCGAACTGCCAAAAGTAAAGAATCCGAAGTTGTGTACCAGAGAATACAGACTCTACGTCGTCTAGGCGCTTTAACCCCGAATTAGAGAATTCACCGTAAAATCACACTTACTAAATTCCAGTTTATTTATAATATCAAGTCAAGTTTATGCAGCGCTTCAGCTGGGCTTCTAGCCGGTGCATCCATCAGAGAGTGTCTTTATTCTGGGCTCTCGGGTTGATCCCAGGGCTTTTCGTGATTTTCGATAAATATTGAAAGCTGGAGCCATTGATACTTTCCGATCCAAGGCAGCTGGTGCGAGTTTTACGAGACACAATTCTTACATGAACCGGTTCCCAGACCGTCTCTCCTGTACCTGCTTTTCTTTCAAGTCACCAGAGTGTTCAGGACTGTACAGTTCTTTGGGGTTTTAGAGAGATTTGGACAGTGTAGGGTGGAAGAGACATCTGTTTTCAATCACGCTGGAATGTAACAGGAGCCAAACAATTCAGAACATTTCCCCCAGCTGTACCTAACAGCAGAAGAGGCATTAATTCCAATATAACCCTGCCTGCAGGGCATCTGAAATGAAAATATTCATTGGAATCAGGCAGCTCCCAAGGAGATACTGAAACAAGCATTTGCAATGCAATCGGTCTTGCAGTTGCAAGCGTTAAAGCTATTGGCGTTGTAAATGACAATGTCTTTCACCCATGTGTTTGGGTTTGGAGTGGAGTACATGTATGTGCTTTGAAGTGGAATAATGTGGGTTGCATTGGAATTGTTAGTTGTGGAATTGTGTGAGTTGGAATTGTATGGTGTGTAGTGTATTTGTGTAGTGGAATTATGTAGCATGGTGACTAGATAGAGGCGAGAGCTGCACAGAATAGATAGAAAGGAGGATAGAGAGTGAGAGGTAGTTTGTGCACAAAGTGATGAATGAATAAACTCCTGACAGAGGAGCAGAAAGAGTGTTTATGAAAGAGGAAGAAGGGGAGAGCAGGCCAGAAGCATAAAGTGGGAGCGCCAGTCCACGCCGAAGAGACCCCAAGAAGAAGAGGTGAGGGACGGAAATCTTGAAAAGGAGTGGGAAAGAAACTGTTCTCGAAGCCCTGAGGTGAACCAATATGAGAAAGGCGAGAACAGTGGGTGAGAAAACGAGAGAGAGAGGTGTGAGGGAGAGAGGAACGAGTGGGAGGGGCACCCAGAAGAGTACGGGAGGGGGGGCGAGACATGGACTAGTGTACAGCACGAGGACATACAGGAAGGTGGCATGTGTGAATAGGCAGTATAGAGAGGAGACCTGGAGTGTGAGGGAGGGATGAGGGGACAGTGGAACTGCAAGATGAGAGGGGGTAGTATGAGTGTGAGTTGAGGGTTGGTAGAAGTGTGATGTAGAGATGGGTTGAATTGGAATTGTTTGTTGTGGAATTGTGTGGTGGGGAGTTGTGTAGCGAAATATGTGGCATGGTGTGCTGTGGAATTTTGTGTAATTAAATTGTATTAACTGTAGTGGAATTATGCAGAGTGTGATTGTGTGTTATGGAGTTAATGATTGTGTGTTGTGAAGTGGCATGGTGTTGAGTTGAATTTTGTGGTGGGCAGTTAAATGTTCTGGAATGATTTTGAAATCTGTCGTGTGTATTGGAGGTATGTGGTTTGTTGTGGAATTGTGTTGTGTAGTTGAAATATGCTGTTTGATGTGGAATTATGTAGTATGTATTGGATTGTCTCTGTGATTCACTGTTCCTTCCCTAAAAAAGGCGTTGAAATGGCCACATTTTACGTTACAGACCCTTGTTTGTGTGAAAGAATTAATGATGAGAATGTATTCATAGTCAATCTTTTTTTGAGCATATCTTGTTTCCATGGGTAGTTGCTTCAACTTTCCAGAGCCAAGCTTGAAATGGGGCTTTCCTGCTTTTGTTTTTATGCCTTTCTCGTAATATGTTTGCATGGGTGCAGTGGTTGCTTTTGTTGTTGAGATGTATGTGGTGGATGAGCATGTGAGATTTGTTTTAGGAAGTGTGTGGTGAAGTCGGGTAGTGTGGTAATTGTGTGTACAGTGGATGGGGTATGTTACAGGTATGGGGAGTGGTGTGCACCAGATGTGGGATAGAGGGGTGTGCTGATGTGTGTTTTTGGGGGATCTGTGCTCTTTCCTGTGGGTGGTGTTTCTAGGTCTGGTGAAGGTAGGAGTGTAGTGCTTGTGTGTTTGACAGTGAATTGACCATCCCACAAGAGGAGAGCCCATAGAATGAGGGCTCCTAGTCCCCCTATGAACGAGACCAGCCGCTGAGGCCCAAGGAGGGTGGGCTAAGGCGAGGAGGCTTTTGTGCTGCACCCATGATGCAATGGGTGCGCCAGCCAGGGGTGTAGACCCCGGCCGAAGAGAGAGAGGGGTGTGTAGAATGTTTCACTTTTCACTTGGTACGCCCCGTGATCACCTGAGAGCAGTTTAATAAACTGCGGTCTGCTGACGTGACGTGAGAGCTGCATAAACTATACCACCAGCTCAGAGTATTCCTTGCGGGCTTGTGCCCCCCCTGTAGTGTGTTCACTTATCTGGAGGCAACCCTCTAAGCCTCCCCCATGACACACCAACTGGCGACGAGGGTGGGCGTGACCCGCCGTTCAACTCTGTGGTGGCGAGAGGGTGTGCTTTAGGCCCTGTGGTGCTCGTGCCACAGACGGTCATGGCGGGCCTCGAGTCTGGGGCCCTGCCGCCGATAGTGTCCGGAGCTGCAGCAGACTGGACTGCTACTCCTCCACCCACGATTAGTGCGCCGCTATTGGCAGGATTGGGTCGGCTCACGAGGGCCATGGAAAAATAAAACCACGTGCGCCACCCAGAGCGACGCGCACGCGCTTCTCCGCACAGCGTCCGCCAGCTAATCAGACCTGCGGCACTAGGATAGCCAGCACAACCAATTCTTCGAGAGCGCCGCTCCTTCTCGTGCCACGTGGTGGTGGTCACTCACACACAATTCACACCTAATCCACACCCGGCACAGAATCCCCATGGCACTTTGGTGGCCCTCTTGGCCACAGCGTACCTGCTTCCCGTGTGTCCCCTGGTGGTGAAGAGCTTCCACGCCACACCCTGTCGGCGGATAGGGGATTTCTGCACTGCCAGTTCCTGCCCTGCCTAGTACCCGGCAAGGCGCTTGGTCAGACACCCATCATGTTCACCATTCCTCCCATTGAGCCCTTCGTGGTAGAGGGTCTCCCATCGGCCCAAGCACCCAAGTGGAAAGAATGGGTAAAGCACCTGCAAATCTTCTTTTAGGCCACAAAGGTTAACAAATACCAGAAGAGGGCCCTGTTGCTGCACTTGGTGGGGAGGGCACATTCATAGAATCACAAAGACACTTCCAGAGGCCACGCCCAAAACCCACCACACACTCATCAATGCTCTCACTGGATATTTCGAGCCAATGGCTAATCAAGACTACAAATGCTTTATTTTTCGACAGGCGCGACAGTCGTCTGATGAATCGCTTGACACATTCCACACCAGGCTCAAGCATCTGGTGTCCACATGTGGGTTCAGGGACAAGGCGGAGGAAATAAGGGGACAGGTCATCCAGGGCTGTGCGTCGGCGAAGCTACGAGAACGGATCTCAGAGGAGTCCGGCAAATCGCTAACAGACATACTGACACTGGGATAATCCAAAGAACTCTCTTAAGCCAGAGTGGCTCACATGGAGGCAGCATTGCAGTCCCCCATCAAAATAGAACCAGTGAATGCCGTAACGGCGAAACCGGCGTCTCGACCCAGCAAGAAGGAGCCTGGATACGCCTCTCAGTGGCCTCGGCAAAGGTGGCTATTGCGGAGGAATACCCCACAAAGAGGCTGACTGTCCGGCGAAGGGCAAACGATGCACGGGATGTGGCAAATTCAATCACTTCGAGGTGTGCCGCTCAAAACAATACAGAAAACCTCGACAGACAGTCAACTTAGTTCCAGAGGGAAGTGGCAAAACAAGTGACATGGACGAGGAAGAGGAGGAGGAACAGCTGGTGCACAAGGTCCACATGATCAGGCGGCGACTCGATCATCCAGGCAGTTGCCGCAATGTCAGGTCCAAGTGGACCAGCAAGGCGTCACGGCTGTTGTAGACACCGGTGCCACAATCAACATCATGTCGGCAACCTTGTATGAGATCATGGCACCATCTCCTCCGCTGAACCCCACGACCATCACAGACTTTACCTAAGGCCAGGACAAACCCCATAGCATACGAGGCAAGTTCAAGATGTCGGTCTCTCATGGAACAAGCGCTGTCAACACCACAGTATATGTGACTGAAGATGGACAGGGCATGTTACTAGGCTGCAGAGCGGTGGAAGACCTTGGAATGGTGACGTTCGCATTTGGAGTGCATCAGGAATCCATTCAGCACATCCTGGCAGAGTTTACAGCAGTGCTCAAAGGAATCGGAAAGTTTAAAGGCAAGGAAGTGCATCTCCACATTGACCCCATGGTGCAACCAGTGGCCCTACGTCATAGAAGAGTGGCGTTCTACCTGTGACCCATGGTGGAGGAAGAATTGAGAAAAGTAAAAGCCACGGGATAATCAAACGGGTAACAGGACCCACCCCATGGGTATCTCCGATTGTCATCACCCAGAAGCCCAAACAACCTGGGGCTGTGAGAATATGCGTGGACATGAGACGGCCCAATGCTGACATTAAAAGAGAACGTCACATCACCCCACGATTGACGACCTAATTGGAGAAATGGCAGAGGCGTGTAGGTTCTCCAAACTCGACCTGAAGTCCGGCTTCCACCAGCTCATACTGGATCAGGGCTCCAGGAACATAACAACTTTCTCCACTCATGGCCTCAGAAGATACACCGGGCGGAGTTTTGGCATGTCCAGCACAGATGATGTGTTCCAAAACACAATTTACAAGCTGATGGCGGACATCCCTGGAGTCATAAACGCCAGTGACGATATCATCTGGCAAGACCATCACAGAGCATAACTCTTGCCTCACCCAATTGCTACAGAGAATTCGGAATTCAGGAGGCCGGACTCACCCTGCAAAAAGAAAATTGCGAGCTCCTGGAAAGAAAGCTCCAATTCTTCTGTTACACTTTCTCCGCGGATGGAGTGAATCCAGACCCTGACAAAGTCAGTGACATCAAGCACACCCAGCTCCCACCAATGTCACCGAGGTCCGCAGCTTCTTGGAATGGTGAACTATTGTGGGCGGTTTATTCGAGACCTTACCACCCTCACGCAGCAACCAAGAGAGCTGTGGTAAATAAATAATTAATTACCGGTACTATTTTTGAATACATTAATAATAACAGATAGCTCAATAAATAAGAGGCAGGATCCGAGGAATCTGAGGTTAACAGGCTTTAATCAGGCATAAGGGAAGGGACAGGATCGGGACAGCCTGAAATAGAATGGCATAGAAGGCAGCTGCAACGTCTCATTAACAGTACAAGGTATATATAGTAAAACATTGCAATTACATTACATACAGTAGGCGTAACGAGTGACAAGCGTAAGATAAGAACACATGGGCGTGAAAAGAAGGCGTGCACAGGACGTGCACGTAGACATGTGATGAGAACGTCACAGAAGTGTCATGAAGTGGGTGGATACATGGAGGGGGCTACCTGAGCAGCTGGAACCTTTAACCTAGTGGTGCGCGTAAACGGACAATGACGTGTTACCGGGGAGAACTGGGGGCTCTGACTTCTGCACTAGAAGAGGAGACGAAAGTCTGAGATGTCAAGACGACATGTACCTATAGCATATCTGGTATCTCGTGTTTGGAGTACATGTTGATAGAAACTAAAAGTTATCAGGGTAAAGGCTACTTGACACTAAGGCTGGTGCATGCATATATTCTACATGTATTGCGTGTGCTATGAATCTTCTATGGATATTAATACAGTAATTCACTTGCATGGAGACAGAAAGACTAGACTATAGCTGAAGCTGTTTATGCGGTTCGTTAGCTTAGGAATGTGAAGACGGAGAGCTGAACTGATAACTGTAGGCATAACATATTCTTGGCAGGCAGGCAGAGCCAGGCCGGGCACCGCGCTGCGCGGCAGGAAGTAAGTGAAGGGTCAGGGATGCAGGTGGGGGCTGTATCGCTCCTCGGAGTGGGTTCAGGAGACTGGAGCTTGAATCTAGCGTCCGGGCCCTCATGAGGCCTAGAAACAGGGACATTTTGCTGAATTAACGTGCACAATGTAAAACGTGGGCAACATAGGCCTAATACTCGTTGCCTTCACGAGGACTGGATAACTGGCTTACTAACGTTGGACACAACTATAATTGCGTCTTTAATCGATCATAGGGGAATACATGCATATTAATCATGCACATATAACATAGGATGGGGGACACGTAGGCACACATGACAAGGCAAAATTCAATTTTCCTCATTCCCTCCTTGTGCCCTACGTTTCCATCAGGAAACATCAATATTCATGATACCATCTATCATTTCATATAGCATCATTTGCTCGTCTCGAATCTTCTTGGAACGGGACTTTGGACTAGGAATACAGGATGTAGCGCACAAGCCGCAAATCGCAGGGCCACATTGTAAACAGAGACAGCAACTAAATATGATCATTACTGCTATACCTAGGAATGACAATACTTTCCATCCCCAGGCAGATATTATACTCCAGAGCCAACCGGACCATGTCCAGGTGCCTGGATTCTGGTGCAACTGATGGGCAATTTTATGAAGTCTGGTTATAGCTGAATAAACAGACGGTGCGTTATTAGGAATGAAAATGCAGCAACTAGATCCGATGACTCTACAAGCTCCTCCCCTATCGGCCAGTATGACGTCAAGGACGAGACGATTTTGGAGCACGACAAATCTCATAGCAGATTGCTCTTCGGTTAAGTTACCTAGAGCGGAAGTAGTCTCATTCACTACTGCTTCAAGGGTTCTGGTTAGCCTACGTATTAACTTACTATTCTGGACAGGACCTATGAAGAAAAAGAAACCTTTATTGAAGTCTTGGTATTGTTCTAAGGTAGTTTCAGTCTGATCGACAATTGGGGACTCGATCTCCCTTCTATGTCTAACGTGTACTAGATGTGTGTTTCTGTGATAATCAGATGGGGCTAGAAAAACGGGTGGCAGTAGGAAGGCAATGTAACATGTTCCATCCCAATCTAGGGGCAGACGTACATTTGCGGTCTGACCACACACAAAATACGAATGACGTGAGGCTTTGAAAATAGATTTCCCACTGTCACTATACTCGACCATAGTAGTACAATCACTATGTCCTAGATGTACAGAACCATTCTTTCTGACACATAATTCGCCTTTCACTGGTAGAACTGAAATAGCAGGCAAATCTGGGGTAGTCTCGGATTGAACATTCAAAACCATGAAATTCGAGGAATAATTACCTAGATCATATACTTCATTTTCTAGATCTAACCCTGTTCTATGGGAGAGACCTTCCTTGTCTGGGAAACATGTTCTGTTCAGAAGGGACATATCATTTGAGGATGACGTTAACGTGGACCATGCTCCACACGAACCATTGTGTGAAAACGGATAAGGAAAGAGTGGCAGAACTCCCTTCGGTGTCTGGAAAGGGGGGAGTCGACCACACACCCAACAATTAGTGGCATTGCTAGTCTGGTGTGAATAGTGTAACATACGGATAAAAGTATTATTACGCATGGCAAGACGATAAGATAACTCGTGAGGAGGCAGGTCACTAAAAGTGTGCTCTACTGTAGCATTAGAAAACATATGTACATGTGAATCAATAGGAAAACATAAATGTAAGGCATAACTTATGCAGGTAACCATAAGACTCAGAAATGTCATAAATACTAGAGTAATAATACATCTACTTCGGAGATTCTTTTGATAACGTATTCTCTTAGAGTTTTGACTAACTCTCTCACTGTGTGGGTCTATATCATACATGTCAGGAACCTGTCTAACCGTTTCACCCGAGAGGGACTTAGACAATTAAACTGGCTGACTTACTAGACCTCAGTTTTTCTTTATACTCCTGCTGCGGAGTTTTCTCTAACAGGGGAAGTTTAGATTCAGTGTCTGGGCAGTCCTTGACAACGGGGCAGTCTTTGAAAAAAGTTTTTGGCCGAAGTCCATGAAATCGCTTTACATGACTGCAGTGCAACCACCCCTTCCGGCCTTCGACCTTGATGGCCGTCCTTGTTGTTAGTAGGACAAGTCTTGGCTCCTTCCAACGGGGCTCCAGCGGACTTGAACGATCAAAGTTCCTTATGAGGACTAGGTCGCCTGGTATGACCTCATGCGGTTTCACGTCGGTGTTGTCTGGAAAAGCGGCGGCAACCTGTGAACGACAAGAGAGTAGTGCAGACATCAAGGAAGCCAGGTAATCTGTCAGCATATTACTGTCAACATCTGTAATTGTACGTGGTCTAGGTGTACCCCACATGTTTGGGGGACGACCGAAAATGACTTCAAAGGGGGACAGACCTGAACGGGAGTGAGCGACCATTCTCATATAAAAAAGGGCGACTGGCAGTGCTACTATCCAATCTACGCCTTTCTCTGCGCATACTTTGGCAATGCGGATTTTCAGAGTCTGATTATGTCTCTCTACAAGACCGGCTGCTTCGGGATGTCGTACACAATGGAACTTCCACTGGTACCCTAACAGAAGGGATACTTGTTTCATGAGTTCGGAGGAGAATGGCTGGCCGTTATCTGAATACACGACCCTCGGTAATCCATAGCGGGGGAAAAACTCACGAACCAACTGCCTGGCAGTGGTCGCGGCAGTGTAATCTGGGACTGGATATGCTTCTGTCCATCTGGACAAAGCGCATACAACTACGAGGACATACTTGAAACCTCGACATCGCTCCATCTGAATATAATCCATCTGGAGGACTTCAAAAGGGTGGTCAGGAGGATGGAATCCACCTTGTTCCACCGGGACACCTTTACCTGGATTGAACTGACAACAGATCATGCAGGTACACACTTTCTGCTTGGCGGCTGCTCGTAAATGCTTGTTAAACCAGAGGTTCTGAATACTGTCTAACATGGCTTTTTCTCCTAAATGTGCTGGACTATTTGCGGTGTTAATAATAACTTGAACCATAGAGTCGGGGAGAAACCATGTGGCTTTTCCCTTCGTCAACCATCCTTGATCTGTCTGGACCCCTCCTTGTTCGGACCATTTCTTGATTTCATCGGGAGTAGCATGTGACTGTATATCTAGTACGTCTTGTGTAGGGTCCTTAACTGTCATACAAGTAGTCTGAACTGGAATGTCTGTCTGTGTCGTCTTAACTGGAATGTCTGGAGTCTGAGCTGTAAGCTTGGCTGTTCGATCTGCTAGATCGTTACCTTGGGAAATGATGTCAGTGATTTTAGTATGTGCCTTGCACTTCATGATAGCGATAGCTGTCGGTAAATGTATTGCATCTAACAGAGCTTGAATGAGGGGGCCATGCTGAATCTTGGTTCCGTGAGAAGTCATGAAACCTCTTTCTTGCCAGAGTACTCCAAAGTCGTGTACGACTCCGAATGCATAACGTGAATCTGTGTATATGTTTACTTTCAGGTTCTTGGCTCGTATGCAGGCTTGGGTCAGAGCGACAAGCTCTGCTGCTTGAGCAGACAGGGTGTCAATACGATGTGTTTCTATAACTTCGGTCTCAGTAGTCACTGCATACGCGGCTACTAGTTCTCCTGTACTTGTTCTCATACATGAACCATCCACATAAAGTGTCAGGTCGGGATCAGGTAATGCAATGTCTGTCAAGTCTTGTCTTGGCTTTGTCATGGTGTTAACAACTTCCACACAGTCATGTGTGGCAGGATTTGAAGTAACTGAGGGTAACAGTGTCGCGGGATTTAAAATGTTGCAGCGTCTGATTTCTATGTGTGGCTGAAACAGTGTCAGTTCATATCCTGTTAAACGTGCAATTGTCAAGTGCTGAGTCTGTGTTCGGTTTAAAAGAACTTCCACGGAGTGTGGAACTTGTACTGTCAGGGAGTGTCCTAACACTATGGAATCACTCTGTCTGATAGCTAGTGCTGTGGCTGCAACTGACTTGAGGCACGCAGGGAAAAGCCTGGGCCACCGGATCTAATGTGCTAGAGAAATAAGCACAGGGCTTGTATTGTCCTGCTTGATCTTGTGTGAGAACAGATAATGCAGTACCATCACGTTCAGTGACGAAAAGTGTAAAAGGCTTACTGTAGTTCGGTGTTGCTAGAACAGGTGCTTGACATAAGGCTTTCTTTAACTCATTGAAAACAAGTGTATGTTCTTGGGTCCAAGGGAGGACAGTCGATGTGGCTGCCTCCTGTGTCGTTAACTGTATCAGTGGCTTGGCTAGATATGCGTACTGAGGAATCCATTGTCTGCAGTAAGAAGTGAGGCCGATAAAAGCTCGTACCTCCTTCTGAGTCTTGGGCTGTGGAAGATGTGCTATTAACTGGATACGGTCTGGTGTCAACTGCCTACCCCTCTTGGACAGTAAGTGTCCAAGGTAGACCACTTGCTGGACACAGAATTGCAACTTCGAAGGGGACACCTTGTGCCCCATCTCGGCCAGGAAATACAAGACTGTAAGTGACGCACGTTCGCAGTCACGTTCAGAACGGGCTGTGATCAGTAGATCATCGACATACTGGAGCAGGACAGTGTCAGTTGGCATGTGAATATTGTCTAGTTGTCTCTTAAGTGCTTGACTGTAAATACTAGGACTTTCTGTGAAACCTTGAGGAGCTCGTGTGAATTTATAGCTTCTTCCATTTAAACAGAATCCGAAAAGAAACTGGCTGTCTGGATGAATGGGGACACTAAAGAATGCGTTCTTGAGATCAATAACAGTAAAGAACGTAGCTTCGGAATCAATGGCTGTCAACAGGGAAGAAATATCTGGGACCACAGGGTACTGGGGTATGATACATTTATTGAGTTCTCGAAGGTCAATCACTAATCGATAAACTGGAGGTGCATTTGGATCAGTACGTTTCAAAATCGGAATGATAGGAGAATTGCATACATTGGAGTCAGTTTCTACAACCACTCCTTGAGCAATGAGCTCGTCAATAATTTTGGATAAGGCTGCTACATCCTCAGGTGGCAATTTGTACTGTCGGATTCGTGGTAATACAACACCTTGTTTCAGAGTGACACGATGGGGTGTGATGTGCATACAACCTACATCAGTTGGACCTTGCGCCCATAAATGCTGTGGTACATTCAATAATCTTGGATCAAAATCACGTAATACATAATGACCTTTAAATCTCTTAAAAACAGTCGTACCCCTTCTGGGGAGCAACAAATTACTGCTCCTAATTCCTTCAGAGTTTTAATACCTAATAAATTTTCTGGACAAGATTTCGTAAGTAACAAGTCAGTAGTTCGGGACAATGGACCAACTTCTAGGGAAACTGGTTTCGATATTTCATTAACAATAGGCTTTCCTGAAAATCCAAGGGAAACATTTCTTGAGCCTGAGAGTGGAGCCCCTGGAACCTCGTCATGACTGATGGTAGTCCTACTTGCCCCTGTATCAATCAGAAACTTTCTGTCTTTCCCTAATACTTGACTGTGTAGATAGGGACCCTCTTGATCTACAGGAATCTCGATGAGAGGCAAGCCAACCTCCTTCTCTAGGCTGTTTCATGAATACTGCTGATATTCTGGATACTCTGACTGTGCATACTGGTACATCTGTTGTGTAACGTGTTGTGTGGCAGCTATAGGCTGCGGTACTGTAACTGTCTGTTGTGCGTTCTGCGGTGCTTGCATATTCTGCGGAACTTGTTCTTGTCTAGGAGGACGTGGTCTCTCTTTCGTCTTACCAGTAGCTAAGTTATGTTTCAGAACTGCACATTCGTTTATATAGTGACCTGGCTGTTTACAATTATTGCAGGTCCCTTTAACGGGAGCTGCAGGATGACTAGTTTGACTCGGACCCCTCTTCTGACTGTCTTGTGGAACAGACTGTGCAACTAGCACCTTCATTTTCGTGTCTTTCATACGTCTCCTTTCATGTTCTTGCTCTTCCCTGATTCTATTCTGGTGATACTGGAGCATCTGAAGTATTTGTGACGGAGTATTAGCTTGCCAAGTACTCTCGACTTTCAGTACTCGATTTTTAACTTGTGGACTTGAATTCTCGACTAGTTTGGTAACAAAAAGATGTGGATACGATTCACTACTTGTTTTCAGACCACTATTTATAATGAAACATTTCTCAAATCTAGAATAAAAATCACTAGTATCTTCATCTTGTTTCTGTTTACAGGCTGAGATAGCATCCCAGTCTTCCTTTTTCGTGGCTAGTAATCTTGGCAAGACTTGTATTAACAATTCGGGCAAAGCTTTGGCTTTTTCCCCAAGACCAGTACCTGGAACTCGTGTGTTATCTTCAGTCTCTAATGCGGTCCAATCTATCTTTTTCTCTCCCACCTCCCATTCTTTTTCTTTAAGTTTTTCATATATGCCCGCAGGCAACAGGACCTTTAACATTTTAATGATATCAGGATACGTGTATTCTCCCATACGGAGCATGTCCTTTAATTCACGGTGGAACCCTGCTGGATCTTTATCGTGACAGGGTATTAACTTTTTCATTTCCAGAAGTTCTATTTTCGTGATAGGGGTGTAAACAAATACTCGTTCTAGATCACCCCCCGTTCCTTTAACTGGGTGTACTTCTCGTAACGGATTCTGTCTGTCTATGTAGAATGACTTTCTGGCTGGGGGTGGAACAGGAACAAAATGTGGATTCAGGAACGTTCTGTATTTGTGGCGCTGTTCTAAAATGACACTAATTAAATCGGTACCTAGACCTTTCCATCTGTTTAGGAGTAACTCGTTCAGGACATCATGTAAAGGACCTGGATCAGAATGCTGGTCCTCATACAGTGTGATGAGGTGCTGGATCATATACATACCCACCAGTCGCTGCTCGGCTGGGGGCAGCTTCAGAAACGTTTGGGCCACTATTTCATCTGAAAACGTGGTAGAATCACTAGTCCATCGGACTGCTGATCGGGCTAGTTCTTGTTCATGCATGGTACTAAGCTCACTATAACCCATACTAGATTTCAGAATTTTATCTGTAGCCTGGAATACTTGTTCCAGAGAACACTGTTCTGGTACGGGAGGGGGAAAAACTTTCTTGTAATCTAGATGTGAATGTCGGTCGGAAAGTCTAGTTCTACCTACATACGCTATTCTGTCGGGATTCTCGCTGTCTACCTCTTCACTGGAAGAGTCATTCTCTTTCTCGGTTGCTCTTTTTGCTTTCTCTTTCTCGTGTATCCGTAGAATTTCCTTACGAATTTTCCTGTACATACTTTCTATACTACCTTGTGTCTTGTGTTTTCCCTCGGCTATATTGTCACTCCATCTCGTCAGAGCTTTCATCTCGTCTTTGTCTTTATCAGGATAATCCTGTTCTCTTATTAAACAGTTAATTATAAATTGCAGAATCATACTTTGAATCTCGACCTTTCTGTTTGCCATAGCTTCATGAATACTTTCTGAATGCTCCCCTGTATGGATAAAATGATATATTCTGTCTAGATGTTCCTTCATATCGGGCAGGGTGGCCAAAAAGTTGGCAACCCGCCTTAAACGTACTGAATACAAGATCATATGATCTTCACCTGGTACTGAATCATATATGCAGTCAGTAAGGTGTCGCTTGAAATCTGCGTATGTAGTCACTTTTGGCGTACGTTGTAACGCTGCTTCTCTCAGCGTCATTCGTTTTACTTGAGGCGGGGTGGTAGGAGCACCTCCCGCCGCTCCTCCTGGACTAGAATCGTCTATTAATACTGAATGTGCTGGTAACGTGACTGGCAAAACTCGTGACGTGGACTGGTCCGGGGGTACTGGCACATGGACAGGGTTCCCGGGACCAGTGTCTGGAGGAACAGGAATTACATTATTAACAGGGTGCTGAGGTTGAGCAGGCAGAATAGGATTTGCATACTCCGGGACAGTATCGTCCAAATAGGACGACAGAAATATTTCAGCTGCAGTCGGTTTATGACGTAGCTTAGTCGGGACCAAGGGTGGCGGTAAATTACAGGATGCTTCCGGGGTTGCCTTCGGCAAGCCCTCGGCAAGAAGAGGATACATACCTTTAATAAGGGCATTTCTCTGTCTGTCTAACTGTTCTGCTCTAACTCGTTCACCTTATTCCATTAATTCCCTTTCTTGGGCTTTTTCTGAAGATTCCCTACTTAATTCTGCTTTTCTGAATTCTTTCTCGGATCTCCTGTGAGATTCTTTGCGCCATAACTCGATGGCGTCTTTCTGAGACTGTCTGGCTTTCTTTTTCCATAATGCTTCTTCTACTCGCATGATGCACTCGGCATCCCATGTACCTGATACAGGCCATCTATATTTCTCTTCAAGATCTTTCGTGTACTCCGACCATAAGTCTAGATATAATATGGCATCTAAGCCATGCTTGTGATACATAAAATGACCAGGACTGTCCCTAGGAGGGACAGGAACTGCTTCTTCGAGTAACCCTTTTCTAGTTTTGATCTGACGTAATTTCGAAAACAGAGGCATCTTGAATTTGTACTTAGACTTTAACACAATACACAATAAACACAATAATGAAATGGCAAACAAATCACTCATACCACGACATAAATATACATAAATAACAGTTCGAACAGAATACTACCTGATACACTGAAAACATAATACTTGAATTTCTCGAGAACAGACTTAATAGAAATACTGGATGCACTGCTAAAACAGTACAGAACATACCGGTCTCATAAAGAGACACGTCATACCGTATCCACCTAGATGAATACTTCGGACTGGATCTGTGTACCCAAACCCATCGGACCAGGAACAAACTAATGAACCTGTCTAGATACTTCCCCCGCAACGGTACTCACCGGGAAGCAGAAACTGAAGGCCTCGGACTGGACTGGACTGCTACGACGTCTGGTTACGAACTTCGGACTTCAGAAACAGGTGGGCCTCCGAATACCTCGGACCTTGCTCTCTCGGCTTGGGCTCTGGTCGGGACGAACCGCATTCCACACCGCCTCGTCTGGATGCCGGACCGCAGTCTTCGTCTCCTCCGTGGGGCTGAGGGAGACTTGAAGCAGAAATATCTGCACGTGCACGGTAGAGTTCCGTCACGGCTGTAGAAGGGTCAGGGGGCCTGCGTTACATCGCCGGCGCGTGGGGAAAGGGCTCGTCCCTGTTCGGGCGCCATTATGTGGTAAATAAATAATTAATTACCGGTACTATTTTTGAATACATTAATAATAACAGATAGCTCAATAAATAAGAGGCAGGATCCGAGGAATCTGAGGTTAACAGGCTTTAATCAGGCATAAGGGAAGGGACAGGATCGGGACAGCCTGAAATAGAATGGCATAGAAGGCAGCTGCAACGTCTCATTAACAGTACAAGGTATATATAGTAAAACATTGCAATTACATTACATACAGTAGGCGTAACGAGTGACAAGCGTAAGATAAGAACACATGGGCGTGAAAAGAAGGCGTGCACAGGACGTGCACGTAGACATGTGATGAGAACGTCACAGAAGTGTCATGAAGTGGGTGGATACATGGAGGGGGCTACCTGAGCAGCTGGAACCTTTAACCTAGTGGTGCGCGTAAACGGACAATGACGTGTTACCGGGGAGAACTGGGGGCTCTGACTTCTGCACTAGAAGAGGAGACGAAAGTCTGAGATGTCAAGACGACATGTACCTATAGCATATCTGGTATCTCGTGTTTGGAGTACATGTTGATAGAAACTAAAAGTTATCAGGGTAAAGGCTACTTGACACTAAGGCTGGTGCATGCATATATTCTACATGTATTGCGTGTGCTATGAATCTTCTATGGATATTAATACAGTAATTCACTTGCATGGAGACAGAAAGACTAGACTATAGCTGAAGCTGTTTATGCGGTTCGTTAGCTTAGGAATGTGAAGACGGAGAGCTGAACTGATAACTGTAGGCATAACATATTCTTGGCAGGCAGGCAGAGCCAGGCCGGGCACCGCGCTGCGCGGCACGAAGTAAGTGAAGGGTCAGGGATGCAGGTGGGGGCTGTATCGCTCCTCGGAGTGGGTTCAGGAGACTGGAGCTTGAATCTAGCGTCCGGGCCCTCATGAGGCCTAGAAACGGGGACATTTTGCTGAATTAACGTGCACAATGTAAAACGTGGGCAACATAGGCCTAATACTCGTTGCCTTCACGAGGACTGGATAACTGGCTTACTAACATTGGACACAACTATAATTGCGTCTTTAACCGATCATAGGGGAATACATGCATATTAATCATGCACATATAACATAGGATGGGGGACACGTAGGCACACATGACAAGGCAAAATTAAATTTTCCTCAGCCGAGTGAAATATCAACCGGGAGCGCGGAACCCGACAGACTACTTATCACGCCACCCGAGGGCGGCCGTGGCCCAAGAAGAAGAAGACATCGCTGATACAGAAGATTATGTCTGCTGCATCACAGCCAGGTCTTGCCCTCTCCCACTGTCCATGGAACTGCTACGTGAAGAGTCAGACAAAGACGAGTGCCTGCAGCGAGCAAAACGGGCGCTGAGGCAAACAAACTGGCATCGGGCGAGAGAAGAATGGAAAATACTCACCACGGATGCCAGGCGCATCATGGAGAGCATATACAACTCCGGGTTGCACTCACTGAAGATACCACTGGATGCTTACTGAGAGGACACTGGCTGGTGATCCCATTGTCTCTGACAGCGAGAGTAGTGCAACTGGCACATGTGGGGCATCAGAGGATGGGTAAAACCAAATCAAGGCTCCGGACCAAAGTATGGTTCCTTCTGATGGACAAACTCGTCGAGGCGACAGTCCGGTCATGCCAGTGGTGCCAGGTGACTGGAGAAGCTCCTCCCACTGCTCCAATAATAACGGAACCACAGACCCGCGGCCCTGGACCTTCGTCAGTCTGGACTTTGGAAGTCTCCCGGACGGGAGGCACATGCTTTTGGCCATTGATGACCATTCCAAATATCCAGAGGTTGAAATCATCCAAACGCTAAGTGCTGCTGAGGCCATCCCAAAGATAGTGAAGATAATGGCCAGCCATGGCATCTTCAAGGAGTTGCGAACGGACAACAGGCCTCCCTTCCAAGGACAGGAGATGGCTATTTATCTAACATCAGTGGCATCAAGCACCGGAGGATAACTCCTCGTTGGCCACAAGCCAACGGGGAAGTGGAAAGGTTTATGAGGACTTTGAACAAGGTGATACGCATCTCCCGTGAGCGTCAACAGTCATTAGACCTAGCTATCTACATGTTTCCTCAGAGCTATCGTCAAACACCCCACACCACCACAGGTGTTGCCCCCGGGCATCTCTCCATGGGACAAGTGGTCACAGAATCCATACCACATCATCTGCAGTGGTGTCCGACACGTCAGATAAAGAACAGGCGTGTACACTATCGAATCAGCCAACTCCCGCGGGCCCGGTTAGTGCAACTGAAAAGGGGCAACATGGTCTTTATAAGGAACTGAGCGATCAACAGCAAATTCCATCTCTCCTATGAAAGAAATCCCTGTGTGGTTGTCAGTGTGAAAAGCACCCGGATCACTGCGAGGAGAGGGGGAGCGAAAGTCACTCGGAACGTCTCACAATTCAAAAGGTTTCATTCTTCAGCGTCCTCATTATCACCTGGCAATGCGGCCAACTTGGACAGGCCCCGAACAGAATCCATGCTGGGAGCGAACACTAAATTAAGTAACGGCTGAGACCCATCAGCATGGATCGACTTCTGATGTGGAACCAGTCCCAGACTGTGCGTCATCAGCAGATGATGATCTACCGGCACCCAGAGGTCCTTCTGAAAGTCTAGAGGCTTCACAGGCCAGTGAAGCGAAGGAGGAGCCGAGCGCCCCTAACAGCTCCCAGTACAGCCTCCGGAAGAATCCTGAGCCGACTCGCATGTTGCGAGACAACTTTACGTAAGACTGTTCGAATTTTCTCTGGGGTCATATTGTCATTGACTTTCCAAGCAGATAACTGAGGGGACAGGATGTTCAGTTTGTTTTGCTCTTTTTGGGGAGGAATGTTGTGTCGCGTCCCATGACGCAATGTGTGCACCAGCCAGGGGTGTAGACCCCGGCCGAACAGAGAGAGCGGTGCGTAGAATGTTTACCGCTGAGGCGGTGCCACTTGGTACGCTCCGCGGTCACGTGAGAGCAGTTTAACCCCTTCAGTGCTGGCCACGTTCAGCGGACGTCGCATGCACTACCTCGGTAGTGCTGCGCACGTCCGTTGAACGTTCCGGCCCCGCCCGCGCAATAGAACGTTCCGCACCAGCGCGGAACGTTCGGCGCAACGGAGGGGTTAATAAACTGCGATCCGCGGATGTGACGTCAGTCAGCGCCTAGACGTGAGAGCTGCATAAACTATACCACCGGCTCCAAGTATTCCTTGCGGCCTTGTGCCCCCCTGTAGTGTAGTTGTGTTATATCGGGAGACCATGACACAACAGAGGCTGGCCCCTGACATATTAACTTGTCCCAAGGGACCTCTTCATCCACTACTCACGCCGTTCATGGCCCTTGTCACAATCCAAAGAATGAAAAGCACAGAGGGGCTACAAGGGGCCAGGAGAGGCTTTTACGTGATAATGGCGCTGCTGAGCCATCGGTGAGAGACGATGGACCTTAAAGAGCTGTTCACAGCCCAATAAATGTTTATTTGTTGGACACGGGCAGTCTGGGTGAGCGGGCAGCCGGTTCTGCTGCACATCTTCTGCTAACATACCTCTAGACCCCTCTGCTCCTTCCGACTGAAATATGAAAGGAGGGAGGTTTATAGGAGGGCGGGGGCTATTACAGCCATTTGCCTTCCTGGCTTCCCTGATGGGGGCGCTGCTGCACCACCAGTGCTGCCCGGGCTCCCCGCTGCCCCCTTTCTTCCCCCTGAGACAAGCCTCAGCACAGAGGGCACCGGGAAAGGCCTTAAAGGGGCAGAAAGGCCGAGGCAACAAAATCAGCAATCAATGCCACGCAATCTTGCGTCTACCAGCTGAAGAAAAGCACAGAGCTTTATTGGCATTACACATGCAAACATTGGGGCATATTACCAAGGGCCTTATCGCCGCTTTAGCGGGAATTTTTCCCGCTAAAGCGGCGATAATTATATCGCCCTATTACCTAGCTGTCGCTAACACCAGTTAGCGACAGCTAGTAGGAGATAGCGATCATCTTGGGGCCCACTTTGCATGTCAGCGATATTTATCGCTAATGACATGCAAAGTGTACGTGCCAAGATGATAGCGACTGGAAACAGTCGCTAACATCGCTATCTCCTATTACCTACTTTTGGAAATAATCGCGCTAAGCGCGATTATCTCCAAAAGCTAACGCCTGCCCAGAGCAGTTCTTAGCCATGTTATCCAATGGTAGGTGGATAACATGGCTAAGAGCATTAGCTCGGTAATGCATGAATATCGCTGACTTTACAGCGATATTCATGCATTTCGGCCGATTTTTATCGCTTAGGAGATAAACCTTGATAATAGCAAGGTTTCTAATCAATAACAACAGGCGAAGCACGGCGATAACATTATTGCCCAAGGTAAGCCCAAAATGTCGCTTGTTCCCAACCCTGATGTGGTTCATGGTCAAGTGTTCTGTATAAGAAGTAGCTGTGTGACATACTACCTAGAGAAAATCTGTATGGTGATTTTATCTAGAGAGCTCACCCCACAGCAACCTACTCACCACATCGTACCCACACAGCACCACAGAACCAGTCCTAGGATGCTTGTTTCCGGTCCAGGGAGGACCTGGCCTGGCACTTCGGGCTGGACTGTTCCCATGAGGCACAGAGGTAAGTCTGATTTGCATATGGCCAGGTCTAAACTGGGGTGGCATGTTGAGCAAAAGAATGATGGATTTAACCCAGATCTTCTGACTTGGGGGGAATGTTTTGATTTGTTCTGCATTCCGTCCATCAATTGTATGTCTTTTGCTTTCTCGTCCTAAGTAACCAAAACAGGTACGAGCAGAGGCAGCCCAAAAAATGAAAAAAGAGTGCCAAAGTATCCTAATAACTAACATGAACAGTGCGAGCGCATGTAACAGGGGCTGTCCTCATAAGAGGTTACAAAAGTAAAAAAGGAGGGACTACTAAGCATATTAACTAAAGAAAAGCAGGCATTTAGAAAGGACAGTAAAATGAGCCAAATAAAACAAGCATTGGAAATGCAATAGGTCTCGGATTTATTTGAGTTAGAGTTAATGGCATTGTAAATGGCAATGTCTTTTAGCCATGTGTTATGGAGTGTATGCATGTGGTGTGTAGGGGAATTATGTGGGTTGGATTGGAATTGTAGCAATGGTGCCATACTGCGCTTTAGATTAATATGTTTAAAAGTAAAGTGTACCATACTGCGATTGCTACAATAGTTAATTATGGATGCGTTAACAATTGATGTGTGCACTGATGGCTGGTGGTGTGTGTGACTGTAGAACTTGTGCACTGATGGCTGGTGGTGTGTGTGCCTGGTGGAAGCGTGCACTGCCGGCTGGAGGTGTGTGTGCCTTTTGGAAGCGTGCACTGACGGCTGGTGGTGTGTGTGTGTCTGGTAAAAGCATGCACAGACAGCTGGTGGTGTGTGTGCCTGGTGAAAGCATGCACTGACGGCTGGTGGTGTGTGTGCCTGGTGAAAGCGTGCACTGACGGCTGGTGTTGTGTGTGCCTGGTGAAAGTGTGCACTGATGGCTGGTGGTGTGTGTTTGTTTGGTGAAAGCGTGCACTGACGTCTGGTGGTGTGTGCCTGGTGGAAGCCTGCACTGACGGCTGGTGGTGTTTGTGCCCGGTGAAAGCATGCACTGACGGCTGGTGGTGTTTGTGCCCGGTGAAAGCGTGCACTGACGGTGTGGTTGTGTGTGTGTGTGGTTGTGTGTGTGGTTGCATGTGTGGTGGTGAGTGTGTGGTGGTGAGTGTGTGGTGGTGTTGTGTGTGTGGTGGTGTGTGTGTGTGTGGTGTGTGTGTGTGTGTGTGTGGTGTGGTGTGTGTGTGGTGTGTGTGTGGTCTTATGTGTGTGGTCTTATGTGTGTGGTCATATGTGTATGGTCTTATGTGTGTGGTCTTATGTGTGTGTGTGTGGTGGACTTAGTTCGAGTTTTCCTACCCTGCACACTCGCACACTGCCCCTACACACGCACACACTGCTCACCCTACACACTCACACAATGTTTACCTTGCACACTCACACACTGCTCACCCTGCACACTCACACACTGCTCACCCTACACACTCACACACTGTTCACCCTGCACACTCACACAATGTTCACCCTGCACACTCACACACTGCTCACCCTACACACACACACTGCTCACCCTACACACTCACACACTGCTCACCCTAAACACTCTCACACTGCTCACCCTGCACACTCACACACTGCTCACCCTACACACTCACATACTGCTCACCCTACACACTCACACAATGTTCACCCTGCACACTCCCACACTGCTCACCCTACACACTCACACAATGTTCACCCTGCATGCTAACACACTGTTAACCCTGCATACTCACACACTGCTCACCCTGCATGCTCACACACTGCTCACCCTGCACGCTCACACACTGCTTACTTTGCACACACACACTGCTCACCCTACACACTCACATACTTCTCATCCTACGTAAATGTGAAAAGACCTAGCTCGGCCTTTGGCCTGTGTTGTAATCATACAGTAGGTTGTGAGTAGTTGTGCTTGATTGGTTGGGGCGTCCCCTCCATGCTGCTCCTCTCACAGAGGGCCGGCTGCCTCCATGAAGCTCCCAAGACACGTGTTCAGCTGTTCTTTGTTTTAGCTCCTGTGTGTCAGTGCACCGTGTAAGCGCACACGCATACCCTGCTCTTTCTGGAACACTCACACTGCTGAGTCTCTCTCACTCTGCTGTCACTCTCACTCTGCTGTCACTCTCACTCTGCTGTCTCTCACCCTGCTGTCACTCTCACTCTGCTGTCCCTCTCACTATGCTGTCACTCTCACTCTGCTGTCCCACTCTTCTGTCACTCTCACTATGCTGTCACTCTCACTATGCTGTCACTCTCACTCTGTTGTCACTCTCACTCTGTTGTCACTCTCACTCTGCTGTCACTCTCACTCTGCTGTCACTCTCACTCTGCTGTCTCTCACTCTGCTGTCTCTCACTCTGCTGTCACTCTCACTCTGCTGTCTCTCAGGCGGTCACTCTCACTCTGCTGTCTCTCATGCTGTCACTCTCACTCTGCTGTCACTCTCACTCTGCTGTCTCTCACTCTGCTGTCACTCTCACTCTGCTGTCACTCTCACTCTGCTGTCTCTCACTCTGCTGTCACTCTCACTCTGCTGTCTCTCTCTCAGCTGTCTCTCACTCTGCTGTCTCTCACTCTGCTGTCACTCTCACTCTGCTGTCACTCTCACGCTGCTGTCACTCTCACTCTGCTGTCACTTTAACTCTGCTGTCTCACTCTGCTGTCTCTCACTCTGCTGTCTCTCACTCTGCTGTCACTCTCACTCTGCTGTCACTCTCACTCTGTTGTCACTCTCACGCTGCTGTCTCTCATGCTGTCACATTCACTCTGCTGTCTCTCATGCTGTCACTTTCACTCTGTTGTCACTCTCACTCTGCTGTCACTCTCACTCTGCTGTCTCTCACTCTGCTGTCACTCTCACGCTGCTGTCTCTCATGCTGTCACTCACTCTGCTGTCACTCTCACTCTGCTGTCACTCTCACTCTGCTGTCACTCACTCAGCTGTCACTCTCACTCTGCTGTCACTCTCACTCTGCTGTCTCTCACTCTGCTGTGTCTCTCACTCTGCTGTGTCTCTCACTCTTCTGTCTCCACTCTGCTGTCTCTCACTCTGCTGTCACTCTCACTCTGCTGTCACTCTCACTCTGCTGTCACTCACTCTGCAGTAACTCTCACTCTGCTCTCACTCACTCTGCTGTCACTCTCACTCTGCTGTCACTCTCACTCTGCAGTCTCTCACTCTGCTGTCTCTCACTCTGCTGTCACTCTCACTCTGCTGTGTCTCTCACTCTGCTGTCTCTCACTCTGCTGTCACTCTCACTCTGCTGTCTCTCACTCTGCTGTCTCTCACTCTGCTGTCTCTCATGCTGTCACTCTCACTCTGCTGTCACTCACACTCTGCTGTCACTCTGCTGTCTCTCACTCTGCTGTCACTCTCACTCTGCTGTCACTCTCACTCTCCTGTCACTCTCACTCTGCTGTCACTCTCACTCTGTAGTAGCATTAGTACTGAGCGGTTGTGAAAATGAGCTACAATTTTCAGGAGACAGGCAGTGGATATGATACCAATGAGGTGGCTTGTACTGGAAGCTCCTGTGTGCCTGACATATCCCCCAGCTATCTCACACTGTCTCTTTTCTGCTTTGGATTACAAGTTCGCATTTTTGGAAACCAGCATCAAAGCACTCCACAAAAAAAAAAGCAGCACTGAAAGCGATCGCGAAAGCTTTTGTAAAAAAAAAAAAAGCCCGCGAGTGGTGCGCGCGCGTGCTCGCCACTGCGAGCATACGTCCTCAATTATCGCGGCCGCATCTGGCCTCGATAATTGAAGACATATGGCCTTTGGTGCGCGTAACAGACACCAATAGGCCATGGGCGGAGCTACGCGACCACTCATGGCCTATTGCGTGTTCTGTTTTAAAAGTACACACACGCGTGATGGATCGCGAGGGTTTGGGCTGAACTTGATTGGACTTCGATGCATTGTTTCTTTTGTCTTTGCTGGGTGGTATCTGTGGGAGCGAGGGCCAGATGTGAATCGGATTGTCTGATTATTAGTCTGATATGCTCGGGAAGGGATTTGCCGCCTCTGCGGTGCCGGGGGTCGGGCGGGATAGTCCTTTTTCTGTTTGCGGCTCCCCTACGGGCTGTCTTTTGATTCGCTGAACTTTGCTTAATACCACGGTGGGGGGTGTCTGCTTTTGGCGGGGGGATGGGAGTCCGGGAGCTCATATCGTTTTGCAATATTCTCCTCCTCCAACTTTTTCCCTTCCTTGGGGCGTAGTTTAGGGGGCGACAGCACGCTGCTAGTGGGGTTAGGTCGTAGCCATCTGCAGGGGTGTTGTGGGGGGGTCTTTTATTTTTCCTTTGTTATTTTCTATGACCATTCTATTTCCCCTTTCCTTTCTTCACAAGAGATGTGGCGTATTCTCCTGATTTTTGCCTAAACATATCCGGGTGTCATATGTCTGCCTCGTATATCCTGTACTCCTGGTGGGCGGGTGCTGTGGGGGGGTGCCTGCGGTCATTGCTATCTCATTGTTTTGCTTCTGCTTTACGCTGGCGTTGATTTCTTTGCTGATTCTGACTGTACGGTGTTTCTTCACTTCACTTGCCCGTCCACAGCTGTGTTGTATTCGTTGATGACATCTGATATGTATATTTCTCCTCTTGTGTTATAATAATAAAAAGATTTAAAAAAAAAAAAAAAGTACACACACGCAAAGGCCAATGAAAATGGACCTAGGAAATAACACGCACGAGCTGCGTAGAATTTCTAGGTCCATTTTCTAAACCCCGAGAAAGGTGCGCAGTGTACGCTAGGCCCGAGACCTAAAAAGGGGTGGTGTTTAAAGCCCATATCCTAGATATAGCAGTCTCAAAGAGATGGCACATGAGCTGTCTAGGCGAGACCTAAAATATATTCATTTACCCCTCTTCGCTCATCTTCCTGAAAGTAAGGTTACCACTATCAAAAAGAACTGATTACTTTTTCACTAGTAATCTGGATTATGATCGTCATTTTAACCTTGAAAGAAAAGGCAGAGGAAGACAGATAGAAGTCATTTTATTGTGAAATTGCTGTGTTATCATTAAAATTACATTTATGATCGCGATCCTTATTTAGAGTGAATAGGTTGTCTTATATGAGTGGGAACTGATGTCGTTTCAAAGATCATGAGATAGCGTTTGCTTAGTTTCAACTTGGGGAAGCTGATGTGCCGTTTCTTACGAAGAGGAAAATGGCTGGTCTTTGTGCTGCCATGTACACTACCTGGGTTTGAGATTCTCGACTGTCACCAAAGACACAATAGAGATCACAGACCCTGCTAAAGCTCCTTTGGGAGGAACAAAGCTACCCCACTGGAGAGACCAAGGGCCATATTTATGACCTTTGGGGTGCAGGGCAGCCAGTCACCTTGCTGCGCTGCCCGACAGCAAAGAGAACGGGCAGGAATGTGCTGTATTTAGCCAATAAATCGCATTCCTGTCCTTTCCCCTTGCACGGGCGCCGTTTTGGCAGTCTAGCGGCAACGCGGGCCCCCATGACACATTCCTGCACAAAAATAATTGTGAGTGACTTTTTACTCTATGTGTGCTGCCGAATAAAGATATTTCTCCTTGTTACGCCTCACCTGGGGAGCTGTATCTTTATGGCGCATTCACAGATTTACTAGGTTTGGTACATCTGGTAATACGTCAAAAACCATGGGAGTTGCGTAGTAGCACAAACAATGCCCATGGAATGCCTCCATTTTGCAGAGTAATGTAACGCAGTGATCTGCGTTGCGTTGCATTACTCAAAATCTTTGAAGCTATTCAAACCACGCAAAGTGGCATTGCATGGCTTCAAAAATATGATTTTAGGTTTGCAAGAGAAATGCAAACCTTCTATAAATATGACCACAAGTTTGAAAATAGTTTATTTTACCGGGCATAACCCACAATCTTTACGCAATTTATTTATTTATTTATTTATTTGCAGTAGGTCTGTACCTGCCTTCCACAATGCTGGCTCCACCCCCTGGGGAGCGGCTGATGTCTCTGCCCTGCACACTGAAAGAAGAGAAGGAGTCCTGTAAACAAAGTGCTCCAGGACTGTACTTGCCTTCCACAATGCTGGCTCCACCTCCTGTGGGGCGTCTGATGTGCTTGCCCTGCACTGTGAAAGGAAAGGAGAAGTCTGGTAAACAGAGTGCTTCAGAACTGGTTTGGACTGGGCAAATGCCCCTCTCCCCTCAGAGAACAAAGGATTTCTGGGTATAAATACCTGATCCCATGATCCCAACGCTGATGGTCTGTCCAGATTTTTCCGCCTTAGTGAAGAGAACTCCCAGGAGTTAGGGTAGTTCTCCCCACTTTTCAGCTGGAGGGGACACGTGTTAGACCTGGCACCATTAGCGTGGGTCTCCTTTCCATTTTTGCTGTTACCTCATGTGTTTTTGCTGGTATTAGATGCTTTGGACACTGTGCCACTGCTATCCAGTGCCACAGTGCAAGTGCTCCCTATTGTAAATTGATGTATTAATCAGTGGTTCCATGGTTGGCTATTTTGGTTTACTTGTCAGACCCTAGTCTAGTGCACTGAGTGTGCCAGGGCTTGTAATCCAAATGCTGCTGGTGGGCTTGCAGCACTGGTTGTGCCACCCACAGAAGCAGCCCTGTAAAATGTGTCTAAGGTCTGCCATTGCAGAGCCTGCGTGCAGTCTGTTACTGTCATGCTGACTGGGCAAGTGCACCCACTTCCCAGTCCCTAAACCTTCCCTTTTCTTCATATCAGTCACCCCTATGGTAGGCCCAAGTGCAGGGTGCATTGTAAGCATAAGGTAGTACAAGCCCTGATGTGTGTGGCATGTCCTAATAGTGAATTACAGCCATTTTCGTTTTTCACTATTGCAAGGCTACCTGTTCTCCATAGGACAAAATGGGCTGTTAGATTTATTACATTTTATAATTGTAACGGTCTCAGAGAACATGGTAGAAATTCGAGTTTAGTATGCCTGAACTCAGAATAATAAAATACATCTTTAAGTAAAGTTTATTTTAATATTCTGTGTTTGCAAGTACCACTTTTAGAAAGTAGGTATTTGCTTGTCTAACCATTCAAACCTGCCTCTGCTAGTTTGTGTATTCCTATGTCTGGTTTTGTGAGTGACAGGGCTGGGGAATTCCAGGAGACAGGCTGAGTCACCCAGTGGTGAATAGAGAGATCTGCATCTAGATGGGAGGGAGGAGTTCACCTGAACCTTGAATAGGTCTGTGACTGTCTTCCACAATGCTGGCTCTACCCCCTGGGGAGCGGCTGATGTCTCTGCCCCGCACACTGAAAGAAGAGAAGGAGTCCTGTAAACAAAGTGCTCCAGGACTGTACTTGCCTTCCACAATGCTGGCTCCACCTCCTGTGGGGCGTCTGATGTTCATGCCCTGCACTGTGAAACGAAAGGTGAAGTCTGGTAAACAGAGTGCTTCAGAACTGGTTTGGACTGGGCAAAGGCCCCTCTCCCCTCAGAGAACAAAGGATTTCTGGGTATACATATTGGGACCCTGATCCCATGAAATTAGATCACTTTGGACTATAAGAAGAAACCTTTACTGAGGAGAGGAACCTGAAGAAACTGAGGAGAGACTATTCCCAAGCTGAAGTACTGCTTGGGGGATTGGCCTGCAGTGGTTGTCTTACTGCCAAAGGAAGGAGAAAGGAACTTTGTAACTTTGCTTTCAACTTGTGAAGGATCTCCAAGGGCGTGGAAAGAGCTTGCCTCTTGCTGAAGTCTCAGGGACAACAGACTTCACCCCCCTGCTCCCCAGAGTTCTTGTGGAAGTGCCTGCTGCTGTTTTGGGCCTTCTGAGGAACTGCGTCTCGCAAGGAGATGGAAGCGCGACTCAACGAGAAGAAGCGTGTCGCCGTTGCTGTGCCTGCCGTCGCAACTCCGGAGAAAGGAGGGTGTCGCCGCTGGAACTGTCACACTGCACCGCATCGGAGAGAAGCATGCCGCAACGAAGAGGAAGCGTGTCGCCCGTGCTGCTGCTGCCGTCGCAACTCCGAAGAAGTAGGGTGTCGCCGCTAGAGCTGTCGCACTGCACCGCATCAGGAGAAGAATATCGCAACGAGGTCGGAGCGTGTCGCCGTCGCTGTGCCTGCCATCGCAACTCCGAAGCCGGAGAGTGTCGCCGATGGAACTGTCGCATTGCACCGCATCGACCAAGAGCACCTCGCATCCCCGAGAAGCGTGCCGCTGTTGGAGCTGCTGCCGTCACATCTTGGATGTCGCCGCTGTAGTTGGCGCACCGAGCGGAAGCTTCACGCATCGTGGAGAAGAGCTCGCTGCTGGAGCTGTTGCCGTCGCATCGTAAGTGTGTCACCGCTGCAGTCCACGCATCGAACCGAGAGTTTCTCGCATCCCAGAGAAGCGCGCTGCATCTGGAAGAATCTTCACGTCTTTATTTCTTTCCACCTGACTTTGCCGCATTTCCCATCGCTGCGACATTGCTTGTCGTAGAAGCGCAACGCAACTTAAGGTACATTGACGCAGAGTATCGCATCTAAGAAATGAACTGAACTAAGCTTAAATCTACCATCTTAAATTATTTAATAGGAATACATGTTCAATTACTGAAGCCCATTGTTTCCCTGTTTGCATTTATCAATGGTTGCTTGTGAATGGTTGTGCTTCCCTAGAGCTATATAGAGAGTCACTGGAACACGCAGCAGGGATCAGCTCTGGCAATGGCAAACCCGCAGAAGATTGCTTTGAGGAGTGTCAGGAGAGGGGCATCTGAGAACCCAAAAGCCCGTGACATCTGGTGGGTTGTCAGGACTATGAAGTGTGACATCCCACTTGGGGGGTGACAGGTGGTGGAGAATACAAGCCGGGGAGATGTTCCCATCATTGCTGAGCTGGTTTTGCAAGTCATCAGGGCTGCAGATTTAGCAGTGGCCTGGGAGGACCCGTACTACCAGGAAGACCAAGACCTGGGGAAAGAGCATCTGAGGACCTCGGGAAGCTGGATGAGGACTCCGAGGAGGAGAACAAAGACAGGGCCAGGGGAAGGATGGTCGCCAGGAGTATCAGGACCCCCAGGATTACCAGAAGAACGAGGGCCAGAACCAGAACCATGAGGAGAACCAAGAAGTAATGGGAAGACCCAGCGGACCAGGACAAGGATGGCTGGTGGTTGGGGTGAAGAGATCTAGGGGGGACAAGGACCAGGAGGACCAGAAGTGATCGTAGAAACATGTGGTAATAAACACCATTAGTTACAGTAGCCATAATTCTTTCAGACCATTGTTTGTTATGCCTCTAGGCCATGCTTCTTTTTCAGCCCACTAAAAACACTGATGTGGATGTCTGTCCTAATGAACCTCCCGCTTAGATCACAGTGGCATAAAGAAACTAAAAGAACAAGGTTGTGAGATATTATTATTAATTGAAGTTACTCAGATTGTTTCAATAAATGACGCTGCCTAAAAAGTATAAAAATACAAACACTGAGAGATACAGTGATAAACAGTTCCATGCAACTGCAACGCAGCCTTGTCCCTTCCAGATTACAATTTACATACATGTGTTAGTCTATCTAAAGTAAAGGATTTAAAAATTGCATTAATGTGCCACCGCAACAGTTTTGTTTATATTTAAATAGAAATGTTTTCCTATCCCCAGAGATGCAAAGCGAGATGCAAAGATGACCAGGTGGATATTAGTGATCTGTGCTTTGCATCATTTGGTTACATCGATGGGTATCACTAAGGGAATAAGTATCAACAGCTTGAGATCACATGCCGGGCTATCATTAGGAATTGAGATGGCCTTGTGTGGAAGGTTCAGTTCTATTCTTTCTACACAAGACAATGGAGCGCCATTAAGTTTGTTAGTGAAGGAAGATGATGAAAACTGTATCTGCTGTCTCGACCTCAGAAGTCCACCTGAACATACAACAGCTCTATTTCCTAATCATGAAGAGCAACAAGGACAAAACCCAAAGAGAAAGTAGGGAAAGTTTCAATTAAACGAAAGGCTCAGGTATATGGGAATGCACTGCAAGCAGGGTTTTTTTAAGAGAATCCTTCGGTTTTGCTGCTTGATTTGGGTGATGTTGCTATTTTTAGGCACACCAACACCCATGGTAGTCCTGGAGCTCGGAGGATCAGCAGAGGGCGGAGAGGCCTGTTCTTTAAATGTGTCTTAAGAGTTTATGAAGTTGTGGCAGTTGTTGCATCAAACAGACCTACAAAGGTAGCTGATTCCATAATATGACACTTTTTACCAAAAATCTGTAAAATTATTTATGTGTAACACAAAAGGGGTTAATGAAGAAGAACAGTGGGCCCAATTCGCAAAGGCAATCTGAGGAAAAAGTCTAACTTTACAACTTTTGGTATTCACAGAGGTCATTTACGAGTCTTAACTTTATGTCCGCAGTCAGGCCGGAATCTCCGCACCCGGACCTTAGTCTCCGCCCCCAGGCCATACTCTCCGGCTCCAGCTGTACTCTCCAGGTCCAGCCGTATTGTCCGGCTCAGGCCAGATGAAGTGTAATCAGTTGGCGGAAATACAATTTTTACAAAAAAGGAACATTAGGAATGTTTCATAATTGGTAGAGGAGGTCATTAAAATCAGTTTGGGCAGGGAAAAGGGTGTGGTCAGACACTACATAATATCCTAGAAAAGTTTTCTCCTTTGCATCATGGTACATGCTGTCCATGATTTGCACTCCCCTCAGTGTTGAGCAGGTCCTGACTAAATGTTCATAAACTATTACAGCAGCAACCACAGAGCAGCCAATAGTCCCACAGGAGGATAGGATCTTGCTGTCATTGGAGGTGATTTTGGGCAAGCTGCAGCCGGAGGGCAGTCCAGGGCTTCTCGAGTATTATGGGGTTGGCGGTGATATGGATGGTTGGCCAACAGGTGGTATTGAGGGACATATCCTCCGTGGTCAGTTTCACTGAAGGAAAGAAAGGAAGTAAGAGAATTCTTTCCCCATACGGTCCGCCACACCAGATATTCAGGGATATATGACCTGACTGGAGGGCTGGCATGCCAGTGAAGATCAGGACATTAAAACATAACGGGTTTTCCAGCAGATTTCAATTGAAACAAAGTTCGATCGAAGACATGTAATGTCCACTACACAACATACACAACAGCGACAGAAGCAGGTGATTTTAAGCAACTAACAGCTCAAGAAGTATCAAGGTAACAACCCCTGGGCGTTGTTACCACGTGAAGGAAAGTGTTACCCAGCTGCCATTCCAGACAGATGATTAGTTCAATGCCCTTCACTTCTCAGCATCCCAAGGGTTCTGCCTGTCACTCAGACCCAGAGCAAGAACCCGAAATGGGTTCAACTCAGGTGAAGTGCTTGGAGCAGATGCAGGATTTTCGCTTTGTACTTCAAATATGTTTGTATGACGGAGAAACTCCCCTGTGGCAGCTACTGGGGACTTTTGTCTTTTTAAGACGAGCGCACGCTGGTAGATTCTGGTAATATCTGGTTATATCTTTAAGAAGATTCTCTGTATTTTTACTAGGGGTAAAATGGGGTGTCTCTGCTAGCAGCCAGCCCCTCTGATGAGAGGACTAAACTACTACACCAAGATCACACAATCTGTCAGAGAACCCCAGGGGATCCGTTTTGTGTCCGAATCCTTGTCAGAGTTTCTTGAATCATCTTCAAGGTAGTAAATACAAGCTAGTAAGACAATATTTTGGGGGGCCATGTAAAGCCGGTCGAAGTGGCTATGTAAATTCTGTAGCAGCAACAACAGGGTGGAGAGAAGAAAGACGAAAAGCATCCTGTCTTGTCCTGCTCTGCACTGAGGATGTTCAGCTCCAGGGTGAAAATGTGTACCTACTCTGCCTCCTAAAAGCACTGGAAACCCACCTCTCAAAGCAACACCTCCTCCTTGTGCTACCCTCAGCTATCAGTCACTGAAATAATCCACCCCTGCTTGTAACTCCTCTGTGCTCCTCCACTTTTACCTATGTACCTTTACTTAGCTTCCTTGAAGCCCCCTCCCCACTTCGCCTCTGTACCTCTCGCCCTGGACTCTCCGTTGAAGCCGGGTTCCATGTTTCCGCTGACACCATACATAGTCATGTTATGCCTGGTGGGTATGATCTCCACCAACACGTGAAACATTTCCATAAGGTACCTCAGGTAGCTGCAAGAGATGAAAACTGGACCTAGTGTTTCCTGAGTGGGCCACACCTACAAGCCCCACTGCAGGTCCTTTCGCCTACACCTGCCGTAGTGTAATGGTTCCTAAGTCTCATGCGGGGGTCTCATAAGTCTCAAGCGGGATTGTCAGAAGTCTAAAGCGGGGGTGTCAGAAGTCTCAAGCAGGGATGTCATAAGTCTCAGGTGGGGTGTCATCAGTCTCAAGCAGGGGTGTCATAAGACTCAGGCAGGGGTGTAATAAGTCTCAAACGGGGGTGTCATCAGTCTCAAGTGGGGGTGTTAGAAGTTTCAAGCGGGGGTGTTAGAAGTTTCAAGCGGGGTTTTATAAGTTTCAAGCGGGGTGTCATCAGTCCCAAGAGGGAGTGTCATAAGTCTCAGGCGGGGGTGTCATAAGTCTCAAGCGGCGATGTCATAAGTCTCAAGCGGCGGTGTCATAAGTCTCAAGCGGGGGCTTCATAAGTCTCAAGCGGGGGTGTCATAAGTCTCAAGCGGGGGTGTTAAGAGTCTCAAGCGTGGGTGTCATAAGTCTCAAGCGGGGGTGTCATAAGTCTCAAGCAGGGGTGTCATAAGTCTCAAGCGGGGGTGTTATGAGCCTCAAGCTTGAGTGTCATAAGTCTCAAGCGGGGGTGTCATCAGTCTCAAGCGGGAGTGTTATAAGTTTTCAAGCGGGGGTGTCATAAGTCCCAAGCAGGGTGTCATCAGTCTCAAGCGGGGGTGTTATAAGTCTCAGGCGGGTGTGTCATAAGTCTCAAGCGGCTGTGTCATAAGTATCAAGCGGGGCGTCATAAGTCTCAAGCAGAGGTGTCATAAGTCTCAAGTGGGGATGTTATGAGTCTCAAGTGTGGGCGTCATAAGTCTCAAGCGGGGGTGTCATAATTCTCAAGCGGGGGTGTTATAAGTTTCAAGCTGGGTGTCATGAGTCTCAAGCGGGGGTGTCATCAGTCTCAAGTGGGGGCGTTATAAGTTTCAAGTGGGGGTGTCATAAGTCTCAAGCGGAGGTGTCATCAGTCTCAAGCAGGGGTGTCATTAGTCTCAGGAGGGGGTGTCATAAGTCTCAAGCAGGGGTGTCGACTCATAAGTCTCAAGCGGGGGCGTCATCAGTCTCAAGCGGGGGTGTCATAAGTCTCAAGCGGGGGTTTCATAAGTCTCAAGCAGGGTGCGGGGACTTCTTATAAAGACTACATACGATGCCCGATTGCCCAGACCATGTTTGTGGATGTGACTCAGAAAAAGACCTTGTTGTGACCCGTGATGTCCTCCAAGAGGCACTCGACACCGAAGCATCATGTGAGAACATTTATTGTAGGTGCGAAAGGAAACAACTCCAAGGCCTGGACAGTCAGCAGCTCCAAAAACTGACCATGGAAGCAGAGATACAACACCCACGGTGATGAGAACATTCTTGCCACCAGCATTGAAAACACATAACCGGATACAGAGAATAGGGCAACGCAGATAAAGATGATATAAAATAAAAATATTGATAATACTATTATAACTACTAATAATAACAGTAATAATAATAATACTAGCAATCATCATCATCAATATTTTTTATTTTTTTTATTTTACAGAGTTTTTTACTTTTTTTTATTTGAATCTTTATTTGGATAGGAGTATCCATAAAAGCACAATTCATCACCACCAGCAGGAAAAATACAATACAAGTTTAAAAAAAACACATAGATAGACATTATAATCCAATGCAAAGAGTTTTATATAGCGCGAACTTGACCTGAATCTGGTATCAGAGCACTTTATATAGCACCAGTTGCATTACATGAGGACACATTCATTTTTGTTAGGCACTGGGAGATTAAGTGATTTGCCCAGAATCACAGGATGTTCAACGTCATTGCCGAGTTTCGAAGCCAGTTCCCCAGATTCAAGGTTGACTGCTCTAACCGTTAGGCCAACTCCTCTCCCCTATCGGTATTATTATTGAAATTATTATTATTATTATTATTATTGTCGTCATTATAACTTTATTATTATTATTATTATTATTATTATTATTATTATTATTATCTTCATTATTACTATAGTTATTACATTATAATCATCATCATTGTTATTAATATTATCTTAATTATTATCATCATTATCATCATCTTCATCATCATTATTATTATTGTCATTATTATCATCATCATTATTATTATTATTACCAGAATTAATATTACCTTCATTATCATTATTATCATCATCATCTTTAATATCGTTACCATTATTAATATTGTCATCATCATTATTTACATTATCATCATAACATCATCATTATTATTATTATCATCATTATTAACAGTATTATCATCATCATTATTAGTATTACTATTATTAATATTATCATCATTGTTGTTGTTTTGTTGTTATTGGTCTGGTTATTATTATTATGTTAAAAATCATCATAATAATAACATTCATAACAATAACAATAATGACTATTATTATTATGTTTGAGATTATTATTATTGTTTTGTTGTTATTGATATTGTTATTATTACTATGCTAACAATACTGATTATCCCCCTTCGGCGCTGGGCACATTTTCGCCCTGTGCGGGTGATTTATATAGTGGGCGGGATTCGGACGGCACCCAGCCATCCTTGGCACATGCTCACCGTGACGCATGACGGCCGGGGGCCGTCATGTGCACCGAAGGGGTTATACCAATAATATCAATAACACAAATAATAATATTAGTAATAAAGTAGATTAGAAAAAATCAATCAAACCAAAGACCGGTCCCACCCACAGAAGCCCCCTCTAGCAGAGCAGAAGGCGCCCCTTTGACTTCCTTCTTTTAGTGCTTGGACCTCACACAAACCAACACAGACATACTTTACACACCACCGGACGACACTATCACCACCGTATCACTCACCCCCACAACCTTCGACAGCCCCAAACTTCACGAAGCGCTTTAACTCTTAAAACCCGGATCCTTCACAAACCCCTTCTGTCACCCTACTGTCTATGGTGCCCCCTCTTGTACAGGTCCTGCTCTCCTGCCTCTTCATTGAACATGAACTCCACCTGGCACTTCTCACTGTATTGTGAAAAAAATGTTAAACATTTTGGTTGATTCTTGGAACTGTGCTTGCTCTCCTTGGGCTGTCGAAGACTTCCAGGCCAGACTAGGGAGCCAAAGGCAGCCCTGGCAAAGATGCTCAAACCAGCCCCCCCTCCCATGCATCCCCATCTGCCCCACCATTTCACTTGAATTCCGGTGTTGTCGAACCCCAGTTGTCCCCCGAAATACTGTTTCTCTGACTTTGTCGCTGCCCACTTTACAAATAAGTGATAGCAAATCCATCCCATCACATTTCCCCTCTCCGGGCCTGTCCTGCAACCTGCAAAAGAACCATTAACAGAGAAATATTGTTATCCCAATCTTGCCAAAGCAACCCATTCGGTGCATGTCCTGTTTAACGCCTGACCTCCACTTACCCACGCACTTCATCCTTTCACCGAGCAACCCCTGCTTCCGTTGCTGACCCTATCCCAAAGGAATGGGCGACAAAATCCCAAACCTGAGATGCCTTATGCAGCTGGCAGCTATATATTTTGGAATCGTTGCTAGGCCGAGAAACTCCCTGTCTCCCTGTGAAACCATAAACAATGTCCCTCTACCACCAATATACAGGACACTCCTAGAGCACATGATAGTTTCTGAGCACCACACTAGTGTCTCCACTCTGATTGGTCTTCACAAACACACCTTAATGGCGTCAATTCACATTCAGGGCTTAATTTTAGCTGGTGGTTTCCGCTGCCCAGCACCAGGACTAAGTTGGTTTCGGCACAGCACTTAATTGAAAACACCGCACTTAGGACAGTCTGCCACATGGTGGCGCTGCTCATCTAATTTGGAGATGAGCAGAACAACGGTTGTTTATAACTACAATATACATTACAAATTGTTATACCAGCCTCCCCAGCCATCTCTTTAGCTTTGGGGACCTGGAATAATCTGAACTGTCACACTTCCCGGCGAGAAAGCTGGTTAGTAGTTGTTTTGGCAGCAATGACAGGGGTACAATGGAACGTGCCCTATACATCTAGGCTATGAAGGAATTAAAATGTTGTGAGTTTGAGTCGCACGACATCACTTTTAAAAACTAAAGATTTACAAAATTAAATAAAATAATGACACGTTTATTAAAGTATGTATTTTGATTAATTTGTGAAATCGTTAATAGTAAAAAAAAAAACAGTTTTGGAGCATATGCAGACCTGCTCACGAGCAGTATAGAGTTCGGAATTCTACATTTCTACACCACCCCACACAAACAAAATGTATTCAGCAACACTGTTAAGCACCACCAACCCCCCATAACACAATACAAAAAAACACTATAACATACTGCTTTTAAATACTAAAGTTAATCTGATTACAACAGTTCTTGAAATACAAATTTTATCTACAAACTCATAACATCCAGCATGCATCTATTAATCAGTAAAACTTAAAAGGCTATTTTATCATCAAAAACACATGCATTATACATATACCATAAACACACACTATTGCAGAACAAAGAAAAACAATAAAAACTCTCGGAATGGTGAGACCGATTGGCTTTGCAAATGCTTGTCTTCTTCTCCCACCCGCCACCCCATCCCTGTCCACTATACATAATACAACTCAATGCCACACAATGCCACTTCACATAATTCAACCCCACTGCACGCCACACAATTACATACCACATAATTTAACTCTGCGAAATTCAACACAATACCACACAATTGAATGCCATGTAGTTCAACAACACACAAATCCACACCACATAATTCCACTCCACACTAAACATGTCAAGATCTCAGAATTTCACACAACACAATTCAACTCCATACAATTCCTCCCCACATCAATCCACTCCATGCCATATAATTACAATTGGTCAAATTCCACTCTACATATTTCCACTGCACTCCAAGCCACATAATTTCATTTCACATGATGCCACTCCACTCCATGAAACATAATTCCATTACATTCCAATCCACATAGTTCCACTACACACACAGCACAATTCCACTCAACATAATTCCCCTCAGTGCCACATAATTCCACACCACACAATTCAAATCCACACAATTCCACACAGCGCAATTTCTCTCCACAAAATTCCACTCAACGCTACACAAATCTATGCTGCATACTTACATGCCACATAATTCACACCACATAGTACCACTACCAACACATATTTCCACCCCTACAACATAATTCCACACTACAAAACATATTTCAACCCCACAGCACATAATTCCAGTCCATGCCACTCCTCACCACAATGTCACTCCACATAAGAAAATGCCATGCCACTTATTTTCATCCACATAATTTCACTCCACACCATACAACATAATTCCACACTACAAAACATATTTCAACCCCACAATACATAATTCCAGTCCATGCCACTCCACACCACAATGCCACTCCACATAAGGAAATGCCAGGCCACAAAATGTCATCCACATAAATTCACTACACACATACAACATAATTACACTCCACATAATTCCGCTCCGCTTCTTGCCACATAATTACACGGCACATAATTTCACTCAGTGCCACACAATTCCACACTGCAGAATTCCACGCAACACAATTCAACGCCACACCACTTAATTTCACCCCACACCACATAATTCCACCCCACGTCATTCACTATACATGAAAAAATTCCACTACACTGGAACAAAAGGGAAAGTAAGACCTATTGGCTTTGCCAGTGCTTGGTTTGATGGGTGCCCCAACACTGAGTTCAGATGGCTTGCAGGTGACCTTGCCAGAATCTCTCCAGCTGGATTTCCTGCATGTTGTACCTGCTCTCGTGCACACATCATTCTTTACTCCCGCCATGTGGCTTCTGTAGCGAACAAGGGGAGCATTTAGCGTTAAAGTGATGGCCGACCCGGATCAGACTGTCCATGTGGACTGTTTCCTTCAACATGTTCTCAGTTGGCCTGCAAGTCATGAATCCCTCTGTTGTGTGAATTAAATTACGTGATCTACTTAGCCAGTAGATGGCGGCAAACGCTCACATATTGTTCAACTGCAGTAACACTGAAAAGAGGCTCACAGCTGGTGCCCAGAGATGGCGAACGCTCGGCACAAATACCAGATTCACCCAGACAAGTTCACCTCAGAGAAGCTGCCCACAGAAGACAATGTACTCATCTGCATATCCACTCATTATAACACATTAAGGTTCAGTTTTGCAGGAAAAGAACCTGGCAGGTGAGGCAAACTGATAGAAATCCAATCGCCCCGAGAAAAAAATAAAACCAAAAAACAAAACCATAGCAAAGAAGCAGAAGAGAAGCCAAGGCATTGATTTAGCTCGCTCTCTGGTCGTTTTCTTTGAATAAACCAAACATTTCGCATACAAGACCAGGACAAACTGTGAACCAAAAGCAGCCCTGGTAAAAATGATCAACACCCCTATCCACCTCCAATGCATCCCCCTTTTGCCCCACAATTTCCCTTGAATACTTGTGTCGCCGGACCCACCCTCCAAAATGCCGATTCTCAACCTGTCTTGCTGCCCATTTTACAGATGAGTGACAGCCTCAGGTGCGGCTAATGCTTAAAGTTAAGGAGCGTCGCCCGCCTGCTGCAGGCGCACATGAATAAGTAAAATGCCATTTTACTTAAGCCCCGCAGTGCGAGGGCAGAGGGCAGGCTTAATCCTGCAATTGCAGGATTACAACTGCCCCTGCAATGCGCATGTCAGGTTGGCCGGCTCTATTGCTATCTACCGCAATGCGCACCAAGCAATATGATGGCTCTGAAATAGCCGAGGATTGCTGGCACAGTCCCCCATCCTTAAATTGAGTGCTGAGTTAGCCTGCTCCCACCAATCCTGGAGCTGCTCTCAGCTTGAGAGCACCTTCGGGATTGGATGTATTGGTGTCCACTGAGCAGGAAGGAAGTCCCCCTTTCCTGCTTGTGGACGCTGACCGGGGAGAGAGATGCACACAGAGGGGAGCAGTATATGGGGAGTTTGGCACTGTTGTGACTCACCATATTTTCATAGTTGTAGCCGCCACTGCACAGCATATCCATACCTTCACGTATCCCCTCTCCGGGCCTGTCCCGCAACCAGGGGCGGCTGGTGACATTTTACAGTGATGGGGCGCAAACTGATTTGCAAGTGCGGGCCCCAGGCCACTCAGGCCGGCGGCGACCCCCCCCCCACATACACAACACTCAAAGAAATGTATTCACACACGCATACACACAAACACATCCATTCACAACACTCTCCACCAAACACTCATGCATACACGCACGATCGCACCAAACACTTTAAAAGAAAAGAAAAACACACACTCTTACCTTGCTGCCGGTCCCGGTCCGCGCCACCTCTGGGCTCTGCTCCCCACACGTCACAGGCTCACAGCGCCCCTGGCCAATCCTGGCGGCAGGGGCACAGGTACCCTCTCGCCCGCAGCACGCCCATTAGGGCTCCTGATGCGCATGCGCAACGCCGCAAAAACACAAGTGCGCATGCGTGGGCACGGGTAAAAATTCACCCTCCGTCCCCACGCATGCGTACTTGTGTTGCCGCCTGTACGATCTCAATGAATCAACATGACGCCCGCCCGGCGGTCTGACGTCATGTTGATTCATTGACATGATTGTCATGAGCGAGCTGTGGGCGGCGTCGGGCAGGGGGGGCTACGCCCCCACGCCCCAATGGACGAACCGCGCCTGCCCGCAACCTGCAATAGTACCATTAACAGAGAAATATTATTATCCTAATCTTGCAAAAGCAACCCATTTGGATGCATGTCCTGTTTTTACACCAGAATGCAAGTGAAATGGTGGAACAAAAGGGGGGTGCATTGGTGGCAGTCATTGCCCACTTGGCATGGTTGTTTCTGGTTTGGGAGTTCCCTGATCAGACATTGATTCATCCTGGGGAAAAGTATATATTTTAATTTTAGGGTTAATGTTGCTGGAGAACACAAACGGGACAATGGTGAGATAAAACGTCCATGGGTGGAGACAGCCATTATGTTGACTTAGCCTATTCCGAATAAAAAATGGAGGGGAGCAAGGGATGCAGCAGTGATAAATAAAGCAAAGGGTTTTTTTTGGGGGGGGGGGGTTATATAGCACGAACTTGACCCAAGGTATCAGGGCACTTTACATGAGCTCCAGTTACATTACACAAGGACACATTCATTTTTGTTAGGCACGGGGAGATTAAGTGAATCTTGAGCGTTATTATCGAGACACGAACCCTGTTCCCCAGATTTGAGATCGACCGCCCTAGCCCATTAGGCTACATCCTCTCCCCATTTGATGGAGGTGATTAGAGCGATGTACAACTTTAGTAGAGAGGAGGGAGTGAAAACAGCGTTGCACAAGGAAATAAAGTTGATGCCTTTTTGCAGGACGTTTGGGCTTGCCTGTCAGTAGCAGTCCCAGATCATTACAGAATGCAAACATGGGAGACTTTAGATCTTTGTAAGAAGTTGGGTTATTGGTTGAGTGGGTGGAGACCTTACTCAAGCAACAACCACAATCCTTTTCAAGGTGAACCACAAAAGTCGCTAAATTAACCTGTGCCTAACCATCTGGTAGCTTGGCACAAAAGCAGTCAGGCTTAACTTACAGACAACGTGTAAAGTATTTATGCAGCATACAAACAGTAATTAAGTGAAAACACAACACAAGAAAAATACCAAATACATTAGTGGGAGAGGTGTGGCGCCGCGGCCAGGGCGACTGACGCTGGAATCTGGGGATCAGGGTTCGATCCCCGGCTCCGGCGGCAGGTTAGCCCAGCACCATGTGACTCTGGGCAATAGCTCGCTTAATCTTCCCGACGGCCCCCAGCGCCTAGAGACCCTTACGGGTGATTGTGCGCTTTACAAATGTGGATTATTATTATTATTATTATTATTAGAAAAATATTGTACATTTAATGAATACAATTAGACCAAAAACGACAAAAATCCAATCAGTAGGAAAGTAGGTATACAATTCAAGTTTTAGGTGATATAGCGCCTAAAAGCACAAAATGCCACTTGCAGTCATCTGGTCATGTTAGACTGGGGGAAAGTCACAAGTTCCAGCCGATCGTGATGGAGCGTGGACTGAGTACAGGGAGCAGTTTGTCCCACTGAACATCTTACCTTCTCAAAATACGGCGTTCTATTTGCACTGGAGGAGGCCGCGAGGTGCAGGCTCAGGGTCACAGATCATTATTGCAGGAGCATGAAGAGGAGGCCGGGTGGTGCAGGCTGTTGTTGCAGTAATGTGAGGAGGTGGTCGGGCATTGCGAACCGTCGTTGGTGGAGCTTTGCGTTGGCGGTCTTGGCTTTAGTGCTAAGTGCAGACCTCGTGTTGCCAGTTGCTTGATGCCACTGGCGGTCACTGTAATGTGAAGAGTCAGGTGCACCAGAGCTTCGGATTGGCGGTTGTCATCTGCAGCAGAGTCTCGGAGCAAAAGGGCCCAAAGAGCCAGAAACTCCAGAATATCTCCTTTTCTTGAAGGTGAGTTTTTGTCTGATGCCAGCCAAGTGTCCAGGACCTGGGGAGGCACCGCTTGAGGATCAGGGCTCGGGCAGGTCCAGTTGCAGCAGGTCAGATAGATAGTGGCATGGGGGCCTCTGGAGCTTGTTGCATGCCTGTAGCTTAGAACAGGAGGTCAGCCAACTGGCCCTTGGAGTCACTCAGGTTAGGCTGGGATGAAGGGAGCATGTTCAGTCTTCCTTCTCAGAGAGCAGGAGAGGCCTCAAGCAGCAGTGCAGTCCTCTGGAAAACAAAGCAGGCCTCGAGCAGCAGGGCAGTCATCTGGATAGCAAGGCAGCCATTCTTCTGTAATGTCCACAGGTCCAGGAGTGTCCTGAAGAGTGGTTCTGAGGGTCCACTATGCAGGAATCGTCTTTTTGAAGATGAGGTTAGTGGTGCTCTTCAATTGTAGTAACAATATCCAATGCGTTTAGAAACATCAATACATTTTAAATGTTGCTTGCAGTTGAACAATAGTTGAGTCTTTGCTGCCCTCTACTGGCTCTTAGATATATAGATGTAATAATCCACAGAATGAGTGTTTCATTATAGATCAAGCCGAGTACCGTTGAAGAAAATAGTCCACAGGAACAGCAGGGGGGCTCCTCATCTAAGACGGAGGAGCATCTCCCCACTGCTTTCGGAGCAGTGCAGAGGAAAAATAAAAGATAATTACGGGACGTTATTATCTTTTATTTTTCCTGTTCCTAGGTGCTGGGAGGGCGGGGTTGGCCAGAACAGGGGGGGGGTGGTGAGCACACTTTTAGTGGCCATAACTGTTTGGCCGGACGTCTTGGACCGGCCAAACATTCCTGCGCACTTTGCATTTTCCCCACCAGGCTGCATTACAGAGCCTGGCGGGGAACATGCCCACGCTCCCTGTTCCCCTCTGAGCACCAAACCACAGAGCACAGACCAATCATAACGCTGCATTACAGCGTTGTGATTGGCAGGGAGCCCGGGTGCTTACTGCTGCAATGGAGGAGAGGAGCTAGAGAGGCAGCAGCTGGCGATGCGAAGAGGAGGTAAGTTTTCTTTTTTATTTATTTTATTTGCTACCAACCTCCTCCCACCACCGTTCCCTACCGGTAGCCACTGAGGAAGAGACATAGGGGTGGTTGCCCCAAGGGATCTTTCAACTAGGGAGCAGGGTAGGAGGTTAAAATGGGAGAAGATTGTCCCCGAAAATTTCTTTAAAACATTAGCACAGGAAACCGAGGCAAAGATGGCAGTCTGCCTTGATTCCACTTCATCAGGGCCTAATGTGGTGGCTGCTTATGTTGAGATATTCTCAAGGATCTCCAAGAACTTGGAGAACAGGAATGGCCCACAAGGTATTAAGAAGATATATAAATGGTTTGACAAGGAATGCTCGCTTACACATAGTGCCTTACTGAAAGCACTTAAACACAGACCTAAAGATAAGACACTGGTGGCGAGCCTTCGTAAGAAATATAAACTTGCACTTGCTAAGCACAAGAAACAAATCAAGGAGGAAGCCTGGGACAAACTTTTATCTATAGACGTATTGAGAGACAGCAAAGCATTTTGGGCCATTATTAATCAGTCATTTTTCACTGAAGATGGGAAAACAGACATGGACTGTGTGATCGAAGATGAAAGATGGCTTAACCATTTTAAACAAATCTATGAAACTGAGTTAGGGGCTCCAACTTCCCCAGTCATAGCGCCTCCCCGAAACACCATGACCATGAAATTTAATATCTCCGAGGTGGAAAGGGCGATTAAAGATACAAGTAAACATAAGGCTCCTGGCCCCGATGGGGTCCCTGCCGATCTTTACATTCAGTATCCACAATTTTGGTCCAAAATACTAACTAACGTCTTTAACGCAATACCTTCAGCAGGCTGCCCATCCTCCTGGTCCTCTTCCATTATTATCCCGATCTTTAAGAAGGCGAACAGGGGGGATCCTGCCTGTTACAGGCCAATCTCCTTGTTGGACTCTGCTGTTAAAATCTTGGGCAGAGTCATTCTACAAAGACTTGGGGATTGGCTTGAGGGGAGTGGGGTTCTCTCTGACCTCCAATATGGTTTTAGAGTTCACAGGGGGACCATGGACCAATGTTTAAATCTTCACCTCATTATTAGCAAATACACAGTGGTGAAGAAGGGACTTTTATATTTAGGTTTCATGGATTTATCCTCCGCTTTTGATTTGGTTAACCGCTCTAAATTATGGCTTATTTTGCGGGATATGGGTCTGGACATTACCTTGGTTAATTTTTTACATGATCTTCATCAGAATTTGTTCACTTCTGTTAGGGTAACGAGGGAAGGTAGGTGTACTGAGCAATTCAGATCAGGGAGAGGGGTCAGACAAGGTTGTATTCTGGCCCCTCTCCTTTTTACACTTTATATCAACTCCCTGGGCAAATCTCTGAACCTAGCTACCCTGGACGTCCCGCGTATGGGAGGGGCATCCATTCCGGTCCTCCTGTACGCGGACGACGCTGTTTTACTTGCACGTACAGGCACGGGCCTACAAAGACTGCTAGACCACTTTGGCTCCTTCATGGAAGCCTTGGATCTAAAAATTAATACATCTAAATCCCATGTGATGGTAACTGGTCTACGCAGGAAAAGTATGAAGATCAAAACTTTTAGATGTAATGATACACCAATCTCCAGGGTACCTTTTTTCTGTTATTTAGGTGTCACCTTTGATGAACGAGGAACCTGGGGGCCTCAGTTGAAACTTAAGGGCAATGGGGTTGCAAGATGCACCACAGGTCTTATGAATTTTTGGCTCGAGACCCATGGAGGCTATGATTCGTATGTATAAAGCAAAATGTTTAGCAATTGCTTCCTATGGGGCCGATATCTGGGGCTACGTACCTTCACCAGGCATTCAAATTATAGAAAATAATTTTATACGATCTCTCTTGTCACTCCCAAAGTCATCCCCCACATTTTCAATCCACTGCGAAGTGGGCTTGGGATATATTACTGATCTCCTAAAACTGACCCCTCTGTTACGATGGGTTAAAACTTGGACAAATGAGGAGATTACACTGAACCACCTCATACTCAAAGACTGTATGGCCTTGGATAAAGCGGATAGTATACCCTGGCTTGCGTATGTTAGAGCGGCATGCGTGAGGCTGGGGCGTCCAGACATGTATTTATCACCACAGGGCCTCAGGAAAGAGGATGTAGGGTGGGTAAAGGTGCATTTCCGAAATTTGTTGGAGTCAGAAAGGGAGGAGATTGAACTTAGCAAACCAATGGTGAGATCAATATATCAGGTATCAACCTCCCCAGTCATGGAACCTTACCTAAAATACGTGACTAAACCATACCATCGTTTTCTTTTACTTAGGTTCAGGTTCAATCTCATTCACCTTGTGCTTGGTGCCTACACAAAGTGGGGGACCCCAGTAAATACCCCACCTTGTACCTGTGATAGTTTTTCTACACAGGACACGCTTCACCTAGTGATGTTCTGTGAACATTATTTGGTGGCACGGAAATTTTTTTTATACCCAATCCTGAAAGTTCTTAACTTTGCCCAGGTGAGGCCTGCACTTTTACACTTGCAAATGCTTAATTCTGTGCAGGTCACATACAGCGTAGCCAGTTTTTTGGTAGCGGCAGCTCGTTTAAACAAAATAAGACTCACCCAGACGAATAATCAACTAGGTTGATATTTGTCAACTACGTCCTGGGAAAATGTATCAAGCACAGTGGGAAACAGGACTGGGAAACAGGGGTGGCCTTTTTTAAATGTAAATGTATAATGCTCTGTATCTATTCTTTGTATCAAAGATTTTAATTGTTTTAAGAATGAACGTATGAATTACAATCATGTGTATATTTGTATATTTGTAAATTTTATTTGTATAATGTATGTATGTTTAAATGTATTGTGTACTGCTTTTATGGTTTTAACTAACCGAATAAAGACATTTGACTGACTGACTGTCACTGAGGAACAGTCTGATCTGCTACCTGGGTGGGCCATCATTTTACCGCTAAATACTCTGCTTCTGAACCACAGAGTCCACGAGGCGAGAGTGAAGATTGTGTGGAGGAGAGGGAGGTACATTTATTTATTTATTTTAAAAGTTTTATATAGCGCTGGCTAGACCCAGAGGTATCAGAGCGCTTTACATGAGCATCAGATCATAGTCACAGGTTACATCGTTACAAAGATGTCACAGTTCTTAGAGCATGGCAACAAAGTTACTTGTAAGGTTGAGATAAAAAATAAGCACACATACGTGAGGGGAAAAGAAGACAAGATGAGAGATTCAGGGGGGGTTGGAGTAGGGGAAGTAGACAGATAATGAAGGTGGGAAAGAGGAGGGGAGGGTGAGAGACACAGCATGGGGAGAAGAGGGGAAGGGTGACGCGGACACAAACTGGTAGACGAGTCAAGGCAATGTCCAAAGTCCAGTAAGCTGTGATCCCAGGTGAAGTCTATTGCGAGAGGCTCCCTTTACGCAGTGGACTCTCTTAGAGAGGTCTCTGAGACTCCAAGGCCTACATACTGGATCCTTCCCCAAAAAGGGGAGAGGGAGTGCTTTGGCAAGGGGTGCCATACCATACCTCAAGTGTGAGTGGCTCCCTTGGCGCAGTGGACTCACTCAGCGGGTTCGCTGAGACTCCAGAGTATAGATATTGGATCTTTCCCCAACAAGGGGAGAAGGAGTGCTTAGTCAAAGGGCACAAAGGACAGGGGGTAGGCAGAGTAGCAGGCAAGGGGAGAGATTCAGGCGAGAGAGGATAGGAGCTAGGGAAGAGACAATAAGGAGAGACGAAAAGAAGTCTGCCTAAAGACCGACTGGGTAGGTGACGACCAAGGAGGGAATCCAAGGCCCATCTCCCCTATAGCTAAACCAAGTAGCTCCATCGGGCATCAGACAAAATAGTTCAGTCTCAAAACATTGAGAGAGGAGGGAGGGAGAGACATAAGTAGAGGGAGTATACGGTAGGAGACGATAGGAGAGACGACAGGAAGTGCAACAATGTGGTTCAACAAAATACTAGAAGAAGATCAACAAATAACCATTAAATCAAACAATCAGCAATACAATTAGGGGAGGAGAGAAAGGCGAGAGAAAGTAGTGGGGGGTAGGGGAGGAGAGAGAGTGAGGATAAGGGAAGAGACAACCATAGAGACGAAAGGAAGTCTGTCTAAGGTTCACAGAAAAACCGGGTGGGGACAAAGGGCCAGGGAATGTGAGGGCTGAGGACAGAGGACAGAAGCTGGAAAGAGTAGGAGTGGAGAGGGGGGAAGGTTGCATAAGGTGAGGATCGCTAGGTTCAGGATCAAAAGTATCGGGTCATCAATCTGCACAGATTCTCAATGTGGGTGCATTGTTAAGAAACAGGCCACAAGGTGGAGCTCCAGGCTAAGGAAGGGAGCAGTTTAAAATGCAAAGGAAAAATAGATCAGGAATGTTTCTTTAGAAAAGAGGTGCTGTTATTCTAATGGCAAAGCGTCCATCTTTAGGGGCCTAGAAGTCGTCAGATCTCGGCTTTGGCGCCATTTTGTAAGGCTAGTTGGATCACGCAATTTCGGTGCGGCAGTTACTACTCCATTCATGCCAGCGCTGCTTCGCTCCTGAATTCCACCCTGCCCTGCCACTATAACCATTTAACCCCCAATTTGAAATCAGCGCTCCCAGAAAGTGTCCTCCCTCGAAACCAAACAATCAAACAACTAGGGCATCGCTGGGCTAGGCGAGGGAGGCCTCACTTGGTGCCGGTGCTGAGTTCCAAAGCTCTGCCTGCAATCCCCGCTAGGAATCCCGTCAGCCGATCTCGCAAGTCAGATCTCCCAAGGTCAGTTGAGCTGTAGCATGTTAGGGAGAGCTGGAGCAATGCCCGTTCTGAGGCGCCGAGCCGGGACAAAGCAGCGCAAGAGAGGCAGGCCCCACCCTGCGTCGGTGGGGGACCAACGCACCACAAACAACCATGTCCGGCAGGGGGTCATCGCACCATCCGCCGTAGGTCGGGCAGTCGGGTCATCAGCATCCAGCCTCGCGGCGGTGAACTGAGCATGGAGCACTGGGCGGCGAACCGGGCAAGCCACGGATGGAGCGGGAGCACTGGAAAGTTCCGAGGTGCCCCGCAGACACAGGCACCCAGGAAGCGGAGATGAGCCGCGCAACTGCCAGGCGCTCGGCGGCAACGAGGAGGGCGCCGCCACTGTCGATGGTCGACGGGGATCCACGCAAAGTAGCAGCTGGGTCAGCTGTCAGCTTATCCACCCCTTCTTAATATGTTGAGAGTCCAAGTGGTTCAAGTCCCTCTCTGAAATCAAATGTTTAGATGTCCTTCTTCACTTCTGCATTTTCCGTCTCCACTGATTTTTTTGAGTAGGTGTCCTGTGTGCAGCCCAGCTTCCTGTGCCACCTCAACGTGTCCTGCTGCAGTGCCAGGGCGGCCCGGAGAGCGTCTTGGCCAGGGTCTTGGGCAGAGGCCACTGAAGCTGCAGGCGAAGGGGCAGTAGGCTGGCTGTGGGTGGCCGTCTGTGCTGCCGAGAGGGTTGGCTTGGCTGGTTGACGAACCCCCTGCCACCGCGCTATTAGGGACAATGTGGAGTGACCATCTGTAAACCTTCTCAAATTACTGTGTGGGCCACCCATCAGAATGAAGACAGAACGGCTTTTGTAGACAGTTGTAGTTTGATCACTTCAACAACTGAGGGCATGTGCACCCAATCCAATGCATATGTTGCAGAACATGTCCTAGAGAATCACAATCTTCATGTGCACCAGTAATGGCCAGAGTTAGCAAATTGTGTGCTGGTTGTTTTTGCATTGAACGTCAGAAGTCCCAATGTTGAGAGGGACTTTTCACAGATAAAACGTTTACATGGGAAGGAAAGAGCAAGCGTGAATTATCAAAGGCTCACTAAAAAAGTATTGATGGCACACTACAATAAGTTTGATTTATAAAACTGCATTTGGGCCTCATATACCCTGTACACACACTGTCTATACACATGCACTATCAGTGCAGATCTCAAGCAATAATTAAAAGCAAAACATTACATAAACAACGGAAAATACACAGTTTCTGTTGTTTTTAATGGCGTAAAATGTGTAACCACTGATAACCACTGCTTATTTTAAGGATTTGAAAACATTAAAAAAACAGTAGAAGTTACCAAAAATAGAAACTGCAAACAGGAACGCCTACTCATATCTTATTCCAGCAGTCAGTGAAAACCACCAGTAGATCAAGACCCAAATCCAGCAATTTTTATGGGACAACTTTTCACAGGAAGAAACAAATAATGAGACCACCTTAGTGTAACTGGCATGAACATTCAGCTTGTGCACAACTGATCAAAAAGAGCAACAAAGCTTTGCACAGTGGACTCAGCTCATCGTATGAAATCTGTCAACAGCCAATCTCCTTTTACGCGCATGCAGCACATATACAAACCAGAGACGCGGGTGACGGACTGGCCCACCTCCGGCACTCTCAATCAGCATTCAAGGAGCAGCAGGGGCCACAGCTCTAGCCAATCTGCATTAATTCCTCACTCTATGTACCATGCAAACCCTCCATCAGACAGTCTGTGCAGGCCACAGGGATCTGATATAAGGACTAAAGTTAATACATAAATCCTTCTTAAAATTACTACTGATTAAATTCAGAGAGTATTAATTGAACTGAAACCAGAAAAAAACACCCGGGAGTGCCAATGGGTTATCAGAGCAAACACATGTATTGATAGGTAAAACTCTAAATCAAATACCCCCTTAAGGGATGTATGACGTTACAACGCATACTTTTACAACGCATACCTTTACAACGCATTTTTTACAACGCAACATCCATTACAACGCATTCCATTACAACGCATGCCATTACAACGAATTTTTAAAAACTACCTTTACAAGTCATTCCATTACAACACATACTACCTTTACAACGCATACCATTACAACGCATAACATTACATTGCATGTATGGTAAGTATTGGATAGTGTAAGGGTAAAAATTACTATTCTAACTCCGGGAGGGTGCAACAGTAGGGTAAGTGTTGGATAGTGTAGGGGTAAAAATTACTATTCTAACTCCAGGGGGTGCAACAGTAGGGTAAGTGTTGGAAAGTGTAACAGTACTGTGCGTTGTAATGTTATGCGTTGTAATGGTATGCGTTGTAATGACATGCGTTGTAGTGGTATGCGTTGTAGTGTCATGCGTTGTAATGGTTGCGTTGTAATGGCATGCGGTGTAATAGATGTTGCGTTGTAAAAGTTTTGTTGTAATGGTAGTGCGTTGTAAAAGTTGCGTTGTAAAGGTTGTTTCCCCCCTGGAGACTGCTGAAAGAAATATGCTCAGAAAAATACCACAGCCCCCTGATGATTTGAGAGAAACAGAAAGAGGCTGCAAGGTTTTGGAGAGGGACTGACGGATTGTGTGCCACAGCACAATGAGGAGCTTTCAAACATGCAGTTTCCGTCTGGCAATCAGCCCCATGCCTAAGTAGAGGATGTTTAGGCTAAGTTAATACTCACTGTTAGAACTGGGGGTCTCTAGTTGGCAGAGGTAAGTACCACTGTCCAAATAGGGACCCTTGCTTCTAGTCAGGGCAAGGAGATAACCTTCTGAGATAACCCCTGCTCACCCTCTAGGTAGCTTGGCACGAGCAGTCTAGGCTAACCAGAGGCAATGCGTAAAGTATTTGTACCAACACTCACAGTAACACAGTGAAAACACCACAAACTGACTCCACAACAGTTTAGAAAAATAAAGGTATTTAATCTAAAACTACACAAGACCAAAACAACAAAAATCCAACATACACAGTTCAAGAATATGGTTTCAAAAAGAGTTCTTAAGGTTGCGTTAAAATTCTTTAGGTTGCGACAGAATTCTCTACGTTGCGATAGAATTCTCTACAGATGCGTGAAAAGTTCACAGTTGCGTCACGTTTACTCACAGTACCTTTTAGTTGCAACAAAGTTCCAAAAGCAGAAGCTGGTGCGGTGGAAAACAAGCGATGCGTTGCTCTTGAGACCCTGGGGAGGCGTTTGCGACAGCCCCGCTGCAGCAGCGGGCGTGTTGCGACGAATCCGGTCTGTATGAGGAGGAAGGCCACTTGTATGGATTCCGGTGCGTAGGTTCCGAAGGAAGTCTGTTCTCGCAAAAGGCACGATGCGACGATCTCGTAGGGGCTGCGACGATCTCCGGAGCGACGATGCGCGGTCCAGCGGTGATCCTCTCTCTCGCAGCTTCTCGATGCGATGGTTCTGCGACGATGTTCGTAGAGACGTGATGCGGTCCGCAAGCAAGCGGTGCGGCGATCTCAACCAGCGACGACAGGCTCTGCGACGATACTCGCAGCGATGTTCGATTCTCCCGCACCGGTCTGGGGCGTCCCGCAAACGAAGGATGCAACGTCTCTGGCAGCGGCGTCAGGCGCTGCGACGATCTCGACCTCCGTAGCGGCGGGAAACTTCTCGCACTGTCGGGGATGCGCTCCGCAAGCGAGCGATGCGACACTTTTCAGTTTCAAAAGTCTCTCAAACTTTAGTCTCAAGCTTCCCAGCACAGGTACAACTTCCCAAGGCCCCACAACTGGATCAAGCACTCTAGGAAGGACAGAACTCTCTCAGCAGAGTTCAGGGAAGCTGGGGGTGAAGTCCTTTTGTTCCTGGGACTTCAAAACAGGGAGCCAGCTCTTCTCAGGCCCTTGGAGATTCCTTCAAGACAGGGGACACAGCTCACAGCAAAGTCCTTTCCCTCTCTTTGGCAGCAAAGCAACAGCAGGTCAGTCCAGCAGAGCAACAGCAGGACAGTCTTCCTTCTTCAGAGTCAGCTTTCTCCTTGGCAGAGGTTCCTTCTTGATTCCAGGATGATCTAATTTTCTGTTGTCAGGGGTCCTGTACTTATACCCCTAAAGTCTTTGTTCTCTTGGTGCATGTGGGCCCTGAGCCCGGTCTGAACCAGTTCTGGGTGGTTCCTGAGTACTTTATTTTGCTGGCTGCTTCTTTCCTTTCAGAGTGAGGGGCAGGGTCCTCAGCCGCCCAGCAGGGGTTTGGAGCCAGCATTGTGGAAGGCAGGCACAGCCCTATTCAGCCCAGGTGCTAACTCCTCCCACCACTCCAGTTGCAAATGCATTCATTCAGCCTAGGGCTGACTCAGCCAGCCTCCTGGGGAATTCCCCAGCCCCTGTCACTCTCAAACCAGACAGTCAATACACAAACAGGCCCAGGCACACAGAAGGGTCAGACAAGAGAACAGCAACTTTCTAAAAGTGCTGTTCTCAAACACAGGATTTAAAAACAACCTTTCCTAAAAGATGTGTTATTAAATTCTGAGTTCAGGGATACTAGATACTTATGTCCTATCTTGTTCCTATGGGAAGAAATGCTGTTAACCACTGTAGCCAGCATCCCCCATGTTAATCTATGGAGCAAGATAGCCTTACAGTAGTGAAAAACGAAAATGGCTGTAATTCACTACCAGAACATGTTACCTGCACCAGTACATGCTCTACCTTTCACATACACTGCACCCTGCCCAGGGGGGTACCTTGGGCCTTCCATAGGGGTGGCTGATGTGCACAAAAAGGGAAGGGTTAGGCCTGGTCAGTGGGGACACTGACCAGGAAGACATGGCAGTTCTCAGCTGCCCATAGGCACTGCAGTGGCAGGCCTGAGACACCATTTTAGAGCTACTCCTGTGGGTGGCACAATCAGTGCTGCAGGCCCACTAGTAGCATTTGCCATCACCAGCCCTGGCACACTCAGTGCACTTTACTAGGGACTTCATGGTGATACAAATATGCCAAACATGTATATTCAATCAGAATAACACTTTACATAGGGAGCACTTACACTCTGGCACTGATCAGCAGTGGCAGAGTGTCCAAAGCATCTAAACCAGCAAAAACGAAATCCAGCACAGCATCAAAAATACAGGAGGTAGAGGCAAAAAGATAGGGGAAACCACGCCAAAGATGCCAGGTCTAACACGTGTCCCCTCCAGCTGAAAGTGGGGAGAACTACCCACCCTCTTGGGAGTTCTCTTCACTAAGGCGGAAAAACCTGGACAGACCATCAGCATTGGCGTGTTCTGTGCCAGGGCGGTGTTCCACCGTAAAGTCCATTCCCTGTAGGGAGATGGACCACCTCAACAGTTTTGGGTTCTCACCCCTCATCTGCATTAACCATCTGAGGGGCCTGTGGTCGGTCTGAACACGGAAGTGAGTCCCAAACAGGTAGGGCCTCAACTTTTTCAGAGCCCAGACCACAGCAAATGCTTCTCTCTCAATCGCACTCCACTTCTGTTCCCTGGGGAGTAGCCTCCTACTAATGAAAGCTACTGGCTGGTCTCCATTCTCCTCAGTGACTTGTGAGAGTACTGCTCCCACACCATGCTCTGAAGCGTCTGTCTGTACTATGAACTCACTGGAAAAGTCAGGTGCCTTGAGCACCGGTGCTGTGCACATCGCAGTTTTCAGGGCATCAAAAGCAGTTTGGCAGGCATCAGTCCAGTCAAATCTTTTGGGCAACTTCTTGGAAGTGAGTTCCGTCAAGGGGGCGACAATGGTGCCATATCCCTTGACAAACCATCTGTAATACCCGGTGAGTCCTAAAAAGGCTCTCACCTCTGTCTGGGTCTTGGGGGGCTCCCAAGCCAGAATGGTATCAATCTTTGCCTGTAGGGGCGCCACCTGGCCGCTCCCCACTTGGTGTCCCAAATACACCACAGATCCCTGCCCTATCTGGCACTTGCTGGCCTTGATAGTGAGGCCTGCCCTTTGCAGAGCCTTCAACACTTCGCAGAGGTGTTGCAAGTGTTCCTCCCACGTGGAGCTGAACACAGCAATGTCATCCAGGTATGCGGCGCTGAATTCCTTCAGCCCGGACAGTACCTGGTTAACCAGTCTCTGGAACGTGGCAGGGGCATTTTTCAACCCAAAGGGCATGACTCGGAACTGGAAGTGCCCCTCTGGCGTTGAAAATGCTAACCTCTCTTTGGCCCCATCAGTTAAGGCAATCTGCCAGTACCCAGAAGTCAAATCAAATGTACTGAGGTACTGGGCAGCTCCCAACCGATCCACGAGCTCATCAGCTCTGGGGATGGGGTGTGCGTCAGTCTTCGTGACCGCATTGAGCCCACGGTAGTCCACGCAAAACCGGAGTTCTGGAGGGCCACCGGGCGTAGCAGCTTTCTTGGGCACCAAGACCACTGGGCTAGCCCAGGGGCTGCTGGAGGGCTCAATCACCCCTAGCGCCAACATCTTGGAAACTTCTTCCTTGATGCTGGCCCTGACCTTGTCAGCTACCCTGTAAAATTTTTGTTTCACAGGCAGACTGTCTCCAGTGTCCACATTATGGACGCACCAGTTGGTGACTCCTGGGGTCAGGGAGAACAGGGTGGAGAACTGACCCAACACTTGGCGACAGTCACTCTGCTGTTCTGGGGTCAGGGTGGGCGAGAGGACCACACCATCCACTGACCCATCTTGCTCCTTAACTGCCAGGAGGTCAGGGAGAGGATCACTATCCTCTTCCATTCCTGCATCTGTAGCCATGAGCATGGTTACTTCAGACCTCTCAAAGTGTGGTTTGAGGCGGTTCACATGCAAGACTCTCAGGGGCTGCCTGGGAGTCCTCAGGTTAACCAGGTAGGTTATCCTCACTCTTCCTTTCCACCACCTCATATGGCCCAGTCCACTTGTCTTGGAGCGCACAAGGCTCTACTGGCGCCATTACCCACACTTTCTGCCCAGGTTGAAATTCGACCAGAGTGGTATTCTGGTCGTACCATCTTTTCATTTCTTCCTGGCTTGCTTCCAGGTTCGCCTGAGTGAGCTTCCTGAAGCGTTGTGTCTGGTTGCGGATGGCCAGCACATAGCTGAACACATCCTGGGGGGTTTTCCCACGGGACTTTTCCCAACCCTCCTTCACCAGTGAGAGAGGTCCTCTAACAGGGTGGCCATACAGGAGTTCAAAGGGACTGAACCCTAAGGACTTCTGAGGCACCTCCCTGTAGGCAAACAACAGGCATGGTAACAAGCCGTCCCACTTCCGTCTCATGGGCTCCGCTAGGCCCATAATCATGCCTTTCAGGGTCCGGTTGAACCTTTCAACCAACTCATTTCCTTGAGGGTGGTAAGGAGTGGTGAACTTATAAGTTACCCCACACTCCTCCCACAGAGACTTCATGTACTTAGAGATGAAGTTGGTACCCCGGTCGGAGACCACCTCTCTGGGGAACCCCACACGGGAAAAGATCCCCATCAATGCACGGCCCACCACGGGTGCTGTGATTGTCTTGAGAGGGACTGCTTCCGGGTACCGGGTGGCATGGTCCACCAAGACCAGGATGAACCTGTTGCCTAAGGCTGTCTTGGGGTCCAGGGGCCCTACTATGTCTATGCCCACCCGCTCGAAAGGGGTGCTCACTACTGGGAAGGGTTGAAGGGGTGCCTTCAACTTCATTCCAGTCTTGCCACTGGCTTGACAGGTTTGGCAAGATCTGCAAAACACCCCAACGTGCTTTCTCATCTGGGGCCAGTGAAAGTGGGTGACAAGCCGGTTTAAGGTCTTGTCTTGCCCCAGATGTCCTGCAAGAGGCACGTCATGAGCCAGACCCATTAGGAAGTTTCTGAAGCGCTCGGGTACCACCAGCACACGGGCTGCACTGGCTCAGCAAACTTAGGCTCGCTATATAACAAGTCATCTTCCCAGCAGATAAAGTGATCTCTGGCTGCTCCACCTGCTGCCTGATCTACAGCCTGTTGCCGCAGACCAATGATGGAAGGGCATTCTTTCTGCGCCTGGCAGAATTCCTCCCTGGAGGGACCACCTTCCTGCTGCCAATGGGTCAGCTCAGGTAGGTCTCCCAGTTCGGCCACCTGTTCCCCTGTAGGTTCCAGGGCATCCCCCTCAGGTTCTGCTTCCTCCTGGACCGTGGGAACGGCTGGGGCCGGTTTCCAGCGCCCTCTGCCTCTTCCTCTCCTGGCAGGTCTCTGGGCCACTGTTTCAGGCTCCAGTTCTGCTGAATCACCCTTACTGGCTGCCATAGCACGCGTGGTTACGCAGATCCACGCTGGCAGACCCAACATTTCCAAATGAGTTCTGTGCTCCACATCCTTCCATGGAGAGCTCTCCAGGTCATTGCTTAACAGACAGTCTACAGGCAAGGCATCACTGACAACTACTTCCAAAAGACCAGAGACTCCCCCCCATGCAAAGGGAACACGTGCCAGCTTGCAGAGGCGCACTGAGCTGTCAGCTGCCACTACAGGGCGGAGTACACCAGGGATGATTTGCTCTTCAGACACCCACTGACACCTTACGGATGTTACGCTGGCTCCTGTGTCTCTCAGAGCCTCAATCTCCCTCCCATTGATGGTCACCTTCTGCCCATATTTCTTAGTGTTAGAGGGCAGTAAGGTTTCCTGGACCATCTCTTGGTCTCCTAGAGAGACAAGGGACATAACTGCTAAGCCCACCTCCCCACTAGAAATCAAATCCCCGCCCAAAGCTACACTTGCTAACCCTGGGGCTGGAGCACCAGTGGGTGCGGGCTTCTTCTTGGGACATTATGGAGCTATGTGGCCCACCTCATTGCAGTGATAGCAGGTAGGGGGACCTTGGTTATCCCTTCTGTCTCTATTGTCCCGCCTGCCCTTAGAGGGCCATGGCTGTTTAGGTTTGGGGGGTTGGGATTCCTTTCCCTGGGAACTATTTTGGGGCCCTTGAGAGAACTCCTTTTGGTTACCCTTGTCCCCCCCACTCTTCTGCTGGGGACCCTGCCCACCTTTGGCTGTGGTACCCACAATTCCTCTGTGGACCCTGGTACTGGTCCAGCGGTCCGCCTCCTTAGCAAGCTCAATGGGGTCTGTCAGCTTGCTGTCTAAAAGATGCTGGCGCAGCTCTGGAACACAAAGACTACTCAAGTGCTCCCAACTGATTAAATGCAACAACCCCTTAAAATCAGTTACTTTACTGCCCTTCATCCAACCTTCCAGTGCACGCGAGTACAAATTCACACACTCCATCCAAGTCTCAGACTCTCTCTTCTTGGAGTTTCTAAACTGCAGTCTATACTGCTCTGCAGTAAGGCCATACCTGAGACATAAGGCCTCCTTCATATTGGGGTAGGTCATGGCACCTGCCAACTCTAAGGGCTCTAGAGCACTCCTCCCAGAAGCCTCAAAATGTTTCTACAGGCCCGACCCCAATGCTGATCAGGCACACCATTCATCTTCAATGCAATTTCATACGAAGTGAACCAGGCATAAATATCCTCACTCCTATGGTAATTCTGCACCAGGTCCTTGGGAATGTATACTTTACCCCATGCACTGGCTGCGCGCTGCCACCATTAGAACTGACATCCACCTCCTTGGCTTTAAGATCCAGTTCTCTCATGCTCAATTCATGAGCCAAAAGCAATTTCTTTTCCTCCAAGGCGCGGGCACTTTTGCTCTCCTCTGCCGCCTTTTCTCTTTCTTTATCCATTTCCAATTGCTTCATTTTCATTTTCATGACCTCCAACTCATACTCTCTCACTCTTTGATTCTCTTGTAACTCTTCTGGGGAGAGGCCCCTGCTGGAATGGTTGCTGCCAGCTCCTGCACCTCCTTTGCCCACTGGCAAATCTGTGACTTGAAAACTGTTTTCCTCATTCACATCATCTTGTGCCTCCCAATGGGCCTTCAAGATTCTTTGCAGCTCCTCCTTTCTGTGGGCGCTCTTCATGGGGCACTCAAACTCAATGCAGAATTTCCTCAGTTGCTCAACTTTGTATGAATACAAATCTTCAATGCAAAATTCTAATTCTGCTTCTGCCTCTTTACTGGGTGCCTTCCCATGCTCAGACATGATGCTTTAGAAGAGTTACTCAAATAAAAAAATCTAAATCAAAAACCAGTAGTATGCGGTGGCGTAGTGGTCTGCACTCACTAGTGATGTACACCAATTACTGTGGGTCAAGTACAAATACAAGTTCAAATCCCACCGCCTGACCACCAATGTTAGAACTGGGGGTCTCTAGTTGGCAGAGGTAAGTACCACTGTCCAAATAGGGACCCTTGCTTCTAGTCAGGGCAAGGAGATAACCTTCTGAGATAACCCCTGCTCACCCTCTAGGTAGCTTGGCACGAGCAGTCTAGGCTAACCAGAGGCAATGCGTAAAGTATTTGTACCAACACTCACAGTAACACAGTGAAAACACCACAAACTGACTCCACAACAGTTTAGAAAAATAAAGGTATTTAATCTAAAACTACACATGACCAAAACGACAAAAATCCAACATACACAGTTCAAGAATATGGTTTCAAAAAGAGTTCTTAAGGGTGCGTTAAAATTCTTTAGGTTGCCACAGAATTCTCTACGTTGTGATAGAATTCTCTACAGATGCGTGAAAAGTTCACAGTTGCGTCACGTTTACTCACAGTACCTTTTAGTTGCAACAAAGTTCCAAAAGCAGAAGCTGGTGCGGTGGAAAACAAGCGATGCGTTGCTCCTGAGACCCTGGGGAGGCGTTTGCGACAGCCCCGCTGCAGCAGCGGGCGTGTTGCGACGAATCCGGTCTGTATGGGGAGGAAGGCCACTTGTATGGATTCCGGTGCGTAGGTTCCGTAGGAAGTCTGTTCTCGCAAAAGGCACGATGCGACGATCTCGTAGGGGCTGCGACGATCTCCGGGGCGACGATGCGCGGTCCAGCGGTGATCCTCTCTCTCGCAGCTCCTCGATGCGATGGTTCCGCGACGATGTTCGCAGCGACGTGATGCGGTCCGCAAGCAATCGGTGCGGCGATCTCACCCAGCGACGACAGGCTCTGCGACGATACTCGCAGCGATGTTCGATTCTCCCGCACCGGTCTGGGGCGTCCCGCAAACGAAGGATGCGACGTCTCTGGCAGCGGCGTCAGGCGCTGCGACGATCTCGACCTCCGTAGCGGCGGGAAACTTCTCGCACTGTCGGGGATGCGCTCCGCAAGCGAGCGATGCGACACTTTTCAGTTTCAAAAGACTCTCAAACTTTAGTCTCAAGCTTCCCAGCACAGGTAGAACTTCCCGAGGCCCCACAACTGGATCAAGCACTCTAGGAAGGACAGAACTCTCTCAGCAGAGTTCAGGGAAGCTGGGGGTGAAGTCCTTTTGTTCCTGGGACTTCAAAACAGGGAGCCAGCTCTTCTCAGGCCCTTGGAGATTCCTTCAAGACAGGGGACACAGCTCACAGCAAAGTCCTTCCCCTCTCCTTGGCAGCAAAGCAACAGCAGGTCAGTCCAGCAGAGCAACAGCAGGACAGTCTTCCTTCTTCAGAGTCAGCTTTCTCCTTGGCAGAGGTTCCTTCTTGATTCTAGGATGATCTAATTTTCTGTTGTGAGGGGTCCTGTACTTATACCCCTAAAGTCTTTGTTCTCTTGGTGCATGTGGGCCCTGAGCCCGGTCTGAACCAGTTCTGGGTGGTTCCTGAGTACTTTGTTTTGCTGGCTGCTTCTTTCCTTTCAGAGTGAGGGGCAGGGTCCTCAGCCACCCAGCAGGGGGGTGGAGCCAGCATTGTGGAAGGCAGGCACAGCCCTATTCAGCCCAGGTGCTAACTCCTCCCACCACTCCAGTTGCAAATGCATTCATTCAGCCTAGGGCTGACTCAGCCAGCCTCCTGGGGAATTCCCCAGCCCCTGTCACTCTCAAACCAGACAGTCAATACACAAACAGGCCCAGGCACACAGAAGGGTCAGACAAGAGAACAGCAACTTTCTAAAAGTGCTGTTCTCAAACACAGGATTTAAAAACAACCTTTCCTAAAAGATGTGTTATTAAATTCTGAGTTCAGGGATACTAGATACTTATGTCCTATCTTGTTCCTATGGGAAGAAATGCTGTTAACCACTGTAGCCAGCATCCCCCATGTTAATCTATGGAGCAAGATAGCCTTACAGTAGTGAAAAACGAAAATGGCTGTAATTCACTACCAGAACATGTTACCTGCACCAGTACATGCTCTACCTTTTACATACACTGCACCCTGCCCAGGGGGGTACCTTGGGCCTTCCATAGGGGTGGCTGGTGTGCACAAAAAGGGAAGGGTTAGGCCTGGTCAGTGGGGACACTGACCAGGAGGACATGGCAGTTCTGAACTGCCCCTAGGCACTGCAGTGGCAGGCCTGAGACACCATTTTAGAGCTACTCCTGTGGGTGGCACAATCAGTGCTGCAGGCCCACTAGTAGCATTTGCCATCACCAGCCCTGGCACACTCAGTGCACTTTACTAGGGACTTCATCTTGATACAAATATGCCAAACATGTATATCCAACCTGAATAACACTTTACATAGGGAGCACTTACACTCTGGCACTGATCAGCAGTGGCAGAGTGTCCAAAGCATCTAAACCAGCAAAAACGAAATCCAGCACAGCATCAAAAATACAGGAGGTTGAGGCAAAAAGATAGGGGAAACCACACCAAAGATGCCAGGTCTAACACTCACAAATTACTATCTGTGCACCATCATCACTCATAGTGGGACAGGTCCTCCCTTACAAGCACTAGAACCAGTGCCTTGCAGGGGTTACCATAACATCCTCACTAGAATATTCAGAAAACGTCTGCCATGTTTGTGCCAACCTTCCATGCAGGTTGAGTCAAAGTATGTTGTCTTGCACATTAACAATAGAAATGCGACTTTACATTTATTGTATTTGTAGTTTGCCTCCCTGGAAGAGGTCTGGATGGCATCAAAGCGCTGTACATAGAAACAGAAAGCACGGAAAACCTTTTTCATACAGAAACATTTCCACCCAAACAGACACCAGAAAAAGTATTTTAAAATACTCCGTTATTGCATAATGTGACATAATACATGTTCAGTAATTATGGGTTGCAAATAGATAGTAATTACATCAAATGTGTAAATTTTGAAATGAACTCGGCAGATGTGAACTAAAGCAAGAATCTGAGAGAGCTTTGAAGGGCTGGCCCCAGTCGGCCTCTGGGGGAGGGGCGGTCAGGATATCTTTGTTTGGAAATGGTGCTGTAAGTACTTCCGTTCTTTCTCGGAGGAGGAGGGAGGGGCAGTGATCTGGCGCTCCGAGCTGCAGATTTTAGAGCGCAGCCTGTGCACGACTGTTCCAGGATAACCCATTTCTTAAATCTCGGGGGCTTTCGGGGTTTGGACTTGCTTTCTCGCTCTGAAAGGGACAGTCCTCTGAGATTTTTAGTTTCTGTACAAAGTAGCGGGAAACGTCTGTTTGTATAATTGTATACATCAAGGAAGCTTTTTGCAGCTGTATCTGTCATCCGCTTTAAGAGTGGAGATGCTACGATTAAAACTGCTTATTGTTTATGGTGATAACATACGGGGCCTACTGCACGGAAGGAAAGAGGTCTCTGGCTCTCTGTTGGTGGTTAAAAACACCCATAACAGGAGTATAAAGGTTCCTCAGAGCCCTGGTGTCACTGCGCCTGCTGCACTATTGATATCTACTACCCCTCTGTTTATAGAATCACAATTAAAAACTCTAAATTCAGGTAACGTCTCTTCATTTGCAAATCTAACATCTTAAACTGATATATATGAAAGAAAGCTGTTATTTTTTCGGAGTGTGGGCCTGCAAAGTCTGGAGAAATTTAAGAAGGGATCTAGAACTTGTGCAGAGGACCTCAGTGAGGCCTCATTAACTTCAAACACCATGGTTGTTGAAGGGATATTCATCTTTGCAAGCCATTTCCCATACACTGTAAAATAACATTTGCTGAATTGTTCCACAACATTTCTCTGCCAAGTTGCAAGAATTCTAACGTGGAGCATGTTGCAGTGCCAAGGTCACTAAAAGTGTCCCTCAGCCTTCTCTCAAGGAGATGTTTCACATCTACACCAGTTACGCTGATCACGTGGTAGACCAGGGTGTTTTCAGACTCTAGTATTTTGGTTATCTCCATCACAGCAGTCATGTTTTCCTGTAAAAATCTAAGCATGCAGTAGACTGTACTTTTCTCACATCACTATCAACATGTGACCAAAGATCATCCCATTTCTTGCCTTTGGCATCATCACTAAGCAAACATTTTGTAAACGCTCACCACATGGATAATGTGGCATGCACAGCCTGCAGTACTGAGAACCGCTGGCTAAATGACACAGTTAGGATGACTCTTTCTTTGATGCCACACAAAGCACAAAATGAGAAATATATGCATTTTAGTTCTCGGGCATAACAAAACAGTGCACCAGAATGGACTACAAAGTTAATAGCATTCTTCATTAACTCTGAAGATTGTAAAGATGCTTTCAGTATGCAATCTAGCAAGTGACAAGGATCTCTTACATGGAAGCACTTCAGCTCAGGTATCGATTTTGACAGGTCATCATACAACTTTTTCATATTGAACTTGGTGAGAACTTTTTGCAGCAGCATTCCAAGTGACACTGCGTTCCATGTTTACCAAACGTCTGGTGTCATCATGTTTTCACCACTATCTCAGATGTTTGGTGACAACACTCTTTTCACATATACCTGTCACTACACCTTGCTTTGAATGATTAAAGCCTGGGCTGTTTGGCAATTTACCTTCAATCAATACTGACTCACTAGAAAAGGGGACTGATGTATCAAAGAATTTCACCCATTCTCTGTCTGTGGGTAAATGTGATGGTAGATATTGGGAAAGATTCTTATGAAACCAGTGTGGTATTGGCTTTCACTGGCCCCAGGGACTATCTAGTGACATAGGGTCTCTATAGAGGCATAATACTGGGCCACACAAGGTTCTGTAGGGTTGAAGGTGAGACTTTATTTGAAGGAGAATTTATCCATATTCTGTTCAGGTGTTTAAGGGCAATCAAAGCAACAATGGAGAAAGAAACAATAGGGAACCAAGTGCTGGATAAGAGCGTCTCCAGTCTTCACTTGGTATGCCTTCGTTTTCAGGTCAGTACTCCTCCAGTCATTTACATGCCAGGGCCCGGCGTCCCTAAAAGAGAAACAGAAAACACAATACCGTCACTGGTCAATCCTGAGCTCTACTATGGTGCTATCCCTTCACCAGGACCTGTGTATCCACCAGTGCCTGTGTATCACCTGAGGTTGGTGAGGAGAGGGGAAGGAGGGGACACAGTGATAGGGTTTAGCGGAAAACGTGCCCCTTTTACTCATGCAGAAACCTCTTTAACACCCTCCCTGCAAACCTTCTCCAAGAATCCAAAAAAGACACTTGCCTGGAGCTATGGCCCTCTGGGACCGCAGCATGGGGTATCTCAGCGTCCTGTCTCTCTCGGGGATGTCTGGATACTGAGGCAGTGGTTGGTGGGAAAACCTCCCTCTTCGGCGTTGTTCCTATGTCCTCGGTGTTCCAGGGCTACTCTCTGGCGTCGTCCTCCACGGGTCTACGGGATGCTGCTCCTCGTGGCTGGCGTTCAGTCGCTCTCTCCTCGCCGGGCTTCTCCTTTCCGATGACCCTCTCCGTCTCCTGTGCCATGTAAAGGGAGCATGATCCTCTAACAAAAAGAAGGGGCGTCCTAGTAAGTTGTATTGTTGGGACTCCAGTGCCCATTTTATGGCTAGGCATTCTTTTCCATAGTGGCACACCGGGTTTCCCTTGGAAACAGTTTTCAGCTCAGGAATAGCACCGGTTGAAGCAAACCCTGGGTATTAGGTTGGGGCAACACGGCTTCTATCCTCCATCAGAGGCGTCTGTTTGTAATACAAACGACTTTCGGTAGTCCGGACAGGTCAGCACAGGGGCGTGACAGAGCAATTTCTTTAGGGAACAGAAACTCTCCTCCTGGGTGGCACTCCAGTCTATCTTTGTCCTGGCGTTTTTTTGTCTGAGTAAATCTGTGAGGGGGCTGGCACCCTCGGAAAACCGAGGAAAGAATCTGCGGTAATAACCCACCAATCCCAGAAAAGCCGGTACCTCTCTCCGGGTGGTGAGTCGAGGAATGTTGTGAATAGCCTCTAACTTATTGTGTTGTGGTTATATGATCCCTTCGCTTATGGTGTACCCCAGATATTGTATCTGATGTGTTCCTAGAGTGGTTTTCTTGGGATTTAGGGTAAGGCCCGCTTGTGTTAAGGTATCAAAGACGTTCTTAAGGTGCTCTAAGTGCGCCTTCCAGTCCGGGCTATACACCACTATATCATCCAAATATGCTACTGCATATTGTTGGTGGGCTCGTAGTATAATGTACATAAGCCTTTGAAAAGTTGCCGGGGCTCCGTGGAGGCCAAACGGCATCACCTTGAATTGGTATAGCCTGGATTGCGTAGAGAAGGCCATCTTTTCTCAGGCTGATCGAGTCAGGGAAATTTGCCAATAACCTTTGTTTAAATCGATGGTGGACATTATCTTGGCTTCGCCTAGTCTCTCTATCAGTTAGTCCACACGGGGCATGGGGTAGTTGTCAAATTTGGAATGGGCATTTACCTGGTGGAAATCTATGCAAAACGGATGTTTCCATCTGGCTTGGGTACTAACGCAATCGGAGAGGGCCAATTACTGTTGGAAGGTTCAATTATATCTGCTTTAAGCATAGCCTCTATTTCCTGTTCTACTGCTGCCCTTCGAGCCTGTGGTATCCTATAGGGTTTCAAATTTACCACTTGTCCTTGTGTGGTCACTATATCGTGAGCCACTAGGGATGTGCGTCCAGGGTTGCCTGAACTTAGTCCTGGGTACCGATCTAGCAACTGTCCCAATTGCAGCTGTTGGTCTGGGAATAGTTTGGGTCCCATCAGGGGTCGTTCTCCCTTGCCTCCTCCCCCTAGGTCTATAGGTATGTCCATAGATTCATGGAGAGTTATTTGATTTATGATTTGTATCCTATCCCTGTCCTCGGGGCGTGTGGGAGACTCCTCCCATTTCTTGAGGAGATTTATGTCAATCAATCAATCAGCAAATTTGTAGAGCGCGCTACTCACCCGCTAGGGTCTCAAGGCGCTTGGAGGGGGGGGAGTCGCTACTGCTCGAACAGCCAGGTCTTGAGTTGCTTTCTGAAGGAGAGATGGTCCTGGGTCATCCGAAGGTGGGTGGGGAGGGAGTTCCATGTCTTGGCCGCCAGGTAGGAGAAGGATCTTCCTCCGGCGGTGGATTTGCGGATTCGTGGGACGGAGGCGAGGGCGAGGCTGGCGGATCGGAGCTGGCGGATGGGTGTGTAGAATGTGAGGCGGCTGTTGAGGTATTTCGGGCCCATGTCGTGGAGAGCCTTGTGTGCGTGGGTGAGGAGTCTGAACGTGATCCTCTTGGTGACGGGGAGCCAGTGCAGGTCTTTTAGATGGGCAGAGATGTGGCTGTGGTGAGGGATGTCCAGGATGAGTCGTGCAGAAGCGTTCTGTATGCGCTGGAGTCTTTTCTGGAGTTTGGCTGTGGTTCCGGCATAGAGGGTGTTCCCGTAGTCCAGACGGCTGGTGACGAGGGCCTGGGTAACCGTCTTCCTGGTTTCGGTGGGGATCCACCGGAAGATCTTTCGGAGCATGCGCAGGGTGTTGAAGCAGGAAGATGAGACAGGGTTGACTTGCTTGGTCATCGTGAGGGAGGAGTCCAGGATGAAGCCCAGGTTGCATGCATGGTCCGTTGGCTTGGGTGCGGTGCCCAGTGCAGGGGGCCACCAGGAATCATCCCAGGCGGAAGGGGATGGTCCGAGGATGAGGACTTCCGTCTTGTCTGAGTTCAGTTTCAGACGGCTGATCTTCATCCACTCCGCGGCGTCTTTCATTCCTTCCTGGAGGCTGGCTTTGGCGGTGGCGGGGTCGTTGGTGAGGGAGAGGATCAGCTGGGTGTCGTCGGCGTAGGAGATGATGTTAAGGTTGTGTTGGCGTGCGATGGCAGCGAGAGGGCTCATGTAGATGTTGAAGAGGGTGGGGCTGAGTGAGGATCCTTGCGGAACGCCGCAGATGACTTCGGTGGCCGCGGATCGGAACGGGGGCAGGTGGACTCTCTGGGTTCTTCCGGCGAGGAACGAGATGATCCACTCCAGGGCCGCTCCTTGGATTCCGGTGTTGCTGAGGCGCTGGATCAGGGTGCGGTGGCATACGGTGTCAAGGGCTGCTGAGAGGTCTAAGAGGATGAGGGCAGCAGTTTCCCCGTTGTTGATCAGGGATCTGATGTTGTCGGTAGCTGCGATGAGAGCGGTCTCGGTGCTGTGGTTTGCTCGGAAACCGGACTGTGATGGGTCGAGAGATTCGTTGGTCTCGAGGCAGGCGGAGAGTTGTATGTTGACGGTCTTCTCGATGACTTTGGCTGGAAAGGGGAGCAGCGAGATGGGGCGGAATTTCTTGAGGTCCGTGGGGTCCGCGGTGGGTTTCTTCAGGAGGGGGCTCAGCTCGGCATGTTTCCAACTCTCCGGGAAGGTGGCGGATGCGAAGGAGCTGTTGATGATGTTCCGGAGCTGGGGTGCGATGATGGAGTCGGCTTTGTTGAAGATGTGGTGTGGGCAGGGGTCGGTTGGGGAGCCGGAGTGGATGGTGTTCATCAGGCGGTGGTGTCTTCGGTGCTGACAGGGGTCCAGGTGCAGAGGGTGGTGGTGGGGGGCGTTGGTTCGGTGGTTGGGTGCTTGGTGTGTGCGCTGAATCTGTTGTGTATGTCGGCGATCTTGCGGTGGAAGAACGAGGCGAGTGAGTCGCAGAGGTCTTGCGAGGGTGTGATATCGTTGTTGCAGGCGCTGGGGTTGGAGAGCTCTTTAACGATGCTGAAGAGTTCCTTGCTGTTGTGGGTGTTGTTGTCCAGTCGTTCTTTGAATGTTGTCCTTTTTGTGGTGCGGATCAGCTGGTGGTGTTTGCAGGTGGCGTTCTTGAGGGTGTCATGTTTTCTGTTGTCTGGTCGTGGCACCAGGCTTTCTCGAGGGTGCGGCAGGTTTTTCTTGGAGTTTTTGAGGTCGTTGGTGAACCACGAGGCTTTCCTGCTGCCGGATCTGCTGGGAGGGTTCTTCAGTGGTGCGAGGTCGTCGGCGCAGGTGGTGAGCCACTGTGTGAGGTTGCGGGCTGCTTCGCTGGGGTCCGTCGTGTTGGTGGGTGGGTTCTGGCTAATGGCGGTGGTGTGCTGGTCGCCGGTGATCTTGCTCCAGTTTCCTGGGGGGACCTGCTGCGGGTGGTGGTGGGTCGTGGTTCTCCTGAAGTTGAAGTGGACGCAGCTGTGATCTGCCCAGTGTAGTCTGGAGGAGTGGCTGAAGGAGATGTGCTTGCTGGAGGAGAAGACGGGGTCAAGCGTGTGGCCGGCGTAGTGGGTGGGGGTGTTCAGCAGTTGCTTGAGTCCGAGGTTGGCGAGGTTGTCCAGCAGGGCGGCGGTGTTGCAGTCCTTGTTATTCTCTAGGTGGAAGTTGAGGTCCCCTAGGAGGATGTAGTCTGATGAGGTGAGGGCGTGTGGACTGATGAAGTCTGCAATGGCTTCGCTGAATTGTGTGCGTGGTCCCGGGGGTCTGTAGATGAGAGTGCCTCAGAGGGTGGTCTTGGGGTCGGTGTGTATCTTGAAGTGAAGGTGCTCGGCGGCGGTGAGGGTGTCGTCGGAGTTGGTCGCGATGCGGATGATGTTTCTGTGGACGATGGCGATGCCTCCTACGGTTTGGTTGACGCGGTCCCTACGGGTGATCTTGTAGCCATCCGGGATGGCTATGGCGATGTCGGGGGCTGAGGAGGCGTTCATCCAGGTTTCTGTGAGGAAGGCGACGTCTGGTGATGTTGTGTCGAGGAGGTTCCAGAGTTCGATGGCGTGCCTGTGGACGGAGCGGGTGTTGAGCAGGATGCGCTTGAGGTGGTTGTTGCTGGTGCTCGGCTTGGCGGGTGCGGTGCAGGTTCAGAGGCAGGTGAATTAGCAGGCTTGGCAGGTGAAGGGTCCGTGGGTGCGTTTCGGGGTGGCTCGGTAGCAGGCAGGGTTCCGGCCGGCGTTGAGTGCGAGGAGGGTGGCGGCGTCGTAGGTCCGTCGGGTGGGCTGGCATCGTTGAGGACCAGGGTTCCTGGCACTGGGCGTGGTCCAGGCGTGGACGGGCAATCGGCACGCCCGCTGCGCGTGGCCGCTGCACGTACGCGCAGTCCCCGCCATTTATGGCTAAGTGGGGGGAGGGAGGAGCAGCTAGGAGGCGGGAGCGGGGCGGCGAATGGGGAGCGGGAGACAGGAGAGGGGGCGGGGCCTCAGGAGAGCAGCGGCGGGGAGCAGAGGGGGGGGAAGAGCAGGAAAGCGGAGCGGGGGAGAGCGAGGGCAAGCCTGGGCAAGCCTGGAGAACCTCCCGTTCCCTCATTGTCGATGGTAATATACCGGTATCCCAGGCTTCCAAATAAACCTCAAATAGCCGATCAGCCAATATGTCCGGGAAAGCCTGGTAAAGCTCCGGGGGAAGCCACGCCCCATGGGTCTTCAGATGAGGAAGAGCATGAATCGCAGATCTAGGGCCAGATGTAGGTAGCCCTTTACCGGTCAGAAACGGCCGAAAATACCGATTTTCAGCCGTTTCCGACCGGTAAAGGGCTATGGAGATGTAGGGGCAAAAAAAACGTACATTTTCGGTAATTTTACCAAATCGGTAAAATTACAGAATCGGTAAATTTACCGATTCTGTACATTTTACCGATTCGGTAAATTTACCATTCGGTAAAAATACCGAAAATGTATTTTGTGATGTAGGTAGAACTTCTTTTTTTTTTTATTTCAACAGATTTTTATTAGCAAATTTTTAATATATACATACAGTACAGTGGCAACATTGCCTCGCGGTCTCCGTAGAGGTTACAACGGGTTTGGCGGGCTCGCTTGTGAATTGCACTTTGTGGGCCATTGTACCCCTGTACATGGAGATGAAAAGAATAGGGTGAAAGGAAAGGAAAAGGAAAATAGAGACAGTTTGTCGCTTCGTTCTGCTGTGCCTAAAACACAGGTGGTCGGCGGGTCTGGCCCTCTCAAGGGGGTTTGTAAGTTCCCAGGTGTCTGTCAAGGGGTGCCCACATTTCATTTCTCGCCGTATGGTTGTGGGCGCATGCTGCCGTTATGTTGTCTGCCCCCCTCAAAAACGTTATCCAGTTGACCCAACCCTTGAAAGTGGCTTTCCCTGTGTTCTTCCAATTAGCCAGTAGAGTTTTGACTGCTGTCGTGAGGAGGAGGTCTATCAGATCGCCGTCCTCTTTTGATTGGATGTCTGGGGCCATGAAGGCCGTCGCTAGTCCTACAAAGCCTGGCTGTATGTCCCTGCCTACTACTTCTGTAATGAACTGTGTGACTCTGGTCCAAAAGGATCTGACACGGGTGCAGTGGAAGATTAGGTGAGCAAGGTCTCCTTCCTCCCTCTTGCAGTTCCAGCAGGTAACAGTGCTACAGGGCCTTTAGAATTCGGTATTTACCATGCAATACAATTGCATGGTAAATTACGAATTCTCGTGTACATGCACATCTGTGCATGTACACGAGTGGTATTTTTACCGATTCGGTAAATACCGAATCGGTATTTACTATTGAATCCTATGGGCTTCAAGGCCCACAGGATTAAATAGCAAATACCGATTCGGTATATACCGAATCGGTAAATACCGAATCTTACAGATTTGGTAAAAAATACCGAATTTTTACCTACATCTCATTTACAGATTCATAAATACCGAATCGGTAAAATTCGGTAAATGAGATTTACCTACATCTGGCCCTAAATCTCTTCCAACTCCAACGGAGCTTTAAGAGCCTCCACCATTTCTGGTCCTAAACAAGAGAAACCAAACCCATTCAAATAGGGAGTATAACATTGTTGTTCTATGCCAGGGTCCGCAGTGTATAGCCTCTGGAGGTACACATGAAAGGTGTGCAGAATGTTCACCTTAGATATTACCTCTCTTTGCTCTGGTGTCCTTAAGTGGGTCGCCAGTGGTAGTGAGGTTCTTTAATTTTGACTCCATCTTACATTTGTCATCAATTTGTGTTGCCTTTACACAGACTGCTCTATTCATGAAGTGTTTCTGCCCTTTGGACTGCAACGTGTAGAAAACCACCCTCTGTCCTTGCTTTGAAAGCAATCTCAGACACTAGCTGGCCTAACTGCATACAGACATGTTCTGCCATTACTGATTGACCTATAAGTGCTGTAATTGATTGACTTATGGGTTGGGCAGAAACACGACGTAAGGGGGACATTCTGGTTACATGATGTTTTTCTATTGGCTAATATTTTGCAGATCTTGTATGTCCTTATTAGGTATTTTGTATGCTTGCAGAAGCTAGGACTGCCTCTTTCTTTTATGCTGAGTTTGTAAATCCTAAGCATATAAAAGACCTCTGTGTTCTATATTCTTCAGACTACCTCATTCAGTTGCTACGGCTTCTGTGTGACGTGGCCTCACTTATTAAGTTTAATAAAGATGTCTTTTCATATTTCAGCTTCTGTGCCAAGTTCTTTTGTATTAGTGAGACCCCTGAGAATGAAGATTTCAGTTCTTTAGATGGCGCGGCCAACGCGGGCTTCATCAGAGAAGTGACTTTCTGTGGGAATGATCTTGTCAGGAGACAGAAAGCTACTGAGGAGGACAAGACAGGATTCTACTAAGAAGGTACTCTGGCCACAGGGATTCTGGGGATTCTTCGTCTCTGCAGCCCAGTGTATTTCTGCTCTTCCTGATTTTGATCCTCCACATGATGTCACTCCTTACTGAGAACCTTTTTGGCGTGAGTATTTAAAAAAAAAAAAAAAAAAAGCGACCGTTAGGTCATTTAGAACTTGACAGTTAGAATTTGGATAACCTTTTTGATTGGTAAGAGTAAGGTAGTTTAGTAACCCTTATTGTAGCTTTGGAAGAGTAAGGTAGTTTAGTAACGCTTACTGTAGCTTTGGAACTTTGCAATTTGTGTTGGCCAACTTTTGGCTTTGTATAGGTTTGTATATGCAAATTGCAATTTGTGTAGACAGGTAATGAGGAGAATTTTCTCTATTTGGTATAGTTGAACGGTGCACGTACGAAAAGTACATTAAGCACTATTTTGATTATAATATTGTATATTTTGCAATAATTTGGGCATGCCTGTTTGAAAACTCACATAAGAAGAATGTGTTGCTTTATTTGTAAGGTACCATGTTGTGATGTGAAGTAAATTAGCCGGCTTCCCTAGAGGGAATATCTAAATAGGTTTAGATTTACAAACATATTTCTTCCTTGGTGATTTTGTATCCCCAGGGAATTAAAATATGGACATAATACATACAAGGATTCTTTATTCTGTGCAATTTTATGAATGAAGATATGCAGAGCGATTTTTGGTGTTCTGCTAGTCAAAGCTAGTGAATTGAGTGTATTTTCGCTTCTTGGACATACATTAGTCTGTTGGGCTGTTTTCGCAGTCTTTTGGAACACAATTGAGAAGCGTTTCTAGTAAATATGACTTACAACTAGTATTTACAAATGGTTTGGTTTAAGTACAGTCTGTGGGCTGTCCTTTATTTCTGTCCTGAGTATTGATATGTGGGTTAAATGTGTGTTTAAATGTCTATGTGGTTTTCCCATTAGTGCAATTTCTGTAAGTGATGGCGCTATTCACGAAATGCATGGCTAAAAGCGCGCCGTATTGTGTGTCCTGAGTGTTTGACCCCTTTCTGTTTATGTCTGAAATGAGCTCAAATGTGTGTTTGTGTTTTTTCTTGAGGTTTTCAGTCTATTAAGCAAGATGTCTAAATGTTTAAAAACTAAAATGTAAATTCACATTCACTAGGAATAAAAAGCCCCCAAAAACGAAATTGGGTGTTTTGCAAAAAAAAAAAAAAACTTACAGCATTTTCCTTAGATATATTGTGTTAGATATTAACAGGCAAACAGATCAGCTGAAGTAAATTCCTGCTGAACTCAAAATAATATAGAACACGCATTGACATGTTTTAGTTTGAAAAAGACTGCCAGCTGCTCATGTTACAAACACTTAGAGACAAGCTAAATAAACAGGAATATTTATTCAGTCAGGATTTTCCCCTCAGTTGCACAGGTGAAACTTTGCATTTCAGAATGTTGTTTTAAAAAGGTTTCAAAACTAAGGTTCATTATTTTGTATTATAGGAAGACATTTTAATTAAGGGTTTTCCTCTCTTTAAGCATTTCTCTAAGCATATTCTTGGCTCAGTTCCTAAGTAATAATTAACCCATGTAGTGAAGAAACATTTAAAAAGAAAGAAACCGTAACAGATGCTGAAACAAGATAGGGCAAGTGCAAGGAAACTAAAAAGTTAACGATGTCTTGAACATTGATTGGCAATCTCAGATAAAGATCAATCAGGGAAATTGGTTTTGCAGGTCAGTTTTGGGTGAAGAAGTTAGTTTCTTACAGTTTAGTCTGGTTAATGTGTACATGACCTGGGGAGGCCAGGCCACTTTGTTCGTCGGCCTACGTGGCACAGAGAAAATAAAAAAAAAAGAAAATGAAGTCAGATTCGAGGAATTACAGAGCCTTAATATGTGGAATTATCAAAAATGATTGGCTTATAAAAATAAGTGCTACAAAATTCGTTTTTTACTATTCATGAAGCTTAATACTTATACTGTGACCTCCTAGCATTATAATTTAATTTAAGGTATGGTATACTGCATAATGCGGACATTAGCATATTGAATTTCACTTGACGCAGGCGTGAAAAACTCATTTTTCTCAGGATTTGCAGGAGATATGTCTAATGCCCAATCTCTGCAATTTGTAAAGAACATTCTGAGGATGATTAATATGTAACATTATTATAGGATATTTATTTTTAAGTGCCCCAAATATCAAAGTCGAATTTGGGTAAAATTTGGGCATTTTTGCCATTTACAATAGCTTTAAAGTGCTTTAGGCTTCAGTAAATGCATACATTTAGGTATATTACAAATTTGCAGGTTGTTCCCATTTGGGTTTCCTTTTAAATAGGTCAGTGAGCCAATGTGCCTGGTGCAGAGGTTTGAGTTTAATATCAGGGTGGAAGGTTTTAACTTTTGCTGGACCTAACTGAGACCTTCATCCATTTAAGGTTGATGAAATGAGTACCATTGCAAACAAGCATTTGTTCTAAAAACTGGTATGTGTGTTATTATGTTCTGCAAATTATTCACAGTAACTGTTTTAATAATCTAAGTATAGAAATAAATTGTAGCCCCTAACAGAAGTAATATATATATCATATGTTTTTAAATAGGGTTGGTTATTGCAGGTTGGAAAGAGTTGGGAAGGTTTTTTTGTCTTTTTTTCAGCCTTAGAGTGAGGAAGAGATAGAGGGCTGAGGAGCCCGCAAGGCAGATTTTGACCTTAAGGTCAGTGAGGTAGGATAGGAGTAAGTGTAAAGAGACGGTGAAATTATTGCTTGGAAAAGCAGGGCCTCAAAGGGTGTTGGCGCACGGTACACGCAGAGTGTCTGTGAAAAAGTTTTTGGAAAGTTAAAAAGGTTTAGCATGTTTTCAAAAGATGGTGGTTACAGTTGATATTTTGTGTGTTATGTGCAGAAATGTTCGTGCGTTTTACATATTTTTGCATTTTATCCTTTTATGAATTGTTCCTGCTGGTCCTGTGTGTCAGAAGCGACACAGTTAGTTGTGTTTTGACAGCCAAATGTCCACTAACTGGTGATCTGTTGTCAAAAGGAGGGTGAGGATTTTAAGCCTGACAAATTAAGCAGCCTGAATATTCTGTTTTGGGCCGCAGGTTCACAGTGCATAAAAGTGCATGCAATAGTGTTGTGTGTTACCGCTTATTTACATATGCTATTATTTTGTCTATGCTTTTTGTGCTTGATATACAGCGCGTATATCTGATGGCTTGGCATATGTGTGTTTTTTTGTTGGTTTTTTTGTGCTGATACTAAATTTCACAGACATGATTTTTCATGCTGGGAACAAAACAAGACAACACTTCACCAGTGTATGTCAAATTTGGCTTTAATGGTATTTGAAGGAAAATAAAAAAGAGATATGCAGAATCAAAGTGTGTCATCTGCAATTAGTCACGATACTGTCCTCTTCCCTTAAAGGAACAGGCAGCCCTAAATGTATGTATCCTGATTGGACGTAAGGATACATTATAGATTTGTGACTCTTGTACTTGGTGACCTAATTTCTATATTACATTAGTCAGTTTTGTTCTGCTTCCTAAGTAGTGTATGGCTTTGTACCATAAAGGAAACAAGGCTTCATTTTTACCTAGTCCCATTTCCCTTTTCCAAAATCCTTTCACCAGTTGGTGTATTGCTCAGGTTCACACTTCCAGACTGCAGTAATGTAATAGAGACCCCATATTATGTATAATTCCCTTTTGTATGACCAGTCTGGTTTTCAAAAAATTTCTTTAGGCCTACTCTGATGTTTTCCAGTCTGACTGTTAGGGTAGTGATGGACTGGTTAACTGACTCAATACTATAGTAAGACACGTTTTCCACCTCAATAGGAGACACCTTACGTTTTTTTGAATATGACAAATTCAATGCCTATTCTAATTTGGTTTTTAGTTCCTTTTTTCTGCTGCTTTAATTTTGATGGACCAGATGTATTTTAAATAATGGAAATACCAGGACTCTCTAGTTCTTGTCTTTTGTTTCCACATTTTGATCATTAGCTTTTGTATTGCATAGTCCACCTGATGCACAATTATTAACGGGAGGTATCTACATGTCCCTGATAATATGTATTATGTGATCTCTCTTTTGAGGTACTCTAGATAAGGAATTTAGGAACACCTATATGTAATCATTTAGAGAAAAAAAATGTGTGTGCCCCATTAGACAATGCAACTATGTGTGAGGACATCCATTCAGATAGAATTCCCATGTCACTATCTATCCTTAGATGGTAGAGGATATGCTCTCACATGGAAACCCAATTAAAGAGGCTAGAGGCACTGTTTTGCCTACTGCCTTTGTCTTTGTATTGCCTTTGAGAATGACAGTGTGTTCTAGACCAGAAATGTCCCATGACGTATGGCCACTCCTTTAAAGATTGCAGGCCACTTGCTTGCAGTCCCCTTGTTATACAATGAACTGTTTTTGTACTTAAATTGAAGGAAACAACTGTGTCACATTTTCTACGTCACTAGGTTCTGCGGGATCTTCCAGAGTCAAAGGAAGAATGCTACCCTGCTGAACGGTGATAAAGATGAGTTCTAATTCTCATCAGTGTCAGCTACAGATGAGGGCTACATACCTTGGCCCTACAGTCCCAGCACCCAGACAGCGATCGCCAGCGTGCCATCAGTGATATCTCCAACGTATTGTACTTGCTTCATCAGAAGGCGTTGAACATCAGAAAAGAAGGAGGATCTGGTTTTGCCACAGAACCAGAATTTCAGTGCAAAGAGCGAAAGAGAAGGATTCGTGTTGTTTGAGGCTTCAGATTTCCACCCACCTGTCATGTGCTGTTTAACCTCTGACAGTGTGCAGTCCCTTGAGCCCCTTGGCCTGAGTTTTGGCCACACAACCCCTTTTCCTTTGCTCCAACGGAAGTGCAGTGCACCGGAGGATTTGAGATTGGCAAAAGGCATTACATTATGGTGCCTATGAAAGAGCAGCCCGAGCATCCTCTGACACTGAATAGAGAGTGTTGGAGCCTGAAAGTGTTGCTGAGAGTGACAGTCTGTTGCTCTTCCCCGATTAATAGTACTTGGGTCTGCATGAGATGATCTGTGCCCTTGATCAATGAAGAGCACACTATCTGTAGTGCCTGCAGCACAGGAAATATTGGTGCACTGCATTGAGACATTGAGACTTTCACGTGAGCTGTGAGTGTTTGCCAGGAAGGCACTCCAACGGATACTGAGTAACATCATTTTCATGAAAGACCTGAATGAAGAGGCCCATGCGGAAGAAAACAACAGAAACAGGATTTGATGGACAATAGAAGCCTGCCTGAAGAGGCTTCGACGGACTCTGGGTATTTCCCGTGCGATTGCATAGAATTGGTGTTTGGAGACTGATTCTTATTGTTTTATTGGCATTGTCAATAGTCACTGAAATACATAATGTTTGCAAAATAATTTTAGGATTTGCCTGTGTAATGGCAAAAGGTGGGTCTGAGGTTCTTTAATTTTGACTCCATCTTACATTTGTCATCAATTTGTGTTGCCTTTACACAGACTGCTCTATTCATGAATTGTTGCTGCCCTTTGGACTGCAACGTGTAGAAAACCCCCCTCTGTCCTTGCTTTGAAAGCAATCTCAGACACTAGCTGGCCTAACTGCATACAGACATGTTCTGCCATTACTGATTGACCTATAAGTGCTGTAATTGATTGACTTATGGGTTGGGCAGAAACACGACGTAAGGGGGACATTCTGGTTACATGATGTTTTTCTATTGGCTAATATTTTGCAGATCTTGTATGTTCATATTAGGTATTTTGTATGCTTGCAGAAGCTAGGACTGACCCTTTCTTTTATGCTGAGTTTGTAAATCCTAAGCATATAAAATACCTCTGTGTTCTGTATTCTTTAGACTACCTCATTCAGTTGCTACGGCTTCTGTGTGACGTGGCCTCCCTTATTAAGTTTACTAAAGATGTCTTTTCATATTTCAGCTTCTGTGCCAAGTTCTATTGTATTAGTGAGACCCCTGAGAATGAAGATTTCAGTTCTTCAGTAGGGCTTGTTCCCTGCACAATAACCAGGCTAGCAACCTCTCAGCCCTGTCTCCCTCCCTGTGCAGGTGCTGTCTATAGTGATGCAGAGTATATTTGACCAGACGATCCGAGATTTCAGCCACCCTTTGTCTGAGTGTGAGTACCCTAACATAAACATCGGTACCAGACGATTAATCTATTCATAGCCTAGCCAGATCAACGTCAGACTGCTGAAGCTCTGCTCTGAGTCAACAACTCACCCCACATGTGAGTTATATACACACACCCCTCAGTACCCCTCAGTGCCTCCCACTCCTTGGCTCTATGCATCGTAGTTCCTCAATTAATGTCCATATAATCTATCAGAGCCCCTAACAGTGTCTCTCTTCGTAGTTGGTCTTCCAATATACCCGCCGGAAACCTCCACCATCTATCTCCCCGATGTGTTCTCCCCAAAGTGTCCAGCAAGAGACAGGCACATGACAGGACAAGTGACGGACCAAATGTGAAACTGAAACCCCTGCCTTAATCATTTGTGTGCCAACCAGCAATCAACTGCTGGTGTTGTGCATCATGGAGGAACATATGAAGACCCAGTGTGTGGGATAAACCAATCTCCGCCTGCCTCCCAGAGATCTCTGTAGCTTCACTGCCACGGTTGCTCCTGTGAAACACTGTAGCTTTCCTGAGAGGCCGCCATGTTTCATGTGGCCACTTAGCAAACATTTCTACTTTTCAAAAATAAACTGACGGCACAGTGAATTTGAGAAAATAATCTTCCACATGTTGCTCTCAAATCGGCTATAAAACCACAAGTCTTGTTGCTCAGCAGATCCACTGATACTTTAGATTTGGCCAATATTAAGCACTCACATTACAACTTTGGCTCATATAGCATCATATCAGCTCAGTGGTATTTACCAGAGACATTGCACAAATCAGCTAGACTAATCATTACTCATATGGTTCTTATTATTCCTAATAACGGATCTTAGGAAATTCTGGATAAAAAAACGTAGGAAATCCTGGCACAACCAACATTTCCTGAACTATGTGATTACAGGCAAGAATCAAACGTGCACCTCATTGTTGTTGTCCCGGCATGCACAAGGAGAGGCAGGTCTTACTTAAGCAGATCTTCCTTACAAACAATATCAGACATTGCAAGGACGCACTGGCGCCATGCCCTAATTGCTAGATCACTTTGAAACAATGTCGAGCTGCCAAATTATTTATTGAAGTTGCCATACTTGATTGAATGAAATTGTTTACGAATCTTAATTTATGTTCATTCTATGCAATAATTTAATTAATCAAACATAATAAAGTTACTTACTTACTCTAGCAAGTAACTGGTAGACAAGATGTATCTCCAGCACAACGTTTTGAAGGGAGGAGTAGTTATGAGGTAGATAATTGTTAAAAAGGGGGACAACAAGTTCACACATAATAGCCTTTCCCTGAGCTGCAATGCTCCCCATTAAAGGAAAATGTGCCATGCCCAAACCCTTAGAAGTTTGGTTTATGGCAGCATATTTCACACACTTTTTCGTTCTTTTCAATTTAGAAACTGCACCTCCCTTTTCTTTATGTTTGTGCATTTTCTTTCTCGTTCTCACTCTCTCTTTCTCTCTCTCCACTTTGTTCACCTCCCTGGACACACTAAAGTAAGGTCAGTCAGGTTAGGAGAAGGTAAAAGCTGAGTAGGCCCTAAGCCACTGTATTTCTGCTCCAGGTTCTATAAGAACAATAACAAAATAATAGTGGCAGGTTACCACTTTTATGTCTCTTACTGGGAGTATTTCATCTAGTCAGATGGTTCCAGGCAGGATAGTTAATATGTAGCTGCTCATGTTCAGTGCTGCCCCAGTGGTGCTAATGGCTTTTGTTCTTACTCATCAATACACAGAGACCCTGGACATTATCCACAGAAGGGATCTAGGGGCTATGGGGCCTCAAGGGTCAGCTGGCCTCCAGTCACCACTGTTATATACAAACAAGACACCCAAGTGAATATTTTGAAATTGTATATACAAATGCTCATATTACATCAGCCTGTCTATAGACCTGCACAAAAATGTGATGGGATGTACTCACACACCACCAGGTGTCATGCTTCATCGTAGGACTCCCCTCGCTCTTCAAGATCCAGTTAGATGAAGAGCGGGCCTACACCCTGTAGTCAAGGAGGCAATTCTAACTAAGTAAATACCCATGGCATGAGTAAACCAGTGCTTAATTTGTAAAATATTAAGTGCCAGGGCTCTGACAAGGAGGCCACTGCAGCTTGCACCACCCATCCCCCTTGTCATTCCTGCCATAACAACTACTAACCATCTCTCTTACATGTAAATGCGACACTTCAGATTATTCCGGGTCCCCAAAGCTAAAGGAATGGCTGGGGAGGCAGGTATTTGCAATTTTTTTAATGTATATTGTTTTCCTAAACAACTGTTATACTGCTCATCTCTAAATTACACGAGCAGTGCCGCCTTGTGGCAGACTGCCCCAAGTGTGGTGTTGACAATTAGGTGCTGGTGGCGAACACTGGTAACCAATTAAGTGCCGGTTCTCAGCACTGGAAATCACCGGCTCAAATTAAGAAATGGAGTAATCTAAAAACCAATGTGGTACGCCAAAATGACCTTTATGCTAAGTAGGATACCATTTGGTATTAAAAATACAGGGTGGAGAACAGGGGAACTAGCACCCCATCACCACTCAAACCGTCAACATGTTTCTTTCTGTTGGGTCATGAGAGTTCATGGCATTTGTCAGGATGAAACACAAAATACTTTCGTGGCACATGAACCCTGTACATTAAACTGTCATGGAGGGCTGACCTTTGTCGACCCTCTATGTTCCCTGCTCCCTAGGTGCCCTTAATTCGGGTCATCTGGGCACCATGGGGGAAGGGCTCAGGAACCACTTTACTCACACATATATCAAGGTGCATTCCTCGTTCTTCACCTAATGGTACTGGCTCCCTCTTCCTGACGATCCCAACATGAGTTATGGACAGTTATTGTTCTTAGTCCCACATCGCTTTACATAGGTTTGCCCAATTGCACTAGGAACACTTGATAAGATGTAATTTCTTATTAAACATTAACTGCTCTATAAATATCAATAGGCCTGACCTTTCTTACATCTCTCTCATATTACGAATATCGTTTATACTGGGAAAAATGTTGTGTCCATCAAAAAGAATCATGTGAGGCCTCAAGACAGTGCTGAGGTCAAAAACAAGATTCAGAATGGAAAACATTTGTGCGGTTCACAAGAAACAGAATGGAACTGCTTTGATCTCAGCTTTAGAAGGCAAGGGCCAGATGTACGAATTACTGGTTCCCAAAAACAGGCTCACATAGGTACTGTGAGATATTGGGTTGTTGGTTGAGTGGGGTGTTAGCCCTGCTCAAGCAACAGCCACAATCCCTGTCAGGGTAAACAATAAAAGTCACTAAATTAACCTGTATTTAGCCCACTATTCGCTTGGCACAAAATCAGTCAGGCTTAACTTAGAAGCAATGTATACAATATGCAGCACACAAACAGTAATAAAGTCCACATCAATTTATAAATATAGAGTACATTTGAATACATTATTTGACACCAAAAAGACAAAACCCAGTCAGTATAACCAAAGTTAAGAATTTTTTAAGTTTTAAACAAAATCTAGCACCTAGGAGATAAAAGGGCCAATATTGGGTCAAAGTACAAAACTATGGTGAATGTGATGCAGCACAGTTCGAATAGAAATAGTGGATTAGGCCCAATCAGCCTCTTACCTTTGGACTTAAAAGAAATTTAGTCAAATTGTTTCTGAGAAGGTAAAGTTCAAGGGGGCACGGCTGCAGGCGGTGTCTGAGGAGGAAGCATCATCTTCGAGGAGCCGCTGGAAGAAGTTGCGATGAATATTTCATCATCCGGATTTAGTCATTTTTTCTCTACAGCTAGGTTTATATCTCCCACAGGATTACATTGGGATTACCTTCTTACATTTTATAAGTGTTTTTCCCAAATCGGAAGGTATAACTTGTTCAAGTCTGCAATGTCTGGAATAAAAATGTAATGTATAAATTTGAAGTCAGATTTTTAATTTCAATTCTGAAAATGCCACTTTTAGAAAGTTGGTATTATATTGGCCATTTGGTGCCTGCAGCCTGTCTCCGGCCACCTGACTGGGTGTAGTTCGCAATGGACTTCGTGTTTTCCTCCTAGACAGTCCAACACAATGATAGCCTAGATGTATAGATGGGTCATCACTGGCAGGATGGGAGGGATGAACTGTACCCAGCCTCTGTTATACCTGAATGGGCTGCGTCCTGTCTCCACACAAAGGGCTGCATACCTCCCGAAGTTAGTCTGAAGCCAGGGTATGGAACGCAGGGCATCTATGCACTTCAAAGAAATGTCTTTGGAAGACTCCCCTACTTCAAAGGCACCACAGGGCATAAATAATGGTCCCCAGACACCACCAATTCAGTACACTTCTGGACCTGTGGATACTCTGCCAGGAAGAAGGGCTGCGAGGCTGCTGAAAGACTGCTAGACTTCACTCTGCTGGACCCCTGCTGTGCTGTGCTGACCATTTGCCTGCTGCCCTCTTGCCTGGGTGAGAAGGACTGGACCTGCATCTCTTGAACAGAGAACCCAGGGTGACTCCAAGGGCATGTTTGGCTGGCCTCCTGATCTGAAGCCACAGGAGCAGTCTTCCAACCTCCTTTCATCTGCACCTGTACTCTACCATCTGTGAGTCTACCCTGCCAAGTGGTGCCACCCCAGTCCTGGACCCTTGGAAGTAGGCCTCAGGCGCTTGCTAGCGCAACTGATGCATCTTCTCTGCTAAGGGACGCATCCCAGAGCAGAACTGACGCATCTCAACAGCTGAGTGTTGTATTGCTGAGCAGAACCGACGCATCGCTGCTGCTGCATGGATTGGATTAGTCGCAAAATATTTGCATCACTGTCGCCAACCCACATCTTGGGACCAACGCATCACATTTGGAACCATCACTGCATGAAGAGTTTCTTGAAATGAAACCTTTGTATCTCTCATCAATGGCAGCCTTGACGATGACATTAAAATTCCACATTGCATCTTTAACACTCATCAGAATCTACACTTCACCTCGACTTCCTCATGGTCAGCCTGAACTTGTGACTTTGTCCCAGTCTGATGCAGCAACATGTCCCCAATAGCGATTTGTGCTTTTTGGTGCTATTTTCACTATAAACTTTAAAATATAATATCTCTGGTTCTACTAATTGGATTTTTGTCATTTTGGACTTGTATTATTAACCACTTCGCTGCTAGAACTTTTCCCCTCCTAGGCTAAGCCTATTTTTGGCTATCTGGGGTAGTTTGTGCTTAGGCCCCTTTAACATTTTGTCCACATAAGGTATCCACGTCAAATTTGCGTCCTTTTCTTTCAACATCCTGACAATTCTAAAGGTACCCAGGGTTTGGGGATTCCTCTGTAGGGGATGGAGAAAATGTAAACGTAGTGTATTTTGTAAAGCGCACAGCTGCCCCAACGGGGCGTCCCGGTGCTGTATAACGCTGTGGAACCCTTCCTGGCTCTCCCTGTGAGATGCCCCTCCTGGGCACCCCAAGGTGTATCCAGGCATCCCAGTGTTGTAGGGGCCGTTGTGGAGATTAAGCAAGCTATTGCCCAGAGTTGCAGCGTGGGACCCATGATTAGAGTAAGCGCCAAGGCGAGAATAATCGAGTCCGCGGACATTGAGCTCAAGACCCTGCCACGTTGGGACTTGAACCCTGGTCCCAGGCTTGATCTCTGCTTCAGAGTCTGCCGATCTAACCAGTGAGCCACACTTCTCCACAGAAATTAGCCACAATACAACTTAATTTAGCTTTTTGTGGGGAAATCTGGAAAACGTGCTGCAGAAGAAAGTGTATGTTTTTTCCCTGCAAATGGTATCACCAAAGGTTTGTGGTGCTAAAATCACCATCTTCTCAGCTTTCAGGAACCAGTGGATTTTTTTTCAGAAAATCAACACTTTCTACACAGTTTTGGCATTTTACTGTGCTTTCAACCTCCTTCCAGTTAGTGGTACAAATGGGTGTGAAACCAATAATGGATCCCCGAAAGCTATACATTTCAGACAAGTATATAAAATCCTGAATTCAGCAAGGGGTCATTTATGTAGATCCTTCAAGTGAGGTATCATTTTACTTGGGAGACTGAGGGGAATGCTGGATGGTAGTAAAGTTGTGACGGCGCGGTGATCCCACACAGAAAAGTGAGCAAAGGGTGATTTCCACAGGTAAATTTGAGGTTTGCAGGGGATTCTGGGTAGGAAAATGGAGGGAGATCAACACAAGCCGCACCTCCCTGGACTCCCCTGGGTGACTAGTTTTCAGAAATGTCTGGGTTTGATAGGTTTCCATAGATGGCCACTGAGCCCAGGACCAAAATCGCAGGTGATTACCTCGAAAAACCAGGTAGTTTTGCGATCAATAATTTTGAAGTCTCCACAATACGTTCTGGGCCATTTCCTGTTGTGAGCACTAGGCCTACACAAACAAGTGAGGTACCATTATTGGGAGACCTGGGGGAACACTGGGTGGTAGGAAATGTGTAGCGACCTGGTAATCCCATGACTTTCCCATACAGAAAAGTGAGGAAAACGTGCCACACCTCCCTTGATGGCCACCGAGCCTGGGACCAAAAACCCAGGTGACCCCTTTTTAAAACGAGGTCATTTTATGCTAGATAGCAGGGCACCTGTGTTTTTGGTACCGGGCTCGTCGGCAAACTAGGGATGGGCAGAAAAAAAACCATACCTGCAGCCTGCCACGTCGTACGCTTCTCCTCTTCTTCTCCTAGTGGCACAGGCTCCCAGAATGCCCTGCGGCCAATCCTGAAGCTGCTCTCACACAAGAGGAGTACTGACATGCCCATTTTGGGAAGCCTCTACCCCTATTTTCACTCATAAGATAAATCCATTATGCCTAGTGCATTTTTTACCCCCGGGGGGCAAATTGGGGGTGATTTCCCCATTCTGCCCCCTAGTGGGGGCATAAAGACTGAAATTTCCCAAAACTTTGGGGGGAGCAAAAGCCCTTGCCCAAGGTGCCGCTCCCTTCTCCTTGGTGCATAGTGGATGGATCCTGGCTGGGGGATCTCCCTCTTGTGGTGATCCCCAAGAAGGGATTGTCTAGGAAGGGGTAAAATCGAAAGGGTAGATTTCCCCCTGTCCAATGATACCTCTCCCGCCAGTTTAGGTCCTCAGAGGGCTGAGATAGCCCCCTGAGCACAGAGACAGTGAAACTGAAATTAGCCAAAATGATGTTGGTGCGACATGCGTGCTGATCGTCATTTCAGTGAAACAATCAGAACAGCCTCGGGAACTGAGGAAGTTCTTCCCCAGCTCCCGAGGCAGTTTTGATTGAAAGGAAATACCTCAAGTGCCTGCAGGCCGGGAGCCGTCCAACTCACATGAGCACTGTAGCATCGGATGGCTTCCGGCAATCCGACACATGGAACGGGTTAATTAAATTCATAAATATTGGTATAAAATGGTGGGGGATTTTTAAGTGGTGTTTCCACTGTGTTACTGTTGAAGTGATCCACAAATACATACACATTGCCTCTAAGTTTAGCCCGACTGCCCTGTGCCAAACTACCAAAGGGTGAGCACAGCTTAATGTTTGGGGTTAACTTGTGACTTACCCTGACTAGGATTGTGGTTGTTACTTGATCAGGGCTCACACCCCAGTCAACCAGTAGCCCAAATTCTAACACCTTACCGCCCCAACTCAGGAACCCGTCATTTTATCACTGTTTTTCAACCACATTTCAGTTACAAAACATTGAAACCAATCATATCAATTCGGTATTTGAAAGGGATGCCTACAACATTCACCTTACAAATACGAATCGTATGGAGTCGCAAAACCATTTTTCGGAGTTGGAAAAGTTTTACTGACTCCTAAAATGGGTTTAATACATTGTAAAAAATGATTTAGCAGTCAAAAAACAGCAGTTGAGACTGTTAGTGGCTGGAAAAATGTTAAGTGCGTCTGGTCCAGGACCACTAGACTCAATTCAATTCAATAAGACTTTATTTCGGATATCTTTCAATCCATAAAAGCACAAAAATTCATAAAACAATTCATTTTTAAAATCACAAAAAAAACAGATAATACAAATCACATTAATGAGTAAGTAAGCACTAAAGTGCTTTCAACATAGTAAATGGGTTCAGCATACTATCGAGATATATGATTACACATCTAAGCATTTTCTCATTTTTACAGTCAATTTTAAAAATTCTATCACCTGGAGAACACTGTCGCTGTGCAAAAGTTGTAAATACATAAGTGCAGGTCTTATTTGATTAAAATGTAATTTCTTTAAAAGGGTGACAAGATAACGTTTGCGGGGGTATTCATAAAACTTACATAAAAATATAAAATGCAGCATATCCTGTGGAGACTTCCCGTCGCAGCCACAGGGCGCTGCAGTTTTGTTAAAAATGTCCGACTTAGGTCTAATTAAAAGATGATGGAATATATTGAACCTGAACCTTGTCAGCAGGAATTTTTCATGAGAAGTAAAGGAGCATGTTAGGTAAGGTTCCATGGCGTCACAAGATTTTAACATGACATATTTCCTAACATTAGGCTTTAAAAGCTCAACCTCTTCTCTTTGGGCAATTCTGTCCATATAAAAAGCCCGCTTAATTCCTGCCACATCACCCTTTAATATCTCATTCGGGTTGTCAAATAAGTTCAGAAATCCCAGCTTCAAAAAATGAGACCTCAGATATTTTAACCAGGGCACACGCATTGAATATTCATGAGATACAAGGTCTTTTACTATCAAGTGGGTTAACGGAATTTCTTCATTTAGCCATAATTTTACCCAACATGTCAGTGGTCTCAACCCAACAATATCGGATAGGTACTGACTGCCCAGCTCTTCATGTACCGCCAGGTTTGATGTACTGGCTGGGACACAGAGCAAACGCTTAAAAAATTTATTTTCAGTAACTTGTAGCTGTTCACCACTTACATAGCCCCATATCTCACTGCCATAAGCTGCCGTAGCTATCGATTTAGCATTATACAGTTTCATCATAGAAGAAGTTGGCATTTTTCCTAGTTTAGTGGCAAAATTGAAGATAGAGGCATTTACCCTTGTCATTTCCCCCCTTTTTCTTGTAACATGTGGGGCCCAGCTGAGCTTTGAATCAAACAAGACACCAAGGTATGAGAATGTATGAGTGGTGGGTATCAGGACATCATCTAATTTAAAAATAAAGTTCTTTTTGGATTGACGGCCAACATGCATTATGTAGGATTTGGAATTGTTGACCAAAAGGTCTCTATTAGTCATAAAGGTATTAAAAGCATTCAGAAGTGTCTGGAGACCTTTTTCCGTTCTCGAAATTAAAACCGCATCATCTGCGTATAAAAGTACAGGAATACCCCGCCTGCCTACTCTGGGACAATCTGAGTTTACCTCCTGTAGAGCAGCGTCTAAATCATTGATATAAAAATTAAAAAGAAATGGGGCCAGGATACAACCCTGCCGCACACCCTTTTTAATATTAAAATTATCCGTAGTTTCCCCGCTAGATGTAAACCTGACATTAGCTCTGGTATCACTGTGCAAATCCGCCAAGAAGTCCACAACCCCTCTCTCTACACCTTTCTCCCTCATGGTCTGCCACAGCCTTCCCCTGTTAACACAGTCGAAGGCCGATGACAGATCCATGAAGGCAAGGTGGACAGCTTCCTTCTGTACAACAGTATATTTACTCAATATGAGAAACAGGTTGAGACACTGCGTTATTGTGGAACGACCCTCACAAAAACCATATTGTGAAATAGACAGAATGTTATTATCAGCGGTCCAATTTGTTAAACGCTGTAGTAAGATTCTCCCGAGGATCTTGACCATAGAGTCTATTAATGATATTGGGCGAAAGCAAAGAGGACTGCCCTTGTCACCTTTCTTAAAGACAGGGACAATTGTTGACAACCCCCAGGACACAGGACATCCCAGTAATGCAGCTGCATTAAATACAGCTACCAGAATGGGTGCCCAAAAGCCTGGATCTGATTTATAGAGATCTGGTGGTATTCCATCCGGTCCGGGGGCTTTCTTTGCTGTAAGACCCTCTATGGCGTCCAATACCTCGCGTTTATCAAAAGTGATTTTTCCGCCCCTATCATGGGCAACATCCTCAGCTATCACCAGGTCAGCTGGGCAATACAGTTTTTTAAAATGAAGTTCCCATTCCTCCTTGGTTATACAACAGTCTAGTCCATCGCCAGGTTCTTCTGCCAGGAATGGTTGTTTAACTAGAGCCCAGAATTTGGAACTACAGTTTAGGGTGGAGGGATCAAGTAATTCATCCCAGGCCTCTCTTCTCAGAGACTCCTTACGCAATGCAATGACAGCCTTATATTACCTCCTCCCGAATCCTCGGGGTGGTCGACAAAGCAACCCTAAGTTTGCGTGCAGCTTTAGTACAATCATGGCTGAACCATGTTGGGCCCACTTTCCCCACGTTCTTATTGGGGACTAACAGTAAATTTGACACCTTCTCCGATAGGTTTTGATAAGCGACTAAAACCTGCCTAGGATCTGCCCCCTCAAAAGTACAATTATTGATTTCCTCTACACAGCTTTCAATAATATTTTTAATGAGAATATCCGGTGTGACCATAGACCATTTGAGTCGCCTCCTCCCATCTGTTGTTCCCAACCTACCTATGCTGTTACTCTGGGGTGCCGTTTTCACCCAGGATCCTTTTAAGCAGATTATTAAGGGATTATGGTCACTAAACTCACTCAGAGCAATACTAAACGAGTCTAGGAAACTCTGCATCGTTAAAGAAACCAGCATATGATCTATGAAGGTGCCCCTACCGTGCCCTTTGAAAGTAGGAATATCAAAACATTTTAACGGGTCCCTAAGTGACATAGCCAATGAGAGGTCAAAGTTATTCAGCAGTTCATTGCATAAATCACCCTCCACAGTATGTTCCATGTGTAGGCCTCCCATACGCTCACAGTGCAGCTCAGTTAGACATTTATTCAATGGTTCGCCACAAAGGTGCACATTAAAATCTCCCATGATCATTAAATTATGACCAAGGACTTCAGAAAAAGTGGAGACAAAACAATTCAAAACAGAAATTTGGTTGGTACCTGCACTATCATAAATGGCATTGTAAAAATTCACTAAACCAACCCGACAGTTTTCTCCGTATAAAACTAAGCCCATCATTCCTGTAGGCTGTGAATCAATTCTGCGCATCCTACATGATAATAAAATGGAAACAAAGATTACAAGTCCCCCCTTTGGCCTGCCCCTTATTGAAGGTTTTGCTGGCACATAGAAGGCCTTGTACCCTTCCAAGTGAAGATCACACCCCACCAGCCAGGTTTCTTGTAAGCAAATGATTTTAAATTGCTTGATGTATTGGACCCAGTTTTCATCAATCATTTTGGCAGCCAGGCCTGCAATATTCCATGAAACAACATAACATCCAGGTGCTATGATCTGTGGAATCTCAGTGTATATAAGTTCACCTGAAGTCCCAGTGCCCTGGGCCGCAGGTACCTCCCGTCAATCACACATATCCAGTCCAGATAGGACTTCATACCTGTTCAGTATGTTAATGTTAGACCCATGCTGATAGCGTCCGACACTATTAATCCTGTTATAATTTTCATTCATACTACCAGAGCCACAGGAATTAGTGATATTATATAAGAATTGTGCATCCATAGCTGGCGTCTGTGGTTCAAACACCCGTCCGATTAGCCTATGTTGTGGTGTTGGTTTACATAAGTGTGCATAAAAGTAGCCTAGTGGGCGCACACAAATGCTGTTCTCGTTATAAACTAGTGTGGAAGCTCTCAGGAGAACAGTTGCCACGTGCTGCGGATGTTTAAAATTAACCACGATACAATCCCCACTACCCATCTTTTTAGATGGTCCTACCCAGTTCACCCTCCTTACTGCCATTATCTATTCTGAGTAAGAAGTGGGAAAGCCACAATTTTTATTAAGCCAAGCTACTGTCTTATTTTTTAGTGATGCATGAGATTCATCAAATGGTGAGGCGGGATGAGTCCCACAGGGTGGAACATTGGTCAGGACAGCTACAAACGGGGCACAGTCAGGTGGTAAATTCAAAAAGCGATTATGCCTGGAAGATCTAGGGGGAGGACCACTTCGTGGGGCTACGATGGGTTGAATCTGCAGAGCGGTTGCCACTGGGGGGGCTGATGTACTTAATGCCTCTTTCCCAGTGGTCGCTGCTGCAGCAATGCTCCCAGTGTTCTGGTGATCCTTTGCTTTTGCCACCTCCCGCCCTTTTCCACCCACCTTCATGCTGCCATCAGTTGGCGGTGGTGCAGTCAAATGTGTAGATATCAGGCCGCCCAGCCTAGCCACTTCCGTGACCAGGTTCTCAATCTGGCTGGTTAGTGGTTTAATTAGCTCCTCTATTTTTGATGTGAATTTTGCCTCTAGATTTTTAAAAAGAGAGGCAAGCTGATCAGAATTCAGATTGGAGCCATTGGCATTATTCCCTGTAAACACAAAAGGATTTATGGCAGGACTATGTACCTCTTTGCCGTTCCCGTTCTTTTTTTTGGTGGTCGCATTAGCATTATGTTTCCCCCCCCCCGTCTTTGATGTGCTGTCCTACAAGTACGCATTGGCCTTATAACAGGCGAGGCTTCCCTCGTGTCTCCTAATTCCTCACTTAGCATGCCATGTTGATCTAAGTGAACCTCTGGGTGAACCTCCGCCCTAACAGTGATGGGCGTCTGTGGTTCTACTATAGTGACACCACTTGTAATACCCCCAACATCTCTAGTCGTCCTAGTGGGAGACAATTCAGGCAGATCAGCCAACTCCATTACCACAGTGCCCTTTCCCAAAGAGGCACGTCTTTCATTGTTTATTTGGCTGACCTTCTTCACTAAATAATTATCAATAGTTCCAGGTCCTTGTGCTGGTTTGTCGTTTTTTGATTTAGACATCCTGGATAACTATAGTGTAGGTTGTAACCGCAGATAAAGCCACTACTTACTCATGAATTAAGTGAAATGAATAACACAATACGAATAACAATAAGAAATAAAGTCTCACGTGAGTCTTAATCAATATAACTCCAGTTACAATGATATAGGGTCCCTGGCCCAGTCCAGTCTCCTCAGACTTCTGAGGGCCACAGAGGGCCCGCCCTTTGTCCGGGCTTAGTCCGGCGCGTCCCGCGTGCGTCCCGCGGGTGCGGGAGGCGTTCTCTCCTTATCAAGCGCCTCCGGGCGCGGTGTTACTGGCGTCAGGTGTGCGCCGCCGGGGCACCTGGGGGATGTAGTCCTGCCGTTTCCCTCACGGCGTTGTCAGGACTCTCCCCGGTGCGGCCGTTCCCCTCACGGCAGATGCAGAGTGCTGGACGCTGGTGGGTACTTAATGTGGGCCCCCTAGACTGACCCAGAAGGTCTCAATCATTCCTAGGACCTCTACCCTGGGACTTCATCACTGATGGTGCTTTGGTATCCTGTACATTACATTTGTCATAAACATGATGCTTCCAGGGCACCGTGACCTGTCTTTAAAGGGTCTAGAGAAGCTTAGGCACAGAGCTGCTGCTGTGGCCACCTTCAGTTCATTTACGTATCTCATATTAGCTGGGAAAAGAAAGTTAAATCTCTCATTGTGTTATCTTTCTCCTTCCCATGCAGCAGGTCATAGTGTCTCATCGTCCTCCTCCTCCTCCGCTGCTTCAAGTAGGAACTGTGTGTCAGCATCAGCTTGGTCACACAGAGAAGGTGGAGTTTTCTTTGCACTCTTAAATCAATTGAGTTGTTTACATGAATGATTTTTTTCTAAACAATTTCTAAAGTGCAGTCTACATGTTCACGTGCCACACCCACCACACCTTTTGTAAAGTTTGATATTTAGTCAGGTTGGTTTTCTGATCAATTCTGACCAACATTTAATCATGGTGAGCTCTGTAGTAATCAATTTGTAAATTCTTTCATGCATTTCTGCCTTCTAGTGATCCTTCACAAAATAGGTGTGGGTGGCATTAGATCTCTCTGCAGACAATCTTTCCTTCATATGGTGCAGGATGTAAGAGGGTTCCACCCAGGGCAGATAGCACACCATAACGTATTTATAAAACACCTGTGCACGCCAAGGGGTTCCTGGTGCTGAATCATGGTTGTTTATGGTTACAGAATTCAACAGAGATAATTGTTTTGTTGTTAGGATGATGAAAGGCTGAGCAGACCAACTGTGATTCAAACATGTGATCACGAGGTGAAATATATTCCTGAAGAGGATGCATTAGTTCACTGAGACATCAGACCGGGCACCTGGTGAGCTCACCTGGTCATTAAGTTCTGACCTATTTTTCTACAATTATAAGTAATCTAGGCTTTGTCAAACTGCAATTATCAAACAGCCAACCTAATTGTGTATGCTCCTAGAGATGGTGGCTCTCACACTCCGGGCTTCAATTTTCATCTGGTTGGTTATGTGTGCATGGGTTATTTCCGCTTGAGCTAGCCTCTCTTTTTATCATTCTTTAATGCTCAAATTCTCAATGAAATTGGAAAACACCCATTTACAGTTGTTTCACTCCAGGTTCTATGGACTAGGTCCCATTGCCCTTGGTGGTCGGTGGGAGGGTTGGAGGTTTTGAGAAACACTACGTAATCGATCTGTAAATCAATCAATTTAATCTTCAATCGGCCATATGTGGCCATAAGAGACAAGAACAATACAGATCAGTGAAATGATCATAAAACAAATTTGAAATGACTCCATCATCCCCAACATAGTTACTTGACATTAAAAACAGCCAACCCAATGACCATAAAACATAATAGCTAATGTTCACTGAGGTAAAAACTATAGCACATGAGTCCATTAAAATAGTTTGCATATAAAATTTATAGTGCAACTATAAAATATAGCCTGATCAAAGACAAAAAAAAATCTAAAAACCAGAGTGATGATCCTTTGCGGCAGGCGTTATGGTTCATCCATAGATTTCCTGGCTCATATAGTAGGTTTAAGAAAATAACTCACCCTGGCACAAATAATTGGGGTATCTAGTGATTGCAGGTTGAGCAGAGCCTATTCACAACTTCAATGCCACAAAGATTTTAAAAGCGGTTTCAGAAAGAGTCTTTGAGAGTAGCTAAAATAGTTACAAAAAAGATGCAGTACATTAGTGATTGTGAGAAACCCCATCGCTGGGAGAGACCCGGGAAGTGCCTTCCAAGGCATCAGTTGGCATTCTAAAACTCATAAGCCGCCATACTGAGCCTGATCTGAATCGAAAGTTCAAGAGAGAGATCAAAAATTGGCTCTGGGCTAGCAGGGATCCGATAATAACCCGAAACAGTGCTCTTTACTAACTCCTTGTGCAATCTTTCCCCTGCACAATGTTCCAAAAAGGTGCTCTTTATCCGTGATTGTCTCCTTTCTGCAGACTTGTAGGAGACAAAAACAGCAAAGACAACCCTAGCCACTGAAAGGCTGTATAAATGTATTTCAACCAGGGAATGGAGCACCAGTTATCCAAAAGGGAGACAATCTGAGATGATGTCTCTACAGAGTGTGGCTTGGGAATTTGTTCAAATACTGACCCAAAGAAGCAAGGGTGCCATTTGAGACACTATCCTCAATAAAAAAGTTGCTTAAGCTATGTGTGTAGGATAAAACTAGAAGCCGCAGGAGGGAGCTGTATGAACCTTCTACATGTGCAATCTTCCTCACGCTGAAGGGGGGAGTTCTTATGAAAAGCCTATATCCCTGCCGCGTACGTTGCAGCCAGGACGCACTGGGCATTATAGACTTTTAAAAGAGGTAGAATTGACTCCTCTCCCTTTACACTAGAGAGATTAAAGATGGCTCCTGCTGACCTGCTGAGTTTGAGACCAAAGCTGGCCAACTGAGGATACTAGGAACCCGTTAAGTAAAAAATAACGTAAGCAAATGCCTTCACACAATAGAGGGACTGCTCCTTTATGAGTAATCTGTGGGTTTCAATTCTTCCTGGTCCGCAGGCCATAATAGGGGGTTTACCGTAATTGGAGACTAGGTCTAGACTATCCATACACTGGACATATCGGTCCACCAGGACGCGCACAGTATTGGGGGTCTGAGCCAACAGGACCGCATCGTCTGCGTATGAAAGTGCAGGCACCTGAGAATCTGCCACGCTAAGAATGTTTAGCTGAACAGAGGGCAGGCGAGAGGAAAGATCATTAATGTATAGGATGAACAACATAGGGGCCAGGATGCAGCCCTGGCACACACCGCACTTAGGGCTGATAACGGGGACATTTCACCATTCGGGTTGAGGTGCACTTTAGCCATTAAGTCTGGGTGCAAATTAAACAAAAGGTCACGTGAGGCACTTTTACGCCCATGTCTAGAAGGTTTAACCACAATTTGGTTCTGTTACGCTGTTGAACGCTATTGGTAGGTCCATAAAGGCCATATAAAGAGGACAACGGTTAGCTGAGATGTACTTATTGGTTATCAAACACTAGGTTGAAGCACTACATAATTGATCTTCTCTGGGACTTCTTCAGAGCCCTCCTACAATACTAATTTTCCAGGTCCTAATTTTGTTAGTTATCCTCTGCGACTGTCACACATGTGTCCAGCTCCGGCTTCTTGAGGTTGGAATATTTAGTCTGGGCAAATGAGGGAGTGCTGGCCCTTTGTTGGAATTTTACAATGTTAATGCTGCTGCTTTACTGCAGGGAAGTTAAGAACTTTGCACAAAATACAGCCGCTGCGAATCAATGCAAGAAAGGCAATCTTTTTAGAGTTTTACAAAACTTTGACCAATTTAACAAAATGACTTTGCTTATGCAAAGCCACACTCCCTTTGTAAATGAAAAATGTTAATTTGCAGTCCACGGATGTACATTACGACTTGCAAAGTTGACTGTAAGTCAAAATCTGCACATAGGAATCTCTTGTGAGACACAAATATTGGTGGGGAAAAGGATATTTTATCCCACCTCTTATAACTTACAAGTTAATGCATCAAATGTTTGTAAAGCATCCATGTTGTTGCAAACCATTGAATGTTACAGACTGCTGAGGGTAAGCAGTACCACTTGCAAGGTGGAAGCCATCAATACCTGATCGATTATACTGTGAGTATGCAGGCTGCAGGCATCACATGGACTGATGCATGCTCTCCCAGGGGTGCCTTTGGCAACTTGACACACTTTGTGGCATTGTGACAAGGGTTGAAATGTTGGCACATTGTGACTGTAAATGTGTTGATGGAATTCACCTGTCCATTGCAGTCCTCTGCCCCAGCATTTGCATCTCGGTGCAGTGAGGTAACCATCTGATGCCTGCACCATTAATGCCAGCTACATCCCAGAGTGAAGAATTAGATTTCTTCTAACAACACTCACTTAACACCAAGGTATGATGGCCATTACAATAAAACCGAGCACAGTAAACAGAACACCTCACATGCACACAACACAGAATAGATTACCAGTTTTGTAGCTTCCACTCTGTACCTAAACAATGTGCTCTCCTAAATTATTTCACAGAGTATCACAACAAATCATATTAATCCTTTCACTCCCTTAATCTCAATACTGTGAAACAAGTAGATAGAAGAGAGTTACCAGAATCGGTTCTACCATTTTAGACAACAAACTCTTCACTGCTTGTTCTAGTTGACTTTATTTGTGGTTTGGAGGCCAGAAGGGCAGACTGGCTATCAATCTATAGAATATTCCTCAGAAATCTAGCTACCTTCAAAACATTTTTACGTCTACTTACAGAAAAGGGCATATGTATGACTGGGTGCGGTCTTATAGTATGCTAATAAATAGAACAGAAACAAACCTGAACTGGACCTGTCAGAGAGCTGTCCATCGGAGTCAATTCACCAAAATGCCAGGGGTAGCGGAAGGGACATCACACACTGTAGGAGACTGGCTTGTTATATAGGGCACACTTATTCAAGTGATGCACCTTGCACTAATCCAGGCAACCCTTATGGTGATCGTAGGGCTCTTGGTTAACCTTTGGCTCACAAAGTGGCAGCTGTGGAGAGCTGCCTACAGGCTTATCTTGAAGGAATGTAAAGCAGTTTGTTTTATCAACTTTAATCTATAGTGTAGATTAGATTAAAAGAAACCACACAGTGTCTATACAAATATGTATATTTATTACACAGACAATCACTAACACATTGGTATATCTCCTACCCAGAGATAGCAACACATTACACAAGAATACTTCAAAAGAATCAGGTACGTAGCACAAATATACAACGGTCTCCAGAGGAAAACAAAACCATATACTAAGAAAGTGGAATGCGAACTTCAAAGGAGAAAAGGACTTGGACCAGAAGACTCAGAGCAGCGGGGGAAACAAGGAACTACCCAAGATAGGTACCTACCCAGGAACCCCACGAAGGCTGTGTGTAGATTGTAAACACAGCTGCATGCCAAATGGAAGTCAATGGAGAAGTCGCAGTTGCAGTTTTAAAGATGAAAGACTCTTCCCAGGGGACTCTGAAGAAATCCCTTGGAGGACAGAAGGTTGCAAAGCCACCGCACTCGTGGATACCCCAGGGATCACGTTACCTGCACCAGGGAAGCCAGGTTCATAGGGGTGAAGTGACGTCAGAACCTGCCGTAGACGACAATGGAGGACTTCGAAGAAAATGCCTCTGGGGGAGTTCTTGAAGACGTCCGGTGGAATCCAAGTATGGATTCCTGAAGAGAAGAACCTGCAAGCACAGGGGACAGAGTCTATGCCACCCGGTGGTGACCAGGATGCATGGAAGCATAATGCCTACTGATGTCGGTGGGGTCCATAGTGTCAATAAGGACCTTGTCACTGCTGCATGGACCAGGCGATGCTGAGGAAGACCAGGAGCCATGCTCGAGCTGTCCCACTTTGGATGTCGGTGTCCAGGTGGTCGGTGTCCAGCGGAGAACCACCAAGCCTTGGTTGTCACAACTGAAAGATGCAACTCCAAGGGAGTCACAAAGTGCAGGAGAGTTGGAGCAGGCCCTGAGCAAGCAGGGGAGCCAACTGAAGAAAAGGAAGACCCTAAAGAGGACCCACAGGCCAAAGGCAAAGGAGTCGCAAGAGGACCTCAGGAAGGTCAACAAAGATAGAGGCCCCCCGGCGCAGAGGATGCAGTAATGATGCTGATCTTCAAGGGGTGAGGTGCTGGAGGTTGGAGCTTCTTTTAGCCTGAAGATCTCTGGAGTTCAGAGCCAACAAGCCTTGGTAACGGCATGTCAATGCAGTGCACAGGAGTTTAGTCCCAGCGGCCCTGACGAGGCATAATGTCCTCAAAACTGCAGATAAGACAGATCAAAACCACCACCTGTGTTGCTGGGCCTCTGGAAGGCCATAAGATGACTGGAGCAGCATACCAGTCAACTTCGTAGTGGTGCCTGCATAGGAGTCACTCCTTCACTCCAAGGGAGATTACGTCACATTTCCTTGATGCCCACAGGTCTTCTGGAAAACCAGGATGAAGCACAGACACAGAGACGCAGATGAATTGAAGAATAGCGAGACCAGAAACAGCAGGTGTCTTCTTTGATGCGGGCTTGGTTTCAGTCGAAGCCCAACGGAGTCCACATGTCCAGACAGTGGAAGAGTGTCTGGTTTCAGTGGGGAGTCTTGTCCCATGATGAATCTGAGGACCTACCCACATCAGAACCCTTTAGTACTCTTGGAAAAGGGTTGGGATGACTCGGGGTTCCCTCACAGAGGAGAGGCTGGACAAAGGGGAATATACTCCCCTGTACTTTGTCCAGTTTCATGCCGGAGGGGGAACCAAGGGTTTCTGTTCTGGTTCAAACTGGAGTATGCAAAGAGGGCACCAAATATGCCCTTTAAAGCAGTCTGGTGGTGCTGGAAATGGCCCAACCCCAGCCCAATTCACTAAGTCCTGTCTGGGAGGTGGTCACACCTCCCTATGACAAGAATACTATTATTCTGACATCCCCTGTTCGAGCTCGGCTCAGCTCAGTAGCAGAAGAGCAGAATCGTGCCTGTGGTCAGCAGAAGCACTAGCTTACTGGCAGACCCTGAAAGGCTGGTACCGGAGTACAGGGGGGTCCCTCTAAGGGCCACCCAGTACATGGGATCATGCCTCCAACACTGGAATCGGTGTTGGGGTATAATCCCAACATGTTTGATACCAAATATGACCAGGTTTGGTGCAGCCATTATATGGTTGGAAATCTTGTAATGACTGATGTCCCCTACATATCTTAAAATGGCTAACCACACTTACAAAGCCTGGAGAATCACTACTGGGGTTTGTAGGGATGTCCTCATGCAGGGGCACCCTAACACTTATAACCTAGCACCCTCCCTCAGGACTGAAGGGCCTACCATAGGAGGGACTGAAGTGCAGTGACCTCAGTTATAAGGAAACTTATATCTGTGGAGAGAAGTGCAAACACCATCTCACACAGGCTGCAATGAAAGGCTTGTAGTCACAGTTTACGTGGACTCCCATTGATGACATAAAACATACTGCAGCCCATGGGAGACCCCTGATGTGCCTATGCCCTAGGTAACTTAGCACCATATACTAGGGACTTAGAAAAGAACACCAATAGCCAATTGTGGAGGTAAAAAAGTACTTACCAGAGACAATTTAGGGGAGAGACCACAGATGATGGGGTCCTTATTAGCAAGATCTCAGCAGACTAAGTCAAAAACACCGAGACCAGGTAAAAAGTAGGGGGTAACCATGCAAGAAAGATCCTACCTTCCTACATACACCATTTGACCTTTCCTTTGACTCACATACACATGCTTAAACATACATACTTTAGCTGTGCGATAGGGTCATATTCCAGCTCATTGTACTCCATTTTTTATTCCACAAATAGTGAATAATATTATTCACTATTTGTGTAATAAACAATTTGACAGAAAACCAGGAAAATGGAGCTCCAACCGATATCCATAAGGATGAGCTACTCCTGTGTTCCGGGCACTGGTTTTGCCACCTCTGAGGCAAGGGGTCGCAAAGGCAGTGTCAGGGATAGCAAAGGGCAAGCCAGGGGTCACAGATGCTATACTGAAATGATGTCAAGGAGTTGTAATGTTTGAGATGGTACTAGAGACTTTTAAAAATATTACACCAGCCCTGTTTAGGCAACATCTCTCAGAACACTAGTTAATACACTCTTAACAATCCAGATTGCCTGGGGCTGTGTTACAAATAGGAAGCCTTGTACCGCTCCCTCTAGCTGGGTGCGCCAGGCGTGGACTGGAACAGTACACCATATTACGGTGAATTCACTTTTCAGATTACAGGGAGGAACTCGTGCCAGCACTCTGAGCACCACATTAGTGAAAGGCGGACCGGCTGTTTGAAGTGGGACAGAAACAGACTGATCTCTGAAGTGAATTAAAAGAATCTATTGAACATTTTGGAAACTGCAAGACTTTCCGAACCATAGAGCTACCTGTTTAGCACAATGTCCGCTCTTAGATATGCCAACCTAGGCCTACTTCAGACTGCTAAGATTAGGCCGGCTAGATGGGGAGGAAGGACATTATCTAATGGCGCAGCAAATTATGGAATACAATGCCAATGGCCATGAGATTCCAAGCAAATCGGCAGCTTGTAAGGAAGGCTTTGAAAACACAGCTGTTTGCATCCACCTAGTCCTTCTGGTAATATAGGCCTTCCCTCTGACAGACACTAGCGCCAAGACACCACGGCAATCGAGCGCTCTATAAACACACATCCTATCCTATCCTAATATTTTTGGGATATCTCTGGGAGAAACTAAAGTTTCAGGCAACAAGGGGTCATCAGGGCAACACTCTGGGGAAGTTGACAAGCCCAATAACATGACAAAGTTGTGGATCCGAAAAATGATCAGAGTGGAAAAAAGCACAGCAGTGTGGCTGAGTATTTCAGTGGAACATGATGGGGGTGACGCTGTTTGCTGGACTGGTGCTTTTTGTCAAAAGGCCTGAATAAGGATATCCCGTCCACCGAAATATAAATCCCATTATATCCTATGGAACTTGTAATTTGGCAGCCAGGTATCTGTCACCGGTGTGACGGAGTAACCCCTCCACCGAGATCTAAATGAGGCCCTTAGTTTCGGGGGATCGGATGGGGCAAACACTTCAACAAACACCCACATCTGCAGCCATTCCACAGTGAGATACCCTGATAATCACACCGAAGAGAGATATATTGGAAGTTAGTTAAGTTGCACCTACAAGAATTCTACAATATTTTGGTCCGAGAAAGTTGGTATGAGTTGACCACACCAATGTTGCATGACTTGACACGAACAAAGAGAATGCTGAACTTGTTAATAACACAGTAGGGCGAGAAAAATCTGATAGAGTTACCGCAAGGTAACTGATAACACATAAAAAAAGATCTGCAGCCCAGAGGAAGCGGCCTTGTGCACCGATTAGCTGGCCACAAGCACTGCCAAGGATGGGATCAAGAAGAAGGCAGGTTTTGACAGATCGAGGAGAGAAATCGAAATGGAAATATTTGGGTCAACTCTCATTTTTGGGTCCTGCAGTTTACTTGACGAAAGTTTGCGAGAAGTTGCTGAAAGGCAAAACGTGACCCAAACCTGCCATGTATGTGGGTGAAAAAGCACCATTGGGGAAGAGTTATTTCTGATTGGCAGAAATCTAACATAAAACAGTTTTGCTGAAGCTAAGCGTGCCAAAAGACAGACAGGCTGACTGGAGAAGCACAAAAAAGAACAAGCATTGGCAAGGCCAGTGTGTCTGTCCTCAGCAACCTGGTTCAATTATTTTTTATTGCAAGCATATGGAACAAGCATAAAAAATAAAATACAGGTTATATGCCATCACTTAAATGCAGCTGCCACATGCTGGCAATAAACGTTTTAAATGTATAAACCAAATTCACTGACATGGCTGCTGTACTGGAGATTTTTTTTTTTAAATAACATTGTTGTGACATGTATTTTATAATTACTATTTGTGAATGAGACCTAATAAAGCACTCAAAACACAGGCTGCTAAAATCTTAACAAGCATTTGAAAATCCAAAAGGCCTTGGCTTTGCAAGCCTGCAATTTGTTTTATTTTTTTACCCAAACTTATACAATAGACATTGAAAATGTGAAAGTATGAAAATTGTAATAAAAAGTAAAAATGGAAAACAGCATACGTATATTTGAAAAAAACAAGTATCTATACGATGACCCCATAAAAAAAACATGAAATTAAATGAAAGCCTTGGTGGCCATACTATCCCTGGCAATGAAGTGGACAACTTGCCAGGTGGACAAGCATATGTACAAGAGAAAAATGCTATCCTGCCACTCACAGTGAAGAGAGGCAATGGCTGAAGTGGGTTGACTCACACCATGCTGTAGGCTGTGGAGATAAAAAGCAAAATGAGCATGACACTTGAACAAACAAAGGTTAAACAGAGCTGACAATAAGCCCTTTATAAATATGCATATGTGTGTCTTTTTTTGTTTTCGGAAAACATGAGACTGGCAAGACTTGACCAGACCTTAAAGGCGATGAAAAATAAATTATTATTTAACTAGGAACCTAAGGAGAAGACAAAATAAACAGCTACTATTTCAATTAATATAAAAAATGAATAAAAAACACACTTTGAACCATCATTGTAAATGAAGAGTAAGGAACTATTTTATGCCAGACGTCAGCAACGTGCACAGGATTTTTTGCAGTCAGGGAGCCAATGGGTGAAGGGGGCTGACCCATTGCAGAGGTGGGCGGAAGCAAAGTATAAATTACAGTTGAACAGACCAATGGATGAATCCCATATACAAAAAGGACCTGTTTGTATGTGTATATATTATGCATAAATTATCTGGAACCCCAATAGTCTAGTGAGACAGCTATAGTTATCGCAAAGGCCAAATCTGTAAAGAGCAGCTACTCTACAGAAGGATTACACAAAGGAGAGGATACAACTAGTCGACGTCCATCTTTTATTAAAGATTGTGAAGCTGTCAACAACAAAGTAAAGTTTAGGATGAGAGTGGGCGTTGAGTGCCTAACAAAGGTTCGTGCGAAGCCAAAAAGTAGCGTATGAGGTTTAGCCTTAATGAAAAGTTGAAATTGTTTATAAAAGTTTCTGTAAAACCATGTAATGCCACAATAAGAAGCAATATTTTATCAACCAGCAATTTTCCTGACTATTACTTCTTTGCCTTTTAAATATATTGTTTGAAAATAATTACCTTTGATTATGTTATATTTTTCTGCTAAACAATAAGGGCCTCATTTACGAGGATTTGGTTGCCCTACATCAAAGTGAAAGGGCAGAAATGCACCATATTTATCCAATACAGGGCATTCTTGTCCTTTCCCGCTGTGCTGGCGCCAGGGCCGGACTGGGAACTGAAAGCAGCCCTGGCAAATTTTGCCAGACCAGCCCCCATCCGGCGCGTCGTGAGCAAGCGCAGCGAGCGAGCCTAACTGCTTCTAGGAAGGTTCGGGGGTTCTCCCCCCAAGAAAATTTTAGAAAAAGACAGACCAAAATGGTGAATTTTACAGCACATTTTTCATTACATATTCAATTGTATCAATTTTCAAAGCACAGTAAATAGTAGATGATGACATTAAAGTGCACTAGGTTACCCACCAAGTCATATGTACACAAAATGTGCTTAAACCATCAGAGATGGAAGCACCAGACAGATACACAAAAATAACCACACGCGCAGAAAGGCAAACAAGAGGCAATCAGACATTTAAAACACATGAAAACTCTGTCATACAAGCATTTAGACACTGACACAGAGGCAGACACAGTCATGTTGGTGCCATTTTAGCATACAATGTAACTAGACACAAATATCCAGATGAATGCAATCACACAGAGACACACAGTATACACACAATGACAGACACACATACACGTCACAGCCAGAAAAACAGTGACCCAGCTTATATCCCAAGAAATACATTAATATGTAAGTAAGTAAAATGTTAGCTACAGAAGAGAACTATCTCCTCATGGCTATTAAGTAGTTTGGAAACTACTGCAATTGTCTTTTTTTGTATAGCTCAATTTTATATTAATGACATAGTAAAATTTATTTTTAATTTCTTTTTTTTTTAATTAATGGTGCTGTAAAATGTTTCTTTTAGATTTGTATTTCTATGAGTATGTTTTTACTTGGTGATGTAAATGATCATAAATTGATCGAATAAATTACTTTCTATTAATATGTGTAAACAACACACACGATGGCACAGTGATATACAAGTCAAACACATATTGTCAATCAGATGTACATACAGCACGGAACCAAAGTGACACACAGCAAAGACACAGTGTCATACAATACATACACAATGACATAAAACACACACATGGTGACACTGCAGCATACAACATAGATACAGTGAAACACAGATCAAAAGCACAATGACACATAGCACAGAAAACAGTCACACAACACACAGTACAGGGCAGGCGCATAGTGATACAAAGCACATAAGTCATGACGCTCAGCACAGAGAGTGATTGACACCACACAGCACAGGGATGCAGCAGAGACCACATCACAGCAAAACACACATCTGTGGCATGCACACACCTGTTGCTGCCGAAGACACCACTGTCACAATAACATCTAACACACCCAGAGTGTACCACAGCCACAACTTTACCACCAGGTCTCAGCCTGGCCTGTTCCTGCCTATGGAAATGATTACTAATGTTCTGGGAACATTTATCCACAGCCCGGTCTGTTCTTGCCTGTGAAAATGATTCCTGTTATGGTAACATCTCTCCACAGACCACAGTCAGCCCTGGCTGATTCATCCTGGTTCTGCGCTGCGGAGTGGGGTGGAGTGAGTGTGGGCGGCCATGCTGGCTGCAAATCACATTTTAATTTTGAAAGTGGGTTTGTGGGGTCAGGGGTGGAAGTCATTATGCCCTCCATGCTGCACTCCCTCCCTGCTCTCTCACAAGCAACAGGCTACATCGATATAGCTTTTTTTCTTCTCAATTTTCAGCCATGAATCCGATGCACAGAAGTCACGCTGCTGTGCAACAGGGCTACAAATATTGCAAAAGGCAATAGCTTTTTTCTTCTGCACCAATTGACGGAACACTGGGTTTTCTGCCTAGGGCAAAACAACTGCTGCTATTTTCCTTTTGCTGTTTGATTTTCTAGGCTTGCCTCCAGTGAGAAGGTCAGCTATTTACAGAAGGGAGCCGTCTACTTGCTCGATGCCTGTCCAGAAAGCAGAAACAGGGAGACCCTGCTGGCTGTGGCGGTAAATTAAAATTATGGTGAGCCCCTGACTGCCAGACCAGCCAACCCCACTTGGACATTGCTGGCGGCCGTTGGAGCCCAAAGCACACACTGCAGCTCAGCGGAGCCTGAGTGAATCTGAATGCAGCATTGCAGAAGGCCTGACTCAGAGTATAAGGAGGCGGTGGGCTGGCATCAACCAATTGCTGTCACCGTGACTCGCCTTTCAAAGTAAGTAAATTAGTCTGAATGTAGTGCCTCACTCTGTTAATCTATCTCCCACTGATACAGTTGCTTTTTGGTGCTTAGAGCGCACTCAGTCAGCTGCTCACTTAGGTTGCCTTGCCCATGCAGCATGGTGCGTTCAGTGTTGCCAGCGTCTGTCCTTCGAGCGAGTCCATGAGAACAGCGTGTATTGACTGACTCCTCCGTGACTATACACCTGTTATTTTTATTTGCCTCCTCACCTTGATTAGTTTTCACCTACCATATACTTTAACATGATGCCAGGAACTCCCTCGAAGCCAGCGACGTGTGAGCCCAGCAACGCACAACGACAGGCATACATATTTATCCTTAAACATGGGCACTTGTGACATACGTTACAGAACTTCAGTGAAGCAAGGGACTTGACACTAATTTTGACAAACACGTGAAACAATTAATAATTTATCTGGCCGGCTCAGTCCATGATCTGACAGGAACTTGCAGATCCCAGCAGTATCAGGCATACATTAATTGAGGCGTCTAACCAGTTAGAGCAGCAGGGGCTCGACAAAGTCAGTGCAGGACCGATAAGACTACCACCTGGGTTCGAATTTTGAACAATGGTTTTTAGAGAGAGGATAGGAGTAGAGGTATTCCGCAAAGAGAAAGGGAAAACATAGAAACGAAAGAGGAAAAGGAATACCATACTCTGTTACAGGATTCCCTCCTTTTGGTTTTCAGGTTCCACCCTTTTTCCCCTGCAGCTTTCCCTCCCCAACTTGCTGAAAGTTTTCATTTTTGTTTACATTTCCATCGATCCTGTCCCTAGCAGGTTTCCACACTCTTTCTTTACTCATACAGGTTTCATTCTCCAACCTGTTTCAATCCTAGTCATCTGAGAACTTCAACTGAAGAAGTAGTGCCTGAAAGAGTGTCACTGTGCCAGTGAATCTAAACACGTTTTTGTGTTATCACTCAGCAAATATAATAGTCACAGTATTTGAATGTCACAGAATGCTTGTTTCCTGGCTGCGTATTTTTCTGGTGCTTTGCAACAGTTAACTTCTTAGAGTCCCTTGTTGCTCAAATGGGTGTGATTTGCCTCATCTTCCTTGCTTGAATCTGCTCACGAGAAAATGTCACTCTTGCCGATCTCCGGCTCAGCTCTTGGTTCTCTTTGATCGTGGAGCCCAAAACTAGCAGATCCCTCATGAGGCTTCTTCCTGCCACCAGGCTCTAACCTCATGCACCACAATTAAATACAGGAGAGTGATCTTCAATGCAAGACGGGCGAGGGACAGAGAGGCCTGCGTTGAGGTTGAACTCCACAATGTGGAGCCAAAAAATCCTGGAATCAATACAGGGTTCCTCGCTTCACCAAATGTTGGGACCTTTGACAAATACTTTATTTTACCAAGCCTTCATTGTCACCTATGAGAAGACCTTCAAATATGTGTGTTTGCAGCAGGCCACAAAAGCCACTTGCGTTTAATTGAATACACTGTAGTGTTGCTGCCAGATGACAGAATTCTGGCATATAGGCTGTAAGTGATTAGTGCTTTGCCTCTCATCCCACAAGTGACACTGCCGTCAAGACAGGGACATGAACATATCTACTTACAGGTTTAAAAGCGGTCACTTTTAATTAAAGCCTGTCACTGTAGTGATGTCATCTAATGTGAAACACTGCCGCGTGTTAATGAAGTGTAGTTGTTTGAATTATGCAGTGATTATCATATTTTCATACGATGTTTATTGCATGATTTACATGCAATAAGATGTCCAGGCTCGGCTCATGCACGGCCTCTACTAGGTACCAAGCAGCCAGACCCTTGGCTCTTCCTGTTAGCCGTTGAAATGGCACTATGATACTAAAATTATGAAAATGTCACACATACATATCTGAAACCTTGGTAGGAGGGCCGCAATTAAACTAGCTTAGTTCAGTAACAGTTCTCCTAGTTTAATTGCGGCCTGCGGTCCTGGATGCCCGCACGTGCGCAACAAATCAAAAATTGTAATCATGACGATGAATGAATTATCAACATGAATACAAATTTTGATTTATTGCCTGCACCCGCGACGGTCCTGTGAGAGGCTAAGCAGCTGAGCGCGCAACTCAGGCCAGTGAGGCCACCTCGCTCCGCACTGCCTCTGCCCTCCACCCTGCTCACAAGTCACCAGATCACAACAACACAGTCAGCAACTCAATCAAATAAAATTAAATCCAACACCACTGCGCGAGGCGCGACGCCCGCCCAGTGCCAACGGTGCCACCATAACTATGAATAATTAATTAGTGCCGGTAAAACTCACCAACTGTTGGCGCTGGCGGCAGACACAGGGGGGGGGGGCTATGGCTGGCCTAGGAATAATTAAATTATGGCCCCCGAAAACTCCGGTCAAGTGCCCTGAGTGCCTCTGTTTCTCAGTCGCCACTCCTTATGTTGCAGGGCAGGCAGTCAGGCGCACTTTTAATTGTGCTAGGCCCAATGCGCACACTGCAAGATCTTGATGACATCAGCCACACCTAGAAGTGCGCAGACGCGGCGCCGAGGAGGAGGATACAGTGCATCATTCTGCGCAGAAGCACCTCCTCCTCCTGAATATTGGGTAGGCTGTGTTGTTTCCCAGCAGCTGCAGGCTGTCCAGTGTCCACTCCCTGTACTGGGGGGTGGAGGGGGGCACGTCAGCGGACACTACAGAGAGAGCGGACTCAAAGTAAGTCTGATTGACTGTCTGTCCGAGTGAGTCTGACAAAAAGACTGTGTCAGTCTGTCAGACTCGGACAGACAGTCAGACTTCTCTCTTGAAGTGACTCATTTCACCCACGGTCGGACCGAAAATCGGCCCCAGCCACAAAACCGGCCCCCTGTCGGAAAACCGGCCCCCACCCCATACAGCCGACCGGGGGATTGCCCGGTGCCCGGAAGTACCAGTCCGGCCCTGGCTGGCGCCGTTTCAGCAGCCTTGTGACGACGCAGGCACGTGGTGCAAGGGTGCCTGTGTTTTATTTAGGCAGGATTATTTTGTGCAGAAAGGGGCATTTTTCTGCCTGAAAACTATCAATGGAGGTGTTTTCCTCCTTCTTTGTGTGCTGCAGAATGATGAAAAAATTAGGAGAAATAAAGATATTTCTCCTCATTACGCCTGCCCCGGAGAGGCGTAAGATTCAGTGGCAGCTGGTAGGGAATGAGGGTGGCGAGGCGGGTGGGGCGGCTGATGAACACTTACCTTTTGTCAGCCACCGTCTCGGTCCCTTCTCACGCCGCCGTCTCTTCTTAGCTTCTAAAAACAGGAAGTACCCAGGCTCCCTCCCCAAGCCAATCAAAACGCTGCAATGCATTGACTTTGGGTGAAAAAAACATTGATGGTTTATTTTGCTCTTCGTACTGCAAGTGATTCTAAGTAGAAATGCTCTGTTTTCTGAACTATTCATTCAATCTCTTGGATGTTTGCAAGCTAAGTATGCAACGCATTCATGCAGGGATGCATGAATCCTGTTATCAATGAGCTAGAACATGCAAACATTTGCAGACATTTTGGGATTGTGACAATTACTAATTCCTATTTTGAAATTTAATTTCTGTGACTCCCCCCCGCACATTTTGCCTCCATAAAATGGACCCACACCAAGTCATGTGTTATTTCTACCACAATGCATCTATTTTTTATGGTTTTTAATTTTATTTTTGGACGCTGAATGATTTATTTTTAATTGTTTTTAAACGGTGTTGACTTTATTCAATTGTTCCATGCCTCTAAAAATAACTTGTACATGTGTGTGCCTGCTACCAAGAGATGTTGATTACTTATTTGGCTTCCAATAAATCTCTCTGTCCCATCCCCACTTCATGTGTTAGATCAAGTGCATCATACCATTTATGTAGTTCAGGTGTCTGATGTCTTTGAAGGTGGACAGAAATGTTCATTCCATTCTCAATATATGTATTAATGATATTATGTATAGCTTCCATTGGAAGCTTCCATTTTGAATACCAGAATCAAAAAATGTGGTTATTCACAGCTTTTCTGTCAGGGCTCTCAGATAGCCTGTCAGTGGAGCGCTGGCTCTCTGCTCCAATGGCAATCAGAGAGCACAGCTATGTGAGCGGAGGTGCCGGGAAGGCACAGAGGGTTGTGGGATGGGTGGTGGGAGATCAGGTATTTCTGTTTAGAATTTAGGACAGAGAGGATAGGCTATGGTATGCATAGCTCTCTGTTGAGGAGCTCTGTGTAATACACTCTGTGTAGGATGTATGACATTACAACGCATGCTTTTACATCGCATGCTTTTACAACGCGGTTTTTACAACGCATACCATTACAACGCATAGTGCTTTTAGGCGCTGGATAGTGAATTGTTTAATTTACTATTCCAACTCCAGTCCCCGTGGATAGTAGGGAAGGTGTTGGATAGTACATTAAACACATTCCCTATCCTAGAGCGCCCCCCAGCGCAATGCGTTGTAATGGTTTGCGTTGTAAAAGTTGCATCGTAAAGGCACTGCGTGGTAAAAGTTGCGTTGTAAAGGTTGTTTACCCTCTGTGTACACTAAACTTGTTCCTGGAAGCAGGAACTAGATGGAGTAAACATTCTAAGTTGGAACGCTATGATGTTTGGGGCATTCAGAATCATGTATAATGTTGAGAGACAGTTAAACAATGGTGTGCGAGGAGGAGCACCTGTGCATTCGTCCTTCACACCACAGTAGCTCTTTTTTGGAATAAACTTACTTTATTTCAGCTGGGACCTGTCTCAAGTTACTATAAAATGTGTGGCAAAGGGATGAGCTACGGTGGTCAGACGTATATATCGGTTGCCTCAACTCTCACCATTCAGCAGAACTAGCACTACCCCTGCGTACTCCAACGTCAGAACTGCCTGAGATTTTGACCTGAAGGCATTAGTGTACGTCTTAAGCAGGAGCTGATGGTCTGTTGAGAGTGGCCCTACTGGTATCCTGCTGTATCTTTTAGGTGACTGGTGATTCTTACACCATCTTCTGATGGAGGGGTGAGTGTGTGGCAGCATCTTGTTATCGACAATGTTTATTTTTGCCTGTAAAGCTAGTCCGCGGCCGTAGCTTACCTTCAACACAGTTTCTGCCTGAGGGGAGAGGGCGATTGCGGCTATACATCTACATCCTTTTTGCCTGAGGGGTGAAGGTCCGGCTTGAGCTTGGGTAGTCCTGGTCCGGAGTATTTGGTTTTGTTTTTGCCAGCGGGATTGTATCTGCAGTCTCCGGTCGGTTGTCTCCATGCAAAGTGTCTAAAAGTATTTAGATATCACAGATTTCAGTGAGAGAATTGGATGATAAACCTACAGAAGCTGTAAATGTGGTTAAGGTATTAAAATCTCGCCAGCCAACTACTTATAATAAGAAAATGGTTGTCCATAAGAGTGTGAAAGAAAATAATGTACCTACACTGAATTCAAAGTTTTCCTTTAAGTGTGGCCGTGATCCACATGTAATGGGAGGTAGGTGTCCTGCCGTAAATGTAACATGTAACTTTTGTAAAAAAGTGAGTTACTTTGCCAAAGTTTGTTTGAAGAGAAAGAACTCTAAAAGATATATTGCTTGTGTAGGGGATTCTGATCCAGATTCTATTGAGGATGGAATGGGAATGCAAGATGTCCTAGCTATTGGAGATGAAGTTATTGGGTGATCCCAGCATGTGTATATGTCCTGGGCCAGATATTTGTGTAGGAGACAAAGCCCCAGAGCTCCTAGTAGACTCAAGAGCCAGGATCACCACGATCACACATAGCCTAGTCACTGAAATGTGGGATGCTAGGTTCTTACTTCCTCCTGGTCATTCTCCGGTCTCATACAAGGGACGGAGGATAGAGTTAATGGGTTATATTGAGGACATTATGTAATTCAAAGGGAGGAAGATCAAAGGCAAAATATATGTGGCAGTAAAAGGTCTTAATATTTTAGGCTGCTTCCACCAAGAACTATTTGGAATGATCCTGAGACTGGGAGCCAAAGAACAGATTTTGCTGGTTGATTGTGAGGATGTGCCATGTGAGGGGAGCAAGAGGTTCCCAACTGTGTTTGGAGATGAACTTGGTAAAACTCATGGATTCAAACACAAAATCAGAATGAAGGAAGGGGCGGTTCCAGTAAATACAAACTAAAGAGGGGGGTCTTTTCCTGTGTTAGAAGTACTCTTGAAAAGGAATTCAGAAGCCGGTGTTATGAGGGGATCATTGAACCAGCTGAATCCTTTCTTTGGCTTTCTCCTCTGGTGGTGGAAAAAAAGAGGTGTGGCCAATTGCATGTTTGTTTAGATCTTAGATCACTCCATAAAGAATTTAGGTGGATTCTTACCCACTACCCAAACTTTCTGATTTGTTTGCTTGTACTGCGGGTGCCATCATTTTTTCACAACTTGATCTAGCTAGAGCATGGAACTATATCCCTCTTCCAGACATTTGATGCCCTTTGTTGCCACAGTGGCACTTTCCAATATCAAAGGATGGTGTTTGGTCTGGCCTCTGTGGCCTCTGTATTTCAGAAGGACATGTATAATCTTTTGAAGAATGTGGATGGGGTCCTGGTTTTCCAAGATGATGTGTTAATTTTAGCGAAGAATGTTCATATGGAACACGTTTTGCGAATTTTTAAAGACCAGGTATTGGATTTAAAATTAAAGCAAATTTCTCTGTCAGGAGATAGTGTTTGGAGTCTAAGGATGGTCTGAGTCCTAGACAGGGGTTAGTTGAATCCATAGTTGGAACTCCGCCTCCCACTGACAAAGCTGGGGTCAGATCATTTTTAGGTGTATGCAAGTTTTATTCATGATTAATTCCTAATTTTGCAACAAAGGTAAGACCCATTAGTGATCATCTTAAGATGCTAGTGTAAGGAGTGTGATATGGCTTTTCAGGAGATTAAGTTGCTACTAAGGTGCTATTGAGTCAAAGTGAGGCTCTTAAACCTTATTACCCAAGGTTGTCTTGTTGTATCACTGTTGATGCCAGCCAGGTTGGTCTTGGTGCCACACTTACACAGGTAGATGGAAGCAAGGACGTCAAAATAGTCTTTACTTATAGGGTGCTTAGAGAGGCGAAATTATAATATTCTGTGATCAAGATAGTTGCTTGCATGTTGCTGGGTAATTGAAAAAATGCACACCTATATGTGGGGAATGCATTTCAAGCTACAAACAACTCATAAACCATTAGCAAACATTTTGAGTGGTGGAGGTAGCAAGGCTTGCCTCTAGGTATATTAAGACTATCCTCCACACTGATGCCACACAATTTTGAGATCACTCATCTCCCTGGGAGAAGGAATAGTAGAGGGGATTTTCTTTCCCGTTTTCCGTGTAAAAGAGAAGAGGAATGTGAAGGAGATGTGAAACTGTCTGATTTGTTGGATGAAGATTTTGAGAATTGTCTGGTGGCATTAATTGAAATTCCTGAATTGAAGGTTTGTTCAGAGGAAGCATGGAAGGAAGCCATATCAGGAGATCAGGTGTTGTAGCAAACCATAGAACTAGTCAAAGGAGGTTGACCCAGGGAGAAGGTTCTGTCAACAGTATCAAAGCCTTTTTGTAAAGTAAGTGGTGAAATATCTGTTGAGGATAGTTTAGTTTTATTATCTGACAAGGTTATTATCTCTACATGCCATGAGAAATGGCATTGTTGCCAATGCTCATGAGGGTCATCTTGGGGGCCTCTTTTACTTAGAGACACATTCGAGAGTCATTTGGTGGCCAAGAATGGACACTTAGATCGATGAAGTGTTGGAAAATATTTTTGGTTATGTGTTTGTCCATTTTGCCTACCCTATTTGGTCTCGCATCGGTTATTGGTGTCATGTTCTTCTGTATTTTTTTGTGGTCTAGGTGTTTGTGATGTTGTTTACCCTATTGGTATCTTTGAAGTTTGGTGTTGTCCGTTTTGTTGTTTGGAAGAAAGGAAGATATGTAAAGCTCTGTGTACACTAAGCTTGTTCCTGAAAGCAGGATCAAGCTGCAGTAAACATTCTAAGTTGGAACGCAATCATATTTAATACTATCACAAACATATTAGAATAAAGTTTTTATTTTTACCTGCTCTGCCACTGCTCTGAAGACTAAGAGACAGGAGCCATTCTTGGCCACTTTCTTCTGTTAGAGCCCATGGGAAGGCAAGTACCGGCCCATCAGTGCCTCTCCTGTCAGCTGTTCCTCCCCCCCCCCTGTCATCCACTTGTCTCCCGGCTATCTCCAGCGTTCACCTCCATCTGCACCCTGGGCTTTACAGACTGCCTGTTCGTATAAACGCTGTGGCGCATGCAGCATGCATACAGCCCCTCATGGGCGATTGCTGCAAGCACGCCGCTCTCCCCATCTCGCACCTTGACTGATTATAATTTATGGGTGAGTAGACTAGTACCCCGGTGGTAATGATGAGTCTGCCCAGCACAGAGACACACCTTGCCTCATCAGCCATCACCCACCATAGTACAGTGGAACCGGCGGGATTATTAACCCAGATGAAGTGCGGGCACTGGGTTGATCGAGCGCTCACTGATCAGGGATAGGAAACAGCAAAGTAAATGTATTTTTACTTTCTTGGACACAGAAAGAGGGAGCCATGGAAAATTGGCAAATACAGGGTTACATGCTGACCCCTCAGCTTTGCTAACTTCTGAACTATGCAACCAAAGTTGAGGTATCAAACAACTCATTACATTAAGCCCAACATGATTTTAAAGTCGAAATTAATGTAATAAGTAACATTGTGCAACTTTTACAAAGTTGGCACTTTGTTGCCTTCAATCTCCTGTGCCCTTAACGGCTACACAAGGAGCTTATGCCCGAGTCAGCTTTCTGCCCTCCTAGGAGGTTGTGCTAATGACTCCCAGAAAAGGAGACAACAGCGGCCTTCACTTTTAGAGAGGTGATACATCCCTCCTGCAGGAACCACAAGGGTGTTGACTCAAAAGGCGAGCTTCAAAGCTGAAGCCAGCTTTGAAGAGCAAATGGGGAACACTTGGGAGAGGGGCAGCCCCATGCTAAGGCACACTACCTGGCACCCGGGAAGTAGAAAGAAAACCTGTTGTCAAACCAGTTTTTCAGGAGCATATAGCCCACTTGGTATCCACTCTGGGTTTGGCTAGCGAACCCTGTACAACAAGAGAGGGGTACTGCTATGTTGGGAGTGGAGAGAAGGGTGTATCTTGGGATAGCCAGATGCCACTCTTCCCAGGAAGTGGTAATCAGTAGGGAGGTAACTTGGTAGCCACTGGCTACCAACCACATCCTACCCTGAGGGCGTTTTCTGAGCACAAATAGGGCATCCCTGGCACCTAGAACTCATATTTAGACTGGACTGGAAGAAGGGTTGCTCTGCTGCCCTGTGGAACCAGCAAAGAGAGCCTGCACTGGTGTGCACTGCACATGTTGAACCTGGTGGCTAGTAAAGAAGAGGGACTGTGCCCGCTGTGTCCTCAAGGAAAAGTTGCCTCCAGAGCCCAGCCAAAGCTAAGAGACTCGAAGGGTCAGTTGGCTGACCCCCTGTTACCAGCACAAGGCCACAACAGCTAGGAAGCCTGCTAGAGGGAAGTTGGTACCCAGGATCTTCAAGTCACCCCCAACCATTACTGTGCAGCACGAGACTGGGATTCGACACTTAAACTTGCACTCAAGTTTGTAGCGCCCACGAGAGCAGTCGGAGAGTTGTCAGAGTGCAGCTTGGTCACCCAGAAGATGAGTAATTGCCCAGGGAAGTATTTGCCTGTGACCCTGATACCGGGTGACTGGTAAACCAGTAGTGACTGGACTTCTACCAGCACCAAGTGGACTTCAAGGGATGTTGACCCTGTGACAACGATTGTCTCACTCCCTTGATGGCCTCAGGAGTAACCACAGGGAAACCTCCATCGACTGCATCGCATCCACAGCATGCTTGAGTATCATCAGCATCCTTCATCCCTTGCATCAGGACCACTTCAATAGGAAACCACGGCAACAGATAAAAGTGGCTGGAACTGACTGAAGACTGCTTCACCTGCTGAGATAACTGTATCCGAGGATGTTGTTGGTCCTCCTGATGGCCTCCTACTGGAGTTGGTCATCTAAGGTGACCCTAAGTGACCACATTACAAATACCCCAGCTTTTTGGTTTAAAATGTCAGTGTCAAATTTTTTGAATTTGCCAGTGCTTGTTTGTGGTTGAGTGAAATGCTTTGATTAATTATACCTATTAAATTCCTTATCTCCTAAACCTTTAAGTTGATTTTTTTCACGGTGGTGTTTAAAAAATACATACAAATACAGTCTATTTTTTTTATATTGGTGTCGGATTTCTCGAGTGACTTGTCGATTTCTTCTGCAATTGTTTTTGTGCTGTTTAAATTCTTTACACTTGTTCCTTTGTGTAAGCCTTGCTGCTCAGAGCCACAGCTACCCAGGGTAGAGCTGAAAGTTTGGTAAACAAAACATATTGGTCCTAAAGGGGATTGGTAATTGTAGTGCATAGTGAGGTTGCACAACCACACCGTACTATACACCCCATTTCCTCACACAAGCAGCATAAGAAAATGTATATCCATGATTTTCAGATTTAAAGGAGTCATTATGTGTATAGTGTATTACTACCCTGGTTTATTTAAAACGTTGCAGGCACAATTATATATGAACATGGCATTGTTGCAATCCCTAGGAAAGTTGCTGGGTGTGTCAGAGAAGAAGAAAACTGATGTGGCTTGGTGCAAAGTTACTGAGCAAAGTGCTACCTATTTTGGTCACACAAAATTAAAAATAGGGGAATCAGACTGGGGCAAAGACTATGCCTCTCTATAGAAGGAAGACCTGAGGTGATTTTGGGCATGGTGGAGTTCTAGGCTAAACTTGTTGAACATATTTTTGAAAAAAACACACTACTTGAGGTTTTGTTGAGATGAAATTAGAATTACCAGATAAATGCCAGCCGTTGTTTGAAGAGACAAACTCTGCAATCTGTAAAGTTCCAAATCTACAGGGGTTTGACGCTGAGGCCAAAACGCGTGTTATAATAGATGACAGTAGCAAAGGACTGGGAACAGTGCTATCTCGGTAATAAGACGAACATTAGCCTGTGTATGTGTCCTTAAATAGTCCCGTAGGTATATACAGGGCTGACAATATATACTTAGAAGAGTTCATTCTCCATTGACAGATGAGTAGGTGTGTAAGTGGCTGTATGGGTGAGTGAGAGGCTGTGTGAGTGACTATGGGTGAGTGACTGCCTGTTTGAGTGGGATTTTGGTTAACTGAGTGGGTGTGAGAGTGGCTCTATTGGATAGTGACTGTTAAATAGCTGTATGGGTGAGGGATTAGATGTGTGAGTGCTTATATGGATGTTTGAATGGGCATATCAGTGGTTGTGTGGGTGTGTGAGTGGCTCTGTTGAGAGGTTGTATGGATGAGTGACTGGGTGTCTGAGCAGCTGTTTTGGTGAGTGAGTGGGTGTGTGAGTGGCTGCATAGATGAGTAAGTGGCTGCCTGAGTGACTGTATGGGTAAATGAGTGACTGTGTGAGTAGGTGTATGGGTACCTGAGTCGGTGTGTAAGTGGCTGTATGTGTGAGTGGGTGGGTGTGTGAGTGGCTCTGTGGACATGGAAGTGGGTGGGTGAGTGGGTATAGGGGTATGTGAGTGGGTGAATGAGAGGTTGTGTGTGGGTGGGTGAGACAGTATGCGAGTAGTTCTGTGAATGTTGTCACCAGTGATATCAGTGATGTCATTTGAGCGCTCGGCTTGTTGGGACATCTCTGGGATGGTCTGTGCTGTTTGGGGAAAATGTGGAAGCCCAACCCATGCCACCGTTGGAGGTGGCATGCTTGGTGCTTCTTTGCATTGTTGCTGTACCCGTGCACGGGTCTGGTGTCTCATAAGCACAACTAGACCTATTTGCGCATATCCAACCACAGCAGCAGGGGGAACCTGACCAACTGGACAGGGGGCGAATGGTTATGGTACTGCAGACAATTGAACCACTGATACATGAACATTGAACTGGCTTCCTACTGACAATGACGGAGAACCAAGAAGACTCGGAGAATGAGATAAGCACAAACACTATTCACAAACATGTATTCAATAGGTTCAGGCACGGAAAAGCAACCTATAAACGCCAGGAACTTTGAAATGAATTTAAGAAACTTGAGAAACTATGTAAAGAGATGCAACCTAAGTGGTGAGAAGGTACATCCTTACAAAATCATATGGAGAAGATAATGGCCCGCTCGGGCAACATATCTATATAGTTCCATCATACGAATACCCATTCCAAAAATGCTTGAGAAATGGGCAAGTAATTCTGCAGCCAGCTCTAAAAGACAGTTGGAAATATTAATTAAGTTCTCCTGGTCAGACAGGGGGGACATTATGAAGGAGATACCAACCATCAAAGAAGAATTAGAAACAAGACCTGAAAAAGAGGCCATGGAGAAGTTTTTAGGAGAAATTGAAGTGAAATTAGAGAAATATGAAGAGGAGATCAAGGCATGCAAACGAATCAAAATACAAAGAGACTGCTATGACTATGGGAACGGGAGCATTCTCACTTTTAACCACAAAAATGATGGCACGCATGGACAGGAGCTAAGTGAAATGCCCGGACAGGTTCAATATGATTCCACACTATAAGAGGTCTGTTCTGAAATAGGAGAGGATACGGATGTATCAGAGACTAAAGGAAGCAACATGTTGGAGCCAGGTAATAGTCACAACTATCTACATTTTTGGACAAATATCAGTTGCTGAGGAGAGGATGGAAATTATTCCAGGAAGTCACCATGGGCAAGGGCAGAGGCAGGGGAGCTTGAGCAAGGGAATGAGGAAGACTATGAGGAGGAACAGGAAGAAAAAGAATATTTAAGTGAAAACAAAAGAGATGGAGGAAAATCACAGGCTCTCAAGGCAAGCATGATTTCCCACATCATATCATCCAAGAGATAATGGAGTTGTTGAGTGAGTGAATTGTGACATCAAAGTGATCATACATTTAGCAAATAGCAACAACAAAAGTTGTTGGAATGAGGATAAAACAATGGGGTGGTCTTATAGAGTCGCAGTCCTAGAATCCAGGGGATAAAGCCCTTTTCTACTTGTGAGGGGTCGGATTCCTTACTCAAAGAGTAATACTGGGTGAATTGGTTAAGAGTAGGGTTTTGCATCTGGACCCGATGAGGGTAAAATATGAATTGAAGCATCATTGAACAAGGATGAGGTGTATTGTGATATCAGACATGGTGTAAGGGGGTAAAGCTCCATGTGGGACATTGGGTACGTGTAAAGAAGGAAAGGAAAAGTCCTATGGGAGAAAGTGTTTTCCGTGATCTTAAGCAGATTACTAAAATGCAAAATAATTCAGTGAAGTTACTGTTTGGACATGTCTGGCAAATGAGTAGGACTGCTGTAGCTAGATGGGAAGGTTTGAATGTTGCTGGTAGTCAAAGGAGGAGGAATAACTATTGGTGGCAGGTGAATAAGAGGGGGAAATTGTGATGTGGAAAGGAACAGAGAGGAAGAAGTGAGTGTAGAGAAGACCGAATATGTGGCAGGTGATGCAGTACCTGAATGCGTAGATGGTTCTGATGTGGACGGAAAGGGAAACAGGTCTTCAGTGGATCCTAGTATGAATACGTGTGAGACAAATTCAATGACGAATGGTAGAGTGAGTGCATTTGGGAAAAAGATTGAAGTGCCTAAAATCTGGATAGTTATGACTGTATTTAATGCCAATTATTTTGAATGATTTATCATTTAATTTTAGTCTTTGCTGAAGGCAGCTGATCGCAAATTTCAATTCTCATTAGTTGGAGATGTGAATCTCCACCTTTGTACAAAGCAGTTTTATCATATAATTTTAATGATTTACTTTTTTATTTTTTAAGAGGCTATTTAGGTGAATAAAGTAAACCTTAAGCTAATCGTACTGGGATTGTGCAAGGGTAATCTTTATGTGTGGATTGTGTAGTGAGACGCCAGCCAATCCTTCAGGCTATCAAAGGCTCTGCTTGTGGGAGAGGCTCTGGAGTACATAAACGGATTCAAACTAGGCTGGTGGCCAAGTCATTAACAAGAAACAAACAATGATCTACGCATGAGGCACTGCTTTCAGCGACTCCAAATGAACACACCTATCAAAACACCTTGCTTAGCATAAACATCAACGGTACAGTCACTGCGTTTTAATCGAACTGAGATCCTCACATATGGTGACTTCCCAAACACACGCAGTCCCTCAAGCATTTACCGTAAACATCTCTAGATGCTAGCAACCTGGACCCTCCGATACTGACACCCTGATCTATTTACGCTTAACAGTCCAGCTTCTTTCCTCCCCAACGCATGACCGACCTGTGGTCTGCCGAAGCCATCCATGAGCGGGAAGTGCAAACATTGATAAGAGGTAGCTCGAGGTTTCCAGGGAACGGAGAAGCAGTCCATGATATTCACTGGAAGGACAATACAGTTGCCTTTCCACTATCAGAGTTGCCTGAGGAGTTGTACAACACACCCCCTTTTGTGTTTATCGCTCTCGTTTGATGAGGATCAGATCTACGGTGGACCTTGGAGCTATTCAAGCGGCCAACCAAACAACGCAACAGCCCTCTTCTGAGACGATTGCTACAATGTTGGTCTTGGACGGTTAAGGCAGCGGGAAGAAGAGCCTTGAGGTAAGAGCACGTGTTGTTAGCCTTTAACCAGGGACAGTGAGAGCGGTCATATGCAAGTATCAAAGTATAACTTCCTTCCTCTGCAGCGGACGACTCGCCAAGGCAACCCAAGCCTCCACCGCGCAATGACGGTATCAGGTGCCCTGCGCACAAGAGTAAGGAAATGTTTAAGAATCAAGAACCAGACGGTCAGGGAGGCAATGGCCGAGATGCTGTCCACCTTTGTCATGATGGTAAGGAAGAGCTTCCTTTTCCGCCTGTCGCGTGGTGTTTTCAGCAGTGATGACTGTGTTTGCTGCCCTATCGCAGAGAGGTTGTATGTACTGAGTAATTATTAATGTGTGACTTACAAAGGCATGCGGTCAAATGCTAAGATTAGCAGTCGAAAAGTGAATGAAATGAACGTGTGCAAACCACAATGTTTATGAACAGGTTAGTTTCATTAAGTCAGTGATGTTGTTTTTTCACATTTTAGACTAAGAATCTGTGTGAGTTGAAGGGTTATTGAAATGTGAATTAAATGTCCTTGGATGCTCGTATGTAGTATATCTGGATAGTGGCCTGACATCTCGCCAGCATCTCACACCTTCTTGGAAGCGCCTTCTTGTGTGTGCATGATCAAGGTTTCTATGAATAGATGACATGCATTGAATCGGTGCTGGTTTGCACCACAATTCCCATAATAACCACATTGCATCGCCCGATGCAATCTTGCACTCACTTTTCGGTATTGTATCGATTGCATCGGTGTTCGTTTAACCCTGTAATAACAATTCCTGGACAGGACAGACTGCACTTGTCCCAGTGCAGTTTATTTCTAGTGCAGTTTTGTTCCAACAAATCCGTATTTGAAAGAATGCACTGATATTTGCACCGACACCCGAACAGACTAACAGATCAAAATCTCACGTCTGCTTTCGTCAGACAGTGCAAATCACATGTTGTCCCTTGCCAAGTAATGCAAATCTACAAGCTAAATTACCGCAGCAGCAGGGCAATCAATACAATCCAGCCCCTCGAGTTGAAACATTAAGGGCTATGGGTGCTGCGAGTCGTGTAGAGAATCCCTCTTAAAATATATTTTGAATTTTTGTCAAACTCTGCTTTGGGTAAAATCCACGCATTTCCTCCACGTGGAAGCAGTGATGCCACATTGTTTCCTGTCAACAGGATACAATGTTTCAGCCCTGGGCTTTCCCTTCAGAACTCATCGCGCACTAATCCGATTAGTTCCAAAGACTACAACTCCCAGAGTTCATCGGGTCCTTCAATGAAAGCCCAGCACTGGAAGCATGATGCTGTGTCGACATTGGGTGATTAGGCAACCCTACGCGCTGGCAGAGGCCAGCGTTCCCATCATGTCTCCGCATGCCTTTGATGTTACTGAAACTACGGAGGCTCGTGAGCGCTGCCGGGAACGTCACAGGCCTCGTGGTGGATGATTGCCAAGAAGTGAGCTGGAATGTCGCAAAGTTCACCTGTGATAATGCAGTTTCACTGCTGACGCGGGCGGAAGGAAAGGAATAGTCAGACTGGGAGAAACCACTGTTTACGAGGGGAGGCGTGGATTGTTGGTGGAACGCCTGTCATCACATTATAATAACTATATTGCGGTTTAAAAATAACATTATGATAGGTGAGGTAATGAGGTCTCGTTACGCAAAAAATAGAATTACTGGGAGAAGCAGTTTCGAAATTACCAATTTCCTTTGAAATTCATCACATCTGCAGGTACCCTCAGGTACTTTTTTTAAACACCTGGTGCTCCTCCCACTTGAGGTACGGAAAACCCCTTTTCAGTAACTCGGGGGTATATACCCAGAGTCACTGGAAGTTTGCGGCGGGGGAGGGTTAAATTATGCGGCTTGCTTGATAAATTATGCTGCAACAAAAGGCACATTATGTGGCACTTTTTGTGATAGTATTACTTTATGTTTTTGTCGTTTTGAAGCTTGTTAACACTGTTTTAGCATTAGTTGTACCTCAGTAGTACCAGTGTAACATCCAATATAGCAATAACTACAGAAAGGTGACCAATCAACCTTTGCAAAGGGACTTTCACTGTGTGGCAACATGTGTCGTTGAGTTTTTACTAACTATCGAACCATATCAGCCGGATTTTTTGTTGTTGTTGCTAAAATATGCACATTATGCAGCAGATGATGGATTATGTGGCAAATCTACAACAATGTGAAAATTGCAGCGACTGCCCAATTACTTAATTCCAATGACCCTGGATATAGCGTTACAAAAACCGTGGCACTGGTCATAAGGCCATTAGAGTGCCTCCTCTCTGACTGGTGGATTAAGCTGCACCTGCACAGGAGAGCAGTGGTCTTTACCAAGAAGTTTCACCCACTTTCAGTAGGCGAAGCCCCCGGATGAAAAACCCCTGAGCCACAGATTTACCACTGATCTTGTAATTCCGATGGGACCAGCAAATCCTGTTATCAGCCAATCAAAATTTCAAAGCACTCATACTGAGGACTAAAGTAATCCCTTCCTATTAACCCTGGAGATTAAAAGGCCCAACAACAACAACAATCTGCAGAGGGGCAGTGTGGTGTCGCGTCATCATTAACCCTGGGCGGAGTACACGTAGTGGCACTCTGCGGAGTTCCATGGAGTAAAAAAAACCCTCTGTGGAACTTCGCTCCGCTCCAACCCCCCAATAAAAAAATAAATGAAAATCAAAACACTTACCCGCTCTGGCATCTCGGGGCTACCCTCATCCTCGCTATTGTCTCTCCTCTTGTCAGTCCTCGTCCTCGCCGGTCGCAAACCCACACATTGTACGATTTGCATGAACTGCGTGCACGCATGCGCAGTCCACGCAAGATGTACAGCGTAGGGGTTTGCGACAGGCGAGGACGAGGACAGCGAGGAGGAGAGACCACGGCGAGGAGGAGGGCAGCACGGAGACGCCAGAGCAGATAAGTGGAGTTTTTTTTCCTATTTTTTATTCGGCATGGCAGGGACTAGCTCCACTCCGCCCCGGAGTTGGAGTTTTACCTGAACTCCACTTTCCCAATGGAGTGCGGAGTTGGTGAAACTCTGCATACTCCGCTGAGGGAGCCGAGCTCGACACCTGGGCCTGACCATCACAAGGGGTCTCTCTGGCTCACTGCCCGCTGGATATTCCACCACCAGTGCAGGTCTCAAGGAGAACCTCCATTGTCTCCTGCATATAGCACCCGCACTAATACCAAAAAAAAATTATCAGACCAGGTTTGTCAAACACTGTTGTAGTGCTAAGGTCACAAAACCGATGCAGGGCCCCTCACTAGTTTTGTGTTGGCAGCTAGCGGCTGCTAAGGTTTTCCGCAAGAGTATATAACAAATGCTTCTTTAGTGATATTTAAATAGATTTAGCAGAGGCATTGCAGGAACATGAAAAGAGTGGGGCTTGGTGCAAATAGTCTGGCTGCTCCCCTCCTTGTGATGGCCCTGGTCTAAACATGGGTAATGCATGAGCTCACTGTGTTGGTTTCAAAATAACAATTTCAGCAGACGGGTTACTCTGTCTCAAATATGACAATTGCATTATAGACAATGGCACTTGAAATATTGCAGACTAGTTACTGTTTCACGTTTGTGGCAGAGTAAGCCATCCACCAAACTATAAATCCGGCCCTAAGACATCAAGACTGTGTTTTTCTCCCACATGAAAGACCAGTTGTGTAACAAAGGTATTGTAATATGTTTTGTGAATCCTCCACATGGTTACAACTTCATGGGTATTCGCAGAGCCTGTAAATGGAATGCTACTAGTGGGCCTGCAGCACTGATTGTGACAACAACATAAGTAGCCTTTTTAAACATATCTCAGGCCTTATATTGCACCCTGTGTGTGAAGTTTTAAACTGCTATTTCGACCTGGCAAAATAAACGTTTTGTCAAGCCTAACCTTTCATTTGTATGACATATAAGTCCCCTCTAGGGTAGGCCCTAAACAACCCATGGGACAGGGGGCATTGTATTTAAAAGGTTTGACATATGCTTTTAACCTTTACATGTCCTGGTAGTGAAAAACTCTTACATTAGTTTTCACTGCTGCAAGACCTGCCTCTCCCATATGATAACATTTGGTTACCTTATTACATTTAAATAAGTGAGAACTTTGAATTGGGAGCAGGTAGGAATATCGAGTTTGGTGTCTAAAGAATTGTAATTTAAAACCCTATTTAATGATAACGTTGGATTTTATGTCACATTTCCAAAAATACCACTTTTAGAAAGTTGTCATTTTCTTTTACCAACCATTTGGTGCCTGTATCCTAAGTTACATAACTAAGTGTAGTTGACAGTTGTTGTTTTTTGCATTACTCCCAGACAGTGAGACAAAGGGGGAATAAGTGTTATCAGGATGAGCAATCTCTGTCAGGATCGGGGGAGGAGCTGTAATCTGCCACACTTGCACATCACAAACTCTCTGCCTCAGCACACTCACAAAGGGTTTCACACTAGTCTGCTGTGCCCCCAGATAAGCCGGGACCAGGGCAGGGATAAAGGGAATTTCAGGCATTTTTGGGGTGGAAAACTCCAGAAACCTCTCCAATTCAAAGCTGGCACCAAGGATAAATAGTGAACCCTCAGACCCAACTCTTCAGTACACATTTGGACCTGTGGAAGACTCAAAAGAAGGACTGATGTGCTGCTCTGGCGTAAGAGGGACTACTACTGTGCTGCCCTGCTGTCTGAGTGAGAAGGATTGGTCCTGCATCTTGAACCCAGGGCCAGGACCACCAGAGTGACTCAAAAGGCTAGTTGGCTGGGGTCCTGATCAGAGCTTCAGGGAGAGAAAAGGCTTCACCCTTCTGGAACCCTGCACCTGGACTCTGACTGCTGTGCGTCCTAATTCCCCAAGTAGTGCCTTCCCATTCTTGGACCCTTGAAAGTAGGGACAGTGGTGCTCTGACAGCCCAGCTGTGATCTCCAATGGAACTGATACGAAGCAATGCTAAGTGCCGCGGAGCCCCACAAAGCCTTCCCACACAGCTGCCAGCCTTATCAGAATCAACCCGCAGTAATGCAAAGCCCCACAAAGCCTCGCAGCACAGCTGCCAGCTACAGTGGAACCAACTCAGACTGATGCAAAACCCCGCTAAGCTTCACCGTAAGGCTCACCGGAACTGTCGCACAGCAACTCAAAGCCCAGCAAAGCCTGGCCGCACACCTTCCTTGGAACTGACGCCAGAAGACATGTAGCCTCCCAAAGCAACAGTGCGCAGACCACGCACAAAGGACACAAGGTACTTTGTTCAGAGGACCTAACTTGGTCCCTGTATCTGGCCTGCCCTCCATCACGGTCTGCCTGAGCTTGTGACTTTGTCCCGGTCCAGCGCGACCAGATAACCACAGTTGGCCCTTTGTGTTTTAGGAACTATTTTTACCTAAAGTGTTAAAATTGCAAATCTCCAGTTCTACTGGTTGGATTTTTGTCGTATTGGTATTAAATCATTTATTTAATTTCACTTTATTTATCTAAAGTGGTGTGGGATTTTTCTTGGTTTGTTTTTTCACTTTATTACTGTTTGTGTGCTTCATAAACACTTTACATGCAGCCACTAAGTTAAGTCTGACTGCTTTTGTGGCAAGCTACCAGAGGGTTAAGCTCAAGTTAATTTGGGGTTTGCGTGTGTTTCACACTGACAAGAGTTGTGGTTGCTGAGTAGCGTTTCACCACTTCAACTAGTACCCCAATTTCCTACATCTGCGTATAAACTAGAGAATTGTGCAGCAGTAGTTTAATTTCATATAAAGTGTTCCAACATAGAATGCCATGATGTATTTTTAGATTATTTGGTAAAAGCGCTAAATTTCAGATGACCGTTCACTCCTGCTCCTAAGCAGTGTGCAGAGCAGACCACAACCTGTATCAACAAATATCAGAAGTCACCTTACATATGGAGACAGCACACCATGTCAGATGTGATTCTCTGCGCTTGGCTCGTTGCAAGGCAACTGGGAAAAACAGAGGATTCTATGTGTCTGCTAATATTTTACAAACATAGAAGGGGAACTTTGAGGGTCCTCCTTGTGTGGTATCTTATCATTCATTGAGAATGTGGAGATGGTAGGCCACTATTCCCTCCACCCTCACCCATCTGTCAGCATCATTGACTGGAGTGGCTCCCACCTTTACATGCAGGCCCCCTTGTGGTCAAGCTAGGGCCATCACATTGTACTGCCGTAAGCCAACCCCCACTATACTGGCACTTCTTACCTAGACTCATTATCCCATATATTTCTTGACAGCGACTTTTTCTGCGTCCACCGGCGGGCCAACTTCTTTGGAGTAAATGAACTCCCTCCCACCCCATACGCTCTTGTGCAGAGTATTCTTCTGGCTCCAAGTTGGCTTATTTTACACCAGATGGGGCACCCTAGACTCCCATATCAAGCAATTCAGTTCAAAGTAAAAAATAATTTTGACGCCAACCAGATTCTGAGGTTTTATATCCACACTTAGCAGTCACAAAATCTGACAACTACCAGGGAACTTCAGCAAACTGAGAAGCTCAATTTCACTGGTGGTTTAGATTCCAGAAAATGTGTAACCAAAATATTAAATGAATTCTAGAGCGTTTCAGGCTGATGAAGCTACTGAAAGGTCATAGAAAAAGAAAAAAGCCCCAGCTAAACTAACAGCAGTGACTGCTTGTGTTTGCTGTTTGGAGGTAGTAAATACAAGTTAATCTATAATGTTGTCCTCCTTCTTGCCATAAATCAAGGCAAGTTCAAGTTCAAGTTCGGGTATTTGTATAGCGCACTACTCACCCAGAGGGTCTCAAGGCGCTTGGGTAGGGTGTTCATTATTTGTCGAATAGCCAGGTTTTAAGTTCTTTTCTGAAGGAGATGTGGTTCTGAGTAAGGCGGAGGTGAGTGGGGAGTGAGTTCCAGGTCTTGGCAGCAAGGAAGGAAAAGGATCTGCCACCCATGGTGGATTTTCGGATGCGCGGGACGGCGGCGAGGGCTTGGTTGGACGATCTTAGTTGGCGGGTGGGTTTGTAGGACAGTCGAGTGTTGAGGCATTCGGGTCCTAGATTGTAAAGGGCTTTGTGTGCGTGGGTGAGAAGGCGGAATGTAATTCTTTTGTTGACGGGAAGCCAGTGGAGGTCTTTTAGGTGTCCGGTGATGTGAGCTTGGCGAGGGATGTCTAATATGAGTCTCGCTGATGCGTTTTGGATGCGTTGGAGTTTTTTCTGTAATTTTGCTGTGATTCCGGCGTATAGTGTGTTGCCGTAGTCCAGTCGACTCGTGACCAGTGCGTGGGTGACAGTCTTTCTTGTCTCGAGGGGGATCCAACGGAAGATCTTTTTGAGAATGCGAAGTACGTTGAAGCAGGATGATGAGACTGCGTTGACTTGTCTGGACATCGAGAGAGAGGAGTCTAGGATGAATCCAAGGTTACGTGCATGGTCTGTGGGTGTGGGTGCTGTGCCCAGAGCGGAAGGCCACCAAGAGTCGTCCCAGGAAGAGGGGGAAGATCCTAGGATGAGCACCTCCGTTTTGTCTGAGTTGAGTTTTAGGCGGCTCTGTTTCATCCATTCGGCTACTTCTTTCATGCCATCGTGAAGGTTGGTTTTGGCGGTGTTAGGGTCTTTGGTGAGGGAAAGGATTAACTGGGTGTCGTCGGCGTAAGAGATGATGTTAAGGTTGTGTTGACGCGCGATGGAGGCGAGTGGACTCATGTACACGTTGAAGAGGGTGGGACTGAGTGAAGATCCTTGTGGTACTCCACAGATGACTTCGGTGGCCTCAGAGTTGAATGGGGGAAGTCGTACTCTTTGAGTTCTCCCAGCGAGGAATGAGGTGATCCAGTCCAAGGCTTTTCCTTGTATTCCGATGTTGCTGAGGCGCTGTATAAGGGTGCTGTGGCAGACTGTGTCGAAGGCGGCGGAGAGGTCGAGTAGAATGAGGGCCACAGTTTCACCGTTGTCCAGTAGTGTTCGGATGTCGTCTGTTGCTGCACTGAGGGCGGTTTCGGTGCTGTGTTTGGCTCGGAATCCGGATTGAGATGGATCGAGGGAGTTGTTGGATTCAAGGAAGGCGGCGAGCTGGTTGTTGACGGCTTTTTCGATGACTTTGGCCGGGAATGGGAGGAGAGATATGGGTCGGTAGTTTTTAAGTTCAGAGGGGTCTGCTGTGGGTTTCTTCAGAAGGGCGCTGAGTTCGGCGTGTTTCCAGCTTTCTGGAAAGGTGGCAGAGTTGAATGAGCAGTTGATGACATCACGGAGATGGGGTGCGATGATGGAGTTCGCTTTGTTGAAGATGTGGTGGGGGCAGGGGTCGGTTGGCGAGCCAGAGTGGATGGAGTTCATTAGGCGGATGGTGTCTTCAGTGGTGATTGGGTTCCAGACGGTGAGGTTGTTAGTTGGCGGAGTAGGATCTGAGGGGGGTGGGGGTTGTTGGGAGCTGGGAGTATTCTCGAAGCTGTTGTGGATGTCGGCAGTTTTGTTGTAGAAGAAGGAGGATAGCGCATTGCAGAGGTCTTGGGAGGGAGTGATGTCGTTAGATGCTGCGGTGGGGTTGGTGAATTCTTTGACGATGTTGAAGAGTTCCTTGCTGTTGTGATTGTTGTTGTCAAGACGATCCTTGAATGCTGATTTCTTAGCGGATCGAATCAGTTGGTGGTGTTTGCTGGTGGCAGCCTTGAGGATGGACATGTTGTCGGTGGTTGGGTATTTTCTCCGTTTTCTCCAGGGTGCGGCATAGCTTCTTAGATTTTTTAAGGTCATCATTGAACCAGGGAGCCTTTTTGCAGTCTGATTTGATCTGGTGTTTTTTCAGGGGTGCTAATTCGTCAGCACTGTGGGTGATCCATTGCTTGAGATTGGTGGCCGCTTGGTTTGGGTCCAATGAGAGGGTGGGAGGGTTTTGGTTGAGTGATGTGAGGAGTTGGTCGGAGGTGATTTTGTTCCAGTTTATCCGAGGAATAGGTTGTGGGCGGTTGTGGGTCAGGGTGGTTTTGTAGCTGAAGTGAACACAGCTGTGGTCCATCCAATGGAGAGCTGTGGTGCGATCGAAGGAGATATGCTTGCTGGAGGTGAAGATAGGGTTGAGCGTGTGTCCGGCAACATGGGTGGGGGTGTCAACAAGTTGTTTGAGTCCGAGATTGGCCAGGTTGTCCAGAAGGGTGGTGGTGTTGCTGTCGTGTTTGTTTTCAAGGTGATAGTTGAAGTCTCCTAGAAGAATGTAGTTCTCGGAGGCGAGGGCATGTGGGCAGACGAAGTCGGTGATGTCATCGCTGAATTGATTGCGGGTACCTGGAGGCCTGTAGATGAGGGTGCCTCTAAGAGTGGTCCTAGGGTTGGTATGGATCTGAAAGTGGAGATATTCGGCCGTTGCAAGATTATCCTCGGAGCTGGTCGTGATTTTGATGGTGTTCTTGTGGATGATGGCGATGCCTCCTCCTGTTTGATTGGTGCGGTCTTTACGGGTGATTTTTGTAAGCGTCCGGTATGGCTATGGCGATGTCGGGTGCAGATGATGTGTTCATCCATGTTTCTGTAAGGAAGGCGATGTCCGGTGACGCAGTGTCGAGTAGGTCCCAGAGTTCCGTTGCGTGTCTGTGGACCGAGCGGGTGTTGAGCAGGATGCATTTCAGGCGGTTAGAGTCGGATCTGTGTGTGGAGGGGTTGGATTTGGTGAGGGTCCTGGAGCAGTTGAACTTACAGGAGAGGCAGGCGAAAGGTCCATGGGAACGACCTGGGACGGCTTCGCAGCATTGTGGTGCTCGTCCGGGGTTGAAGGCGAGGAGAGTTGCGGCGTCATAAGTGACTCTAGTGGGTTGGGAGCGGCGGGAACCAGGGGGACAGGCGCTGGGCGCGGACGGGCGCAGACGGGCTTACCTTTGGCGCACCTGCGGCGCGAATGGGGCGCGACGGCTGCGCGTGAACGCTGCGCGGAGAGACATCAGTCATATATGGATATTGGAGGGGGAGGGGCGAGGGCGGAGCAGCTGGGAGGCGGGAGGCGGGGTGGATATCCGGGGAGGGAAGGCTAAACAACAACAAGAAACTAAACAAGATGGCAGTCGGCCAAATCCTATGCAGTGATTGGGGCACAGAGTATTAATGACACGCTAAGAAACTGTAAATGGGCACAAACAATCAAAATATTGAAATGCAAGGCAATACAGACAAAGCTCAGCGTTACAGTGCGCTATGGAAGGTTAGCGCTGTGCTAGTATGCTAATTGGTACAATTGGGACTATTGCAAGACAAACTGCACAACTACTGAGGTGGTGGAGCGCTATGGAAATAAATAATTAAAATCGGGTGCTGTGGGAGTAAATAATTAAAATCGGGCGCAGTTCAAAGCAGCTCAAGGCAGGTCACAATACCGCACTGAGGTCGGGGAGGCAGCGTGAAAAGGAGCAAGGCAGAAAAGGTGACAGAATAATCAGTCCAAGGCAGCAAAGGAGAGAGAGGTTCTCAGATAAATTCAGAGAAAGAAAAGTTTGTCAAGATATAAATCAATGTACACTAGAGGGCATAGGGAAAGAGTCTTACTGCTCAAGTTCTAAAGTGTGAGGTGGTGAGGCACGAATAGTGCTTGTGCTTGTCTCCATATAGAGAGGGATCCTCATGGAAACAAATGACAATCCGTTGGTCATCCATGGTGAGCCGAGGCACCACCCAAGCTACAAATAAGCAGAGGATGCCATTTAATTCAAACCACTATATTCACAAAGTGACTTGTTTAAAATATATTGAAGAGGCTTTGGATTTTCAATACTCTGCATATACTTACAAAATATCCAGAGGAAGTCAATCTGATGTAACATATGTCTTTTGGTGGAATACAATAGACTAGTTTGTGTTTGTTAAAGAAAGGTGAAGACACAAGTAGCATTGCAACTCTACTCCAACTGGGATCTTCCTCTCCCAGATGTTATTAATTCATTAAGGATCTGATAACGCTGATAGGTTTTCGATGAATGTTAAACCTGATTATATGTTGCTCTCATTTGTAAATCTCTAAGACATCTATTCTACGTCACAAGTGTGAAAGACAGGTGAAGCCTCCAAGAGGAAGGGTGTGTTTTAAATGGGATGACATGTCCTGCTCCACAGTTTTCATAACTCATCAGCAGGACAGGCTGTCCCTCACTGACCACCAAGGGCAATGATATTGAGTCTAGGCAGGCCTGCAGTACTAGGCTTACACCGGGTGGATGGCAGTGCTTTGTTAGCAGAGCTCATAAGGCTGAGAGATGTTCTAGAAGTCCAGAGTCTAATACCCAACTCCAAAATTAGGAGTTTGCATACCAAAAAACAGACAGGAAAAACCACACAAAGTCAGTGGTTGCTGGAAACAAGTTAAGAACAGTACAGAATCCTCCATTGACATCCGTCTCTCATCTTGCTCTTTCATCTTAAATCAGAAACTCAAATATAATCTCTTTTATTTAGCTTAAACTCTAATAATACTGATCAGTGTTCATTCATTCATTCATAAACTTTATTCAGGTAACTTGGTACCCATAAAAGCGCAATATCATAACAGATAAAATAACAATCAGAGAGTTTTGAGAACACATGGCAATATAAGAATTCACAATGATAAATCACAGTAAACTAATTACAAAATAGGAGTAACTTCATTGATATTAAATAAATAAATAAGTTACTAATATAAAAACATCATATCAACCTCCAATAATACAAGGGTAAAATCTCAGGGATCAGACATCGATTTGCGTGCTCTAGTGGCAATTCTGAGGAATGTACTTGTGCGAAAAATCAATTCTTCATCAGCCAAAGATACTATGCACGAATACGCCTTCTCCAGAATAATAGGCCCTCTCTTTTTAAAAAATTGGATTAAAAGCCACTTTGAGTATTTTGTGTAATATTTACAAAAAATTAAGAAATGTAATATTGATTGACCACTCTTCCCATTGCAGGGACATAGTGTATGATTGAGATTGGAGTGGTAACCAAGAGGAAAACACAGTGCAAATCTGACAGTTCCTGCTCTTAAGCGAAGAATAGGCTCATTTCCCAGTGACTCATGGGTAAAGTGAGATATATAGGTAGAGGATGATAATACTGTTCAATGGTCATGTAACTAAGAACAGTAGATTTCTTAGATTCCAAATCTATCCTTTCTGTGTTATAATAGAGGGTGTCTCTTACTTCCTTTTTAGACACAGTTTCAGCTGTGCTTGGATCTAAGAACATATATTCCTTATTAACACTACGTAGACTTTGTTGCACTCTACTCAGCCAAGGGATATCCATCCCATTGTCACACATAACGCAGACATTAATAATCTCTTTAGTAAGGGAGACAGCCTGATTGTTCCATATTGATAGCCAAAAAAGGGCAGGTCGAGCACGTATGAAGTCAAATATAAAATCAAGATTAAGTTCTCTATGGTAAATGTATTGTGGGGTAGAGATTGGAATGCCCAGCAGTTTCCTGCAAAACCTATTTTCTTCCTGCTGGATGCATGAACTATTTGCAATGCCCAAATTGAGATTTGGGGCATTGCAAATAGTTCATATGTAGCCACAGGAATGCACTGTAATTTGTAATTTTTTTTGAATGGCTAAAATAGCTCCAGTAGTCATTGGGCGGGGAAGACGAAGGATTGAATTTGTGGCCTTTGAGGACTTGCTCCTGGAGTGAGCAAAATGCTCAGTCCAGGAGCCGTTCGCAGCAAAGACCAACCCGAGGTAGGAAAATATGCGAGTGCATGTCAATTTCTGACTGCCCACTGCAATGGAACTTAACTGTCGCTTCCCTGAACCACAAGACACTAAAAACGATTTTTTTAAATTAACACACAGGTCCAAGCCATCCATATACATAACAAAAGTTTGGACTAAAATACGCAGGGTGCGGCCTATAAGAATCGCATCATCTGCGTATAATAACACAGGAATTGGTTTCCCATTAACTAAGGGAACGTCATGAGTTGCGGTTTTCAATAGACTATTCAACCCCTTGATGTAGATAATATAAAGAAGGGAGGCCAAGACACAACCCTGTCTCACCCCCTTCCTACCTTAATAGGACCCGAGACCTCCCCACCCATGCCAATACTCACCTGTGCCTGGAGGTCTTTATGGAGGTACGCTAAAAAGTGTACCAATGGCTTATCCAGCCCATATGCCAAAAGGATTGTCCACAGCTTTGACCTATTGACGAGGTCAAACGCTGAGGACAAATCCATGAAGGCCAAATAGACCGGAGACTTCCCTGAAATTGTGTATTTCAGGGAATCAAGTTAAGATTAAGGCATTGCTCTGTAGTACCCACCTTGCTACGGAATCCAAGTTGGCATGGCTCTAAAATGTCATTCTCTTCTGTCCAGGTTAAAATTTTGTTGTAGAGAACTCTCCTCAATATTTTTTGTGTATTATCAATTAGTGATAGTGGTCTATAGTTACTAGGCTGGGACCTGTCTCCTTTTTTAAAAATTGAAACTATGATACTATTAGCCCATGTTTCAGGTAAAGTGGCATGAATTGAACTATTAAATTCAGTAGCGGCCCCCAAAGTCTGGATTCCATTTAATTAAATCAATTGGAAGCCCATCTGGCCCAGGTGCCTTGTTCCCTATACTCTGGTGTATAGCCTCTTCCACTTCAGAGATAGTTAGCTCTATGGTTGCAAGTGGCCCGAGCTCATAATAATCTGTCTCTGATTGGGGGGTAGCGTACATTTTTGAAAAATGATTTTCCCAGGATTCACTGGAGATGTTACAACTAATAGGTGTTAATAACCAGCCCATCGATTGGAGGTTCTTTACAGCAGACCAAAAAATACTACCCTTTTTGATGCTAGCGGCCTCAGAAAGGGTTTCCCAGCTTTCGATTAGGAGAACTTTCTTCCTATTCGAAATCGCTGTATTATATTCTCTTCTTGCCAAATGAACATCTGTAAGGCACCTCGGGTTAGATGACAAGACCCTATGAAGATTCCTATTGGCCAATGTACAGTCTCGATCAAACCATCTAGGAGTACTTCCTGCCAGAGGTGCAGGTTTTAACAGGAGAGTTTTTGTGGCCTGGCAAAGTTTAGAAAAATCCTGAATAACCTCAGCATGTATAGGTTGCGATGACAAGCAAGAATTTACAAGGTGCATATGACCCTCAAGTAATTTTTTGAACACTTCGCCACTATCAATACCCTTCCATATTAGTCTTAAATTATCAGTTGAAGGTGTAAGATTCGTGGCCCCGCGTTCCAAAGAGAACACGGGTCTTGGAGCTGAGCTCAATACTATTTTGATAGGGTTGTGATCCCCACCCCATGATCCATGGCAATGACCACTCCGGCCTTTAACTGATCTTCAAGAGAGGGGGAGATAAAAATAAAATCAGTAGTTGAACAACATCCCCTTCCCCTGAAGGTTGACGGTGGGTGGTTAGTTGCAATAAAGCCTCCCACCAAATCCATAACATTGGCCAGATTATGTGATTTTAGGAACATTGTGCCCCTACGAGTGGAGGGTCCGGAGTTACTTATCCCTGCAACATGCTCCATATTAGTGAGTTTGGCATTAAAATCGCCCCCCAACACATTCCCTGTAGGTCCCTCTATATTAATCTGGGTATCTAAATTTGAAATAAAATAAAAAAGCCCAATGAAGTTCCTATTAGGAATAGAATAAAAGTAATTGTTGTAAAAGTGTACCAAGTGAAAACAAACTCTCCTTTTAAAAACCAAACTTGATAATTTTGGCTGTTCGTAGAGAGGACCTTAATACTACTTCCAGCGGCAACATTAATCCCAATAAATAGGCCCCCCAATGGTCTACCCATTTTGGGACTTGGAGCTACTACACTAAAACAGTGGAACCCTTCAATATATAAATCTTCGGTGGCCCAAGTCTCCTGGAACATGACTATATCATGTTCCTTTATTATACAAAGCCAGTCCTGGTTATCAAGCATAATGTGAAGCCCCGCCACGTTCCAGCTTAGAATGCTCAGATCGGCCCCTCTGTCAGCCCTAGTTGTTACTGTAACTGCCCTATCTATATGGGGTAAGGGTGTAGTGCCGAGTTGTTCCTCCTCAGAGACCTGTATTTCGGGCGTCAACAGTGGTTGTCAGTCCTGAGCATCTAAATTGGAACGTGCATGAAATCTGTTTGTTGCCAGCAGTAATTCATCCGAATCCCTACCCGGTGTGGCATATGGTTTATAAAAATAGCCAAGGGAAAGTGCACCAATACCAGTATTTTGAACAAAGGACTACTCTCTAATAGTTAATATATGGCGGACCATTCGCGTTCTTCGAAAGTTAAGAACAATGCAATCACCATTACTATCCTTATTTGATTGGCCGACCCACCCTACTCTCCTGGCCATAATAATTTGGTCCATTGTGGAGGGGTGGAAACCTTTATGTTTGCAAAGCCAGTCAACTGATTTGTTACGAAGGTCTGACCAAGACTCCCTCTGACCTCCAGCAAGATTAGGGGCACCAGCCAAAACCAACACATAGGGACCAGAGGCAGGTGGTAGATTCAAAACGTCAGTGTTTGGATTTAAACGTGTATCCCTAGGGCATACTCCAGCATCGTTATTATCGTCAGCCACAGTAATACCCCGTTGGGGCCGATGACAATTCACACTCCTGAAGGCCAAATTTAAATTATTTAAATTATGTGCTCTTGACACACCCTGACTTTCTCTCCTGATAAGCGTAGGGTTAGGCACGAAATGGTCTTCTTGATGGCTGCAGGATACACAAGGTTTAGCAAGGGGTGTATCTATGCGAGGAGCAATAGCAATCAATTGTGACTCAAGACCTTGTTTGTTGGCCACAGATATTATAGGGTTCCCTCCTCCCACATCATTAGAAACATTATTCAACTTCCCGCCACTTAATTTGTCTATAGCAGATTTCAAGTCCATTAATTTCCCCCAAAGCAAGTCAAAGTTTTTAGCAATCACATCCTTGAGATTGGCCAGCATCATTTCGGACGGTTCTGTTACAGGCCCTGTCGGTGTAATTCCCCCAACACCGCCCATTTCAACCTCTTCACGCCTGGACTCAGGGATGATATCTGTCTGAGTCGCAACCAAATTTGTGCTGACAGTCTCATAAACATTTGAGCTACTAGTTGATGGACCACTTTTGGAGTTTTTAGGTTTGGGTTTGGTTTGGGTTTAGCAATAACGGCATTTTTCTTCCTTTTGATGAGTTGAGCGACTGGTTTGGTGTTTCTATGTGACTTCGCTGCATGTCCCCCGGTATTGGTGCAGGGTGCGCCTGAGATGGACATATTGGAAGAGTCCATGAGTGGCTGGGGTGAGGTAGGGGTGGCAGAATCGGCCCTCGCATGTGATGTATTTACTGAGTATGGGCATATTATGTTAGGGGCAGCTAGACCCCCCAGCAATTGACGTGACTGTAATGTGGCTGGGTCCAAGGATAGCCGTCTCTCCGTCAATTCAATCTCATGCGTGAGGAGCAACTCAGCCCTCACAATAAAAGCATCCAAAGTCCCGGCTACCCCTCTTCGTTTGCTCATTTTAGTTCAATCGTTTCCACTTATTCTCCAAATAAACCCACCAACAAATGGAATAAAGTCAAATAGAGTCAAAGGCTGGCAGAGTGCTTAACGTTACCTTATAGCAGGGTATTCTCAAAACGGGTGTCAGGACAGCAGAACAGCAGCAAAGGACACTGCCAAAGCCAAAAATCCAAATAGCGTGGCCCAGCCCGGCCTCTTTCGGCCTCAGACGGACCCGCCCTTGGCCCGGGCTTCGCCGGGGGCGTGCCCGCACGCGTCCCGCGATGGGGGAGCCCTGGCTGCGCTTTAAGCGCCTGACGTGGCCGGTCGCTTGCTCGCTCCCGGTGCAGCACGAGGGCTGTAGTCCCCTCTCCCGCGCTGTTGATGTCCAAAGGTGTGGCCCCGTGAAATGCTGGCAGACTCGGTTTACAACAGAATTGATCAGTGTTATGTTGGCATTATCCTTTGCATTTTCAAATATCTATGAATTGTTTTTATTTCTTTTGTTTGTTTCTATGATATGCTTTGTGCATTGCACTAACCATATGATGATACTATTATACCTATACACTGTTCGGTGTGTCTTTTTTGCAGCTTCCCCAAGGCGTGGCTGGGTAAATTTCATTAGTATTTATTGTTTTACCTAAGTCTCCGAAAACACACATTTGAGGTGGCTAAAGTGGATCACTGGTAACTTGTTTGCTCATGTATTCCCAGAGTCAATCTTTTTTATCCTTTAATAATCAACAGAGCTGTACTGCAAAGGTGCAGCCTTCACATCAATTTCTTAAGAGTGGTAACTCCATAATCATCAGACTAAGTGCGAACAGCTAAATTGTGCCTTTTAAACCCCGGCAGACCAAAGGAATAATGATAAAGTAAGCATGTTTAAAATCCTTACTGTAATTAAGTATTTAAAACACTTAAAGGACTGCAATTTTACATAGAAACACTTCTCCCAGTCTCAGGGAGTGGACCAGGTTACCTCGCACAGCTGGGTGACCTAGAAAACAGCCTCAGTTATGAAACATTTCTAAAATGTTGAAATGTGGTCGCTTGTGAAGTTCCGGTCCCAGGAGTTGTGCCAGGCAAGTCCAAAAGCGAATCTACGCCCACCCTTCTTCTGGAAAATGAACTATTGAATCCGGCCGCTGCTGCAAGTCAATAACAGCATATCTCCTGCACAGGTGTGCGATAAAGCCTGAAAATGAGGTCTTCATTCTACAGATGAGTTTAAAACATTGAATCTTTAAATGAAGCCAGGTAAACAAATCACAGTTTACACAAGTCACCTACAGATAACAGCCTAGCATGTGTTTCTCGCACCTGGTTGTCCCGTGGACGTCAGCGAGGTGCAGGTGATAAATGAGAGGTTTTTCGTTGCGTGTTTGTTTTGAGGTCTGTATTTTTCACCGTGCCTCGCCGTGCCTTTCCTTTCACTTACTTGGATACTGTGGAATGGATCGGAAACTTTTGCAGCACAAAAACATAAGAATGGAAAATGTGGCTTACAATGTTTTCTCCGTTTTTGCAGCATTTATTTTATTCACATTAATTAGTTCTGAGTAGTTTCAGCCTTAAAACGGTGCCACATATTCGAACAGATTAAATTGCATGTTTAAATAATCGTGTTTACTCTGAAATAGAACGGATTTGGTTATACAACTGTTTGTGGTAACATTCTAAACCCAGGACCACACAGAGACACTATCTGTCTCTGTTCACACCGAGGATGTCTGCACCCTGGCCCCCAAACCCCCATCACCCACAGCAAGAACACTGAGAGCATGTTCACCCCCCCCACCAAAGCTCTACCCAGACCACTCCATGCCTGCCCGTCCAACCACACCCCATCTCTAGACCCATTCTAATAGTCAGTTGCCCTTCCATCTTCTCACCTATAACATGGCCCCATACCTGGATGTTTCGCCACCGCTAACCACACTCCCAAAATGTCCCATTTCTGTTTGTCCCTCCTACCTGCCCCCAAAAATATACGTCTGGCTGTCCTAATTCCCCTACCCCCCAAAAAAAATCACAACTTCTTACCTGTCATCCTGCAATATACCTAAATTCCCACAGACTCACACCTGTTATTCACTTTAATAACACCCCCTTCCCCCCAGTAAAACATAGTTTGCCACCCGTGGAGTCCTTCCATGCCCCAAACTCCAGAAACACCAGAGTCCAGAACATGGCCCCTTACCAAGGACCTCAAACACCCCATAACAAAGGCCATGCCATACTCTCCTCTCCCACTACCAGCCTCACCACTGTCCCTTACCTGGCATCGTGCTATATCACCCACCCACAAACAAAAAGGCTCACACCCAGTGTCCTGCCATACCCCACAAAGACATGACCCCCATTTTCACACAGATGGTCAAGTCTGTATGTAGCATGACGTATTATTTATATTGGGAGTTCTGTCTTTAACTCTTATATAACACTTCCTACCACTTGGCAACCTTTGGGCACTCTGAATAACAGGTACGTGTTCGACCCACCCACCTTGTTAGGATGAAAGGCTGAGTTACCTAGCTTTCAAGTAGAACTCGTAAACTGCAGCTCACACACACATTCATGCTGGTGGGGACGCAGCAGGGGCAGCGAACTGAGCAGCAGACCCTTTATGAGGTAAAGAAGTACAAACACAGCCTTGACATAAACAAAGGCAAGGAATAAAGAGGGGAATACACGTCATATCCCTCTAGCTTGGCTCTACTGTCTGGCAAATTGGCATTGCTAATAAGAAGTGTAATGGCTACTTAAAGCAGGATTATTAGCATTCAGTAGCTCATTTTGGATCAATGAAACTTAAATCTTGGCATTCCTCATTGATAGTTTGCATGCCTAGATGTCCTGTGACTGGGGTTGAATGTTTGATTTGTTCAGCACTCTGTCCCTCATCTGTTCTTTTTGCATTTGTCGCCCTAAGTGGGAAGAGTCTGCCCAGACGTGGGTCCCTTGCTCCCTACGCCACCATATTCAAGCTAGCCTGGCTGGTGAGGGGTGCTAGCCCGAAACCGGTCCTAGGTTGCTTCTTTCTGGTCCACGGATGACATGATCTGGCAGTTCGGGCTGGACGGTTCCCATTGGGCGCAGGGTCAAGAATGATTTGCATATGGCTGGGCCTAAACTGGAACGGCGTGGCGTGCTAAAAAAGATAGATTTAACTCAGATTTGTGACTGAGGTTGAATGTTTGATTTGTTCAGCATTCCATCCAGCATCTATTCGTTTTGCATTTGTTGCCCAAAGTTAGATAGGTATTCCCAGACGTGGGTCCCTTGCTCGCTATGCCACCATAGTCAAGCTTGCCTGGCTAATGAGGGGTGATACCCTGAAATGAATGCTTGTTTCCGGTCCAGGGAGGACCTGGCAGATCGGGCTGGCTATTCCTATAGGGAGCAGGGTCAAGACTGATTTTCATATGGTTGGGTCTAACCTGGAATGGCATGGCACGCAAAAAAGATGTACTTAACCCAGATCTGTGACTGGGGTTGAATGTTTGATTTGTTCAGCATTCCATCCATCATCTGTTCTTTTTCTAGCTGTCCTGCTTGTGCCGCAACTCGATAATTCTTTATAAAATTCCGCAAAACAATGTGTGGTGGAGAGAAGACCAAGTGAAAACGTTTCTTCCAAAATAATGCCAAAAATAATAGTAATCTACAATGCATGTAGAGAACCCTTACTTTGAAATAGATTCCCAGCAACCATAAATGAAGAAAAGCACGAAAGGATTTCCTTTTTTAACACGTTTCTATCTTCTGTGTAAAACATTTAAGAATTTTTTCCCGATACTTTTCTACCTTCTAAATAACATGAAAAACATCATTTGGCATGAAGGCTATAGCAAAAAAGTGTTCATTTGAAACAATGTGTAACACAGGTACATTGTGTGATTACACAGTGATTATCCCGTTCTTTCTGCATCTTAAACACCTATCTCTTCCCCCGGGGGCTCCCATGCTGAGGCAGAGGACCGTCAAGCCACTGAAAAAAAAGGAAAAATAAAATAATAACTATTGTTATTATCATTTTATTTATCCTATAAAAACCAGTGGCTCTCGAGCGGGGTGGTACTGGCTGAATAGGGAGTAGAGTGGTTTTCACTCCTGAAGTGTGTAGGACTGCTTGTTCGGCCCTCTTGGGCAGGCGGGCAGCCCCAAGGAGTCCTGCACAATTTGAATGTCCCCCACCAGTCTGCATTACACAGCCTGAAGAGGAACATGTAAACCCTCCCAGTCCCCGTCTGAGCTCCGATCCACAGCGCTCAGACCAATCACACACGCTTGCAGCGTTGTGATTGGCTATGGGGAGGCTGGGAGGGCGGGTGCTTCCTGCTGCTGGCTGGGAGTGCAGGAAGATGTTGGAGGGAAAGAGGCCAAAGGAGAGGCGGTGGCCGTTTTAGGTAAGTGTTTTTTTGTTTGTTTAGTTTTCCTTTTTTGCGACCCTCCCTCCTGCACCTCCCATTCTTGCCCCACCACCTGGGTCGTACGTTATTATGGCTGTGTATTAAAGGACGTTTCACTGCCTAGACCAGGCCATGGCCGGCATACAGCAGCTGCTGAAAAGAGTAGCAAGTTGTGATTTTTGTGGACTAAAGTTGCCAGTTTCGGCCCCAGTCAAATTTAAGATTCTTGTTTTTGAGCATAAGGCAGGTCATAATGAATGGCCAGCATATTTAAGACCACTGAAATAGCCGTAAATGCCAGTATGTAGCCTTGAATCATGGTGTGCCCACGCTTTGGCAGATGCTTCCTAAGTGTGCTAGGGCACTCCTCTGGAAGTTCATCCCTGGAGGTCTGTACAACACTATGGGCCAGATTACGATGTCGGACAGACCTGAGTCCGTCCAAAATCGTTTGGGAACTAGGACCAAACGACCTCCTGTTGTCGGTCCCAACCAAGCAATTAGGATGTGACCGAACACTGTTCGGTCTCATTCCTATTCTTTACAATGTGGGCATGCATTCTGACCTGAATGCATGCTCTCATTGTCATCCCAGCACCCCATGGCAGGCACCTCAAGGTGCCTTCCTCGGGGTTCAGGGGTCAACAGGGGGGCACCATAGGTACCCGCTAGGCTGTCATTTAGAGGCCTTGCACCAAAGTCGGATTCTTACAGCTTTCCTGTGCCAGAAAGGCAGGCACAGAAAGACTGTTGGAATCTGCCATCATAATCCCTTGAGTGGAAAGAGGGATTACTGGAGCCTTCCTAATGGCAGACGAGCTCTCAAAGCCCGTCGGAGGCCATTCGGAAATCCAGTTTGGATCCCTTACCGATCGACTCCATCAAAATGGGTCGGTCAGAAAGGAATCCGAACAGTACATTACGATGCTGTACAAACGTCTCCGACTGTGGGAGCCGTTTCCTATGCCATCGTAATCGGGCCCTAAGTCTCACCATGCTATTAGGACACCATGATGAAGATACATCTGATGAGGCACCTTTTATTAAAGGTGGCCAACGTCGATGCTGGCACCATGCCCTGAGGAAACCTTAGGGATGCACAGTTTGGTGCTGTATAACTATCACAAACAGTAACAAGGAAACCACCCTACTGAACCAAATATGAATCAAATTCGTTCTTCCAGAGACAGTTTTCATGGCAGAAAATTCATGTGAGGACAGGGTGAGACCCAACCTTTGCAGGTGCCTTTTAAAGTAACTCCTGGCCCTAACACTACTGCCATTGTAGCCTTTATGTGACGATGGCGATGTTGGCAATCTTCCAAATAAAGAAGAAAGACTGAGTTACTTAATCTCACCACATCTATTAATACGATCTAGTTAGAGTCACTGTCTTTTTTCCATTTCTATCACCCTCTGCTCTCTTGCTAGCCCACCTAATCTTTTCAACAGGTGAAAGCAATAGGGGACAGATTCCCACTCTTGTGTAGCAAAGTTTGTGATCTATGCCAAATGTCCACAGTGGCAGCTCTGCCTCATGGGCTCCAGGACTGCACCCTCCTTTTTTACTGGCTTTTTCTTATAACATCAACAGTGAATTATAACCTATCATTTACTGTTGGTATAATTAAAAGAAATGCTGACCTACTTCGTGTTCAGCAACAGCCTGAGGCTGCCAGTGGAACGGCCTGATGGCTTGCGCAGGTGCATAAAAGTGTGTGCACCAGCAATCAGAGAGATAGTCATGGGTTGGTGAAATCCCAGCCCTGCCCTTAGGGTCCTGGCCTCCTCAGTACTCCCTATCTGTGACGTGCTGGAGCATCGCTGCTTAAGGTAACCACAGGCACTATTGCAAGCTTAAGCTCTCCAATGCCGGGGGCTACATGACAATCACGGATGTATGTCATTACAACACATGCTTTCACAACGCATGCCATTACAACAAAACTTTTACAACACAGGATCCATTACAACGCATGCCATTACAACGTAGCTGCTATTACAACAAAGGCCATTACAACATAAGCATGGGTAAGTAATTTATAGTGTAAGTGTTGGATAGTGTAAGGGTTAAAATTACTATTCTAAGTTCAGGGGGGCGTAATAGTAGGGTAAGTGTTGGATGGTGTAGGGGTTAAAATTAAATTAGATACTTACCCATACTTACGTTGTAATGGCATGCATTGTAATAGCAGCTGCGTTGTAATGGAATGCGTTGTAATGGCATGCGTTGTAATGGATCCTGCGTTGTAAAAGCTTTGTTGTAATGGTAGTGCATTGTGTTAGTTGCGTTGTAAAGGATGTTTCCCGACAATCACCCTGTCACCCCAGCCACCCTTTACTAACTCGTCACCGAGTTGGGAAAGGTTGGGGTGAAAAAGCAGAGACTGAAACCTCGGATTTACGACAGTAAAAGTCCAAAATGTCAGTTTCATGCCCCATTGCAGGAAGCCGAAATGAGCTGTGTGGCTGTCCGAAGTGGAATGGGAACGCTGGAGTCCAAATGGCACTTGCCACAGGCAGTAAGGTCATCAAAAAATGCTTTTACGAGGGGAGGAGCTACGACAGCAACCAAGATGGCCGCGTAAGCTACCGGCTCCGCCGACCTCCGCCACTGGCTCCACAATCCTGTTAATTATCCTGATTTTGCGCCAGACCTCCGTGTGGCTGAGGAGTTGCGGATCCCAATAGTGCATTTCCGAGACTTTTGCTGGCTCGAATGACGGAGCTACACCGTGTCTCATTTTTTGGCCTAACCCAGCCTGGAAGCCGGGGCCTCGAGTACTGACCCAGCCGGGTTTCAGTTGAATAACATCGGCCGCGGGAAGTGGGCAGAGTCCGGTCTCTCAAAGTGGAGGTCATCCTTGCCCAATTCGGATGGCGGTCGAGTGGTATGTTTGATGATACAGGACCGGCGACACCAAAGATCTGTGACCGTGAGTGGGGGTCCCCTCCCCGGAGACCTCACACAGCCTCCCGGGTTTCGCAGGCTGGGGTCCCCCACTGCCGCGGCGGAGTAAAATCGCCTCATCGATAGGTCGCCCTCCGTCATCGTCCGCCCCGCTCTTGTCTGTCCCCCCGGAGCACTCCGGCCCCTCCGGGATAATCGATTTTTGTTCCCATCGAGCATGAGGAGATGGATCGGACGGAGTGTGCTCCGTCCCTCAGTACCATAATGGCCGCCATCGGGGCACTTCACTATCAAGTAGACGCCATCATCCACAAAATGACCGATGTAGTTGAGACTATCTGTTTGAGACTGGATTCTGACCCTTTACCAGCATCGACACAAGTTGAGTGCCCTGCGAAGCGGATTTTGACCGAAGAAGAGGAGCTCGTGATGAACATGGCTCTGATGCCCCTGATTAACGCTCGAGTACCAGCTTGCGAGCTCGAGATCTCTGAAAATTTCTTGCTTCCAACACCATTGTCGCTTGAGATGGAATCACTTGACAGTTCACGGCTGGAGGACTCCTTTGCTACCTTCTCGATTGACTTTCCATCCCTCTTCCCCCATTTGACTTTACCACATTCGTCGAGGAAATGTTACCGAGATTTTCTGTCGATGGGGGAATACTTCAGCGTGATTGATTCACTTCACGGCCTAATAACTTTTACTTGTTTCTGCTGTAAACGTTTCAACTTCCTTGGACTCCTTGCCTCTCCTGTCTCTACGGTGGTTCTAATGGTGGGAGCTCGCATGAAGGATCGCAAGGGCCAGGGCTGAGTTTGAATGTCAGGGTTCGATATTGAGACTTTAATGGACTTGGGATTCTGCTACCTTTGCTGATGCGGGTGGTCCGGTGGTTGTTATAACTACCCCTATATAGTTTTGCTAATCGATTTCTTTTCAATATTTTAATAGTAGGGGTCGTTCACTTTTGGCGGGGGGGGAGGGGAGACCGGGAGCATGTATGACAAATTCCTCCTCCATTTTTCCATGTTTGGTACTTAGTTAGATGGGGCGACAGGCACACTGCTAGTTGGGGTTGGGCGGAAGCCTTATGCAGGGGTGCAGGGAAGGGGGGGGGGGTTTCGTTGTTTGTATTTGTGAATTTGTGAGTGTTTTTATGTTTCAAACTCCTTTTTCAATCCTGGTGGTAGCTGCTTTCCTGGGGGGTTATCTGGTTTGGTGGGCGGACGGGTCCTAGTGCTGGGGTTGCTTTAGACTTTTCACAATGTTTTCTCCTTAATTGCTGCAAAGGGATAACGATCGTAGCTTCGCTTATTGTTTTTATCGTATTGCCTTCCACACCCACTCGATTATCCTGTATTTACTATCCTGTTCTCAAGGAGGGACGGAAGAGTCAATAATATCGATATATTGGATTGATTATTGTTGTGTATTGCAAAATCGCACGCCATTTTAACCCGCGCTCTGGCTTCAACATCTGGACTCTCCGTTCATGGCTCACCATTTATTTGTTTGCGAATTACTCATTCCGTGATGTAAGGCGTCTGCCAATGTATCAAAAAGAAATTTAAAAAAAATGCTTTTACGTGCAGTGGTGTAGCAAGGTCAGGTGGTACCCGGTGCGGAAAATTTCTTGTCACCCCGGCTTAACGTACAAATATAAATAAATAGCATACATAAAAAAATGAATGCCACTTATCAAACTCAATATCATAGAGAAGAGGGTGATCATAATGAATCAATGAACTAAAAAATGTAACAAAAATAAATTCATCACAGCACTTACAATCTTCAGTAATAATGCACAACTAACTCAACAGAATGACGTGGGGTGACTGACCGGCAAGGCAGAGGATAGGATTGGTTGCGGGATGAGTGATGATGAGTCACAGGTTGTTTATGTCTCGCTCGAGTACAAACTGCAGAGACAGACTTCGGCGGAAAGAAACACCCCTCCCCTTCCTTAGCCATTCGCTCTCCACTACACAGCGACGAGTTCAACCCCGTTTCGTTGCGTTTGTTGACTGAACTAAAAAGTTTCAATACGAATTATGTTGACTTGTTGAGGTTAAAAAATTGTCAGACGAAGTTATTAAACTTGTTTTAAATAATATATAAGTGTTGTGAGCCCCCTAAAAAATGTTGAGTTTAAAAACACATATTTTTGCCATTTTATCACCTCCCTCAGTGATGACGCCCGGGGCAGCCCGTGACCACCGCACTCCCTTCCTACGCCACTGTTTACATGTTGAGTGCATACGGTTTACATTGTGTTTCTGTGTGAGACAGCATGTGTATGTGTGAACATGTCTCTGTGTGTGAGAGAGGGTCAGTGAAGGAGTGAACGAGAATAAATGATGGGAAGAGTTGGTATGAGTGAGAATGAATGAGTGTGAAAGAAGAAGAACGACAGTGAATGCAACTGAGCGATACTGTGTATAAGACTGAGCGAGACTTAGTGGATCAAAGTCTGAGTGCTTCAGAGAATGAGTGAGACTGAGTAAAAGTGAGAATGAGTGACACTGAATCAAAGTGAGTCAGAGTGAGTAAGTAAGAGTGGGACTATATGAGAATGAGTGAGGATGAGCGAGGCAAGGTGAGTCAGAGTGAGATTGAGTGAATGAGAATGAGTGGGACTTAGTGAGACTTGAGAAACTGAGTGAGTCACAATGAGTGAGAATGAGTGTGGCTGTGTGAGAATGAGTGAGACTGACTAGGAATAAGTGTAACTGAGTGAGTGGGACTGAGTGGGTTAGCAAAACTCAGTGAGACTAAGTGAAACAGAGAGAGACTGAGAGAGAATTAGACTGATGAGTCAGAGTGAGCCAGAATGAATCTGAGTGAATCAGAATGAGAGGAAATAGGTAGGACTGAGTGAGAATAAGTCAGACTGAGTTAGTATGAGGGAGTCAGAGTGAGAATGGGTGAATCAGAATGAGTGACAATGAATGGACTGAGTGAGACAGTGGGAGTAAGAGTGAGACTGCGTGAGTCAGAGGGAGTTAGAGTGAGACTGAGTGAGTCAGAGTAAGACTGAGTGAGTCTGAGTGAGTCAGACAGGCTGAGTGAGAATACGTAAGCCACTGTGAGAGTCTGAATGAGTGAGAATGAGAGAGCTCCAGTGAGTCTGAGTTAGTTAGAGTGAGACTAGGTGAATCAGAATGAATGAGACTTCCTTGGAATGAGTGACAATGAGTGAGACAGAGAACTAGTGAGACTGCGTGAGTCAGTGAGACCAAGTAGGAGTGAGTGAGTCCGAGTGAGTATAATTGAGCTCAAGTGTGAATGAGAATAAGTGATTTTGAGTGAATGATGCTAAGTGAAAAGGAGTGAGAGAGTAAGACTAAGTGCAAGTACGTGTGAGAGAACCCCTTAAGCCCTCTGAGAAGAAGTCAAGCTCACTTACTGGAATTCAAGAAAAGGATTACACCCCACCACATTTAAAGGTCATCACCCTCCAATGATCAAATGCACAGCGGCGTAGCAAGGTCTGGTGGTACCCGGTGCGGGAAATTTTTGTCACCCCCCGGCTTGACAAAATGGCAAAAAAATATGTTTTAAAATACACATTTTTTCCATCATGTCACCCCCCTCAGTGATTACACCCGGGGCGGCCCTCACCCACCGCACCCCATTCTTACGCCACTGCAAATGCAGTCCGGTGTTCTTTGTAAAGAGCTCTGATACTGAAGGATACATCGGCTCTATAGAAAAACTAAATATGTAAGTATATTGCTTCACCTTCCGGCAGCGTGACTGTTACCTAACCCAGCATGAATGATTCACTTAGCTTCAGGACAGACAACTCTGGAGAGCCAATTAGCATGTATTGCTTTAGCAGATTGAAACTGATAGCAGCATGCATTACAACACACGCACCTTCCACCGAAAGAAGGGTTTTGAGATGCAGAACCAGGAAACTGCAAGCATACATTTCTTAAGATGGAAGTGTTCAAGTGCACCAGATCACTGCGCTTCGAAAAAAAAATAATGCCATTTTTTTAATCGATTGAAGACAAGTCCTGGTCAGATTTAAAAGGAATCTGAAAGGTTGTGTATTCTCAGCTGACAGTCTCTCCTCAGAAATTCCAGCTTGATTTTTTTTGTTTCTGCCGAAAACTATCAATGTAGTTGCCATAACATAAATGTAGCCCATCAGTAAAATCGGAAACTAGGTTTCATGACCCTGTCCTCCTGACTTTCATACTGCCAATGCCTAATTTGTAAAAGAATGAGAGCCGAAGCCCAAAGCTCTCCTCAGAAGCTGGTGGCGGTGCTATTAAATGTTGGTGTGCCGAATACCACGGCTGGTAGTCTTAAATCCACCTCATGCCTCTTTAATCCACTATCAGTCACCCTCTATCCCTTTATCTGGCTCTTGGAGGTTCCAGCTTTCTCCTTTTGTGGCAGTTTTTCCTATTTCTGCTCGTCCTTCTTTCCCCTGTGTTTGTTTTTCTCTCTCTCTTGTTCTCTGTCGTTGTCTTATGAAGGAAAGTGCCAGCCCCAAAGCTGACTGCCGGTAGCCCTCAACTTCAACCACCAGCTCAAATTAAGCACTGCATGCTGCTACTGGACATGATGTCATATAAAATGTACATAAAAAGCCTAATTCAAATGGGGAGATTTTTGGGCCTGTAAGTTTTCAGAAAATCAAAACAGAGGCAATTTAGAACTGGAGACTTAAGGATATCTGTCCCAACATTCAGAATCTCTCTTTTTAGGTCGAGCCTAAGGCAGCGCGCATGTGCTGCTCTGCAAGGCTTTTGCATGTGTCATTTTGTAATCGTAGCCTGCAAATGGCTAAAGGTGGGTGCATGTCCCACCTCTTTTGAAAAGGTTCACTCCCACAGCGTTTTGCTGGTGGGAGCGAGCAGCAGCGCGCACAATGGCAGCTGCAGTGGCTCCTTGTCTCCCCTGCACCACTCCCCCTGGTGTTTGTTGGCAACCACATCATCTGCAGTCCAGCCGAGCTGCCACGGCTGCCTTCCTGTTAGGTAGGAGTGCTTGTTTTTTCCTGCACTGCTACCCAGTGCAAGTTGCACTGAAAGAGGGAGCTTGAAAGCGTAAGTTACGCTTTCAAGCTCCCTCTTTCTCTTTTTTTCTGGGTAGTTTTTTATCTTCTGCTCTTTGAGGTGCCTGAACAACAAGCGGAAGCCCGCGCCTCCCTCCACCTGGTTCACACTCTGTAAAACTGCAGAAAGCCTTCCCTGTTTCAACACTGCGGTTTGCCCAGGCACGTGACCCAACCCCTGCCATCTGGAAAGGGTGGAAAGGAGAGACTTCTTCATAGCTTCACTTGTTCTGCCGGCTGCCAGTCTCGATAGCCCAAATCCCACTGCGGTCTCTGTAGCAAACCTCAGGACTGCTCCAAAGGTCACACAGCTGGTATGACTGCATGCACTCCACTGTACACCCGAAGTAGCACTGGTCTCACCATGTCACTTAAAAGGCAAACGCTGATCTTAAACAGACAAACACTGACACACATACTTTGGGGCATGCACTTCAATCGCCAGCACATCTAATTAATGGTTGTCGGCTATACCACTACCATGCAGACTCTGGAGGGACGGCTTTTGAACAGAAAACTACCATGATTGGAAACCTATGCAACTGCTTTCTAAGTGCATGGCATTGAATGCGCTGCTCTAAGCACAAAGCTTCTGTGTTGAAGAACAATAGATGTTGTAGCTCCCAGTATAATGTGCTGCATTGCTAAATACGTATAAGCAAGGCCTGTTGGCTAGGCCAGTGCTTGTTATAGTTATGTATTCAGAGAGTTTGCTGTTGCAACCATCTGGTATGCAGCTGTTGTGATACTCTTATGAAAGCGCTGCTTGCTTCACGTGATTTGTGTCACAGTCATCATGTCCACCTTGGAAGAAGGGCTGTGTACAAGCTGCCAAACATTCTGTAGATTCTATTTTTATTTTACTAGAAATTGTGTAAAGCATAAAAGAGAAGCAATCCAGCACATTGTTTATGATTGTAAAAGACAAGACAGGTCACATAAAGATCTGTTCTGAAGGACTCAAACTTCTACAAACCTGTCCTTTCCATGAAGATAGTTTCATAAAGGGCTAATTTGCACCTGTGAACACTAGCGCTCCTGAGGCGGAAAGCCGGGAGCTAGGCACTCTACTTTGTTTTTATTCTTGTATGGAAAATACTATCGCTTTTTAATCAAAAATTGTGCTAGCTCCGTAATTTACCTGTTTAATTGTGTCACAGCAGGGCGCTTCCTCCCACCCTATTTGCACAAACCGGGGGCCGATTTTAGGGTCTTCTCGGTAGAATAACTGTTTTGCAAAGGGCGACGACTTTGGCCGCCATTTGCAACTGAAATAACGCGGTCAGCGCTCTAGCGGTCGGGCGAATCACAGCCCGGGCGTATAAGAGCAGCAGGCTGTCTGTCACTCTCCTTGCTAATTTGCACCTGTGAACACTAGCGCTCCTGAGGCGGAAAGCCGGGAGCTAGGCACTCTACTTTGTTTTTATTCTTGTATGGAAAATACTATCGCTTTTTAATCAAAAATTGTGCTAGCTCCGTAATTTACCTGTTTAATTGTGTCACAGCAGGGCGCTTCCTCCCACCCTATTTGCACAAACCGGGGGCCGATTTTAGGGTCTTCTCGGTAGAATAACTGTTTTGCAAAGGGCGACGACTTTGGCCGCCATTTGCAACTGAAATAACGCGGTCAGCGCTCTAGCGGTCGGGCGAATCACAGCCCGGGCGTATAAGAGCAGCAGGCTGTCTGTCACTCTCCTTGCTAATTTGCACCTGTGAACACTAGCGCTCCTGAGGCGGAAAGCCGGGAGCTAGGCACTCTACTTTGTTTTTATTCTTGTATGGAAAATACTATCGCTTTTTAATCAAAAATTGTGCTAGCTCCGTAATTTACCTGTTTAATTGTGTCACAGCAGGGCGCTTCCTCCCACCCTATTTGCACAAACCGGGGGCCGATTTTAGGGTCTTCTCGGTAGAATAACTGTTTTGCAAAGGGCGACGACTTTGGCCGCCATTTGCAACTGAAATAACGCGGTCAGCGCTCTAGCGGTCGGGCGAATCACAGCCCGGGCGTATAAGAGCAGCAGGCTGTCTGTCACTCTCCTTGCTAATTTGCACCTGTGAACACTAGCGCTCCTGAGGCGGAAAGCCGGGAGCTAGGCACTCTACTTTGTTTTTATTCTTGTATGGAAAATACTATCGCTTTTTAATCAAAAATTGTGCTAGCTCCGTAATTTACCTGTTTAATTGTGTCACAGCAGGGCGCTTCCTCCCACCCTATTTGCACAAACCGGGGGCCGATTTTAGGGTCTTCTCGGTAGAATAACTGTTTTGCAAAGGGCGACGACTTTGGCCGCCATTTGCAACTGAAATAACGCGGTCAGCGCTCTAGCGGTCGGGCGAATCACAGCCCGGGCGTATAAGAGCAGCAGGCTGTCTGTCACTCTCCTTGCTAATTTGCACCTGTGAACACTAGCGCTCCTGAGGCGGAAAGCCGGGAGCGAGGCACTCTACTTTGTTTTTATTCTTGTATGGAAAATACTATCGCTTTTTAATCAAAAATTGTGCTAGCTCCGTAATTTACCTGTTTAATTGTGTCACAGCAGGGCGCTTCCTCCCACCCTATTTGCACAAACCGGGGGCCGATTTTAGGGTCTTCTCGGTAGAATAACTGTTTTGCAAAGGGCGACGACTTTGGCCGCCATTTGCAACTGAAATAACGCGGTCAGCGCTCTAGCGGTCGGGCGAATCACATCCCGGGCGTTACTTATGAAGCCTGACTTCCGTCCGCGCAGCGGGCGGGCGCAGCGGGCGCGCCGATGGCGTGCCGGAGGCGCGCCAGAGGCAAGCCCGTCTGGGCCCGTCCGGGCCAGACCGGGCCTAGGGCCAGCCACTATGCCCGTGTTTCCCCCTGGACCCATAAGGTACTCTAAGGAGGATCTATTGTCATTTCGACTCATGGGCAATTCTGGATGCCCGCACTGGGTGGGTCCTAGCCCTCCCTTTTGTAGATGCCCTGTCTGTCCGGCCCCTTACAGTGGGGAGTCGGTCGGTAAGAAGTTGGGTAGAACTCTGCAGATGGCTCTCCTGAACTGCAGATCGCTTCCGAAGCATGCGGTCGAGATCCACCTGCTGTTAGAAGACGGCAAGTTCGACCTGCTCTTCTTGACGGAGACATGGTTATCCCCTCACTCAGACTTCGATATTGTATCGGCGCTCCCCAGTGGTTTCAATATCCAATGTTTGAATCGAGACAAAGGTATGGGGGGGGACTTGCCATAATCCATCGGGAGTCTCTGACCTGTAGATTGAAGGAGGGTGGAATTTTAGATGCAGAAAGTGCTAGTTTTAACATTCAGCTCTCACCCACCCACTCCCTGTCAGGTCTTCTCATCTATAGACCCCCGGGGAGTCTAAAACACTTCCCTGACTCCCTGTTAGAAATCTCCCTATCAGCTGCCTCTCAGGCCCCGAATTTTTTGATCCTGGGCGACTTGAATATACACTTCGACGATCCCAAGGATAACTCTGGGGCTGAACTGATTACCAACCTTAGCTCCTTTGATCTTGAACTGACAAATAAGGAAGCCACCCATAATAATGGGTCACTTGTTAGACCCGATTTTTTCCAACATCCCCCAGATTACAGCCAAACCCCCCTTGCCCCTATTATGGTCAGACCACTTCCTAGTTCCTTTTTCATGGGAATTTCTCCAAGGAGGAATCAAGGTCCCTTGTTCCCGTACGCTTCAAAGGCCATGGCCAAGGCTGTCAGTAGACAATTTGTCATCTGCTCTCGAAAAATCTGCCCCCCCTACAGAATCCGATGTTCTACAGGCAGACATAAATTTTCGAGACTGGCTCACTAATTCCCTGGATTCGGTTCTGCCTCTTAAGCTCTGCACAAAAAAGAGCAATACGTTCAAATCTCCCTGGTTCTCGCCCGAACTAAGAGAAATCAGGAAAGAGTGCAAAAGAGCCGAGCGCGCCTGGCGCAAAGACTGGGCATCTATTCACAAAACCGCATATAAAGCAGCCCTTAAACGTTACAAACTAGGACGACAAAAATCTAAAGCTGCCTTTTTTGAAGAAAAAATTCGTCTCTCTTCTAATTCTTCCAGAGAAACATTCAAAATTATGAACATGCTTCTTAAAGTCCCAGCCCCCTCTTTGGTCCAGAATGACCCAGTACTGAGATGCAATCAGTTAGCAGAATTTTTCGACACCAAAATTCGGAAAATTCTAGATAGCCTCCCTCAATCCTCCATCACTGAACTCGTCGAGATCCCTTCCCCTGACCCTACCTCTCCCCAACTTGAGGCTTTCAGTCCCATATCCAAAGAAGATTTTTGTAATATCTTTTCCACTATTAAAAGCGGCTCTCCCTCAGACCCAGTCCCGATGCACATTCTAAAGCAAACTTTAAACATCATTGCTCCGGTAGCCACGGAGTTACTCAACTCGTCGCTATCCTCGGGCATAGTGCCCCCGAGCTGGAAACAGGCCAGAGTCAAAACACTTTTAAAGAAACCAGGACTAGACATCTCCGATCTGGCCAACTTTCGCCCGATCTCGCTTCTACCTGGACTGAGCAAAGTGGCCGAAAAAGTGGTGAATAAGCAGATCTCCGAGTACCCAGAGGTGAACCATCTCCTCAGTGACTCTCAGACTGGTTTTCGCCCGGGTCAGGGCACAGACACCGCCCTTTTGGCGGTGACTGAAGAGGTAAGATGCATCTTGGATTCAGGGGGATCAGTAGCTCTGATCCTCCTGGATCTAAGTGCCGCATTCGATACTGTGGATCATGCTGTCCTGGCCCAACGCCTGGCTCTGCTGGGCATTACAGGATCAGCCCTCAAATGGTTGCAGTCCTACCTGGAGGAGAGATCCTTCAGGATCTGGGAAAATGGGTCCGTGTCAGAGCCCTTCCCTCTTCAGTGTGGGGTGCCGCAGGGCTCCTCCCTCAGCCCCACACTGTTTAATGTCTACATGGCCCCGTTGGAGAAGGTGATAGCCCCATTCGGGGTTAAAGCTATAAGTTATGCCGACGACACGCAGCTTGTCGTCTCGCTGTCGCAACATGAGGGCAGCCCGGTTGATCTCCCAGACTGTCTTACAGCCATTTCCTCCTGGATGTCCAGTTCAAAACTTAAACTAAATGGATCTAAGACGGAGATCATGCTCCTAGGCAATCAATTCACCTCTCTGCCCCCTGAGATGTGGCCTGCCTGTATGGGAGATCTTCCACCCCCTAAGCAGCAAATAAAAAGCCTAGGGATTTGGTTCGAACCCCAACTGACCTTCAAGACCCATGCGCAGAAAGTTGTTGGAGGTTGCTTCGGCCTGCTCCGGGCAGCCCGGAAGGTACTTCCTCTCCTCCCGTTTCAATCTAGAAAGCTGTTAATCCAGGGTTTGATTTTGTCCAAACTGGATTATGGTAACTCCCTTTTCCTCGCAGCCCCTCTTGCTACCATCAAGACTCTTCAGCGAGCTCAGAATGCCGCAGCCAGGCTGTTGATGGGGGCGCCGAGACGGGCCTCAGCCAAACCATTGCTGAAAGCCCTGCACTGGCTCCCCATCCAAGAGCGGGTCTCTTTCAAGTCTCTCTGTATTGCACATAAGACCTTGCAAGGTAAAGGCCCTCCAGCCTTGAGAGGATTGATCCGACCTTACAAGTCGACCAGGGCCCTTCGCTCGGATGGAGAAAATCTGGCCATTGTCCCACGAGTGAGGAAAGCACGAACAGGAGGCCGACGGTTCTCACTGAATGTGTCAAACAAATGGAATGCTCTCCCTAGAGAACTCCGAATGGAACCGAATCATCTGAAATTCAGAAGAGCACTTAAAACCTTTTTGTTCCCTACCACCCTCTAACCTTTTGAGTTCACCAGGTTCAGATCAGGATTAGCGCTGGGACGCTCCAGGGCAGCCATGCGCTCTACAAGTCCAATTCAAATCAAATCAATCAAATCAAATCTGGATAGCTTGTCAACATGTCTGGATCCCGCGTGGAGCATGTATGATGGAATATAATGAAATATGTCTTTGTTCCTTTTATCTTGGGGGTGGGGGAACGGGTAGAGCAAGCAAACAAGTAATTACAATGCATTTAGTGAAAGCGGGGCCGAATGAGCTCAATCGCACCATGACCCTAAAGTCTGGCCTTTTGGACATGCTCTTGTTACTCTTAAAGGAGATAGGACTGTCCTGTGTGGGTGAGTAAGGCTGTAGGGATTGGATAGGACTGTCCTGGGTGGGTGAGTACGGCGGTAGGGATTGGATAGGACTGTCCTGGGTAGGTGAGTACAGCTGTAGGGATTGGATAGGACTGTCCTCGGTGAGTGAGTAAGGCGGTAGGGATTGGATAGGACTATCCTGGGCGGGTGAGTAAGGTTGTAGGGATTTGATAGGGCTAACCTGGGTGTGGGAGTAAGGCTGTAGAGATTGGATAGTACTGTCCTGGGTGGATGCGTAAGGCTGTAGTGATTGGATTGGAATGTCCTCGGTGGGTGAGTAAGGCGGTAGGGATTGGATAGGACTATCCTGGGCGGGTGAGCATGGCTGTAGGGAATATATAGGACTATCCTGGGTGAATGAGTAAGGCTGTAGGGATTGAATTGGACTATCCTGGTTGCGGGAATACGACTGTAGAGATTTGATAGGAATGTCCTGGGTGGGTGACAAGGGCTGTAGGGATTAGATAGGACTATCCTGGGTGGGTGGTAAGGTTGTAGGGCTGCGGTTCCCAAAGTGTGCACCGCGGCACCCCGGTGCGCCGTGATGAGCAACCAGGGGCGCCGCGGCGCCACGCAGGATGTAGGTCATGTAAATTGCAGCCCAACATGCGGGGGTCTAAAATGCCACCTTCAGAATGGTTTTTGCCCAGCACACTGCCGTCATACGCATCTGTGCGTACGTACGCACATGCCCTACTTAAGCTGCGTAGGCTCAGCAATGCATTACTGCCTTAACAAGCTTGGAGCATTTGAGGAACGTTGCTGCTGACCCCCGTGTTGTGCCCTGCCCTGCATAGCAAGCATCTGCCGTGGACATGGCCTCATGGTGCTTTGAGTTGGTTTCACTGTGCATTCCCATGTGGACGTGGTGTATTTAAGACTGCGGTATGATAAAACTGTTGTTTCGTGCCTTGTGTAGCACTAGATGGTGTGTCCCTCTAGCTCAGTGCACCGCCAGGCTACAGATATGGCTTTGATAACATTTTCAAACCAAATGTAATACATTAAATGACATGTTTCAATTTATATAGCATAGGATGTGGCCTGCAGCAGAGACCATCAGGAAGACATGTGATCTGGAATCATGTTATAGTTCAAAAGGTGGTGTGACAAATATATCCTTCAATCCAATTACTGACATCTGTACTCTGTAAAGAGAAAGCTGTATTACCAGTGTGACAGTCACAGAAGTTTGGAAATATAGATAGCTATTCTTTGAGCAGAGCATTAGGCTAACTTATGCTGCTAATTTGTCAATTTTTAAATATGTCTAAACATATTTAAACATTGCAGTCCAGCAGCTCTGTTACCTCTTTATACACATACTCCCAGTAAGGATATACATGACAAAAGTTGTTAGTGAAGGCCAATCCAATTACAAAATGACTTACTGTTGCTCATGTTTTTTAACAATCAGAACAAAGCATGATGCTTCTCTTGCCCAGAAACTGAGATCACTTAAGCCCCCCCCCCCAGTTTGAAGACCTCTGCTCTAGCTTCAGAGCAAAGTGAATACTTTTACCCATTGCCCATATGTGGGGCAAGCATTGCTTGCATGTAGAAGAGCCCGTCAATAGTTGTGAAAAAATCAGGTGTAGATTCATCTAACATACGCTATTGTGCATGTTGTCTTGTACAGCAAGTTGCTCCAGCTGTTTACTTCTACCCTCACTCTCTGATCTCCTTCACTGCTCCCGCTCTGACCTGGAGAACTAAGCACTGCCGGACAGACCTGTCCCTCATACTTTTCCCCTATCGAGGCTTCTGCTTGCCCATCTCTGCAGGGTGCTGGGTGTAATTCTACAAACGGAAGCTTTAGAGGTGTTTTAGACTTGTGTCTCCGGCGTGCATCCCCCAGGCAGGGGCCGTTTATCACCTCTCAGACTGAGGGTAGCAGGTATTTATTTATTTATTTATTTATTGATTTTATGTGTTTTTATATAGTTTCTTATTTTGTTACAAATATGATTATAATACCTTCATTGCATCCCAATTACTTTAAGGAAGACAACAGGAAGTACTCCCGAGGTCGGGCTTACATCCCTCCCACCGGTAAAAAAAATGGTGGGGAGCCATGGCCAACTGCCAATTAGGTCAAGGGAGCCACAGGTCAAAAAAGTTTGGGAACCACTGCTGTAGGGATTGAATAGGACTATCATGGGTGGGTGAGTATGGCTGTGGGGACTGGATTGAACTATCCTGGGTGGGTGAGTAAGGCTGTAGGGATTGGATAGGACTATCCTGGGTGGGTGAGTAAGGCTGTAGGGTTTGGATAGGACTATCCTGGGTGGGTGAGCAACACCGGTGTTAATCCTTGAAGGGGAGGGGTAATGACTGGTACCCGGCACTCTCCCTGAATGTGGACACCCTAGACCGAGGTCTACCAAGCAGAGTGCCAGTGGAAGTGGATCCAGTCATCAGCCCAACAGCTCTACTCAAAGAGCTGGCTTCCTGCATGTTGTGAGTTGGGTTAGAACTCAATGAGTATTCTATCCATAGCACTGAGCTGTCTCAGAAGCAGGCCGAAGAGGATAGTACCTGTCTCTCTGCCATGGCCCTCCTTGCCCCTAGCTCCTGTCCTATGGAAAAGTACTTCCGGTCCCATCAGGCCTTCTTCAACTATATGCTACTGTAGGAAGGAAGCTATTAAAGCTTTTCTTTTTCCTACTGTGTAGACCATCATCCATATCTTTGCTGCTGTTTTGCTTCTAGCGCCGGGACGCTCCTTGGCTGGGGCAGCTGTCACGCTCTATAAATGTGTTAAATTGAAATAGACATGTCTCCTTATGCACAATGCAGAACCCAAAGCGTCAGCCTCCCCCCTTTCCGCTCCGAAGCCACCATGATCATCTGTGGCTTAACCCTGGGCTCATCCCTCAGCCCGACATTGTTCAACATCTACATGGCACCCCTCGCCCACGTCACCCGACTACATGACCTCAACATCATATCCTACGCCAACCACACCCAGCTGATCCTATCCCTCACCAAGACCGCCTCACTGCCAAAACCAACCTCCACAAAAGGAATGAAATCATCGCCGAGTGGAAGAAGAACAGCCGTCTGAAGCTAAACACAGACAAGACTGAAGTCCTCATCCTCGGCACCACCCCCTCGGCCTGGGACAACGCCTGGTGGCTGACTGTACTGGGAACAGCACTAACACCCACTGACTATGCACGCAACCTGGGGTTCACCCTCGACTCTATTCTCTCCATGACCAAGCAGGTGAACACTGTCTCATCCTCCTGCTTCAACACCCTCCGCATGCTCAGCAAGATCTATAGGTGGCTCCCCACTGAAACAAGAAGAACAGCCACCCAGGCCCTCGTCAGCAGCAGGTTGGACTACGCAAAAGCCCTCTACGCAGAAACCTCGCCCAAACTCCTAAAACGACTACAACGTATTCAGAACACCTCTGCACACCTGATCCTCGACATACCTCGCTGCAGCCACATCAAACCCCACCTGAGAGACCTGCACTGGCTCCCCATCAACAAGAGGATCACCTTCAAGCTCCTCACCCAAGCACACAAGGCACTCCACAACATCGGACCAGCATACCTCAACAGACGACTAACCTTCTACACCCCCAACCGCCAGCTCCACTCCGCTGACCTCGCCCTCGACAACGTCCCCTGCATCCGAAGAACGACCTCCGGTGGCAGATCGTTCTCCCACCTCGCCGCCAAGACCTGGAACACCCTCCCCATCCTCCTACAGCACACCCCGGACCTGCTAGCCTTCAGAAGACTACTCAAAACCTGGCTATTCGAGCAGTAGCTTTGTTTTACAAAAAAAGGGTAACCCTGTGTCCCTGAGAACCTGGGTAAGCGTGATTAACAAAAGAAATGGTTCTGTCGGGTGGTAGCAAACATTACTTTAAGGGAAGGCTGGAAAAGCTCAGAACACACAAGCAAACCTCTCTGAGAAAAACGTTTTTCATAGTAAAAACAGGGAACACAAAACAGCAATCACTTCATTCCGTTTTGGTTAGATGCTTAAAACATGTGATTCGTGACTGTTGTGAGCAAAGTGACTAGTGCATAGCATATAGTGACACTTATATACAAATATGTACAGTTGAGGAACGGGGAGGGGGTATTGTCTTTCGTTAGAAGGCCAGTATTGCAAAGTTAATATTCCAAGGAAACAGATGGTTAATGTCCAAGTTCCTGGGGGTATCTTGGCCAAGTATGAGCGTCGACGTTTTGACCCTTTAGCGCCCCAATTGGTGGTCGCGGCGGGTCTTTATCAAGACAAGGGGAGGGAGGACCTGAAAAGTAAGAGAGGAGGTGTCAGAGAGGTGTGGATCGATTAGCATCGTCACAAATGACAAAAGTGGAGATTCACTTACAGGTGGGTCTGGAATCCAAAGGGAAGCCCGTCGGTCGACCTGGATGGGAATTAGAACTAGTTTAGGGCCTTGTAGTACTTATCTAAATCGAGAGGTCTAATTTAAGGTGACTGGTTGAATTTAGCCGTGTGCTGAAAGGCAGTTAAGCTTAGGCAATACTGGGTGTGCTTAGGTGATTTAAACAGGGGGTGCCCAGAGATAGCTATTAGGGGCCGGCAATCTCGATGCCCAGATTGGTTACGCGGATGAGAGATCTGCGGAGCAGTGGGACCGGTTGCTTACCCTCGGTTCTGCGATCTACGGTAGTAACGCTGGCGGTCAGAGCGGTGTCAAAGCACCATCAGAGCTGTCAGGGTGAAGCTCGATCGTAAAAAATGAGCCCGGGAAACCAGGGACGATAAGTATGCTCGCTGCTGGGCAACGCGGGTCGGCGGTGCTGACGCGCTGCGGCTCACCCAATCAAAGTAAGGGCGTGGAAAGGAGAGGCGTAAGGCTCTTCTCCTCGAGGACGCATAGTACGTCGGTTGCTAGGCAACTCAGGTGCTTCAGTGTAATGCGCCATGATTGGCCCATATACCCTGTCATACGTTACGGGGAACTAGTGGGGGGAACCAACTTTAAACATTTGAAACGGAAGTTCATGATTAACAATTGCAACAATACAGGAAATTCAAATATACATTTGCAATAACCAACATATGAGGTACATTGTTTCAGGGAGATTTGTAAGTTCAGGAAGGAGTGATGGAAAAGTGGAAAATCCGAATGGCCAGATTTACAGGTAAATCATATAACATGGTTACAGTAGGCCCATTTGCTTGGAAATCTCCTCGTGCTCATTCAATCCCTGACTCACAGAGTTGACGGTGTGGATCCATTTACACTCCTTTCGATTCAGAGCATTAGACAAAGAGCCACCTCTTGGGTTTGCATTAATTCTCTCCAAGATGTGCCAGCGCATACTGTCAGGATCATGGTTGTGAGTTACAAAGTGGTCCACCATAGGTGCCCCTTGCACTTTGCAATGAATTCTACTCATATGTTGCAGTATGCGTGCCTTCACCTTCTGTGTCGTCTGTCCCACGTAGGGTTTATTACATGGACATAGAACGATGTATATGGTATTGGAGGTGTTACAATTTGTCAGGGAAGGCAATGTATATGTCTTGTTATTGTGAACGAAGGAGGGTCCATCAATGCACAAAGGGCATGCTTTGCAGGTACTGCATTTGAAGTGTCCTTTCATGGGAGGTAGACCCAGATGATCTCTGAGGGTTGCTGGTTTTGGTGGTTCAAGGAAAGCTTTCCCTACATTATCCTTTATATTCCTACCCCTCTTGAATGCAAAGAGTGGACTTTCATCGGTATTGAGCTCGGAAGCCACCAAGTTCCAGTATTTCTTTATGGTTCTCTTCATGATGTTACTCCTTGAGTGAAAGGTCGTGACACAGACTAGATTGGTAGAGGTGGATTTCTTTGCTTTAGGGATTAGTAACTCTTCTCTCGGGCAATACCAGGCTCTTTTCTTGGCACGTTTGAGAAGCCCTAATGGGTAGCCCCGTTCACGTAGGCGATTTGTTAATGTCTCACACTCTTTAAAGAAATCTGTTTTTTTGGTGCAATTTCGCCTCATTCGTAGATATTGACCGAATGGCAGGTTGTCACGTAAATTACGTGGATGGTGAGAGTCATACTGCAGTAAGGTGTTTTTCTCCATAGGTTTCCTGTAGAGATCGCATAGTATAAGTCCCTCTTCTGTTTTGAACAATAGATCAAGGAATGCAATGCTCCTTTTGTCATAGCTTATGGTGAATTGAATGTCTTTACATCTTGCATTTAACCAGAGGAAGAAGTCTTTTAAATCAGCTTCCGTGCCTGTCCAAATCATGATCACGTCATCGATATAACGCTTCCATATCGATATCGAATTAATGAATGGGTTTTCTTCCGTGTACAGGTGTTGTTCCTCATACTGGTCCATATACAGATTCGCCAAGCTCGGGGCATAAGTCGCACCCATCGCGACTCCTTTGCATTGAAAATAGAACTGTTGTTGGAAGACGAAGTAATTTCGCTTCATGGCGATCTGAAGGAGGTTGATAAGAAAAGTGGTTGGTATCCACTGCGGTGCATGGCGTTTATCCAGTATGTCCTGTATGACCTTGATCGCATTGTCTTGGGGTATCGATGTATACAAAAAAGCAATATCTAATGTCACCATGAATTGTGTGGCGGTATCATACGGTGTCCCTCCAGTAATTGGATGATGTGCATCGAATCCCTCACGTAAGATTTGGTTTAGTGTACCAAGGGTTACAAAAAGTGGTCAATGAATTGGTTCACGGGTTCTAATATGGATCCACAACCCGATATGATTGGCCTTCCCGGCGGGTTATTTAACCCCTTATGCACCTTGGGTAAGGTATAGATAGTCGGAATCCGAGGTTCTTTTTTGATTAGGAAGTCTCTTTCTGGTGTTCTTAGGAAGCCCTTGTTGACACCCCAAGACAATGCGATCAAGGTCATACAGGACATACTGGATAAACGCCATGCACCGCAGTGGATACCAACCACTTTTCTTATCAACCTCCTTGAGATCGCCATGAAGCGAAATTACTTCGTCTTCCAACAGAAGTTCTATTTTCAATGCAAAGGAGTCGCGATGGGTGCGACTTATGCCCCGAGCTTGGCGAATCTGTATATGGACCAGTATGAGGAACAACACCTGTACACAGAAGAAAACCCATTCATTAATTCGATATCGACATGGAAGCGTTATATCGATGACGTGATCATGATTTGGACAGGCACGGAAGCTGATTTAAAAGACTTCTTCCTCTGGTTAAATGCAAGATGTAAAGACATTCAATTCACCATAAGCTATGACAAAAGGAGCATTGCATTCCTTGATCTATTGTTCAAAACAGAAGAGGGACATATACTATGCGATCTCTACAGGAAACCTATGGAGAAAAACACCTTACTGCAGTATGACTCTCACCATCCACGTAATTTACGTGACAACCTGCCATTCGGTCAATATCTACGAATGAGGCGAAACTGCACCAAAAAAACAGATTTCTTTAAAGAGTGTGAGACATTAACAAATCGCCTACGTGAACGTGGCTACCCATTAGGGCTTCTCAAACGTGCCAAGAAAAGAGCCTGGTATTGCCCGAGAGAAGAGTTACTAATCCCTAAAGCAAAGAAATCCACCTCTACCAGTCTAGTCTGTGTCACGACCTTTCACTCAAGGAGTAACATCATGAAGAGAACAATAAAGAAATACTGGGACTTGGTGGCATCCGAGCTCAATACCGATGAAAGACCACTCTTTGCATTCAAGAGGGGTAGGAATATAAAGGATAATGTAGTGAAAGCTTTCCTTGAACCACCAAAACCAGCAACCCTCAGAGATCATCTGGGTCTACCTCCCATGAAAGGACACTTCAAATGCAGTACCTGCAAAGCATGCCCTTTGTGCATTGATGGACCCTCCTTCGTTCACAATAACAAGACATATACATTGCCTTCCCTGACAAATTGTAACATCTCCAATGCCATATACATCATTCTATGTCCATGTAATAAACCCTACGTGGGACAGACGACACAGACGGTGAAGGCACGCATACTGCAAAATATGAGTAGAATTCGTTGCAAAGTGCAAGGGGCACCTATGGTGGACCACTTTGTAACTCACAACCATGATCCTGACAGTATGCGCTGGCGCATCTTAGAGAGAATTAATGCAAACCCAAGAGGTGGCTCTTTGTCTAATGCTCTGAATAGAAAGGAGTGTAAATGGATCCACACCCTCAACTCTGTGAGTCAGGTATTGAATGAGCACGAGGAGATTTCCAAGCAAATGGGCCTACTGTAACCATGTTATATGATTTACCTGTAAATCTGGCCATTCGGATTTTCCACTTTTCCATCACTCCTTCCTGAACTTACAAATCTCCCTGAAACGATGTACCTCATATGTTGGTTATTGCGAATGTATATTTGAATTTCCTGTATTGTTGCAATTGTTAATCATGAAATTCCGTTTCAATTGTTTAAAGTTGGTTCCCCCCACTAGTTCCCCGTAACGTATGACAGGGTATATGGGCCAATCATGGCGCATTACACTGAAGCACCTGAATAGCCTAGCAACCGACGTACTATGCGTCCTCGAGGAGAAGAGCCTTACGCCTCTCCTTTCCACGCCCTTACTTTGATTGGGTGAGCCGCGGCGCGTCAGCACCGCCGACCCGCGTTGCCCAGCAGCGAGCATACTTATCGTCCCTGGTTTCCCGGGCTCATTCTTACCGATCGAGCTTCACCCTGACAGCTCTGATGGCGCTTTGACACCGCTCTGACCGCCGGTCCCACTGCTCCGCAGATCTCTCACCCGCGTAACCAATCTGGGCATCGAGATTGCCGGCCCCTAAAAGCTATCTCTGGGCACCCCCTGTTTAAATCACCTAAGCACACCGAGTATTTCCTAAGCTTAACTGCCTTTCAGCACACGGCTAAATTCAACCGGTCACCTTAAATTAGACCTCTCGATTTAGATAAGTACTACAAGGCACTAAACTAGTTCTAATTCCCATCCAGGTCGACCGACGGGCTTCCCTTTGGATTCCAGACCCACCTGTAAGTGAATCTCCACTTTTGTCATTTGTGACGATGCTAATCTATCCACACCTCTCTGACACCTCCTCCCTTAATTTTCAGGTCCTCCCTCCCCTTGTCTTGATAAAGACCCGCCGCGACCACCAATTGGGGCGCTAAAGGGTCGAAACGTCGACGCTCATACTTGGCCAAGATACCCCCAGGAACTTGGACATTAACCATCTGTTTCCTTGGAATATTAACTTTGCAATACTGGCCTTCTAACGAAAGACAATACCCCCTCCCCGTTCCTCAACTGTACATATTTGTATATAAGTGTCACTATATGCTATGCACTAGTCACTTTGCTCACAACAGTCACGAATCACATGTTTTAAGCATCTAACCAAAACGGAATGAAGTAATTGCTGTTTTGTGTTCCCTGTTTTTACTATAAAAAACGTTTTTCTCAGAGAGGTTTGCTTTTGTGTTCTGAGCTTTTCCAGCCTTCCCTTAAAGTAATGTTTGCTACCACCCGACAGAACCATTTCGTTTGTTAATCACGCTTACCCAGGTTCTGAGGGACACAGGGTTACCCCTTTTTTGTAAAACATTCTTTTGCAAGTGCTGACTTACGAGGGTTCATTACATTGATTTATTCTTACTAAAACTTTGTTGAAATGCACTTTAATTAAATTGAGAATGTCAGACAAAGAAACCTTGTCTTACAGTGAAGATTACATAGAGAAATAGATACAGCAGCAAAGTTCCTCCAGCTTTCTTCTTGGTTCAGAGAGAACAACCGCTGATGTAACACTCAACGAAAAGTTGCTCAAAATAGAAAGACTTGAAAAGAAATTAATCCGATCCCGTCTCCATGGACACGTTCTTACCAAGTATCTTGCATCCAACATAATTCCCAAAGGCTTACAAATCAGAAACGAGCCCGGAATTTTCATAGACTTGCCGAAATTTAGGGAAGGGTTCAGTTTTGTGGCCAATAATTGCTCCAGACACTGGATGGTGCTAGGGGTGGAGACGGCCATAGATTACGTCAAAAAACTGACACAAGAAATCGCTGACCTAAAAAAGGAAATATTGGAAGACGGTGCGCTGGTAAACACCAAAGAAGCATTAGAAAAAGCCAAAAAAACACTGGCAGAATTTAACACAGTGACATTGAATAGAAAATTGGATAAACTCAGCAAAGACATCCGCAACTACGATAAAAAAGTCACCTATCCGTACGTTGCGGACGGATATTTCCAACAAGACGATCAAGGCTTCTTTACCAACAGAGGCAGAAAAGGGCCTAGGAGGTTCACAACATTCTCTGACTCATCAGCAGGCAGTGGATCTGATTCTGAACAAGAAGGAGCATCCACCAGTAGGCAACCACCACAGGTCCCACAACAACAACATTTTTTAGATCAAGGCTACCGCCCACCCAACCGAGGCGGTACTGCCCAACAAGGTTGGACACCAAGACGAACATGGAACAGGCCAAGAGGGGCTCCAAGAGGGAACACGAGAGTGAGATTCTACCAATCAGAAGTGCATGGGGAGATCTCAACCCGAAAACAAACCTACAGATGGTAACCGAAGTGGGAGAAGGAAACACCATCTGCGGCAATGAGAATATGGCATTATTAGAAACATCTACTGGACAAAGAGATGATCTACATATCCCCCGGGAAATCAACGTGAATATGGCAATATTGGAGAAACCATTGCACAGAGGGACGATCTACATACCCCCAGTCAAATCAACGCGGATGATATAACAGAACTGCCGCGAGAGGTGACCCCGTTACCATCTGCTATGGTTGAAGTTTAAGTTTAAGTTTAAAATATTTATTAAGCGCAACATACACCTGGGCAGTTTCTTGGCGCTAAAGTAGAAGGCAACCAACTGAGCGAGAACGGTAACTAAGACGGCAGCTGGAAAGATAGTCAGATTACTGGGGATGAGCCTGAGGAAATAAAAAAGTCTTCAGGGCTTTGCGGAAGACGGAGTAATCAGTGAGGGACCTAAGATAAAAAGGGAGAGAGTTCCAGAACATGGGGGCAAGAGTGGAAAATTTTGTGCCACCCTGTTTTTTTTTCCGGTAACGGGGCACAGCTAGAAGAAGTTGTGCCGAAGAACGGAGGTCTCTGCCAGGGACATAGGCCTTGATGGCCGAAGATATGAATAGAGGGGCCAGGCCAGTCCTGGCCTGGAACACCATGCAGCCTAGTTTAAATAGGGCACGTTCCCGCACCGGGAGCCAGTGAAGGGTTTTCAGGAGGGGGGAGGTGTGGTGGAATTTAGGAAGACCGAAGGCAAGGCGGGCAGCCTGGTTTTGCATTAATTGCAATTTACGGAGGCTGTACTGAGGGATGCCATTGTACAGAATGTTCCCGTAGTCCAGGCGGGACAGGACCAGTGCGGACAGAATGAGCTTAAGTGCAGGGAAGGAAAAGAAACGGGAAATAGAACGAATGGTGCGGAGAGTAAGAAAGCAAGAAGAAACCACAGAGCCAATCTGGGAGTGCATAGTAAGTTGATTGTTTAACTTAATACCAAGAGTCTTAACAGAGGAAACAGGGATAGGAGGAGAACCAAAAGAGGGGGGCCAGAAAAGGGAGTTCCAGGGACTGGAGCAACCACCCGTCACCACAAGCTCCGTTTTATCGGGATTGAGTTTCAGGTGGTTGAAGTTCATCCAGTCCCTGATGAAAGATAGAATAGATTGGAAATTAGAGATAGAATCAGGAGTAGAAGAGAGATTAAAGATGAGCTGGAGGTCATCGGCATAGTTATATACCGAGACCTCCAGTTGCTGTAGAGCAAAGATGAGCGGAGCGATATAAAGATTAAAGAGTAAAGGAGAGAGAGAAGAACCCTGGGGAACACCGCACTGGACCTGGCAGGGGTTAGCTGAAAACTCCCCAAGATGGACCGCCTGGGTCCGGTCCCTCAGAAAGGACGAGAGCCAGATGAGGGCTGATCCTCCTATGCCCGCCGCCTTGACACGGGAAAGCAAGATGGAATGATCCACCGTGTCAAAAGCGGCGGACAAATCGAGAAGGACCAGCGCCTGAGATCTGCCGGCGTCCATACCCTCTCTGAGGGTGTCTGATACTGACACCACCACTGACTCTGTCGAGTGCCTAGGCCGAAATCCCGCCTGGCATGGAGCCAACCTCCCATTCTCCTCGGCAAAGGAGCTGAGTGCAGATGTAACGTGCCGCTCCAGCAACTTCGCCAGAAAAGGGAGAAGGGAGATGGGGCGATAGTTAGCCATCACAGAGGGGTCGGCTCCCGGCTTCTTCAGTATAGGGACGATAGAAGCGGCTTTTAGCGATGGAGTGACAACCCCTCGTGCCAATGAATCATTAAGGAAGCCCAGGGGGGGCGACGGGCAGGCAGTATAAATCTGCCGTAAGATGTGAGCCGGGCATATATCAAGTGGGGAGCCGGACTTGATTTTAGAGAGGAGGGACAAAAAGAATTCTTCAGAAAGAAGAGGAAAAGAATTAAAAGTAGCTGGGAACAGGTGAGGGAGGGAGTCGACAAAAGAAGGAGAAGAGGGGGGAATATTAGATTTAATTGTCGTGATTTTATCAACAAAATAGAGATTCAGTGAATCGCAGAGTTTCTGGGAGGGAGGGGGCTTGAGTGTGGTCCGGTCCGAGAACGCCAAGTCATGGGTAATGGCGAAGATCTCCTTAGGTTGATTCACGGCAGCTAGAATTTTCGCCGAGAAATATGCTTTCTTGGCCTCCGTAATTTTTTGTTTATAGGTCCCCAGGAGGTGAACGTAGCGGGCCCTGGTATTCGGGGAGTAATCCAGTCACCATTTGCGTTCAGCCCTTCGCACCGTAAGCTTCAATTCCTTCAGCTCGGTGTTGAACCACCGATTGGCGTCTTTAGGGCGCCTAATCGAGGTACGCCGAAGAGGAGCTAAACGATCGCTTCCTTCCGTGAGCCATAAGTCGATGGCTTTTGCTTGGGCATGCTTGAAGGCATACAGAACAACTTTGCCCAGCACACGATAGTTCAAATATCTGAAACCCATCCTCTCTCTGATCCCATCATCAATCTGTCCAGCCACCAAATTTCGCCTGCTGAAAGAAGTGTTCTAAGCAAAGGTCTTTCATTTGTCCCTACTAGCAGGCCAGATGCTTTTACAACAAAAATGGAACTACAGAAATTCTTCCGCAAAGTACGTCTAAAATACTACTTTGGCAGGAATGACTATACTCCACAAATAGCAGCGATTCCATTCAAACCACCATCCACCTTTACTCCTGACTCCTATTGTATGAGCCAACGGATATTGGCATTCGAACAAATAGTAATGCAAGAGGTGATGATGGGTCTTGAAGAAAGATACTATATCAAATATAACATCACAAAATAAGAGAACCTTGCGTTAAAAGAGCTTAGTAACAATACCAGCATCATCGTAAAAGCAGCCGATAAAGGGGGAGCAGTGATACTACAAAATACGGATGATTATATAACAGAGATCAAACGTCAACTTGCTGAAAGAGAGAGTTATCAGCCAACACCTAGAGATCCAACTGCAAATATAAAAACATTGATTGAAACTTTGGCAGAGGATGGTGTCAACAAGGGCTTCCTAAGTACACCAGAAAGAGACTTCCTAATCAAAAAAGAACCTCGGATTCCGACTATCTATACCTTACCCAAGGTGCATAAGGGGTTAAATAACCCACCGGGAAGGCCAATCATATCGGGTTGTGGATCCATATTAGAACCCGTGAACCAATTCATTGACCACTTTTTGCAACCCTTGGTACAAGAAACCAAATCTTATGTGAGGGATTCGATGCACATCATCCAATTACTGGAGAGCAACCGTATGATACCGCCACACAATTCATGGTGACATTAGATGTTGCTTCTTTGTGTACATCGATACCCCAAGACAATGCGATCAAGGTCATATAGGACATAGTGGATAAACGCCATGCACCGCAGTGGATACCAACCACTTTTCTTATCAACCTCCTTGAGATCGCCATGAAGCGAAATTACTTCGTCTTCCAACAACAGTTCTATTTTCAATGCAAAGGAGTCGCAATGGGTGCGACTTATGCCCCGAGCTTGGCGAATCTGTATATGGACCAGTATGAGGAACAACACCTGTACACAGAAGAAAACCCATTCATTAATTCGATATCGATATAGAAGCATTATATCGATGACGTGATCATGATTTGGACAGGCATGGAAGCTGATTTAAAAGACTTCTTCCTCTGGTTAAATGCAAGATGTAAAGACATTCAATTCACCATAAGCTATGACAAAAGGAGCATTGCATTCCTTGATCTATTGTTCAAAACAGAAGAGGGACTTATACTATGCGATCTCTACAGGAAACCTATGGAGAAAAACACCTTACTGCAGTATGACTCTCACCATCCACGTAATTTACGTGACAACCTGCCATTCGGACAATATCTACGAATGAGGCGAAACTGCACCAAAAAAACAGATTTCTTTAAAGAGTGTGAGACATTAACAAATCGCCTACGTGAACGTGGCTACCCATTAGGGCTTCTCAAACGTGCCAAGAAAAGAGCCTGGTATTGCCCGAGAGAAGAGTTACTAATCCCTAAAGCAAAGAAATCCACCTCTACCAGTCTAGTCTGTGTCACGACCTTTCACTCAAGGAGTAACATCATTAAGAGAACAATAAAGAAATACTGGAACTTGGTGGCATCCGAGCTCAATACCGATGAAAGTCCACTCTTTGCATTCAAGAGGGGTAGGAATATAAAGGATAATGTAGTGAAAGCTTTCCTTGAACCACCAAAACCAGCAACCCTCAGAGATCATCTGGGTCTACCTCCCATGAAAGGACACTTCAAATGCAGTACCTGCAAAGCATGCCCTTTGTGCATTGATGGACCCTCCTTCGTTCACAATAACAAGACATATACATTGCCTTCCCTGACAAATTGTAACACCTCCAATGCCATATACATCGTTCTATGTCCATGTAATAAACCCTACGTGGGACAGACGACACAGAAGGTGAAGGCACGCATACTGCAACATATGAGTAGAATTCGTTGCAAAGTGCAAGGGGCACCTATGGTGGACCACTTTGTAACTCAAAACCATGATCCTGACAGTATGCGCTGACGCATCTTGGAGAGAATTAATGCAAACCCAAGAGGTGGCTCTTTGTCTAATGCTCTGAATAGAAAGGAGTGTAAATGGATCCACACCCTCAACTCTGTGAGTCAGGGATTGAATGAGCACGAGGAGATTTCCAAGCAAATGGGCCTACTGTAACCATGTTATATGATTTACCTGTAAATCTGGCCATTCGGATTTTCCACTTTTCCATCACTCCTTCCTGAACTTACAAATCTCCCTGAAACGATGTACCTCATATGTTGGTTATTGCGAATGTATATTTGAATTTCCTGTATTGTTGCAATTGTTAATCATGAAATTCCGTTTCAATTGTTTAAAGTTGGTTCCCCCCACTAGTTCCCCGTAACGTATGACAGGGTAGATGGGCCAATCATGGCGCATTACACTGAAGCACCTGAATTGCCTAGCAACCGACGTACTATGCGTCCTTGAGGAGAAGAGCTTTACGCCTCTCCTTTCCACGCCCTTACTTTGATTGGGTGAGCCGCGGCGCGTCAGCACCGCCGACCCGCGTTGCCCAGCAGCGAGCATACTTATCGTCCCTGGTTTCCTGGGCTCATTCTTTCCGATCGAGCTTCACCCTGACAGCTCTGATGGCGCTTTGACACCGCTCTGACCGCCGGTCCCACTGCTCCGCAGATCTCTCACCCACGTAACCAATCTGGGCATCGAGATTGCCGGCCCCTAATAGCTATCTCTGGGCACCCCCTGTTTAAATCACCTAAGCACATCCAGTATTTCCTAAGCTTAACTGCCTTTCAGCACACGGCTAAATTCAACCAGTCACCTTAAATTAGACCTCTCGATTTAGATAAGTACTACAAGGCACTAAACTAGTTCTAATTCCCATCCAGGTCGACCGACGGGCTCCCTTTGGATTCCAGACCCACCTGTAAGTGAATCTCCACTTTTGTCATTTGTGACGATGCTAATCTATCCACACCTCTCTGACACCTCCTCCCTTACTTTTCAGGTCCTCCCTCCCCTTGTCTTGATAAAGACCCGCCGCGACCACCAATTGGGGCGCTAAAGGGTCGAAACGTCGACGCTCATACTTGGCCAAGATACCCCCAGGAACTTGGACATTAACCATCTGTTTCCTTGGAATATTAACTTTGCAATACTGGCCTTCTAACGAAAGACAATACCCCCTCCCCGTTCCTCAACTGTACATATTTGTATATAAGTGTCACTATATGCTATGCACTAGTCACTTTGCTCACAACAGTCACGAATCACATGTTTTAAGCATCTAACCAAAACGGAATGAAGTAATTGCTGTTTTGTGTTCCCTGTTTTTACTATAAAAAACGTTTTTCTCAGAGAGGTTTGCTTGTGTGTTCTGAGCTTTTCCAGCCTTCCCTTAAAGTAATGTTTGCTACCACCCGACAGAACCATTTCGTTTGTTAATCACACTTACCCAGGTTCTGAGGGACACAGGGTTACCCCTTTTTGGTAAAACATTCTTTTGCAAGTGCTGACTTGCGAGGGTTCATTACATTGATATATTCTTACTAAAACTTTGTTGAAATGCACTTTAATTAAATTGAGAATGTCAGACAAAGAAACCTTGTCTTACAGTGAAGATTACATAGCGAAATTGATACAGGAGCAAAATTCCTCCAGCTTTCTTCTTGGTTCAGAGAGAACAACCGCTGATGTAACACTCAACGAAAAGTTGCTCAAAATAGAAAGACTTGAAAAGAAATTAATCCGATCCCGTCTCCATGGACACGTTCTCACCAAGTATCTTGCATCCAACATAATTCCCAAAGGCTTACAAATCAGAAACGAGCCCGGAATTTTCATAGACTTGCCGAAATTTAGGGAAGGGTTCAGTTTTGTGGCCAATAATTGCTCCAGGCACTGGATGGTGCTAGGGGTGGAGACGGCCTTAGATTACGTCAAAAAACTGACACAAGAAATCGCTGACCTAAAAAAGGAAATATTGGAAGACGGTGCGCTGGTAAATGCCAAAGAAGCATTAGAAAAAGCCGAAAAAACACTGGCAGAATTTAACACAGTGACATTGAATAGAAAATTGGATAAACTCAGCAAAGACATCCGCAACTACGGTAAAAAAGTCACCTATCCGTACCTTGCGGACGAATATTACCAACAAGACATTCAAGGCTTCTTTACCAACAGAGGCAGACAAGGGCCTAGGAGGTTCACAACATTCTCTGACTCATCAGCAGGCAGTGGATCTGATTCTGAACAAGAAGGAGCATCCACCAGTAGGCAACCACCACAGGTCCCAAAACAACAACATTTTTTAGATCAAGGCTACCGCCCACCCAACCGAGGCGGTACTGCCCAACAAGGTTGGACACCAAGACGAACATGGAACAGGCCAAGAGGGGCTCCAAGAGGGAACACGAGAGTGAGATTCTACCAACCATAAGTGCATGGGGAGATCTCAACCCGAAAACAAACCTACAGATGGTAACCGAAGTGGGAGAAGGAAACACCATCTGCGGCAATGAGAATATGGCATTATTAGAAACATCTACTGCACAAAGAGATGATCTACATATCCCCCGGGAAATCAACGTCAATATGGCAATATTGGAGACAACCATTGCACAGAGGGACGATCTACATACCCCCGTCAAATCAACGCGGATGATATAACAGAACTGCCGCGAGAGGTTACCCCGTTACCATCTGCTATGGTTGAAGGCATACAGAACAACTTTGTCCAGCACATGGGAGTTCAAATATCTGAAGCCCATCCTCTCTCTGATCCCATCATCAATCTGCCCAACCACCAAATTTCGCCTGCTGAAAGAAGTGTTCTAAGCAAAGGTCTTTCATTTGTCCCTACTAGCAGGCCAGATGCTTTTACAACAAAAATGGAACTACAGAAATTCTTCCGCAAAGTACGGCTAAAATACTACTTTGGCAGGAATGACTATACTCCAAAAATAGCAGCGACTCCATTCAAACCACCATCCACCTTTACTCCTGGCTCCTATTGTATGAGCCAACGGATATTGGCATTCAAACAAATAGTAATGCAAGAGGTGATGATGAGTCTTGAAGAAAGATACTATATCAAATATAACATCACAAAAGAAGAGAACCTTGCGTTAAAAGAGCTTAGTAACAATACGAGCATCATCGTAAAAGCAGCCGTTAAAGGGGGAGCGGTGGTACTACAAAATACGGATGATTATATAACAGAGATCAAACGTCAACTTGCTGAAAGAGAGAGTCATCAGCCAACACCTAGAGATCCAACTGCAATATAAAAACATTGATTGAAACTTTGGCAGAGGATGGTGTCAACAAGGGCTTCCTAAGTACACCAGAAAGAGACTTCCTAATCAAAAAAGATCCTCGGATTCCGACTATCTATACCTTACCCAAGGTGCATAAGGGGTTAAATAACCCGCCGGGAAGGCCAATCATATCGGGTTGTGGATCCATATTAGAACCCGTGAACCAATTCATTGACCACTTTTTGCAACCCTTGGTACAAGAAACCAAATCTTACGTGAGGGATTCGATGCACATCATCCAATTACTGGAGAGCAACCGTATGATACTGCCACACAATTCATGGTGACATTAGATGTTGCTTCTTTGTATACATCGATACCCCAAGACAATGCGATCAAGGTCATACAGGACATAGTGGATAAACGCCCTGCACCGCAGTGGATACCAACCACTGTTCTTATCAACCTCCTTGAGATCGCCATGAAGCGAAATTACTTCGTCTTCCAACAACAGTTCTATTTTCAATGCAAAGGAGTCGCGATGGGTGCGACTTATGCCCCGAGCTTGGCGAATCTGTATATGGACCAGTATGAGGAACAACACCTGTACACAGAAGAAAACCCATTCATTAATTTGATATCGATATGGAAGCGTTATATCGATGACGTGATCATGATTTGGACAGGCACGGAAGCTGATTTAAAAGACTTCTTCCTCTGGTTAAATGCAAGATGTAAAGACATTCAATTCACCATAAGCTATGACAAAAGGAGCATTGCATTCCTTGATCTATTCTTCAAAACAGAAGAGGGACTTATACTATGCGATCTCTACAGGAAACCTATGGAGAAAAACACCTTACTGCAGTATGACTCTCACCATCCACCTAATTTACGTGACAACCTGCCATTCGGTCAATATCTACGAATGAGGCTAAACTGCAAAAAAACAGATTTCTTTAAAGAGTGTGAGACATTAACAAATCGCCTACGTGAACGTGGCTACCCATTAGGGCTTCTCAAACGTGCCAAGAAAAGAGCCCGGTATTGCCCGAGAGAAGAGTTACTAATCCCTAAAGCAAAGAAATCCACCTCTACCTGTCTAGGCTGTGTCACGACCTTTCACTCAAGGAGTAACATCATGAAGAGAACAATAAAGAAATACTGGAACTTTGTGGCATCCGAGCTCAATACCGATGAAAGTCCACTCTTTGCATACAAGAGGGGTAGGAATATAAAGGATAATGTAGTGAAAGCTTTCCTTGAACCACCAAAACCAGCAACCCTCAGAGATCATCTGGGTCTACCTCCCATGAAAGGACACTTCAAATGCAGTACCTGCAAAGCATGCCCTTTGTGCATTGATGGACCCTCCTTCATCACAATAACAAGACATATACATTGCCTTCCCTGACAAATTGTAACACCTCCAATGCCATATACATCGTTCTGTGTCCATGTCATAAACCCTACGTGGGACAGATGACACAGAAGGTGAAGGCACGCATACTGCAACATATGAGTAGAATTCGTTGCAAAGTGCAAGGGGCACCTATGGTGGACCACTTTGTAACTCACAACCATGATCCTGACAGTATGCGCTGGCGCATCTTGGAGAAAATTAATGCAAACCCAAGAGGTGGCTCTTTGTCTAATGCTCTGAATAGAAAGGAGTGTAAATGGATCCACACCCTCAACTCTGTGAGTCAGGGATTGAATGAGCACGAGGAGATTTCCAAACAAGTGGGCCTACTGTAACCATGTTATATGATTTACCTGTAAATCTGGCCATTCGGATTTTCCACTTTTCCATCACTCCTTCCTGAACTTACAAATCTCCCTGAAACGATGTACCTCATATGTTGGTTATTACGAATGTATATTTGAATTTCCTGTATTGTTGCAATTGTTAATCATGAAATTCCGTTTCAATTGTTTAAAGTTTGTTCCCCCCACTAGTTCCCTGTAACGTATGACAGGGTATATGGGCCAATCATAGCGCATTACACTGAAGCACCTGAGTTGCCTAGCAACCGACGTACTATGCATCCTCGAGGAGAAGAGCCTTACGCCTCTCCTTTCCACGCCCTTACTTTGATTGGGTGAGCCGCGGCGCGTCAGCACCGCGTTGCCCAGCAGCGAGCATACTTATCGTCCCTGGTTTCCCGGGCTCATTCTTTCCGATAGAGATTCACCCTGACAGCTCTGATGGCGCTTTGACACCGCTCTGACCGCCAGCGTTACTACCGTAGATCGCAGAACCGAGGGTAAGCAACCGGTCCCGCTGCTCCGCAGATCTCTCACCCGCGTAACCAATCTGGGCATTGAGATTGCCAGCCCCTAATAGCTATCTCTGGGCACCCCCTGTTTAAATCACCTAAGCACACCCAGTATTGCCTAAGCTTAACTGCCTTTCAGCACACTGCTAAATTCAACCAGTCACCTTAAATTAGACCTCTCGATTTAGATAAGTACTACAAGGCCCTAAACTAGTTCTAATTCCCATCCAGGTCGACCGACGGGCTTCCCTTTGGATTCCAGACCCACCTGTAAGTGAATCTCCACTTTTGTCATTTGTGACGATGCTAATCTATCCACACCTCTCTGACACCTCCTCCCTTACTTTTCAGGTCCTCCCCCCCTTGTCTTGATAAAGACCCGCCGTGACCACCAATTGGGGCGCTAAAGGGTTGAAACGTCGACGCTCATACTTGGCCAAGATACCCCCAGGAACTTGGACATTAACCATCTGTTTCCTTGGAATATTAACTTTGCAATACTGGCCTTCTAACGAAAGACAATACCCCCTCCCCGTTCCTCAACTGTACATATTTGTATATAAGTGTCACTATATGCTATGCACTAGTCAGTTTGCTCACAACAGTCACGAATCACATGTTTTAAGCATCTAACCAAAACGGAATGAAGTAATTGCTGTTTTGTGTTCCCTGTTTTTACTATAAAAAACTTTTTTCTCAGAGAGGTTTGCTTGTGTGTTCTGAGCTTTTCCAGCCTTCCCTTAAAGTAATGTTTGCTACCACCCGACAGAACCATTTCTTTTGTTAATCACGCTATTCGAGCAGTAGCAGCATACCCCCCCCTGCTCCTTGAGACCCTCATGGGTGAGTAGTGCGCTTTACAAATATTCTGATTGACTGTTTCGATGTTTCGTGAGAGTAAGTTTCCAAGTGTGAATCTAAGATCTTTTGCATAGACATACCAACTCAAACTAAATGTGTGCAGATCTTGTAGACAACCACAACTTCACTTTCAAAATGAAAACAGTATCACCTTCAAGATCATAAGCAGTTTATATAGTTACGTCGATCCAAATGAGTGACTTCTGGAGAAATACATTAGTATTTCTTTTTTAACTCGCAAACAGATGCTTGTATATGTTGAATTGCACGCGGCATATATTCCCAAAACGGGAAATGAGCTGGATTGTTCACGGAGGCCCCTGTTTGACAGAATTCAAGATGCCACATTTTCCCATGAAAGGGAACAACACCAAAATGTACAGTTTAATATCGTGCTAACCCCTGGTGTGACAAACAGCTCAATGTCTTGGTTCTAGCTATCAATGTTTTGAAATAACTTCGGATCAATGAATAATTCTACATTCGACTTTTATTTCTTACAGGATTATATATGCCCTTGTTATATGTCAGACAACACCCCAGTTTAGTCCCAGCCATATGCAAAACAGTCTTGACCCGGCTCCTCATGGGAACAGTCTAGCCCGAACTACCAAGCCAGTTCCTCCATGGGCCAGAAACAAGCATCCTGGGACCGGTGTCGGGGGCTTCGCGTGCTGCGCTGCCAAGTGACCCAAAAGGAGGTGGGAGACAGGATTGACAAATAATGTGGTGCTCCTGGAGCTATTCCCATTTGTGGTAGTGTTTACATTGTGGCAAGAACAGCTGGAAAACAGGCAGGTAGAGATGTCGTCAAACAACCACCTGGTGGTCCCGGCAGTAACCTTGGGGCGGCTCACTGCCCAAAAGTTTTAGGGTTACTGCAGCGCTTGGTGGGTTGCCACCTGGAGGACAACATAGCAATAAAAGCAAGACACGTACCAGGTTGTGACAATTCAATAGCTGACACTTTCTCTTGCTTTCAGTGGGAGAGGTACCACCAACTCGCGCCACGGTCGGATGAGTGGATGACAACACTACCAGCAGACATATGGGACGCGGTGGAAGTGATCTAGCCATACCTGTTGACAGGTCATTGGCATCAAAGACCGCAGCCAGATATAGTAAGTGTCTGGAACAGTTTAAGGGTGTGACGGAGACATGCTAGAATCTGCACCAGCGACAAAGTGGAAGAATTCATACAATGGGCATTTAAGAACAGCAGGTCCAGAGCATGGGTGTAGACACACCTGAGTGCCATAGCATACCACTCAAAGTTATACAGTGGGGTGGACCCGACAAATGCATGGTATTGCCGTGCAGCAATGAAGGGCTGGGATTGTTTGCAACCCAAACAGTATGACACCAAACTTCCAATTGATTTTGAGAGGCTGAAAGCGGTATTACAGGCCCTACCGGTCATATGTAGATCAACAAATGAGACAAACTTGTTCAAAGCAACCTTTGGTCTGGCAATCTTTGGGGTGTTCACGGTCAGCGAGCTGGTGGCACTGTCAAGGGCACACCCAGGTGAGGCTTGAATCCTTGGTTCTGTACCTTCGAAGGTCAAAAACCGACTAGGAAGGAAGAGGAAAGTACACGCTACTAGAATGCCTCGCAGCAAACCGCTTGCTCCAGGCCGCAGTGGGGCATTTACCACAGCAGCAGTGTACAGCATAGCAGACGACCGGATCAGAAGCATAGGGAGGGAGAGATCTTCAGCATTTAGGGCGTACAGTAGGCCAATATCATACTACGGCCGGGTTACATCTCTCGCCACAGGGAAGTGAGCAAAGGAACGAACAGTGTGGATGGTAGGACACTCCTTCATAACAAGGGCACAGCGGTGGGCTGGTGCCAAGAAGCTGTATGGTAGGATATGGCTGCCCAAAACTAAGGTGATATAGCTGGGCTAGCCAGGCATGAAGTGGGTCCAGCTCTTTCAGGTGGTGCACGAAGCACAGCGGGCACTTGGGGTGGCAACCCCTGTTATAAGCCATCAGAGTGGACCTGACAACTATATCATGGCTGGTGTGACCAGCAGGCATAGTATGGTCAGAAATCATAGTATGATTTAAATGGCAGTGGCTGTGAACCATGGAGCGGTCCAGAGATATAGGCGGAAGTTAAACAGATCAATGGGCAAGTTCTCTCTATAAAAAACTGGATGTCAAGCAACTACTTAATGCTTAACCCAGGGAAGACAGAAATAATGTTATTCGGAAATGCGAATAAATATTGGACAGACGATTGGTGGCCACTGGCACTAGGCCTCTGTCCTGCCCCAAAAAATTCAGTCAGGAACTTGGGAGTCACCATTGATGACAAATTATCAATGTCCTCCCATGTAAACAAAGTAGTGCACACTAGTGTAGGTATAATGCGTAGCCTCAGAAAGGTTTTTAAATGCATACCCCAGTCATCCCGCAAACCCCTAGTGCAGGGCTTAATTATAAGCTGACTAGACTATGGAAACGCATTACTAGCGGATATCAAGGAAAGTTCCCTGACCAAACAGCAAACTCTTCAAAATACAGCAGCCAGACTGGTCTTATACCTCCCACCTCGCACTTCATCTGCCTCATGCTTAAAGAAACTGCACTGGCTCCCCATAAGGAAACGCATCAAATTCAAAATCTGCTGCTTAGTTCACAAATCCATAAATGGCCAGGGACCAAAATACCTGGAAAAAAAACTTAAGAAATACTGTCTATCTAGAACCCTCCGATCTTCAGACAAACACCTACTAACAGTGCCAAAAGTAAGAACGGTCAAAAATGGAGACAGATGTTTTTCAAAGTTGGGCCCGGCAACGTGGAACACCTTACCATTATCTATCAGAGCCGATACAGACCATAAAACATTTCGTAAGAACCTGAAAACATGGCTCTTTTAGACCTTGGGCTATCTTTCTAGCCTATCTCTCTTCTCAATTTTCTGCAAGCGCTATGAGATCTATCGGTGATTTACGCGCTATATAAATTGAAAAAAATAAAAAATAAATTAAAAAAATAAAAGTTCTGCACAGACACGGGTTGGGAATTCATCAGACATGGCCTCATCAACCTAAAGAGGAAGGGTTATTACGCAGAAGACAAAGTACACCTGTTAGGAGTAGGGATCGACCTGTTCTTCCTGAGCATCGTAGGGGCATTGGAACTTCTAGGCTTCTCTTAGTCTTAGCGAGCACTGTTGGAGTTCCGGAAACCACTGCCAGTCTGTAGGGGAGCTACCAAGTATAACAATAAATATATTGACACAAGGACATAAAAGGACAATTGCCTGAGCAATGTCCTTGGGATGCCTCAAGGCAGGAACAATTGAAGGCAAACAAAGGGGGTAAGGAATGGTCAGCGCTGGCGGACACAGCACTTGCAGCCCAGGCATGGCCAGGGGGCCACAAACGCCAGACATTCGGTGGCAAGGGAAGCCTCAAAGCTGCTACCCGCTGTACCCAGTAATCCGCAGAAGGAGAAACTGTCATGGCAGATGACAAAACAATGATTTATGACACCTCATTAAAAAAGAAATATGAGTTGGAGGATGACGCAGGACAGAGTATGCGGTGCTAAGTTATTACCGTTTTCAATAATATGCAATAAAGATAAGATAACACTGTGGACCAGTATGAACTGTATGCACAAGTAAAATCAAATTAAACAAGAACTGATCTGGTTAATTACCGGTGCCATCATGATAACTTATGGACCAGACTGGCTATGATGTTAATAAACTGCGGACATTCTGACACCACAGAAAGCGTGGTGATGGGGCGGTGAACAGCGGGAGGTCCCAGGGGGTGCCCCCACAGCTGGAGGAGGAGCTAACGCGCAAAGGTGTGACAGGCCTCTCAATACCTCTGCGATTCTCAAGGAGCGCATTCAAGTTATAACTGAGAGGGGTGTTCCCCCGCCCACTCCTCATATACTTTTGTGAAATCAAAAGTTATGTCCCTGCAGATCACAAGAGTCTTATATGGTATGTGCGGATCAGCGTGTTGCGGCAATAGGCCTTTTGGGACTGTACCATTTCTACTCTCTCAAGGGGTGTCTGCGATTGGCCTGCTGTTCCACAAGCATGCTTTCTCACTCTGTACTCTGAGTCCTCTTATCTTCTTTGGTCTTGGCTTTTCTGTCTGGCGCCCTGTGTTTGCTGTTCTTACTCTGACCTTGTGATTAATGTTTCACTGGCCTGGTCTCCAGCAGCTGTAGGCTTGGAGGGCGCCTCTGTGAAGAATCAGCATTTCAAGCCAGAGAATCCACTTGGGCAGTGAAGAGGCAGTGACTGGCAGGTGTTGGATACCCTGGCTGAACACCAGGGACCTAAAATACAAGATTGTAAGCAAGACAAACAAGCACTGGCAAAGTCAAACGCATGTAAACACAGGCATTCACAAATGCTGCTTATATATACGCCGCATGAACAAATGCTGTTTATGAAATTGGAGCCTGCCCTTTGTCTTATCCAATACTTGGGGAATAGTAGCTAAAAGAATTGCTTTCTGTATAGAATGCATATAGAAGGAAAAGAACTGAATTTGACAACACAGCACGATGGTTGAGTATACTTGTATTTGTTTAAATTATATATTGAGCATCTTGCCAGTATCAGTACGATGACCATTTTGGAACTGAACATGACAATGTATCTCTTTGTCACAGTAACGAAGGCTTATAAAGAAATGTTAAACATTACAGATGTATACAGATACATCTGGAGAGGATGTGGCCTAAGGGCTAGGGCGGTCAACCTAAAATCTGTGGAACCGGGTTCGAGTATCGGCAACGATAGATTCTGACAAATCACGTAATCTCCCGGTGCTTAACAAAAATGAATGAGTCTGTCTGTAACGAAACTGGTGCTCATGTAAAGCCCTCTGATACCTGATACCTTTAGGTCAAGTTTGCGCTATATAAAACAAAAAACAAAAAAATACACTATCTTATTTTATTTTTTTTCAAAATACTTTATTGGATTTTATGAAAAAAGATTAAAACGTGAAGTTGCCGTGATAAAGCAATGTAGAACTCATGTTGGAAAAGACAGGTAAAGTCAAGGATTCGCTTGTACAAAAATGCTTAACACAACATAAGGGAAATAAAGCGAACACAATACATAAGTTAAAGAAATCGTGAGAATCATATAAAATATAAGAGTAAAAAGGGAGTCAAGAGATTACAGTAATAGGCATGATAAATCCTGGAATTAAAGGTGGGATCGTGCACATTTTTCAGAAAGGCAGCGGTCTGGTGACGGGCAAGAAAGAGTTTTGTGGAAAATAATAAATATGACACCATTTCATGGTGTGCTACAGTATGTTATTTTGAGTGTACTTTTTAGGTGTAGAACAGTCACTCGTTCGTGCATTCCCTGGAAGCACTTCGTGAAAGTCGGACTGACACACCAATTGGCCAATAGCATGAAGTGAGAGAGTGTACTCCTCTGGATGGAGCCAAAGCACAATCAATGTATATGTAAAAGAATTGTTAAAAGCATGTCTTGCAGACAAGTGTGCTGTCAAGCCAGACCTAAAAAGTACTGATAAATGTTTGTACAGCAAGCCACATTATATAATACTGTTCACAGGCGCGCAACGCCCATTGGGCTGAAAGGACTTCAGCCCCTCTCTCCCCCGTCATGTGGGTCAGCCCGGGCGGAGACAGCTTACCGGGCACACACACAGCCACACCCGAGTACTTCACAGGTCTGTAATAGACCATTTACTTGCTAACGAGGCTTTGTTGATTTTTCACCCCTTCTTAGAGCCCCTGCATCTCCGCTCTGACTATCGCTGGAAGAATTAGCATCCCTCCCCCCCCCCCGAAATTTTTAGTTCCCCCCCCCCCCCCCCCCCCGCAATGTGGCACTAGTTGCGCCTCTGACTGTTAAGATTACTGCTTAGATCTGTTTAATGTGCTGGTCACATGCTGGAATCAGGTGAGGCTCCAAATGCATGTATTCATCCAGCCGTCCTCATTCATTCACCCAATGTGGACATGCACCACACCCACATATCCAGCCACTAATCCACCCACAGTCATCCATCCATTAGCAAATCTACTGACAGTTATCCGCTCATGCGCTTATCCCTCCATCCTTTCACATCGCTGTATCCATTCAACCCATGCGTGCATTTGTGTCTACCCACTCATATGTAATCATCTACTAACAACCTCATAAGATCATCTGTGCAAGCATCTCCCCACACCCATGTACCCTTCTAGCCACAAATACAGCCAGCCAGATGTCCAGGCATCCTTTAACTCAAAGAACCATTTGCACACTCATCTTTTTTATCCTTTCATCCAAAGACATCTTCCACACACATCTATACTTCCCGCCACCCACACCACCGTCAAGCACCCCCTTCCATCAATATAGTCATCACAACCACACATTCATCCATTCACCTGCACTTGCATCCAACCACTTCAATCCATCGACTCACTCCTACACCATTGTCTGTCCCCACAGCCTTCCAGCTACACACCCATGTGCAATACAACCCGCAGGCACAAATCCACCAATGCATCTGTGGAATATCCACCCGTGTCTGAAAGAGCCTGTATGTGTGTTGTCTGACTGCATTTGCATTTCCATATATTTTGTGTATTTGTTTGTGTGTGTGCATCATGTCCTTATATAAACACGTGCCTTTATGTGTAATACAGGGGGAACTGCAATAGATCACACACACACGGAAAAAAGCACAATTGGTTTTAGCAGTGCTTGTAACTTTCTGCCTTTGCCACTGCCTGCATTCCCCTGAGGCCATGGGTGGCAGTAACACCAAAGGGCCTGGCGTGGGTAGTAGCATCTTCCGTGTCATTTCACGTTGTCGGTCCATTACCTTCCAGGCCCCGCTCCGAGAGGCCTTTCATGATGACCAGGGCGAGTCAGTCCTGATGGCTGCCCAGTGCCCGGAATACTTTATGCCCGAATATACTAACATGTTATCTAAAATGAAAAGGCAACAAACACAGTCACATGGTTGCCAAGCAGAAGCGCCTACGTAGGGCAAAGTCCTCGGCACGATTTCATGTAACAAAAGATATGAACTGGAAACGCAAATCGACAAAGTGCAAAGAGTGAGCGCCCCCGAGCGCGTTATCTAAATCTGATTTATTGCCGCGGCGCTCAGGGCTCGGGGGTCAGTCACAGTCCCTCCTTGGAGGCGGAGTGATTGTCGGCAGTAAAATCCCTTCGTGAACGCACCGAGTAATGGGCACAACACTTCCTGCAACAGCGGCTGTTGTTTTCCATTGCTTGTCCTTGTCCAGTGCCCACCCACACGGTACTCAGGGCGGCATCGTGCCAACCTCTGAATAGACGCTATGAGAGCCAAGGTCCAGCATGCTTGAAGGCGCACTCGACAAAAGTGAGATACAGGTGACTTATGGACAGGTGCTGTGGAGGCAAGATTCACAAATGGGTGGGCTGAGCGTTCCTACAGGATGAGACCTACAGGCAGCGTGGAACCTTACAGGCAGCTTGGAACCCTGTTTACCATTATTTGAAGGGTTTCCAATCCAACTCCACGTCCTGCCCAATAAACATCCCCTGGTCCTTCTAAGTCCACCTAAGCTTTTAGGATAAAGCATTGCATTTTATGGGCACTCCGGTGTCATTCTAAGAAATAGCAGACACACATTGAAGTCACAATTGATATGTGACAGGAAGAGAAACGAGCAAGCACTGGTAAAGCCAATCGACGCGTTTTTGCATGCTTTTTATGCCTCTGTGTTCTTTATTATATTTTCCACATATCCCACAAGAAAAGTGGGTGGGAAAGTTTTAGTGCTACAACATTTAAGTCAGCCAGAAAAGACCATGCCTTGATCAACTTTTTGGTATGGAGTCCTGGACTGTTCAACACCCAGCTTCTTCATCCACTATTCACAGAAACGTACATATATAAAATATGGTGCCACAGTGGTCTTATTCAATCCTGCATTTGCAGGAGCATGCCAGTCTGAGAAAGTGTCTGTACAAAATATTGGAGAAAAAATATTGTGTGGACAAAATATTGAGTCGAGAATATTGAGGACAATATTATTGTGAAGGTAAGTTTCTATTGGTAAGCAAACTTTAACTATATCATCATACAATATGCATATAACAGGTATGTACCTTGACTATATATAGATCTTCAAGGTATATATGGTCCTCAAAGTGGTGGCCCCAGTCGTTGGGCTCCACACCCGTTCCCAAAGAACATATTAAGAACTTGGGGATATGGTTGGACCCGAAACTCTCCTTCGACCACCAGACCAGGGTGGTTGCGGGGAAATGCTTCGGAATTAGGAAAGTCCTCCGGAAGACACTTGATGTACTCCCGGCAGCCGCCCGAAAAACGATAGTCCAAGCCCTGGTGACTTTGTGCCTGGACTATGGGAATGTGCTACATCTGGGGGCAAATAGGAGGTGTGTCCAAAGAATGCAGGGCATTCAAAATGCGGCCGTGTGCCTTGTTCTGAGGCTACCCAGAAGGGTACCATCCAAGAATGCTCTCGCAACATTACACTGGCTCCCGGGTAGGGAGAGAATTGTGTTTAAATCACTGTGCATTAGTCATCGTATCCTGCAGGGAGTGGGCCCTAGCTACCTCCACAATCTATTGATCCCTTATAGACCGACTAGGACTTAGAGATCCATGGGTACAGGAAAGGGAGTACTGCCAGTAGTCAAAAGAGCACGGATGGGGGGAAGATATTTCAGATGGCTGGCGGCGAAACTATGGAATGACCTTCCACGGTCACTCAGGTCGGAACTATCAGAGGGGATTTTCCAAAAGAAATTAAAAACACAACTCTTTCCACAGTTAATGCCTCAGTGAGGGGTGGGCGGTATTGGATGTAATCTGTCCATAATGGGTTATCTTGCTGCAGCGCGGGGACATACTGTATAGTGTAACCATGCGCTTTAAAAACTCATTTAATATTATTATTATTATGTAGATGATGAGTTAGGAACAGTAAATCTATGCTTACCTCCTTGCACTTACCTTCTCGATATTTTGGTCCTTGATATTTATGACACGATATTTGGTCCACAGGATATTTGTTTCCAGACAACCACCTGAGAAAACCCAAGCTAGAACTTGTTGGAGCGCTCTTGACCGACTGGTTTCTAAATTTAATTCTCAACAAATTACCTCTATAAAAGTATTTCTTTTTATCCAAACACGAGGCACCAGGCAGTGCCTTCCCGTAAATCTAATGCTGTCTTCGGATAGGAAAACCAGACCAGGAACCCGTATGTTGTTGTCACTATGATGTTGGCATTATAATTCCTAATTTAAGGTGGTATTCAATAGATGGTACTAGAAATAACTTAAATATCTATGAAATAGATAGGGCACAAGAATATAGCTCTGGGGCATTCCATTGCAGCAATTTACTGTATTACTTTTTCCACTATGGGGCCCTACGTTTGTTGTGGTTGTTAGAAGTGTATTTCTGGTTGGCTAGGGTAGGCACCTAAGCCAGTCAGAACCCACCTCTCTAGTCAGGGCACGTAAGTTACACACCAACCTGCGCTTACCCTCTGGTAGCTTGGCACAGAGCAGTCAGGCGTATCCCCAAAGATAATGAGTAATGCTTTTGCACAACACACTCACACCAGTAACACAATAAATACAGCACAAAAGAGACTCCACACAGTGTTATATAAAAATATGGTTCTTATATTATAAATATGTATCATAGGCCCTAATGACATGAATCGTATATAGTGCACACAAAATGCACTTACTGTAGTCAGAGTACACATTCTAATAAGGTAAGGATCCTTATAGACATACCTCCTAACATCAGTAAATTCTGTGGACATGAAATACAGTGAATTGCATGAAGAAAAACACGCAAATCATCACATTAGTGCGAATAATGCAACTTGGTTTGGGGACAAAAACACATGAAGTACCAAATATCACCATAGTGCATAGATCACCACATTTTCCCACACTCCTGTAGGGTGCATCACACCTGCACTTCTATTTTAGGTTTAGGTTAAAACTGGGTTCCATGTAAGGCACAGAAGTACCTGCGTCCCTTTTAGGCATTATAGGGTAATTAAGGCTGAATATTGTGTGAAACCAAGTCACCTCTCGGGGGTGATTGGGATCCACCCCATGTTAGTGAGCCTTGAATACAGGGGGCAAAGAGCACAGCACTGTCCATAGGGGGTTACGCAGAGATTGGTAGGTTCCCCCCTGCGCTGGGGCCACCTAAACCAAAGCTTCCAGGTGGTGAAACCCAAAAGACGGCTGCCCACGAGCGTGCAGTGTGGCTTCAGAACTTCTTTAGATAAGGTTATGGCAAAAGCTGCTGAAAGAATCACACTAACTTTGTCAGGATGCTAGCACTTAGTCTGCTGATTGTCATTTTTCTGATTTGATACATCCGTTCAGTAGTTTTTGAAAAATGAAGGTTAAAAAATTATTGTATATCTGGGTGGTTGGGTCCTCGCGGGAGTGCCAATTTAAAAAAAGACCATTCTGATTGGCAGAGTGAGCTTTATTTTCCTTGAGCCATCTAGCTTTCCTGGGAGTCAGACTCCTGCAGGAGTGAGCATTCTGATTGGCTACCAACAACATGAAAAACATTTTGCTGGAAGCCAATTCAGGGGTCGGGGACTTAGTCCCCTGTCCGGAACATGTTAAAAAAATATATATAAGAGGGCACGATAGGGATACTGGGACCCTCTAGGCCACATGAGAGGAACCCAGATACACCCCCCAGCCAAAAATGAAAACATATCAGCAAACATTGATGAGATCCTGGTGGACTCCCGCAGAATCATAACTAAACAAAAAAACTCAAAATGACAGCCGGGGTGGCTTTGTTTTAATAATGGGGGAGCGCTTGGCCCCCCTCCCCTAACCTTAACAGGGTACTCACTAAAGGTCTTGGGAAGCCCACCCCTAGAGCCAAAATTACTGTAAATGAGGAAGGGACACTTTGGCTCCTCTCCCTGACCTATCGCGAGTAGGGAAACCTATGTTTGCTTCCGCTTGGCTCCCAAAGTGGGAGCAAACACAAAGCCTGCTCCTAGCCGACGAGAGCTTTAAAAATGCTCCTGCCGGCTGAGAGCAGACTTTGATCTGCTTCCCTACCCGCACTGATGCTGGTAAGGAAACAGATCAAACTATTGCTCCCGCCTGCAGAGTGCAGTGTTAGTAGCTACTTCCTGAGGGTGGAAGTGATGCCGGCTCGCGCTGCATGTGGGTAGCAGGCTGTGGTGACATTGGTGCTCTCCCCACAGCTGCTAACAAATGTATGGTAGGTGCCATGGGTGGACACCAGAGCACCCGCTTTTAATAGTACGGGCCCAGGGAGATGGGTCCCCAGGGCTTATAACGGCTCAGGAAGGGGTGGGTAACACAGTCCCTCTATCCTTTTAACATATATGTGTCGCCCTGGGGTATGGGGTCCGCTGAGACTAACGAGGCAAGGGGTGGGTAACCATGCAGCCCCCTAGTCAAAAAAAGCCATAAGAGAACCAGGGCCTAAGAAGACTCAGGAAAAGGGGCCACACAGTCCCCCTTGCCTTTAATATAAATATATAGCCTTGGGGATGGGGTCCTTAGGGCCTAACAAGGACCAGGGAGGGGGGCCGCGTGGCTCCTTTCCCCGCCCCTTTATTTTTAAGTAGTGGCCCTAGGGGATGGGCCTAATAAGTCTCATGAGAGGGGCTACACGGTGCCCCTCCCCTTTAAAAAAGAAAGACCTGAGGATGGAGTTCTCAGGTCCAATAAGGCTCGGGGAGGAGGGAACGTGGATCCTCCCCTTTAAAAAACATAAGGTCCTGTGGTCAACCCCTGTGCTTGGTGTGGTAATAAAATATTACTTTACGTAAAAAAAAAAAAGAAATGCACAAAAAAAAATAGTTAAAGTAACATTATAGTTAGATGTGATAAAAAGATCTATTTTTGTTGAAAGTAAAAAAATCTACATTTAAGAAATTCACTGAAAAAAACATACTTTAACGTGATGTTATACTTAGGTGAATATTGCAGGGATGAAATTAACTTTTTTAACTAAAAACACACGGAAATTCACCAGTTATACTTATAACTTCTGCCCCACTATGCACTGTTTATAATCTCACATATTACATCACTCATGACATGTTCTATGACATAATTTATGACATCACTGATGACATTTCAAATGACATCATTGATGACATCACTGATGTCTCCCATACCTTGCAAAACACCTATATAACATGTTTTTACTAGGGCAGTCTTTCAAAACCGACTGTCCCACTATGCAAATGTGAGACAATTATTTAGCTATCCAATTCGCTAATGGAGGTCACTTTTACTTTGGCCTATTTTCTGTCCTAGTCCAACCCTGCTATGCAATCAAAAAATCTGGGTCTGTTTCATGACTACCATTGCATGAACACAGAAAGAGGCAATCACTGGCATGCGTATCCAGTGTCTGCAGCCTATGCACCAAATCAGATTTTTAGATATAATGCATGCACGAAAGACAGGAGGAAGGAGCTCACAGTCCCCATTGGCATCAGTGCAGCGCGGCGAACGGGATTATGAAACACCAGATATTTCTTCTTTATGCTTTAATGAAGCCATCAAATATAAATTGCGTTGGCTCAGGCGTTCCCTCTTGACAATTTGTGAAATTAGGAGAAGTTTGTTTACACTATATTGTTAATTTCCAAATATTGGTAAAATTCTTAACGCATTTTCACATTGACATGATGCTTCTACAACAACATGTTAACATATTGAAATGAAGTATAAATGGTAGTCACGAGGTAGATCCAAGTAGAGATTTATTAAGTTGTCACAGGATCAATTCATGTTGGTTACAGGATCAATTCCAGATGACATATGGTAGATCCAAGCTGGTACATGGCCCCACCAGGAGCTGATCTTCAAAGCTCACCCACTCAATCCAACTGCCACTCCTCCAGTCCCAGGCATACCCAACATTCCACGCTGTCATCATGCACTCTAAGGTTCCTTACACACAGACACATGCAAACCAGCTGAGCTGCTGTAAATGTATTTACAACACATATCACTTTTGTTGTGCATGTGAAACAGTCAGAAATAAAAATGGACTGGACTAGACTAGTGTTTAGTAAGTTGGGAGTCGATTTTTGTTGGGTTGCGAAAGAACAAGTAGTAAATCGAGATGCCTTTAAATTCTGTATTTATCGTGTCAAATTTGCTGTGCTTCAGAGACAGAGGTCAAATGTCAGGCTATATCTTCTAGCAAATTCCTGCTTATATTTTTTTATTATGGGGATTGGTGTTTCCAAATTCCTCTCACTTTGTAGTCAGGGATAGGAAAGTAAAGTGAAATATGTGACAAACTTGCCTGGGTACAGGGAAAGTGAAAGTGTGACACACAACAAAAAGCAGACACCTGTAAGTGAACTGTACACATTTAGCAGGTATGAAGTCTAAATGAAGCACTTTTTTGTCATACCGAAGTGTGATGGAAATAAAGATGTCAATAGGATCAAGACAAATCAAGATACTTTACTTGGTGATACACAAATGATAAATATTCACAGAAACCAAATTTCCATGCATTTTCATTTGTGTGCAATATAGTTTTATCAGTTCAATTGTATGCTTATGCAAACTTGGTGGCCATTTCAAAGACAAAAGTGCTGCCAATGACGCTATGCCCACCTCATGCCCATTAAAGCTAGGTGAGTCATGAAAGTTTGTTGTTATAAAAATTGGGTTTTGGTTCTAAGAAGTGTGGGAAGCACTGGACCAGACATCTTTGTAGAATGTAAGTATTGATACCAATATTTTATATGCGTCATATTCAGTCGGATTGTTCCTTTATCTAACTTCACTTTGCATGCTGGGATAAATGAGACCATTTGGGTTCTAAAGAAACACCACAGACCCCAGAGTGCAACTGTCTGTTAGCTGAAATGCCAGGATCAATTGATGGTTTCGCATGACTTGAAGCCACGTGGCGGTGGTATAAACAGCTAAATAAAATGTAATTTGTGATTCTCTGTCCTCCACACAACTGCAATTCATATATTTTAATTTGGATATCGTGGAATAAAAAGTGATAATTGTTCATGATAACGACCCCCCACACTGACCACCACATATATGGTCTCAGTTTGAGCTGGACAGGCTGTACTAAGAGGGTTTCTGTAACCTAGCTAGCTCTAACTTGTCTCTAAACTATGACTGCCCTGTTGTAAAGAATCACACTTTCACCTCTCATCCATCCTGGAAGAGCGCAGGCGCAAGGCACCCTCTATACTGAGTACCCCGAGGCCAGCACCTTATCCTTCTCTGCCTGACACTTAGCTGGCCCAAAAGTGTGTATGTGGTTGTGGTAGCAGCAGTCATTGAGTCTGTGTGAGAATGCTAACTGACCTCTAAACACAGAAAGTGGGGAGAAAAATATCCCACAGTTGGCTCCGCCTTTGGACTCAGGGCAGAGGTGGAATGGGCGCCAGCCCAATCCGACCCTAGGCGCCGACACGCTACATTCCACGTTTTCGTATCTCTGTAGGACCACTCACTCTTTAATAAGATGTACTAGAACAGTACCCTTTACACATGTGTACCGATGGGTCCACATGGAAGAACGCTGGTTTGGATTTTCCAATTTTCATCGTTGAAGGCACAGCCGGCCTTAATAGTCTCTTTTTGGACTTTTTTGAAGTAGGTGATGGCCTGTCATTGATGGTATGGTCATGCCGCAGTATCCTACACCCACATTTTTTGCCTACCCACTCACCTCCTTATACAACTTACAGTAACCAGGTCCCACTATGTATCACATGAACAGCCCTCCAGCACCACCCACTGAGATATCTTGCATTACACCTGAAAAATACATTGGCTATTTGATATCTGTAAATGCTGTGACATTAATTAGTAATGTTGTGTGCATGGTTGTGTGAGTGATCCAAGGAATAGATCAGTGTGTTCGTGGATGAAAGAGAACTCATTCTGGCTTTCCACCTATTACCAGTTTACAATATCAGCTCTCTATAACATGTGCAAAGTGCACATTCACCCGAGGGTATCTTGGCACTGAAGAACAGATGTTTATCAGTACGCAACTCAATGGTACTCATTTTATAGACCTCAGAAGGATGAGTGGAGCCACCTGGATTCGAACCTGTGACCATGAGGTGGAACACAGGCCCCTTCAGTAGACGTATTAGTCCACTAAGCCACAAGAGCTAGTTATAAAGGAACAATTTTATCTAACATGCCTAGACTTCTTGTTTTTGTCAATGCTCGGTGACATTTGCTGTAAGTTTACTGAGGATTCAATTGTTATCTAACCAGCTATTGTAGGAAAATCCTTTGAAGGGGAAGTGTGTGCCATTATTAGCTTTTCATTCAGTTCGTTGCTTTTATTTTGTTAGGTCTGGCCGCAGACTGTTTCAAGTGTTTACCAGAGCTCAGGATGTCATCAACACCAAAACATACACAGAGGGAATTTGCGTTCTTCCCTTTGCCCCATTGGTTCATTTTAAGTTAGCCACTCAAAAAGCCACTGCTTGAAGAAAATGTAATTCACACGTTGATTCAGGACATAAAAGTACTTCAGCCTCATTGTTGTTACCTATTGGCTATTGGATGTGTTAGTCCACCTCCCTAAATAGTGCATCTACTTGCAGTGGAGAGAAGCATCCATTGACTGCAATGGAGGCACACACGTGTTTTTACACTCCTGCTGATGTTGTACCAAGGGTGATGTGGCACCTTAATATGATTCTGCACCTAAATGGGAGATCTCCTGAACATGATTCTACAACGGTGCTTTGATTGCAACAAGAGTGATTTAGTACCTAGACATGATTATGCATCTAATGTGATCTGTTCTACTAAACATATTCTACCCTCATGCAGATGTTGCAGAAAGTGTAATTGTGCATCTCAACATGAGGTCAAACAATTCTAATAGTGCCCACTTCTTACACCTAATGTGACATTTCATTACTGCATGTTCTCTCTGTGCCGAATGATTTCACACCTGAATGTGACACCGCACGTCACCTGACTTTATACCACGGATGTTTGTGCACTTAAATAGGATTCTTCAGCTCCTAAATGTGCTTTTAGCCTAAAAGTATCTCTAAACTCCTTTGGATGTAACAAAAAGGGTGATTTTCCATATTTATATGATTTTGCCCCTAAATGTGTTTTTGAACGAAATGTTTTACAGCCCAAAGTGTTTTCACATTCTTGCTGATCTGATATTGCCCAGGGGTGCCTTTGCTCTTAAACGCAATACCACAGTACAAGAAAATTGATATTGCAACCAAAGTGAATTCACATCTAAATGTGAGTTTTGTTCCTAACGGTCAACAAAACTCCTCAGGATGTTACTCCAATGGTGATTTTGCACCGTAATGTGATTTTGCCAGTAAATATGTTTTTTGCACCTGAATATGAATTTTGTTCCTCAATGTTTTTCACACTCCTTTTGAAAGGCATATATTATATGTAGAAGATACATTATGTGTAATAGCGTAATATGATCTTAAATTACCATACCGTGGGCCTGGGGGTGCCATAAATGATAAGGCAAAAGGCTCAGTGGTTCTAAATGTCACCAGAACCATAAAATGGTTATATATATTTTTTCCCAATAAAAAAACAAAGGTTAAAGGGATGCTATAGTGAGGTGAAAATGTGAGTTAAAACATACTGAAATTCACCAGTTTGTTATCTTTACTATCAAATAACCATAACTCATGCCCCCGCTTTGCACAGTGTTGTCATCAAATATGTCATTTCAGATGTTGCTGTGATGTTATGAAATATGTCAAGGAACATGTTAGGTAATTAGCAATGAATGGTGCAGGTGCAACTTACAGCTACTTTAGGGCACAAGATATAGTTACTTGAGTCATGCCACACACCCAACCCCCCATGGGCACCTATCCAGCCCCTCCCCCATTTTACTGTTTGCAACATGGGGTTGGACACTGAGCATTGGCTGTACCCAAACTCTGCAGGTGCACAAACCCCTGCTTGCAAGGCATTCGGCCATGCGCACCATGTGCCCAACCCCCACTGCTGTGCATGGCTGGCTATGTTGTGTAGCAATATAAACAGTGCCATTTTAAGTAAGGCAGAACTACTGGCTTTGTCAAAGGCTCAGAATACCAAAATAATAGTGGCTGGGCCTATTTGCTTTAAAAAACATTAAACATGTCTTTGAGTCTTTTTTTTAAAATTCTTTCAGGCCACAATGTGCAGCCATTAAACATGTCTTTAAGTCTTGTTTTTTTAAATCTTTCAGGCCACAATGTGCAGACATGGAGACAATCTTAAAAGGGCCCTCCACTCCAGCTGATGAGCATACAGTGCTTAAAAAAATATGATAAATACGATAAGCTCTCCTAGGGGTTGCATCCTAGGGGATGTAGTTCCTGGGGCCAGTGCCCGACTGGGGAGGCAGGCTGCAAGCCCCACTCCCCACAATGAAACCTTCGGCCTCAGGAGGAGGGGACCCCATCACCTCAAAGAGGTTAGGAAAAGGGGGCCGTATGACCCACTCCCCTAATTAAATAGAACTGCCCTGGTGATTAGTTCCCCATGGAAATATAACAAAAGGGGGGAGAGAGAGAAAAGTGGATCCAGTCTCCCTAGGCATCATGAATAAACAAATTAGAATCCACTTAGAGGGTGACAGTGGTCCCTAAAGTGATGGGGAGCACACAGTGTTGTTTAAATGCCCCTCACACACCAACAGGCCCCTTGGTGTCATGCTTCATCATCGGGGCCTTCGCACCCCTCTACGGGATGCGGCGTGCTTCGACAGACGACTACGTAGGAGCACTTGGTAGTGAACTATGTGAGGGTGTATCGTGGAGGGTGTGAGTGAGGTGAGGTGAAAAAAGGTGAATAAAAAATACCTGGCACATAGGATACAAATATTTATTCTGTCCTTGGCTGGTATTAATAAAAAGGTGCAGAATCTGGTTGAAAAAATACGTACTAGGGTATATCAACCATTAACAGTGTCAACATGTTTCGGAGCACAGGGCTCCTTCTTCAGGACGAGGATATGCACTATTATCCTCACCTTACTGTGGAAAAGTAAATTTTGCCATGTTCTGTGTCCCTACGTGTCATTCATCATATGTTGTGTGTGCATGATTAAATATGCATATGCATTCCCCATGTTCGATTAATGATGCAATTACAGTTGTGTCCACCTCTAGTATGCCAGTTACTAGTCCTCGTGAATACTACGAATATCAGGCCTATGTAAAGCTACGTTGCCACGTTTCTCAGTGTGCACGTTATTCTATTATAAAGTCCCCGTTTCTAGGCCTCAAAAGGGCCTGGACACCAGATTCAGCTCCTGTCTCCTGAAGCTTCGCTGAGGAGCCATCCAGCCCCCACCTGTATCCTCGACCCTTCACTTACTTCCTGCCTCGCAGTGCCCGGCCCAGCCTGGCTCAGTCTCTGAGTCTGCCAAAGAATATGTTATGATTCCAGTTATCAGTTCAGTCCTCCTTCTCTGCATTCCTAAGCTACTGAACTGCATCAATAGTTTCCGTCATTGTCTAGCCTTCACGTCTCCACGTTAGAGAAATACTGCATTTAATGGTCATTTAATATTCTTCATCACGCACTACATGTAGAATAATGCATGGTCCAGTCTTAGAATCAAGTTAGCCTTTCCCCTCCTAACTTCTAGTTTATATCAACATGTTCCCTAAACATCAGATACTAGATACTGTTTAGGTACATGTCGCCCTGACTCTCCAGACTTCAGTCTCTGCTCCTAGCACAGAGTTCATAGCCCCCAGCTTCTCCTAGTAACACGTCATTGCCAGTTTGCGCGCACCATCAGGTTAGAGGTCCCGGCTCCTTAGGTAGCCCCCTCCATGGTTTCCGCCCCATTCATGACATATTCTGTTACGTTTGCATCACATGTCTATGTATACGCCCAGTTACACCTACTTTCGCCCTTATCTTTCGCGACTGCTACGCGTCACGCCTTCTGTTCCACCCACTGCTACGCCTACTGCAATGTAATGCTATGTGTTTGCGTTATGTATATATGCTCATGTATTGTTATTAAAAGCCAGCGCGCTCATCCCAGATCCAGCCCCAGCAGCTGCTGGGCCCTGCCATCCTATTCCTGTGCAGGTTGTCCTGATCCTGTCCTTATGCTGTAATAAACCTGCAAAAAACTCCTACTACCTCGAATCTTGACTCTTATTTATTGAGCTATCTGTTATGATATATGTCTAGTCAAAAATAGGGTATTATTTATTTATTTACCACATAATGGCGCCCGAACAGGGACTTGCCCTTTCCCCACGCGTCGGTGAAGCCATGCCGACCCCCTGACCCTCTGCAGTCGTGACGGAACTCTTCTGTGCACCGGCAGATATTTCTGCTTCAAGTATCCCTCAGGCCCACGGAGGAGACGGAGGAGGCGGTCCAGCATCCAAACGAGACGGTGGAGGAACGCGGCGAGTCCCGACCAGAGCCCAAGCCAAGAGTCCAAGGTCCGAGGTATCCGGAGGCCCACCCGTAACTGAAGTCCGAAGTTCGTCGTCCGTCGTCGTAGCAGTCCAGTCCGAGGCTTTCCGTTCTTGCTGCCCGGTGAGTACCATTACTGGGGTAGTATCTAGACAGGGTCAATCTAAATTGACTCTGGTCCGTGGGTTGGTGGTACACAGACTCACAAACGAAGTGTTCATCTAGGTGGATACGGGTCTTGATGCGTCCCTTTATGGGACCGGTATGTTCCGTACTGTTTCAGCAGTGCATCCAGTAACTCTAGTCTGTTCCGTTCTCGAGAAATTCTTGTGTTTCTGTTCTCAGTATTCCAGGTAATATTCTGTCCGAACTGTTATGTTATGATGTTGTTCGATGTATTTCCAATGTCGTGGTATGCCTGAATTGTTTTCCCAATTGTTATTGTTTCTCGTGTATTGTATTGTGTTCCGATTCAAGTTTACAATGTCTCTCTTTTCGAGATTACGTCAGTTAAAAACTAGAAAGGGTTTGTTAGAAGAAGCAGTTCCTGTTCCGCCGAGGGACAGTCCAGGTCACTTTATGTATCAGAAGCATGGCATAAGCGCCATATTGTATCTAGATTTATGGGTAGAGTATACCAAACAGTTAGAAGAAAAGTATAGATGGCCCGTATCGGGTACATGGGATGCCGAGTGCATCATGCGAGTAGAAGAGGCATTATGGAAAAAGAAAGCCAGACAGTCACAGAAAGATGCCATCGAGTTATGGCGTAAAGAAGCTCATAAAAGAACCGAAAAAGAAATCAGAAAGTCAGAATTAAGTAGAGAATCCTTAGAACGAGCACAAGAAAAAGAACTAATCGAGATAGGTGAACAAGTTAAAGCCGAACAGTCAGACAGACAGAGGCATGCCCTTATTAGGGGTATGTATCCTCTCCTTGCCGAGGGCTTGCCAAAAGCGACCCCGGAGGCATCCAGTAATTTCCCGCCACCATTAGTTCCGACCAAGCTACGTCACAAACAGACCGCAGCTGATATTTTTATTTCGTCCTATTTGGACGACACAGTCCCAGAATATGCAAATCCTGTTCGCGCTCCGCCAGTCCCTGTAAATCAGGCACATCCTGCTCCTCCAGACACCGGGGCACCCCATGCAGTACCTGCTACGGTACCCCCGGTCCAGCCAGCATTTCAATTTCCCGCTCCGCCACGAAGAATATCAGTCGACGATTCTAGTCTAGGGGCCGCAGGAGGAGGTCCTCCTCAAACCCCGCCGCCACGCAAGCGTTTATCAGCACTCGAATTACATGCTCAAGCATCACAGCGTACTCCCAAGAGTAATAAGTCTGTTGCAGAAATCAGGCAAGCCCTTGGCGAATGTGCCTATGACCCAGTCCCAGGCGAGAATAATATGGTTTTATATTCAGTACGCGTAAGGAGGGTGACCGAGTATCTAGTCACCCTACCCAATATGAAAGAAGATCTAGACAGAATATATCGTTTCATCCGTACAGGGGATGATCCAGAAAGTATTAGTGATGCCATGTCTCAAAGGAAAGCTGAGATCCAGCGTATGATATTAAAGTTTTTAATTAACTGTCTAATAAGAGAACAAGATTACCCGTCTAAAGATCCGGCCGAAATGAAAACCCTGACAAAGTGGAGTGATAATATAGCCGAGGGTAAGCACAATACCATTAGTGCCATGGAGAGTATGTACAAGAAAATCCGTAGAGAAATAATAAAGATACACGAACAACGTAAAGCAGCACAAGTAAGCGAGAAAGAAAGTAACTCTGATACTGAAGAGGTAGAGGACGAGAATCCCGCCAGAATAGCGTATGTAGGAAAATCTAGATTTCCAGATCGCCATTTACGCCTAGAACACAAGTCAATTTTCCATCATTCAGCACCAGAACAAGGTTCCCTAGAACAAGTATTCCAAGCTACCGATCACATTCTGAAATCACGAATCGGTTATAGTGAGTTAAGTACCATGCATGAACAAGAAATAGTTCGATCAGCAGTCCGATGGATTACTGATTCTACCACTTTTCCAGACGAAATAGTGGCACAAATGTTTCTGAAATTGCCCCCAGCCGAGCAGCGACTGGTGGGTATGTATATGATCCAGCACCTCATTACTCTGTATGAGGGTCAGCACTCTGATCCAGGTCCGTTACATGATATCCTGAACGAGTTACTCCAGTATAGATGGAAAGGTTTAGGTACCGATTTAATTAGTGTCATTCTAGAACAGCGCCACAAATATAGAACGTTTCTGAACCCGCATTTTGTTCATGTCTCACCCCCAGAAAGTAAACCATTTTACATGGAAAGACAGAACCCGTTACGAGAAGTGCATCCAGTTAAGTCAGAGGACGGTGAAATGCAACGAGTGTTTGTTTACACCCCGATTACAAAGATGGAACTCCTCGAAATGAAGAAATTAATTCCCTGTCATGACAAAGATCCAGCAGGGTTCCATAGAGAATTAAAAGACATGCTCCGTATGGGAGAATACACTTACCCAGATATCATTAAAATGTTAAAGGTCCTGTTGCCCGCAGGGGTGTATGAAAAGCTAAAGGAAAAAGAATGGGAGGTGGGAGAGAAAAAGATCGATTGGGCAGTTCTAGAAGCAGAAGATAAGTCACGAGTACCAGGTACCGGTCTTGGAGAGAAATGTAAAGAATTACCAGAATTATTAATACAAGTTCTACCCAGATTATTGACAACTAGAAAAGAAGACTGGGATGCAATCTCAGCCTGTAAACAGAAACAAGATGAAGATATTAGTGATTTTTATTCTAGGTTTGAAAAGTGCTTTAGTATCAACAGTGGTCTCAAGACAAGTAGTGAGTCGTACCCTCACCTTTTTGTTACTAAATTAGTCGAGAATTCAAGCCCACAAATTAAAAATCGAGTTCTGAAAGTCGAAAGCACCTGGCAAGCTAATACTCCGTCCCAGATGCTCCAGATGCTCCAGTACCACCAGAATAGAATCAGGGAAGAGCAAGAACACGAGAGAAAACGTATGAAAGACACGAAAATGAAAGTATTAGTTGCACAATCTGTTCCTCAAGACAGTCAGAAGAGGGGTCCGAATCAAGCCAGTCATCCTGCAGCTCCCGTTAAAGGGAACTGCAACTATTGTAAACAGCCAGGTCATTTTATAAACGAGTGTGCAGTTCTGAAACACAACATAGCTACCGGTAAAACAAAAGAAAGACCACGTCCGCCTAGACAAGAGCAAGTTTCACAGACTCCTCAGCCACAGAATGCACAACAGACAGTTACAGTACCGCAGCCTATCGCTGCAACACAGCATGTTACATCGCAGATGTACCAGTATGCACAGTCTGAGTATCCAGAGTACCAGCAGTATTCATGAAACAGCCTAGAGAGGGAGGTAGGCTTGCCTCTCATCGAGATACCTGTAGATCAAGAAGGTCCCTATGTTCACAGTCAAGTATTAGGGAAAGACAGAAAGTTTTTGATTGATACAGGGGCAAGTAGGACCACAATTAGTCACGCCGAAGTTCCAGGGGCTCCGCTCTCAGGCTCAAGAAATGTTTCCCTTGGATTTTCAGGAAAACCTATCGTAAATGAGATTTCAAAGCCAGTTACTCTAGAAGTAGGTCCATTGTCCCGTACTACTGATCTGTTACTTACTAAGTCATGTCCAGAAAATCTGTTAGGCATTAAGACATTGAAAGAGTTAGGTGCAGTTATATGCTGTTCCCCAGAGGGAATACGATTGTTCCTACGTGACTTCAAGGGTCACTATGTATTACGAGATTTTGATTCCAGACTGTCTAATGTTCCACAGCATTTATGGGCGCAAGGTCCAACTGATGTAGGTTATATGCAAATCACACCCTATCGTGTGACTCTCAAGCCAGGTGTAGTGTTACCACGAATCAGACAGTACAGATTGCCACCTGAGGCTGTAGCAGCCTTATCCAAAATTATTGACGAGCTCATCGCTCAAGGAGTGGTTGTAGAAACTGACTCCAACGTATGCAATTCTCCGATCATTCCAGTTATGAAACGTACTGATCCAAATGCACCCCCAGTATATCGATTAGTGATCGACCTACGAGAGCTTAATAAATGTATTATTCCTCAGTACCCAGTTGTCCCAGACATCTCTTCCCTATTAACCGCCATTGATTCCGAAGCCATGTTCTTTACAGTAATCGACCTCAAGAACGCATTTTTCAGTGTTCCTATTCATCCAGACAGCCAGTTTCTTTTCGGATTCTGTTTAAATGGAAGGAGCTATATGTTTACACGAGCTCCTCAAGGTTTCACAGAAAGTCCTAGTATTTACAGTCAAGCACTTAAGAGACAACTAGACAACATTCACATGCCAACTGACACTGCCCTGCTCCAGTATGTCGATGATCTACTGATCACAGCCCGTTCTGAACGTGATTGCGAGCGAGCGTCACTTACGGTTCTGTATTTCCTGGCCGAGATGGGGCACAAGGTGTCCCCTTCTAAACTTCAATTCTGTGTCCAGCAAGTGGTATACTTAGGACACTTGCTGTCCAAGAGGGGTAGGCAGTTGACACCAGACCGTATCCAGTTAATAGCGAGTCTTCCTCAGCCCAAGACCCAGAAGGAGGTACGTGCCTTTATCGGCCTCACTTCCTATTGTAGACAATGGATTCCCCAGTATGCATTTCTAGCCAAACCACTGATACAGTTAACGACACAGGAGGCAGCCGCATCGACTGTTCTCCCTTGGACATCTGAACATACACTTAGTTTCAATGAGTTAAAGAAAGCCCTATGCCAAGCTCCAGTTCTAGCCACACCGAACTACAGTAAGCCTTTTATACTTTTCGTCACAGAACGTGAAGGTACAGCATTATCTGTTCTCACACAAGATCAAGCAGGACAATACAAGCCCTGTGCTTATTTTTCGAGCACATTAGATCCAGTCGCCCAGGCGCTGCCTGCGTGCCTCAAGTCAGTTGCAGCCACAGCACTAGCTATCAGACAAAGTGATTCCATAGTCTTAGGACATACCTTGACAGTACAAGTTCCACATTCTGTGGAAGTTCTTTTAAACCGAACACAAACTCAGCACTTGACAATTGCACGTCTAACAGGTTATGAATTAACACTGTTCCAACCACACATAGAAATCAGACGCTGCAACATCCTGAACCCTGCTACACTGTTACCATCAGTTAATTCAAATCCAGCCACACATGATTGTGTGGAAGTAGTTAACATTACGACAAAGCCAAGACAAGATCTGACAGATATTCCATTACCAGACCCTGACCTGACACTTTATGTGGATGGTTCATGTATGAGAACTAGTACAGGAGAACTAGTCGCCGCGTATGCAGTGACTACTGACACCGAAGTTATTGAGACACACCGTATTGACACTCTGTCCGCTCAAGCAGCAGAGCTAGTTGCTCTGACACAAGCCTGTATACACGCCAAGAACTTGAAAGTTAATGTTTACACAGATTCACGTTACGCATTTGGAGTTGTACACGACTTCGGAGTGCTCTGGTAGGAGAGAGGTTTCATGACTTCTCATGGAACCAAGATTCAGCATGGTCTCCTTATTCAAGCCCTGTTAGATGCCATACACTTACCGACATCTATTGCTATCATGAAGTGCAAAGCCCATACGAAAGTTACTGACATTATTTCTCAAGGTAATGATCTAGCAGATCGCACAGCCAAGCTTACAGCACAGACTCCAGACATTCCAGTTAACATGACACACACTCCAGATCCGGTTACATGTATGACAGTTAAGGACCCTACTCAAGATGTCATAGATATCCAGTTACATGCTACTCCCGATGAAATCAAGAAATGGTCCGAACAAGGAGGGGTCCAGACAGATCAAGGATGGTTAACAAAGGGTAGAGCCACATGGTTTCTCCCCGACTCTATGGTTCAAGTCATTATCAATACCGCACATAGTCCAGCGCATTTAGGAGAAAAAGCTATGTTAGACAGTATCCAGAACATTTGGTTCAACAAGCATTTACGAGCTGCAGCCAAGCAGAAAGTCCGTACCTGTATGATATGTTGCCAGTTTAATCCAGGTAAAAGTGTCCCGGTGGAACAAGGTGGTTTCCAGCCCCCTGACCACCCTTTTGAAGTCCTCCAGATGGATTATATTCAGATGGAGCGATGTCGAGGTTTCAAGTATGTCCTTGTAGTTGTATGCGCTTTGTCCAGATGGACAGAAGCATATCCAGTCCCAGATTACACAGCCGCGACCACTGCCAAGCAGTTGGTTCGTGAATTCTTCCCCCGTTATGGACTCCCTAGAGTCGTATATTCTGATAACGGCCAGCCATTCTCCTCAGAGTTAATGAAGCACGTTTCCCTTTTGTTAGGGTACCAGTGGAAGTTCCATTGTGTACGCCATCCTGAAGCAGCCGGTCTCGTTGAGAGACATAACCAGACTCTGAAAGTCCGAATCGCCAAAATATGTAAAGAAAAAGGTGTGGACTGGCTAGTAGCCCTGCCAGTCGCTTTATTTTATATGCGCATGGTTGCACATTCCAGATCAGGTCTGTCCCCGTATGAGGTCGTATTCGGCCGCCCCCCTAACATGTGGGGTACTCCTAGACCCCGAAGTATTACCGATGTTTCAAGTAATATGCTGACAGATTACCTAGCTTCCTTGATGTCTGCCCTCAACTCATGTCGTTCACAGGTTGCCGCCGCATTTCCAGACAATACCGAGGTGGCACCGCATGAAATCGTTCCAGGATCCATGGTGATGGTCCGCAACTTTGACAGATCAAGTCCGCTGGAGCCTCGATGGAAAGAGCCCCGACAGGTCCTCCTCACCACCCGTACAGCCGTGAAGTTGGAAGGACGCAAAGGCTGGGTGCACCTTTCTCATGTTAAACTTTTTAATGGACTAAAACCCGTCTCAAAGAACATTTCCCAGGATTTGAAGGATTGTCAAAACATTGTTCCTAAGGACTGTCCCGCAAATGACATTGTTACAACCCCTCCCCTGTTAGAGAAAACTCCGCAGCAGGAGTATAAACAGAAACTACGGTCTAATAAATTAAGTCAGTCAGTTTGATTGTCTAAGTCCTCCCCTAGGTGAAACGGTTAGACTGTTTCTGACATGTATAAAATAGACCCCCATAGTGAGAGAGTTAGTCAAAACTCAATCCGATGTATCGTTTTTCTATGTTTCATATTATTTCTCAGCATTATGATTTCCTGCACCAGTTATGCATTTTACCTATGTTTCCCAGTTTCACATGTAAATAAGTCTGCTAATGCTACAGTAGAGCACACGTTTAGTGATCTGCCTCCTCACGAGCTGTCCTACCGCCTCGCTATGCGTAATAACTCATTTATCCGCATGTTACATTACTCACACCAGACCAGCAATGCCACTAATTGTTGGGTATGTGGTCGACTCCCCCCTTTCCAGATGCCGAAGGGAGTTCTGCCACTTTTTCCTTATCCATTTTCACATAATGGTTCGTGTGGAGCATGGTCCACGTTAACGTCATCCTCAACAGATATGTCTTTTCTTAACAGTACATGTTTCCCAGACAAGCAAGGTCTTCCCCACAGAACAGGGTTAGATCTAGAAAATGAAGTGTATAATTTAGGTAATTATTCGTCGAATTTTATGGTCCTGAATGTTCAGTCTGATACTACTCCAGACTTACCTGCTATTTCAGTACTACCAGTCAAAGGCGAATTATGTGTCCGAAATAATGGTTCCATACATGTAGGACATAGTGATTGTACTACTGTTGTCAAGTATAGTGACAGTGGGAAATCTATTTTCAAAGCTTCACGTCATTCATATTTTATTTGTGGTCAGACCGCATATGTTCGTCTGCCCCTCGATTGGGAGGGAACCTGTTACATTGCCTTCCTACTGCCACCAGTTTTTCTAGCCCCATCTGATTATCATAGAAATACACATCTAGTACACATTAGACATAGAAGGGAGTCCCCAATTGTCGATTATACTGAAACTGCTCTAGAACAGTATACAGATTTTAACAGAGGTTTCTTTTTCTTTATAGGACCTATCCAGAATAGTAAACTAATCCGTAGGTTAACCAGAACCCTTGAAGCTGTAATAAATGAGACTGCCTCTGCTCTAGGTAACTTAACTGAAGAGCAATCTGCTATGAGATTTGTCGTTTTACAGAATCGTCTCGTCCTTGACGTCATACTGGCCGATAGGGGCGGGGCCTGTAGAGTCATCGGATCTAGTTGCTGCATTTTCATTCCAAATAACGCGCCGTCTGTTTATTCAGCTATAACCAGACTCCATAAAATTGCCCATCTGATACACCAAGATCCAGGCACCTGGACATGGTCCGGTTGGTTCTGGAATATAATTTCCGCATGGGGATGGAAAATATTGTCCTTTCTAGGTATTGCAGTAGCGATCATATTTAGCTGCTGCCTCTGTATACAATGTGGCCCTGCGATTTGCGGCATTTGTGCTACCTCTTGTATTCCTAGTCCCAAGCCCCGTTCTAAATCCCGTTCCAGGATAATTCGAGACGAGCAAATGATACTGTATGAAATGATAGATGGTATCATGAATATTGATGTTTCCTGATGGAAACGTAGTGACAAGGAGGGAATGTGGAAAAGTAAATTTTGCCATGTTCTGTGTCCCTACGTGTCATTCATCATATGTTGTGTGTGCATGATTAAATATGCATATGCATTCCCCATGTTCGATTAATGATGCAATTACAGTTGTGTCCACCTCTAGTATGCCAGTTACTAGTCCTCGTGAATACTACGAATATCAGGCCTATGTAAAGCTACGTTGCCACGTTTCTCAGTGTGCACGTTATTCTATTATAAAGTCCCCGTTTCTAGGCCTCAAAAGGGCCTGGACACCAGATTCAGCTCCTGTCTCCTGAAGCTTCGCTGAGGAGCCATCCAGCCCCCACCTGTATCCTCGACCCTTCACTTACTTCCTGCCTCGCAGTGCCCGGCCCAGCCTGGCTCAGTCTCTGAGTCTGCCAAAGAATATGTTATGATTCCAGTTATCAGTTCAGTCCTCCTTCTCTGCATTCCTAAGCTACTGAACTGCATCAATAGTTTCCGTCATTGTCTAGCCTTCACGTCTCCACGTTAGAGAAATACTGCATTTAATGGTCATTTAATATTCTTCATCACGCACTACATGTAGAATAATGCATGGTCCAGTCTTAGAATCAAGTTAGCCTTTCCCCTCCTAACTTCTAGTTTATATCAACATGTTCCCTAAACATCAGATACTAGATACTGTTTAGGTACATGTCGCCCTGACTCTCCAGACTTCAGTCTCTGCTCCTAGCACAGAGTTCATAGCCCCCAGCTTCTCCTAGTAACACGTCATTGCCAGTTTGCGCGCACCATCAGGTTAGAGGTCCCGGCTCCTTAGGTAGCCCCCTCCATGGTTTCCGCCCCATTCATGACATATTCTGTTACGTTTGCATCACATGTCTATGTATACGCCCAGTTACACCTACTTTCGCCCTTATCTTTCGCGACTGCTACGCGTCACGCCTTCTGTTCCACCCACTGCTACGCCTACTGCAATGTAATGCTATGTGTTTGCGTTATGTATATATGCTCATGTATTGTTATTAAAAGCCAGCGCGCTCATCCCAGATCCAGCCCCAGCAGCTGCTGGGCCCTGCCATCCTATTCCTGTGCAGGTTGTCCTGATCCTGTCCTTATGCTGTAATAAACCTGCAAAAAACTCCTACTACCTCGAATCTTGACTCTTATTTATTGAGCTATCTGTTATGATATATGTCTAGTCAAAAATAGGGTATTATTTATTTATTTACCACATTACTCACATGAAATGTAAAAGTGTTCAAAAAAGTAAAATTAATGAAAAATCAATGTGTAATGTACCTATCAATGTTTTATGAAAAGGTTTGTTCGTTGCGCCCAATTGGCGTTTGAAAAAATCTGTAAAAGAAAAACATAATAAATGTACTAGTCGGATGTCCAGGAACATAGAAAACATGCTAGTCGGATGTCCAGGAACTGAGGAAAAAGTATTTCTTTCCTTATAAAGGTAAATTGCAGAACACAATTAAGGCTCTGGTACCTTGTGAAAAAAAGACACATTTTTTTGTCTCTTTTGTCTAATTTGTTTATTCATGATGCCTAGGGAGACTGGATCCACTTTTCTCTCTCTCCCCCCTTTTGTTATATTTCCGTTCTAGACAGCGCACAGCTGTGGGAGCCCCTTTCCCGTTTAATAGTAGACACTGTGGACATACATAAACACTTTCCGTAACATATATTTGCCCTGTCTGGCAATTCAACTTCCTCCGCGAACCATCATGGAGGACGATCATGGACTAACCTTCAGTGAGGACGACATCGATAGAATTCTTGCTGATGTCAACCCTTTTGAAGGCCTTAGCAGTAGCGACCCGAGCCCAGCAGTAGCAGACTGGGATTGAGGTACTGGGTTTTTAGGAACCGGTACCGAACCGGTAACCCAGCGGTGCCAGGGGATCAACACACCAAAGACCTCGGGTTCTCCTGAGTCAGACCCACAGAAACTTCAGAGTCTTCTAGGTGAAGTCAAAGATTTGTTTATTGGCTGCAACCAAGGTGACAGGGTCCTAGAAGTACAATGCCAGTATATTCAGGAGACTGCACACTTTCACAAAGTTAGGCTTCTCTTCTTATACATAACATTTGCCCTTTGGCGAAACATTCCTTGGGTGCGCGGTATTTCATTTATGGTTACTGATTACAAAAAGAAAGCAGAGTCATGATGACATGTACATATTTCACGTCGTGATACCCATAACAAATCATCCGGCAAGGCCCAACATTTCATCAGATATCGCTGGACCCCTAATAAAGATGGTCACCTCCCCACCATAAAATAAGTGAGGAAAAGGAGCGAAGAAAGATGTGAGCGAGATATGGCAGGTGTGCGTGCTGAAATGGCTTTATGGCCGGTTGGGCCTAGATACTATCTTGCTTGGCCACTGGGAGGGAACTGACCTAACGAGTTCGGCCTGGGGCAATGGTTCTAACTTGTACTGGGGTCAGGAAGAAGTCGATTAAGGAGTACGTGTCCTTGTGGAATCAAATTCGACTGGATTAAGGCCTATGTAGAGGGCAACATGCAACTAAGGGTTTCAGAAGGTAAATGACGATTTCGAGGTGAAATTGTCACTCGAATATACTGAAAATACATGTGCTTGATGTACTCGTCATTTCCGGTCTTTTGATACCAAATTCGTCCTATTTCGACGAAGTTTTTATTCTCGAGTCCGGTACTATTACGGATCCATATTTTTCAGAACCACAGACCCTCCTTTTGCCCTTACATAGGCAATTAATCTATCCTCATGTTAATCTGAGTCCAGATCTATATTCATAAAGTCATTGAGGTGTTGCTGCAACATCATTCTAGTGCTGAGTTCGTGTCTTGACACAGGCTTCCTTACACATGATGTAGCACAGAGGCCACATATTGCAGGAGCACACTGTATGCATAGACAGAACAGGAAAAGAATGGCTAAGACCATCCCAATGACCATCAGAATTTTCCATCCCCAGGCAGATATCAGCCCCCAGAACCATCCCATTAATGACCAATCTCCTTTGTCCACATGGATAGATTCGGAAATCTTATGTAGTTTGGAGATGGCCCTGTACACTGTTGGAGCATTATCCGGAATAAAAATGCAACAACTGGACTGGATCAATTTGCATACCCCACCCCGGTCCGCAAGTATTACATCCAAAGCGACCCGGTTCTGAAGGGTCATCAGTCGATCCGACTGGAGCTCAGCAGTCAGGTTACTAAGGGCACCGGCAGTTTCAATCACGGTGGATTCAACTACCCTTGTCAATTGCCTTATGTTTCTGCTGTTAACCATGGCTCCCCAGAACGGCAGAATACCCATTGCAAAGTCACCAAATTCTTGACCCGCAGTGTCTTCTTTACTCAAAACACCTCTAACTACCCTTGTCCGATGGTAATCCGCCGCTGCTGTGTAGGTGGGAGGTAACAGGAATGAAACAAAACATGAGCCTGAGAAGTCAGGGGGCAACCATGTATAGGCGCTATCGTGGCAGATGAAATAAGTACCCTTTGCGGCTAAAAAGGCAGGGGAAGTCTGAGATCCAAAAACATACGTTTCTGTGCAGACACTCTTCCCTAGCTGAGCTCTGGGATTCCTACCAATACCTTGCAGACACAGGTGACCTTGATGGGGTACGATCCAGATAGGGGACGATCTCTTGGCTTGCTGTTTCTCACTTAGTGTAGTGCCATATCCGGTCACATTCCAACCTACATATGCAAGTATCTCATCGTCTGGGGTATCTTCGTAAGAAGTCACTTCCTTGATCATGTCAACTATACCCTTCACTAGAGCGCTAGTCTTGAGGTTGTCTTTTACAGAACGTAGGGGTTGGATTTCTCGTGCATATATGAACATTGTCCTATATGCCCATACTGACCCATTGTGACTAAATGGCAGGACCAAATAGGGGATACCTCTATCCGTGGTGTGGGGCATGAGACCACACACCCAACAGTTGGTTGTGTTCATTACAAGTTGGTGTTGGTGTAATAGCTGAATGAAGGAGTTATTAATGAACTCTAATCTCCTATTTGATTCGTGGTCAGGCAAAGAGTGGAAAGAATGAGAGGAAACAGTAGGGGGAGGTATGGGCGATATAGTAGGCGTGAATGTCACATGAAAAGAGAATAAAGCATAGCTTATCAAAAACACCATTACGCTAAATATCATAAAAATACACATCATTATAAAAATTTTCTTTCTCATTGTTTTCAAAAGTCTCTGCTTAAAGTTCATTTGTCTGGCAGTTCTCTCCACATCAGGAAACTCCATCCTCTCTAAGGTGCTGCCCGCGGCGGTAGGTTGTTTCTGCTAAAGGATGCTTCCGTCAGTCTAGGGTGGCTCCCTTCGACCAACTGGAACCGGCAACCTATTGTTGTCAGCTGCACCCAAAAGTCTTTAGTCAACCGCGACCCTAGCAGCGGAACCCGGATGGCGGTTCGAAAAAACAAAAATAAGCAAGTTACCTAGATGGGAGAATCTGCATTTTCAAAATAGCATTTTGGAAGGAAAAAACTCATGATTTTATTAGTCCACAGGTTTTTCTCTCAGATCAACTCAGATCAAAAAATGAATCACTTTTACTTTAGTCTTTTTCTCGGTCGGAAATTATAGCGTCTTTTCCCGGGTGCTGTCTGGTCCGGAAATAGTAGCTCAGGTTCCACAGAGTTCAATTGTTCTGATGGCGGCGTAGTTTCTTGAAAAATGTTCTTACTGTCACAATCGCGTTTAGCTTCTTCTACGCGTTCATCAGTTGTGCGCTTTGAGTCAGTGCCTCCTGTCCGGACCCATTGGTCATGTGGCAGAGGGAAGGGTATTTTCTTACAATGAATCCCGTGGACCCAATTGGCCTTCCCCTCCACTTTAACAGTTGACCTTGTAGACAGGAGGACGAGGTGCGGTCCGGTCCATCTGGGCTGGTCGTTTCTTGTTCTCTGGAAATTCTTGACCAGAACCCAGGAGCCAGGGTCAATGGAGTGACCCGGTGTCTCGGAAACCGGAGGCAAGGTGTTGTGGACCTGTTGATATAAAACACGCAATTTAGCCGTCAATTCATACAGATAGTCGAGCAAAATGGGGTGTTGCAGCTCGCTAAACTTCGTGGGCCTAGGCACTCCCCATATGTTGGCTGGCCGACCAAAGACTATTTCATAGGGGCTGAGTTTCATTCGCGAATGCACAGTCATTCTGGTGGATAGGAGTGCTAAGGGTAGAGCGTCGGGCCATTTAAGACCCGTGCTCGCTTGGATTTTGGCCAATTTAAGTTTAAGCGTGCCATTGTAACATTCCACTAATCCAGCTGATTGGGGGTGATTTGCAGCGTGGAACTTCTGACTAACGCCTAGCCCTTCACACACTCGTTTCATCACACTACCCACAAATTCACTTCCGTTGTCCGACCAGACCATTCTAGGCATTCCGAACCTGGGGAAGAACTCTTTCACAAGGGCTTTCGCTGTGGACAAGGCAGTATTGTCCCTTAGGGGATAGGCTTCTACCCACCTTGAGAAGGCGCAAACAACCACGAGCACATATTTTAAGTTGTTGCACCTCTCCATGTGTATGAAATCTAGCTGCAAAACCTCGAACGGATACGTAGGAGGTGCGAAATGACCAGCTGGAGTTGGAGTTCCCCTACCAGGATTGTGCTTCAGACATACCATGCAATTCTTGACAACATTTTCTGCACACTTGGGAATCCCTGAATTCTTCCACACTGGGGCCAACAACTCGCAAATCCCTTTCGCGCTGATATGGGCCATCCCATGAGCCATTGTAACCACTGCAGGCACATACGCATCGGGTAACATCCATCTTTGTTGCTCTGTTGATTCAATCCAACAACCATTTACATCCATTCTCCCTGTACTTTCTTTCCACATGCTTAACTCTTTCTCCGTGGCCTCAGCTTGGATGGACTTCACACTTTCTATCGTGTCTTCACACATTCCAACATCACCAGTCCATCTTTCTGGGCTCGCAACATACATTCGGCTCATCACATTCTTTGCCGTTTCTTTAGCAGTTTCGTCAGCAAATGCATTTCCACGACCAACATCATCGATCACTTTCTTGTGTGCACTACATTTTACAACTGCTACTTTCAGGGGCAACGTCAGCGATTCAAGAAGCTCATTCACCAACTGACCATGCTGAATCTTAGCTCCATGCGAAGTCAGGAACCCACGTTCTCTCCACAATCGACCAAAACTGTGAGCCACTCCAAAAGCATACTGACTGTCGGTATAGACAGTCACTTTCATTCCTTTTGATAATACACATGCTCTCGTCAGTGCCACGAGTTCGGCGGCTTGAGCCGAACCATGTGGTATTCGCGCAGTTTCAACGATTGTGTGCAGAGTTGTGACAGCATACGCTGTAGTCACGTTACCATTTGGGAGTTTAAAGCATGAACCATCCACCCATAATGTACCATCACTTTCGGCGAGAGGAGTATCGGATAGATCAACTCTCCCTTTGGTCTCCTCCTCCGTCCTGAGGAAACAATCGTGCTTTTCTGAAGCATCCGATTCCTCAGCAATTGGTAACAATGTGGCTATGTTCAGAGTACTGCATCTTTTGATGTGCACATGGCTCGCTAGTAGCGTCAATTCATAACTGGACAGTCGAGCACTAGTTAAGTGCTGTGTCTTGGTCCTATTTAACAATGTATCTACTGCATGCGGAACCATCACAATTAGTGTATTATTCATTACTAGGCCTGCAGACTGTCGAATAGAAACAGCTGCTGCCGCTGTGGCCCTTAGACAACTTGGCAATGCTCGTGCTACTGGATCCAAAGTTGACGAAAAATAGGCGCATGGCCGTTGTCTATCTCCGTATAACTGAGTCAGCACAGACAATGCACAGCCCTCCTTCTCGTGGACATATAATGTGAAAGGCTTACTGTAGTTGGGGTTACCTAACACAGGGGCCGAACATAATGCTGTGCGTAATTCGAGAAAACTTTTCTGGCACTCATCGGACCAAGGAATGGGATTGGGTGTATTTGTACACGTTAGTGCCAATAAGGGTTTGGCTAATAACGAAAAATTTGGAATCCACTGTCTACAGTACGATGTAATGCCCAAGAAGGCGCGTACTTCTCTCTGCGTTCTTGGCACATTTAATTTCGCTATTGCCTGAATTCTTTCTGGGGTCAGTTTCCTTCCCTCCTTCGATAAGAGATGACCTAAGTAGGTCACTTCTTGTCGGCAATATTGGAGCTTGGAAAGTGACACCTTGTGATGTAGATCACATAGATGACGCAGTAGTGCCAACGTGGCCATTTTACATATTTTCTCAGTATCCGCAGCTATGAGCAAATCGTCCACGTACTGTACTAGGGCCCGATTCACAGAACTAACTTAAGACAAAATCCTAAACTTACTACTTATGGTATTCACAGAAGTTAGGATTTTGTCTTAAGTTTGTCTTAAGACAGACTTAAGACAGACTTAAGTTAGGATTTTGTCTTAAGTCTGTCTTAAGTCTGTCTTAAGACAAACTTAAGACAAAATCCTAACTTCTGTGAATACCAAAAGTAGTAAGTTTAGGATTTTGTCTTAAGTTAGTTCTGTGAATCGGGCCCCTAGAGTGGAACCTTTGGGCAAAACCATTGCGTCAAGCTGACTTTTCAGAGCTTGACTGTATATTGAGGGGCTCTCACAGTAGCCTTGAGGAGCGCGTTTAAAGCGGAAACTGCGACCACCTAAACTAAAGGAAAAAATATCCCTGCTCTCCTCCGCAATCGGGATACTGAAGAAAGCATTCTTCAGGTCAATCACCGAAAACCATGATGCGGATGCTGGAATCATAGTCAATAATGTTGTAATGTCGGGGACAACTGGGAATTGTGGCACCACTATCTTATTTACCTCCCTAAGATCAATCACAAATCTGTACACAGGTGGCTGAGAAGGGTCAGTTCGTTTTAAAACAGGCAGAACAGGACTATTGCAAACATTGCCTCGTGTTTCCTCAATTACGTCTTTCTCAATCAACTCGTAAACAATCGGTAGCAAAGCTTTTTCGCCCTCATTGGATATTCTGTATTGGGGAATTCGTGGCATTTTGACATTCGACTTAAATGTTACAACATACGGTGGAATTTCTAAAAGACCTACATCATTCGGACCAGTAGCCCAAAGAATATCCGGAAGAAGTGTCAATTCTGTTGGAAGCGTATTTCTCGACAAATACATGGGAGAGACCACTTTCTTACCTAAAGTCAGTTGTACTCCTGAGGGAGAACAGTACAAAGTCGCATACAATCTTTTTAGCAAATCTAATCCTAGCAAATTTTCACCACAACCTGTTGTCAAAATAAGGGGTGCTTCGAATTCACAAGGACCAACAGAAAGAGATAAAGGGTCAGAAATCGGATTTCTAACCGGGGCGCCAGAAAAACCTACGGAAACGTTCATTTCGCCAGACAAAGGTGCGCCAGGGAGTTTGGAGTGCATAATAGAACTCTTTGTAGCACCAGTATCCAACAGAAAAGGTTCTGACACACCCGATGTAATCACCTCAACGTAAGGTCCACTCTGATCTACTGGAACTGAAACAACTCCCTCTCTTCGTCTAAGGCTGTCCTAGCAATCGTTATTCTCCCACTGCTCATTTTCTGTGTAATACTCATCGACGTAGTATTGAGCTGTCCTATCAGATACGTTATTTTGCTGGTCAAACCTGTTCATAGAGTTTTGTGGTGGAAGGGGACGTGTGTCCTGAGGGGTGTTTCCACGCCCTCTACCTCTGGGCGCTTGCTGACTACCACGACCTCGTACACCAGAAAACTCGCTTGTACGTTGCGGCAGGGCAGGACAGTCATATTTGTAATGGCCTTCTTGTTTGCGGTATAAACACTGATTGGGACCTACGCGGTTTTGATTGTAATCGAATCTCTGCAAGTTTCTCTGCGGCTGCTGAAAAGTGTTCCGGTAGTGATTCGGACCATTATTATTTCTATTACCACCACCACGTGGAGGATATGCTTGCTGTAGCAAAACCTTCGTTTTGAGTTCTCTAGTTTTCTTCTCTACTTTATCTTTCTCATCCTTGTCTCTATTCTCGTAGTACGGTGCGGTAGCTAATATCTGGGCTGAAGATGAGACTGCCCAAGAACTTTCTGAATCTTTCAATTTTCTACACAAGTCTGGAAACAGATTGTGCACAAATTTATCGACGAACAATCTCTGACCACCTTCTGTGGTCATATCTTGACCGCTGTGATCAATGAATGTTTCTTCAAATCTGGTGAAGAAATCTGACACAGTTTCTTCTTTCTTTTGCTTGCATGCAGATAACTTATCCCAATTTACACGTATCGCAGGCATTATCGTCTTCATGTAATCTACTATTCTACCAGGTAGTTCCGCTATCAGGGGCTCAGGTTTTGCACCACCAACTTGTCGTGCATCTGCAACAGTAATATTAGCCCACGTGTCACCTAATTCCTGGTCATGATCTTCATGACGAATTTTTCCCCATAAAGGCTGTGGAACAACGTTCCCGAATAACATATCGATATCGGCTAAATTCATAATACATGACCCAGCAGTTTGCGACAATTCTTTATAGTACCCTGCAGGATTTTTACGCGGATCTGGTAGTGTTTGTTTGAGTGCTAAAACTTCTGCTCGCTTCCATGGAACATGTACCCATACGCGGTGAAAGTGGGGCAGGACAGGTGGGACAGCTGTCGCGTCACCCTCTCTCCACTGTGGGGGAACTTCTCTCATAGGGTATTGTCGTGCCTTTTTCTTACTAAATGCACTAGATTCTGATGGTGACCCAGAACTACTTCCCTTACTTCGATGTGATAATAGCATTTCAACTGCTTCTTCTACATCGGGACCTACAATCATACCCAGACTAAACTTAAACCTTATACGACACATCTCTTGTGGGAGGCAATCCTGATCATTGTCTTCTAAATCCTCGCAAAGAAAAACACACATCTGTTCGAACACATATCTCTGTGTCGCTGTTTCCCATTGATGGAAAACTTCCATGACAGACTGTAAATCATATTTCGCAGTGTCCATGACCCATTTCCGAGCTAAATTATTCAGGGAATCTCTCTCTTGATAATCGGGCAGTTGACTTCGCAACTGTCTTTTTCCTATGTTAGGGGTCGTAGCAGGCGACCCGAAAAGTGGTAAAAGAAGATTAGTAACAGTACTGGCCATTTTTTGCCGAAGGGAAGGTGAAACGGAAGAACAAACAGATGAAAGAACGGGGTGAGGTAAAGCGGATGCAGAGATGGCAGAAGAGGTATGAGGAATAATAGATGTGGTACTAGGCAAAATCACAGAAGGGGCATCTGTAGAAAGTACAGTAGGCAAGATCGTAGAAAACACAGGAGCAACAGAAGTGGTCGGTGGGCCTAGAGGAGGCTGCACCGAAGAAGTAGGAGCCAGCTGACGAACAGCTGGTGGGTGCTGTGGAAAAGCCAGAGGCGCAGCTTGTGCAACTAAAGGTTGCGGGGGTGCGGTAGCATTCTGCGCATAGGGCGGTGGCGAAGTTAACAATTGCGACATTAATTGGTCTTTTTCACTCTCTTTTGCTTTCCCTTGCTGAAGAGACGGCAAAACTGGATAGCACTTATCTATTGCCATTTTACGTTGCCTGTGCAGTTGTTCATTTATCTGCTCTTCCTCATTATCTTTAAACTGCACGGCAGCTTGCATTACTGAAAGTCCTTCTTCTCTCTTATTTTTCTTAGCTAATTTAATTTCTTTTTGTTTGGCTTCTTTGCGCCATATGCGGAAAGAGTCAAACATCGCCGGCCGGGCTTTCTTTTTGAAGAGTTTAACTTCAAGGTTGTCTAAGATTTCAGAATCAAAGCTACCATATTGGGGCCATTTTAAAACACCGTCTTTCCTAGTGTATTTAATCCATACCTCGTTGTAAACGATGGGGCCTACCCCATGTTTAACGTATAGCTCGTAAGTCGGAGTTCCAACTGGAGGAACCGGACATGAGTCCTCCAATCGGGAGTCCCTATTATTATTACCAAGACAAAACAAATTCCCGAGTCTAAGACTAGGCATCCTTCTTCTCTAGTCTAGTTCCAAAACTTCAAAGGAGTTATCGATTACGATATTGCTCGTGAAAACACGAGTCCTTCGGTTATGGTACTTGCAAGAACCAATAAAAACCTTTATGTATCTCTAAGATATCACAAAGTAAGTCCAACTAAGGACTAGGAGACGCTCCACTTATACTTAACTGAAAATTATCGATGGCTTCACCAGAAGACTCGTCTCAGCGTTTCGCTCTACCGAAAATGTCAAGGGTCCAACATCAGGGCGATAGCCAGGGCAGCAGTCCTTGTAGCCGTCGGGAAGCGGGGAACCTCGTAGTAAAGACCTTCGGACCACGTCGACATGCAGGGGTCGATGAGTTGGTGGGCTCTCCTCCGGAATTTTCACACGAAGCTCCTCACGATCTTCAGGCTGATTGGTACCACTGGAATCGCTCCAACGCTGGGCGCCAAATGAGGTACTGGGTTTTTAGGAACCGGTACCGAACCGGTAACCCAGCGGTGCCAGGGGATCAACACACCAAAGACCTCGGGTTCTCCTGAGTCAGACCCACAGAAACTTCAGAGTCTTCTAGGTGAAGTCAAAGATTTGTTTATTGGCTGCAACCAAGGTGACAGGGTCCTAGAAGTACAATGCCAGTATATTCAGGAGACTGCACACTTTCACAAAGTTAGGCTTCTCTTCTTATACATAACATTTGCCCTTTGGCGAAACATTCCTTGGGTGCGCGGTATTTCATTTATGGTTACTGATTACAAAAAGAAAGCAGAGTCATGATGACATGTACATATTTCACGTCGTGATACCCATAACAAATCATCCGGCAAGGCCCAACATTTCATCAGATATCGCTGGACCCCTAATAAAGATGGTCACCTCCCCACCATAAAATAAGTGAGGAAAAGGAGCGAAGAAAGATGTGAGCGAGATATGGCAGGTGTGCGTGCTGAAATGGCTTTATGGCCGGTTGGGCCTAGATACTATCTTGCTTGGACACTGGGAGGGAACTGACCTAACGAGTTCGGCCTGGGGCAATGGTTCTAACTTGTACTGGGGTCAGGAAGAAGTCGATTAAGGAGTACGTGTCCTTGTGGAATCAAATTCGACTGGATTAAGGCCTATGTAGAGGGCAACATGCAACTAAGGGTTTCAGAAGGTAAATGACGATTTCGAGGTGAAATTGTCACTCGAATATACTGAAAATACATGTGCTTGATGTACTCGTCATTTCCGGTCTTTTGATACCAAATTCGTCCTATTTCGACGAAGTTTTTATTCTCGAGTCCGGTACTATTACGGATCCATATTTTTCAGAACCACAGGATGAGCTAATGAACACTAGAAAAATCCAAATAAGAGCAGCCCTACATGGTCTATTGATGAGGAAATATTTAAGAAACAAGATAGCCCCGCAGGGCTTGTTGGTTAAAAATGAACCTTTCATTTTCCAGGACGACCTGGTCTTCAAAAAAGCATGGTCGCTTATTTCGTGGCACTGCACTAGAGACTGGTTGGTCCTGATAGTGCATACTGCGACGAGAAAATCCCTTGAACTTAAAACAGAGATCACTAGATTGGAAGTACAGTTAAAAGCTTTCATTTCCCCGGCTGATCTGAAGAAAGGGCTAGACGAACTCAATCAGCAAATGATGGATTTTGAGGCCACTCTGAAGCAGAGCAAATTTAATAAGATGAAAAAAGATAAAGATCGCTTTACCCCTGAATGGGCGTACCCATACACAAAAGCAGACTATGTGATGAAAGACAAGGGGAGTGACTCAGATAATGCGAGCTCTGATGGGAGTACTACCAGTACGAATTCGGGTGGTTTCCAACAAAGAAAACAAAGGGGTGGTTATCGACAGCAGAGATCTCAATTCCCTCGCCAGCGAGGGTGGAGAGGTTTTCAGGGACCCCAGTTCAACCCCTATCAGAACCATTTCCAGTTCCCACCATATCAATTTGTCCCCCCACCGATGGGGCAAGTGTATCCACAATGGGTCCCGGAACAAACCAACGCAGCCCAGAATGCTCAGGCTTTTTTATCCTGGGGCCAGGGATCGAACAGAGGGAGGAACAGGAAGGGCAACAATGTGAACTGGCAACCCGCGGACGGAACAGACCCCAGGGTCCTAACCAGGAGCATGACAGCGAACCGAGCATCCATGAGCAAGAGGGGGACCTAGTTATTAACATAACTCCATGGCCCCTTACGGAGGTACAACACCAGGTACTGAACAAAGGCTTAGGGTATGTCCCAACCAACAAACCGGACATCTTTTTGCTGCACAAAGAAATGCAGGACTTTATAAGAACTATTAAATTGAGGGCTTTCTTTAAGGATAAGGAACCATCTCTAGAGACCTCAGATACAGGACTAAGACCCAAGTCTAACTTCACACCATTGGATAGCCAACTTCCAGTGGAAGTACTGGCTTTCGAAAAGGCTATCATGCAGGAACTAAAGAATTTGGACAGTAAGCAAAAGGTGTTCCAAAATATCAGCAAACTGGAGAATGAAGCTATCAGGGAACTCGGACAAAACAAAGACCTAGTCATTAAACCAGCTGACAAGGGGGGAGCGGTGGTTGTACAAACCACCACCGCCTATGATAAGGAATGCAGAAGACTCTTATCTGACAACAGAAACTATCAAGTCCTGGTTGTAGATCCTACCGAGTCCCTAAGAGTGAGAATAGAAGGAATGATCGAGGAGGCCCTTGCACATGACTGGCTCTCCAAGAAAGAATCAGAGTTTTTGGTTCAAAAAAACCCTCGTACGCCTTATTTTTATACCATACCTAAAGTGCATAAGAACCTTGAGAATCCGCCAGGACGCCCGATTGTATCTGGCATCTCATCCATTTTGGAACCACTATCCAAGTTTGCCGATGCATTCTTGAGACCCCTTGTGCAGGCCACAGACACATACCTAAGGGACACGAAGGCGGTGCTCCAACTATTGCAGAATTACCCATTTAACCCTGAGTCACAAATGCTTCTTAGCCTGGATGTGGAGAGTCTTTATACGAGCCTCCCACACGATGAGACACTGTTGATCATTGAAGAAGTACTCCACTCCACACATTGTTAATACCAAACTCCAATAAATGTTGTTATGGAGTGCATCTCCTTAGCTCTCACTAAGAACTTTTTTGAATACGAGGGAACCCTGTTTTGGCAAAGCCATGGGACCAGCATGGGGAGCACCTTCGCTCCGAGCCTGGCAGGACTTTATGTCCATCACTTGGAGTCCTCCAAAATCCTCCATCCCAGCAATCCCTATAAAACGAGGATAAACACATGGCGACGTTATATTGACGACGTCCTGGTGGTTTGGGAGGGGGACGAAAGATCCATCACAGAGTTTATGCAATGGCTTAACAATCAAAACATTTTCCTCAAGTTCACCCACCAAATGTCAAACAGTTCTATGGTTTTCCTCGACCTCAACATCTATCATGAGGCAGGGTTTCTCAAAACAGAGACCCACTTTAAACCAACGGCGAGGAACTGCCTCCTCAGGTTTGACAGCTTCCACCCGCGTCACCTGAGGGAGAACCTTCCATACGGACAGTTCCTCCGCCTCCGTCGGAACTGCAGCGACCTGGTGAAATACAAAAGCCAAGCCAAAGACCTTTGTACGAAATTGAGACAAAGAAAATACCCCAACCCGGTTATCCAGAAAGCAATGAAGAGAGCTAGGAATAACAACCGTGAGGGTCTCCTTGAAGACAAACCCACAAATGATAACCAGACGAGCAGAACGGTCTGTGTCACCACCTACAGCCCGGTTACCAACCAATTGACGAAGCTGGTAAACAAACATTGGCGCATTCTCACGTGTGGCACACTATCCCTTGAAAAACCAATGTTTGCCCACAGACGTGGCAGGAATCTGAAAGATATTCTGGTCCACACGAGACCACAGCCAAAAAAAGTGGAGCAAACAAGACTACAGGGGATTAAGGGCCACCATCCATGTGGCAATTGCAACTGTTGTCACCTCACAAAAAAGAGTCAGACCCTCACCTTCACCAATGGGACCAAATGGGAACAACGGACATTTACAAACTGTAGTAGTAAAAATGTGGTCTACCTGATCACATGTCCCTGCAGAAAGGAGTATGTGGGAATGACCACGAGGCAAGTTAAGATCAGGATTAATGAGCATAAAAGCAACATTAGATGCAAGAAGGCAACTACGAAAATGTCAGCTCACTTCCTGGAACTTCAGCACTGTGTCAATGAATTACAATGGACAGTGATCGAACAACTACCCTCAGACACAGGACTGTTGGAAAAGGAGCAACGTTGGGTGTTCCGTCTGGGCACCGACAGCGCAGGGCTTAATGATTCTATCCCTTGGAGCCAATTGCGTTAACCTGTGCATACTGTATGCATGGTAGGGTGAATGACTAAGGAATATCTAACAGAGCGTGGGGCTTCCTCTTTATCTTGTTTCACTCCACCTGACCACCCGTATGTTCTATCTATATGATGAGTGGTTATGGACTCTAATTGGGTTATATTGTAATTTTTGATTATGGTTATCTCCCCTCATCTATGAAAAGTCTCTGGGCTACTTTTACTAGCTTTATTGGGCCACCCGTAACGTCATACTCCCAATTAGTATGTTTGTCAAATTCATTCTACTATTGCTTAGCCCCCTCCATTTGGCCCCGGGAATATGTGACGATTGAGGTGAACAGGGTAAAATAAACACTTCCGGCTAAATAGAACGGTCAGTAATGCTCGAGAATACAGTACTACTGTGTTCGCGCATGCGTCTCGGTTTGACGCATGCGCATATCTTCATGCGCGAGTCTGGTTTTGCGCATGCGCGTCCCAGGTTGCACTACTCCCGAGCTAGCGCAATGATCTCCTACACGATCCCGGGGACCACGCAAAGATCGGAAACGACAGGGGTAGTTTTGGCCTTATTTGGGCATCCTTCCGCTATTGATTATTCAATTTACCTTAACTAATTAACCTACCATAGAGTATAAAAGGCGGGCCACTCTTCCAACGGCTCACTTCACCGGAGCAGCGTTGAGGGGAAGGCAGGCGATCGATCCAGGCAGTCACCGTGAGTAGGAAACCAGGGATGCCCTTCACGTATCATTAACCTTGGTTTGTTGATTAATCTCTGCTTCACAACCTACAATGCAGTTATTACTATCTTTTAGGTTGTTTACTGGGCAACGAAGAGAGATACCCCCAATACCACGCTTAGGCTCATGAGGCCTTCCGAGCTCTTGAACATAAGTAAGCCTGCACCATTGCTAACCTTTTTTTTTTTTTTTTCTCTCCATTTATATCTGGGAGATTACATGTATGTATGTGTGTGTGTTTATGGTTATATGTCCCCTTTATGTGTCTTTTTTTCACAAGGTACCAGAGCCTCAATTGTGTTCTGCAATTTACCTTTATAAGGAAAGAAATACTTTTTCCTCAGTTCCTGGACATCCGACTAGCATGTTTTCTATGTTCCTGGACATCCGACTAGTACATTTATTATGTTTTTCTTTTACAGATTTTTTCAAACGCCAATTGGGCGCAACGAACAAACCTTTTCATAAAACATTGATAGGTACATTACACATTGATTTTTCATTAATTTTACTTTTTTGAACACTTTTACATTTCATGTGAGTAAGGTGAGGATAATAGTGCATATCCTCGTCCTGAAGAAGGAGCCCTGTGCTCCGAAACATGTTGACACTGTTAATGGTTGATATACCCTAGTACGTATTTTTTCAACCAGATTCTGCACCTTTTTATTAATACCAGCCAAGGACAGAATAAATATTTGTATCCTATGTGCCAGGTATTTTTTATTCACCTTTTTTCACCTCACCTCACTCACACCCTCCACGATACACCCTCACATAGTTCACTTCCAAGTGCTCCTACGTAGTCGTCTGTCGTAGCACGCCGCATCCCGTAGAGGGGTGCGAAGGCCCTGATGATGAAGCATGACACCAAGGGGCCTGTTGGTGTGTGAGGGGCATTTAAACAACACTGTGTGCTCCCCATCACTTTAGGGACCACTGTCACCCTCTAAGTGGATTCTAATTTGTCGTTTTGACTAGCTATGTCTGATTTTCCTTCTGAAAAGTGCATGGGTAAAACAAGTTTTGGAAAATCCCCTTTTTCTTGGCCTGCGCTTGATGAATCACCCAGAATCTTTTGAGAAAAAAGTTTAGGTGGGTGAGACTTTTTTGGGACAGTTTAGTGAAAATTCATCAAACGGCGTCAGAGTTATAAGTAAACAAAAAAATCAATTTCCTATGGAAACGTGACCCTAATTATAACTCCCCAGTGGCGACCACCACCAGGTTATATAAGAATACATTACACAAGTTTATGTGAATGCAATGATCATGAAAACACTATTTTCAGAGAAAGGGTTATTTAAAACAGGAAGAGAAATACTTGACTATACCCTTTAATTATCTGTACTAAAGCGATAACTACTTTATTATCTAGTAAGAATACAGGGTTTTAGATAAAGCAGGTTTGCTTCTTGAAGACACTATAGACGTCAGAGCTCGGCTCATTAGGCAAAGCTAACAATGAGTGCTGCTTGCAATTAGATTGCTAAGCTTTTATGAATAGGCTGTTGATTAAGAAAGAGGAAGTAATAATTCTCAGTAAATAGATAGCAGGGGCTAGAGCTTGGAGTGGACCCTGAATGCAAATAGAATCAGTCTTTTATGATAGACTGTTGATTACACTCTAAACAAAGGGTAAGCTAAGAGACTGTTGAAGCTATTGCCCTCACAGAGCTATCACTGGACCTTGGTTAAATTAAGGTTGTTATGGTTTAGTTAGCTATCTCAAGCAGGCTGTAATTAAATAATGGACTCTGGATGAGCTCAGATATGTTAGAAACGTTTCCTCCTATTAGGCTTTGGCATGGCAAGTTTCAAGGGTGTCAAAAAGTGACTTTTCTCATTATAATTCCCATGGGAATATTTGGTCTCTGACACAGAAAAACACTAACAGGCACTACAACAAACTTGGCATGAAAGTAGAACTTTAATCTAGGAATGTTCTTTGCTTGGTAAATCTGCTTATTAATTTAAGAACTATGGGCCCGATGTAGGTAATTAGTATTTACCGATTCGTAAATACCGAATTTTACTGATTCGGTATTTACAAATCGGTAAATGCTATATAGGTATTTTTACCGATTCATTTACCGAATCTGTAACATTCGGTAATTACCAAATCGGTATTTACCGATTCGGTAATTGCCATTGATTCCTATGGGCCTTGAGGCCCATAGGAACCAATGTCAATTACGGAATCGGTAAATACCGATTCGGTAAAATTACCGAATTTGCAAGGGGGACAGGGTGTCACTTTGACACCCTGTTGCACCCCTGATTCTGGCTTGTGTAATGCCCTAAGGGCATGTACAGGTGTACATGCACAGATGTGCATGTACACAGGAATTCGTTATTTACCATGACATAGTATGTCATGGTAAATAACTAATTCTTAATGGCCGGTGGCACTGTTTTCAGTGCCACCTACATCACAAATTTGCAATTCGGTAAATTTACCGATTCGGTAATTTACAGAATCGGTGTATTTAGCGAATCTGTAAATATACCGAATCGGTAAATTTAAGGCACCCTGCATCTGAAACTCCAAATACCGGTCGGTAACGGCGAAATCGTCCGTTACCGACCGGTATTTGGCCTCCTACATCTGGCCCATAGACTTTAAAAAACATTAGCTAGAAAAAGTTAAAAGGAAAATGTATCTGGAATAAAAGTCCATGACCTAGATTTACAAAAAATTCAGACCTGATTGGATAAGGGACCATCTGCAGACCCAAATAAAAAAAAATCACACCTGATTTGACAAGGGAGCTTTGATTCCCGTTGTCAATTTCAGGCCAGCAGACCCAAGGAGGGGTCAATGGAACTGAAGTCCTCTACTTCAATGGCCGCAATGTGAACAAAGCAAACACGAGGAGATAATGGACGGAGAGCTGAAACTTTTCAGACACTCATCCCCAGTCACAGATCTGTGTTGAATCCATCATAATTCTTTAGCTCACTTCGCCAACTCAGTTCAGACCCAGCTATATGCAAATCAGTCTTGACCCTTGACCATGGGAACAGTCCAACCTGAACTGCCAAGCCAGGTCTTCCCTGAACCAGAAACAAGCATCTTGGGACCAGTTTCTGAGTAACACCCTTCATCAGCCAGGCTAGCTTTAATCCAGTGGCAAAGTGAGCAAGGGACCCACGTCTGGGCATACCCTGCCAACTTAGGACGAACAAAGCAAACACAAAGAGATGATGGACGGATCGGTGAAACTTTTCAGACACACACCCCCAGTCATAGATCTGGGTTGAATCCATCATCATTGCAGCTGCCCATTAAGGGACTCTGGACTATGGTGGGACTGGGAACAGCAACCAGCCCTAGCAGAGTGCTGCTCGATCGGCCAGGGGAGCGGGAGAGTGTGTGCAGGGGGGGAGGGATTGGGGGAGGGATTGGAGGAGTGCTAGTGAGAAGCACCACTCCCGCTCTTGTTACAGGGGGTCGTTACTGCAGCACTGGCCCCCACTAACAAAACCGGCCCCCACCGGGCACAAAACTGGCCCAACCCCTCCAGCCCACTGGGAAAACTCCTGGTGCCCGCTATGGCCAGTCCGGCTCTGCTCGGGACCTAGTAGGGTTCATGGGCCCAAGGTTTGCAGCAAAGTTCTGGAAAACTGACATGGAGAGTCATGAACTCCTAGTAAGTTCATGGGCCTTTGTCGGAGCACGGGCAGTGTTTGCAGACCCACTAATGGGGCCACAGACCCTGCAAAAGGTCCTACAAACAAATAACCAAAAAAAGAGGCATCCTCTGTCTGAAGCAGGGCCGGACTGAGAACACAAAGCAGCCCAGGAAATTCTATCGGACCGGCTTCGGATGGGGGTGAGGAGACTAGGGGGTGGGGAGGGTGCTAGTGTGAAGCACTGCTGCTTAACTAAACTGGCCCGCAGCACTACTGCTTTTGTTACAGGGGGCCAATATTGCAGCACTGCTGCAAAACCGGCTCCCAGTAACAAAAACTACCACCACCGCACCCTTCCAGCCCCCAGGGAAATACCCGATGCCCGCTATGGCCAGTCCGGCACAGCCCCCAAATTGGGCTGGGTAACGGGTCTGGCCAAATGCCAAGTTCTGCGGTAACCGCTGTTGTCATTAAGAAATCATTACAAAATGTCATGAGTGATAGCATGTGTACAGTCATGAGCAGTCTATGTTTGAGGAGTGAGTTATTGCTAGTTTACCTAACGATAACTGGAACATTTTAATTGGTTTTACATTTTGTTTTATAACCATAACTGCACTATAACTGTGTTTTTTTAGTGAATATGTATATATGCTATGCCAATAAAACGAGCCCAATGAAACCTGTTATTCCAAACACAAGTGCTAGTGAACACTGATTCACTCGTTTATCACTACATTGCAAACATATAAATCCCAATTTGCAACTACAGAGCTCAGATGACCTCAGAAAACACTGCCTAACTCTTCGCAGCTTCTGTACTAGAATCACTCCACAGAAGAAAACAGAGGACATACTCAATCAATCAATCCATCAGGGAGCTTTAAGCGCACTACTCACCTGTGAGGGTCTCAAGGCGCTGGGGGGTGAGAGGACAGCAGTTCCGATTAGTCGAACAGCCAGATCTTGAGAGCCTACCTGAAGGTGTTCAGGGAGGGGCACGTCTGATGTCGACAGGGAGCTTGCTCCAGGTCTTGGCCGCGATGTAGGAGAAGGCTCTTCCCCCTGTTCTGGCTCTGAGGATGCGCCTGGTTTTGGCGAGGCCGAGGTTTGTGGAGCGGAGGTTTCTTTTGGGTACGTGGAAGTTATGGTTATACTCACAAGGCCTAGTAACTCTGCTTTGATCTCACTGCATAAATTGAACCCCTAATCCTCTGGTGAGATTTAAATACCTTTGTTTCTAACTACTAAGAAATTACATGGCATATACCATGCATGCAGCTGCGCAGAATGTTGAGGTGAGGCAAGGGCATAATGACTCACCCGAGGCGTTGTCTCAGGTGATCATTGTCCCACTCCCCACAATCAACAGTGACAATAATTAGTATATTACTCTCTGGACATCTGCACATCTGTATATTAGTTGACAATTACTGTAACATTAAATTGTACTCAAATATTGTCCAAATGGTGCATGGGACTACTGCTTGCTCCCCCCCATGTATTCTCAAATGCGAAACATTTCTGTTTTTTACAGCAGAACCTGGCTTCTTTAAAAGCTGTTTTCCATTTGAAAAATACAAGGATGAAGGTCTTCTGCCCCTTGCAGGCCTCCATAAATACATTTGCAGCTACTGACAGGGGGCGCGGGGGTGTCGCAAATTGTAATATTCATTAGGCAGGTTACTTTGCGAGCTGCTGCAAATGGACATTTTGTCACGTGATCTATTAGTTTGAATGTTGCTTTGCCAAGTGATTGACCGGTTAAAAAAACATAGTTTCGCAATTTGCATCTACCATTTGCGCAGAAACGTTTTAAGACGTGGGCAAAGTGGGCTCTGGCCTAGGTCCCCAGACTTTCAGGGGGCCCCTGATACAGAATGCTCTGTTCTGCAGAATCTTGCCCTGATGACCTTGAATAATTCATAAACAAATTATTTTAAATAGTGTTTTCGTTTAATTTATTTTTATTGTGGGTGATGTGTGAGAGTCAAACACATTTTGCAGAGAAATGTGTTTTTGTTCCATACAATATCGAAAACACACGTCAGTATCCCTAAATATTTGATGAACCCACATTAAGCATTTGGAGGAGTGTGCCTGTGTACTGCCAATGACTTGGCCACAGAGGCATTAAAAGCTGAAATTGAATCACAAATTCAAAGCGAACAGGGCCCTCCAAAATACGTTTGGCCCAGGGCCCCCAAAATCTTTAAGCTGTCCCTGCATTTGTGGCCTGCCTTCCCATACATTAGACCCCTCGATTGGTATATTTGCCTCAACCCCTCCAGAAATTCTTTGCAGTAGGTTTAGCTTTAACTACTGTCTGCACTTAAAACACCCTCACCTACTTCAACTGCCTTCTACTGACACAACTCCAGATGTGGGAGAAACTCTACTCCCATACTTCATAGAATAAGGACATAGATGCACAGAATGAAAACCTGCACTTGCACTTCTGTTGCAGCAACAACAAAGCCAGTAAGGCTGTGATTTCAGAGTGTAAGGAGTCTCCCCAGCCTCTCTTTTCTGAAGCATTAGGTGGACCTCAGATCATTATTTGCCATTTTTCTGTGTTTCCACTGTTTCCATAAAATATCTCACATCCCTTAAGACGATCCAGTACATAACTGTGGTTGTGTACTGGATAATCTTAAGGAATGTGTATTTATTCACCCTGGGTATGGGCAGGGCTTAAAATATAGGTTTTAAGTGAATGCAAGAAAAACAACCATTGGCAAAGTCAATAGATATGACTTTGTCAAGCATGCAATTTCTCTTTTAAACTATAATTAGAAACTTAAAAGTAAAAAAAGAAATAAAAAAAAGGTGAGAGAAGAGGTTGACCCACCAACCATGGCACTCTTTTTATGCAGATGTGCATGTGGTCAGGCAAAATACCATCACTCACATTGGAAGAGAGGGACAATAGTTGAAGTGTCACTTGCTACATGCAAGTTCGGAAGAAGCAAAAAGTGAATGACAATTTATCAGACCAATAGATGAAGTGGGTTGACCCAAAGTTCCTCTATATATGTATTTATACATATGTGTTTTATTTATGACTTTTGTTGAATATCAAGTTGGTCAAATAGTTAAAGCTGTCTTTAGGCCAGACTTTATTATAAATACAGGGGCTATCGAGATAGCTTAAACTGTCTCCAGGCTAAACCTAAAAAAAGATCAGGAAATATTACTGCCTATCATTATCTCTTTCTGTAGTCCTACGAAGGGCAGAGTTAAATATTTACTCTCTGCTTGTAGCACCAGTAATTGTTACGTTTGTTATTTTTTTCAGAGTTTCGGCTTGGGTTCGGTTGCCCAGGTTGTTCTTGGAAGAAAAGAATTTGGGCAATATTTAAGTATTAACCTGTCCTTTGGATTTGGTGTGACGATGGGCATACTTGTGGCCGGTGGAGTCTCAGGTGAGTAAGGCTGTATATGTATGTGATTAATTTGCTCTTGGCTGCATATTAGGTTGGACCACTTGAATCTTGATCTGGAAATTACAAAGATGTGTAAAAAGGTTGAAGGTTTATCCTCACTATTATGGGAGACAGTGAAGATGACTTTCGATCACAACTTTTATCAGAAAAGGTCACAGCTCAGAGTTAACCCTGATTACTATTACTACAATCAACCAATGCATAAAAGTCCCATACATCCCTCTACTATTAAATATCGCACTGCATTTCCAACTAATGTAATCGACCACATAGTAACGGGAGTAAAGACATGAAGTTGCTCTGGTAGAGCACAAGACTTATCCCAATAACCAACAGTAACTACAAAACACTAACCCTGGGGCCTGGAGCAGTGTGCGTCCCAGCGTAAAACAATCCATGCATCGATAGGGGTAATAAGTGCTATATAATGTAATCCCAATACAAAAAATCAATATATAAAACACTCTAAAACTAATATCATAACATTCTCCAATCAGACAGTATATTGTAGTTCATATAGGCTGCCCAATAATTCCCTTTAATGCTTGGCTCTCATCACATAAGACGAAACTGCTCAGGGTCATATCCATCATCAAGTAGTGTACTAGTCCACAGCAATAAACCATCTGAAAAGGTGTGGAATAACAGAAGAGTTCGGCCACATGCCGCTGGCCAAACGAGTAATCTTATTTAGTCCACCACTGCAAGTCCCAACTAGCTACGGCTCCTTGGCATCTCACAATAGCAATTGGATTTGGGATGATATTAGCAAAGTCCTTCCCAGCTGATCTCTCCACCACTTCTCTCTCTATCCTATGCCTGCTCAGGACCATACACTTTAAACAAAATATCTCAGAATGGACAACCAGTGCAGTAACCAGCAAAGTTGGCTATGGACATAAGAAATACCATAAAGGGACCTGCAGAGCTTACTAAAACCATAAACCTGCACACTTCTTCATCCATCACATTACTAAGCACTGCATCCAATAACACGATAGCCACATCACGCTGGTACTCACCCACAACATGGAAACAGTTCCCACACAGGATCAGAGCAAAGGCAACACACTTCCAACCACACGCCCTGTGTTCTACCTATGTAGGCAAGCATAGTAAGCACTATATAAACGTCACAAAACAGTACAAAACAAAATAATAATATACCAATGTATTTGACAGAAGTATCTGCTGAGTAATTTCTTGAAATGTAGCAGGTATAAAGCGAATACTCGCACAATCAGAACAATATAAGTTCATCATCAGTGGTGGCATGACATGCTTGCAGGAAACATGGGCAGTTGAACCAGTCGGTACAAAAGGGGGTGGTGATGGACGGGGCATCTGAACCAATCAAACACTCACACCCAGTCAACAGATCTGGGTTTAATCCATCACCGTTCTTTAGCCCACTCTGCCACCTCAGTTCAGACATGGCCATATGCAAATCAGTCTGACCCTGTGCCTCATGGGAACAGTCCAGCCCGAACTGCCAAGCCATGCCTTCCCTGGATCGGAAACAAGCTTCCTAGTAACGGTTTCTGGCATTTCAGCCGTCTTCAGCCAGGCTTGCTTGAATCCAGTGGCAAAGTAAGCAAGGGACTCACGTCTGAGCATACCCTGCCAACTTATGGCGAACAAAGCGGTTTCAAAAGGGGGTGGTGATGGACGGAGCATCTGAACCAATCAAACACTCACACCCAGTCAACAGATCTGGGTTTAATCCATCACCGTTCTTTAGCCCACTCTGCCACCCCAGTTCAGACATGGCCATATGCAAATCAGTTTGACCCTGTGCCTCATGGGAACAGTCCAGCCCGAACTGCCAAGCTATGCCTTCCCTGGACCGGAAACAAGCTTCCTGGGACCGGTTTCTGGCTATCACCCTTCATCAGCCAGGATAGCTTGACTCTAGTGGCGTGGCATGTCTGAACTGGGGTGGCTTGGTGAGCAAAATAACGATGGATTAAACCCAGATCTGTGACTGGGGGTGAATGTTTTGCCATTGTGCAACATTCCGTCCATCATCTTATGTGTTTTGCAGATGAACCAGTCACATTAGCAGGGTTTTACAACGTAGGGAATCCAGCAATAGAAACAAATCATTTTCCCCACCCATCACAATGTTGTTCATCTCCACAACTCTGAAGGTGGAACTGACGGAACTTGAAACAGACAACTCCCGCTATAAGTAATAACTATTAACGGGTGTCGTATTTGTAGAAGGATAAACCCCATCTCATTGATCAACGTCTATTTAAATCTTCACAAGACCAATAAGAAATTAAAAGTAGGCGACTTTTGTGAGGCTCTAGACTCTTCTGTAGATATTCAACCTTCAAGACTATATTAACAACAGACTTCGAATTGACCAACCTAGGGCAACAACAACCACCAACAGACGTATAATCAATACCTTTGGACAACCTTGTCAGAACAGTAAATGATTGCCTTGACATACAATCTTACTTCTATGCACGCCCTCCAATCACCAAAAAGCCTGCACGGCAAACCTCTACAAATATTTAGGGCCATCTTGACACTGGATTACACATTTGTGAGTAGCAGTATATATGACTTGTACAAGAAGGATGCAGTTATGGACCAAGCGGAATGTGACCACTTTCCAGTAAAAACGCGGATTCGACTTGAGGTGCAGGTGGCGGACAGACCAACACAGTCGGCTTTTCACAAGAAGAAGAAAACTTTGAATTTATAAGAAGACTATTGTGGAATAACATCATCCTAACTCGACTGAATAACTGGAAACTAACCCCTTGCTGGCTAAATAGCCTGAGCGACTCTGCCTTCAGCACAACTCTTAATTCAACTTGAGACAAAAAATGTTGAGTCATTGTACCAGGTTTTAAAAGGGAGAGTGAATAACATTTCAGCTTCTAAAAAACATTTGGTCACTGCTACGAACCCTTGGTGTACGGCTGACATACAGAAAACTCTGGTTAGTAGAGGTCAAATATATGGAAGCTGAGAGGCTATATGTATACTTCTTGCTAAGCAGTAATAATAAGGGAAAATGTTCGCAATATATCAATTTAATAAATAACAAAGACTGTATGAGCGGGAACGGAGACCCCATGACAAAGAAGACCGAATACGCATCCGGACTATGTAATGAAGAAAGTTTGCAGTGTTCCGGAACATGGGAGAATATTACCTTGAACACTGAGTGCCATGAAAGTAGGGACAACCAGTCCAACTTAGCTGGCACAGCTCCCAAAATCACTGTTGAAAGTGAACCACCAGGGACGAGTAGTTTAACTTGTTTGAGTGGGAAAGGCCCAGGTGAGTGCAAGAATTTGGATAACCAACATACAAACCGTTATAAGAGTGAAGCCGTACCGTCCAACAAGACATCCGTCTATATGACCCTGAAACCATCAGAGAGAATGGGCCCCAGGGCCTAATGGTCTACTTGGTTCTTTATTTAAGGCAGACATAGGTTTCTGTGCCAATATTCTCACTCTGGTTTACCATCAATGTTTTTAATCAATCAATCACTGAAATTATAAGCCTGCTACTCACCCGTGAGGGTCTCAAGGCGCTGGGGGAAGGTGGGGTAGGCAGCTTCGGTCAGTCAAAGGGCCAGGTCTTGAGGGTCTTCCTGAAGATGTAAAGGGTGGGGGTGCGCCTGATGTTGATCAGCAGCTTGTTACAAGTCTTGGCCATGGTGTAGGATAAGGTTTTTCCACCCGTTCTTGCTCTTTGGATGTGCGGGGGTTCGGCGAGGCTGAGGTCGGCGATCAGAGGTTCCTCTTGGGTGCGTGGAAGAAGATTCTGTTGTTGAGGTATTGGAATCAGGTGTTGTGGAGGCATTTGTAGGGCTAGGTGAGTATCTTGAAGGTTACTCTTTTCTCAACAGGGAGCCAGTGGAGGTTGTGCAGGTGCTGGGTGATGTGTTTGTGTCGAGGGATGCCGAGGACGAGTCTGCCTGCGTGGTTCTGTATGGTCTGTAGTTTGTGGACCAGAGGCTTGTTGATCCCAGCATAGAGGGAGTTACCATAGTACAGTCTGCTGGTTATGAGTGCATGCCTGACGGTCTTCCTTGATTCGGGGGGCGTGTCTATTTGTAGGTCTTGAAGGTTTTTAAACCACTCAAGTCCCGCACTCCTGGACATGATCCGTTCTGCATCCCGATCACGAAAAAGAAGGCACGATCCATCGGGTTACTGTTTTATCAAAACTAGGCAGTGGTGACTATCGTTCACTGCATCAGTCAGTAGTTCAAAAAATGTGCAAGAGTATGGTGCTCAGACCTCTGAGGTCCCACCACCTACAGACCCCCTCAAAATTAACAAATACATATTAGAAAAAAGGGGAGTACATCAAAAAGAAATCAAGAACAAAGTCCAATAGAAGGGATCAAATTAAATATTATTTTTACTTCAATATCCAAGTGTATAACTATTTCTTAAATTCAGTCCATTAATTCAAGGAGACTAGCATATGATATGTTCATCTTTATTCATTCATCTTCCAAATCAATTTTCTCAGCCCAGCCCAGCCGACTCGTTGCTTCCTCTACAAAAGGACTTCATCATTACCGTTTATTGCCCTATTAGATACTGAGGTAAAAACCAATTCCAAAATCTTTCTGAAAGAATTACAGGAATAGGCTCCAGGTGAAAACATAATCCCTTATTACCAAGCAGGCGTTATACAAAAGTCATCTACCATAGATAATACGACTTCCAGGTCTTACCTAGTCTACCGCACTTCCCTGCATGTCCGCCCTCCCCTTTTTTCTTGTTTTATAGACTACTCCGCAGCATTTGATGGAGCAGATCAAAACAAACTCTGGTTTGAGCTTGCAAAAATGGGGTATATCTGGCAATTTACTAAAGGTAATCATTGGAATATGGCCTCAAACCAAATGTTAACAACTCGAGGCCAGAAACAAGGCTGTGTGTTAGCTCCCATGTTGTTCAACCTCTACACGGCAGACTTAGGTCAAGCCATATCGAAAGCAAAAGCAATACCACCAGGGATTGGCTTCCATAGACTGCCCAGACTTCAGTATTCAGATGACTTGATCATCCTGGATCATACTAAAATAGGCACGTATCGTGCACTGTACGAGCAAAATATCAATAATGAAAAGAATAAACTTGTGGCCAATGTTGGAAAGGCAAACGTCATGGTTTTTGGAAAATAGTCCTGTTGACTAGGCCAACTTAAAATTAACACATCCTTAATTATAATTATCTTGGTTCACGGAAAACAGTAAAACCAATGTACACTTATAACTAACCCTGGGCATAATTCGCGGAGTAGCGCTACGCGAAGCTACGCGAAGTGCACTTCGCACTACGTGAACTGCGTAGTGCACTGTTCGTGATGATTGCACAGTACTGGATGCTTGTCCGCACTGTGCAATCATTGAAAACGGCATCTTGCACAGTGCGAGCCGTCTTTTACTGCCGCTCGAGTAGATTTTTACTCGCGCGGCAGCTTTCTCAATGTGGACTGGTAGTTTCTCATCGCGAGTGGTTGCGAGCAAACGCGACCACTCGCAATGAGAAACCTGACCTCCCTCACATTGAGAATCTCGCTGGGAGGTTTATTTTCCACGCTCGTGATCGGCAACTTAATGTTGCTGTTTGCGAATGAGGAAAAAGTCTCGCCGGGATGTCATTTTGCTTGCTCAGGGTCGCCAACTTGACGTTGAAGACCGCGAGCAAGCAAAAAATGACCGCTGCACTACGCTACGCGTGTTTGCACTGTGCTACGTGCAATTTGCATAGTGTGAAGTAGCGCAAACTTCGCAAACTACGCGAGCGTAGCGTAGTGCTTTGTCCAGGGTTACTTATAACAACTCTCAAGAAAAGCACCTGCAGTGATATTTGCACTTTGTAAACTAAACAGTCATTTCTATAGTTCGAAAGCCTAAGTCATTATAGGAGCATTGTGAGCAAAATTACTACCAACTATTTCCTACGGCCCCCAAGCCTTTCCAGGGAAGCTCTCTTCCAGGGCTGTCTTTAGCACTGGTTGCGCCCAGTGCGACAATGTTTGTTGGCACTCCCAGTGGCGGTGGGTGACATTTGAAAGTGGTGGGGCGCAAAGTCATTTGCATACTGCACCGTAGCGAGCGAGCGAGCCCGAACCCCAAAAGGGGGATTTGGGGGGATTACCCCCCCCCAAGAAAATTTTGAAAAAAAGGAAGAAAAATCGTGCATTTTCAAGCAAATTTGAGAAAGCAGGAAGGTTAATAAAGCAATTGTGGAAGTGCAGTTATTACATTAATAGATGGCTTAACATAGGTAGCTGCTTATTCAGTATAACCACAGAGCTTCATACATTCTGTCCTATTACGCTCAGGTGCTGAATTCAGACTATAAGACTTTCATGAAAATCTCAGATGAACAATATTCACACCTAAGGTGGGAACAAACGAGGCACTCCACACTTTTCTGGCAAAGAAGCACATTTTAAATTACTGTAGGACTGGTATATACATCTGGCGAAACTCCACAAATAATACCCTAGTGCGCCTCGCTGCGCTGGCGAGATTGTGATAAGTTAACATAGGTGATCTACTTCATATGTAGTGGCCTTGTCCCAAAAATACGGCCCCCTCGTTGTGCTTGCTTTCCTGCCCCCTGTTCCCTGTGTGTGGATCTCTGTGTGTGTGGGGCTCTGCGTGTGTGTGTGGGGGGGGCTCTGTGTGTGTGTGGGGGGCTCTATGTGTGTGTACGGCTCTGTGTGTGTGGGGGGCTCTGTGTGTGGGGGGCTCTGTGTGTGGGGGGCTCTGTGTGTGTGGGGCTATGTGTGTGTGGGGGGCTCTGTGTGTGTGGGGGGCTCTGTGTGTGTGGGGGGCTCTGTGTGTGTGGGGGGCTCTGTGTGTTGGGCTCTGTGTGTGTTGGGCTCTGTGTGTGTGGCTCTGTCTGGCTGTGTGTGTGGCTCTGTCTGGCTGTGTGTGTGGCTCTGTCTGGCTGTGTGTGTGGCTCTGTCTGGCTGTGTGGGTGGCTCTGTCTGGCTGTGTGTGGCTCTGTCTGGCTGTGTGGGTGGCTCTGTGGTTGTGTGGGTGGCTCTGTGGTTGTGTGGGTGGCTCTGTGGTTGTGTGGGTGGCTCTGTGTGTGTGTGGGTGGCTCTGTGTGTGTGTGTAGGTGGCTCTGTGTGTGTGTAGGTGGCTGTGTAGGTGGCTCTGTGTATGGGTGGGTGGCTGTATGTGGGTGGCCGCTATCTGCAGAAAAACACTTGCGAGTGCAAAATGAGGGTACAGTGTCTGCCCTTAAAGTCCAGTGAGCTCTGCACCGTCTTTCAATCAACACACCCTACCCAACAGCGGTCAATGAACCAATCCAGAGAAGAGTGGGAGCACGGAGGGCCACACAAGACACGATCAAAGGCTGACCCAACAGCTGCCGATGGACCACACCAGAGAAAAGAGGGGGGAAAGAGGGCGGTATAAGACTATCAAAAGCCAACCCAACAGTGAACGAGAAGAAACCCCAATAAAGTAATGTGATATGATTAAAAGCCAACTCAGTGACTGCTGATATACAGTGTGGCAGAAAGGAACAAAGATGGCTTTACAGAAGTGTGATAATGACATTCAACTCAATTTTAAAGGGAGTGCTGATAGAGAGAAGGTAGGGGTGAGAGTGAAATGATGTTAATGAAGACAGCTCAGCATCTATCAACATTGCTGGATAATAGAGAGAAGTCAGGGCGACAAAGAGCTGCACTATGTTTCAAACCAACCTTAACTAATACAAGACCGTGCCAGAGAGCAGAGAGTGGGTGACAAAGAGATAAGATAATATTAGTGGCAAAGGTTGTCCAAGGACAGGACCAATGAAGACAGAAGACTGTGAAACAAGGAGGAAGATACGACAAACTACTGAAAACCAAACCTGCAGCTACTAATGGACAAGTCTAGAACAGAAAATGCAACAGAGATTTGGACAGTGCAGAAAAACACGAGATAAGATGGGCAGAAACAACAAAATAGAGCCCTGATAGTGTACGAGGCCAACAGAACTACCGCTGGAGGATATTGCTGTAAATCAGGCCAGGAAGGAGGCAACCCTGGACAAAATGTTGCATTGTACAAGTTTACGTCACTAGGCATCAAAGGGTCTTCCTTGAGAAGACAGGCAATGGAAGGAAGCTTGGGAGCCTATGGAGAGATTACTTTTGCAGCCTACTTCGAGATGTGGAATTATCCTATAGAGATGAATCAGCACAGGCCACTGGGGGTGCTGTGGGGCAGCCTAAGGTGTAGTATCCAAGCATCAGAGAGATGTAACAGAACAGGCCAACAAGCAAGACACCAAGTCGTACAGCCTGAGCAAGCAAATATGTCCGACAGCCTGCGTCGTACAAACTGGCAAAGGAACTGGCCTGTCTGTAATGTCTTTATTTTTCTGCAGGCCTCTTTTGTGGCAGGGGTGAGTCCTGCAAATGTTGTTTCATGTAGTTGTTTGTAAGGCCTATCATCACCTGCCAGGAGTGCCTCCTCATGATTGGTCAGATACATGGGTCTGATTTGCAAAGCAATATGTTCAAATTATATTTGGGAAACATAAAAGAAATGTAGAAAGATTTGCAGTGAGACGAGGCCTCTACAACTGCCAGCTGTCATGTACTGGCAATGGGCTGAAAAATACTTTGTCTGTCCTAAATACAGGCCAGCCCTTTCTCATTCATAAAAGGCATGGCGAGCCATGCAAAGAACTTTAAACTTAATGTGTTGTTTTTCCAGAAGACAGTGTAATGCCCAACAATGTCCCGAGACAAGATCACACTTAAGTAGCTAGCCAACAGGCCTGACGACCATGTTCTGAATTAATTGCATTAAGCAGTCTGGTATCATTTCACAGGTACTTAAAACAAGCTACGATTTAGAGACAGGTTTTTAATTTTGTTTAACTCATGTAAAAGATATGCATGCACTGCAAGAATAGCAGATATATTGATCTGTATGAGTAATTACACAAATAATGATTTAAGTAACACTAATTTATGTGTATTTCTTTTATAGTGCTACTCATCCGAACGAAGGCTGATAGAGCGTTTCAGAGTGATCTAAATAACATGCACACATTAAATAAAGACAATAAATCATACAAGTGTGTAAATCAGTGTACAGGATATGTCACATATGACAACAAGGGTTACAAGGTGTAGGAGACATATACTGTCCTTACCGGTTGCCATTATATGTTAAGAATGCATGGTTAGAAGAAACCCAAAGTCAGGATATAAAACCTAACACAGTTGTTAGGGTTATCTATGCTAATAGGACTTTATTGTTACCCAAAGGAGCCATTTTTACCAACTTCAGGATAAGGACAGATCGATACAAAATAAGTCTCTAAACCCTTGCAGTTCCTTGATGCTGGCTCACAGCTCACAAGCTACATTTGAAGAGGTGCAACTTATGCGTAAAAAGGTTTATGAAAAGAAAAAGTGGTTTCAAAATATGGATTTGAGTAATACCCAGACTGCAGTGCTTAATTTGTAAAAAAACGTAGTGCCGGGGTCCTCGACAGGAGGACACTAGAGCTTCCACCACCTGTTGACCCTGGCAGCACTGCCAATGACAGCACCAACAGACTACTAATGATCACACTCTTAAAAGTGCGACAATTCATACTATTACAGGCCTTCCAAAGCTATAAGAATGGCTTTCGAGGCAAATACTTATAATTGGAAATGTAAATTGAAATAATAAACAGAAGTTGTTGTGCTCGTACCTAAATTGGCAGACACCACTACCGTGTGGCAGACATTCAAAAGCCTGGGTGCTGGCAATTAAGTACTGGTGCAGAGCACCGGAAAGCACCAGCACAAATTAAGCACTGCCAGACTGTAAGTAGTGCAATCTTTTTTATAACTGTCTTTTAAAAGAGCACACTTCGCACCTTAGCTGGAAGCTTCCTTGAAATATCTTTCAAAAAATAAATGTGTCACCATAAAAGCGATTCCATCAATTAAAGCCAGTACCGCCTTCCAATTTAGATTTTCAGATTGACCAGTTGCACAAATTTACATTAATCTCAGGGAAGCAGGACACTGGCAAGAAGGCTTGTTTAGCTTTCTGCCCTCCCTCGGTTTCCCTACACAGGAGACTCCCTGCCTTATGTGTCAGCTGAAGCATCTCAACTCTCAGAAGTAACCTTGCCGGGACGGTCGTCTTCTTACACAAAATAAGGGAACAGTTTTTCTAAAATTAAAAAAGTAGGGGGCACATCCTGCTCTCAGATCCTACCCACTTGGACCACTGTTGACTCCCAGTTTATGGGTCCCCAGAGTATTTTTTCCTATTCCAGCAATGATTACAGTTTAAATAGCCATCTTTTGAGTTGTATTGAATTGGAGTAAGTTGGGGTATACTCTTAGAGGAAGAGGGGGCGTCAGTTTCTTTGTTGTTAAATCTACTTTGCTGCAAAATACTAATTTGATTGTAGAAAAACCCTGGGAAATCAATGTATTTTTATATTTCACTTAAGGTAAAAGAAACCAATGTGTAGACAGGGTTGTTTTCTTTATGACCACCTAAATAAGCATTGATTTTGTGTTTAAAAACAAGTTATCAATCTATACACAGAATGGAGTTATACAAAAATATTAAGAACTGCATGAATCCAGTTTCGTTCACGTTCTAATACTTTCCCTGCATATAACTAACTGCTCGTCCAGCAGAGATGAGACGAGACAAAGGTGTTTAAAGTCTCAAGCCCTCAAAGTATAACGCGACCGGTTACTTCGCCGCTGTCCTGAACAGTCAATGAATAATGTCAGCACAATACTGCACCTGCTACATCGAGGGTGCCTCAGTGCAATGCTTCCTAATGCCAGGAGCAGCAAACGTGCGTTGTGTTCTTTAAGTTGGCAGCTCGCCCATACAGCTTCTACCCCCCACGAAGCCTCAAAAACGGGTCCATCTAACATCTCAGATATTGGAGAGGCATCCGGCGCTGCTTAGATTAATGCACCACCAGCTTATTTTTTCAGACTATTTGGCACCCTAACAGTTCTTGACACGCTCTTCTGTGTTTGTCCTTCTAATTTTGCCAGCTAAGCGCGTAGAGCCGAGTTCCGGCTATACAAAGTGCTTGTCAGCAAGTGCCGGCGGCGAGATGCTACACAAGGGCTAAGAGAGAAAGGGAGAGAGAGATTGTATTGTAATTGGACGCATTTGGGCTAACTTGTTTTTTTTCTGTAATGACAGACAACTTGCTCTATTTCACTGCATAAGTAGATGCGGGGCTGGGTGACGACAGATGTCTGTCCCCAGTACGAAAAAGATGGACCCGTTACCCTGCATAGTACTTCATGATACTCATAGTACTTAATGATACTCACTCAGCAGGCGGCACGAGTGACGACGAGGACGAGGAGACTCGAAGCGAAGGCAAGTCCACACACCACGGTGACGACGAGGAGGGCCCAGAACCGGATCCTACGTCAGTATAAAGATGGGCATCAGGCGCAGAAAAGGTTTGTGAAAAGTATATTTTATTCATATACCACAAAACCCACAGGAACAGCTAGACCAACATCCCAACTCCTCCAGGACCAACCGTCTACTGCCAACCACCAAACCCCCACAATTCTAAATGACATCAAACAATTCTAAGAATGACATAAGCATGTTCTACAGATGATCTCACAATATACAGATTGGCAATACAGTAAATCATGGAAATAAAAGAAATAGAAGTGGCCTACTACCACATGTATCTTTTTACAAACGAAAGAACAAAAAAAATAAATTAAACATCCAAAACATAATCATCAAACTTCTTGGGAATTTTAGAAATCCTCTTGGGAATTTTAGAAATCCTTTTATGAGAGGAGGAATCCAATAGAGAGGAGGACCCTGAGAACTCCTGCATGTTAGGGACAGAAACAGAGACAGGAACAGAAGAAGTTCCTGGACCCTCTCCTGAAACAACAATTTCAGGAGAAACAGCAGCATCAGAGCCAGCATCATGGGCAGACCTATCGATAGATACATCTGCAGCACGAGACACCTTACTTTGCAAAAGATCATTCCACACACAACCACCATCCTCATCTACAGCAAAAAAACGTTCTTGCCCAGGTTTGAGAAGAATAACTGAACCCTTGCTCCACCAACCCTTCTCAGAAAGAAAAACAGCAGAATCAGTAACTTTCTCCACCTGGAACGGGTTGGAAAATTTAGAAGAACCTTTACTAGATAAAGAAGGTTTCACCACACGAACCCAGTCACCAACCTTAATAATCTTATCTTTAGACTTGAGAGAGGCATCATGATAGATTTTGCCAGCCAAACGCGACTCACAAATGTTCTGTTTGACCTCACCAATAATGCTACGCATATCGACATCAGCCCTGACACCCTTGACAAAGTTAGGTCTTAAAACAGATTTAGCATGTCTACCTCTCATCAGTAAATAAGGGGAAAACCCTGTAGAAGAATTAGGAGTAACATGGTAACTCCACAGTTTCTCTTTCAAAAATGATAGAACATCCAATTTGCTCTCTAGAGCAGCCTGAATGCCCTCTTTAACAAACCTATTGGCCCTTTCAACTTGACCATTGGCCCTGGGACAATACAAAGGAGTGGTTTCAGATTTTACACCAAACTTTTCCAAAAAATCTTTCATTTTCTTGGAAACAAATTGCACCCCATTATCAGACAAGATGAGATTGGGAGCTCCTTCCAAACTGAAAATAAAACTCAAAAAATCAATGACAGCATCAGTATTGGGATGTTCCACAAAAGTGAAATAAATCCACTTTGAAAAATTATCTATGACCACAATAGAAAACCTTTTCTCCCTACCTAAACACTCAAAGGGACCGGAAAAGTCAATGGAAATCTTATCCCAAGGACCCACAGCACCCTCTCTGAGGGATAATGGTTGAGTCGAAACTTTCCAATGTTTATCAGCTCTAATGCAAACTGAACAATCATCAATAACCTTCTCAATACCAGAATCCATGCCAGGCCACCAGTAAAAGTTCTTGAGGATCTTCTTGGTGCCAGAAATTCCGGGATGACCAGCATGAGCAAGCTTGATAAGCTTGTTTCTTAAATCTTCAGGCGGAATAAACAGATCTTGACGTAACAAAATATTACCCTCAATGCTCAACTTATCGGCAATCTGAGCAAAACTCCTCAACTTATCCTCCAAATTCCTAATGGGTGGCCAACCCTCACCAACAAATTTCTTGACTTTACTAAGCAGCACATCCCTGTCCATAGCTTCAAGCCAATCCTTCTCAGAAACACTAGATTCAAAGGAACTCACAGCATCAACTAGAGCAACAACACATTCATGCTGATCTAAAATGTCATTACTGTCTTCTTCAAAAGGAGGCAGTCTAGACAGACAATCAGCAGTAAAATTTTTACCACCAGGAATATGTTGTGTTTCGAAATTGTACTCCTGTAGTCTAGCAATCAGTCTGACTAGTCTGGATGACGCCTTACCACTCCTGACACCATCCATCATGAAAACAAGGGGTTTGTGATCGGTGACAAGGATAAAAGGCCTGCCCCACAAAAAACTCTTGAACTTTTCAACAGCCCAAACACAAGCTAAGGCCTCCTTTTCAATAGTACTATAGTGCTTCTCAGCACCACGAATAGCCCTTGAAATAAAAGAAATCACTCTTTCTCTACCATCCACCATTTGAGAAAACACAGCACCAAGGCCCACTGTGCTTGCATCCACAGTGACGAAAGATTTGCCCTGAGGATCAAAAGTCTTAAGACCAGGTGCTCTGGAAATGAGTTTTTTGACACTGGCAAAAGCCTCATCATGAACTTTGCTCCAAATAAATTGAACACCTTTTCTAAGTAGCTGTCTGAGAGGTTCTACCACTAGCGCATAACCTTTAACAAACCTAGAATAGTACTCTCCCAAACCTAAGAAAGAACGTAAGGTATCTTTGTCTTTGGGAGTGCTGATTTTATCCAAGGTATTGACTAAATCCTCTTTGGGAAAAATGCCATCAGCCGTGATACGATGTCCTAAGTAATTCAGCTCTTCAACCAAAAATTTGCACTTGTCTTTGCTGACAGTCATACCTTTAGAGCCAAGAATTCCAAGAACCTTATTAAGAATAACATTGTGCTGATCACCTGTTTCTGCAAAAATCAAAATATCATCCTGGAATGATTGAACACCAGAAATGCCATGAAATAAATTCTCAATAAGCTTTTGGAATACACTAGCGGCGGATGCCAAACCAAATGGCATCCTTAAAAATCTGTATAAACCAAAGGGTGTAGTAAAAGTAGTAAGATCCTTGGAAGAATCATCAAGGAGAACCTGATGATAGGCAGATTTGAGATCTATAATAGAAAAAAATTTGGCACCATTCACAGCTGACAACATGTCCTGAATGCGGGGTAAAGGATGTGTGTCAACAATAATATTCTTATTGAGAGACCTCAAATCAACACACAGCCTCAAATCTTGGTTCTTTTTGAGTGCCAAAACAATAGCCGACACCCACTCAGAACTATCCGTTGACTCTATAATGCCTTCAGAACATAAGGTATCAAGGTGGACCTTCAATTTCTCACGCATGCCTAGCGGAACTATGCGTACCTTATGTTGAACAGGAACTGCATTTTTCTTTAACTTAATTTTATGCATGTAGCCTTTGACCTGGCCAACAACATTTTTAAAAACATTAGAATGTCTTTTGAGAATCATATCAAGACTATATTTGTCCATGTAGACATTGTTAACATCAAAATCTCTGAGTTGCAGAGGACGTTCAGAACCAGGACACAAAATTACACCTAGTCTGCCTAAATCAAACCACCCAACTATGTTCTTACCATCAATGGCAACGTAAATCTTAGTAAAAATTTTCCTGGATTCAAATTCTAGTGAACTTTCAAAGTAACCTAACATGGTAATATCAAAGTTGCCGAAAGCCTTGGGGTTGATGTCAGATTTATGGAGATTCACGTTTTTCCAATTCTCTTTGAAAAACACATCAGATAAAATGGTAATCGGTGAACCCGAATCAGCCATGGCTTGGAGCGAAACGTCACCAATTAACACAACACCCAAGGGTGCCTTAAACGGTAGATTGATATTGTTCACAGAATACTCAAAAATATTGTCATAGATAGCTAACATCATATTCTGCAAATCCTCTTCAACAACATCAATATTACTAACCATTGAATTAGAAGATTTTGAAAAATTTTTGGGTGCATGACAAACAGAAGAAAAATGGCCAACTTTACCACAAGTAACACATTTCTTTTTGATAGCAGGACAGTTGGCATTATTGGCTAAATGTGTTTTGGAACCACACCTATAGCAAGAAAACTTATTATTAGAAACTTGTTTCAAACTCATCTTTCCTCTGTTGGGAAATTGCACAGTACAAACAGGTGAAATAGTTTTGGAACTTTCAGCAGATATGACTTTAGAGGACAAAATGGATCTCTCAACACCTTTGGCTAAATCAATAGCTTCACTAAGTGTCGGATTGCGACACGCCAAAAGTCTTTCCTGAACCTTTTTGGATTCGCATTCAAAAATTAACTGGTCTCTAATACAGTAATCAACAGTAGCACCATAGGCGCAATTAGCAGCTAGAACTCTTAAAGCAGCGACATACTCTTCAATAGTTTCATCAGGAAATTGCTTCCTCTTGTGAAAAGCATGTCTTTCAATAACGACATTAGGCTCATCTTGAAATTGTTTCTCCAATCTGGCTACGGCTTCTTTATAAGGGTTCCATCCTTCACCACCGCCAGTAGGTGGTGGAATGGGAATCAAGTTTTTAAAAATTTCAATGGCAGCAGAGCCCAAATAACTGAATAAGATGGCTTTAAGTCTTTCTGGAGAAAATTTAGAACCATCAATAGCTACAATGTAATTCTCAAAGCTTTCAAACCACTTCTTCCATTCCAATTTAGGCTTACCTGGAATTTGTAGGAAAATTGTGGGTTGATTACAGATTTGTGCATTAGCCATATTCTAAATGAATGGAGAAATGAAACAAAGTCAAAGGAGATATTGACAACGTTAATAGAATATGGTAAAATGCAAATGCGGAAATATGAAGTTGTAAAGCAATCAGGAGCCAAGTTCAAAATATCTGATAAGAAATCACCTTTCCAAACAGAGAATTAAATATGTGCTCACGTGAACAAGGAAATGTACCTCAAGAAGAAAAATAATGTTTTAAATGCAATCCAATTTAAAGTGTGCGCACCACTGAAAATGCGCTAAATATGTAACACAGATCTGCAATAATAGTAAAGATGAGGTGAACTATCCACGAAATGGTTAAAGTGTGCGCACCACTGAAAATGCGCTTGCAGTCATCAAGAGGATTGTAAAAGTGTGCGCATCACTGACGGTTGAAATTTTTGTTTGCGCAAAACGGCTTGAAATAATGAAAGGAGTAAGTGTGCGCGTCACTGATGTAGCGCTGTAATGAAGTATATATAAAGGAATCTCACCACAGTTCCAGTAAGCGTAGTGAAAAACACGCCGACACACAATACCGCTTTGAAGGATGAAGCGACGAAGCGTGCTTGGTGAAATCACTGGAGCGCAGCGCTGACACGCACGAAAGTGATTGAAGATAAGATGGCCGCCCCACGTAGATGCGTGATGATGTCACTGGAGCGCAGTGTTGAAGCGCACAATGACGAAGAGCAGGCTTGGCAGAGCGCGCTGGAACTCCGAGGCACAGTTGAATTAACGGACAGATCAAAAGTGCCAGGAAGCTTAAAACAGGTACAATTACAGTAAAAATACCTTGTTTGTAGTAGAATTTTCGCCCGAAGGCTAGAATAAATTAAGAAAAATTGTGGAGAAGTCTTTGGGCTTGATCTCTGGATCGTGAAGAAAACGAAGTCCAGAATTTTCAATTAGCCGGCATGTTCAGTGGGTCTTGTCAAAGTTTCCCTCGTCGCCAATATAAAGATGGGCATCAGGCGCAGAAAAGGTTTGTGAAAAGTATATTTTATTCATATACCACAAAACCCACAGGAACAGCTAGACCAACATCCCAACTCCTCCAGGACCAACCGTCTACTGCCAACCACCAAACCCCCACAATTCTAAATGACATCAAACAATTCTAAGAATGACATAAGCATGTTCTACAGATGATCTCACAATATACAGATTGGCAATACAGTAAATCATGGAAATAAAAGAAATAGAAGTGGCCTACTACCACAGTCAGCAGCGCCGTGCACCGCAAATGGCCAATCACTGCACAGACTACATGAAGTCAGACACAGTGATTGGCCATTGTGCAGTGCAGCTGAGTCACCCACGCGCGGCATCCAATAATGGATTGCCCTGCCCTGCTGGATGATGACCGGCCAATCCTGGCGCTTGGGGGGCACACTAGCTGCTCGCCCTGTCGCCCATGTGAACGCTGGGGCTCCTGCCTGGTTTAATCAGCACCCCCCTGTCACCAGCTATCATGGGGGAACTTTCATCGCGCATGCGCGGGCTAGTTTCAGCCCCACGCATCATATGCGCATTAGGTATGCCTGCATGCCCTGCTGTGTACTCTGACTGTGACGTAGACCTGACGTAGAGGTCTCGACCGCCCGGCCCAGCCCCCTGCGCATCCCGTTTCAGTCGGGTGCGCCCCGGATTCCAGGTGGATAATCGCTGAATAAATGAATTTTAAAAATACAGTAGTGAGTTTTCATAATTATTATTATACTTGCAGCTGCGGCGGGTCCATGGGCTGGTGGGGCTACGCCCCTACGCCCCAATGGACGCACCGCTGCTGGGCACTCCCCAATGGGCGCCTCCACCACATATTCCCTTACCAGCACCCTTTACCAGTGCCCAAGTCTCCATAACCACTCTCTCTCACATGCATTTAATTAGTTATATAGCGCCACTCATACTAGTGTAGGGTGTCAGCGCACTTTGCCTCACACACATTACACAGAGACAATCAATCATACATATGTAAATCAGCATATAGGAAATATTACATAAACCAGAGGACTACAGGGATTAGAGTGACACGTCATCCATACTGGTTGGCAGTATAGTTTGAGTGCTTGGTCTGGAGAAGCACAAACTCAGAATTTAAAAAGGAACACCAATAGTTAGGGGTTCACTTTAATAATAAGAATCTATTTCTACCCAAATCAACCCTTTTTGCAACATTAATCTATGCTTTAATCTATACTCTGCAGTGTGCAGGCAGTTCTTTGATTAAAATGAATAGCTCACTGTTCTGTATTATGATTTTAACTCATAAACTGCAAGTGACAAAAGGATTTCTTAGAAAAGCAGGACCTATTTACATTGTATGCACTTTATAATCTGCATGGTGCACGTTCTTTGCAACAGGCACATTAACCTTCTGCACTACTTTATAGTGAGTCAAAACCAAACCCAGACAATACTCCGATCTCTCTCCAGGAAGAATATTAATCAAAGGAGTTATCTTGACAGTTTTTTTTTGTGTTGCCTAGAAATTCAAAAAGGAACGTAGCTGCAGGTGCTTTAAAACCATAATAAACTGGCAAACACGAGCCTCCCGGAAGTCAGCACCCGGTGCGGCGGCACTGGTCGCACCCCCTGCTCTCTTCCGTCCATGCCAAACTACAGTGCACTGCATATTGCATTGTATTGTAATTGCATTTATATAGCGCTTACTACCCCTGACGAGGCATCAAAGTACTTTTTCGTCGAGTCCCGGAGTAGCGTGCTAGCTACTCCAGGACCCATAGAGGATTAGTGTTGAATTAGTACAGTGAAACATGCAAGTACATTTTAAGTGGTGGATAGGTTAGTCAGTTATTTGGCGATCACAGCTGCACCTTGAGGTCGGACTGATCAGACAAGACCTCGAAAGCATCATTTATTAAATATTTCCGCGCAATCGCTCAAGCCAACACAGGAACCTTCAAGAAGGCCCTACTGGAGACTTTCAGTACATTAACGAATGCTTGGGCGTCATTTTTAGCTATTGCAGCCAATGGCCTACATGGTAACCTGGAAACAGTAACTAACATCTCCTTCACGCATCAAACTATCAAATCTATTCTTTAACCCCTAACGCGCTACCGCGTTTTCCCGCTGTGCGCCGTTTTTTTTAAATCGCGTTGTTTATGACAAAGCCAGCTCGTCATCCGCGTAGCGCAGGTAACGCCCATGACGAGCTGGCTTTGTCATTAGCGCGGAAGGGGTTAAAAACATTTGCTGGCAAGGAAGGCAGACCTGGAGAAGGTTCAAGGCGCTCCCTGTCCTCAGGGGGATTGCTAACTCGTATGAAGGGACAAGGATGCAGGAACTGAGGACACATAATACTAAGCAAGACTTATGGTTCTACCAATCTATGAGAATAGAGCCGATTGGTCCCATCGGTACTTCCCACCGAGTTGTAGGTTGTGTGACTATGGGAGAGAAACCATGCTACATCTCTTATGTTGCTGCCCAGAACTTCTAGACGCACTTTATTGAAGTCAATGTTTCTTAAACTGGGAATGTCATCCTGCCAAGAAGCCTTGCGCCATTCATTGTCTGGGAGCTAACAGCCGGCTGATTTATCTCAGTTTGGCAAATATGTAAACATACCATTCAATCCCATCAGGGAACTGAAAATTAGGGCTCAACCACGGCACGACGGCTCACGTCATAAACACCTGCCGCTTCTAATGACTTTTCTTCGTTTTATAAATAGTTAATAAGTTCCGCTGCTAAACCCACTTCTTAAAACCTTAAACCTTTTAATATTTGTATTTATTAAATAGTTATATATAAAATATGTAATTGTATATCAATTGTTTGTTAATTGTACCAATTTTAAGTGATTGGAAGAATACATGTTATTTAAAGTTCGTCACTCTCCTGCAAGGACATGTCAAGCCTCTCCCAGGCTGTAATCTGCCCCTGCTAAGCAGGTGAACCCTAAAGACGGGGAGATACCATTTCTGCTCTTGAGAGTTTTATTCTAAATTTGTGCTGACCTTCCCTAGCAAACTAGGTGTTAAAATGATTCTCAAAAACAGGAGAGAGTTTGCATTTGATGAATATACGCGACTCAGAGCCTGATGCCAAGTTGCGGAGTGCTGAAATTGAGGGACCGCAATCACCAATTCCAGCTTGTAGTTGCCCCTGCACCATGTAACGACAAGCTGGATCCCACATATTAGGAATAACCATGAGCACTTGGAAATATCAGTTCCTTTTCCACACTGTTATCCCTGAATCTGGAAACTACTCTTCTCTACTTGCTCTGAGCAGGTTTTTCCAAACAGCTGGTAAAGTGGAGTAGAGGGGGCATGGTGAGTTGTAGGGTCAGAGTGAGCTCTATTGTAGTTTGGAGGAATGCCCCATGCTCACTCACTGAGGAAGTAGTTGGGTGGGGGCCAGATGTTGCCCACAGCCCCTTTTTCAGAATCTAAGGTGATTTTACTGGGTGCAGGACCACACACCTGATAAAACTGGGCCAGTGTTCCCACACTGGGTAATTTTAGGTGTGGAAACACTGGGCCGCAAGTCATCAGCCCTTGAGCCTACAAAGGCTGACCATGAATGACAGGCTTTGCCGCCTTAAGTGCCACGACAAGTGTGCCAACTAAAGAATGATGATAGGTTTTCTGCTCACGCTTTTCTTCTCCCAGAAACACTATATTATCTGATTGTGAAAGAAATGCTCTGAGGTCCTTGGGTGAGGGTGAAAGTCAAGGAAGGCATTTGTTCGAGCAAAAGTTGTTGGCCTACATCGTCAAAGAGCTCTCCAACCCCAGCGCCGGAAACAACAACATCACACCTTCGCAAGACCTCTGCGACTCACTCGCCTCGTTCTTCTACCGCAATATCGCCGACATACACAACAGCTTCGGCGCACAGACCACGCACCCAACCGCCGAACCAGCGCCCCCCACCACCACCCTCTACAACTGGACCCCAGTCAGCACCGAAGACACCACCCGCACGATGAACACCATCCACTCCGGCTCCCCAACCGACCCCTGCCCCACCACGTCTTCAACAAGGCCGACTCCATCATCCCACCCCAACTCCGAGACATCATCAACATCTCCTTTGCCACCGCCACCTTCCCGGAGAGCTGGAAGCATGCCGAGCTCAGCGCCCTCCTGAAGAAACCGACAGTGGACCCCACCGACCTCAAGAACTTCCGCCCCATCTCGCTCCTCCCTTTTCCTGCCAAAGTCATCGAGAAGACCGTCAACAAACAGCTCGCCGCCTTCCTCGAGACAAACGGATCCCTCGACCCCTCACAGTCCGGTTTCCGAGCTAACCACAGCACCGAGACCGCCCTCATCGCAGCTACCGACGACATCAGATCCCTGCTTGACATCGGGGAAACAGCTGCCCTCATCCTCCTGGATCTCTCAGCAGCGTTCGACACAGTATGCCACCGCACACTAATACAGCGCCTCAGCAACACCGGAATCCAAGGGAAGGCACTGGAGTGGATCATCTCGTTCCTCTCCGGAAGAACCCAGAGAGTCCGCCTCCCCCCGTTCTGTTCCGCGCTCCCCGAAGTCATCTGCGGTGTACCTCAAGGAACGTCGCTCAGCTCCACCCTCTTCAACATCTACATGAGCCCCCTCGCAGCCATCGCACGCCAACACAACCTAAACATCATCTCCTACGCCGACGACACCCAGCTGATCCTCTCCCTCACCAACGACCCCGCCACCGCCAGAGCCAGCCTCCACGAAGGAATGAAAGACGTCACCGAATGGATGAAGACCAGCCGCCTGAAACTGAACTCAGACAAGACGGAAATCCTCATCCTGGGATCATCCCCCTCCGCCTGGGACGACTCCTGGTGGCCCCCTGCCCTGGGCACCGCCCCCAAGACAACGGACCACGCACAAAACCTGGGTTTCATCCTGGACTCCTCCCTCACGATGACCAAACAAGTCAACGCCGTCTCGTCATCCTCTTTCAACACCCTGCGCATGCTCCGGAAGATCTTCCGTTGGATCCGCACCGAAACCAGGAAGACGGTCACCCAGGCACTCGTCACCCGCCAACTGGACTACGGAAACACCCTCTACGCGGGAACCACAGTCAAACTACAGAAAAGACTCCAGCGCATACAGAACGCCTCCGCACGACTTATCCTGGACATCCCCCGCCACAACCACATCTCCGCCCACTTGAGAGACCTGCACTGGCTCCCCGTCAGCAAGAGGATCACGTTCAGACTCCTCACCCACGCACACAAGGTTCTCCACGACTTGGGCCCCAAGTACCTCAACTACCGCCTCACTTTCTACACGCCCACCCGCCAGCTCCACTCGACCAGCCTCGCCCTCGCCATCGTCCCACGCATTCGCAGAGACACCGCCGGAGGAAGATCCTTCTCCTACCTGGCGGCCAAGACATGGAACTCCTTCCCCATCCACCTACGGCTGACCCAGGACCATCTCTACTTCAGGTTGTTGGCCTACATTCTCATTGGAGAGGGAATCTACGAAATGATGGGTCCAACTGGGTACTAAACTACTGGAAAAATCTTTCTGCATCTTGGGCGTTCCAGGGGCCAAAATTCGGTGGCAACTGCCAGCGAGACTGAGTCTCAGATATCATATGATGGGAATGATGATAATACCCACGAGACCAAGGCTCAGATGTCGTTCGATGGGAACATTGATGATGTCCGAGACTGAGGCTCAGATGTCATTAGATGGGAAATATGGTGATGTCCACGAAACTGAGACTCGGATATCGTTCGATGGGAACAATGAGGATGTCCAACAAGACTGAGGCTCAGATGTCACTAGATGGGAACTACGGTGATGTCCACGAGACAGAGGCTCAGATGTCATAATATGGGAACTATGATGATGTCCACAAAACTGAGGCTCAGATGTCGTTAGATGGGAACAACGATGTCCCACAAGACTGAGGCTAAGCTATCGTTCGATGGGAACAATGATGATGTCAAACGAGACTAAGGTTCAGATATCGTTCGATAGGAACAATGATGATGTCAAACGAGACTAAGGTTCAGATGTCATTAGATGGGAACAATGATGATATCCACAAGACTGAGGCCCAAATGTCATTAGATGGGAACTATGGTGATGGCCACGAGACTGGGGGTCAGATATCATTCAATGGGAACAATGATGATGTCCAGCGAGACCGAGGGTCAGATTTCATTAAAAGCTATCTCGCCGAAAAACGTAAGTACAATCTGCCTGGCAGATCTCTTCGCTCTGGGCAAAAGCTCTGATGGCTATCCCCCGCTACAGAAAACTTCGGGCATGGGACAAAGCTTTTGCATATCTTGCTCCCGTGTACTGGAACTCATTGCCCGTTCAACTACGAAAGTGCACTAATCTCCTCCACTTTAGGAAACTCCTGAGGACAGAACTGTTCAGTACTTGACCGACCTGGCTAGGCATATACCACTCCTCTAGCGCAGAGATACCCCTTCTGGGGCAATTCCTTTGCTTTACAAATTAAAATTCAGTTCAATTCAATTCAATTAGATGGGAACTATGGTGATGTCCACGAGACTGAGGTTCAGCTATCGTTTGATGGGAACAATGAGGATGTCAAACGAGACTGAGGCTCAGATGTCATAGATGGGAACAATGGTGATCTCCACAAGACTGAGGTTTCGGCATCATTCGATGGGACCAATGATGATGTCCAATGAGACTGAGGATCAAATGTCATTAGATGGGAACTATGGTGATGTCCACAAAACTGAGGCTCAGATGTCGTTAGATTGGAACAATGATGATGTCCACGAAACTAAGGCTCAAATGTCGTTAGATGGGAACAATGAAGATGTCCAACGATATTGAGGTTCAATTCAATTAGACTGGGAACTATGGTGTCCACGAAACTGAGGCTCAGATGTTGTTAGATGGGAATAATAATGTCCCACAAGACTGAGGTTAAAATGTCATTTGATGGAAACAATGATGATGTCCAACGAGACTGAGGCTAAGATGTCATTAGATGGGTACAATGATGGTATCCAATGAGGCAGAGGCTCAGATGTCATTAAATAGGAAGAATGATGTCCATAAAACTGAGGCTCAGTTGTCATTAGATGGGAACAATGATGTCCCACAAGACTGAGGCTAAGATGTCATTCGATGGGAACAATGATGATGTCCAACGAGACTGAGGCTCAATTATCGAACTGTGCACATCATAGAACTAGGTAAGAATTGCTCAACTAGCCTTGTTTAGTACTGATTGTGTGTCAGTTACTAGGAACAAGACAACAGTTAACTACTGAGAGTACAGCCACAGATTCAGACAGCAGACAACGTGTTGAGGCTAATACTGTAGGCAATGATCCGTTTTATTTCTGTGTTAACAGCTCCTTCTATTTCCCACAGACATTCTTAAAGCAATCCTATCAGACTCTCCCATTAGAATCCAAGAATAGAGTTTTCCTACTCTTCATATTAAGAATGACATAGTATTTTTGTAAAAATCCAAGAGCAATCCACTAGAAAGGATATGAGAAACAATCCTGAAAAGAGCAGGCAACTATTTCCCTTTTGAGGCAGAAATAAATAGCTGTGCAGCAATAATGCTACCACACGCTCTTGCAAAAGGCGAGTGATATAAAATGTATTGTATTGTTTCTGTCTTTGCAGGAGCGCATATGAACACTTCTGTATCCCTGACAAACTGCATCCTTGGAAACCTGCCTTGGAGGAAGCTGCCCGTTTACGTGCTAGCACAGGGTGTGGGCTCCTTCCTTGCTGCTGCTGTCATATACTCTCTCTATTATGGTACAGTTTTCTGCTTAACACTTGCTTGTTAATGGTGTGAAATGCCAACATAGCCTGCAAGGGAGACACCTGGCGGCTTATTGATTGCCACAGATGTAGGACAGCAAAAATATTTGTGGTACCCAGGACAAATGGGGATGGGTTGATATGGTGGAAGGCATAAAACGAGTTGTAAACATGAGTCACGACATAGAAAGAGAAGGCAGACAATAAAGAGGCATTTCTAGATCTGCTACTACTTACAGGCAGCAATATACATATTTACGCCAGTGTTGCAAGGTGATGAGAACTCTGGGGCATATTACCTAGAAGTGCGTTAATAAACGCACATCGCACATCTTCATATCGCCGGATTTTTTCGCCGTGATAGCGCGCAATTATCAATGTGCATCACGTAAGCGAAATGAAATCCGGCGATAGTCGGCGATATGGCACATTAGCGCATGAAAACAACCGTTGTTTTCACGCGCTAATGTGTGCATTGATAATATGGGGGGGTGGATTCAGCTTTATGATCCACACCCCCATGTTATCAATGCCTAAGCCCTGGTCAGAGCAGGCGTTGGGAGACCTGCGATAAACAAGTTTATTGCAGGTCTTTTCCTCCCAACGCCGGCCTGGTGATAGGGTGTTCCCACCTCCAACCACATTTTACATGTGGTTGGACGTGGGAACGCCCACTTTGCATGTCATTTGCGATGTTTGTCACCGACATGCAAAGTGGGCTTGAGCCAGGCGTTCCAATGCCCTTGTGGATAGGGCTCTAGAAGTATCGCCGCTTTCTCGGCACAATTCGCCGAAAAAGCGGCAATACTTCCCCTTGCTAATATGCCCCCCAGTTCCTTCAGGTATCTGGAGATGGACCTTTAGGCCTAATTTGAGTGAGGAACATGATCGGATTACTGGCGTGCTCCAGTGGAGGGGTCTGGAAGATGAATTTATTGGAATCTAGATGCAGCGCTTCGAAGTTTGGATGCTGTGAGATTTTAATTGGTGGCGCTTAGATTGCAGGAGTGTCTGTTATAGAGATGCAAAGATACTTTGGAGATATGTCTTGAATACTCATAAGAGCTGTTTGCCGAGGGCCCTGTTTTGGGCAGAGACACGTCCGACTTGGTGACAAAAGGCAGAATTGCCTTAGTGGTAGTGATTTTGGAGAAGTAGCAAAATTGCTAGCTGATAGGGAAGAGTGTGGGATATGCTTGTGTGGTAGAGAAAGTAGGTTGTTGATTGTGCATAGGAGTGTTTGGGAGCAAGAATGCATTGAGGCGCTAAGATTTAAAATGCAAGTTGATGTATCAATCTCTAGGGCCAAAGATAGCTCAGAACAGACTAGTTTGAATGCCTGAAGGTTTTCAGGGGTCTTGTTTGTTGTTTGACACAGGGTAAAGTTGTGAGAGTGAAAGTGTGCAAAGGATATTGTGAGTCAAAAGTCTGCTTCAGAACATTATTGAAGTGGTCTAACCATGTGGATTGTTGTGGGGGTTTGAGATTGAAATGGGCGTGGCTTAGAAAAGATGGGAGGGTCTCTGTGAAGTCTTTTCTTTTACCCAAGATGTGGAACAACATCCCATAACCCAGTGCTTAATTTGAGCCGGAGGTCGCCAGTGGGGATCACCAGCACTTGTTTTTGGGGACCGCCACTTACTTTTCCACTTCAGACATTTACTGAGAACAAGTGAGGGAAAAGCACCCAAAGCAGAAAGGCAGAGGAGAAAGACAGAGAAACCATTACCAAGGGTGAAAGCAGTAATCTTCAAAAGTGAGATGAATATGGGGCAGGAAGTAAATTAAAGATACATGAGGTGGATTTAAGTCTACGCCGCTTTGGTTTCGGCGCGCCAAGGTTTAATTGCATCACTCGCAGGCTTCTGCGCAGATCCTTGGGCACCGGTACTCACTCCTGTACAAACTAAACACTGATGTAACCATCAGGACAGCCCCAACCCCGCTCCAGCTTAGGAAAGAGCTGAAGACACATCTCTTTAGCAAGTGTTACAACACAATGCAGCAACACTCCTCTCTGCTCTCAGGACCCACCTACCCCTCCAATGCCTCAAAGAGCCCATCTCTGTCTTTGTACCTTTACAGTGCTCCGCAGCCTCCTGCCGCGGATTAATAATCAAATACTACATACTTCAGTACATCCATCCATACATACACCATACATACATACATAACAAATGGAAAGAGGACTGCAGGGACACTGACAAAAATATATATTACAAGATGGTCACGGAGGAAGGGTCTGTGGTGGGAAGAGAGTGGGACGGTGTGTTGGAGAAAGGGTAAGAGAGTGGGACAGTGTGTTGGAGAAAGGGGAAGAATGTGGGATGGTGTGTTGGAGAAAGGGGAAGAGAGTGGGACGGTGTGTTGGAAAAAGGGGAAGAGTGGGACGGTGTGTTGGAGAAAAGGATTGGCCCAAAGTTTGGCCTTCGTCGTGTGTGACTGCAGAGCGTGCGTTGGTGAGAGTGTGGCCAGAGTGGAGCTGGAAGAGCAGCATCTTCAGAGGATGGTGGCTCAGATGGATCAAAGCCTCCGGGGATGATGGCAGGAGTGAGAGCGTCACGGGACCTGGAGTGATGCAGAGTGATACTATGGGCTCTAAATAGAGGAATTGTTGAAAGAGTGTGATGCTCAAAGCAGGACATTTTGAGGAATTGCTCTGCGAGGAATGGAGGTTTGTTGCAGCCTGGGTGGGCGTCCCATAAGAAGAAATAAACAATGAAAGATGCTTTTGTGGTCCCTCTTGAAGGATGGTGAGAGGTTGATTTCAAGGAATTGTGAATGTCAGAGAATGGAGGTGATCTTGTGTGACTATGAGGAGACCAGAGGTTTTAGAGAAGCAACTCAAGGAGTAAGAGGCGAGCAGTGATGTCCTGTTGAAGCTGGAATGATTGGAATGTTGATTAGAGCAGTGAAAGTGGTGTAAAGATGGAGTCCCCCGGGTGAGAGGAGTGATGTACAATCAAAGTACCTCAGGTCTTCTTTATGCAACAGGGGCCTTGGTAAGGTTATTAAATATGAGGTGAGAAATATATTCAGTGGTATCCTAATGCAGAAAGAACTATTTAGATGCAGGTGGCCAGTGGTATACGATATTTAGCAGTGCAGCTGAGAGCAGTGGACAGTAGCTATATTCAGGTCCTTTGGGAGTACAAATATGAAGACAGCAGCCTAATGTTGTATACAAGCAAGACTTAAACAGCTCTACAGCAAGTCCAAGTGATGCTTCTGTTCATAGTTGTTCAGATCATAGTCTCAGGACACATTGCCTCTGCTGAGGCAGAAGGAACGGTTCTGGTGGCAGTTCAGTGTTTATTTCAATACTGTAGATGAATATTGTACACTGAATACCCTCTAGGAGAGCAGTCAGTGTGTTGTGCGCCACACTGCACCGAGGCATCTCCACAGTGCTGTGTGCATCTGTAAGGGTAACTTTAAACTTTTGAAAAGGTGCTGGGTCAGACCTCCAGACAGAGGAGTTTCCAATTCGATTAGACTTTTTTCGACAGGTTAAAAACATCCATAAAAGTGCATACAGTAAATATACAACATAAAAGGCATGGTTGCCTAAAAACAGATATTAAAAGACAGCCCCTCTTCGGCCCTTTGTTCATATCTAACACACACTGCTTTTCCTGTGGTGTTGCCCCTGCCCCCCTTTAAAAAGTGCGACATTAAAAAGTACAAAGGGGTCTCCAAGTGCAAACAGGTATCTCAGTGAATTTTTAGAGTCGCGAATGTTCAGTGTAAGAAAAATTGGTTTGAGGTAATAACTCGTAAGATTCTTATAGAATTCACAAACAGCATAAAGTGCTGAGTGCATTGTTTGGACCGACCAACACAGGGGTCATGTCCAGTGGGGGTTTGTACTGTGCCCAAAAGTAACAAAAGGAATTTACTCTTGTTATTGAGGAAACCCCTGTAAAAAAGGGTCTACAATTTCCCGCCTTCTTCCTGCAAGTCATTGAATAAGGTTTGGTTTTATTAATCACCATTTTCTTAGATTCCATAAAGGCCCCAAATGCATTCATCAGCTTCTGCAGGCCAATGGGTGTCCTGGATAATAAAACTGCATCGTCAGCGTATAACAACACAGGAACGGGATGTCCGGCAATGCTGGGCACATTGGCCTGCAGAGCATGAAGGGCACCATCAACCCCATTAGAGTCAGTTTTCAAAGCAGCCCCCTCCCAAAGCCTGAACACATTGGCCTCTCTTAGGAGAATCAAATCAGGGTCTGGACCCAGACAGTCATTGTCCTCTCAGCTGAAATTGACAAGAAGGCTTTTCATAATATAACTGGATAATGCCAACTAAGAACTCGACTCCTAAAGGCCACCCGATGGGGGATGTTAATGATTGGTGCATCTCTGCTGGTCTGGCTGGATAAAAGTTTGCACAGCTGTTCAGTGCTCAGTTTAGTATTAGGTGATTCAGTCCAATGTAAGCCAATCAGTAACTGTAAAAGCACTGGGGTGATATAAGTTTTGTTTGTTTACTTCTTCCTCAGAGGCACTGATTAACTACTGTGGAGGAAACCTTACAGTGACAGGGCCATGTGCCACGGCAGGCATCTTTTCTACCTACCCTGAAGCGTACCTGTCTCTGGGAGGCGGGTTTCTGGACCAGGTGAGTGATGGAGGCAGCTGTACCAGTGCATATTGATCTAGTGCTCACATCACTGCTTGTGTGATTGACTTGCTTTTTCCAGTGGGTGAACTGGATGATGTTGATGTCTTTTTAATGCCCCAAAGGTAGAATAGCTTTAAATGTCAACTGCATTACTGCAAGTCGCTCACAGTTTAAGTATCCCTACTGTCTGCTGAGGCCCTTCTCCAGTTAGTGCTGTCAAAGATAAGATGGTAAACAAACAGAGGTGCCGCCCAGTGTCCCTAGGAACCTGGTAGATGTTTGTAAACAAAGAATGTGGGTCCCTCAGGGGAAGCTTAAGCCTCTACTTCCCAGCGGTTAATTTGTTAAAAAAAATAAGTGCCTGGGCTCTGGTCAGGAGGCAGCTTGCACCAGCCCATTTCTCCTGTTAGCGCCACCTAAAACACAACCAACTACTAAACATGAAAGTGGGGAGCGGATGTGGTGTAATGGCCAGAGCTGCCGACTTCGGTGCTGGGGAACAGGGTTTGAGTCGGTGCGTCGGCTCAACAACCTCTGATTCTGGGCAAAACACTTCATCTCCCCATAAATTAATGTGTCCTTAACTGGTGCTCATTATAAGCACCGGTGTTGATGATTAAGTACCGGTGCTGAGCACCAAAAACCACTGGCTCAAATTAAGCACTGGTGCTTCCAAAGCAAAAGAGAAACACGTAGCCATAGAAAGGAATTCAGGTTGACCAACTATTTGAAGGATACCCATACATTCTTCTCTGCACAGTCCTGTGCAGGTCTAGGGCATGCACAATTATATATGACACAGTTACAAAACTTAACAAATTATATTAAGTAGGTGCTCTTGGTGTAGGCGGCCCAGTGTGAGTGTTACGTGAAAAAGTCAGTGAACAAGAGGTGCACAGTGGAACATACAGCATACAATGTTGACTTATAGATGCACAAATTCGAGAGCAGGGAAGCCCTGCATTCAAGGCCCCACATATGGCACTTTGTAATAAGGTCAAGCGACATTCTGTTGTCACGTGTATTGCTTTTGCCTAAGAAGCACAGACCTAAGCTTCCCCTGAGAAAGCCACATTATTTGCCAGACGATCAGAGTGGGGTCGAGCTGGTCAAAGGGCCTGCAGGTTGAAGGAAATGCTGCCAGTAAATTCTTCCTTCCATGGATTCTGCACTTGGTCTAGAAATATGAGGATTTTTTATTACCACCCTATGCTACAGCAGATCCTAAGTGTAGAAGAGCTACAGGGAATAATCTTATAACACAAGTAATGCTGTGTCAGACATATGCTTCTAACACAAGAGTTACACCTTGTCAGACATACAGTGATGGACATTTCAACTTGTTGGAACGCAGAAAAGAGTCCTTTGCACTTCACCTTCGGGAAATGTATGTGTATATATATATATATATTTCCGCACAATCCACTCCAATCAGGCTAGAAGAATGACCAGCACACCGATATCGTAAGTGATGCTTTTTAATTCAAGCCCCTAACCCCCACAACAGACGCGTTTCGCCAAAAGGCTTCGTCAGTGTCAACCTGTGCATTACTACACGGCGCCATTTAAAGCCACTTTCCACATTCCCATCAACAACATAGATGACGGTTAGTTTGTGATTAGAAAACAAATATAGCGGCCATCTTTTAGTATGCAAATAAGCAAATAGATTCATGTTTCCCAAACGGCGCTATGTACAATAAAGTGCTTTAGTGCAAATTAAAAACAAATGTAGCAACAAGTTACTATTTCATTATGTATGCGTATCTTTTGAGACAAATTGATTGAGCATTTCCACACAGCGCTAAGAATTGGCAGTAATCTATTTGGCATACTACCCATTTTTTGCCATAATCCCACCAGACTCACAAAAATATTGCCCTGAATGGGCCTATCTGGGTTCCTAGTTGGAACAATACTAAATTGAGCCCTGAATGGGCGATCTTAGTCCAAGGAAACAGTTGAATAATGCTCAAATTTACATTTCACAGGCATGCATTCACAGGATTAAGTTATTGCATTCTAAGATGTTATTTTCAATGCTGTAACTGAATCACTGCCAATCTATAGGTGTACCCACATCTCTTCATTGTTATTTAATCCCCAGGGGACCATTGTTTTTAGACCGATGATATATTTTGACTCTAGAGTCCGAAGTGATCTTTCCCTGTCTCCTCCCCTCTCCGTGCGCTCCACCTGATCTATACAGTAAAAGCCGAGCAGATCCCTGTCGCTTTGGTGGAGCTCTGCGAAATGCCGTGCCACAGGGTACGACTTATCTCTATTCGCAATCGCACGCATGTGTTCAAGGATGCGCATCTTTGTAGGTTTGATAGTACTACCTATATAGCATTTTCCGCATGGGCAGAGGAGGCAGTAGATAGTGTAGTCAGAGTTACAATTAAGTAATTTTTTGATTGTTCTCTCTGGTTCATTTTCATCGGTTCTGCCTGGGTATGTTTTAGTTGTTTTACTGTTTTTACAGGCCTTGCAGCCTAGACATGGGAAAAATCCTTTTAAGTTGGAGAGTTGCAAAGTTTTTTTCTTGGACGTAAAATGACTATGGACAAGATGGTCCGCCAGTGATTGACTACGTTTATATGTTATTACTGGTCGCTCTGGAAGGACTCTTTTCATTATATGGTCAGTGCCAAGGATATGCCAATTTTTTTGAAATATGTGCATGATCCTTCCTGACTTCACATTGAAAGTTGTTATCATTCTGGGAATCTCATCTTGTTTTTGTACAGGTTTAGCTACCAGAAGTTCCTCTCTCCGAATTTCCTTGGATTTCTCCTCAGCAATATTTAATATATTGTGGGAGTATCCTCTAATCTGAAATCTTTTTTTGGCCTCCTCTTTCGCCTGAATGTACTCCTCCTCATCCGAGCAGTTTCTTTTCAGGCGTAGGAGTTCGCCGAAGGGTACGTTTGCAATAAGACATTTGGGGTGATGGCTTGCTGCATGCAAAACAGCATTCCCTGCTGTAGGTTTTCTATACAAATGGGTTTGAATCTTTCCCCTGTTGACATAAACTTCTAGATCTAGGTAGTAAACGCTGGTGTCACTTATTGTACTGGTGCATTTGAGATTCCACACGTTGTCGTTTAACGCAGCAATATAATCCTCAGCCGAGGTTCTACTACCGCGCCAAACCACAAAAAGGTCATCTATATACCTTGTCCATAGTAAGATGTTATCTGTCCACTGGTCATAGGCCTCCCCCCAGGCCTCGTGCTTCTCCCACCAGCCGACGAACAAGTTCGCGTAGCTGGGAGAGAAGCACGAGCCCATTGATGTCCCTCTGACCTGCCTGTATAGCTGTCCTGCACATAGAAATATGTTATTATACAAACAGAATCTCATCATTTGTATTAACATTTCATTGTGTTCCCGGAATTGGTCATGTTTTTTATCCAGGAACCACTTTGCCGCTGCAAGACCGTTTTCATGAGCTATGCAGGTATAGAGGTTCACAACGTCAAGAGTTATTAGTAGGAAACCAGGTTCCCAAGCGATACTGTCAATTAACCGCAAGAAGTCTTGTGTATCCCTTACATATGAGGGAAGTTCCTTCACAATTGGTGCAATATATCTGTCAATAAATCTGGATGCATTCTCCAATAGACTGCCTATTGAAGAGACGATCGGTCGTCCTGGTGGTCTTTTTGGATTTTTGTGGACCTTTGGCAGGTGATAGGTGGTAAAATGGGTGCTTCACACTGCAGGTATAAGAATTCGTCCATATTAAGCATTCCTTGTTGTTTCCAATCCACCAGCAGTTTCTGGAAATCCATGGTGCTTTTGACGTATTCTGCCCTGTTAATTATCGTGTAACAGTCCACATCTCTCAATTGTCTGAGAGACTCCTGCTGATAATGTTCTTTTGTAAAAATCACGATGTTTCCACCCTTATCAGAGGGTTTGATCTCAATGGACTCATCGTTCCGCAGAGACTTAATTGCTTCCCATTCTTTGCGTGTTATATTTGAATCCTTAACATTCATTTTCTCTTTGGCCAGCTTTTCAAGGTCCACAAGAATTGCATCACTGAAGATATCAATCACATCATTTTGGGTTTTAGGGAGTTTTTTTGATTTGTTTTTCATGTTACTTGGATCTCTGATCTGTTTGCTCCCACTTTGTGAGAGTTGTGTACTATCACTTTCGTTGTTTGATGTTGGAGATACTGTGTTGTTCATTGTATCCAGTAGTTGTGTCAAGGTTCCGGTTAAAGTGTCATTATCATTGATTTGTGCTTCTGTATTCGGATGTTTACTCGGATGCATTGCAAAAATCTTCTGGAAATTCAGCTTTCTAATATATCTGAAAAGATCAATTTTCGTATCAACAAGATTGAAATCGTTGGACGGACAGAAGCTTAGGCCTTTTTTGAGTACATTCTCCTCTTCCTTGGTTAGTTCTCTTGTGGAGAGGTTAATGATGGTTTGATCTTCTGTTTCTTTTACCATTTCGCGCGTCTGGAGATGCTCCTCATTACTCTTGGCGAGGCGGTAGCAACGTTTCCCCCTCTTGCCCCTCCTTGTTTTCCTCTTTGATTTTGTGCTGGGGGGTGATTTCGTTGTTGTGGCCTCTGTCTCGTTTCTTTTATGATCTGAAATTCGTCGAAAAAAAACATTCTCCTTTTGTGCATCTCTGGCTTTCTCTCTGTTTACTCGAGCCTCCGCTCCCTCCTCATCTGAGATATCTACTTCAGATTCAGAGGTTTCTGCATTACTTAGTCCGGAGATGCCTTGCGCAAGGCGTTTTCTAGTGGCATCAAATTTCCGAGCAAACGTCAGAATTCTCCCCGACATGTAATCTTGCTCGTCTCTTTGGAATTTATTTTGTTTTCTCTTCCTGATTCCAAGTTCATTTTCTTTTACTCTTTTTAACATTGTTGATCTTAGGTCATCACTCGTTTTCGTGTCTTTTTCATTTGCGATCGTTTTTTCCAAGTCTGCTATTTCTTTAAGACAATCATCTCTGTCTATCCATGCGTATTTAATAAGCATCCTTACCATTCCTTTTGCAGATTCAGCCGTATATTCTGCCCATTCTTTCAATAGGGCTGGGTTTGGCCTTTCATATGATGGTACTGTAAAAATACGCAAGTTAGAAAGTTAGAAAGTTAGAAATTAGCATTTAAAAAAAGCCTTAGAAATTCACTGAAAAAACCATAGGTTTCAGGGAAAGTTATAGTTAGTTGCACATTTCACTCGTACAAAACCAGAGAAATTCCCCCGTTATAGTTAGTTCAGCTAACTCGCACAACCGCAATGCACTGCTGATGACGTTACATATTACCCCGCCACACATGTTTTTTACTGCCCCCGAGACCTGGCCCACCGGGGGCTTCAATTAAACGGAGTGCTCTCCGCATACACAATTGTGCAGGCATGAATTTAAGACATGTCTGAACATATTATTCACAACAAACAATGGTTAAAGAAATCTTTGGAATTTGGGAGACAAGGAGTGTATGAGCTGTCTCCGGTGCAGCTGTCCACGAACACAACCAATACATTAGAGCCTGTGGTATGTTTCAGAAAAGGTGTGGGTTGGGCGAATGGCATGGTCTGGGAAGGATTCCAGAAGGTTAGGGTGTAATCCATATAAGGGGCTGGACATTTGACAAAAAACAGGCCTAACGCCTGAAGGCAGGTCATTGCTACTGAGAAAGAAATCAGACACTCGGGAAAGATGATTGAAGCTAAACACGTTTAATGCAAACAACAGTAGACCATACTCCTTATGGTGGGGGGACAATAAAATCCCCATTACACCGTTCACTTGTTTTTAGTACCATATAGCTGCCAGTCACATTAAAACTTATTTGATAACTATAATGGTTTTTAAATTCACTCACAGTCCCCCACTTACTTTAGAAGTACATCCCTGTTTTCAGGTGTATGCCCGCCCTCTACCAAATCAAGTTTCTAGTGGGCGAGGACTGGTCGATGATGAAGCATGACACAAGGTGGTATCTGAGACCAGGCCTTCATTTTTTTGTGAGCTGGCCCCACTCACTATTTAATACTTGAAACACCTTGGTCTTTATACAAGGAGTGGCCCCGTTTATGTTAAACATTTGATGTTGGAGGCTGCCTGCTAATAGCGCCCCACGCCTCAGGTTCCCTCCCCAGGACCGTCCTGGGGTTAGTGTGGTTATATATAATGCAAACAACAGCCAGAAAGCATCAAAACTATTCTAAGTGCCGATTGCCATTGCAATGGACCAGCGCCCAGCTGTCTAATCAGTTGGAGCATCTAATGCTAAAGTTTGCACACTTTTTTTTCAATGTAATAAGTGAAGGAAATGACACGTGATCAAACAGAGACTTCAGATATACTCACATACACTAAGGAGCAGGCGCCAGGCTCTTCTTGTGGGAAGGATGTGAGAAGACCTTGAGGACAGGCTATGGTAAAAAGACTAACCACTAAATCTGCAGTTCTCGCTAAGTTGTGCCGGCTTCACAATGAAGAGACGCTTACTTGAACAGTCAGGTTTATGTACATTGTACAACATGGGATAACATGACGGAAGTGCCTTTAAAATATGTGTAAATGTGCTACGCTAATGCTTTAGTATGCTGTAAGCAGGTATAACAAGGAATTCACAATTGTTAATACACACAGCTAGGTATATGAAAAAGTATGTTCTCGCTATGATGTGCTCTGGTGGGTAATGGCAGATATCTCGACTTACCGCCATCATGTACATTGTAAGCACTTTGTATGTCACCTTAGAGTGCATTGTCTGTATGATCCTCTTACTCTCGGTTGCTAGCTTTGCATGGCATATAACACCGCCATGTGTCATCAATCACCTGCTTCCATGACTGGAGCCCATCGATTTCTGTATACATTTACAGAGCCATGGTATTGTATGTGCAGCCTTATAACTCAGTAGCTACACAGAATATCCCACAATCCAGAACCTCCCTCAAGTTAGCTGCAAACCTGCACATCATGTACTGTTCCACTAACGATGATAGAGTGTGCTTGCAGCCATGACCAGGTCTTGCACCCTAAACCTGAAGACAATATACCATGTTACACTCTCCCTACTCATGGCTAACAAGAGGCCTGTACCAGAAAACAATGGCATGGGTTAGAACTGCTGCAAGGCTTTTCTGTTAGGTGTTGCATATGCTTCAGAAAGAGACCTTACTCTGTTACCCTAAAAGTTCATCCAAGGCACAACTTATGCCAGCATGATCATTTCCTGCTGCAAAAACTGATCAGCTTGATTTCATGTCTTGAAATATTTCATTGTGACCTGTTGGTTTTGGTTCTACAGGTGATTGGCACAGCAGCACTCTTGCTCTGTATTATGGCCATCAATGACCAGAGGAACAACCCGGCATTGAATGGAATCCAAGCTCTTCTCGTTGGAATTCTAGTGGTCTTAATCGGCATGGCCATGGGGATGAATTCTGGATATGCTATCAACCCAGCCAGAGACCTTCCTCCGAGGATCTTCACTGCACTAGCAGGCTGGGGATCAGAAGTCTTCTGGTAAGCTTTGCACTTTCAGCAAATCATTTAAGGACTGGGAAAAATATTACTATAAAATGTACCTATTCATCCTGAGAATAGACCCCACAGTTAGCCTGAATTGCACCTTTCTTTAGATAAGCTTAGTAGCAATGTTGTTTAGGCCCCAATACCTGGCCCCAAAGACCACAAGACGCCACATTGGATAACGGGTGCTCAAATGTATTTTCAAACACAACTTTGGAACAAATCAATGAATTTCGCTTCTGTTTTTAAAAAAAAATATTGAGCAGTCAATTGTTTACAAAAAACAATCTAACATAATTTTTGCTAAATCTCTTAAATTCCTAGCAACATTGAAAAGAACAAAAACAAATGTTTCACACAATAAGCCAATTATCATACAAAGTGAAATGACAGAAGTAGGGGGTTTCAGAATACTTACATTCATCTCCCAAAACGAGGAGAAGGGTTCAAAACGCGTCAATACTTTGGGAAATACCAAACAAGTGCATTTAAAACAGAATACTACTGGAGTTTGGAGTTTCTGTAAGTAGTAGTAGGATAGGAGTAGTGTAGTCTCCCCGAGCTCTGTAGAAGCACAGTTTGGGCCAGGCCCACTTCGTTAGGAGCACCAAAATAATTTAAAAAAAGATTTTAAAAAAGCTCCTTTGAGGCTTGTACAAAGTCGGAACATGAGCAATGTAAGGTTGGTTTGGTTGTAGAATTGTGCCAAATTATCGTTTTTGGTTCATATAGAGTTCTTTTGTATTAATGATACACACTTTAGTATTTTTGATTATTTGAATATGTATGTATATATTCGTCGAGTATATGTAAAAAAATTCTAGAAATTAATGTGTAACTAAATAAATTATTTTTCCAAAAATTCAAAAAAAATGACCAAATAAATGATGAGCATAACAATTTGGGTGTGATATCAAAAATTTGAGTGAGATTGTGAAAGCGCATCAGTATTGGCAAGTGTGATGTTTTTGAATTTTCTAAAAAGTGACATTTTTAAAATGATAATCAACAACCTAACTTTGCCATCAAATAGGGAAGTGATGGCTGGCTTGTACCAAGGGTGGTGCGGCACAAAAATGTAAAAAAAAATACAAAATGTACTTACTTTTCTAACTTGCTGCTAGATTTCACCCACCCTCGGGTGTCTTCTCTCCTCCTGGAAGCACCTGGCCAGTAAACTGCACTACCCAGTCCCGGCTCTGCTCTCACAGTGTGAGAACAGCTCCAGGATCGGATAGAGCAGGATCTTACAGCGCTCCTAAAAGAACTGGAGGCCTGTGTTTTCTCGAACCCTGCTGTCTAAGACAGCTAGGTTCCAGAACTTTAAAATGTGCATGTCTGTTTGGCCGGCCGGCCCAAGATAACCATAATGTATGGTTAGACTTCTTCTCAATAGTGAGCCTTGCCATTAATATGTTTTGTTTGCTTGTTAGCTCCTGATTCCCCCAAGAGAAAATAAGATGTGCAGTTAGCATCCGTTAAAAAGCAGAGATTAAAATAAATAAATGCAAATAAATCTAAAGCATGAACGCATCTGCAGGCTTAAGAATGATGCCACCTCATAATTAAGGTGTAAGAAGGAGCCACAGTTTGGAATTTCTTGAAAGATCATATGGTCCAATAGTTTCTTGTTGGGCAGTGAATATGAATTTACATCTTGGATCATGATCAGAGGCTCCTTTGGACATGCAATCAGTGATTCTATTATGCAGGGAAATTGCAACTCCATTTATAATCCTGCGAGTGATGCAAAGTGCTTTGATGGATGTATATTGGGCATTTTGGGGCCTGCGTTTTTTTTAAAACTGTGAGATGTAGTCCAGGGAATACAAAAGGAGAAATAACCTTGCAGCTGAGATTTGGATAATTTATTCATTCAAAGGATGCGAAGGAACCCAGAGGTAAAGTCTGTTAGTTAAAGATGGCAATCAGAGTTCAGTTTGTACTCTGTTGTGGTAGATGGATCACTGAGAGAATATCGTAACCAAAAATATATTGTGTGGACAGATTATCGTGTCAAAAATACAGAGGACCAAAATATTGAGAAGGCAAGCGCAAATAGGTACGTATAGATTTACTATTCTTAACTCCACATCAACGAACCTTGAAGCTATTTAAATCATCAAGGTACATATATGTAGAGTTATATACAGTAAAACTTTACTCACCTATAAAAACTTACCTTCACAATATTTTTGTCTTCGTTATTGACACAATAATTTGTCCTAAACACTAAACACTGTGGTAGATATTCCAAAAGAAAGCTGTTGCAGTGAATAAACTAAGAAAGGTGTAGGTAAGCTAACGTCAAGTTCAAATATTCGAATGACAACCTTCACAAAGACATTGTTGTATAAAAACTATATCCTTTATTCCAAATCAATTTCATGCGCTATCCTTCATCAATTAATCACATGCTGATGAAAAAACGCACATGAAATGTAACTGCAACCCAACACCGAATTTTGAAAAACTACTTATGATAATTTTTGATGGAGCAAAGGAAGAAAGAATGATTAATGACAAAGAGAAGGAATATTTAAGATCTTCAAATCCCGAAAGACCCAAAATTTCAAATGCGTTTTTGAAATTATTTGTCTTATGCATTTTTCTTTTGTCTATAGCAATTGCCTCTAATATTCCCCCCCTTGAGGAAGAAGTGGGGCCCAAAATGTATTGGGCTATAGGCGATCAATAAAGAAACAAGCAATGTTCATAAAGTTAAAAGTATGAAAAATAAGGCATGAAATTTAGTTGGAATAAAGTATATACATTTGACACAATGAAGACTCCGGATCAAGGTTGTCATTTGAATATTTGAACTTGAAAAAATTATGGTGTGAGAGGAATAAGATCTGCTGCACTAAAAATGCACCAGAAGAAGACACAACTCAAGACAATGGGAAGTGCAATGCAAATTATTTACTGGGTCCCGGAATACGGGTACTTGCCCTCTCATGTACACAGAATTGTTCAATGATAAAAGAAGAAGAAAGCAACTGATCAAAGGTTAGGAGTGTTTCCCAAGGGTTTGTCAAGGAGAAATATGGAAGACCTGTCAGAAAATCACGTTTGAACTGCACTTATTGTCTTCTAGAGAAAATTATTTTGAAACCATTCATTGTTCTAAATACTTGATTATGCATATATATCTATGCTTGGCATATGAGCCGTTTTAAAATTGCTATACATGATCGCATTGAAGACTGAAGCAATCATTTTGCTTCATGTCATACTCTTTTAACTGTAACAAAAATGATCAAACCGCAGAAGTGCAACGAGGATTGGAAGTTGCTGGCAAATTATCCTGAAAGGGTGAGTTCCACAAACAAAATGTTAATGTTTAAATGTCTTGAGCTGCATGAAATGATATGATAGGAGAGCACATGCATTAAAATTGACTGTACTTTTTATTAATGCAATTGATTTGGTTCATTTTGTGATCCAGCAAAATCCAACATTGCTTGGACTAGATCATTTAACTTGTCTCTCTTCTCTTGCTAGGGCTGGGAATAACTGGTGGTGGGTCCCAGTGGTAGCCCCACTGGTGGGAAGTGTCACAGGCGCCTTCATCTACACACTCTTCATAGAATTACACCACCCACCAGAAGCATCTGAAGAACCAAAATGTCAAGAGACCAAGGACCCTCACAACTCTGATATTATGTGTCAACCTTTGTGATGTGTGCAATTGCCTCCACAATATTCAAGGGACTTCTCTGTGAAAAAAGACTAATGACACAATTTACATCTTTAAACATGAATATGTAACAACATTCCAAATTGTCTTGGATCATGACTTGCGAGATTCTGGAAGAGGACAGAAAACAGACACTTGATTCTCAAGGTGGAGCAGTGAAAGTTGCTTATTCCATTGAAACAAATATAAAGTCCACATTTGTAAAGCGCACAATCACCCGTAAGGGTCTCTAGGCGCTGGGGGCCGTCGGGAAGATTAAGCGAGCTATTGCCCAGAGTCACATGGTGCTGGGCTAATCTGCCGCCGGAGCCGGGGATCGAACCGTGATCCCCAGATTCCAGCGTCAGTCGCCCTGGCCGCGGCGCCACACCTCTCCCCTAATATGGGATACTAGAACCAAAAGGAGACATTCTCAAGCAAAACCAACATCTGGAGTCACCAACACCAGATTTTCCAATCACATCAGCTAGGGTGACAGTCACCAGGCAGTATTTGTCCACCAGTGTCATGTTTTGTGTCTTCTTTATGTTTTCCTAAAGATGTACTTGAATGCAGTTGCTTCATCAATGTGTACATGGTTTGGGCATTTTGGTAAGTTGGTCTTTTTATCCAGGAAACACTGTATTAACAGGGGCAATTTGTGTGGATAAAAAGAGGGACAAGCGGGTTGGTTCCAAGGCAGCATGTAAAGTCTAACAGACGGTATTGCGGTGTGTAGATTTATCTTATGGCTTCAAGGTAAACTAAACAAATATATATATGAACGAGTGCACACCAGGTATAGCTGTTGCTTCAAGTTTATTTTGCCATTAAGTGAGTGCAAACAACAAAGACTTTTGGTTCGCCATGTAGTGCTTATCACCTCAAACCTTACAGCACTCATGACATTTGAAATACCCAGAAAACCTTGTAGTGTGGTACCATGGGAGGAAAGCTTGAGCGGCGGCTCCCACAGGAGTACCAAAGTACCTCACGGGGAGCCATGCTGGGTCCAGTGAGAATACAGTAGTATGAAGTTTCTTAGGTTTTGGCACCTGGATTCATCTGATAACCCACCCACATGTGTCCCTAATTTTCTTTTATATGTTATGTTAATGAATTTGTAAAGCGCATGGCTGCCCCAGCAAATAAATATAAAATATAAATATTTTACATTTCAGGACACAGGGACCAAGTACCCGGGTTCTTTAATGGCTACCTCAACATTTTTCTCTGAGTTGTGGCCAGCCAATCAGATCTTTTGATGTACCGGGACCAGTACCGTACCCACAGTATTGAAATGGCCAACAGGAGAAAAAGTTCCTCAGGCCAACCAGAGGGTGCTATTCTTTAATTATCCGGACAGCGGGACCCCATCCATATATACCTATTTTTTTTAACCCCTTCATGGTCACTCTGTGCACCAAATCACACAGTCTTTTTCTGGGTTAAGTTCTAACTTTTTGCTAAATTTTCTATAATTTCTTTCAGCTGCATCAATGACAGACATTTCCAATGGAAATTAACATGGGAAATCAAAGTTTTGGGACCCCCTTTTTCTTGGTTCCCGCTTGACAAATCACCGCAAAACGTTCCAGGAAAGAGCTTAAGTGGACTAACTTTTGTTTTTTAGAAAGGTGCTTGGAGATTTGCCAAACAGCGGCAATGTTAATAACAAAACAAAAAACTTTCTTCCTATGGAAACTCTGACCTAACTAGAACTACACAGCGGCAAGCACCTCTGTGCAATCTACCTATCTATCTATCTACCTATCAATATATATATATAGATATTTACAGATATATTGAGATCAAAATCATTAAGGAATTTATGGAAGGATCCAATATCTGGTTGAGATGTAGCCGTCTCGATGATATTCATCTAATATTTCCAGCACTTTGCCTGTGGAGTGGAAGGTGTAAATCACTTCCCCAGATAAAGACACCTATCAGTCAGTTATTAGTAAGCACTATGAGAGGCATTAGGAGGGCCGGAATTCTGACTCTGGGTCATCCCATTGTGCCCCTCTTGGCATTCACTCCTACAAATGGGTGCTTTAATTTTGGCATGATTGCCTTCCACTTTTGTGCAGAGGCAATTAGCAGAGATGGACTTATAATGAATTAAAACGGGAAAAAACCACCAAGAAACATGTAAACACAAGTATGAGTCCGCAAACTGACCTGGCTGAAAGAGAGAAGCCGTCAACCACTTGAATGAACTAAAGAAAAGCAATTCGCATTGTGGTAAAAATGTTTATCATGTGATTATAAATGCCCACATACCGCATGGTGAGCAAAAGAACGATGGATTTAACCCAGATCTCTTGACTGGGGTGAGTGTATGATTTATTCGGCATTCCGTCCATCATTTGTTTGCGTAGCACTTTTCACCCTAAGTGGGATGGGTATGCCCAGACGTGGATCCCTTGCTTACTGTGCCACTGGATTCAAGCTAGCCTGGCTGATGAAGGGCAATACCCAGAAACCGGTCCCAGGATGCTTGTTTCCAGTCCAGGGAGGACCTGGCTTGGCAGTTCGGTCTGGACTGTTCCCATGAGGCACAGGGTCAAGACTGATTTGCATATGGCGGGTCTAAACTGGTGTGGCATGGTGAGCAAAAGAACGATGGATTTAACCCAGATCTCTTGACCGGGGGGTGAATGTATGATTTATTCAGCATTTCGTCCATCATTTGTTTGCGCAGCACATACTGACGGTCAGCAAAACTACTAGGGAAAAATTCACAAACGACATTTCACTGCCATAGTCCTCATACCTCAGCATGTAATTCAGTGTATTTTCTCTATTGCTCTGCTCCTCTCTATACATCCATGCACTTTAGATGTTGATTAATTAGGAAGGAACATTGAGTTTTGTACTGGCATCACCCTTTCAGTGAGCACTGCTTACAATTTGGCATCAATAGCGAAAACACAATTGCCACATGTCTGCTTGTGCCTCTAAAACAATGTTGAATTCAAGTGATAACGTGGCTGCAAAATTAAAAAAGTTTTTACTAACATCCTGATGTGATTTGCACATGCTCAGTCCACACATCACTACCCTCTTCCCCAGATTAGGCACATAATCCAATATCATATATAGAATATAGAGGTTGACAAGTTTACCAACAGAGTGAAACAATGCACGCTCCCAAGGAACTAGAAGAGAGATAGCCAGGAAAACTACACCCAGCAAGTTGGGACTTTGTGGAACTGGGAGGCTGTTCACATATGGTTTGCATGGCAATTCCGATCCTGGAAACAGTGCATGTAGTCTGCAAGGTGGGAAAAGGCTGCAACACCCATATTTCAATTGAGAAATAAAGAAAGGGCTTTCCTACATGGAAAATAGTTTTCAAGTAGAAAAATGCACACCCACTTTACTTACTGCTACAAACACTTGGCCGAATTAAGGGCCATATGTACAGAATATAGGGTTTGTGATTTCCTAATTGCAGTCTTTAGCAAATCGCAATGAGAAAAGGAACATTCTTAATGTATGAAATCCATTGAGTTTCACTGAGCAATTCCTAATGGGTACACAATTGACCTATCTCATGAATATTAATGAGGTAGGTCACAATTTGCAACCCATTAGGAATTGTGGCAGTCACAGGGATGGTGGCCTGCTGGGGTCACCAGACCACCAAGTCTGTGATTGTTTTTTATTAAATTAAATTAAATATTGACGTTTAATTTTTTAAGGGTGGGCAGTGATCCCTTGGACCACTGTGGGCCAATGCCTGCTCTTAAAAAATATTTGGTTCAACATTCACAAAGGGAAAGGGGTCACGTGGGGACTACTTCCCATTTGCAAATAGTTACCACCACCCTTGAGGTGCCGGTTAAAAAATGAATGTTTTGCAACCCTAAATCAGTTATAAAATATTCACACATACCACTGTGAATCAGTATTATGAAGGGTCACCCTAAACACACCCCTTCCAAATATGGTATTGAAAATCCAAATTGTGCTTCTGTAACAGGTCACCGAATCACAATTTGGGTTTTGTACATTTTAAAAACCTATTTGGCAGTTTCAAACAGCCCAATTCTGTGAATCGGGCCATTGCGAGCTCAAACTAGGTTTTATACATACATCCCTATGTGTCAACTATGAGTCCATGATTTTTGCGACTCTCCAAAAGCCTGTACTCTAGGCAAACCAGAAAGGATGTTAAGCTTCCAAACTTCTTGCAATTTCTACGTAAATTGTACCCATTAGCTCAAAATACTAATTCCATAAGCTGCTACTCAAGACTATAACACTGAATTGACTTCCACTTTGAAAGTATCTAATTACAAATAATAAGTGTGAAGCTTAATAATTGTTTTACTCTTTGTACCATTCAGCTGGAGGACCTGAGATGTGTCTTTGAATCCTCATTTTAGGTATACATCCTGCATAATCACTGATTCAATTGGGTTAGGGCTTTAGTTGAACACAGATTTGCAGTGGTTTCACTTAGAAATGATTGTTTAAGATCAACCCCAATCAATGAAAAACATAACCCAATGTGTAATGAAAATCGAAGGAAGCCATTAGACACAATTTTTGGCTGTTGCAGCATCCTTGTCCAAGCATTAGTGATGAAAAAAATAGGGAATCAGTCTCTGTGTTATTCGTACAAAAGAAAATTGTGGATGTACAGGTGTTAACTGCTAATTTAACTCAAACGTTTTATATGTGTACTAAAAATTGCATAGCTAAGTCTTTAAATAAAAGATTGTGACTATGTTATTCGAATATATTGATTTTTATTTTTACAATATGTGCGTTTGTGTTTATGGGCAATATACCAACTAATGAGAATAAACTCTATTGTATCTCCTACTTCTTATTGTCCTTGTAAATATAGCTTTTTAAGGGTGAATGCAAGTGTGTGTGCAAGATGAAAATGGAAAGGCCTCCTCAACATCCCAGACAATGCTCAGATCTTAAAAACTTAAGGATTGATGGCCTGACTATATATACATTTTGTAACAGGATAGTTTTTGATCTCTACAGAAAGCAAGGGTTGTTTGTTGTGTCTAATCCCATTAGGAAGAAGGTCAATATGAGGATGTAGGTCAAGACCAATAATAGTTAAACACAGTAAGTAATCTGCAGGTACTGTGGGTGTCAGTATCTAAATTGCGTCAAATGGCCATCACATTGGATCCATAAGTTCTTTCTCATTTCCTGTCAGGTACATTTCAGATTTGGCCTCATTTGATGATTAGATCTTGGATTTTAAGCGAGCTGTACAGTGACCTCCTGTTTTCCTTTAATCAAATGAAAAAATAAAACATTTATTGTTTATAGGCATGTCTCAATTTGTTTGACCCGTGAAAAGATGAGAAATAACAGTACAGAAGTGTAGTCTTTATGGCGAATGAGTAGGGTTCCTGGTACCTCAAGGGGATCAGGCAGTAGCTCAGTGGCGACCAGCGGCAAACAAAATAGATGGGCGATGGGCAAATATGTAACCTACTGATAGGCACCAATCAAAACCCGCAGTGCCCTGAGGTTCAAAGACAAAGCTCTCAATCGCGGTCTGTTTTAAACAGTGTTTACAACGGGCCACGATTGAGAGCTCTGAAGCTGAGACTGAAGACACTGTGAGTTTCTCACAGTGCCTGTCAGTGAGTTAAATTAAATAAAAATAAAGAAATAACGATTTTATTACTCACAGGTCCTCTTTGTCTCAGCAGGCGGTGGCTCCTTGAGCACAGGCAGCAAACTCCCAGAGCTTAGTCCAACTCCCCTCTACAAATCTTGGTGCTGCTCTCATGTTGCTCAGCAGAATGAAAATAGCACCAGGATTGGCTGGAGCGCACTGGTTCGATGCTCCTTGAGGCACTGGGGGCCAGTGCATTCTCTCCGCCCATCTAAGACAGTTCGGGCTGGAGTGCTTAAAGTGCGCGTGTCAGGCTGGTCGTCGCAAGAAAACCGGCCACAGGGACAAGCACACTTTAAGCTGAAGTGCACACTATTCCTCCCAGTTGCTGCCATGCCCTCAGACGTGGCTGCTGCCAGTGCGAAAAATAAAATGGTAATACATCTGTTTCATTACCATTTTATTTTACAAGTTACCTGTTCTCCAGTGGAGGGTTGATGTTCCTCGGCTCTCATAGTGGCACCACCACTGTGGTAAATTACACGGGGAGCCTAAGGAAAGGAACTAGCAGGGGTAGAACAAGTTCAATGGCTATCATACACAGTGCATTCTTTATAAGGAGAGAGGAATAGTTGTGCCATCAGTCCACACTGGAAATTCAGGAGTTCTCCTTCAATACCGAGGTCTGATGATAACTGCATTAGAGTCCAACCATGAACCTACATAGATCTTATGCTAAATGTTTGATGTCTGCCATAATGAAGATTGATTAGGTGACAGGTATCTGACCTCATGCATCTGCCTAGTACAGACTAGTGAAAATGTGAACCATGAGCTATTCATTATATTACCTTTGTTGGATCCAATAAGATTGTGTTTATCATTGAAACCCTTTTAGAAAAAAACCTGATAGACCCAAATGCATGCTGAACAGTCCAGATCTCATACCATTCTTTTATGGTCTACAGTATCCTCTGCTGCTGCTGAGAGATCAAGTACCATGAAGGTTAACAGGGTCACCTACCACCAATAAGAGAAGCAGATCTTCCAGTGTCACGTGGCTGCGTTAGGCCTTGGAAGAAACACTCCCACTTTACATGCACACGTTTCTTAAGGTGCATTCTATTCTACATGATTACTTTTGACACACATTTGCCTGTCTAAATAGTGCAGGATACATTTCTCTGAAACTATATTGCTTACATTTCCACTTCATAAGTACACTATCACAACACCTTGAAGATACATTGTGCAAATGTTATTTGTTATTCATCCTTAAGGCGACAAAGCCATCACAAAAGCATAAACAATGACAGCTTGGCCTCGGCACGGAAGCATGAACATTGTTATTATAAATACACATATTTTCATGTTCACATCAGAAGAGCACTCTGCGGTCACTGCAAGGTAGCTGTTGTCGGAGTCTCAGCCCAGCTGATTCCTGTTTTCCCTCTGCGAGGAGGAATGTCCAACTTGTGACCAAGGCCAAGGGACCAAGGGACCTGCATACACATACCTTCAGGTAATTGGGAGTAAGATCATCCAGTAGAGGATTTTAGCAGATTACCTGTCCTAGGTATCTAGGTTAGGGAGCGCATAGTAAAAGTACATTATACCCAGTATTTCTATGCAAGCATATATACACTGCTTTAGCGCACTGGTGAAATTGGCTATCCTTTTCACCATTCTCATATTGCTAATCACTTTCATCTGCTTCTGTCTATGAATAATTGCAGCACATATATTTTACACAAGAATCACAATGGGTCAATGAATATTGAAATGCATCTTTATGTATTTCTTGTGTATCTCTTGGGGTATGTACAAGTGACTGAACAAAAAGGTTCTAGATCTGTTTCTATGATTCCCTGGGAAGTCAGGGTTATCATGTTCTGAGGTTACCACAACCATTCATTACCTTCTTAGGTTTAGGGGTACATATGGAGGCACTGTGAGCTAGCAGGACTATAAGCCAACATATCCTGAGGTGGTGCATAGAATCAGTCTAGAACCATCCCCACGTTTATGGTGTCCAACAAACACACAGTTCTCCTTTGCAAACCCAAAGACCCCTACTCACCTCGTAACCAGAGAAGTCTGTGGTGGTAGGGACTATCCTCCTCAGCTGAGTAGGTAACCCCTATGTATTGGCTTAAGGTTGTTCAAATTTGGATAATTCAAAGGATTATCCCATTGAGATACCTTCTCTGAATTCCATTTCTTGCAATGTCAGAAACAGAAGAAATTAACACAACTAAGAACTGCAGACATATGGTTACTAAGAAATTGCGGAACTATGGTCACACACTTACGGGTGGAGAAGAAATCTTCGCGGTTGAGGCCCACAAAGCATTTAAGACAGAAGTGTTCTATTCATAGGTTACATTTCCAGCAGAAGATGACAAGACACAGCTGTTTCACAACTTTATACCAGCTGAAGTTCACGTATCATATGAAGAAACAGAAATATCATTAACATACTCAAAACACAGAAATTGGTTTGAAGGCACCCTACAACACAAAACAGAAGACATTAGACTAGGTTCCCTTAGCAATGAGGGAACAACATGGCCAGTCTTAGCTGGATAGCATCACATCCTGATGTCAATAATTTAACAATACAGGTGCGTAGATTATTTCAACATTTAGTAACAATATACAGATGTTTGACACAATTTGTTATGCTAACATTGACATTAAATCCTGCAAGGACTGCTCAAGCTGCACAACCACAATTTACTACACCCGACATCAGTCCACCAACACTAAATACAGTCATGAGTAAGGTTCCCATCAGATGGGGGGCGATTCGATTCTGGATTGCACAAAAGACAAGTCAGCTTGAAGCAGTGTTTCCCCATATGAGACACCAGGAAAAAAAAGCGGGATTTTAACAGATTATTTGCCAATGGCGATGGCTTACCCTGTGCAAGACTGCACCACTTGGGGTACAGTTTTTGCTGCAGCATATACCCGAACACACGGTACCCCTTCATTAGCTGTTTTGCCAGAAGTGCTTAAACAGATCTAGAATGAGTATGGGGCAGCACCTACCCTGGATTTGGGGATGAAACTGATTGGCTACTTGGCCTCAGTATCCACCATCATGTTAGGTAAAGTTAAATGGGAAGAACCGCACTGGCTATACACCAGCATCTAAGGGATTTCACTCCGGGTCAACAAGAACGCAAATTGCCTAAAATTATCAAAGAGACCTATGCAAGATTAGGAAGAGATCATTTGGGAGCCAAACCAGGTAAACCACAAATAGAGTAATTCTGAAAAAAGATAACTGTAAGCAAGCATCAGAGTCTTATACAAAGAAGAAGTGGGATAATAATAAAATTAATGACAAAACTAAATCACATGATGGGTCTCCTCAACAGAAAGCCACTGAGAAGCACTATAACCTGCGCAGCCATGATAATATTAGATCTCCTGACAGGTATCAGGATACTGATACATAATTGTCTCAGTTCTTTCAGGAGTCATCCAGGTGGATGGTCAGAGCGCAGATCGGAGAAGTACGTGAAACCGAAGGGCTCCCAGCGCTCATCCGGCTCCATGTAAAACCCAAGCACGAAGGGTACTGGGGACCATGCAGCTGGTTTAGGCTCGAGGAGGCATTCATGCAGGCTTTTGGTACAACCCTGCTGTACATGGGCTGGTTTGACAGAGGGGTTGCTGTCTTTTAAGATGGATATGTTCTATTTTCAAAAAATAAAGTCAAAGAAAAAACTTTCTTAATGGAAACTTCTTGTTTCTTCTGCTCATTATACATGCAGTTACTGTTAGTAAATAATACCTAAAGCACCTAAAATAAATAAAATGATCTTGTTTCTTATTACTGTCTCTGTGGATTTATGAAAATCAGTACACAAACAGTTTAAATAACAAAATTATTCATACAGTTAAATAGGCAGTTAGGGCCCAAGATTTGTAATATGGAATTCGTCCAGTTCGGACCAAACGTTCAACAAAGTAGTAACCTTTTTTAAAGAATATTTTGCCTTTGGAACCATCTTTCAGTTTCTATACCAACCATCTGTTACTTTGCTACCTATGCATTACCTACCATCTTCTCATTCATCTAATAATCCACACATCCATCCCTGTACTCATTCCATCAACCCATCCAGCTGGGATACCTCCGGGTGACTATCGCGCTTTATAAAAATAAATAATAATAATAATAATAATAATAATCCATCCTAACTACACCTCTGCTTCTTAAATGCTCAAATTATCAGGATGGTAACCACATAATTCCACTACACACCACATACATCCGCTCCACTCCATAACAAATAAGTAAACAATATATTAGTTTACAATGCCACTAGCTCTAATTCTCTTTTCTAAATAATCACTCCACTGCAAAATAACAAATGAAAAACATTGTCATTTAAAAAACAAATAACTCACAAATTAGAGACCGATTGCATTACAAATTATTTATTACCTATTATTACTGACCTTTTGCTGTCAAATGCATAAAATGTATGCTCTCTAACCTAGGCATGTGCTCATACAGGCATCTAGTGGCTATAGTTAGAACTGCAGTATCTTTAATTGATCTGCTAAATAAGCTTCACTGCTAAACAATAAGATGAGCAGCATTCATCTAATATTGTGATCTAATAATCACACCGTGAAGGAACTCTCCAACCCCAGCTCCAACACCAACGACATTCCGCCTTCGCGCCTCGATCACCCCGACAACCACCGCCCCCACGACCACCATCTGCACCAACCGCCTGCTCTCCTGGACCAACGTCAATGACGAGGAAACCAGCGAGACCATGGACACCATCCACTCCGGATCACCACTGGACCCATGCCTCCACCACATCTTCAACAAAGCCAGCACAGCCAACGCACCCCATCTTCGGAAAACAATCAACACCTCCTTCGAAACAGCAACCTTCCCAGAAAGCTGCCGAGATCAACGCCTTACTCAAGAAACCCAAGGCGGACCCCAAGGACCTCAAGAACTTCCGACTCATCTCCCTGCTCCCATTCCCGGCAAAGGTCACCGAGAAAATCATCAACAAACAACTGACCCGCTTCCTCAAGGTTAACCACATCCAGGACACGTCCCAGTCCGGGTTCCGCAGCAACCACAGCACCGAGACCGCCCTCATCGTTGCCACGGACGACATCAGAACCCTGCTTGACAACGGAGAAACAGCAGCCCTCATCCTCCTGGACCTGTCAGCCGCCTTCGACACGGTCTGCCACCACGACTACACACACGCCTTCACGACGCCGGGATCAAAGAGAAGGCCCTGGACTGGACGACATCCTTCCTCTCCAGCAGAACTCAGAGCGTTCCCCTCCCCCCTTCCGCTCCACGGCCAACGAAATCATCTGCGGCGTACCCCAGGGCTCTTCCCTCAGCCCGACGCAGTTCAACATCTACATGGCATCCCTCGCCCACGTCGCCCGACCTCAACATCATCTCCGACGCCGACGACACCCAGCTGATCATATCCCTCACCAAAGACCCTCACACCCCCAAGACCAACCTCCACGAAGGAATGAAGGCCGTCGCCGAATGGATGAGGAACAGCAGACTGAAGCTGAACTCGAACAAGACGGAGGTCCTCATCCTCGGCTCCACCTCCTCAGCCTGGGATGACTCCTGGTGGCCTGCAACCCTAGGTACAGCCCAGACACCCACCAACCACGCACGCAACATAGGGGTCATCCTAGACTCCACCCTCTCCATGACAAAACAGGTCAACGCTGTCTCCTCATCCTGCTTCAACACCCTCCGAATGCCCTGCAGGATCTACAAGTGGATCCCCACCGAGACAAGAAGAACAGTCACTCAGACCCTCGTCATCAGCAGGCTGGACTACGGAAACACCTTCTATGCAGGAACGTTGACCAAGCTCCTGAGGCGATTGCAACGCATCCAGAACGTGTCAGCACGTCTGATCCTCGACATCCCCTGCCGCAGCCACATCACACCACACCTGAGAGACCTGCACTGGCTCCCCGTCAACAAGAGGATAACCTTCAAGCTCCTCATTCACGCACACAAAGCTCTTCACAAGACCGGCCCAGCATACCTCAACACTCGACTCAACTTCTACACCCCCACCCACCAGCTCCGCTCCACCAGCCTTGCCCTCGCCAGAGTCCCCCGCATTCGAAGAACGACCACCGGCGGCAGATCCTTTTCCCACCTGCCGCCAAGACCTGGAACACCCTCCCCACCAACCTACGTCAGACCCAGGACCTACTGGCCTTCAGGAGACTCCTCACGACCTAGCTCTCCGATCACTAGCAGGACCCCCCACACCCCATGAGCCTTGAGACCCTCACAGGTGTGTAGTGCGCTCTACAAGTGTTATGATTGATTGATTGATTGTGACCACGGCACTCCTGGCTGGTTTTGGCAGCACAACAGGGTGCTACAGTACAGTGTGGAAACTACTAGACTATATATTAACTAGGGAGATAAACCTAAAACATCCAAACCTCAATTCAAAAAGAAGGAAACTGAACTTAAGGTCAAGCATAAAGCGGATATTGAGGACCCTGCTTCTGAATGGGCAGTGGGCTCTGACACTGCTGCGCAGCAGAAGACACAATTGTTCGCCAGACCCTGATGGATTGTCTGGTGGCAGAAGCGCTAGTGACTACATCTAGGTGGAAACACTGGATACACAGGTAAGTGTTAAGCATTGCCTATGGGCGATGCAACCCCAGTTGGAGGAGCACATACATTAAAGTTCTTTTCTGGAAGAACCTATCATTTGGCTATCACATTCTCTTGGCTGAAAAAGACTGGCCACCAGAATATGTCATGGACTGCCCAAACAGATAAACGGTAATTTATCCTGCCTTCTCCGATCTCGTTCCAGAACACGTAAAACATCCATACACCAAGGACTGGGCATTTGCACAAGCTCCTGCATTATACCACAACCATGTGGTGTGTTATGGTGGTTCCCCTTATCATGGAATACCACTGAGGTCGACCCCAAAACCTCAAAGGCAATACCCCATTAAAAATTAAGCTAAAAAATAAGTTAGGGAAATTCTCCAACAACTTGAATACCAGGGTGTAATAGAAAGTTGCACCTCATCAATGAATAATCCCTTTTTTACCGTGATGAAACCCAATCATTCATATCATCTAATATTAGATTACAGACATTTAAACACAGCCTCTCGCACATTTGCAGTATCAAACACACACAGTGTGGCACTAAAGGACAACATAATTAGGAACAAAATTCAAAACCACTCTAGATATCTAAAATTTATTTTTCTGACAAAATATAGTGCAGGAAGCAGGTATCTGACAGTATTTTTCGAGCTAGGTTCTAATGAGGAAATTCTGATGATTGCCTTGAGGGCATAGGAATAGCCCTGGACTGTTTTTAGCCCAGGTAACAGAACTTTTACAACCAGACATTGTCATATGTCGATGACATATATTTGACAGATGATGACGTTTCAGTACACTTGACGAGAGTAGATCGCATTGTTTTTGATTTGCTCACATGGGCTACAAATGTAATAAATAAAAAAAAGATTGCCCATCTCATTGCTTAGTTTCTGGGTACGAGCTGTCAAGTGAAAGGAAAAGCCTGGCGATGCACTCCTAAGAAAAGTGTGCACTTCTACAACCTCCAACAATGTCAAAGAGGTTACAATCCATATTGGGATTCCTACATTTTGGCAGAACCTACATTCCAGATTACGCAGAGCAGGTTAAACCGTTCAACAACCTCAGATGTATGGACTTTAAGTACACACTGGACACCGGAACACTAATTTATTTTCTTTCAGTACAAGCTGACATGCTAGTTTCAAAACACTTACACACATGCGTGAACACCACGAACATGGTGATCCGTGTTAATGCGGGGGCATCAGGGTACGCCTACATTTTTTTCTAACATATTTATAGTGGCATTTTATACATTTGCATGTTAGCACAAAGGAATTCAACATTATTTTGTTTCCACATTTCGTTTCTATGCAGATTGCATTTCTCGTTATCAAGTACAAGTTTGTGTTTATATCGGATAATACAGAGTATAATTAACACAACATGTTAAGTCATTGTGCCAAGGCACTATTTTCCTGATATTGTCATAGCTGTGCATCTCCGTAAATGTGCCCTATACATTCAAGTATCTTTCATTTATAAATCAACCCGCTCAGGAAGGGGAGCATACCATGCCATTTGTGTAAGATAACCTAACATTAATACTGACCATTAAAATTAATTTTTTGCAGGAGTGGCATGTATGGGTACCTGGAAATTTTAACTCTGATGTCTGCTAATGCACAGCTTGTGGCTGGGGGACTTTCCAATTGTATCCAGTCTCGCCGTATGGCCTGCGTTTTGTGTTTTAGTGATGGGTGCTCATGTTAGAGGGGGGAGGTATCATTAGTACGGGAACGGGGGGGGGGGGGTCCTAGCTGATTTCAGCCAGGCAGTTTCTACTAGTCGGGTGCATCCCCGCTTCCCTCTCCTTCACTACCAGTCTGTGTTAGATGCTCCCAGGCTATCAGTATTTCTTTCCATTGATCAGCTATGGGGCGTTGCCACAGTCCCTTTGATTTCTCCCTGTTTAGGATGGGGACCAGCTAGTTACATTACTGCCCCAGGCTCCTACCTGTGGCCCAGTAGTAGACTTCCAGGCCAGTGCTGTCCTTCTTTTGGCCAGCGCCATGGGCAGGTCTATAAATCTATTTCCAACTTTTCACTTGGGCGGTAGGGGAAGGAGCCCCCGTAAGCAGACCTCAACCGTGGAATTTAATGTACACTCCAAAGTATTTTTGATCTTGGATAGTATTGCATCCCAGAATGTGCGTAACCCTGAACAATCCAAGGTCATGTGCATGAAGTCTGCATCACTATAGTTACATCTTGGACAGCTACTGAATTCCCCTACATATATAACGTAGAGGCGGTGAGGTGTAATATAGGTCATGTGTGCAAAATTGAATTGTGTATATTTCAAATGTGTGTTGCAGGAGATCTTCTTAGGAGATGCCAAAACTTTGCCCCATTCCACATCTGTATGTTGTCTATGATCATTTCCCACTACCTCCGTAACGTGTGGAGCTGGGCGATGTACGCACCAAGCAATGTGGTATAGAATCATTTTACTTGATGTCCATGATAGGGTGATCAATGAGTCAAATACAGTATGTCTCCCCGGTTCCTCCCGGCCCATTCCCTACAGCTTTCCAAAGGTGCGTGTCAGGGCCTAATATTGTACAAACTGTCCCGGGGGGAGACCACATTCGTCCACCAGTTCTTCAAACGGGATCAGTGTTTTCTCCTGGTAGCAGTCACCTATAGTCTCTAACCCGGCCTCAGTCTGGGGTGTCAATTGGTCTGTCATGAATATCGATTGTGGATCACCATGGGTTAAACCAAGCAGAGGCAACACCGGGGTGTACCTATGGGACACTGAGTTTGCCCAGGCATTGAGTTGTGGTCTGCAAAGTCGACCGGTATGGGACTATGGTTGTGGGGTCGAGCAACTTAGCCAGTAAGGTTGGGGGATGTGTTGGGTTCCATCAAAAAAGTCCCTTCTGTGTTCACTCCCTCTAGCCATTGTGCAAACCATTGCAGCTGAGCAGCCAGGAGATAGAGCTCAAAGTCCTGCAGCCCAAGGCCTCCCTCTACCAGGGGGAGTTATAGCGTCTTCAATGACACTCTCCGCCGCATCTACCCTTATCATGTCCCGAAGCAGAGAATCCAATTGTCAAAACTACCCGGGGGCATCAAGACCGGCAGGTTGACAAAAAAAATAGAGGAGACAGGGTAGCATTACCATTTTGGTTAGTAAAATCCTGGCCCTTATTTGTAGTAGCAGGGTATGCAAAAAAAGAGCACACAGGACCGGAGGGATTGAAGCGTCCTTTCTAGATTGCCCTTTCTCAGATCATCCAGAGATTGATATTAAATGTGTTGGCACCCAATTAAGATTGACAGGTAGGGCTGCATGTCTGGGCAGGGGTCAAGCCACTGGCAACAGGTAAGTTTTTTTTTTTGCTGAACCATAGGCCCGATTGTAGTTCAAATCGATCCAGCTGTAGAGCTGTGTCGGAACCCACCACAGCATCTTTCAAATGAATCAAAGGGTCATCTGCACATAGGGAAATGGTATGATCTCGTCCATCCACTGTCAGTCCCATACCTTCACCCCCCTGTCAAAACAGTGCAGCTAGTGGTTCAATTGCCAAAGCGAATACAAGGGTTCGATTAGGGGCATCACTGTTGGGTACCGCGTGAGATCATCTGCCCTAAGAATCTAGGTTAGGGAGAGCATATTAGGAGTACACTATTTCCAGTATTTCTATGCCAGCATATATATACTGCTTTAGCACAATGGTGGACTTCTTTATCCTTTGCACTAGCCTCATGTTGCTAATCACTTTAATCCGCTTCTGTCTATTAATTATCAAATTATTAAATAACCTGCACATTCTAATGCTCATTTAATTATCCATAACCCAATTAGTGACATGTAAATCATGTAATTCACCACACAATAAAAATTGGAAAGATGCTTGCTAACACAACATTAAATCTTTTTAAAAAAACTACTTTACTACATTCAAAGACAGCCAAACCGAGCAGAAAAAGAAATAAAAGAATCCAGAGTTTCCCCCATGATCCCAGTTCATGGGTGTCTTTTGGTTCTTGCTATTGTAAATAAGCAGATTTCTAGATGGCCTCGATATTACATACTAAGGTTAGAACCAAAGAGCCCTACTTACAACGTCTGCTGTAAAGGTCTACTCTCCTGACAGGTGAACCAAAGACAGACCTTTCTTTCTTCGAACCTCAACAGAATACTGTCTGTGCTTTCCTGCAGGAGACACAAGAACTAATTATAGCCACTTCAGGATATAATACATTGCTATTTTATTGTCTGTCCGCTCAACCCTAGACAACATCTCAGCCATAGATACCACATGCCGAGCTCTACCATATCTAAAGTCTTCTCGGATATTGTTCATAAGTCTTGCTGTTTCACCTCTTCCAATGAGAAAACTCACCTATTCAATTGCCATGGAGTTGGGGCAATATAACCTGAAAATGAATAGACAAACGTGTTTGGACTTTGATTGCGTTTTATTGTTTCCTCTTTGGTCACGCATCCCTTATGTGTGTATAATCACATTGGCTTGCTGGATTTGTAAATAAGTAAGTGTTGTCATATGGCTTAAAAAAACAATTGTGTGTTAAGATTCTGAAAAGAAAATAGACTGGATCTTGTTTTATTCATATATAATACAGTAAAACAAAGTGTATATGTATAATCTTAAATTGATATAAACCATTTTCCATGGGCACTGACACTTGCAATGGATTTAACCACAGCTTCAAACGTGGAGCTATATTCAAAACAGAAATATTAAGGCTCCAAATCTTTATTTTAATTTCATGACATGAAAAAAAGCTGTGACAATAAAGGCACAAGTGCAAGAGCTTCCCCACATAATTCATGTTTGGGATCTTTGATTGACTAAAACAATTAGATATAACTGAGAGGTGATACCATGCAGCTTCGACTTAAGTAAAACCCTGCCTCAGAACATACAGAATAGATTAGGGGTAGCTCTTAGAAAAAAAAACATTTTTCATGGGGCGTTCTTACTGACCTCACAGACCAGGAAAGCAAACCTTGTGTTACCTATGATGTCACCTAAACTCAGAGGTGGAAAACCATCCCACTGTGAAGAGCACCTACGCTACATTCTGACATGTGGGTCCATACACAGATATTATCATCACATAATTTTCTTTTTATTAAAGGTAAAAATGTGTCGTATAATGTTTGTAAAAAAAGATTTCTTTTCATTTTTACGAATTGAGCTTTTCAGTTATTTATTGTGCATACCCTGGATTAACATTAATGACATTAATGATATTTTCCTTTTTTTAGTTTGAAGTTTAGAATAATGTTTTCAATATCAAACATCTTGTTTTTTTCCTAACATCAGGCTATCGTTGGCCTTTTGTTGAATGTCTATTGCAAAGTTTTTCCTGGTTGTGGTAAGGCTTCCTTTGCTTTAAGTAAACATAAATCAAGTTCGATTTCTTTTGCTTTAGGAAGACTATGAATACATACTAGTGATAATCTAATTTAGCTTTTCATTGCTGCAACATCAAAGCAGAGAATGACAGAAGTTTGAAAGGCATATCATTGATAGTAACAGAATTCTCGGACCCATTCACGACATACACATTTATAAGCAAAAACTAGAACTTAAAAGGTAAATCTCATGTTATTGTTCATGATTACCATAACAAGATGATACAATTTTAAGATAAAGCTGTAGATCTCTGATCCATCCTTCTTCTGATTTTATAATATAGTTATGCGTGTGCTTACTGGCAGAACGCTCTGAAACAAACAGTTTGCATTTCCTACTACACAGAAACACTACAGCCCGATTAGTCTCCAGCATCACCCGTGCTTTGTTGTCAGATTCAACATGGATTCTACAAATTGTTTTAGTTTTTATGTAGTTTTTTGTTTTAGTTTTTATGTAGTTTGTAAGTAGTATTTAAGTGAATAATGAATAAGATGACTCTGGTATACAACAGACAACTAGCAAGACTACGCAGGTCCATTTTCTTGACATGCAAACAATAAAAAAATTATTAGGAGCCATTTAGATCCTAAAATCTAATAATATACTGTGACATGTTTACACTCATTTTGAGAGTTAATTTAAAGATATCAATATATTTTGCATACAGTAGTTTATTTGGAAGCCGCATGGCAGTAAACATTCTTTTCTAACTCATTTCAGTATTTTCTTCCACAATGTCTTTGTTCAATGTTTGATGGAAGGCAGTGTAATATATGCATTGCTTATACTTCTATTGAATACATACGCAAGACTTTCCCCTTTCAGTTTAATGTGGTCCTTAATATTTTTAGAATATTTTCTTTCACAGAGAAGTTATTTGTCACATCAATTGCACCAGATCAAATCAGTTACACTATTGGCATGTGACGACACCTTCAAGTGTATAACATTGCCTCTATTTCACTGAAGCCAAGAAATTAGCTAAAGGAAGGCAGGGGTATGACACAGTGTAGCCATTGGTGAATGTAGGTGGAAGTACTGCAGAAAATTATCATATCAGACACTACACTATTCTGTATAGAAAGGGGATACCTTAAAGAGGAATTGAGCCTTTAGATAAATAAGAACAATTTAAACATAGCAACCTGCCATGTGCACCAAAATACCATGGAATCACTGGTTTACAAATGGGCTATGTGCCTTTCGTGGTTCCTTTAACGGGCTCTGACATTTTAGGGATAATAGGATGCCGAGTATACTAGGATATCAAACATCATTCTTCAACATGCATACAAATTACGAAATAACATATCATTACATTATGTGGTAAAACACATATTAAAGTTATATCAGGATGCTTCCAAAACCTTCACAGTAAACAAAAATAAACTCACAGAATATGAACATCATAAAGACAGATTCTGCTATACAACTTCACGAAGTTCTGACCTTCAACTAAGGGGGGTTAATACCTTGGACAAATGCTTCTCATAACTATGATCTTTAAATTGCCTTAACATAACCCATACCTTTGATACCAACAAAGATTTATTGGCATGTAGGACTGGTGTTTAAGTGGACATTTGATGGAAATCAGTATACCAATCCTCTTCCCAATTACCCACGACTTACTCATTGTAAAGGTTTCTTCTCATAACCAGGTTAAAACAGATTAACAAAATCTGAAGAAAAACCCATACTATCGCCCTCCCTGACTCCAACACCTAACAATCATGCAGAAAAACTATACCATCCTTTTTTCGCCTCTAACCTTTCCCAAGCCCGTAGCTTGTGTAGCTGTGTACAAGATTTGCAATGTCACCTTCAACCAGTTTGTCTTACTTTCTTTCCTAGAACTATATAACACAACAGAACATAAATAATAAATACATTTCAAATCAAATATACATACAAACAAAGACATGTTTCAAAAGCTGTAGCAGACTTCATCACTCTTCATCGATTGAGATTGCTTGGTTGCTTTTTACTCTAGTATGGCACTTAGTTTTAAAAGGGATATTTTCGGTAGTAATAAATTGACATTTGTGGAACCAGCCGACATGGGTTCTAATCATAACCTGCACACTGAAATATGCATTATTACTTTTATCTACAAAAATGGATCTGCCAATATTAAAGATCTGCCTACCAGTATCATGAACATTTGAATTATCTGTTCAACCAGGCACCTTCTATGCAAGTCACCCACTATTTTCCAACCGTTTAAGGGAAAACACAATATAATCTGCACTTAGTACTACTGGGTTTCATGCACTGTATTCCTTCTTTGGCTTGGTAAGGCCAATGCAAATACAGTGAGTTCCATAGGAAGTGGCACACTACATTGTATTTTCACACATGAGAATAGGAGATAGCTTAAGACAATTAAATTGCCATTTCTATAAAAGAACTCAATAGAATTCTAGAACAAAAAATGGTCAGCATTTTTCTTAGGATCACTGTCAATAACTTTCAGACAAATTAAACATTTTCAATCATGCAACTGGTATCAATGGAAGCCCATTGATCTGCAAAGTCAGAGAATTCAAAGTCTTACAGCAGAGTGCCTTTCCTTCTGTTGAAGTGTTTGGTTTCTCAAACTGCTTAACATTAGACCCAGGATCCTGTGGCATACATAGCTTCTTTTGCAGCACAGTTCTAGTTCAAGATAAATGACTTGTAGTACTATAAATTGAAATAAAACTTACATATTAAGGTCACAGTACCATGTGGCAATCTGCAGATGTAAAAGAGTTTTACAAGTGAGTAACAGTTTTAGTTTTTAGTGTTGTCCAAAAATACCTATTATTGATTTATAGACTATAACATGCAATCAGTCATCAGGCCCAGATGAGGTTCGATGAGACCATACATCACATTTTCTAAAAGAAAACGTGTCCAGTAATCTAAAGTAAATATATTTAAAGTAGGTCCATAAGGGTTGGACGCATGCCTGATTATATGACTAGCCATATAATGTAAATGTACATACAGTTAATCTAAGTGGGACTCATTAACAGGGGTCATCTTGACAATCAAGCCTGAATCCAGCTGTCTGGGACCTTCATTAATGACAAATGATCTTTAGTTCATTACTAAGTTCTGTCTTTTTTGCCGTAATCAGTGAGCACAGAAGCAAATCTGAAATGCTCAAAGTTTGTCCCAAGGCTAGTACAAATAAAAATATTAAATACAGGTTTTGTTTAACCTTATTCACTAAAAACCACTACAATGTGGGGATGTGGAGGTTTTATCTAGAATTTCAAAGGATACCTAAAAACAACTGTACATCTCCTGCTATTATTGTTCATGTACATTAGCGTGTTTAGTTTTAAACAAGGTTTTCTTAATACCAAAGCGTATTTATAACTATATAGCATTCACGGCCAATGCCTCTACAGATATGTAGCCAAATTTGAGACTTCAGACATGCAACAGGCACTTTAATGAGGTACTCTAAGCTACTGGCATGAACATACTCGATGACCTAATTTAGAGTTTGGCTGGAGAAAATTCAGTTTCCTGACAGTAGTAGTCTTTGTTTACATTTTGTGCTCTGGACATTGCCTTTGTCTTATTCTGCAGATTAGATCTGCTGATTAGGAGCATGGCAGTTGTCTTAACTTAACACATCAATCTGCAGGTTTACTGCTTCTACAAGTTTGGCAGTTTTCACTTTAAGGACCCTTATCTGAATCTGATCGTAGATAGTGGATACGGACCACAAATACATTTGCCTCGAAAAGTCTGAAAGTGGGCGTTTTATCCTGCAGCAATAATCACAGTTCATAAAACAAATTCTGGAGGCTCAAGCTTTAACATCAGTTGCTTGGAAGATTCAAATTCAGACAGTTGCTCCATAAGAGAGGTGGTGAAGGTTGTATATGCTCTGTAATTAAAAGGAATGATGTGCAGCAATACCTACACCTGGAAGCACCCTTTTTCCTAAGATCAAAATAACAATTATGTTTCAAAGCTCCTGTAATCATTTAGAAAGTTCATCAAACTCTCTGACCATTATTTGTGTAATTTGTAAACATGTTATAAAAGTTACAATATTTTAATGCATTGTTAAAAGATTGTTATTAAGTCTTTAGATGGCCCCATATTCACAATTCTAGCTCTATTAGTAGTAGCATCATAGCATTAAGACTAGAAGAACTACTTGCAACTCACATGTCACAATCATAGAAATGTTAAAACGCCTTTAGGCGTACCGATACGCCGTACGACTCTCTCAACCCCCAGCATTTTCACTTGAGGATGTACCAGTTGAGTAATATAAACAGTGTTCCTCCATATTCCTGTAATGCAAGTGAAACATTGTCAATGTAGGTCCGCGAAAGCCCATGTCAAAGTTCCAAGATATCCACGGTCTATGTAAATGTTTCTCATTTAGATTAATTGCATGGAAATACTGAAAATCCAGTTTAGATCTGGCCCTGTAGACGACCAGTGATCACCCCTGACAGGCGTGTTGATTTTATGCAAAGGATGCCACAGGCAGATCAGTTGCCTCTACAGCATTTGTGATGACCAACATAACTCTATGGGTCAAACACCTGCAGTTCAGTGCTTTGAAATCTTGTGAAGACTTCAGAAGTCAGACTTTCCACTAGATAAAGTGGACAAAAGAAGCATATATTATTTCCTCCCAGTGGTGCTTGAAACAGATGTGTTCTTGGCAGTACTCGTGTTCCCATGACTTTTTGGGGAGGATGTTGGCTGGGCTGGTAACTTCTTCTTGGTGACTGGTGTTTTGTTCTTGCTTCTGAAAACCTTGTTGGTATCAAGCTTATTCACAAAGGCATCTGTCTCCTCAGTTAGCAGAGCTGGGTTGAAGGTGAGGGGTTTGTACATGTTAAACCATTGCTGTAAAGCAGAAATTAAAATGGAATTTGGAATCAACAAATCAAATCATGTTCAAGCAGTTGAGGATCCACATTTTGATTCTTAAGATGCAGCAAATATTCCTCATCTTATAATGTGGCAATGTTAATAAAAAGGTGGCCTCTAAATCTACTGCAGTTTTTTCTCCCCAATATGATCCACATATTAGGCACTATATCACCCTCTAGTTTGCAGTGATGATAAGTGGCCATTTTAACCATGGGTATTTACCTTTTCTTTTATGCCAACCATTGGGAATGTTTCCGTTACTTGAACCACCGAAACATGGTTATCGTGCACATTAATCTGAAATATGTTGTAGTTCTAGCAATGGTACACTATGCCAGACAATTACATTCATTAGGTACTCCCTACTTTTTAAATATAAGAGAACAGAGACACAGGGAAATGTCATCTGGTTCCAAAGAAACAGATTACAAAATAAAATACTAATAGGAACATGCACATCCGGTACTTTTATGAGTTTGTTAAAAAATGCACCCTAGTGTTTATACCATATGCTGAGTCCAGTATATTTAAACCCGAAAAGAAGTGCAAGACATTTTTTTTAAACGCAAATTCTCAAAAATGCAAGTTCTCAAAAAGAACTAGATCAATACATTTGTTTTGTCTCTATGTCATAATTTCCTATTAAATCCTCAGACCAGAATATACCAAGATAAAATGAACAGTTTAAAAAAATTACAAGTATGTCTATTTTGAAGTATTAAAGAGAGAAATCAATAGTGTAAACAAATTGATTATTTGGGGTGAGTGACTACTCGTGTAAGATTGAACCCTCAAAGTAACTATATTAACCTGAGCTATACCCCCTAAGAGCCATGGCACAGAGTAAACTGGCTTAACTTAGGGCATGTGTAAAGTATGTATGTAATATCATAACCATAATACAGCCGCAATGCAACACAATACAAATTCCAAACTGAATTCGATAAACATAGTAAAGTTTAATTAACAAAATGACCCCAAAATGACAAAAATCGAATAAAGGGAATCAGAAATATGATCTGTAATGTTTTAAGTAGGAATAGCGCTGCATAAAGTTCCAAGGATAATCAATGGTTTTGGTAGTTCGGGACCGAGGCGCAATTTGACACTGACTGCGATGTGCTACCGATTGGATACACCAACCATGTTTGTCCTGGTCAAAGATTTTACCTCTATGCCCCAATCCACGGCAGGAGTACACTTCTAAAACCCTTCATGACCTCAGGAGAGGCACTTAAAGACTCACAGGATGGCAGGCAGAGGCAAACATGCCTGTCCAGTCCAGTCCAGGTCCAATTTCCACTGGTCAGCTGGTCACTTGCAGCAAAAGGTCTCTTGCAGTTTTTTTGTTTCCATGTAGCTTTAATGGGAGGGCAGCCTACTCACCCGTAGAGTCCACTTCTTTGTCCTGGGCATAAGAGGGAGCAGGACCAGTCCATTAGAGCTCTTCTCGGTTAACAGACAGAAGGTTCGGTCCTCTTCTGATCTTCGTCAGGTCTAGGAGTGTTCTTAAGTGAGTTCCATGGAGATGTCACACTTATGCCTGGTACAAGTTAGAGGGTGAGAAGGACTAGCCAATTTGATAAAAGGTCCAAGGGACAATCCTACCCACTTTGGGCATTTTCAAGACAGCATACGTCCTTCGGGCACACTCAACTTAGGCTTGAGGGCTTGGGATATATGAGGGGAGCATACAATGTTAATCCTAAAGTGCTCCTACATCTAACTTGGAAAACCAGTTTCGGGCAGACACTAGTGCCCCATTATACCCAGAGACAGAAGGCTGGTAGAACAAAGCAGGGTGCTCAAGCAGCAGGCTTTGAAAGCTCAAACATTTTACCAGACTTGCAGCTCTACTGACTTGAATAATCCATCTGACGTAACTGTAATGTATATAGCATGTCTGCTGTACAAAAAACTCTATGATTTGATTTAATGGACTACACTTTTGATCTGTGTATCATAAGAATCTAACTCACATATAGGGTAAACGTTCCCTGCCTCTTGGTTCATTAAAAGCATTGTCATAAGGACGGGGCATGTTCATGTTTAAAAACGCACTGTTAATAAATATATTGTTAAAACAGGATGTGGTAGTGCACTGTCATTTACAGACAGCATATTTTCCACTGAAATGGCCACAAACGTTTCCACTAACATGCCGGTTTACTGATAGAACTATAAAGTGTACAATAGATAATATGGATATTTCAGCAAATATGTATTAATTGCACATCACAAAGTCAGGTTTTTTGATTTGTTTTGATCCTATTGAAATCTTTATTTCCATCACACTTCAGAATTGAAAAAAAAAATTTGAATTTCCAAATTTTGAAATGTATACAGTTAATTTAAAAGCAATTAAAATATGTGTTTGGAAATAAACGAACATCATACAGCCTTTCATTTCAGGATTGTTCACTTTACAAAATCCTCTATCTTTGAAGTCAGAGAAAGAAAAGTAAACACCAAAGTCCAGGATATAATAAGCAGCAATTTGCAAGAACAAGCTGATATTTGACCTCTGTCTTTCAAATGCACAACAAATGTAACATGATAAAAACAACATCTTTATTTCTCATTTACTTTCTGAATGAAAAGAACATCTTTATTGCCAGTTCGAGCTCACGAGAGAGAAGAATGTGGCATGGAGTGAACCAGATTTCGAGCACAGAAATGCGATGCCAAGACTTCCTTAGATTTTAAGGTAACTCACTCTTAGTCTATTCTTCGGACCCACGATGACAAGCTCTCAACCAGTCGAGAGCGGCAGCCAACTGACCAGCAATAATGCTCTAGAACTGGCCGAGAAATTGTGCCCAAGTGTTTCGAACACGGAAGAGAACACAGATAACCGTTCACGCATAATCAACGGGTGAGCGGTGACAAATACAAAAGAAAGCAACTTGGATAATTATATGTACAAATAAATGCAAGAATACTACATCAGGCCCTAAAAATAGCTCACCCTGATAAATTCTGACTCGCCATAGTGAATGAGTGGGTAGATTTTTCGAGGCCGACAGCAGCCACCCAGGGGATACACAAAAATTGTTTGGCATCATGTCTCTACCCATTGAAGTATGACCCAAGGGTATATGTAAAACCCCAGCCGTGCTGTGAAGCAGGATTTGACACTGTAATGCCAAAAAGGATGCTCGTATCGATTAGAGCCTGCAAGGATGGAGGAACAAAAGAAATGCCTTGCCCAGGTGTAAGCACTGCCCACTGACCATCCAGTCAAGGCAACAACAAAACCTATCCACACCAAGGCTTTTGTTTTCTTCTCTAGGAGCAGTGTGCACACCTCATCAAATGATAATTATTGAATGACAGAAGTGGGCAAACAAATGCAAATGGGCCTCTTGAGGCTTTGGGCAGGGAACAGGTAACTTTCTAAAAGCACCCATTCCTTAATATTTATAGAAATTTGACTTCACCATGGAACTGGAGTATAAAAACTATTACAAATAGCTCTTTAACTTTTTTTCTAGCTTTTTCCTAACCAAAGTTAAATGTAATAATGTAACCCAGTTTTTTTCCTATAGAACAGCTAGTCTTGCTAGAGTGAAAATAGGAGTTGGGGGCTTTTCACTGTAAGGTTGTGCTTAACAATAAATTCCTACATGTCCTACACTTCAAATATCATGCGCCCTCCCTTATGGGTAGTAAAGCCTACATAGGGGTGACCTATAAATATTTAAAAGAAAGGTTTTGAGATGTCAAAGGGATTCTTTCTACAGGTTGAATTTGCAGTTTAGCACTGCAACAGCTAGGCTACAAATTATAGGCCCGTAGTCATGTCTGCTCTGTCACTGTAGTGGATAGCAGAATGGGCGTTACAGCCCAGTAGGAAATTCAACTTACAGGCCTTGGGTACTCCTTGTACCACATAATGGGGACTTACAGGTAATTTAAATATGCTAATCAGAGGTATGAAAAGTTCACCATGTTGAAAAGAGGGGGGAGGGTGCACAAGCACTTTATCACTGGTTAGAAGGGGTAAAATGCACAGAGTTCTATAGCCAGTAAAAAATATAGGGTATAGTAAAAGGAGAAAAATCCAGGGTGACCCTGCAGAAAGGGCAACTTTCCTACAAGTAGAAATGAAATACATCTACCATCAACCTTCATTTCTTGTTTTCCATTAGATATGTAGGGATAAATGTCCAGAAATAGTGACAATGGCATTTGTCACAAGAGGTTTCCCTGGATTTTTGCTTTTCAACAGTTTGTGGTCCCCAATCCTTAGGGATCCCTAAAACTGCAAATATGATGCATCCCAGGACGACATTTGGTGAATGGGGAGAAACTGCACTGGTTCTTCCCACATGTAAACTCAAAGGCGTTGGGACCACAGCCCACTTTGTGTATGTCGACTGGTGGCAGTGGATTACAGTTTTTGAGGTCATATGCTATCAGGAATCCAGTAGCTCACACTTTCCAGGGATAGTGTTCAGTGTTGCAGGGACGTGGTCTCATTTCTGGGACGCCACAATACAGGTTTGCTTCGGGACGGTCTTGGAGACTGTGGTAGACAGCCCAAAGGCGGCTTTTGAGGCCGAGTGTAGTGGAAAGAGCCAGAACATTCTGGAAGGAATCAGAAGATTTCAGACACCTACAGATCAGTTACAGCTGGGAAGATTCAAGCACCAGTCACAGTGTTACACCTTACCTTGGAAGAGCGGTTGATGGTGCTCTGCTCCAGTTGCATAGTCCGCAATGTTTGTGTTCCCTGAACCCTTTTTGCTTTGCTCTCTTTTGCTTCCCTCAGGGGGATAGGGCAACTCAGGTGAGCCTTTTTCTCCACTGATACTTATCTGCCCTTCCTACCTTTTCAGAATTCTTGCTTCAACATCAAACATCAAAGTCATCCTGACATCTACCTTTGAATTTGGTTCACGGCTGTATTCTGCTCATGTGATAGCTAGTCATTGCATCTTTGCTTCCACCCCCTGGTAACACATTCTACTGTTACTCACAAGACATTGTGATACCTTGATTTACAAGATTACGGGGGTTACTAGTCAGTCTATTGCAGACAGAGGGTCTTTCCACTATGCCTTCCTTCTGCCTATGCTCACGAGGTCAGCAGGTTGAGATACTTACGGAGTGTTTGTTTACCCTCTACCTTCCGTCCCCTATTTCCCGTACTGTCACTTCACAAATTCATAAGAATAAGAGATGCTAGAGAATTCTAGATACTTATCATGACTAAAGAACCTGCTTCATGGTCGATAAGGGAATCCATAATTCTACACATAAGACATCATTGGACTGTATGGAGGTCTGGAGTGGGTCAGAAATGTATAACGGCACTGCACAAAGTAGAAACTCTATGAACTTGGCAGTTCAAGCAGTGTCAAATTTCCAAGATCTATGATCCAGCCCTTTGGTTCATTATTTTATTAAAAAACAAAGTAAGAGACATCAGGGATGTTACTCTTTTCGAGTCTGTTGCAAATACAGCTGTATCTTCTGCAGTATGGAAGGGGACTGCCTTGATTTTAACATATGGCACAAGTAACAGGACTGATTCATTCAGCTAGAGATCCCTTAACAATTTTTAACCCTATGGGTAATGTACTTGTCAAGGTGTCACTTCTCCATTAGGCAAACTATGCATGTGACAACAACATGACATCAAAACACAGGATTTAAAAACAGTGCTTTAAATGACGTAATAGTATTAAAAGGCCTCATATGATGTCAAAGAGGCCCTGGATTAGGATTGTGTGACCCTACACACTATGCATTTGTCGATTTCCCAACTGTAGTAAAAAGGTGCTTCAGCAGCTGTTATGGAGGCAAATTGCAGGATGAGGATTAGTTTAATCCGGTTTTCCATGAAAAGGCACAGCAGCAACCTTTCCTTCATTGGTATCAGATGTTCCAGAAGAATTGGGAAATCAAATAATAGCACTCTTTAAACTGAGTCAGGAGCATGTGCTGCTCTAATTCATTTGCACTTCAGAGAGCTTTAAATAGTCTTGCTGTCTGCTGTAAAATCAAGTTCTTATTATAAATAAGAGCACGACAGAGGTTATGGACTTCACTCATAAAAAGAGCAAAGCTGGACAGAGGCTGAATGGGGATCCTCTAAAAGCAATGGAAGGGCATATAAATAAAACTGTACTCCCTGCAATGTAAGCATTGTTCCACAAATTAAAGACTGCTCCACCAGTATCTCTTTGAGCATTAGTTGCTGAGAAATGGTGTGAGCAGTATTCCCCAACCAACCGGAAAATACCTCAATGTGTTAAGTGCCTATGTAAATGGTGGCTGGAAGATATATCCTTAGCTTTGCTTCCCAACAATATATTGGGAAAATATTAAAACCAATCCCCAGTCCTGCTAAAAGAAAGCTAGAAAAACAAAAAATGATGGTGGACAGTTTTAATGAATCTCCGCCACTGGTAATTACTTGGGGAAGCATTCCAGTCCATAGTTTTGTTGCCAACTATGCTGCTAAAGACAGAGACCACCCATATGAAAATGAGTCCTGCTCAAGTGTGAAAAGTCCAGCTTGAACTGCCAGGCAAGGTCCGTTCCGGACTAATTTTGGCTTTTTTTGACCTCATCAGTGAGGCGCAACCCGAGTCCAAATAGCACAGGACCCATGTCTGGGCACTTAGAGCGTCTCACTAATAGGTGTGGGTGGAATGCTTAATCCATGACGGAAATTCAGTTTCTAGCTTAGTAATAACATTTCATTCATTCACTTGATGCCAATTAAGCAGTATCAGAATTATCTTTCATAAAAGTAGGTGTACTAAACAACCCACTTTTAATCTCAGAATTCAAATGTAATTCCAACTTTTATTACAACAAATACGTAGATTGTGTGGCTTACCTTTGCCTGTGGGCTGACACCAAAGCTTGTGAATGTGTACTGCCACTGAGGAAGGCCCAAGTGGGTGATGAGAAGCCTGTAGTAGGCGGTGAAGGTTTCTGTAAGAAAATGCCAGTAGAGAGCTCTGTCTAGAAACCAGATCTCTGTATCCAATGACACAACCCCTTCAATTAGAAAACAAGAATATAATTACCAGCGTGTAGGTGTTGCAGGAGGAAGCTCATATTTGATCTAATAAATCACTTTCAGTCATTGAAGAAATGTGTACATTGATTGTTACTGCAAAACAGCAACAACATTTACATGCAAGGAGAAGGAAAGCCATATGACGGCTTTGGTCAAAATTGTGCAGCATTAAGGTAACTCTCGTCCATGCAGTGTACCACACTCATGTCTGCTTACATACTTGGAGACATTTTACCTTAACTAGTTATAGGATTATAATGTGGGTTGAATTGAATTAAGTTGGAGACGCCCCCAAATTCCCTACCCACAACATGACTGACACACTGTTTTGTCCATCTGTGCCAATAAGGAAATACAACACTTGTGAACAGATGCCACAGTCTTATGTAACGAATAAATGGTAATGGAAAGCACACTCTTACATAAATGGAATACAAGTAGTGTGAACTCAAAACCAATCAGAAAACTGTTGTTTATCAAGGACATCATGGTACGATAGCTCCCGATTTTGTATTGCTTCATAAAACTGGTTTACTCTGCTAGCAAGAGGAAGGTCTTTTCCAGTAATATTATGAGTTTTTAAATAAAAAATGTACTTACTGGAAATACTGTCTCTAATGAATGGCTGTGTGCCATATGGATGCTACACTATTAAAATTAATTGATTACCAATACAGTCAGGCGATCAAGGAACACATTTGGAAAATTTCCATTTCAAACATTTCCCAAATGTCTTTGAACAGAAAGATACTGATGAAAATAGCAGTCACTGAAACCAGTGCAAATATGTGTGTTTACATGATGATGATGAGAAATTTGTAGAACGCAAAAATACCCTAGGGTGTCCAGGCGCTACCCACAGTGCATTCAGTACAGAGGAGATAGAACAGTTAAACCGAGAACAGCCAGGTTTTGAGGCCCTTCCTAAATTTAAAGAGACTATTTTCTTTTTTCAATGTGATAGGCAAAGAATTCCACAGGTTTGCCATTGTGGCTGTAAAGCTCTTGCCACCACACATGCATTAAGTAAAATGGTTTTCTAGGGGAACCCATGTTCAATAGAATTCTGAACTATCCTTATACTGTGGTGCAAGCGTCAATAATGCTGAACTTTGGGAGCATTTCCATATTTTGGGGTGGGGGGGTGGGGGGGGGGAGGAGTTTCATATAGCGCAATCTAGACCTGAAGGCTATACATGAGCACCAGTTGTGCGACAGATAGACACATTAACCCCATGGATGCTCAGCATATTCCCCTGCTATGCTGAGAATCCGTAAAGTGCATGTTACATGACGAGCTGGGCTCGTCATGAGCGTGCGAGGAGGCTACTTCATGACGAGCCCAGCTCGTCATGAGCGTGGAAGGGGTTAATTTTTAGGTCAAGCCTATAGCAGCAGCTGCTCAATTGAGAGGCATGCAGTATTCAATATGGCGTGGAATCTCTGAGGCACTCTCTGCCCATCTTTTTTATTGGCTTAGGTGCTAAATGCTGCCTTCTGTTTGGTTTTAGGCTTGTTAGTCCCTTCTCATGACGGCCATGTCATCATTTATATCCTTCCATGGCTACTGGCCCCTTTACTCCGAACACTATTTTCTTCCCGTCCCTGTCCCCCCGCCCTGCCCTCAGGCAGTCCGTGACTTCTCGGGCCACTGCCCCCCTCTCAGCGCACTTCCATTTGTGCCTTCTTGCCAGCCCTCACTCTCCCGCCTGCACTCCTGTTTCCAATACAATAGGTCTCGTGTAAATGTGAGTGCTATTGCATTGCAAATGTTTGTTTTGTTCGCACACGTAGATTAAGTGATTTGCCCTAAATCACAGGATGTTGAGCGTCCTTGCTGAGACTCGAACCCGGTTCCCCAGCTTCAAGGTCTACCACTCTAGCCATCAGGCCACATCCTCACATGTTCAACATCTTCTTTAGTTTTTTAGAATTAGGTTAGATAAACATAATGACTTTCAGATGAACAACTAATCTTAAACATGAAATAAAACATAACTGTTACTAAGTGACTAAGTGATATGTTGAATGAAATCTGTATTAAGTTAATATACTGTACATTCTTGACAGTAGATTTCCTGTATTTAGATGGAGATTTCCTGAACGCTTTCCATTCAGTATATCAGATTTAGAGCATAGAATTTTTCAGAACTAGTTATTTTGCCTTTTTATATATATATCGGAGCCAAAACCCAGTTGGGCAGCATAGTTTTTTTAGAAATCAGAGTACATATGTAGAGCAGGTTTCACAGAGCTTACTTAAGATATACAATATACAATTTTATAGTTTAGCGTAGGAGAGTAAAATAAGGTTCCACATAAACAGTAAATAAAATAATCAAGGCACAGACAAAAAATATCTAGTTCTTAAAGAGTTTTCGGATTAAATAGAACATTCCAGTCCAAATATATAAGATATTGTCATAAGTCAGTTTAAAGTGATGTTTAGGTTCTTTTTTAAAGTAAAATAGGAGGGGTTTTTCTTAGCAAAATGAGGCTGAAATGTCAATCTTTAGATGAGCTGCCTGAAACCAACTGCTTTAGTATTTTACATTGTCTCTATACTCAAATGGTGTTGTCGCTCCATACTGAGCAAAAGCCTCCTCAGATCACCAATTTTCGAGCTATCAACTATACAGACCGCTTGAATAAGCTTCTGACTTTAATCAGAAGCCAAGTGAAAGTGATCAGGACTGGGGTGATATGTTCTGATGTTCTTCTTCTAGATACCAATTATGTTGTACAGGTGCTGAATTTAGAGGGACAAGAGATAGATTTTGGGTAAGCCAATGAGTAAGGACTTGCTGTAATCTTTGGTTGCCCCAAAACGGAGGTTTTACAAAATGGGAAAGAACTAGGAACAATGGAGTGGTTGGGTGAGTGAAGTGGAGGTGTGGTGGGAGGCGCAGGAAATGGTTTGAAAGGAGGCTACACACACATGGGGGCTTGTTTACTAAACTATATATTCCTTTTGGTTGTAGACCCAACAAATGTACAATATATAAATAATTATTATAGTATAGTAGAATGTTAAGAGCAGTGAGGAATACATGGTACACATTCTTTGAATGCCCAGCACCCTAAGAACATTAAAATCTTACTTCTAATGTGGTGGAATGAAAAAGTGAAATAAGGAATATTAGAAAAAGGATGGCTAGTGGGGCACTGACAGTGGATTGGAACCAGCAAACAAAGAGTGCACACGTTTGACCATTCTCATTCTGATTGTTGTCCCACATACAACACTCCTAGGTCTATGTTTCTGCACGCATGTCACTGTCTTATGATGTCCACATATATTTTAAGCCTGATCCTTTATGCTACTTTAAGAAGATTATCGACCCATTTGCAGCACCTGACATATCAGTGCAGCTGCTGAATCAGGGGGGATTTTTTTTATTTTTTAAACGCGATCAGTACTGATTAGATTACAATTACTGTACACTTACACTGTTAAGGATTGGCGATCAATTGAATCACAATTTACCTTTTTTGACGTTTCTATAGACAAGACAAACTTTGCCATTCCCATTACAAGGGTCAAGTTCAAAGATGAGATTGCGTGAGTCAAATGATGGCTTTTCTCTCTTAGTTTCAGCTCCTTCACGAAGAGAAAAAAGAATACTTTTAGAATCTATAATTTCTGCTCTGTTTCTCAAGTGGATTTACTTTAGCGGGAGCAGATTTCAAGCATTCACCAGGATACTTATCAATCAGGGTGAAAGAATACCTAATACAAGAAACATAATCTTAATGTCCACATGAAAAATATCAATTTGCATCGTTATCACAATGGTGGAATCTATTTTTGCAGTACATAATCAACAAAAACCCATTGCATTACTGTTGGGAGTACACCAATATTTTAAAACATCAGACTTTTATGGTGTCAGTAAATATTTTCATAAATAAGATGTAAAATATTCATAACATTTGGAAACCAACCCATCTAGTTAAATCATTGTGGACAGCATCAGGGCATGAACCAAGATTTGAGCATCAAACTTCACTGTAGTTTTAGGCAGAAAATAATCAAGGGAAATGGTGCAACTCCTTCCTCAAATGTCTGCCTTTCCAAAGTCGCTGAACTCAAAAATACTTTGATTTCTGGGGGAAAAACATGGTCTTTTAATCTTAATTTTCAGGAGTCAGGCTCACTGAAAGTCAATCGGATCATTGATTCTTGCAAGGGCTGAGACTGCCTTCCCAAACATCAAATGTCCCCATTTCCAAACAGCCCAGTGCAGCACTACAGAAAGACTGACAGCAGGAAGAAGTTCTTTGGGTCTAACTCATGGGACCTAGAATCACTAGAATACACCTCAAATTAACAGTTATTTAACTTGCACATGACACTTTAAGGCCCTGTCCTCTTAGAAAGCTGATCTGTTAAACGTTTAACTGTGATATTTTACAATACAACCTCCGCCTTACAAGATTAAATATGTGGGACCCTTGAAGAGGCTTCCGACTCTTAAATTAGCAGTAATATTTACACAAGGTCTTTGCAATGCTATATTGTCACAATTTACCTCTTTGAAATCCATTCATCTGCCCATTTTCCCCTAGCTGGTGACAACGAATAACACAAATGGTCCCCAATTTTATCCTTTGGGTATTTTAGCAGGTAGTTTTCGTAACTTACTAAGAATAGCTTACTTTTTTATTTGGTGCTGACTAGAGGTTTCCATTAGGGTTAACAGCAGCATTAGTACAGAGCAAGTGTTACCAACCTACATTAGGCCATTTCCCTAGACCTGACAAGAAGGCCCCACTGGACATGGCATTTAACAGCTCCAATATACCAGACATGTGGTGTCCTGATCATCTGGAAAGATTGTGAAAAACCGGCCATGAACTTTTCTGCTTGGATCACCATCTTAAATCTTTCATGACAAGGAGGAGCTAGAATTTGTGGACTTTGGACTCGCATCTGCTAACTGCACACTCCACAGAAACTACCAAAAACTGCCAAGAGAACATCTACGGTTAAGTCAGCTAATTCCTGCCCATCTAATGCAAAGAAAAAATCTAGTGTTTAGTCAATTCTTGCACATCTGATATAAATGTTCAGAAGAATTTCCAAGTTCAAAGTGATTCTCTAGTAAGGAAACTGGAATCCAGAACATATGCTCCAAAACATTATAGAAAAATCCAGAAAGAGGATGTTATGTAATCACAGAAATTCTTTATTACAGACCAATGTGAGAAGTGCAAACAAAAGAATTGCGTGTGTTAGTATTCAAATACCTTTCTTTATTCGGCTTTCATAAAACCATGAAAGAATACAATAGTTAGATATGAAACAATTATTTACAACTATTTTATACTAAATACAATGACTTTTGATCTCAAAGTTCTATGACGGAGTTGGCAACATTGCAATAAAAAAACAGAGTAAACAGTTAAAAAATAAATAAAAACTCCATAAAAGACAATTACACAAGCAATATAGTCCTATGGTCTCAGTAATAAGTATAACACCTATATGCACTGGTTACTTTTCACTGTGATATATAAATAATGATAAAAATAAACTACACAAGTTGGGCAGGTCAGAGACACCATACTTTACTTGTAAAGACGTTAAGGGCGAATTCTTTCACACAATATGGGCTTGCCCGCCATACATGCCTACTGGGAGGCTATAATTAATGTGTCGGGCTGATACTGGGGCTATCATTGCAATTCGACCCTGGATTTGTCCTTCTGGAGATCCAGAGCGAGGTCGACATTAATAGGGCCCAACTACTCTTCGCCTCTCTGGGACTGGCGGTAGCCAAGAGACGTGGCTAGATGATTTGGTTTGGAGGAGAATCCCACAATTAAGGAATGGACAAGGGGGATAGACCTCGACATAGCAGCTGAACATACCACACATCTGAGCAGGGGTTGCACCAGAAATTTACACAAAGTTTGGGGTCATGGAGACGACATTACGGATTAGATCTCTGGGATGCCACACATGAGCTCACGCCACAGTCTGTAAGTGACGTCAACATTGTGGGACGCAGGGATCTTTGCTTCTGGACACAGTGGGGGAGGGTGGGTTCCACGAAATGTCAACAGTATTTCTTAAATTTTCCATGGTACACTGGGGATGTTGAAATACTTTCAGAGATGACTCTGTTTTATGCAACTGAAGTTACAGTTTTGGCATTTGTATGTACTTGGCATATACAAAATAAAGAAATTTGCAAAAAACAAAAAATATTGCTGTCATCAGAGTATTTCAGAAGTTGGACGATATGTTTTGTCTCCAATGACATCAACAGCGCTAACATCTCCCCTTCTAGAATACAGCGTAGAGAAGTAGTCTACCCACTTGACTTCTCAGACTGAATATATTAACAAGGGGAAGCTACCCTGTCTAGGCTCCTGTTTGCAATGATGTGTCAAAAAAAGCAGTTATCTTTGCACCTAGCAGCTGCTAGTACGTCTTGTCTACCCAATCCCTTTTGGCGCTAGCAAGCGCGGCCTTGTACTAAGCTGTGCTGCTGCTACATCTGGGCCCTTTGGTGGCCCTCCTGAGCTCACTCTTTGCCGATTTACACTTTGGGGCCGATTCCGATTTCGTCTGGAAGGGCTCCGAACGATGATCGGAGACCTTCCGACCGAATCAGATTGTGCAGGCCCGGATTCCTTTCTGACCGAGCCATTCCGATGGGCTCAGTCGGAAAGGAATCTGACTCTGTTTTCCGGATGGCGTCCGACGGGCTCGGAGAGCCCGTCCGCCGTCCGGTAATCCTTCAGTACTCCCCCGGCCGCTTCTTCGCGACCGAGGGAGTACGATGACTGTCTTTAGGGCCCCCAGTAGGGCCTCCATGGGTGCGAGGCAGCCGAATGGTGCCCCTCTGTTGATCCCTGCACCCGGTAGCAGGCACCTTGGGGTGCCGGCCACAGGGTGCAGGGATGAACTGCACCCCTGATTTTCACAATGCAGGCACGCATACCGCTCGGAATGCATGCTTCCATTGTGAAGTATACAAGTGCGACCGAACAGGGTTCGGTCGCATCGTACTTGCAGGGCCGTAACCAACGACAGCAGGTCAGTTGGTTACGGCTCCTGACAGATGTCCAACGGACCCGAGTGCGTCCGACATGGGAATCGGCCCCTTTGTGTTGAAACACTAATGGCCCCTCCCAACTGTAGGTTTATTTTGGGTCCCTTTTTAAAGAAATACTGCTTGCAATGCCTCATAAAATTCCCTGTGGGTGACTAGCATAAACTCAAGGATTAAATACACATTTTCGAAATCTGAGATGAAATATACAAATAGATTGTGTTAGTACTTTGGCCCCATCTCAAATCAACAGAAGAAAATTATTAATGAGGACAGGTGGCTCCTAAACATCAGCAACACAGACCTCTATTTTCTCTCATAGATGGTAAGTGATCCACACTTCTTTTTCCTGTTCCTGCCCTGTGTGGTGTGACAAAAAACAGCTTTCTAAAGTAGTTAAACCCACAACTCTTAGATGGTACTATACATGCACAACACTGCAGTATGTGGTAATGTTCTCAACACGCAGGTATGCACCCCACTCATTCTCTCAACTAGAAGATGCCTATCAGTGTGTCGGTTTTGATTGATGTTAAAGGGTTAGGTGATTTAAATGTATTTCTCCTGATGACATTCACTGGGGATACATCGGGAAAAACATTATTTTCCCAGTCTTAGTAGCCCGCTATAGATCATATGATGATGCATTGCATCCCGAAAAAATGGTAGAATTGTCCCACAGGTGCTGCAGTTATCAAGTCTCTTTCACGTAGGCCGTCTCACAGTACATTTCAATGTTACAGTTTGGAAACCATTAACAGCAGCACACTCGGCTTCAAAAAAGCATCAACAGATGAGCGTAAATCGGCATTTGCACTAAATGAAGCCAAGAAGCGGTACTTACCGGCTGTCCTGTCGACTCAAAGTTTCTCAAGTCTATTCTCCATAACGATAGTGATGGTCACCGCAGAGTCATGAAAATTGTTTGACAATTGTCTCTCTCTGCGCTGTATCGGAAGCTCTGCCACCCAACCTTCTCCAATGCTTGCCTTGTCATCTCCACTCATCACGAGAGCCTTTAATATGCCCTCTATCTGCCATTATTTGTACTTCTATGCTGTCCTTCTTCTTAGTGAGGTGGTCACTTCTGCAATCTCTGAAAAACTAATAATCCTTGAAAGATTTAAAAATTTTAAAGCATTACCGGTTTGACCACAGCACTTGGCTATATGAGAGTTTGTTTTAACTGCTAGTGATTAATCCACTGGAAATTCGAGTAGTATTTTATGCAGCAGTATGCAGATTTGCAACTGGAAGAGATATAAGTGTTTTTGAATTCAGTATGAAAAGGTTTCTTCGTATGGCACAACATGGTTCTCTATTCTCAATAGACTAGCCCACATCATTATTGTATAGTCTCTTGAATTCATTATGTGAACAACGTCTTTCAAACTACCAAGCTTAAGAAACCCAGCAGGTATTTTGCTAGCTTCTTATCCTTGGCTGATTACATAATACTCTGCTTCTTTTATTTGATTCAATTATTTCTTTCCCAAGGATTGCTTTCCTAAATGTGGAGAAGTATGGCTCAATGGTTAGAGTGGCAGACCCTGATGCAGAGGTCTGGCCCGGGACCAGGGTTCAATTCCCGCCTCGGCGGGTGTTGGGCTCAATTTCCTCGGAGCTGATCATTCTCGCCTCGGTGCCTAATCTAATCATGGGTCCCACTCTGCAACTCCGGGCAATAGCTTGCTTAATCTCCACAACGGCCCCAACAGCGCTGGGATGCCTGGCTTCACCGTGGGGGTGTCCAGGAGTGGACACTTCACAGGGAAAAGCCAGGAAGGGTTCCACAGCGGTATGCGTACAGCGCCTAGAGGCCTCAGGGTATAAGTGGCTATACAAGTACGAAGTTTACCGTTTTTTTGCAGTTTAAATGTCAATGGTTATAGCCTTATCGCACGCCGTAGCGGGCTGTACTGCTATTAAAGACAAGGTTCCCGCGTTAAAGGCCTGAGAAAAAAATCCAGTGATAAGAATAGACTGCTCCAATTTGACAGTCATCACCAAAGGTTGCTACAGGAGAATTTACCATTCAGTAGTTTTTGCGGATCAGACGAAACTGTTCTGACATCAGCACCTTTGAAGAACAGGCTGACAGACTATAGGGAAAACTGAAAGTCCATAAGCACCCAACCAGGATCATCAGACGCAATAAGAAATGCACTCGGAACAACAACAGGGAGGCACTACTTGAGTCTTTAGGGTATCCACAAGAGGCAAATGAAAGAATAGCATATGTGAGCACATTCACAACTATTTCAAATACAGTAAAGAAGATAATGTTCTTCTTTACAGCCCTGTTCTCATTCAAATGGAGTAGTAGTCTGAGGAACAAATCGGTGCACACATGTACTACATTTAATAAGATTACAAAAAACCTTAGCTTTCTATGCATGTTATTCGAGTGAGACCACACACGCACGCAAACTTTTTCTAAAAGGAGGCTATGCTGCCCCACGAGTGGCATGGCTGATTCCCGCCAGGCCGGCAATCGCCGGTCGGCCTTGCCCCTTGTTTTAAGTGATACATGTACCTTGCCCCTTGTTTTAAGTAATACATGTACCTATTGTGGTACATTTCATGTGTGTTGTGTGTGTATCTTCTC